>NC_141355.1:13666702-14994202 GCF_057382095.1 Aulonocara sp. 'chitande type north' Nkhata Bay
AAAAGAACCATATTTCTCCATTTTCAACTTTGTATTTACATTAGTTAACAAAGTGATGTTATTGGTTTACCTTTTAGTAACATTTCAACATTATAGCAACAGTTTCAAAATACTTAACCAGCAGATGGTTCTGGCTTTAAATTTAGCGTGCAGACAAGTGTGTGTTAGCATTAGCATAAGCTTATATTTGTATATCAAAATGGTGTGAAAAAAATATAAATATAAAGCTGCTGGTTACAACTGTATTTAACAAACAGACATGAGTATCTCTATCTTCTCCTCAGCACAAATGCAAAGATTGTAAGCTTATTTTGCAAACAGTTTCAGTTTCCCTTCAAGTTATAAGAACAGTAAGTAAATACCAACTAAACTTTCTGTTTAATTGCCTGAAAATTAGAGCACATCGTAAGAACATGGGATTTGAACAGAACTTGTGTTTCTCAAATTAAAAATGCATTAGTGACTGAGTGTGTCTGATTTGACTTCTGAACCTCAAATATCAACATTTAGCTGAGACTAAGGTGGTAAATGAGCCTTGGAAATATATTTGAAGTAGTTCAAAGTATTAATTAAATGAACAGAGATATCAGAGAACTGTTGACCCTATCATACTCTCTTTCATATCTCCTCATACACACACACAGTCTCACACACACACTTTTCATACTCCTTCTCTTGCTGCAATTTAAGATCAGATGGAGACGTTTCTGTGCCATTTCAGACTCCACAGAAAGTTTGTAGAGTAGTAAGATACACAGCTAAGTTCTGAATAAACTTGCATGTGTGAGTAGCTTTTGCAAAGCTGCTTCACTCCAGTTTCAAACAAAAAAAAAATGCCCTGGCAGCAGAAATGCCATGGTAACTGCTGAAAGCAGTTTAACATTTGCTCAAGTGTTCTCAGAGGAGAGATATCCTGTGTTATACAAAGGATACAGTATGGGTAATTTTGTGTACTCACTGATTGTTCTGGACTGCACTTTGATGAAAGCAACCATCAAACACCACACACTGTATTAATTGTTACTGTGTGCTCCAAGCTATTCATAGCAATCGTACAAACATGTGAAAACCTTGACTTTTAGCTGACTCTAAGGCAGTAAATGTAGACAGAGATGTGTTAAAACGGCTTCTTTCAGCTCTATGGCAGGTTATGGAAGGTTATGTATCTTTACTAATGTTGGCAGCATCATTAAACTGTTTGTGTAATAGATAACAGAATTAACCTCACTCCTACTAAAACGTCATTGCAATGGAGTGAAGGAGAAGAGGGAAGCTCCTCTCAGGGAGAATGGTACTAGATTAGCGCCTTTACCCACTTGTCTATTTTGGACCATCTTAAGTGGCGTAGACAACTTTCCCAACACAAATAGCTACATTGGAGCCATTTTTGTTTAGCTGAATACTCAAATTGGAGTTTATTGTGATAGAAATGGAGAGTCTCGTGATTGACAGGTTGGAGTGTTGTTTTTCTGCTGTTTATTCTGTCCCCTGTGTGAAGGAATCAAAGTCCTGACAGCCCCCTCTCTGATCCCTGGATGAGGCCCAGCGAACATATTGACAATTGAGCCTCGTGCAGCAGCAGCAACCATCTACTCCAGGCTCTTGTTTATATGCTAATGCTGGACTCACACAAGAGGCTTGTTTTCTGTTAAGCTGTTGGTTGTGCACAGCAGGCTTTACATCACTACACTACTATTCAGTTTGACAGAAACATCAACTGTGATGATGTTGTTTTTTTGTTGTTGTTGTTATTGTCTAGGACATCAACAACAAACAACGAAATTAGTTTGGGAAGTGTAGTCCCCATAAATGGTGGATTTACAGAACTCCCTGCTTTAGTTATTCTCTTCTCTTTTTTCCTAAATTGAGCCTGAGCAGGGACGCCTTCTCATTTGTTCCAAGCTACTATGACTGTGTGACCACAGCGTCTGCAAGTGTAGGAGGAATTAAGTTGCTTACTTCTTTTGGTTCATTAAAAAAAATCCCAGAAGATTTTTCTCGTTATAAAATGTAAAAATGAAAACAAGTTAGGGACACACATGTCAGCTCAGAATGCCTGCATTTTCAAAAATGTGCACATATAATTAAATTAAACATAATTTACCATTTAAGGTTAATTTAACAGCCTGGAACAACACACATAACTTATCTAAGAGAGGAAAATCACTGTGTAATATGTAAAGTGGAAGAAATATATTGAATTTGTGTTGATGAAAATAGTATTCCTTCTTACGCTGATTTTATTAATTCATGTTCTCTAAACCCATACTCTGTTTTAATTAGTAGTGAATATGACAGAAAGGTGTGACGGAGAGGTGTAGATGGGAGGGCAGGCAGAGTGAAAAAGGATGCCGGGAGTGATATGCGACAGAAGGGCAACAGTGAAAGCAAAGGTTTTACAGAATGGTAGTGAGACGAGCTCTGCTATATAGGAAGTGAAGCTGCAGGCAGCTGATTTAAACACACTGACAGCTGCATCGGAAGTGACGAGGATGGACGAGATAGGACACAGTAGGAGAGGTGAGTTGTTTTGGACATGTGAGGACAAGAGTGAAGTTAAAGATGGAGCTGAAAACAGGAAGGTGGGAGGTGATGGTGGAGGTGGGGATGTACCTGTAATAAAAGCACCAAGAAAGTTAAAGATAAAGAAATGTATATATTTTTCAAGTGTATCACACTGGTACTGCATGTGAATGAATTTTCTATTTGATGTTATTTATAGTGCCAAATCACAATAACAGTCAAGTCGCTTTGTATTTTAAGGTAAAGATCCCACAAAAAATATAAAGAAAACCCCAATGATCAAAACCTTTGAGAAAGCAATTGGAGACAGTGGGAAGGAAAAACTTCCTTTTAACAGGAAGAAACCTGCTGCAGAATTAACCGTCTACCATCAGGAAGACAGACGGGACAAAAGATAAGATGTAGAAGAGAGCCTGAGATTATGAATAACTGAAGATTAAATGCAGATAGATGGATTTTGACTTCGATATCAAGGTAAAATGCAGAGCAATATAATGATGAAGGCTATTTTTCCAGCCTTTATGCATTAGTTTAGAATCTCTTCCATCTGCGTTTCTGATGAAAGCTTAGCTTGATCACCATTGCAATAGGAACAACCAGTGTAATCATCAAAGGGCTGCAGTGTGGGTAAAATGTCACGCTACTATGACGCAAAACAAATTCCCCTCCACACTGACAAATTACTTGCATATCTATTTGACACATCATGGTTTGTTTTCATTTGTTGGTGATGTCATGAATGTTCAGAGGGGGTGCCAGTATAGCTTACTTAGTAGAGCTGGTCACTTCTATGCCATAAGACTAATGCAGAGTGGCTGGGTTCAAATCTGCCCTGAGGAGGTTTACTGCATGTCTTTCTCCCAGTTTTCCTGTCTTCTCTACACTCTCCTATCAACAAGAATAAAAAGGCCAAGACATACATATATAAAAAGAAATGCTGATTAATATTCACAGGGATTGAGGTCAAGTGACTTTGAGCACTGTGACTTCAGGTAGCTCTTCAGGTAGTTTTTGCAAACTTTTGAGGTCTATCAGTAGTTTGTTTTTCCATAATCCACTGTGAAAAGCTGATGTATCATAAGCTGCTCAAAACCTTTAACCTTAGTTCTCGAGCTGAAATGGTTTAGAAAACCCTGCGTGTCCTCAGAGGCCAGTGCTGGATAACCGGCTTTAGAGGGTACTTTTCTTGCATTTTTTAAATTTATCACATTCTTTATTTGTGATGAAGTATTTTTCCTTGCACTCTGCGAGCAAAGCTTGATTTATCGATCTTCTTACTGCGGGTAACATTTTGTCTGCTTCGTGCTCTGGATACAAGCGTGAGGTTGTTGTTCTTTTTTCTAATGAGCTGCTTAATTAGAAGACACCACTGACATGATAATTTTTGTATTCAAAAAATGAGTCAGATTGCTGGCTAACTATTGCTGTTTTTATTTATTTATTTATTACAAAGAACAAAAGATCAAAGGAGCATGATGTATATATGTAAATGTTAGTTCTTAGAGCACACATCTACAACACTAATCAAATTCTCAGTGACATTTCCAGCCTTACTTGTACTTGCTAAGCAGCAGTTAGGAGTGCTAACGCACACAGATAATAAAATTTGATATTTGATATAATTTGATACAGCCTCACAGCACTGCTAACGTTGCTTTTACACACACAGTGCTTTTACTAATCTACTTGATCTCTTTAGTCTTTTTCTTTAACTTCTCGCCTGCTCACTTTCTTAAAGCTTAACTTACATAATTAGTCTGCAAAAGCAAAGCGACTAGCAACTGAACTGAATTGAGTATAGTATCTGCCCAGTGCATGCATTATCCAGTTTCTGCATGTGACCACTGTGTTTGGCACTTGAACGCCGTAGGCAGCAGGTCCCTGTGTTTGCTACTCAGATTTGACGAGTAATTGGGTGCCCTGTATTCTGGCGCATGATTGTTAGAAACTGTCCCCCAAATGGGGAAACAAGAGCGTCTGTTTCTGCTGCGATTGTGCCAGAATCCTGTGGGGTGAGAACCTCACTCTTTATCTCCTCCTGGGCACCACCTGTCTCCTATTACTGCACACAGGATCTCAGCCACAACCTAATGCAAAAACTGCTCACATCAGAGAGTCAGCACGGTTTTGCTGAGGCCAAAAGCCAAGTCAGACAGCTCACAGTAATCACTTCAGCAGAAAGTTGGTTCTTTTTGATAAGTGTGTTCAAAAGGAGGTGGTTTTGTACATCAGACCTGGATGACCTTATCCCTCTCAATCTATGTTGTTCTTTTTTTTAGCATTAAAGACACATTAATGAACACCTCTGTGGGTTCACAAGCTACTGATGAACTTTGACGGTAAGCTGAATGCGATATGTCAAAGCCTGTTGCTGTTAGAAAAAGCGCTCTGACAAATGGAAACAAGTGTTAGAGGATGCATGCCTTGTCATGACTAGAAGGCATGCATGCGCACTGTATAAACTTTATTTTGCCAACACAAACACAAGTTTGTTTCCCCTTAACAAAGGATACAAAAGTGAAGTTGTACTCATTATATTGGTTTTGGAGTTTGGAGAGCAAACTAATTGGTCGCCAGCTGTTGAAATGTGGTTAATGAATGGAAAGCCAATGAAGAGCTGTACCCTGCATCCAGTACAGCTCCTCCCTGCAGGATGGAACAGCATATGTCTGTGTCTCTGGCACAGGATCAAAGGCACCTCAGCTGGTGACAGCCCTTTTGCCCATAACTATGTGAGCTCTAATTTTGCAGGGCAGGGAGACAGTTAAATTAGCGGAAACCAGTGTAGAAGCATCATTTAAGAGTTTATCACTACATTCTGTTGAAGTGACCTTTAAACTGAGCCAAACAAAAGGGGATGCGCCATCCGAGCCCGTGCTGGTCAGCACGGGGTGTTGTTCAAAGTCTGCTGCCCTAATGCTGTGATTCACAGTATCACAACAGCATCCACACAGTGTTACTGCAGTCTGATAACGCAGAGCACATGTCGTAATCCAGTGGGTGGAAGAGGGAGGCCCTGTGGCCCTGTGACTCCTTGGTCATTTCAGCACATAAAATTATTAGACATAATTGTCACCACTGATGATAAACGCTCCTATTTGTGCGCAGGTTTTAGATCTGAAGGATCACATACCTTGTAATTATCCATCTAAGTGTACCTTGACATTTCATAGGTCAGTGATTTCGTATTACCAGGGACACTAGGATAACAGTGGATCAGAACAAATAGGACAGCATGTAATATTTTGTGTTATAATCAGCTTATCTGGTCGGGGCCCAAGTGTGCAGACAAACAGGCAGCTTGGTTCGATGTGAATTAATTTGATCATGCCAGGTTTTGCGAGATTCTCGTTCTGTCGGCTTCGGACTGAGAGGGGCGCAGATGTAAGAGCAGAGCTCCCCTTAGAAAGGGAGTGAGTGATTCTGACATAGTCATGACAGCATGAAGGAAAGGGCAGTAGCCTCTTTTTAACTCTTTTTATTTTACACAGAGATAAGGTTTTTTGGTATGTTTGGTGGTTTTGCTCTTGTTTGCCTTTTTGTACTTTTGTTGTGGCTAGATCCACTTTATAGCTGTTGAAATTTGTTTGCTGCTTTATTTAAACATATGTATTTTTTGTTGTTTGTTTTTCCAGCTGCCAATGACCTTTTCCTTTTTCTTTCTTTCTTTTTTTTTTTTTTAGATAATAATGGCTAAAATGAATGAAGAGAGCCCTCTGCTGTGGATAATGTGTTAGCTGCGCCTCGATAATACCTGGAGTTCCCGTGTGCACAGTTGCACGTATTAGTGTGCCTTGATTCATGGTTTATTTGTAGCCTGTGTTTGTTCCCCTGCTCAGTTTTCGATGTTGACACTGCCTCCCGAGGCTTTAATGCTTGTCTGGACCTCTCAGCCAACAGTCCATCATGACAGCAGCTAATCTACCTGCACGGTTACTGGCCACTCTAATTTGACTTAGACGGCCATGACGCTGTCATTCATTTGCTTATTTATGCATCTTCATCTTGAGCAATGTGTTGGTACAGTTATGGAGTTGCTGAATGACTTTAAAACAATTGTTCCATCCTCTAGCAGCAACATATTGACCTGAAAATGTTTGTAAGTCTTTGCAATAACCAGAACTAGCTATACAAGCATTGTTTGTTGAGTCCTTGTTTTTGAGCATTTAGCGTCTGTGTATCTATGTGACTAAGCCGGCTGTAAGCATTTGCATTGATTCCCATGGATCTCTGCAAAGTCTACTGGAATCTAATAAAAGAGAATAGAATAACAACACACAGCTCTGTCTTTGTAGTGCAGGGTCCCCAAGTCCATATAAAGAAAATACCTTCCTGTTCACAAATCACACTGTATGATGTGTCAGCGCAGTCTTCTCTGTGTAATTTCTCCATGCAATTTATGACAAAAGTCTTTTGTTATATGGAGTTTAATGCTGTGCCATGAGGGATGAAGGTTACCATGTGAACTGAATGACAGTCTGCAGAAATTGCCCAGCAAATCCAGCTGGGTATGAGTAAGCCTCCGTGTCTGAGTGGGCAACAGCAATGGGCATCTAGCGTTTGTTTGGTTGCAGCAGTGCTCATCAGATCATCAGATGTTCTCTGTGGCCTTTAAGGCATCGAGACTGCCTCAGCTGCCAAAACATAAAAAAATAAAACCTGTTTATTTTCCCATAATGCACTAGTCATTTTTTAAAAGAATGGATTATTAAATCCAGCATGGTCACGTGGGAAATGAATAGATATCCGAGCAACTGATAGGACCCTCCATTATCTACGTAGGAGTGTGTTGTGTATGCATGAGTCATTGTTTAGTTTCCATTAAGACAGAAGTCTCATCTGACATGTTTTTGTTCATGCTGTGGGATTATCAGATTTTGCAGTCTTCTCTCGGAGCCTCCTATACACACAGAGCCTGTTTTTTGTCAAATTAGCCTCGTGTGCCAGTTACCTCACCTTAACAGATCCTAGTTTATCCTTTTTGTTCCTCTCGCTCGCCTCTCATCTGCACTCTCAATTCATCTTCTTGCCTTTTTCATTCATTATGATTCATTCTCCTGCCTTGCTTGCGTTATTTCACCTTCCACTCTTCGTCTTCCCCGTATTTTGCTTGTTGGTGTTTGCGCGTTAGATATCAGCAGGCAGGTAAGGTAGCGATTGGTGGCTCAGCGAGGTCAGACCCCGGTGAAAGCGGCAGCTTCATTTCTGATTGTCCGGCACCCCAAGGCTCGTGTTTCATGGTGGTGAGTTAGAAAAAAAGAGAGATTGGGAAGGAAAGAAAGTGGAATTTAGACCAGTGAACTGTTCCCGACGCTGCTGCATAGGTGTTTAATATGCCTGATAGCAGTAGCCTAGCTGAGGTGCCTCAATTCTGTTTTTCATTTTGCCCATATTCCCCTCACATTCACATTTATACGTAGGCGTCATTGCCTGTACTCTGCACATTGCCACCTAAATTCATGTGGTTATTTAGAGTATTGCTATTTTATGTCCGTGTTTGGCTAAAATCTTTACAGTCGTGTCCATCTGTAAGTCTTTTTTTTTACTGTTTTTGTTAATGTGACATTCACTAACTTTCATATCGTTAGCTTCATAGCATAATTGCCTAAGTCATTTGACTAAGTCAATGACTTAGGCACTTATGCTATGAAGCTAACGATATGGTAATAATAGCAGCACTTCTTTCACAGACTAATAGCAATAAAGCATTAAATGATGATATCCAGAAGGCCAAAAGTCAAGTCTGGACGGATGTATACGCAAACTAAAACTTGACCCGATGACAGAGACTCACCGCTGTGAGGCTGGAATTCTGATTCCCTTTCATCTCACTTTTCACTCTACCTCCCTGGTCTGGGTCCAATTTCTTTTGCCCTGTGAGCATGTGTGCACGTCCACGTGTGTGTTTTGCAAGTGTGTGCGCATGTTGGCATGTTCTTGTAGACCTCCGGGAGCTACTCTTGTTTTTCCTGTAAATCTGTGATTCAGCATTCAGTCTGCATTTTACTGCACACAAACAAACATACACAGCGATACACACTTGCAGGTGCCAGATGAGTACAGTATTAGTGGAATGCAAGCATCTGTGCCTGCACACACAGACTTAAGCTGCAGGGGTTATGTAACTTACTCTGTCATTTCAAATGATTGAAAATCACAAGTCCTTGTTGTGCTGGACTAGATTACCGTGTTCTGGGCCAGGAGTAAGTGCAGTATAGTCGTGTACTAAACGATGCTAAGTAAAAGTTGTGTTTGCGTATCAGGTAACAGAGGGGAATCCTCTGTTAAAGACCTCGACATTCCTCCTGCTTCCTTGATTGCCTGACTTTTGTCTGCAACTCGGTTTGTCTGGGAAAAAACAAAAACAAAAAACGTGTCATAACATAACTTGCGATGACTGAGATTTAATGCCTGTGCACCACCTCGTAAGTTAAAGATAATGGCTTTGCTGTGATTTCCGCTTTGTTTAAAGTGATCACTACGTGCGGAAGATTATCTCATTGTGGATGTTGGATGCCCAGCTGTCAGCTGCATGTACGGTGCCATCCTCTGTCACTCGTGCCTCTTCCTAAAAACAAGCTTGGGGAGCACCAGTGGACTTGGATTAAAACCGGGAAGTTGTTTTTTGATGTCGGTGTGTCCGACTGTGGACTGTGGACATAATGTGGACATACAAAGCAGATGTGTTGCTGCACAGACATCCCTGGGAATTTTCTTAGATGGAACCAAACCTTTCCACCTTTTCTCACCTCACACGAGTGCACTAAAATGTTTGGTAGATACATGACCTGGGGGCACATGGGACTTGTATTTACTTATTAAAATTTGACTAAATCAGCACACTGTGCTCAGATTTCAAGGATAACCCTTCTAGCATGCAATTTGCCAGGTGCACTACTGAGATGCTGCAAGTGGAGCTTGTGCTCTAAGGTTTCTGTTCCAGGAGCACATTTACGTACACACAGACTCCTCCGACAGTAAGTGTTTCGGGGCGTACTCAAACAAGGACATTTCATAATCAAAGGGTACACTGCAAACCTCACGGTTAGGGATAAGTTTAAGTCGATTTTCACCCCTTTTACATATCATTAGTCAACACAAGGCAAGGCATGAAAGGGAAAACGAGAGAGGGAAAAAGAGAAAGTAATGAGGTTACCTCTGCTCACTAGAGATTATACGCAGAGCTTTCCCAGCTCCGAAGATCAGAAGACGAAACACAGAGAACAGGATGGGGGAAGCCTCCTGTGTTAATTAGTCATTTCAGGAATAATACGGTAGCATGTGAGCCTTATTTTGTGGAGATGTTGCTGAGCAGTGCAGTGGAGTGGAGTCAGCAGCAAAAGAAATGAAATAGTTATAGTATATAAGCCACATGCTGCGGTTGTGTCGGCCCGGGGGGAACTCTTCATGGTGCTGAGCACAGACTGCTGTATTCAGGGCTGGCAGTAGAGACTGTACTAAATGCTAATGAGAGCATGTGAAGGTGCTCTTAATATACATTTCTAATATCAACAGTGAAACATTTCTAATGTTTACTGTTCTATTTGCTAATTAGCATTAATATAGCAGTTTTATTACTATTGTTATAATGTTGTTATAATCTGATGTAATAGAAACAGGCGCTGCCGTGATGCATTCACAGTCAGTAGACCTAATTTAAATGAAGGAAGGAAACATGAAGGTCTTTATCACATTTCATCACAGTCCATGTAATGTTATTGAGACCTTGTGATCGCAGAAGACTTTAGGCTTTGCTGGCTGGGAACATTGAATACTGTACAAATTTCTGTGATAATCCATAATACATGCTTGAAAATTGTATGGATTAACCTTAAAGTTGGTGAGAGTAGACGAAAAAAAACAGAAGATCAATATTGTACATTCTCTGGGTATCACAAACCATCCAGTACAACATGTCTAAAAGCCATGCAGTGTATCATAGAAGTAAATCCAATGTAATTTAATATAATCAAGATATGCGTGTAATGATTAACTTCAGTCCTGGTTACTGTGCCGCTGATTTGTTTTTGTTTTCCCCCTTTAAATTAGTTGAAGTTAACAAAAAATGCACACAAGCTGCACATACCTACAGTGGAAGGGTGTGACTTTGTCAAACTCAGTGACTGAGGAGAGTCCGAAATAAAAGATGATCACATCTGAGAAGCTGGAGAGTTGTGGCTGATTAATTTTCTATTGATTTGCTTTATCAGTCATACTTAAGTTCACTTTATACACAGCTGTCTTACATTGAGGTTGAGGTCTGCACTTTCATTATTTTCTTTTTCAGCCATTCTGTTGTAGATTTGCCGCTCTGCTTGTGATCATTGTTGTGTTGCATGACCCAGTTTAAACCAAACTTTAGATCAGGGGTCCTCAATCCCAGTCCACGAGGGCTGGTGTCCCTGCAGGTTTTAGATGTCCTTGATCCATCACAGCTGAGTTAAATGGATAAATTACCTCCTCAACATGTCTTGAAGTTCTCCAGAGGCCTGGGAATGAACTAATCATGTGATTCAGGTGTGTTGACCCAGGGTGAGATCTAAAACCTGCAGGGACAACGGCTCTCATGGACTGGGATTGGGGACCCCTACTTTAGATGATATGCTGTGTAATTTTTAAACACACAGCATATCAGCACATATTAGGGTTGACCGATTGGACGAATATATTGACTATCAATCATTTTTACAAGGGTCATTTATTTAATTATTTGCCCATGAGTAAGTTTGCTAATAATGATGGAGCTAATAGAAGCAGTCAACAGAAAAAAAACAAAACACAAAATAGCGCTGTTTTAACAGCATCCTCTTTCATCTGCAAGAAAATGCACCCTCCTCTGAGTGCGCCCAAATGCTTGTTGATGGAGCTGCAGAAGCTGGTGATAGCCTAGCATACTCACTGGTGGACATGCTCGTGCAAGTTAGTCATGTTTGGGTACTTTGCCCGCACTATATGTCTGGACAAGCGGCACACTGCTTTGGTTACATCCTTAGGCTTACCTCTTTTCATCTGGTTTAAAGCCAAACTGTATATGCGCCCTCTAGGCGCAATCTTTGAGAAATACAATATCACTTTTCACTGTTATGCTGACCATATACAGATCTACTTTGAACTAGCTGATGATCCTGCTCTGCCTTTGCACTGCTTTCAAGAGTGCATGTGTGAGGTCAAAGAATGGCTCTTAGGAAACTCTCTTATCTTAAATGATAAGAAAAATGAAATCGTGATATTTGATAGTAATATTTCTCGTGGACAACTTTGGTTCCCTTGCCAGCTCCCTCTCTGACACTGTTAGCAATTTGGGCGTATTGCTGGATAGCTCTTTTTAATTTGATAAACAAGTGTCCGCTGTAGTTAGATCTAGTTTTTACCAACCGCGTCTCATTTCTGAGGCTAGGCATTATGTTCCGCACAAGGACCTGGAAAAGCTTGTTCAAGCCTTTGTGACCTCTAGGCTGGATTACTGCAACTCCCTTCATTTCGGTCTTTATTCTACCCTTCTTCATAGACTGCAAACTGTTCAAAATGCGGTGGCATGCCTTCTGACCGGGACTGGGAGGTTTGCCTCTATTACCCCTGTTCTAGCTGACCCGCACTGGCTACCTATTAAATACCGCATCCAATTTAAAATACTGCTGCTTACTTTTAAAATTATCAACAACACAACCCCAAGCTACCTTAGACCGTACATTCCCGCTAGAGCACTAAGATCGTCTGCTCAGTTACTCCTGGTGCAGCTAAGATCTCGGCTGAAGTCTAGAGGTGACCGTACGTTTGCCTTGGCTGCACCTGATTTATGGAATAACCGCGTGTCTGATTCTATCCAATCATTTAAATCACAGTTAAAAACCTATTTATTTAACCTTGCCTTTGCTGCTCGTTAATGCCTGTAGCAGATCCCTAGACTCACTCTGTATTACCTTTTATATATATCTTTTATGGCTTTGTGCTTTTAACATGTTTTACTTGATATGCATTTTATGCTATTCCTGTGTTTTAGTGCCACTGACCTGTTAGCATACGTGGTACTTTGTTATGGTCCTATAATATAATATTTATAATATTTATGGCTTATTTCCTGTCTTTTATGTGAAGCACTTCGGTATACCGTTGGTTTTTAAATGTGTTCTATAAATAAAGTTGTGTATTGTATTGTATAAATCCCAAATTAGCGACTTTATATTTTTTTTAGTGCTGTCAGGGTTAACGCGCCGTCATCACGACTAACGTGATTAACAATTAACCCATCTGGAGCGCAGACTGAGTCAAAATCCCTGAATTGTCTCTGTCAAAACATTTTGCGCAGTTTGTCCAAAGTTTGTTCATTCTCTGCTCCAGATGGGTTGCGTTAATCCTGATGACCACGTTAACGCCGACAGCCTAAATTTTTGGGGGAAATTACTTCGTCCATGTTTGGACTTCTTCTGTGTTGTAAACGCGTCACCTTTCCAAACAAGCCACACATCTTCAGTCTTTATCTAATTGTACTGTCATGAATTTTGGCATTTAACATGCTAACTGAGGCCTGTAGAGTCAGAGATATAGCTCTTGGGTAGACCAGCAACTGACTTAAATGTTTTACACCAGTGAATGATCTTGCTTCCTGTAGCCTGATGACATTCAAACTGTTTTCCCTTATAATCCTTCCCACACTGTTGGGCTTCTTTCCTCTTTGGCATTATGTTTACACACACCTGAATGCTCCAGACCAGCAAGCTGCCAAAACTTCTGTTTTTATAGAGGTGCTCACATTTTCTGATCATCAGTTACTCAACTGTACTTGATTATCAGCACCTGGCTGCTACTTATCCTCTTAATTCCTACAGAAGCAGTAATGGTGTACTTGGTTTTTTACCCACTGCTTCTGCACTATGGCTTAATTTTTGTTTTGCATGTTTTATAATTCATCTGAGGTTGTATTATCTGATTTTGTATGCAAAAACCTTAAGATTTGAATTGTAGTATATCCGACACACGTAGAGTAGTGAATGCACCTCTTTTGTGCATGCATTTGCATTAGTGCCACTGAGGCACAAATGCTAGACATAGCCTAATGGAATGGTCTTTCTCATCTATCTTCATCTGCTGTGCAGTAAACGCCTCTTCACTTATACAGGAGCTCATTACTCACAGTGGCAGCCATTTGAATCTTTTATCAGAGGGATTTTTAATTGAACACTGGCAAATGTGCTCCAAACAAATGGGCTTCAGCGAGCCTGCGAGCTGTGTGTTTGTATGCGTGCGAGTGAAATATTCATCGGGTGAGTTTGCGCAACGCCGTAGCCGTCTGGTTCTGCAAAGTGTACACATTAGCTACCAGCCCACATGGGAGATGGCGAGCTGTCTGTAGAAACTGTGTGTGATTCACTCACAGGGAATCATTTCTAGAGTGTAAAAGAAGTCGTAGAAGAACTCTGGAGTTTTAGGGCCTTAAAGTCCCAGAAAAACACCTGCAGCGGATAATCAATCCCACCTGAACAAGTAAATGAAACTACTTTCTGTTCTTGTTATTTTAAAGATCAGCAGTATTTCCCCCTATTTGTAATCAATGCGCATCACATTTGATTGAGTAAAATTTAGCTGTTAGTGAACAATTGGCAAAACCTAATCATACTGTTGCCCCTTTTATTCTCAGCCACGAATCATTAGTCAAACTTAAAGACAAACTGATAACAGACTCATAACCAAATTCAAATTCAAATTTTATTTGTCACGTACACAGTCATACACAGTACGATATGTAGTGAAATGCTTGGACAACTGCTCGTGACCTAAAGAAAACAAAAAAGGAAAAGGCTATGAATAAGATAGGAAATAAATATGAAAAATTAAAAAGGGTAAATTTAACTAGGAAGGAATAAAATATAAATTAAGGTTAAAAATGAAATAACTGTACAACACAAATTAGAATGAAGGGTAAATTTAACTGGGAAGAATAAGATAAAATATATAAATTAAAGTTGAAAATAAAATAACTGTACAACAAAATACACAATACACAATATAGAACTATATAAGAATGTATGAAGAAATCTAAATATAAATAAATATATACACGATAACAGCAGCTGTACAAGTATTAACCGGAAATGAAGAATATAGTGACCAGTGTTGTGCAAAACCAAAGTCCAGAAAGTCCAGTGTGTGTGTAAGAACTGTATGTGTGGGTCAGTACTGTGTGGTGGTGTGATTGAGAGACCGTATCGCCTGCGGGAAGAAGCTCCTCCTCAGTCTCTCTGTGTTGGTCTTCAGGGAGCGGAATCGCTTTCCTGACCTCAACAGAGAGAACAGTCTGTTGTTGGGATGGCTGAGGTCCTTCACGATCTTCCTGGCCTTGGTCCGGCACCGCCTGCTGTAGATTGAGTGCAGGTCAGGGAGCTCGGAGCGGATGGTGCGCTCAGCTGACCCCACAACCCTCTGTAGAGCTCATCTGTCCTGCATAGTGCTGTTCCCGAACCAGGTTAAGATGTTTCCCGCCAGGATGCTCTCTATGGTGCACGAGTAAAAGTTCCTGAGCACCTTGGAGGGCAGTTGGAAGTCTCTCAAGCGTCTGAGGTGGTAGAGACACTGTCGGGCCTTTTTCACCACGGTGTTGATGTGACAGGACCATGACAGGTCCTGCGTGATGTGAACTCCGAGGTATTTGAAGCTGTCCACTCTCTCCACTGGGCACTCGTTGATGACGGGGGTCTGGTAGTTCCTCTCCTGCTTAGTGCTGAAGTCCACTATCAGCTCCTTTGTCTTACTGACGTTTAGAAGGAGGTTGTTCCTCTGGCACCAGTTCTCCAGATTCCTAATCTCCTTCAGGTAGGCCGTCTCGTTGTTATCAGAGATCAGGCCCACCACGACGGTGTCGTCAGCAAACTTGATGATGGTGGTGGAGCTGGTAGTGGCCACACAGTCATATGTGTACAAAGAGTACAGCAGGGGGCTCAGAACACACCCCTGGGGGGCTCCAATGCTGAGAGTGGTGGAGGCTGAGACATGTCCGCCCATCCTTACTGCCTGTGGTCTGCCAGTTAGGAAGTTGGAGATCCACTGACACATAGATGAGCTGAGTCCCAGATGCTCCAGCTTGGTGGTGAGTGTGGAGGGAATTATGGTGTTAAATGCAGAGCTGTAGTCTATGAAGAGCATTTTAACATAATTCCCCCTTCTAGTGTCCAAGTGAGTGAATGATGTGTGGAGGAGATGAGAGATGGCATCGTCTGTGGAACGATTTGGACGGTAAGCGAACTGTAGTGGGTCCAGTGTGTCTGGTAGTGAAGAAATGATGAAGTCTCTGACCAGGCGTTCAAAGCACTTCATCACTACTGAGGTGAGGGCTACAGGGCGATAGTCATTGAGAGAAGCAGGGTGGGGTTTCTTCGGGACAGGAACAATGATGGACTCTTTGAAGCATGTGGGGATCACCGACTGAGATAAAGAGATGTTGAATATCTCAGTGAACACAGGAGCTAGCTGGTATGCGCAGTCTCTTAGGATACGACCTGGGATGCCGTCTGGTCCTGCTGCTTTCCTGGTCCAGCGCGCGACCTTCCTCTGAACCGGAACTTCCTGTTTCAGCCTTTGTTTGTATTTTGGCATGAGGAAGATGGCGGCGTGATCAGATTTGCCAAACGGGGGGCGGGATTGTGCCTTGTAGCCGTCCTTGACCGTAGTGTAGCAGTGGTCCAGTGTCCTTTCACCCCTGGTGGGGCAGGTGATGTGTTGATAAAAGTTCGGCGCTGCGCGTTTGAGGTTGGCACTATTAAAGTCCCCCGTCACAATAAGCGCAGCGTCCCGGTGTTGTGTCTGGTGCTGTGTGAGTGCCTCATGCAGCTCGCATAAGGCGGTGACCGTGTCCGCTTGTGGTGGAATATAAACGGCACTTACAATGACCGATGTAAATTCCCGAGGTAGATAAAAAGGACGACACATGATGGACAGTAGTTCCAGATTTGGTGTGCAGGAGCGTGTGAGAGGAACAACGTTCGCACTGTTGCACCAGTTGTTGTTCACCATTAAACACACGCCGCCTCCCCTTGACTTCCCCGAGTCCCGTGTCCTGTCCATGCGGTGAACCGAGAAGAACTCGGCCGGCTGGATGGCGTGGTCCGGCACCGCTGGGTTCAGCCATGTCTCGGTGAAGCAGAGGAGATTGCAGTCCCGAATGTCTCTCTGGAACTTTATCCTGGCCCTGAGGTCGTCAAGCTTGTTCTCCAGTGACTGGACGTTGGCGAGCAGGATGCTAGGCAGAGGTGTGCGGTGTGCAC
Source organism: Aulonocara sp. 'chitande type north' Nkhata Bay (assembly GCF_057382095.1). NCBI lineage: Eukaryota > Metazoa > Chordata > Actinopteri > Cichliformes > Cichlidae > Aulonocara > Aulonocara sp. 'chitande type north' Nkhata Bay. The sequence goes on from NC_141355.1 coordinate 13,683,481, forward strand.
GAGCTCTCAGCCTGTTCCTGACGCCGGCTCGCTTCCCTCTAGGCCGCCGCCGCTTCCACAGCCATACTTTTATTTTAGTTCCTATCTTCACCTTATTCAGGACTTAATCATGAACTCTATGCTTGAAATGGGGTTCATCTTCCATTTCTTTCCATTCACACGACTGCTAAATTGTTTGAAATCCTGGGTGCACACTTGCGTGTTGACTTCAGCTATTGGACCCACCATCACGGATAAGTGGTTGAAGATTTAACCAGTAATCTGATGCTTTCCTGGGGTGAAATGCCACAAGGTTGTGGGTTACAAAAGGGTCAGAGCTTGTTCATCCTCCTCCTCATCTTGTTCTCTGACCCTGTTGCTCACTGTCTTATTAAATACAGTCAGAACGACAGCAGGTCAGGAGGGCAGCAGTAACAAAAATGCCTTCAATGGATATATTCAAGCTCAAAGCAGCCTGTGAGCTTTGCTATGAGGAAGCAAACATTCGTGCATTCTCACATTTTAGTCTCGCTCAGAGGCGTGTGATGCTGCCCGTGTGTGTGCGTGAGTGTGTGATATAGAGCTATGATAATTTTGTATGTTCTGATTAGTTTTTATTTTATTTCAAATTGACTTTTTGTTTTTAATTCAGTTTAGGTTTAATTTAGTTTTCATTAGTTTCAGTGTTACCTTTAGTCTTTCTGGTTATTAATCTATGGCGAGGATATGTGAGAGGCAAGATTTAGGAAAATAAGCACAGGTACTACAATAAAAACACAGAACCTTTTAAAAACTGTTGACTCAAACACGCCCACCAATACCTCATTATTCAAGGTAAATTTTTCACTTAAACAACAGATGCTGCTTTATTTTCTTCCTTTCTTTCTTACAAGGATAGTTTTTATTTTATTTTTTAGTTAACTAAAATGTTTTGCCACATCTTATTTTGGTGTTTAGCTTATTTTAGTTAACGATAACGACCTCGGTGTGGTCGCACGCATCCATCCACAGCAGCAATGTTCCTCCTTCAAAGCTCAGTGATCTGGTAAACAGAGGATCTCGGTGATGACGTAAAGCTGGCGTGCATTTTGGACCGTAAAAGTAGCTATGCATTACCCTGATATCCAGTAAAAAATACTGTGGGTACTCTCATGACTATAGAAGGCATCCAAGCTTCCCAGCTAAGGTCGCCATGGTGTTGGACTGAAGGCACACAAATGAGACTAAACACACCGGCAGCCAGGGGTGCTCACACTTTTTCCGCATGTGAGCTACTTATAAAATGACCAAGTCAAAATGATCTACCCACTACAAAAATCCAAAACATATACTTATTTATAAATATATTGAGGATTCTTTATATCTACAATGTATATACATGCATAACCGCAATATCCAATATTTCACAACACAATTAACTATGTAAATTTTTTGTCATTACCTGAGTTTACTCTGATGACTTGCACTGAATTGAATCAGCCAGGGATGCATAGTCCGGACAGTAGCTGCTGACGGCCAGGTTTAAGAGAAAAAACCGAGAGCTAAAAATTGGAGTTAACTCGCTGACTAGCTTGTCAGTTTTACTACACTTCGCGCCGCTGTTTGCGCATGCGCAGCGACCTAAGCGTCAGAAAAAATCTGCTGTCATCTGACTGGCTTCCCTGTATCAATCAAGTGACGGGATGGATGATAGGCTGGCATCTATTTTTTTTAATGCCATGCGATCTACCAATATTACCTTTGCGATCGACTGGTCGATCGCGATCGACGTATTGAGCACCCCTGCCGGCAGCCTTGATAGGGATATCCTGTTTCTCTCTGTGCGCCCCTACTGAGAAGCGAGCGGAGACGAGTTCTCTGAACAACACTGTTAGTCTGAGTAATTGACTGCGCCAGACTTAAGTCATGTTTTGGCTCAAATTGCACATTGTGAAGAAAGTTGAATTTCTTTTCACTGTAATTCCAACTAATGCACTGTTCGGCTTGCAGCCTAATGGAAACACAACAAGCACTCGGATCATTTGGAGAAAATATTAGGCATAAGTTGAAAACATGTTCAACCTTTTATTTCCCCGATCAAACAGGGGATGCAGTCTACCATACAGGTATACAGTATTTAATTGCAATAATTGGGGCTGAATTTCAGTGCAAGTCTTAGTGCCAGATCACAGCAGTGGCTTTTTCCAAGAAAACCCTTAAGCTGTAGTAATGGATCAAATAAAGTCTCCTTATTTCTTAGTAAACACGAGTATGTCAGAAAATTTATATTGGGAAAAAAAGGATAAAGCATGAACAGAAAGTTCCCGTTTCCCTAAAGGTTAATCTGGATTTCCTACATATTGTCACGTCTGTTTTGTCTTAGTTAAACCAGCACTCACAATAGCAGGGCCGTCTAAACGGAACATGGCCGTAAGTAATGTTACCAATTACACCTGTGTTTATCCTGCGAAGGAAGGTCAGCAACGCCGCTCTGCAGACGGGCTGTGCTGTGCATGCTGTGGTGTGTTTAGGGGTCCGCTGAGACCCTGAAGCACAACACAGCACTCATTATAGTTATTAGTTACACCTGTTCTGATTCTGCTATGGTACGCAGAAGCTTCTGCTGTAAAGCTGGTCAATAGACTCAACAATTACCAATATTTAAAAAATAGGAAAAATATAATGGCTTATAGATTCACAGGTTTCATTGCTGTACCATTAATGATGGCTTTTGACACTTTGACACACTTTGACGACCTTCTGGGTTTTTCCAAGGGTTGCTTCCACGTCTAACCCACAGCTGCTCATTTTGTTCTATAGGCAGACTTGAAGTATGACAGAACCACCTTAGTTCAGAAAAGAGCTGGAATAAATAGCTTGCTTGCTGTCTTGTTGATCCTGGTCAGGATAATCTTAGGCGCTTAAAAAGAAAGCGGCTGGACTTCTTTAAGTTTAAGGCATTTCACCTCTTATCCAAGAGGCTTCTTCTTTGTAGCTCTAAAATCAAACGGTGGAGAGTCCCAGGTATTTAAACCTTAGAAGGGGCTGTCCCTCGCATCAGGTGACCTCAGTACACTACATCACAGGGTGGGGCAAAGTCTCACAGTGGTTTCACCCAAAACCTCTGGTAGTAATGACCCAAGCACATAGTTAACAGTGGGTCAATGACCACATGTTTGAGGGACAACCCCACTAAGGTTAAAATACCTCAGACTCTTTACCTTTATGTTTTAGACCTGAATGAGCCTCGTGGATTGATGGGGAATTTAGTCGCTTTCTTTTTAAGCTGATAGGAGTTGTTTTCTTGGTATTTTACTCCATCATTAGATGGTAAATGGCCTGTATTTATATAGCGCTTTACTAGTCTCTAAGGACCCCAAAGCGCTTTACATATCCAGTCATCCACCCATTCACACACTGGTGATGGTAAGCTACATTGTAGCCACAGCCACCCTGGGGCGCACTGACAGAGGCGAGGCTGCCGGACACTGGCACCACCGGGCCCTCTGACCACCACCAGTAGGCAACGGGTGAAGTGTCTTGCCCAAGGACACAACGAACGAGACTGTCCAAGCCGGGGCTCGAACCGGCAACCTTCCGATTACAAGGCAAACTCCCAACTCTTGAGCTACGATCGCCCGCTAGATAAAACCACTTCAAGCCTCTACATTAAACATTTCACCACATTTTCAAAATCTTCATTCCATATTTAGCGATGAGGGAACAAAATCCCGTCAGATCGTTAACTTACGTGTGTTGAATATGACACGTAAAATCAAATACAAATGGCGACCCAAGCATCGCCATTGAGAGCTTGCTGACATTTAGTTTAAAGCACCTCTGTGTGCAGCTTCTCATAGGTGTAGGAAGGTCTAACCCCGCTTTTATTTGCAGAAGTTTTAAGCAGATTTTGGTTTGATCTTTTTCACGATAGTATTCATTAGGGGCCACACTCCCTCTATCCACATTTTTTTGAACCTCTCATTTCAAAGCATTTCAGCCCTTTTCCCTGACATTAAAACATTTGTAATCTCTAGCAGATAATCTCTGCAAATCTCACCCATGTACAATTCATATACACACAAACCCCTGACACATGCACTCGCACACCTAAATGCTGAAAAGCCTCAGCTCAGTCTCTTCCTGTTTAGTTTTACTGAGTTCTCTCAGGAAGCTTCTGTTCCTGACAAACCAAGCAGCTGTCCTCTGCTTTTTCCCCATCTCCCCAGGAGACTGAGATCAGCACCAGAAGGAAAGAGTGTGAAGCGCTTGATGCAGAGGTGAAGAAAAAGAATCAAACATGTCAGACTTTGGTAAGTGCCCCAAGAATATACTTTGGCCTCTGAATGAAAAGGATGGATGCTAAAATTGATTTGTACCCTGAGAGCTTTGCCTTCTATCATCACACACAAGCCTCCCTTGAGAAAACGAGTGGCAGTGATAGCATGGTTCCCTGGCAGTGACTGAAATGAAAAAAAAAATTGGAACAATTAATTGCAGGGTGCAGTATCTGTGGGTTGGGTTTTGTTGGCATGGGGACCACATTTGAGAATGAGCGATGCACATTGCTGTAGTAATTACTTGTTGTGAGTGATCGTGCACAAACCGAAGAAGTGCTGCGCATCTTGTGCAGTAGTATCTTCACGCTGTGGCTTTATTGGTTTCTTTTGTATACGCAGTCGCTCGGTACAACATAGCTGTGATGTAAATGAACAGAGGTACACAGCGCTGTGTGTGTGTGGTCACAACTGCGAAAGGTCAGAGATATGTTACACAACTCTCTTTCACTTGGTGGTTCTTTAAGGACATTTTCTCATAATGCCCCAGAAATGTCACTCTGCTTCCCGCTGGAGTGGCCTTGACTCAGGACAAAAGGTAAAGAGAAGAAAAAGGGAAACAGACGGGCCCTGCTGATTAGTAAAAGACCAAACAAACGAAAAAAACTACACATTTAATCTTATTATACTGGATTCATCTTATTTTAATCTCATGATATGACAGAATAAGTCAGTTTTGTTGGTTAGTAGAAGTTATATAGAGAGGCTTTCTATTAAATCAAACACAGTGTACCTTTACTTTAGCAATGCTGGCATTTGAATGTGGTGCTGATGTCTTAAATTAAGTCTCGAAGGTTAAATTTATTTTATTTTTTTCTGTTAAGAGCCACTCTGTTGGAGAAAAGCGAGTCGAATTCCTCTGACTGTGTGCAGTGTTGGAGGGTGAGGCAGATCACACAAGACAGCGTTTTTAATTTTACTGTTTGGTGGTGTTGGGAGGGGTGGGAGTGGTGGGATTTGTCATTGAGGCCAGGCTAAATGCCAAATGTGCTAAAATAACCAGTGACCAGCAAAGGCAATAATTACCCTGCTATATTTTATTTATTTAACTGGAGAAACATTCTGTACCTGAGACAGGAGGAGTTCTCACGGCTTCTCGCAGCAAGGACGTGTAGACGAGTTGATGGTACCAAGCCAGAGTGACTAATCAGTTTGTTTCACAGTGTGCCAAAGCTGGAGATGCTTCTGTCCATTAAAGTTGAGTTTGAGAGAGAGCAAAGTTTTTCTGCTATGAATTTCCAGTGGTTAAAGTTGGTTACCCACGCACTCTGAGGCAAAATGCTCAGCTAAAGAATTTTAGAGTATGTGTGATAGTGAGAGTAGATAAAGCATTATTCTTCTCTTCTCTGTAGTTTGAGAGCTGGGGGGAAAAAAACTGTAGACATCAAAGCCTCTTTATAAAAAGTTGAAGTTTGGCACCACAATAAAAGTATACGTGTTTGAAAGAGAGTAGTAAAAGACTAGTGCAGATGGCCTGAAATTGAATTTTTTCTCTATGAAAGGTAGGAGCTCGAGGGACTCGGCAGTAATTTAAATGGCACTGTCTGGTCCTGGACCATTTGAATTCATTTCGTCATACCCCCGAGCCCCCCCTCTATAGACGAGCTGTCTTTGTGTGTGGCTTTCTGCCCTAAATAAACACTGCATTAGGACAGTTTTCTTTGCTGCCCTCCTCTCGCCGTCCCTGCCCACAGCAGCACTTCCCTCCTCGCCCATTATTAGCCTGCTGAGTCCAGGGGAAGCTACCCAAAGGACAAACTGTCCCCAAATGGCGAGCAGAAATGGCAGGCTGGTCTCCACAGACTGCGGTACAGCTCTCATCTCCCCCTGCTCCACCAAGCTTTGAGAACAGCGACGCAAACAGAGACAAGACCAGGGAATTTTTTTGTGAGGGGATGGCGAGTTGACAGTAATGTCACTTCCTGTTTGGTCTAAACCAACTCCCTCTCTCTCCTCTGTTTCCTCTACATCTCATGTTAAAAAGAAGCACAAACGTGCAGGATTACCTGCGCTGTTGGCGAATTTTTAACAGTGTCAATAGGAATACACACTGATACTTCTTTTTTTTTTTTTTTTGACCCAGTGTTGAAATTGCACATTTTCATTAATGTCCCCCCTCATCGTGAGTTCAGCGGCCGTGTATATAAACACATCATCTGACTGAGTGTGTGAGTGACAGTAAACACTGTCACAGCCATCTGGCACCTCTACTTTCCTGGGTATCGGGTGTACAGCTACAGACCATCAGCAGAGCGTGCCTCCGCGAGCATTTAAAGCCTGTTACCATGGCGACAAGCATTAGCTGTATCAGCGTTGCTCGAATATGCGTCCGCGATAATCGAAGATCAGTGCTGAGGGAGACGGCGGGCAGGCTCGATAAGTCCAGGTTCTTTACAGCAGTGCCGAAATTTATCTCCAGGGCATCTTTGTGGTTAGCTTTGTTATCATTAAGGAGCAGTTTGTAAACACAAGCACCTTCTGTTAAAGGTGCGATTGGCATCTCATGTTGCCTTGGACACATGGCACGCACTCTAGGTGTCCAAAATTAATTTGAAGATAGACTATGTTTCTTCTCTTTTTTGTATAGTACAGAAAGTGGCTCATTTTGCTTTTTGCGTCGTGTCCGTGGAATCCTGGTGTGTTAAAGTGTTGTAGAGATTCAAGTGTAAGGGGGGAAAAGGAAAAGTCTAACTGTGAAGCTGACCAACTGTTTAAAGTCGGTCATCTTCACAGTTCTACACCGTTAGATGATATTTTAGGCACATTTCTGACACTATAATTGAGTTTATTTAAACAACTCAATACCTACTGCCACCTCCTAATAATATTAGAGATTACAGAAGTCATGAGGAACCAGTCTTCAGGTAGGGGAAGTATATGCTTTCTCCTTTTGCTGGACATCTAGACAGCTGGCAATTACCTATTCTGAACGAGAGGAATAAGATGCTTTCATCCACATCGAACAGAGGCCGCTGAATATAGAGTTAGTGGGTGAAATGTTTGCATTGCTTGCGAGTTAAATGGCAGAGTTGATTCATCTGTCAGCCTTATCAAAACTTAACACGTTGCTGCGGCACACGAAGCTGAGTCAGAGCATGTCTGGACCAAATGCACATTTGGAGTAGGAGTAGCCGGGTACTCTGCCCCCAAGGCCTAATTATATTTTTCCACTGCGTATCATTCATGAAACTGTCCTAGCTCTCCTATCCAGATCAAATAGAATGCATTCATTCATTTCCCCCCCTCTTATTGCTGTGTGGCAGTCGCTTTTCCTATAATTCAGTCTCTTTGCTCTCTGTCTGTTTTTTGTAATACCTCCTTTCAGTTAAACTTGCTGTTCTTTGTGTGCGTGTCTGTGTTGGTGTGCAAGAAAATCTCATCTCAGCAGAAATCTCAGGTTTTCAGCTGAATAACGCCGAGGACGGCTCAGTATAGGCCACGCTGTTTTCTGCACTGAAATGCTTCCACAGCTTGGCTCACGGACTCTCCGTAAAAATGTGTCTTGCCAAGGGATTATGACGTGCGCTGATCTGTTTAAAGCATTAACACGTCAACAATATAGAACAAAGTCACAGCTGATTCTCTGTGTTTGACACAATTTGGTTTGCATCGTTATGCGTGTTTTGTCACGTCCAAATCCCCCACCACCAAAAAAAAAGGATTTTAAATGAGGGTGGCAGTCATATTGAAATGCTTAAATCAACAACAAACCAGGATGTCTAAAGTGCTTCAGTATATTGTTCTTTCAGCGTATGCACGGCAAAATGTCAGCTTTTGCTTTTTTTTCTGTAGCTGTTTGTCCTTCAGCGGGAACACCTGGAGGCTCAGCCAGCCCATATTAACACCGAATTGAAGGATCAATGGATATGAATAGGATTGCCAATGCAATCTACTGCTTGTTCGGGAAGCATTAAAATTGACTGGACACAATCGATGCAAGTGGAATCTTTTTTTTTTGTGACATAAATGAATGAAAAAGCAGCAAAGCTCACCGGTACCTAGACCCGGTTTGTAGAGTACGCTTGGGGAGTGTGATCGTGTGTACAGCGTCTCTTTATGTCTGTCTCCACGTTGGTTGAGTGTGGAGTGAGTGCATTTGAGAGCATGAGGGGGGGAATGGATGTTTGTGTCTGTGTGTGCCTGTATGTCTGTGTCTATATGTCAGGTTGGGTATCAGACGCCACCTCTCTGGGGACACCTCAGGCCCTCCAAGGTTTGGAGGCCTATCTCCACCTACCACCACTTCCCCTGCCGGTGGCGGACTCCCTCAGGTGTCGGTGCGTTGGTGGTTCTTTGTGTCTGGGGGTGGGCGTCCAGGTACACACCGGCTCACTCCTTGGCGGCCGCTTATCGGGGCCTGGAGCCTGTGGCTCGCTCGGGCCCCTTCGGGGGTGGGGTGCCCCCGGCCTCTCGGCCTGGGGCTCGGTCACTCAGGCACAGCTGGCGGCCGGCGGAGCTCACGGGCGCGTCACTGCAACTCCCCCTGGCTTCTGCTCCGCGGCTGCTGAGTGAACCCTCATCTGGGACTCTCCTCAGCTCTTACTGGAACAGTGGCGCGGCTGCCCCTCTGTTGGTCTTCCATGGTTTCTTGTGTTCTGGGGGCCTCTGGATGTCTGGAGTTTTGATCTCCTCCATACCTGCTTCACACCCTGGAGGACGGGGCTGTGGCCCCCCCACACTCCCTAGCAGATCGTTACATGGAGAAACCTTTGGAATACAAGCGCGCTGATCCACACAGGTATGCACACGGGTGTTCACTGCTCGTAGACCCAAATTACACCTTTCTTGGCTGCTACTTCGAAGCACATCTGTCCTGCGTGCTGCACAACAACATTGAATATTTAGTATTTACTGCTGTTTACACTTAGCTAGATTAATGCGATGGTGTTGTGTTTAGTATGTTGCTTTGTTTTTGTTTTTTTTGTCTTTTTTTGCTTGTTTTCTATTCTTCTCTCAACAGGTGATCCAGGAGATTTTTATTTTTTTTCTCCCCCCCTTTCTCACTGTCCCTCTCCCCTTCTGTTTTTCCTTTCCTTCCTCTTTCTTCCTCCCTTTCCTATCTCTCACTCATGTCTGTCCCGTCTGTAACATCTGAAAATAAAATATAATAAATAATAAAAACAAAGATCGACCAAATGGACCAATACGGCAATGCCACGATGATCCATTTGGCAAAGTAAATCCATTGGGTATCCTTGTTGGTCTTCAGACAACAATTCTGATGGCTAAAGAACCAAATGGGACAGGCGAAAAAAAAAAAAAAAAAAAAAAAAGCAAAGCTCACTCTCAACTCTCGTACTGTCTTCAGGCTGTTGTTTACTCTGCTTTTCCTTGATAGTGTTTTCTCTTCTATGGTCTTACATATGTGACTTTAATGTATACTGTGTATCGGATGTCACGCTAGTATTGTCATAAGTAGGTGTAGAGAGTAGCAGCAGTTAGAGGCGGGGGTCCAATGATGTGACACGTAACCTATGATACAATATTTTAGCACTTTTAAACATTTTGTGACATGCTGAGTATTGCAGTAGCATATATTGCGATTTATCTTTTTTCAGTGTGTCACAAGTTGATGCACTCCTTTCTGCTGTACTCAAACTTTCCCCAGCTTTATGTTTAACTTCTCTGTAGCCTGGGTATGGCGGCGTCTATGAAAATATATCACGATGCTGTCACATGGACTCCAAACCCTTGTTTTCTACAACAACTATGTGGATTCAGGTCTTTGTAAATAAACTGGGTGATGGATCGTGTCATTTTCTTAGCTCCCGTTGAATCGAGAGGTAGCTTTGTCAAGATAAATGCGCCCACTGTCGGCTGCTTTTTCAGTTGAGCTTTTTTAATATTTGCTGTTTTCAGAATGGCGGCACGTGAGATGAGCCTTCATGTTCGTAGTAGTCCCAGAATATTTTACTTTCATATAGCACTCCCTGGGCCAGCACAGTGGTGTGGTGGTTACCTCACCGTGAATTGGGCCTGGGTTGAATTCATCATCTGAAAAGGGCCTTTCTGTGTGGCGTTTGCATGTTCTCCCCATGTCTGCGTGGGTTCTCTCCGGCTTCCTCCCACCAAACTCCAAACACAGCTTAACTGGTGATTCTAAATTGCCCATAGGTGTGAATGTGAGTGTGAAAGGGTGTCTGCGCGGCAGCTAAGATGACCCTGAAGAAGAGGGACGGATGACTGTCCTTGCAAATCCCATGTGCTATATCCATCTGCTTTGTCCCATACTTCCGCAAAATAAATCCAAGACACGTTTGATATAAATGCACATTGTGCTTTTTGGATTCTTTCCACGATATCTTAATCTTAATTGCAACAATTTCCACTCTCACACTAAATATCAAATATGCTGATGTCATTTAAAACAAAAAAACAACAGCATCGTGTGGCGAACTGAAAAAGAATTGATTTTATTATTCCAGCACTAAAAAGTTCCATTTGTTTTTATTTTATATAGTAAGATATAGATATTTGCTCTCACTGTATTGATATTATATGATCTACAAAATATGGCAATACTGTGCTGTAGCATAAAAGCTAAAAGGCTGTAGAGCTTCCCTGTTTCCTTGGCTCGAAGTGAAGAAATTAATTTAAAAAAAAAGGGAATAAACAAATACAAAAATTAGTTTCGGTGTTGGCTATTGTTATTTTTGCCATTTCTGTATAAGATATAAATAGAAAACCATGTGATCGTGAAAGAAAATGTGTCTCTCTGTGTTTTGGTGTGCATGTAACACAAACGTCACGCAGGCTGTGCATTAATGTGCATTAATGTTAGTTCCAAGTTTACCTCTTGGGTCATTTTTATGAAGCATCCTTCATAAGTAAAACATAAAGGAGCAGACTCTCCATCACAGGCCATTAGGATGCACTGTATTTACAGTAAATGCATCATGCATGAGCCATTTAGCTTCTTAGCTCCAGACAAGAAGAACCCTTGGCCTACATGCTGCTGCTGCTGCTGCTGCTATAAATTGCACATCTCAGGGAAGTCTCAAGTTGGCACTGCAAATTGCATTCACGGCACGCCACGCGACTGTTGATTGAATGTAATTAAGTTTTCCTTCTCTCCAATGAAGGGGTTTTTTTTTTTTACTCCCAGCTTGAAGCACTTGGTAGGAAAGATCATTGTGTGTGTGTGTGTGTGTGTGTGTGTGTGTGTGTGTGTAGTATTTGAATACATGTTTGCTTCCAAAACGCTCGCAGCAGTGAAAAACAACATTCTCTGAGTTTCTTGTTCTGTTCATTGCTTTGTATCCGAGATGCTAACATAGAAAACTATTATGACATTCTTATTGTTCTGCTGTAGCAGCTGAAGTGGCAGCTTCTTTTAGCGATGCTTTCTAGAGCGTACAAGAGAAACTCAAGCAGTCTTCTTGGATGAATAATGCATGGGTTATTGCTAACAACATACTGGGCTTGAGTGCTGTGCTCTGGTCTAATCTTTGTGACTTGTGGATTTTAAACCGTTTCCTTTCTGCCTCTTTTGCCTAGGAGAATGAGCTTCAAGACTTCCTCCACGAGAATAAGCACTTGAATCTACAGTTGTTCAGCAACAGCCACAAGGCATCTGACTATGAGGAGGTAAGAGGTGAAAGCTACGTGTAGAAAGTTTGCTGTACATAAGTACACACTAATAGCTGCTAACTTGTCACTGCCTCTCCATCTTGACACAATCTGAAGAGTTTCTGGGTCAAACCATAACACAAACAGATTATATGTCCTTTTATACTGGATCAATGGAGCCCATTATCAATGAAATCTACAAGACTTAAAATCCTACACACACACTATCCCTTCAGTTTTAGCCCCAAGACTTCAAAGGCATTTGGAGCTGATAACAAAAAGTCCAAGTAGACCAACAAGGATCCCCAGGCCTCTCTATGAATGGGAAAGCAATTTTGTGAAGCAGCTGACTGGCAGGTATTTACTGTTGGTGCTGAAGAAGGGTGGGATGCTTGTTACTGGTGTCTTATCAGGACATGGGTGGCTCTTGCAGCAGTGATCTCAGCTGTTATCAGACTGACAGATATGAGAGTAGCTCTCTGCAGGGTAGCGCAGATACTAGCCCTGGCTTGCAACCCTGTGTTCTGATGCCTGTTATCTTTGAATGAACTAGGAGGGGCTACTGAGAGAGCCTCCCTCTACCCTTAATAGACTATTGACCTGCTTCTGCTGGATCCAGTGTAGTTGTTCAGTTTGTCTGCATTAGGCGTGGCACCCCCCTCCAGATAGTTTGTAATCTGTGGATGTGGGCCATTCAGAGGAGACAGACTCGCTGGGTTCTGTGTGTGTTTTGCTTTGCTGATGTCGCTCGAAACGCCCTCCTTGAGGAATCATTAGTCATTCACGGTCGCCCTGAGGAAGGGACTTTACCACATTACGGCCGCAGGAGCCAGTCATCTCACTTCCACTTAGGGGCCTTTATAAAAAGCTGCCTCGTAAGTACCAATACAAATGATCTGTGGAAGACAAATTATAAAGAATATGTAGTGTTGGAAATAGTCACAACGCTTGGTTCAGTCAGATGCTTGGTGCTTGGCTAACAAGGAAACATGAATAATGTATTAATATTTTGGTTCATAGCAATGGGAGTGAGTCAATTATATTACTCTTGTGTTAATTACAATTATATAGGTTTAGCAGAGAAACCAGGCAGTTCTCTTACCCGACCACTTTCTGCCTGTTGCGTGCCATTCAACCGCATCACATTTTATAGTACAGCAAAACCTGTTCAGCGTCATTCATTCCAAAGCAGCAACTCTAACCTTCATGTAGCACGTTATATTCAGCTTGCATAAATATTGTATCAGTCACTGACTGACTAATATGTATTTATACAAATGATATTGGGAAACTGCTGTCTTAATGAACTAGATTACCGAACAGTTTCTGTAATTTTGTGCACTTTCAAAAAAAAAAGAAAAAAAAATTGGACTAATGCTGCAGACTCTTGGAAACGGCGGTGACAGACTATTTAAGCTCTTCTGCTCTGGAGGCCCCAGCACCAGCACCATGTCTGTTATATAAAGGAACCAGAGTCATTTTTAGTGCTAAGCACAGCTGCTGAAGAGGCCACTTTGTACCGTTATCATTAAAATACATGTAGCATTGTGTTGCATCAGTTGTGAAAGAGTTGCAGTGTCGCTGACTCATTGTTAGATATTTTCTCTCATAGGCTCGTGATTCATGTAGCCTCTGCATCTGAAAAGTGAAGCCACTGGACAAGTGCCTTAAATCTGGTCTGCTAAAAGTCCAGGCTTAAGGCCACTGTATAAAGGTGCATGGGAAGTTACCCTCCTCCTTATCTCATGTACAAACTCAATTCAAATTTTCAGTTGCTAGTTTCAACTATAAAACAGCCATCATGCTCCATTGTTTGCATCATTAAACTTTAGGGTTGCAGGAGGACAGGGGCAGGTGAGGGAACCTGAAAGGGTATTTACCCATATCACATAAGAATGACATGAATCAATTTTTGTGTTCCAAAAATGCTACAAATTAGTGACGATTGAATACTGTAATGCAACTCATCAAAACGCTGGACCTTGCTTTTCCCTTGTGCACAGGTGAAGTCTGAGTATGCCCAGCTCAAAGAGACCCTTGGTGCTGTGACACAGGAGAGAGATTTAGCCCTGTGGGAGAGGAACCAGCTCCAAGCCAAACTGGAGAACCTAGAGCAGGTGCTCAAGGTGAGGAAGCTGGCTCCTAGAACAGACGCTGTCTGTCAGTACTGTGTGCATTTCCATTTCTAGTAATTCATCTGTCCTGGGATTCCTTTTCATTTATGGAGCCTAACCCTTTTGCCAGTACCCCTTTCTCCTATCTGTGCTACACTGCCTCCATCTGGTTATTTTCCGCTATACTGTCTAATGGCCTCGACATGTCTGTTGCCTTCCAGTGTCGTGTTGGGAGGTCTGACCAGGAGCTGTGAAAGAGTAGAAGCTCGGAACAGTCTGCGCTCTTCCCTTTCCAATTTCACCTTTTCACATTGTCCTACCCGACTTGATCTGTCCCTTCCTTCTTTCCCCTTGCCCCCTCTGCCCCTGCTAGATTTATAAGGTATCACTGCTATGTCCATCTGTTGGGGAGAAGCCCATTCTGAATGCTTTCTGTCAACCTCAGTGGCTGTGCTTATCCCTCCCTTTATCCGCGGGCTGCCAGACATACGAATGGTCACGTGGCTATACGACCACAGCACTGCTTAATGTGATTTATGCATGAGGCGGGACAAAGAGTTTGGCTTTACGATGATGGGAGGGGGAGGAAGACTAGATGATAATGTCACCTACACGTCCGATGACATTACCTATCTTAGATTTTTACTGGCATGTAAATGTCATTTGCTTCTTTCACCTTACAGCGCTGCAAATATTCACATGTAGTGGGAGCAGTGATGTGACACGGGCACACTGTGTTAGGAAGAGCCGAGCATTCAGTTCCCCCCCCCGTACTGTATGGCTTCTTTTGTTGTTATGGATGACCACAGACAAGTGAGCACGTCAGAGAGTTTGCTCACCCTTTTCACGTAACACGAAACCTCGCATTGATCACGCAAAGACGAGATCAGAGGACGGCTTTTCAAAGTAACCGAGACGAAACAGGTCTCGTGTTACCTAAAGGGGGCAGCAAACCTCACTGCCGATGGAAGTTTCTCGTTCACACACCAAAGCATCCCTAGTCCTCATCCATGAGCACCTTTGCGCAAGATGAGATCTGATCTTTCCCACGGATCGTTCGACATAAACATGTCTTCACGTGGCATTTGCTGTGGCATAGTTTATGTCTTTCTTGATTTTTTAAGGGTTTAAAGGTCAGTACACTGTTAACCAGCCTCTGTATGCGTAATGTGTGCACATGTAACACTTCTGAATGTGGAGTTAAAGACTGTAGATGCATTTTGTGTTGGCTCCGTGCCTTTGGGTATTAGTACCACTAACAGCAGCCCTCTCTATGCCCCCCACCCCATCCCCCTTCCTTCCACAATTTTCCCCTCCGGCTCTCCATCCCTACACCCCTTGTGGACAGCATATGCGAGAGGCTGCGGAGCGGAGGCAGCAGCTAGAGTTGGAGCATGAGCAGGCCTTGGCTGTACTCAATGCAAAGCAGCAGGAGATTGACATTCTCCAGAAGGTAAGAGAACTCCAAGCACCAGTGGGGATGGGCTTTTGTGTTTGCCCGGCTTTTGGCCTGTGTCATGGGTGAAAGAGCTTTTTGTTGAACACCCGTGCGAAACATACAGCACAACAAAGGTGAAAGTCAACAGAAACGAAACAGAAGTTAAGGAGTGCATGATTTTCTCTACTCTTTTTCTAGTTTCGCACGAGCATCTCCGTCGCATCCCCCGTCCTGCAGCTGTTTATCAATCCCAGAGCGTTTCTGGAGCACTCTTGTTTGTCACAAGCGAGCAAATCAGACTTTTAGAATCCAAAGTAGACACGACACTTTTTAGAGGCACACTTTAATAAAGGGGGGAAAAAAAGGCTCGCTCGCCATTTGATGGTTGGCCTTCCTCCACTGTGCACTGAAGCTGACTGTAATGTGAAAGCAACGGCTGAGATTACTGATAGTGTGAACATGATAGGAATTGTCACCAATGCCTTCTCTGGCAACACTGTGAGCGCCCTCGTGTTGCTGTTGCTGCAGTGTTCTGACTTCACAGTCAGCCCTTCACAGGCAGTCGTTCTCAGCTTTTTTCTCTCATTAACAGAAGCTCATTACTGCCTTATCTTCCTGCAGACACTCACTGCTCTCTGTGTTCTAAATTAATTGCCTGCAAAGTAGATTTATGAAATGGTAAAGCCCCGCAGATGCTCTCGTATTTATGTGGAACGCTTTATTATTTTTTTTCTCAACAGATGTTTCTCGTTTTCATAAGAAAAATGATGCGTACGATGCAGTGTTTCCGTATACTCCTTGTCTTTCAGAATGTAAACTCCCATTTTTCTGGAGCGCACTAGCATAAAAAATCAGATCATAAATCTACACCTTTTGATGTAGCCCAAAAACAACTATTCAAACAAACACCCTGGCAAGATGTTCACTGTCTGAAACGGCCATTTACGAATCGTGTAACGAAAAGAAAAACAGCCACAGCAAGAGTAAACGTTGCAGTATTTTTTAACTACGGATACATGGGCAGGCTCAAACTTAGGTTTTTTGCCCATAGATGATGCAGGAAGTCGTCTTCTCTTAAAAATGGCTGTGCCCCAACCACAATCAGCAGTTCCTCTTAGCTTTGCAAAAATGTACAGCTGTGTACTCTGCTTTGCTCCTGTGTTGTTGACAACACAGGAGCATTTATGTCACTTTCACCTCTGTAGCTGATGTTATATCTGAAGGAGGAGCCTTACTATGATTTCTGTGTTGAGGGAAACCATAATAGAAGCAATAAAATCATGTGTGCATCTAACCCCTGGGCTGGTAGTTAGAGACTCTTGTGCAGGTGCTCTTCAGCTTGCAGTTGCTTGATTATATTCAGTTTCTTGCACGCATGTAATGCTTTCATGTTGCACAGCTCTCCGAATGATAAATGACAAACATGCTTAACAAAACATAAAACCGGAGAGGCGAAAATGGTTTGAGAAAAGACGCGATATTCTTTAAGCATTCGGCGATATCTTATCGAATCAAGCCACTGCTGGCAAACGTGAGTGCGGACGGGGGTCCGCGCCGTCTTTTCAACCATTTTCACCTCGCGCACCAATGAATGCCTTTGAGAGATGCTCTTTGTGAGGATCTTTCGTCGGTGTTTTAAACAGAAACTAAAGCACAGCATAAACTGCAATGTAAGTGAACTGCACCTTGTGTTTCTCAGGCTCAGGTTGAGGCTAAAAAGGAACATGAGGGCGCTGTCCATCTGTTAGAGGTGAGCGTCTGGACTCTGGGGGTCTTGGGGGCTTTGCTGTGTGTTTTTGTGTATGCTGCTCGAGCGTTTCCTGCTTTCCGTGACCTCACTTCCTGAATTTTTTTTTTTTTTTGTTTCTTTTGTTTCTTTAATAAAGTCTTATTGTTTTAAAACTATCTTGGCCAAAGTATACTGCTTTTTTTCACAGTATCTTTAAAATGACTTTTGGTATAGAGAGTTGCTTTTGGGGTAAATGAACCATAAAGCACGCAAAAATCTATATTTAGTCTTTGTATTGGCATTGTAATACGGCGATATGTATGCGTGTGTGTTGAAAAGATTGTGATTTTAGAGATGTGTATGAGTGATCACATGTGTGTAATTGTGCTTTATTTCTTTCTTACATCTCTTGTCATTGTATGGATGTGTGTTTATGCTTATACAGAACCACTTGGACAGCATGCAGGTATTTCAGAATTGCTTTTATTTATTTACTTGATATATATAAGTATATATATTTTACGCCTTTGCCATTAGCGGGATATACAGCAGCCTGGTATGTAGTTTGACCCATGGGGCCAAGTAACACCACATTGTGAATTAAGATCAACATTTATCTGGCTAAAGAGATAACATAAAAAAAATGCAGTTATGAGCTGATTTAACTTGCGGTCATGCCTTTTGGCTTTTCAGTACAATTTTTCACATCGATCTTTTCATATAGCCCTTTCAGCTCGTTTCACAAGGCAAGACTCACGAGTGGACTCTTTGAAAGGGTGAAACATGACTAATAGATAACACGGAGGTCTTTCTGGCCTGATCATAAAGAAACATTGATAAAAGAATCAGAAAACCAAGTAACAAAATACACTTTAATTCAATATAAATCACTTGTATCGACATGTATTCGCATCAGATATGTTAAAATTCTATTTACATGTGAGCAAACAAAACTCTCAGGCTAAAATAAGTAAGTTTTTCCAAAGTATAATATTCTCTCTTCATTATAATATGTAGTAGCTTAAAAAGAACAAACTGCATTTCTAGTATAGGATACAGTACCAGACGGTGATGAATGTGATCCTTTTTCCTTTGTAGCATTGCATGTGTGTTTATGCAGCATGTGTTTTAAAAACCGTCTACTTGCCATACAACTAACTGTATGATGCTGCTCAAACTAGTGTCTCCTAATTTACTAATTCTGTTTCATAAATGCAGGAATATATTTGTCTTCAGTCTGCCAGCAGCATGTTATATCCAGCAGCAACCTGCCTGCATGAAACGCTGTTTTAACAGAAATACTGATGCGGCGGGCATCACTGTGTTTTTGGGCGGCGCTGTATAATTCCACGGTCGCTTCAGTATCTTCCAGAGCCTCTCAGACTGCGCTCGGTTTCGGACCGAGAAGTGATTGCTAATGCATTGCATCATTTTACGTGGGAAACCATGCTGCAGCACCTGGAATTTTCTATTGAACCTGCCCAAGCGGTCATGTTCAGTTTGTCAGTGTTAGTCTGTGCGATAATGTTTCCTGCTCTCAACATGTACGGATGATGTTATGCAAAATTTTTGTTATTGTTGAAATCTTACAGAAAGACCAGTACCAACAGCAAGCAGACCTCCGTGCCTTGTGTGTGGGTCTCATCTCAAATCCAGTCATATCCAGTGGTGACGAAATTGCAATGTTGTGTTGCACTCATCTTAAATACACAGCACAATGATAATCCCAGTAAATACAATTATGATTTCATTTATTAAGGGAAAAAAGTTATCCAAACTTAGCAGTTCCTGTGTGAAAAAAGTAATTGTGTCCTAAATCTAATAACTGGTTGTGAACTGCAATCAAGCTTTTTGTGACGACTGGCAGTGAATCTTTCGCTGTGGAGGAATTTTGACCCACTCTTCTTCTCATAATTGTTTTAATTCAGACACGTTGGAGGGTTGTGAAGCATCATCAGCATGTTTAAGGTCATGCCAAAGGAACTCAGTCTGAATCTTAACTCATTTTGCTTTTTGTTTTGTGTTTTTGAGCCATTCAGAGTTGGACTTGCCGATCTTTTTGGACCGCTGTCCGGTTGCACAATCCAAATGTTCTTGAGCTTCAGGTCATGAAGTGATGAATGGATGTTCTCCTTCAGGATTTTCTCTAAAACCAGCCACACATGATCACTCTGCCACCACCATGTTTGTGGAATGCTGTGTTGCTTTCACACTAGGAAAAAAAGAAAAAAAACCTACCAAAAAGTTCAGCTTTTGTGTCATCAGTCCACAGAATATTTCCCAAAAGCGGTCATCAAAACGTCTTTCAGCAAATGTGAGACAAGCCTTTGTGTCAGTGGTGGATTTCTCGTTGGACTCTCTCATGGGTGCCATTTTTGCCCACTCTCTTTCTTATTGTTGATTCATGAACTCTGACCTTAACTGTGAGGCCTGCAGTCTTTTAGATGTCCTTCTGGGTTTTTTGTGACCACTATCAATGCACTTCTGGAGTCATTTTGATAAATTCACCACTATTCAAGCCATATCTCCTCTATTTGGAGATAATAGCACTCACTGTGGTTCACTGTCTTTGTAACCATTTCCAGACCGATAGATGTCAACTTTGTTTCTCGGCTGTTTTTTCAGATTGACGTTTTGAGCTCTTTGAGCCTATTTCACTTTTTCAGACAAGCTGTATTTAAGTGATTTCTTGTTTCAGCAGGTCTGGCAGTAATCAGACCTAAGCTAAAATCAGCGTTCCAAATAAATGTGGTTAATCAAAGTTTATTCATGATTTAACAAGAGGGGAAATTGCTTTGTTCACGCAGGGCCAGGTAGGTTTGGATAGGTTTTTTTCCCTTGATAAATCAAAATCATCATTTAAAAACTGCATTTTGTATTCACTGGCGTCATCTTTAGTATTAGATTTAATATTGAAATTTGTTTTATGATCTGAAAAAATGTAAGTGTGACAAATATACAAAAAAGGGCTATTCTGCATTTCCAGCAGAGATTACGCAAACTGAAGTAAATACCGGTAGTGCATTTTATGGTGGCTATTCTCATCTTCGGATAAATACAGACCCAGTTAGTAGTAGAGCACCAGTGCATACTCCCTGGATGGTGTGGAGTGTGTGGGATAGACTTAAAATAAACTGCACTACTCATGCTCATCACAGTTTGAGAAACACGTTGCCCTCTGCTGCAGTGTGCTTTCAACACTGTTTGCCTCAATTCGCTTAAAGCTTTCTGTTTTTGGTCTTTTTAAGGTCTTACACGGCAATAACAAAAACATATAATATTATCGACCTCATCCTTTAAGACAGTTTGGGTATGCTTTGAAATAAGTTTTATTTGGAGTACTGTTATTATGAACTGTAGGATAGTTGTGCATGCGATTTGTATAATGTACCGTCAGTAGTGGTCAAGAAGTCATTTCAAGGTTTCTTTTCTTTGTAATGACTGATCAGTGTTATTAGTCCTACAGTAAATGTCTGTTTTCTTGTTCACATATAGCGTGAACTCTTTTTGTGTCTTTATCATTATTTTTTATTTTTATTTTCTTTGTCTCCATTCCATCTTTCTCCCTTTCCCATCCTTTTTTCTCTCCTCCTCTGTCTCTCGCTTCTGTCTCAATGTGTCTCCTCCCTCCCCGCCATCAGGCCAAAGTCCGCGAGCTGGAGGAGAAATGTCGGACTCAGAGTGAGCAGTTCAACCTCCTGTCTAAAGAGCTGGAGAAGTTTCGGCTCCAGGCTGGGAAGTTTGATATCCTCAGCACTGAACCCTTAACTGTGTGTGAATCTCCTGGGTCTCCGAACAAATCCCTGTCACAGCTCCTTAATGGACTGGCTGCCCCCACAGAGAAAGGTAAAGGCCATTTGTTAGCATTAAAGCTCTGCTTTCAGCAGATAAAGGTTACGCCGGTACTGTAGATAGAATAGAATAGAATTCAACTTTATTGTCATTGCACATGCACAGGTACAGGGCAACGAAATGCAGATCACCTGTATTCAAGTGTACAGTTAATTAAGATGTATCATTCCAGTCTTATAGGAACTATTAGTAGTAGTAGTTTTTATGACTTCCCTCATAAAAAGTCAAATTAACTAAACGTTTAGAAATATTAAGTCAAAGACAGCTGTGTCACCTGTAATCTGTTTAAATGGCCTCTAGTATGTGAAACTTTTTAAATCAATGCATAAGTTGCTCACTAATTACAGCACAACGTGTTGTTTAGGTTGTTGTTGCTATGTAATTTTACACATTTACAAAATAAAGTTATGTGCTATTTTAAAACTTACATTTAAAGGGCTCAAAGACAAAAGTAAAGTAACGCGTGGTGGGTGAAGAACAGGTGGGATAGCAAAGTGGCTGGGTTACTAAGGAGGGCAGCACAGGTGCTCAGCAGACAGGAAGGAGTGCCGGTGAAGGCGGGATCTATTTGTGGGAAAGGACAGCTTGAAAGGTGGGGAAACTGAGTAAGTTCAGGGAATGATGCGGGACACTCAAGGGGGCTGAATCTTGGTACTCCAGCAGACCAGTTTTCCTCAGGGTGGGAGTTAATAGATATCATCTATCCTCCCACTGTAGCCACTGGGAGCCAGCAAGTAGAATGACTCAGGAACTGGTTGTAGGTCATCAGTGCTGTTTAGGCTTTTGGGCAGGTGTGGCGTAAGTCGATTCAGGAGTTGCAGGTGGAGTAAAAATATCTTTTTACTTTAGTCGAGCCGGGAGTTTAATTTATTGTCTGAGTATCAATCAAGTCTCTGTACTGGCCATTAAGACTTTAGCCGAGTTTGGCTGGAAAAGTGCAGCTGACTCTGGGACAGTCTTAGTAATTGGTTATGTGTCAGCTGACTCAGACTCAGGAATAGTTGCCTGACACAGAAACAGTCCAAACTTTAGCGAGTGACTCAAGGAGCAACACCACTCTCAGGAACAGGCTGAGAAACAGGAGCAGTTGATTCAGGACCTGGCTTGACCTCACCCAGGATAAGGACAGACACTGGCAGGCACACTGTGCAACAGTGCCTGTGATGTAACAGCGAGCCGAGCAGTGGAGATGCATGATGTCAGCGCTGACTGCATTTCATTCTGGATGTCACTTTCCTTCGTCACCCCTCAAAATCAGTATCTATCGGGCCACTTTTATTCAGTTTGTCCTAAATTCAGGTTATCCACACAGAGATCACAGAACACATGGATGCTGTTAGGTTGAAGAACTAAGAATAAGTCAAATCAAACCAAAAGGAAGAAGATAGCAACAGCAGAGTTCAGGCAGAAACAAGCACACAGTCCACAGATTAATGATATAAAGTGATCCAAAAAAACTAGGAGCCAGGATGGAACAGCCGGGGAACACAGAGTACACGCAGATGATCACACAGACAACAAGGAGAAGCACAGGACTATAAATACAGACAGAGCTAATTCAGTAATTGATGAAAAAAGGTGAACGAGATTCACCAAAGAAGTGATGGACAAATAAAACCAAAGCAAACAAGTACTCTGATAGAACCACATCAATCATCCTGCTTAACAAAAATTTCATGAAATCAAATTGAATTAAATGGCAGAACCTTTTTAAAGGACAGCATGCAATCAAATACAAGATGAAAATTCTGACTTTGATATTAGTTCTGTTATATTGTGATGTGTGGAGCTACGTTGCTTTTGTTCCACAGGCAATGAGGCCCCAACAAGCAGATCTTTGATATCGGAGTTCATCCGACCACTCCAAGTCAGCGGAGACAAGCCCGAGCTCCTCTCTGTCAAGCCAACATTCCTCACTCGCGGTCGAGCCAGCAGTCCAGCGCGGGCTTTACTCTCTGAGGTATATTATAGTGTCCATTTGTACTCTATCTTTTTACACGTCCGAAATCAGATCGATTCGATACATCTCAAACAAATGGAATCTAATAAACTGTGGAAAGACGGTCTAAAAATCCCAAACGACACCGTTGAGACACAACGTGGGAGAATTCCCAATAATTTCAATCGTTTGCTCCACGTATTTACCCAAAAGCATTTCTGTTGTCACTCAGGTCAGTGGAGCTCTAATAGTTTCTGTGAAAAAGCTTTTTATTATAATTTTTTTTTAAGATGAACTCACCAGTATTAGATCCATTCCCTCGCTCATGCCTCTGTGATCCCTTACGTAGACGGCACATTTGGGAAAATGCTGATTCATTTTAATCTAAATAATGTCTTTGGGCTGAACACGAGAAAATCCACACAGCGGGAATCCAGGAGGCTTCTCGGTGTTACTCATGCAGATTATTTGGGATTGATCAAATATATTTAGTTGACACAAGCTAAAACATTGAACCAAAGGGAACGTGCAAACATTAAGAAGCATTCGATGTTGAAACTGTGAAAATCTGTGAATGCTTCCTTCTCCAGATGGACAAAGATCTCAGCTCCACCACCAGATCCAAACCACGGTTCACAGGGAAGGTCCGTCTGTGTGTTGCTCGCTACAGGTATGCACACAAAACACACAATTACTTTTTCAACCACTGCTGTATTTGTAAAATAAATAAATGGAAAAAAAGTTTGATCCTCATGAGTTTATCATTTCAAACCTACAGGGCTTTGTGCTTACGTTACACCCCTACCCCTAAACCAAAGTGAAATCATTGTGATCATTTAAAACAGAGGTGGTGGAAAATCTCTCGCACTGAACTGAAAATCTTGCTCTGTTATTTGCTTTCTCTCGCAAGCGCTGTGGTCTTAAATGTGACTCAGTGTTTCTGCTGCTAAAGAAAATAACCTGTCAGCATAGAAAATAATTGGAATCCTCAAGCACACAGATTTGTGAAACAGGGCCAAAGCTTTCAACCCACACTCTCTTCAACCCTCTCATATTTGCAAACAGCCAAATATAATAGAACAGAAAAAAAACTTTGTATTTTCAAAGCAGCGCTCGGCAAATCGTTTTCCTCGACATACATATTATGTTTGTGGTGTTTGATATAAAACAAACCCAAATGGAGAATAATTGCAACAAAAAAGTGTGCACTTTGGAAGCTAATTAATTTGTTTTCTTTTTACTGTAGTTACAATCCTTATGATGGACCCAATGAGCATCCTGAGGCAGAGCTCCCCCTGGTGGCTGGGAAGTACCTTTACATTTACGGAACAATGGACGAGGATGGCTTTTATGAAGGTCAGGCCTTTTTTTAAAAAGGTGTTGTTTTTTTTTTTTTTAATCACATCTTGCACTTTACCACGTGACCAAAGTACCAGCTGCATCCTTATTGTGTCCTCAGGAGAGCTGCTGGATGGACAGAGAGGACTCGTCCCATCCAATT
Organism: Aulonocara sp. 'chitande type north' Nkhata Bay; assembly: GCF_057382095.1. Lineage (NCBI taxonomy): Eukaryota > Metazoa > Chordata > Actinopteri > Cichliformes > Cichlidae > Aulonocara > Aulonocara sp. 'chitande type north' Nkhata Bay. The sequence goes on from NC_141355.1 coordinate 13,707,918, forward strand.
TTGTAGATTTTATCCAAGATGAGGAGGCGCCCTCTGTCCAGCACAGGGACATATTAACTAAAGAACCTGGCTACCTCAACCACAGTAGCCTGAGGCCTCAAAGACCTGGGGTCGGCACAGGAACAGGCATAAGCAGCCTGCTGTCTGACAGTAAATTAGACTGTCTAAGCACCAGCAGCTTGGGCATGGACCTCCTGGGCTCCTCCACCAATGGCACGGGAACCTTGGATGTCAGCATTGACGAGGTCGGTGAAGACATTGTGCCTTATCCCCGCCGCATCAACCTGATTAAGCAACTGGCCAAAAGTGTGATTATTGGCTGGGATCCTCCGGTGTTCCCACCGGGCTGGGGCTCCATTAGTGGCTACAATGTCTTGGTGGATAAGGAGGTTCGTATGAGTGTCCCCTACGGGGGCAGGACAAAGTCTCTTATTGAAAAGCTCAATCTGGCCACACACACCTACCGCATCTCAGTGCAGAGCATCACTGACAGGGGCCCGTCAGACGAACTTCGGTGCACTCTTCTCGTGGGTAAGGACGTGGTGGTGGCACCTTACTACCTGCGGGTGGACAGCATCACGCAGGCCTCTGCTGAGCTGTCTTGGATGCCCAGCAACAGCAACTACAGTCACACCATCTTCCTCAACGGTGCAGAGTATGACATGGTCAAGGCAGGGGGCTATAAGTACAAGTTTTTCAACTTGAAGCCGATGACAGTTTACAAGGTGAAGGTTGTCGCACAGCCACATCAGGTGCCTTGGCAGCTTCCAGTGGATCAAAGGGAAAAGAGGGAAATCTCTGTGGAGTTCTGCACTCAGCCTGCAGGTCAGTCCTTAAAACGTAAGTCACCCCAGTGCAGAAATAATTGGTTTTGTGAATCACAGCAGTGGAGGAATTTTCCTTTGCATGGTGCATGGTTGCATGGCCGTGGCTAGAAATGCTCGGATATTTGTAGCCATGGTAGCATGACTAGAGATATCAATGTTAGTCTCTTGGTTGGTTGGTTGGTTGGTTGGTTGGTTGATCAGTCCATCTTACTGAAGTAAAGCCTCACAAAATCCTTGGTGGTGTGGCTTAAGACACATAATACTACTACTACTGCTGAAGGTTTGTGTTGTGCTTAAAATACATTTTGCCTTGGCTTGTCTATCTTTTTTTTCTTTTTTCCCACTTGGGGGCAGTATAAAGTTGTTGAGGTGAATGTTGAATGTTTACACATCCAACAGACTCAGCAAAGTCTGAGAAAAATATGTAACAACATGCTTCCCTTCCTATATCTCACTTAGTCCTTAACCTTATCTGCTGTTTGGTGCCGATACAAACTGCAAACAGCTACCTGCTGCATGCGAAAATAAGGTTAATCAGACACTCGGTGTGAAGCAAAGTCTTGTTGTTTGCAAATGCACCAAGGCAGGTACAAAATGCTTTGGATAAAAGGCTAACACGGCCTTCTTTTTATCCCAGTCTGAACAGTGCTCTTATAGACTTTGTTCTGCATAAAAAGCTTTGATTTCACAATAAATAAAAGCCTGAAAAATTTCCATCTGAGGTACCAGTCATCGTGTTTAATCGGGCACACGCATCAAGGTCATTACACTTACAAACATTTTAGTCATTTAGATTCTTCCCCAGCTACCTTTATATTGCCCTCGAGGATCTGTGTGTGTGCTTTTGTGATAAGACGTAAAGGGTAGAAACACGAACAAACAAGAAAAAAGACGTTCCGATAAAGCTGTAATGTGAAAACCCGCTTAAGAAGTATTCTGAAAACAAGGGTGTAAATATTAAGCATGCATCTCTGGGATTTCTTCTCCCAGGAGGCTCTTTGTTGCTTGACTGTTGCCAGTGTTAACTTGGGTCTCACGGCCCTGCTGTCAAGCGAGAAAAGCCATGGACAGGTAAAACTAGTCAGCCCGTTGTTGCCTATAGATTGAATATGGTTCATATTATTGCTTTTTATATGCACTCGGAGGGATGTTTAATGTGTGACACCTTCCATTTACCATGGAAGGAGACACTTCCAATTATTATGGCAGTCACTGAGAAAAGTGGAGCCAAACGGGAGATGACAGAGAGTTATGACGTCAAGAAGTGAAAAAAGAGAGAGAGAAAGCGGGGAAAGACGGAGATCGAGGCTGAAGTTTGAATTGACATTTTGTGTTGGCAGCTGACGAGCCCGCATGCTGAGAGTTCATTAAACGATCCATCTATTGAATATGTTAATTAGAGGCGTCTAAAATTGTCTGAATAGTGGAGGCAGACAGCCGCTGTCAGTGACGACGGCAGTATCTGGAAGTGCTATATTAGGCTTCTGCACTCAGCGTGTGTTCTTCAAACAAGTTGCTTCATTAGTGCTTAGTGATGCATTTTTAATATTAGTCGCACAGAGCGGCTACCAGTTCGCTCCCTGGAAATCAGCGCCTGCCGTTTGTGTCCACTACTAATGAAAGTGGCTCCACTGAGATATTCATTTAAACACTCGTTTCGGCTCTCGGAGGAGAGCGCGTTGTTTGTGACGGGGGCCGTTTAAAAATGACAAGAGGAAATGAAATCTCCAAACAGCTACTGCTGCTATTCAGAGACTGCGTTTTTTCCCAACAGTCAGTCTTAGAAATGTGATTAAGATTGCTCTGATGTAGATTCCCGGACGCTCGCGCAGCTGCACGTCACGGCTCGGAGATTCTGCTGACTGACTGTGACTCCCTCTTGCTCGCTGTGTGGCTGCAGGTGAATGGCGGCGCTGCACAGATGGGCATGTTGTTTAGTATGCATGCAGGATGGACAGATTGAGAAAATAGCAAACTGGGGTTTTTTTGAGGCTCGGAAGAATATTGTCAGCAAGAGCATGATATTGCTATACATATAGCCAATGTTGGCAGACTTGGATTTTTCAACCAGTGCCCCGACATAAACCTGTTTATAGATAGAAAGAAAAATCATCCTACTGGTAAATACTGCTATTCAGCCGTTCCCGACTGATGTTATCATATGATATACCAGCTATTCATCTTAGTGAAATAGGTTTTAAATTCGAGACGTGTACTACAAATCCTCCAGATTGAGAACATGCTTATTCCATCCCACAGTGAAGTGGATATTGAACGCCAGCGGTCCACAGTACAAAGGTCAGCTCATTCTTTTTTGATAAAACAGGCAGGGATGGCAGGAACAGGCAGTCTGTCTTTATTTCCTCTCTCCTTGTCTGATAAATGTGCACTGTCCTCCGCAGGCCCCCCTCTCCCTCCCCAGGAGGTGCAGGTCCAGTGTGGTCAAACACCCGGGTTCCTGCAGGTGAGATGGAAGCCGCCGCCCCTGACGTCTTCAGGAACCTCCAACGGAGCCAGTGTGATAGGCTACGCCGTGTGCACAAAGGGACAAAAGGTAACAAACAAAAAATTATTATTATTATTATTTTTTTAGTCTTACACTGCAGATCTTAAAATGGGTAGCCTCTGCCTTCCTGAGTTGTAACTTCTCAGTAGCACTCTATTGCCATCTCCTGGAGAAAGTCTTTAATGTTCATATGCAGCCCCGAGGCATGAGAAATAAACAGGTTTGCCCTGGGTCCCTTTTTCTACAGGCTATTTTTGTTATGCACACGTATGTATCCAGTAACTACATTTTTATCTTATTTTGAACTAAATGCCAGATATATGCTTTATTTATTAAGTATTTGGACGTTCCCTGAGAGGTGTGAAGTGAGTGTGAAGTATAAAAATGGTGCTGTGGCTGTAAGGCTTCAAATCTGCCTGTAGTGAGTTTTTAAATTATGGTAACTGTCTCGTAGAACTTTTACGACAGCCAAGATGTAAAAGCTACGAATGCATATTGATACATGTATGTTTGTATGAGGACATTCTGAATTGCCCTTTGGTAAAGACTCTGGTTTCTTTGTAAATGCAGATAGCAGAGGTCTTGTACCCCACAGCAGACTATGTGACTGTGGACTTAACCAGGATTCAGGGTCTGGAGGCGAGGGAAGTCATTGTAAGGACGTTATCAACACAAGGAGAGTCCCAGGACTCACCTGTGGCCATCATACCGCACAATCTCTTGGGCTCTCCACGCCTTTCCCACAGAACCACTGCACCTTCCCATCCCACACCCCACCCAGTTCACTCACAAACCCACCCTCCTTATCCATCGACGTATCCCCCGAACCACCCTCAGCCCCAGGTGCAGCCTCTGCCTCGACCCCAGCCCCACACGCTGCCCCACGCACAGCCTCACTCGCAGCCCATCCGCCCCCCTCCTCCCTATCCGCAGCCTCATTTTCACCGCAACTCCATGCCCAAATCCAAACCATTAGTAAGTGCCAGAGAGCCAGAAACCAAAGAGCATGAGGTGGGCCTGCGGCCAGCCCAGCCCTGGGAACGCTCCCCGTCTCCGCTGCCTCCCATGCGAGGTCCCAACCTGGAGCCACCGCCCTTCCAGCCACAGCGATCTCCCTCTCCACAGAGGATCCTGCCGCAGCCTCAGGGAGTCCCCATCCCCAACACCATCGCCAAGGCCATGGCCAGGGAAGCTGCCCAGAGAGTGTTTGCTGAGGGTAACCGGGTGTGTGAGGATTTCACTCTTAAACCTTTTCACAGCTTGTGATGAGAGAGCTCTCAGCCAAAAAGCTAATGGTAATATCTTTTAGGCTGCTTTGTAAACAAGCAGTGCTTTGGAGGAAATCATTAGATTTGTGAAAATATAGTAAGATAGTAAGCAACTTGTTTGTCTTTCTCATCCTCTCGGTTATTCTTCTCTCCTTTTTCCATCTAAAAGTTTGACTTTTCCCCTGTCAGGTCGAGAAAAGGAATATCTTCAGTGAGCGAGGTAATGCTTTGCATCCTGTCAACTCTGATGAGGAGGAGGATGGCTACGACTCGCCTCATGCCAGGAGGAGAGGCGCCTCAGTGGATGAATTCCTCAGAGGCTCCGAGTTAGGCAGACAGGTACTTTACAGAAAACACAAGCTGTGCTCAGCGTGTCAGGAGAATCGGTTTGCTGGATCAAATCAAATCAGTCTGAAATCAAACCGAGTCCCATCTTAATGTGTGTATTATAATATGTACTGTAGGCTTATAATTTGGACACTTTATAAGATACATCTTGCATTCAGAACTTCCTTAACTCTTAAAGGGACAGATTCAGCAGGTTTCAGGTTGACAGCATCACACAGTTGCTGAAAATAAAGGACCTGAATTCAGAGCTTTTATTACTTACCATCGCTCTTCAGCTTGCTTTCTCTCATTCATTTCCCTTAGCACCATCATCACCACTACAGCCACAGTGAGGAGTACTACACAGAGAGCAGCCGAGGATCTGACCTGTCTGACATCCTGGAGGAGGACGAGGAGGATCTTTACTCTGAGATGCAGCTGGAGGAAGGCCGCAGACGCAGCATCAACTCTCACAACACTCTCAAGGTACATATTTACCTGCACGCCTTCACTCTACAGTGGCCTGGAGGGAGGACACAGGAAGGTGGGGAGAAATAAAGATATAGGGAAGAAGGGCTCTGCCACCTCTGGAGATACCTGCTATCTTTCACAAGCTCTACAACCAGGCCCGTCGTGGCTTTGCCTGGCTAATCTCCCGTGCCTGTTAGCTGCGTTAGCCGAATCAGCCTCCCTACTCTCCCCACCCTACCTGCTCCTCCACCCCTGCCCCTCCAGCTCTGCTTTATTCTTCCCAGGCTGATCATATGGCTGTGTATACATAAGCTGTACAAGATGCATGTGAGAAGGAAAGGGTGTAAACAAATCCCCCCCCCCCCCCCCCCCCCAAAAAAAAATGCAGTGTTTTCTTTTACCATTTGCATTGCATTTGGATGCTCGATTTACTGTACCAGACTAGTTTTACAAGTGTTGAAAGTCAAAATGTTAAGACTGTGAACTTGAAATGCAACTATTAATATACTGTACTGTATCAAAGGGTCATGGCATATCAAGTGCACATGGGAATCTCATTTAAGTGAGTACTTAAATGGAAATATCCACTTTTGTTTATGTCTGTCATGTCCTAATGTTTAATTTGAATGTTATTGTTAACATTGTCGGCACATGATCCCGTCTTCATTTGGTCTGTCAGCGGGGATGTGTGGAAGACAACTTGATATCATGAAAGAAAAGCATTATTATAAGAGCTACCTGTACTGTATTGGCTGATCTTTTCTTTGTATTATAGCAGAAAATCACTACAGGTTCGGTTAGCATACCACTGATTTTGTCCAGTAAAACCTGTAGATCAATGAGGTGTTAATGAGGGGTATATACTGGTGTATTAACTCTGTCTGTGCGCCAGTTCTTCATCTCCTTTTTGTCATCACATCTATGTGTAAATCTCTGCTGCACATTTTTTATTCTCTTTAAACGTTTAGATGTTGTAAAGCGATGTGAATACGCAGGAGGAGTGCGTCCACTCAGCTTGGCATTGTTCTTTTGTTTTCTTCTCATTTTTTGCTTTTTAAAAACTTCATCTGCTCATTTCATCCTTATAAATGTTCCCACCGCCCTCACCTGTAACACTCACAGCGTCCAGTACTTTCATTCGTTTAAATGTTTTCCATGTGTAAACTCTGTGTCCACTTTTTACGATTTAACGCTCCATCTTAAAGCTGTGACAGATTCCTGTTCAGAGCATGCCATTTCCTCCTCACGGAATGAGACTGCATGTCTTACCACATAGCCACAAATAACTAATTCTGTCTTTATTTTGTCTTTCCCCCCCATTTGTTCTATTCACACACTGTGTTGTTTCCTGCCTGTTCTAAAACCTTCGAAAAACTTTACAACCCCCCCCCCCCCCCTCCCTCGCAAAAATATAAACTGAACCGTTTACTTGAACTGAACTGTGAAATTGTGGGATGTTGAACCCCCCTCCTACCCCCAACCTCGGTTGCGACTGAAGGCATATTACAAGCGTCAGGACTTAGCTGAGGAAAGAGACTGCTGGGACCTCCAGAGGGAGGTGGTGAAGCAGAAGTCGCTCCGCAGCAAGCGTCTCCACAGCATCCCCGAGGTGGCCGAGGAAGAGTCGGACAGCGTGGACAGCATGGGTCAGCGTCTGTCCTTCGAAGACGGGGGGCGACCGGGGACGCCGCACACTCAGCGGAGGATGTACCCCCAAGACGCTCACGTGCGCAACCATCTCACCCCCAGCAAGAGCACCCGCTTGCAACGCCAACGCTCTTCCCCTCGCTTCACCGACAGCCGGTACTGCTACAGCGCCGACGACCGCAGCTTGGGACGACCCAACCGCCAGAACACTAAGAGCCCTGACAGCGGTTTAGACTGCGGCAGTGAAGAAGAAGGCTCTCTAGGGCGGGGCCATCGAGGGTACTACGCTCACGGGAGCCCCATGCGAGGACCTGTGCGCATCATTCACTGTGAAGGCCCCGTAGAGAGGCGGGCGCTGGCCATGGGCCGGAAAAGGACTCTCACACGGCAGTGCAGCGTGGAGGAGGAGTTCTCCGATGTCCCAGTGATCGCGGCCAAGTCGGTACACACGGGTGATTTTAGGAACAGGGAGCACTTTGGGCCCGGTCGGGATGCTGGGCCGCGAAACTACTCCAGGGAAGGGGCCCTGAGCGAGGGCAGGCTGAACGAGCTGGACAGGGTCTATTACAGCCCCCACAGGGAGGCTAGGGCCCAGTCTTTGTCCAGGCTCAACCGGGACCAGGCGCTGGTGTGTGATTCAGACTTTCTGATGTACTTTCCATCAGCAAGCTGCAGCCATTCTGTTTTCTTAATGTTGTGTGTTTGTTTTTTTGTTTTTGTTTTCTTTTTAAGAGACCCCCCCTTTATTTCGTTTGACTTTCTGTTTTCCTCCATTCTTGACAGTTTATCACATGGTCATGGTTGGTCTCATTTGATGTTTTATTTTGTGTGAATTACTTTGCTTGTATTTCTAGTGTTCGGTGGATTTTATAAAGTAGAACTTTCAAATTACCTAAAGGCCATTTAACAAAGTTTTGACTTCTCATGTCTTTGAGGGGAAAGGCTCCATGTAAAGGAAAGTCTCTGTGCAGTGCATGGGGACATGCTGCTCCTCTGCTCTCCCCCGCCTGTGCCTTCTTCTCTCTGCCAGCTGCAGACTTCATACGTTGCTCTCCATGTCTCACCCTCTAGAGCTCCAGCCATCTTCTGCTTTCCATCACTTCACATACAAAAAAGGAGGCCAATTCAAGACTTTTAGCCTGTTGGGATTCATTTAAGCCTTCATCTCTGTCTTAAAATTCTTCTTCATCACGACTTTTCACGTCGTTTCAGCTGATGTGATCCGAAGCCACAGGCTAAAGGCGTTAGTATCTTTTGCTCATTTGACCGCAGCTTCCCAAAGCTCATACTCGTTCTCTTCCCACTCTCGCTCTCTCTGTTCTTTCACCATGATTTCTGTCTCTTTGTGCCATCATTTGCTTCCTTTTCTCATCAAGGTGCTGACATGCACAAAACAAAACAAACAAATGGTCTTTAGCTTAACATCTGACCTTTCCCGAACCCCTGTCCATCTTGTTGTGTTGGGGGTTGATTTGATTTACTTTTCTTTTGATGGTTTGATCGGTTTCTTTACCATTATTATTATTTTTTCTATTATTTTGCCTTCCTAAGGACAAATGGAAACCACATCATTTGCTCTTATGTTTTTGTTTTTAGTTGTTTTAACAGGATTGTGGGGTTTCTTTTTGAAATATTATTTTAAATGTTTACTTGCCTGCAGGTTGTAGGTGAATCGCGGTGCTGACTTCTTCTCTGTTGTTTTTCACTCCTAAGATCATTGGGAACTCGCCGTCACATGGAAGCGCCGATCGTCTGGACCATTCAGGGAGGAGGCCGGTTCACATCGGCACCCCTCCTCAGCGACGACCTATCCCATCCATTGGTTAGTGAGGTCACCACATGAGGATCTCCACCTGCAGGGCCACTGATGTTTGTGCTTGTGATTTATACCATGTCTTACCCATTTGAGCCGAGCTGTACATCTCTCCCATAGAGCTTAAACAACCACGTAGACCCCCCGTGTTTTTTGTTTTGTTTTGTTTTTTTGTTTTGTTTTTTGAGGGGGGTGGTGGTGTTTGCACACCCTGTAGCTGTCCATCCTCATGAGCTGGATTTGCCAAATGTTCACATGCAGTTTTGCAGGAAAGTTCACCTCAGACACGCCCCCACTGTCCCTGTGTTTACCGTGGGTTAACATGTTTCCATTACCAAGCCAATCCGACCTCCTCGCAAACAGTGCAAGCATTGCTGTTTTACATCCAGTGACTCCAGAGTGAAAACCTGTTGCCTTGTGCACCCTAACCCCACCCACCCACCCCCACCTCAGGGTAACCTCATCATCCTACTGTCTCAGCATGAGTGAATGGGCCATGGGGTAGAGCAGAGTGTGTGTGAGGGGGGATCTCTGACCGTTGTGATTGGTGTCTTCTGTAGAGATCACCATGGACAGTAACAGTGAGGGGAGTGAGGGGAACCTCTCACCCGTCAAGGAGGATGTTTACTATGGCAGTGTAGCTCGGCGCAGGATATGGCGATCTATGTCCTCAGAGGATCAATATGGTATGTGGTACAGCTTCTCTCCAAGATGACAATTCACCTTGACCATGCCAGAAAAGCCCAAGCGCTGTTGTTTGAACACATGCAGTGATGTCGCGGTGGTCTTTGTTCTGTTCTGGACAGCTGCTTTGTTTGGTTTAGTTTAGCTTAGCTGAAAAAAGCTGACGGGGGAAGACAAGACTGGCCACTTTTTCCTGTTGCTGGAGAATGAAAATCCCTTCCCTGTATGTACTCCTAATGCCTTAAACCCCAAGAAACCCCAACCCACCTATCCTGTCTTCCCATCTACCTTCCATGTCCAGCCCACTCTCCAACCTGCTGCAACTTAGCAATGCCTTTTTTTTCCCCCTTCCCCTCCCACCTTATTCTTTCCTCGACCTCCTCTTTTCCCTCTCCCTGCCTTTATGAGACTGTAGCCCCTTTTGTACGTTTTTGCATGAGCTGTTTACAGTACAGTGAGAAAGACGGACACACTACTGGATGAATTATTGCATTCCTGCTTTGTCCGTATCACTCAGGTGCACATTCATTACTTCCGACTGTTGAAGCACATTTTACACCACCCAAATGGCATATTTCAGTTGCTAAGCGGGAAGTTGTTGCAATATTTCCGAGCCATTTTTTAGACTTATAATCTGCCATTGTAACATTTAACATGGTGATCCATGAGAAGCATGAGGAACTGATATCAGATTCATCCTTTCCCCCTCACTGTCCCTGATATCTATGCTGCCAGGAGCTGCTGGGGCATTTGATGTGTTATCACCCATGTGAACGTGCCTCCTTGCCCTTTTCTTCTGCACATTGTTTCCAGATCTGGCCTCAGAGCATGACATTACACCTGTGTTGTTGTGGGAACACCCTCCTCATTGTGTCTGAACTCATGAAAGCATGCATGCTAATCAGCCTCTGCGAGATAAGGCAGTGAAACAGCAATGAGCAACAGTGCAGTGTTACTTGTGTCCTCCTGGTGTGTATGGTTGTTCAGCTTCCCTTGCACCCTCCCAAAACTGCCTGACACGCATTTCCTGCCTGTGTTGTGTTGTTGTGTGACGTTTGGTAACTGACACGCCAGCAAGCAGAGATGTGTGAACAAAGAACCCCGGTGTGTTTCGATCGTTTCGTTGAAAAAAAAAGGGCCTGGTTGTTTTCCAAGTTAATATTATAACCAAGGTAAAATTGTATTTATCGCATTAAACCCCTGGCTCCTTTTTCACACATGCATCTCATCGCCCGCTCCCCTGTCAGCTCTAACAAAGAGACATCTTCTGCTCTCATTGCCTCTACAGCCAACGTGGCTGTATAAGGCTGGTAGTAGCAGCAGAGGCCTCCTCTATGTTTCAGACGGCTATGGTGGGCGCAGGCACGGGCGGGGACGGCGCTCCCCGGATTACTACGAGGAGTCCGAGCCGGAGGAGATGACCCGTGTGTTTGTGGCTCTCTTTGACTATGACCCCCTGTCCATGTCTCCTAATCCCGACGCTGCTGATGAGGAGCTGCCGTTCAAGGAAGGCCAGATCATCAAGGTGGTAGACTGTCTCTTTAAATACGTGCATACCATACAGACATGGTGGGGCAGTATTATTGGCCGATATTAGTTATTGGCTAATCTATCAATATCAGCATTTATAACAGCTAATGAACGAAAATTAAAAAAATCAATGAAGAAATGGGAGAAACACCCTTCAGCCATATTTTGAGTGATGAAGTTGCATAGTTTGTCCACCAGAGGGCACTCCCTTTTGCAGGGCTGTTCGATATAACATAAAAACATCTATCGTTTCATTTTACACTATCGTTTGTTTCGTGGTGTCGCAAAATAAACTGTTTACAGCAACATCTTTTCATAGTTTTTATGGTCACTGTAGTGGCTATATTAATTTCTTAAAGTTCTCTCTTTCTCTTATATTTAATATAACCACACTACGGACGGACAAGCGACTGTTTTTATGCGTTGTCGTTAGCAACAACGACGGTAAAACCATCACGTGTCCGCTTGTTTATTTTCCACATAAACCTTTCACAATAAAGCTCAAGATCCTGTTGAGACTTTTCAAAATAAACTGAACCACGTGAAAGAGTATGCAGAGAGTTTACGGGTGAGAAGCAAAAAAGAGCCGTCAGGTGCTAAAACATAAACCTTAGACTCAAAAGTTACAACAGGCTTTTCCCCGCAGCATGCTGTGTAATAAATACTCACAATGAAAATGGTGGCCGTTACAACTTATGTCAAAAATTGTATAGTTTCATGCATCGGTTAAAACACTCGACTCCAGGTACACGACACCCAGCTGGAAACACTTCCAAGTCCAGCTTCCTGAGATTCACAGAACTTACAGACAATGTTAAATTTTTGTGATTTATTTAGTTATCGGGACGATAGATGTCTTATATCGGGATATAAGAGTGTGGTCATATCGCACAGCCCTACCCCTTTGGCAACACAACAACCAAGGAAGGCTGTCTGAAAGAAAAAAGGATCAGCATCTATCAGTATATTGGATTTTAAAATCACCAAATATTGGTATGCACCTTATCCTATATCAGTCATCCTTTAGCTTCATAACCCCCAATTTTTTGTTATTAAATTCACCCACCTTTAAATGTTGTTGCCTTTAAATAGCAATCCGGTCTTTAAGTGATGACGTGATGAATCCTGCTTCCGGGTCCAAACTACTCTGCGTTAATTAAGGCTGATGTGTTTTTAACATATTTTAATGCTTTGTATCTTCTTCCATTTAATCTCCTAAAAATGGTCAGTGATCACTGTCGGCCTCTCTGGGTTTTTATTACCGATATTCATTTTAAAGTTCAGTTTTTAAAACCTTACAATGTAACTACAGCCCAGCCCATGCAGCAGTATATTAATGGCTAACCTTGTATTGAGGATAGATTATCTCAGTTGTTCTAGTGACTGAAGTTTGCCCGTTTACAGCATCCTGCCATGCGATTGCATTTGTCCCTAACCATCGGGAACCCTCAAGTTAACTTTTATCAAGTGGAAAAAAGTTAGCGTTTATCCTCCAGCTTCACTGTTTATATTATGCTAGCAGAGCTGAGTCACTAGCGATTACATAGCACATCATTAAATACCAGCTAGCACAACTTCAGCAACCCGACAAACATCACTGCTGTTTACTTTCCTGTCTTCATTCATGTTGAAAGTGATAGCAGAGCTGTACGTATGAATTTGTTTCAGAAATCTCTGTCTGAACATGATATATTATATTTAGATGGAAACTAGCGAGCTAACTTCCTGCTAACTTTGTTAAATTTAATCAATTGTTTTCATGGATGCCTGGATGTTAAACTTAATTGTTACACCTGGTAGAGCAGCAACACTGATCATTTTATTAGAGATGAAAGAATTTAGACAGTTTTTCAACTCTCAGTGATGCCGCAGTGATCGTTTCACTTGGGGACCGGCAGTGGAGTTTGGGCCCAGACACGGCAAATGGCGTCAGACTTAAAGACCAGATAAGCTGTCCACTCCTAATCTGTCAGTTTCATGGTATCTGCCCTTTGACTCTGATACTTGTTCTTTTAGGTGTTTGGGAACAAAGACACGGATGGTTTCTACAGGGCAGAGATCCGAGATCGAGTGGGTCTGATCCCCTGTAACATGGTCTCCGAGATCCAAACAGAAGACAATGAAATGATGGACCAGCTCCTTAAACAGGGCTTCCTCCCACTTAACACTCCTGTGGAGAAGTTAGGTGAGACATGTTTTTCTTTTCCTCCTAAATGACCATCTGACTTTTCTTCTTCCTTCTGCCCTGATAACCTTTGTGTCTATCTAGCCAACTTAATGATACACTGGACTGTCTTTTACTGACTCGCTTCTCCTTTCCTCTACTCTCCCTGCTTAATTATGTTTTTCTGCTTTCCTGTGAAGTGAACTGTGACCGTTTCAAAGATGGCCGCTCAATAAATCGCAGGTCCAGAAAGTCCAAAAGAGGTCTGTGTGCAGCGAGATGCTCTTAAGCTCTCCGCTTCATCTTTACTGCTTGTTTTTCACTCTTCACCATCTTTATTCATCTGTGGGCTAAATTTTTGTACCCCTCTTGAAAATGAGCTGGTATATCTCAAGGGGTTTTCCAGATATAATGATTTTGAATACATGTATTATATTTTCTGTCATTCTAACATGGACACACTTTAAACTGAAGGCACATGGTCTTACACGAGCATTATGTATGGTCATTGGTCATCACACCCAGTTCCGTTTTTACATTCTTACCAGTGATTATTCTTGTCTCTCTATCTGTATTCTGCTTTTCTTCTTCTTAGAAAGAAACAGGCGAAGCGGGCGTCAGCAACCGATGTCCACGCGAAGAATGGTGGCTCTGTATGACTACGACCCCCGAGAAAGCTCCCCTAACGTTGACGTCGAGGTACCGTTCCCCGCAGCTCCAGCTTTCCGCTATGTCTCAATCATTGTTTGTCACATAGGCGTAAAAGCAGAAAAAGCACCAAATATTTTGAGTCATGCAGGCAATGAGAGATTATATTCTACTATTAATGCTAGTATTTTTTCCAAGGTTTAGCATTTAAAGGAATATTTTGACCGTTTGAGAGATGCTCACTGTGTTGAAGAGTTGCATGAGAAGATTGATTCTACAGTCATGTCTGTCTGTTAAAAATGAACAGACATGAGGCTGCAGGGAGGGATCCACATATTTCTGGTTTCAAAAACAAATCTGTGTCGACCTTTATTTATCTTAGGTCACGTTAAGTATGCTCATGAGTTTAGGTTTACCACCATCTTGGCTTTTAGGAGCTTCACAACCACACTTGAATGAGAGGGCGAGGTGCTAAATTTCGGAGCTAACTTTTCAACAGGTTCCTAAAAAAAATGGAGAAAAATTCCTTAGATATCCAGTTCACTGTGTAGCGAGCTGTTATTTGTCAGATAATTGGGTTAAAGGCATGAAAGGTCCACTTTTTTGGCTTCAGTTAGCTTAGGTAATCCCTGACAGCTGCGTTCAGTTGAAGCACATAAGCCCTTAATCACACAGAACTGTAACCCTTAATGTGTTTAGTCATTGCATTTAATTTTTTGCTGCTGGAAACCGATCACAAGTAGCTGGTGGCAACCAACTGGTTGCCCACCAACAACACTCCCTTTCAGTTGTAAAGCAGCTGCCAAGTTTATGTGTATTTCAGTTTAATTGAGTTTCTTTGTGTGCAGATCACAGTTAATTGCCGTATTATTACAAACAGATTGGATGCATTTGCCTGCTTCACCCTATTCAGGGGGAAATTGACAGCAGACTGACTCGGTGTCATTGCCATTTTATTGCCATCTTGACGCGCCTCCTTTTGAAGACGTCAGCTGACTGCAAGTGAAAACTGGTACCTGTATTCGAAGCAGATTACTTGAGATTGCAAGTTCACCGTGTTCAGTCGCAATAATTTTGCTCATCCTGTGGTCTTCAACCACTGTTCTCCCATTAAAAAATGTGAAACTACCCATTTGTGGATTGGCTTCATATTTCAGCCCTGGAGACGATTGCTCACCTGGCGCCCTGGTCTTATTTAACAGACAGATGAAGTTGTATTAATCTTCTTGTTAAACTCTTTAAGACAAAGTGGAATTATTCCCTTATTATTATTCCCTGGATAATATGTGCACAGGTGAGGTTATCTGAGGAGTTAGCGCTGTGTTAGCTTGTGCTGTCTTTTTTTTTTTGGCCCCTCCCCCCATTTCACTTACTCTCACCTTTCTATTGGCACTGCCACCGACACAGTATGAAGGCAACAGACTGAATGAGGAGGTGAGTGAGGGTTAGGAGGGTACGGTATTGTCTGCTCTCTGTGTGTTTCTTCCCCCCCACCCGTTTGTTGGAGTGCAAAAGAGGAGGTGGGCTTCGGATGCCAGGCCACGGCCCTCTGTCCTCTCCTCGGTGATCATGAATTAAAGCCCCTCACATGCATTGCCTGAGCCAGCATCTCCCCTCCTTGGTTTGGTCTTTTGTGTTGACCGCTCTCCTACATATTGTGCACATGCGCTGTTTGGTTTATGTGTTCTCCAGAATCCCATAAAAGAGATGTGCCCAGTGTGCTGCAATCCTGTCTTCAAAGTTACAACATTTGATGCATTAACAGTTGCAACAGTCCTGAGTGCTGAGACTGAATTGACACTAGTGTTTAAGATGCATCACAGTGATTTGGAGAAGGAAGCAAAAGCATTTCAAACTCATGACACTGCCCGAGAACTGGATGTTTTGGAGAGTGCTCGCTTGCTGTGACGGACAGAGATGGGCTAAACATGTCGTAATGCTATTTTTTTTCTTCTTCTTCTTTGACAGACTGAACTGACTTTCTGTGCCGGTGATGTCATCACAGTTTTTGGTGAAATAGATGAAGATGGATTTTACTATGTAAGTACACAGAATTCACATGAGCTGACCAGAGGACAAAGCAATACGAGGTTTATGGACAAAAAAAAGTGATTCAGCTAAAGGTTTTGGGGCACTTTATAAATTAATTTACCGTATTTTTCGGACTATAAGGCGCACCGGGTTATAAGGCGCACTGTTGATGAACAGGTCTGTTTTCATACATAAGATGCACCAGATTATAAGGCGCATTAAGCGAAACAAAACAGTCAGATAAGTCAAACTTTACTCAACTCATTCTTCTTGCTTCCTCCACTTCCCTACCATTAACTGATTAATGTTGAATTCTCTTGCAGCTGCTCTATTGCCATGTTGTTGCAGTATTTTAATGACTAACCTGGTATTGTGGCTGGATTATCTCAGTTGTTCTCCCGGCTGAAGTTTGGTATGTTTACAGCATCCTGCCATGCGACTGCATTTGTCCCTAACCATTGGGAACCCTCACGTTAACTTTTATCGAGTAGAAAAAGTTAGCATTCATCCTCCAGCCTTACTGTTTATGTTATGCTAACATAGCTGAGTCGCTAGCGATCACGTAGCACATCATTATATACCAGCTAGCACAACTTCAGTAACCGTACAAAAGTCACTACTGTTTAGTTTTCTGTCTTCATTTATGTTGGAAGTGATAGTAGAGCTGTACGTTTTAATTTTTTCAGAAATTTCTCAGAACATGCTATATCATGTTTAGATGGAAACTAGCGAGCTAACTTCCTGCTAACTTCTAACTCCATTAAATTTAATAAATTCTGTTTTCATGGACGCCTGGATGTTATTTAATTGTTACTTAATTGTTACACCTGGTAAAGCAGCAACGCTGATCATTTTGTGAAAGAATTTAGACAGTTCTTAACTCTCAGTGTTCGTTTGACTTTGGGACCTGAAGCGGAGGGAGTTTTGGACCCAGATTATTCCGCAAGGTTCTTGACTACGGTAGCCGTAATGCTCCGACAATCCATCAACCGGTGCGGCTTCGTAGTTTACCAAAGTCGTACTAAAACATTTTTTGACAGATTGCCGTGTACCACATAAAATTGGTTCGAGGTCAGTAAGCACAACCAAAATTCATGGATTATAAGGCGCACTGTTGATTTTTGAGAAAATTAAAGGATTTTAAATGCGCCTTATAGTCTGAAAAATACGGTATAGAATATGCTTTACTGTAGCGGACTACCTTTTGTCTACAGGAACCAATTTGCAATTACAGTTTTTCATGGCGGATTTAGGTTCTGTCTTCATGTAATCCCAGACTGAAGCCAGGCATTGAGATCTTGGCCAGATTTCTCACAGCTGAAGATGCTTCTTTAGGTTTCAGTGATCAGATTTCTCTCTGATACAGTTATGCAAATGATCAAATCAATCAATCATAATATTGTTTTCTTGTGAAAGAACATATGATACCAAGATCCTGTCAAACACAGGAGGGTTCTCCTGCAGTTAAAGGAAAATGATAACACGCATCTAAAAATGGTTATGTGAGAATGAAGGAATATAATGAAGGATTAACTGGCCTAAAACTGCAACAGAAGAACAGGCTTGGCAGAGAAGGAAATTAATAGTGAGGAAAACAACCATCAACCACTTTATTAGGTACACCTTCCTGTATCAGGTTGGATCCTCTTTTTTTCTCTAGGACTGCTTTAGTTCTTCGTGGCACAGATTCAAGACGATTCTGGAAATGTTCCTTAGAGATTTTGGTCCATATTGACATGACAGCATCACACAGTTGCTGCAGATGTGTTGGCTGTACATCCATGTCGTGCACCACATCCCAAAGGTGCTGTGATGGATTGATGTCTCCTGACTCTGGAGGTCATTTGGGTTCAGTGAACTCATTGTTGTGTTTCAAGAAACCAGTTGAGATGATTTGAGCTTTCTGACATGATGCATTATGTCACTGGAAGCAGCCATCAGAAGATGGGTACACTGTGTTCATAAGGGGATTAGGATGGTCTGCAACACTACTCAGGTAGTGTTTAAATGATGGTGACCTGATGCTAAGCGACACCATTGCACCACCACCAATTTGAAGCGTTGATACAACGCAGGTCTGATTCATGCTTTCATGTTGTTTCTGCCAAATTCCGACTCTACCATCAAATGTTGCAGCAGACATTGAGACTCATCAGACCAGACAACATAATTATATTCTTTTGTTGATCAATTTAGGTGAGGCTGTGTGAATTATAGTCTCAGTTTCCTGTTAGAAGTTTCCTTGTTGGAGTGGCTGCCAGTGTGGTCTTGCGTTTTTGAAGCCCATCTGGTTGTGTATCCAGAGATGCTTTTCTGCATTTGCTGGTCATAACCAGCTGTTGCTTTCCTCATCAGCCGAATGCAGTCTGGTGATTCTCCTCTGACTCCTGGCATCAACGGGCATTTTCCCCCAGAGAACTGCTGCCCACTGGATATTTTCTCTTTTTCAGATCGTTCTCTTTAAACCCTAGAGATGGTTGTTGGAAAAATCCTAGTAGATCAGCAGTTGTTTGAAATCCTCAGACCAGCCCCTCTGGCATCAACAACCATGGCAGGTTCAAAATCACTTAAAACTCTTTTTGTCCTCAACCTCCGAAGCTCATCTTGACCCTATCTACATGCCTTTTAGCATTGAGCTGCTGTTACGTGATTGGATATTAGATATTTGCGCTGATGAGAAGCTGAACAGGTGTAACTAATAAAGTGGCTGGCGAGTGTTCCTCAAGTTTCTCGGTTTTACTGCTGCTAAAATTCTCCATCCCTGCTACGCGGAGAAAGGTTTAAATCAAAAGGTAAAAATTGAAAGTTAAATACACCACAGTGAGTCTCGCTGTCCTCATGTACTCCACAGGGTGAGCTCAATGGACACAAGGGACTTGTTCCTTCCAACTTTCTAGAAGAAGTGCCTGATGATGTAGAGGTTTTTCTCACTGACTCACCATCTCGGTACCCCCAGGACACTCCAGCACGGATAAAGACCAAAAGGGTACATGCTCCTTCGCAGTACTAGCGCTCTGTCATCCATTTACTGTTTTCAGTTCCCTCTATCTCCTTTAGTTTTGTGTCTGTGCGTGTGTGTCTCATTGAGCAAAAAGGGATTTCTGACTTTATAGCATTACACTGTAAATAAATAGATGTCTAAGAAATCGATGAAAAGAAAAAAAAAAAAGAAATTTTAAGACAGAGGTATTTTATTTTTCATGTTCACTGCTGTGGGTGGGAGTGGGAGTTCTGCATTGTATAATACATGGATATATTGTATTCATAAAGCATTCTCAATGAGAGTAAAATTAAAGGGCAAGAAGCTCCTGTGACTTTTTACTTGTCATGTCATGTCTGGGAAAAGATCCGTTAATACCTTTTTTTGCACATGTGTATTTAGCATTCTGACAGATGCTTTATGAATATATTCTGTGTTTGATCTTAAGTCATTTCTAATAGAGTAAATAGTTTTGTTGTACTGAAAGATGAACTATGTAGTGTGTAGCTCAGCATGGTATATAGTCCAGATGCATGAACTCTTGATCATTTTATATAAAGATGAGTCTAGTGTAGTTCAACTTTTTGTATCTGCTCCTGAACACCTTGTTTTGTAAATTGCTTTCTTGTAAAGTAGCACGCAAAGGTCACTTAGCCTATGTTGCCATCAGAGAATCATTTCAGAAGTAACTCTTTACTAAATGTAAATATGTGATGTTATTTTTGTGTTTTAACAAATAATGCAATTGTTAAAAAAGAATATATTAATAGGTGTCATTAGATATTTCCTTCCTTGTGTTCTAATTTGCCATTGTCATAGTGCAAACTATTGAAATGCCATCACCATATTTTTTTGTTTTATTTCTTTTCCTCACCTGCTTGGCAAAACAGAAGAAGAGTGTTCATTTCACACCTTAAAGGCTCTGTTTCCGTCACGTAAGTGAGCAACTGAGGATACCAAGATTACGCTCCCCTCGTCTAATGCAGATGTCATGGGTACCCTTAGTTTCTGGTATGCAACATGTATACTTTGTATGACATTCCTGTAGGTTGTTTTAGGAAACTTCTCTGTGTTACCAAAAAACTTGATGCTGTTTGTTGGTAGGACATAGAAACCCTAGCCAATGCATTAGACAAAAAAAGGTGTGGTATCTTCAGTTGTTTCTCTGAGTGTTGTACATGACAATGTCCGTCTCCTGAAGCAAGGCTCCTGCTGTAAGTCATGGTAAGCTAAAAGGCCATTGTTGCACAGCGACCCTCAAATCTGGAAAATAACAGTTCAAATTAGATATACAGTAAAATCAAGGAAAAGCAGAAAATCGAGCAATTCTATGCAAAACCACATTCACAAAAATAAACATTTTAAACAAGCTTGTTTGGTTTTACACTTCAAATTGTCACGTTTTTTCTTCTTCCTGTAGCCAAATTTAGGATGGGTTTTGTTATTATTATTATTATTATTTTGCCTTTTCTTGTTTGTGATCTGGTTTTCAAATCAGTCCTAATCCTGTGAACCAAGATTAGCTAGTTGACGACCAAGAACTGGTTCTTAATTCAAGTGAGACTATGCAACTTTTGCTGCACAGCGACCACTGCAAATGGCACTGAAGGTGCCGTGCAAAACAGCTGCATTAGCATTTAGCTAAAATGCCAAGGCGGAAGCCTGACTCTGAGCAGTGGTGCATTTTATTTTGTGCTTTGACTTGTAATTGGACAAACAATTTTCTCTCAAAGGTCACGTAGACTAGCTTTCAAAATCACACTTCATTTTTACCCGTGTGTAAATTACTGTGCGTTGACACATGTATATATAAATGCAACTTCGTACAAATGTGATCTTTTGTCCTGTGTCTTCCCAAAGTGCAATTAAAATGAGCCTTTTAGCTCATGATTACAGAAAAGGAAGAGTGGCTGGTGGTTTCTCTGTAACCCAGTTGTATCAGTAAATATGTATATGTAAGAGGGAGGAAGGTGAATGTGATGTAGATCTGTCCCAAAATGCAAATGTATCTTTTTATGTGAGAGGAACTGCCCCGCCTTTGACAGTGTTGGGAAATGTTGTCACCTTAAACTGATGTGGAAGTTAGTCAATGTCAAGTCTAAAATTCCATGTTCCTGTAGTTTATTCATAGCAGCTTCATTTAAAAAAAAAGAAAAGAAAAAAAAGCTATATGTACAAACACTGTTTCTACCTGACAGAGTGGGTGGGGTGGGTCAACATCCAGGGAGGGCAGTAGACTTCAGAGCTATGCTGGCCCAGCTGAGACAGAAAGGACTTAAGAGAAGGAGGGGAGTAGTGACAGGGGTGTTAGAGACGGTTGGCTTTTTAACACCCTCAACTGTCCCTTACGGGTCTCCCATTAGGTTCCATTGGAAAAATCGGGTCCGCCCAGAAGAGCAGCCTCTTCCACAGTGCGTCCACACATCCCTGGCTCTGGCCCCGCCACCGTGGGGCCCGGCAGTCCCATCAGGGCCCCAATGGACATGTACTCCTCCAAAAAGAAAAAGGGACTGCTCTCCAAAGGGAAGAAACTATTGCAAAGACTTGGCGCTGTAAAATAATTTCTTGACATACTTGGAGAGTGTCAGCCATATCCTTGTAGTGTTTTAAAAACAAACTCATCCAAATGCAGTGGACAGGTGGCATTTGTGAGCTTAGCAAATGCTTTATTCTTTTACATCTGTTGTACACTAGAATATTTGTACTTTGTCGAACAGTATCCACTCATATTTTCAAAAACATTTCATATTACGGTCCCAAGACCTCATAATGTCGGACGATGTAGTGATCTTACCTCCAACTCTCTGGCTGATGAGATTTTGCTGTAGAAAGGAAAGACTGAGCCTGCAGCGATTTTCATTTTCTGCTTGGTCAAGTGCGACACTTAAGAGACATCATGAGTCAAGTGTGTTGTACACAGAAACCAGAATGTCGTTCAAATACTGAGGGCTCACTTAAACCTTGGAGTCCAGTTTGAATTTGATGTGAAGATGGATTTGAGTGTCTTTGAGCTAGTCCAAAACAGCCAGTCGTAAATTGTACACAAGGTTTGCATGCGTTACTTCAGCACATTCCCTCCTGGCCCCTTCAGATCGCATACGATGCAACGGGGTTAGTGTGGAACCTGGAGCATGCAGTACTTTTAAGTCAGCATAGCTGACATACTGTGCAGTAAACGTTGACAAATCAGCAGAATTAACTCCTTCTCTTCTGCCCTACTTCAACAGCTGTGATATAGGCATATTTCCCTCCCCAGAGACGTGTCAGCAACAAGCACATACTGTATTTACTACAGGGTCTTTGCAGTCAAATCAGCCTAAATGACAATGCCTAGTATATCCAACCTCCATGTATTTGCCTTATAATTGCACAATGGGTAGTACTTTGTCCAGTAGAGCAGCGGTCCCCAACCTTTTTTGCACCATGGACCGGTTTATGCCCGACAATATTTTCATGGACCGGCCTTTAAGGTGTCGCGGATAAATACAACAAAATAAAACTAGTACCGGTACCAAAAAAACGAAAATTTATTCATAACACACGTGAAAAGACCCAGGAAAACTGAGTAAACGATAACAAAATAACCCTGAAAACTATACATTTCACACCTGAGCCTCAACTCTCGTGGCCCGGTACCGGTCCGAGGCCCAGGGGTTGGGGACCGCTGCAGTAGAGCATGCAGTTTCATGCCTACTATTCATTTATGTTACTTCATAAAAGGCGTTCGCAAATGTCAATCCCAACTTGTGACATGCAGGGTATTGTGTGACTGTTGTGTTTCCATGCGACAGAGCTTACGTAGAACTATTCAAGTCTCCAGTGTTGTCGTCCATTTATTGTTAAACCTCTCAAAAATAAACATTTTTGTAATCCTAGAAAAACTTTTGAAAATTCTCCCCCTATACCAAATTCATATGTATGGAGATTTTTTTTAAAGTTGACACTATACTCCCAAATTAAAACATGACTTTACAGTTGCATTAAAGAAATAGTTACTGTGCGATATGGCATCGGCAGATCAAATCAGCCATTGTACTGCGGTGGATTTCTAACATGCAACACTTCTGAGCTTCACTAAATGCTACAGATTTGATGACTTCACAGTAGTAAACAGTGAGACACAAGGCTACCTCTATGCTGCCCCTCCTAACCCAAAATATATTTGATCTGAAATACTTTTCTTCAAGCCAATCCGTCAGTGATGCCTGTTCAGTGTCCCACTTTATGTTGGTGCAGGATACAAGTACTGTATATCGATATATCTATATATATATCTACACCTTAATGTAGAGTAGTGAATGTACAATGAATTGAAGGCCAATGTATTTTCAAAGCTGCCCTAAGGGATTGTGCAGATGTCCATCCTTGTGCGTGAAATGGAACAGTCCACCTCCTCCTACCTTACATCATTCAGTTTCCCCATTTCATCCTCCCATGCCGTTTAAATCCAGACTATTTTCTATACACAAGAGTTGAACTGAAACTGCCAAAAACAAAGAAGAAAAAAAACAAAACAAGAATGTATGCAAAACATTCTGATGCTTTCTGTACAATTCTCGGCCAGACCGCCATCTGCACCTACAGTAAACTGATGAACACCTTTTTCCTATTTACGAACCACTTCCTCAGACATTGCTTCTCTTCATTTTGAGTGACTGTTGCTCTTTTTGTACTTTGTCCATTTGTAAAATTGTTTTTAAATGTTTATACTTGATTTTCAGACTGCCTTTTTTGTACATTTAAATTTATAATCAAACAGTTTAAGCTTTCCCCATGGTGTCTTGAAGACCATATTGTTTAAAAGTCTGCAACTGTGTGCTAGCTTTATGATAAGAATTATCAGCCTATATTGATGGTTACAAATTATTGTGTGGGTGTGCATGTGCAATCTTTTATATAAAAAAATAAATAAATTTGATATTTTGTAATGTAATATTGGACTGACTTGCTTTGAAATGCCAGGAATTACAAACAGATTTATTGATTTGTGAGTAAATGAATACAGAAAGTGTGACAGCATCTAGGTTAAATCTTGTGCTGCAAATGATAACAATAAAAGGCTCAAATATAACAAAACCAAAGATTATAGATACAACAAAAAAAAGACTTTCCCCATCACTTAAAGTATAACTGATCGAACTACTGCATTCAATTTGGCCTCCGAAACAACAACAACTAAGCTCAAACAACAACAACAACTAAGCTCAAACAACAAAATAAGATTTTCTATCCAAACTGGGCCTTTTTATCTTTAAAGGTAGAAAAGCTGGTCATCCAGCTTCATATTGGGCTCTTTGTGGATGCTCTGACCCACAAGGAAAGCCAACTTGTGGGCGTACTGGCAGGGAGCAGGCACTCTGATGATCCCCTAAAGCACAAAGAAAAACAATCAGGCATGACCAACACAATGCCAAAGCCAGTGACATTTACACAGTCGGGGAAAATTATTTGATCCCTGCTGAATTTATACGTTTGCTCACTTACACAGAAATGAAGTCTAATTTTTAATGGCAGTTTTATTTTAACAAATACAGAAAAAAAAACATATCAGAGTTATGAATGGATTCACATGTCACTGAGTGAAAAAAGTATTTGATACACAAGTAAAACACAAGTGGGTACTTGGTGAAGGAACTCTTGGCCAGTACAGCCGTATAGTCTGTCACCAGGTTTGCACACATCTCTGGAGTGATTTTGGCCCGGTCCTTTTTACAGAAACTAAATCCTTTAGGTTTCTCAGTTGCCACTTGGGAACTCAAAGCTTAAGCTCCCTCCCACAGGTTTTCTATACAATTGAGGTCTGGAAACTGACTAGACCACTCAATGACCTTAATGTACTACTTCTTTGGCCGGTCATCATCATGGTGGAAGACTGATTCGGACTAGGGCTGCCACGATTAGTCGACTATCAAAATCGTCGACGACTAATTTAATAGTTGATGTGTCGTTTGAAGCTTTGTAAGATCCCAAAAGACGCAGGAATAAGTAGTAGTATTTAAGGGTGTAATAACGGACTGAAGCAGAAGATGGCAGCACTGCATGTACAAGGATGCCAGCTGCCGTTAAACCTTGAAGAAGAAGAAGCAGTGTCCCAGAATTCGTAGCGCGGCCCTGCTCAGTTTCTAACAATGGCGGCAGCTAGTTAGTTTTAATATTACTCTTATTATTCTTTCTGGGTCACAAAATAAACGCTTAACATCTTTTCAGGCGAGAATGTAGCTGTGTAAACTTCAAATATCTGCTCAGTTTATCAAGACACCACATATTTTCAAAAGCGCTCCGACGTTTTCGGAGACGCCTGTTACCCACCAGCTCGATAGCGAGCCGGGGTTCAAGGCTCACCAGAGCCGGTGAGAACACCGGACTCCCGGCAAATCGTTTTCAAACCCAACGCCGTCTTTCACTACTCAGGTTAAACATATATAAGTCAGTTAGATAACTTAAAAATGTTATCGTTTGGCTTTTTTTTATTTTTATTTTATTTGTTCCTGAGTAAATCGGTTTGGCTGAGATTAAATTTATAGTTTTTACACAGCTGAATAAACATCAAGCAGACAACTGATTATCAGAAGTGTGAGATGCGCGAGAATATACTCCGGTGTCCTGTTATATTTTAGATAGCAAGGAGCAACGGCTGAGTTTATTAAACTCCACCGAAACAATCTGCAGATTTCACTAAACTTTAAACTATCATCTTGTCTTTATTTTTAGTTAACACATACCATAAACACTTAAAGCTGTAAACTAATGATAGTTATATAAGAGCAGATGCTGCTGGTGCAATAAGCTGTACGTTTTACGTCCAATGGATGCATGATCTGATTAGTCGACTAATCGCAAAAATAATCGGTGACTAGTCGACTATCAAAATAATTGTTTGTGGCAGCCCTAATTCGGACCCACATTTAGTCTTCTGTGCTCTTATCGGAAAAACACCTCCAAAGTACAAAGTTTCCACCTTCATGTTTGACTGCAGAGATCATGTTCTTTGGTAATACTCTGCATTTCTTGTCCTACAAACTAGGGCTGCCACGATTTGTCGACTAGTCACGATTACGTCGACTATCAAAATCGTCGACGACTGATTTAATAGTCGACGTGTCGTTTGAAGCTTTGTAAGATCGCAAAAGACGCAGGAATAATAGCAGGATTTAAGAGTGTAATAACGGACTGAAACAGAAGATGGCAGCACAGCATGTACAAGGATGCCAGCTGCCGTTAAACCCCGAAGAAGAAGAAGCAGCTGTGTCCCAGAATTCATAGCGCGGCCCAGCTTAGTTTCCAACAATGGCGGTAGCTAGTTAGTTTTAATATTACTCTTATTATTCTTTCTGGGTCACAAAATAAACGTTTAACATATTTTCAGGCGAGAATGTAGCTGTGTAAACCTCAAATATCGGCTCAGTTTATCAGGACACCACATATTTTCAAAAGCGCTCCGACGTTTTCGGAGACGTCTGTTACCCACTAGCTCGATAGCTAGCCGGGGGCTAGGTCACTAGCGCCGTAAGAACACCGGACTCCCGGCAAATTGTTTTCAAACCCACCGCCGTCTTTCGCGACTCAGGTTAAATATATATGAGTCACTTAGATAAATTAAAAATGTTGTTGTTTGGCTTTTTTTTTTTTTTTTGTATTTTATTTGTTCCTGAGTAAATCGGTTTGGCTGAGATTAAAGTTATAGTTTTTACACAGCTGAATAAACGTCAAGCAGACAGCTGATTATCAGAAGTGTGAGATGCTGGAGAATATACTCCGGTGTCCTGTTATATTTTAGATAGCAAGGAGTTTATTAAACTTTACCGAAACAATCTGCAAATTTCATTAAAATTGAATAAACTATCATCTTGTCTTTATTTTTAGTTAGCACCTTAAAAGCTTAAAGCTGTAAGCTAATGATAGTTATATAAGAGGAGATGCTGCTGGTGCAATAAGCTGTAGTTTTACGTCCAGTGGATGATGATCTGATTAGTCGACTAATCGCATAAATAATCGGTGACTAGTCAACTATCAAAATAATCGTTTGTGGCAGCCCTACTACAAACACAGCGGGTTGAGCTGATGCCAAAGAGCTCAATTTTGGTTTCATCTGACCGCAGCACTTTCAAAGCGTTCTCTAAATCATTTAGTTGTTCACTGGCGAACTTAAGATGGGTGTGCCATGTGCCTTTCTGGTGTCCGTAGTCCCAGCTGCCTTCAGATCTCTAACAAGCTCCTGGCATGTAGTTTTGTGCTGATGACCACCTTTCTTGTGCACCCCATGAGCAAAGATCGTATGTGGAGCTCCAAACCGAGGGCAACTGATGGTCATTTTATATTTCCAGATAATTGCACCAGTAATTGTCACCTTCTTACATCCCATTCCCCGTTTGTCCTTTGACAGCTCTTTTTCAATTACTGAAAAATATAATTAATTGAAGAAATTGATTCTGTAGACAGGTGTGCTTTATAATTAGACACTCTTGAACTCTTTGATTGTAATTTGCCAATTTGAGTCAGAATTCTGGCTGGGTTGTAGGGGATCAAATAATTATATCACTCATTGATTTTTGACTGATATTCTCCCTCCATTAAAATTAAATTGTATTGCTTTGTAAATTTCTAAATTAGAGTCGATCATTCAAAAATGTCATCATTTAATGAAAACTCCTTAAAAACACTGAGGAGAAAGACACCTGATTATGACCAGTTTAGATGAAGACAACATTTTCAGTGTAGAAAGATTTCTACTCAAAAAGGTCACTCTGATGCCAGCCTACCTGCCAGTTGTAGTACATGTGGCAGAGCTTGTAGGTGAGCCGCTGCATGTGATCTGGCTTGAGTCCACTGGTGTCATACACGACATTGTAGTGGGTTGGTGAGACACTCCCACTGCGAACAGCTTGGCTCACAATATAGAAGTCATACCTAGAAAACAAACGTGCAACAGTACTGTCACAATACAACTGCTCCTATGTAAATATCAAAAGACCGTTAACAGCTTTAAAAAAAAAAACAAAAAAACAAAACAAACAAACAAACAAAAAAAAAAAAAAAACCCCGCCCCCCCTCAAAACAAGACGTACCACTCTGGCCGGGTGACCTCTGCGTCAACGATGGTGCCAGGAGGAGGATTGGACACCTTGCCATTTATGTGGGCGAAAAACCTGCTGCTTATGCGCTTCTTCACCACCACCACACTCAGCTTTGGGCTACAACAAAAGGACAGAGGCTCTGGGAAAACCTGACACTTCTACTAAATAATCTCAACTTTGTTCTTTTGATGCTCAGGAATAAATACTAACAGCACTACAAAAATGTCCATGTTCCAACCAGTCATTTTACTTTACTGTCCTTACAATTCTCAAATCAAAGGAAGGAATCATGTATGACCATTTGTGTTATCAAATGCAAATTTAACTGCCTCTGAGGGCAACCGTTTTTAGAGATTTAAAAAACACCATAACCGTTGGAGATGTAAAAACTCACTTGTAGTCTTGCCCCATTGACTTGATGGAGTCCATGATCTGCTGAACCTCATAGTTCACCACACTGTGCAACTGCCCATCCCCCACTCCGTCTCGGTAAACGATGATGCGTGAAGGCAGACAGCCATTGAACCTCAAATACTCTTTCAGGGCAGCTGGAAAACAAAGTGTTAAGACAGTTTCTGAGATCCTCTGTGTATTTAAAAGTAAAAGTTTTTGAAATGACAAAAGAAACTTGCCACTCAAAGTCTTCTTCAGCTCATCCATGATCTCCTGACCTTTGTGCTGCAGCACACACTTTGAGAACCACCTTGAAAAACATTTGAATCATTAACTGTACTATTGCATTTAAAGGCTGGGAAACCACACACACACACACACAAAACGCCAAGTGAGGCCTTGTTTGCACATGTTGAACATAACCGAGAGCATTGCACTGCTCCCAGTGTGAATTCCCAACTCAGTTACAGAAACCAACCTGCTCATGCTTTGGTTGAGACTGGCCACTAGAGCACCAATAGACCTTTTCCCAGCAGCGGTGTCATGGTAGCAGTCGATGCCCACGATCATCAGCTGTTTGAGCTGCACAAACATGACAATATCACAAGGGGTTGCCACAGCAGGTAGCTCCGGATGTATGACTTAGCAGATTTTCTTTCTTTTTCTTAATGTTGGACAGCTACAGAACCATAGATGATTTCTGCACCTCCAGAGATCAAACTGGGGATCTATTTTTAAGAAGTCATCCCAAGGACAGTCAGAGGCATTGTGAACCCAATCAAACCAGTTTTGGATGAAAGGGGAAAAAAAAAAAAAAAAATACATTCTCATCTAAAGCACCAGAAAGTTTAATCAATTCAAAAGTTACTACTCTTTGCTTTCCAAAACACCTTAAACTTTAATCTCTGACATCTGAAGTATTTAGTTTGTGTGGGACTTACAGGGATTTCCACACTCCAGAGTTCCCCTCCCATCTTGCAAGCCATCTGCAGCGCAATCTTTGTAGCTATAGTCATGAGTGCCTGAGGTCGGCTGAGGGTACGGGCCACCACACACTGGCTGGGAGTGGGGCAGTCCACACAAAGGAACTTCTTAACGCTGTCATACTTATCCTTCCTGTTGTTGGGGAGGACTACCACCACCTAACAAACAGAAACACTTTGAGGTCTGGTACCGCTTTGGGAAACGTCAAAATTAAGATCCCTGATGGCAAAAATGCAATGTGACATAACTACAATACACTGACCTGCAGTTTCTGTCAGTTATAAAAAATGGCTACAATTCGAGCATTTAAATGCAAATGTGGTTCATAAAAAACATTTTAGACCTGAAAACTGAAATGTAAATGTACAAGTGTGTGCACTTCACACATCACCAACCATCTCTATCTGGGGTCCAACACTGTGCCGCAGGGCTGCGAGGAGAGATTCCTGATGATCTTCATACTGTATCCTACAGAAAAACAAGGATGCACGATAACGTTTGTGAATTAAAAGACAAGAAAAAAAAAAACCTACAAGTGTTACAGTCAAAAATTTCACTTTACATACGTGACAGTCCATTGTGATAAAAAAAAAAAAAAAATGTGTTGCAGAAATACTTAAAAATGCTAAACTCACATGACAGGTTTTCCCATGGCGATTCCCAGTGGGCCTGAGACTCTGCTGAGAGTCTGTAGAAGAGAACTGGCTTCATTGCCGTTACGACGGGTGTGAAAGAGGAGCCAGTTGCTCAAGGGAGGAGCGCTCATCACAGCTAATCCACGCATCTCTTTGGCCCAGTCAGCGGCCCAGGGGTTGTAGTCATACTATGTGATAATTATATTAAACATATTAAATGAGCCCTTAAATGTATCTGTTTAATTAACTGAGAAGAAGAAATTATACCGATCTTGACCCCTGGTAAATCCTCTCCACAGGGAGGACTCTGCCAGCCAGATTTAGAAGTTGCTTATCAAAGCTGAGTCCCCACTTATCCAACTCGGCTTGCGCGTCAGCGTTCCTGTGAAATAATTTAAGCTGTAAATCAAAGCCAGGAATCTTACAGACAGAACATAATGACGAAGAAATTTGCAGTCAACTTTTGAGTATATTATCAGAACACCCAAAGTGTGTCTGAGATGAAGACAACTTCTAGGAAAAAAAAAAATCAGAGCTTTAATTGTCATGATCAATTGAAAATATATGCCTCAAAAATCACTTCTCTTAAGCACAGTATAGATGTGACAAGTCCAGTATTAACACTAAATCATTGTTTTATATATTATTGCCTAGCTATTAAAGACCACCTAGGCAATAACTCAAAACAATCCGTTTATTTCTATTCTGATTCTGATTCTACTAGTGACTGTCACCTACCTCTGTATATTAGTGATAAATCTGTTGAGGCGTCCCTCCCTCTGCTCTGGGGTCAGTCTGGTGTGGGTACTCAAGTCCTTCATGATGCTGAAATCAGCTCGCATCTTATCAGTCAAGCCTGTTAAACACAACCAATCAAAATGTAAAATATCCAATTCCTATAAAAAGTTAGTTATAATAAAACAACTTCCTTGTAAAACACATCTGAGGCCAATGTTTCAGGTATCAGAATAAACAAACTAAATACCTTCTTGTGGATTACTATTAGTGAATCTAACTGCAAACATTTCTGACTTGTACCTTGTTGAAAGTGGTACATACATGTTTGTAAGATTAGCATTGTAACTTTAATGCAGACGGACTGAGGTCCTTAGACGTGAAGCGTATATTTACAGATGCCTGCAGATGAACAAAGAGGCACATTTATCCGAAAAGGGCCAAATGGCACAGAATAAGGTTAAACCTGTTAGGTAGCACAGCTCTGGGATAAGCATGGCTGGACCAGGAGGTGGCGCTCCAGCAGGACCCATCCTCTTCACATAGCTGATCAGCAGCACCTGGTTTTCATCAGTGATGTCCAGGCCATATTGCTAAGAACAGGAAGTATAAATATTTGAGTGTGGACTGAAACTGAGGCAATTTACCATAAAGTTACTACTTGCAGCACTTTAAAAACTTTGCACCAGTGACACTAAATGCAAATTCTTTCTTAAATTTTGCATCTGAATTTTAGCCCTTTAAATAGTTAGATAATTTTAGTTCCATTTCTTATATTTGCCTTTGCCAGTAATTGTCCATGTAATGAGAACTTGAGGGCTTTTTTTTTTTTTTTAATGTTGAGTGCACAATACCCACACTCTTGTAGTAGTTCTTAAAGGAAGTGTCAGCATCTCCCCTCTTGAATGTGTTGCTGGGAGTGTGATCCCAAGCAATACCATCAATCCGGTAGGTTTTGTTGTTGTACCTAAACATTAGAAATAAACACAAGTAGTAAGTCACATATGATTACACATAAGCACTGTGAAACTAATGCATCAGCGCACAGGTGTCGAACTCTAGGCCTCGAGGGCCGGTGTCCTGCAGGTTTTAGATGTGTCCTTGATCCAACACAGCCAATTTAAATGGCTAACTTACTTCCTAAACATGTCTTGAAGTTCTCCAGAGGCCTGGTAATGAACCAATCATTTGATTCAGGTGTGTTGACCCAAGGTGATATCTAAAACCTCCAGGACACCGGCCCTCGAGGCCTGGAGTTCGACACCCCTGCATTAGAGTGATACACATCACAAGTACAAAAACAAGATGCTAAATGCAAATCTTACTTCGTGAGGATTATGAGCCCGACAAGCTCCTTCTCACAGATCTCAGTAAAGCGTTGACTTCCACATTGCTGCCTCAAGTTGACCATAAAGTCGAGGACTGTCTCACTGCGCAGCACCTTGTGGCTCACGTCAGTGCACATCATGATACAGGACTCGTACTGCAAGATGTTGGTGGTGTACCCTGGCCAGATGGTCAACCTAGCATAAAATTTTAAATAAATACAAATAATAATTATTTTTTTAAATTACGTAATTTCTAAAACCGTTAAGAATACATTGCTTTTACTTTGACATTTATGAGGAGTTTAAAAGTTTCAGATCTAACCGACACCATCAGGTTTTAGAGGAAATTGTTTTAGCTCGTAATGTTTTTTTTTAAAATACCTGTTGATAAGCAAATACCCCCCAAACCCTTTTCATCTGGCAACTATGCCAGGCACAATCATGTATGAGTGGGCAAAAACTGTGAGGACTTTGCCTGCAGACGGTCGATGTTACTGTGTACTGAGAAAAATAAGTTCATTCATGTTGATACATATAAAAACTTTTGCAGTTAATGTTAGGCCTTAAATTTTAATATAAGAAAAAACAAAAGAACTATACTTGTGCTGTGGGATGTTAAGGGGATCACTGGGGTTGTAGTAGTTGCGTCCAATCTGCTGCATGTTGAGAATTCTCAAAATCCTGTAGACATTAAAGCTTCCAGTCATCAAAAATACTTTGGTGAGTTGTACCAACGTCAAAATGTTTGCAATTAAATGCAACTATTTACTTTACCGATCAACAATCATAAACTACGAATCAGTTGCAAATCACTTCATTAAATTGGCAGACGCATTCGAAAAATATTGCTGCGCATCACTTTTTAAAAAGAAGCTCTGAAAGGTGGAAAGCTTACCTTCGGAATATGATATTGTAAAACTGAATGCACACTGGTGAAGAGGGTGGCAGTTCATTCGTCAGGGTGATTGTTATCTGAACCTTCTCTCCATTTCTGGTCTCGCTATAGACCACAGTCTCCTAAACACGAGGGTTAGACACTGGATAAGAGGAAAATCCAGGCTTGTCAAAAAGACCACAACTTTCCAAGCCACCAAGCAACGCCTTTGTCAACTCCTGTGCCATTTATAATATAACAACTACTACTTTGAAAGAATTACAGGAATTCAGTGTTTTGCAATCAA
Source organism: Aulonocara sp. 'chitande type north' Nkhata Bay (assembly GCF_057382095.1). Lineage (NCBI taxonomy): Eukaryota > Metazoa > Chordata > Actinopteri > Cichliformes > Cichlidae > Aulonocara > Aulonocara sp. 'chitande type north' Nkhata Bay. The sequence goes on from NC_141355.1 coordinate 13,741,144, forward strand.
TAACTCCAATCTCTCAAGAGATTAACACTAACCTGATCATTCAGGCTGACTGATTTATGGAAACCAACTCTTTTTACAATGATAACGAACAGGCAATTCCATCTGCGTGCACAAACACTTTCTTCATAACGCACGATGTTTGGAGCATCACAGTACCTTGCTGTGCAATCTGTTCGGCAGAAAAAGCAGAGCTCCATCGAAGCTCCGTGCTGAGCCAAGTGTTTCCTCGTGCTGGAAGAGGAGCGCAGATCTCAGGCGTCGCGACTCCATTTGTGGTTTGAAGTCCACATGGTACTGATACAGAACCCACTGAGGGCGGGACAGGATGCGAAAGAAGTTTGCGGTCAGCTGAATGGGATTACCAGTTACTCCTGAGGAAGTGAACACACACAGAATTTTAGTAGTAATTTTCAAACCTCACAGATTACAGAAAGTTACATTTGGCATCGTTTCGATTTAAAACTACTGACCGCATTTGGATTCCTTCACATGCTCCATTGCCTGCCTCGTGTTAACGCCTGCATCATGAAAATCCCGGCGGCGTCCACCTCTTTCTCCAAGCTTCACCTGCTGAAATCCAGCTGAAATCTGTAGAAGAGCTAATGAAAACAAATGAAGACTGTTAACAGTCCACATGCACTAATATGAATGTAAAAAACAACAAGGCAATAGTGTCGGTCTACAAATATATAATCTGCATTTTACATTTCTAGCAATGCACAGAAAGTGTTATCGAATCGGACTGCCTTATTTCTTTGCACAATTAGAAGAGATGGTTTCCTCTGCAGTGCAGTCCTCATCAGTTTACATTTTTAACTTTACTTATAAATGGAGTAAAGAAAGGACAAACAAAGATATTTAACAGAAGAAATGTAGCTCGACTTTTTGTTTGACTGCACCTTCTGCACTGAAGGGTCCTGGAGCACCTTTCTGCCTCCCTCTACCACCCAGGTCCCCCGCCTCTGGGGGAGGGGCAGCTGCTGGTGCCGGCTCTTGGGCCTGACTCTTGAAGAAAAAAAACAAAAAAACAAAACAAAAGGAAGGTTGGAGAAGTGACGTCGCTTTAAGCATGGTCATTCTTTTCACGAGAAGGAACTTAACTCTGCAGACACATTTTTGACAATTACTTTTAATGTGCGCATCCAAGAATGAGATAAATATACCAGAGAGAATGTTTTCCCTTTACATTTTCCACAGCACATTAATGCTGCAAGTTCTCAGTATTTTCTGTAGTAAATAAAGAATTACGCTTGGAAAACGTTTTTCACACCTCGGCTTGTTTCTGCATTTTATGCAACAGGGTGAGACAAAATTATGTAAAATCATTTTAATCTGGAAAAATTCAGATTTAAAGTCCAACTTTAGAAATGACTGCCACTGTGTGCCGTTTCACTTTTAACAGGTGAGAAGAACAATTACGTTCTGTAAATGAAATGCTGAGCATGTTTTATGCAGTACATGTCTTTTTCAAAGAGTATGGGCAATGACAACAGTGAGTCCTGTGGATAATGGAGAGAATTCCCACTGTGACAAAAAAAAATAAAAATGCAGAAATGCAGTCCTGACACATCATTTTTCTTAGTTTCATGAGTCACTTCCATTTTATTTATACAGAATGGGTTAACAGCTAATTATTTCAAGGTATTTTATATAGTGAGGTAGATCTTGATAATACAAGCACAAAAACAAATGGAGCAACCCTGCTGGTGCATGTTTGAGGCAAATTTCAGTATAGAGGGAAAAATACTGGCAGTCGGCACTGCCATCCCTCAACCTTTTAACTCATATGGTACCAATTTGAAAAGCCTAGATGATTTCCTTCTCCAGTTTTGAATTCACAAACTTGTCCAGTGCGCATGCCCAGCGGTGTGAGGACATCCTATAAGCCTTTTCCGGGTGAGGGGTACAAAAGAAATAACAAAAAAACCCATAATAACTTGTTGGCATTACAGATACAGACCATTGGGTAATATAAGGCTTGGCACAGTAAATATCAGCCTGTTGTCTTTCTATCGGCCATGCGGCCTAAGCTGTATGCACCACTGACCCCTGCTGAATCAAAGTAGTTAACCAGCGTGTAACGGGAATATGATTTTTTTTAAAGGATTATTTAACAGTAAATTCAAAGGTGTCCTTACCGCTCCAGGTGCTGCAGTCTCCTGCCCACGCGCTCTTCCTCTGGATCTCGCTCGTGCTCTGCCAGTCATTTTCGCCCCCTCTCAATTTTTTCGGCTGATGAAAAGCGATACTCTAAATTTTCAGCGATTAAAAAAATGCAATTAATTTTTGCCAACCAAAATTTACCGTTGCAAAAACATCAAGGCCCTCTACTTTTACCCCGCCGCCATTTTGTGATCAAGTAGAATCGTTACACCTGATGCTAGCTAATGACCACATGCTAACGAGAAATCCGATTTTTGTGTACGATTGTTTTACAGAATAAAATGTGACATTCTTGTTTGCACATTAATTGCATGCGTTATCCAAGATTTTGACTGTAAATTGTAGCGTTTTTTGTCAAATAAATAGAGACCAATGCGTTAGCTAATTAACATCTGCCCATTAACGGTAAGGCTATCATTAATCGATTTCAATATCAACTTTAAGAGTCACTCTCAATATTTACTGTCGTTTTCAACACATGTTGTATGATATTAACTAAGAATACTCACTTTATTTTTTTCTTTTCTTATTATAAACCGTCCTAACTTTCCCTTACAGCAGGTGTCCCGGTCAAAGAGGAAAATGAAATGTGCACAATGTACTTATAGGCCGCATCACTGAAAAAATTAATACGCTACTGAGTTTCATCGACTTTCTCAACAAACGTCTTGAGATTAAATAATGTATTTAATCCACATATCAACCATATATTATAAGTATATTATAATTATATCCGGGCAAAACGGACCCATCCATGACGGGATACCTGTAATTACAAAATGCACTCCCCCCGAACTATGTTTTTAAGCGGAGTGGTTTAACCTGATACGGTGGTTGTGTGTGCATTTTTTTTAAATAGTGTGATTTCAATTTTGGCCACTAGATGTCAGCAAAGCTGTAGAATTAAATTTACAGACTCAGGATGACCGCTAATACAGTTCATCCAGCCTCTGATGCGGGCCTTAAACATATGGTTGCTGGTTGTTGGCCTGAGATTTCACCCGACAGGCCAGTAAGAACCTGTAAGAATGTTTCCTAAAGAATGTTTCCTAAAATTTCACCTTGACAAGGATGACTTAGAGTGTGTACACCATATAACATAATCTATAAAAGATTATCTTCTTAAAAATAGCCTATCAGTTCTTTTAGCTAGTATTAAACCGAATGAAGGTGAACAAAAGAGGGCTGTACAACTCACTGAATGAAAGTCAAGTGATAACTGTGAGTGATCTTTTCATGACTATATAGATGAGGGCCTTTTTCCAAGGCAATGAAGGCTTTGTGTCATTCAGTTTCTGTGCAAATGTAAACTTATCACCATGATGACAGAAATGTTAATCCAGAAGTGTGTTAAATGGCTTACACAAAGTCAGCAGTTTCTTTCAAGGCCTACCTAATCATGAGCCATTATTTCCTCACAGACTTTGCCTCTCTTCTCAACATCTCACCATTTAAAACACAACTTGGCACCTCAGAGGGCATTTTTTTTAGGAAGATGTACGCAAGTCTTTCATGTCTGAGATCTAAGAGTGATTACATATTCAGACCTGAGGGATGAATCTGCGAGGACCTGCTTTAGTCACTGTTTACCTGCTGGAAGGAGACTGAAGGGAGCTAAAGGCAGAGACATCAGTGTCATCAAGTCAAATTGTTTGGTAAAAAACAGGAAAGGATGTAACAATCTAAAAAGAAAACCCCCAAAAAGCAAACCTCCACTATGATGTATGTCTCTGTAAGCTCATTAACAGCTACAGATGCAATTCAGCATTACTCACAACATGCACCTCCAAAAATGTTCCAGTACTGTAAAAGCTTTGATAAAGGAGGAGAAAAAATCTTCAAAAACCACCCTATCTCTTAAAAAAACAACAAAGGCCACTGAAAAAAGAAAAAAAACGGGGGGGAAATGAAAGAAAAAGAAGAAAACGGGGCCAGAGAGAGGACTGCAAGCTGAGTGGTGTGAGGCTGAGAAAGGTGCACCCTGCCAGGGACGTTGATGAATGCGCTTCAGGCTTCAAGCTCGCCCTGCAGCCCCCAGCGGTGCGGATTCCACGCTTACGCTAATCATGCTCTGCGAGATGCTACGGCCTCGAAGCTGATGAAAGGAAACACGCAACACAGTTAGGCTATCAAAACTGGCTGCACAGTCACAAACACACACTCATCACTCCTGCATCTATCATCAACACAACCGAGAACATCGTCATCGCCGTCAAGAACGTGTCTTCATATTGATATTCATAGTTTTCAACCTAATTTCCTACTTTTGTCATTTAAAAAAAAAAAACCCAAACAGGATCAAAGCTTTCCTTCAACATAAATCGCAGTGGCTCCATTAAGCTCGAACCCCTGATTGCAAAAACCAGAACAAGAGGGGATTCTGCATATTAGGGATCTACCGTGCCACAATGTCAGTAAGCGGGTTAGGAAAATTAGATTATTCTCTTCCCGGCCATGGAACCTAATCTGCTCCACATCAGCGTGTTCCCCTTTAAAACAATCATGAGATTTCATACAAGCGGCACGACACTACAGGCATATTTTGCATGCCATGTCTAAGCATTTTAAGCTTTTTTGTGGCCTTAGGGGTTGAGGTCGGAGCTAGAGATGCACTTCACGGCATGAAACAAAACAGAAAAAGATTGTGGTCGGGGGGGATGCAGTAAAATGACTTTGCATTTCATGATGCCAGGCTCCTTAAAATGATGCAGCCATGCACTGTATCACAGGGGTAAAAAAAAAAAGTTATTTTTCTCCACGGGTATCCAAAGCCCATGCAGAAGAAGCAGTCAAAGCAGACACATAGTTTGTAAAATCTAAAACAAACTGTGTTGGTCTATTTATAATGAAGACGGAAAACAGTTTCCGGCTTTGTTAGTGATGCCGCACAGCTGGTGTTGTCAGAATCGCTGAGGTTCAATACCAACAATCAGTCCTCCGGAACAAGGAGACGATCATTTCCAAGCAGTCGAAAAATGCCAAAGAGAACGCTTTTATTCATCAATACATTTGAGCTTTTGTTACATTTACAGATTAGATTATGCTGTACCACCTTAAATCATTAATAAGCTATAAATTGTACTCCTACAAACTTAAATACAATATGAAAAAAAGAAGAGGAGAAAATATTATAAAACACATCCACTTATTGGAAAAGACATTAAACCAGAGTAATAGCTTTGCACATATTTCAGCATGCAATCTGTGAAAGCGCTGCCATCCTTTATCATATCCAACCGTGTGGATGTGCACACCGAGATAAACAAGCAGTATCGAATATTTAAGTCACAAGATTCTCTTGTTTGATGTTTTAACTGAATACCCTTGAATATTTTGAACACACACTGGTATTAACAGTGAAATGAAGAATGAAGACGGCTGAGAAAACTCAATGTGCTGCTCTGCGTTAGCCCTGTGAAGGAAGAGTGATCTGTTCAGGGTGTAAACCCCATTTTCCCCAGTGTCAGCTGAGATGCGTTCAGTACTCCTTAACCTTAACTTGGATAATGGAATATTTAAATTATCATAATCAGAGTGCGTCTAGTAGTTGATATCCTTGCAGTTTGAAGCCCTGGTGCAGTTATCAGGAGTGTGTATGTTCCTACAGTGCCTGCATCTCATGTGAAGTTACTGGCTGTGTGAATAGACCCAGACACTGGTTGATGACTGGATGAATTTTCTATGTACTGTGAAACTTAAAATTACTTTAAAGTAATGAAGTATGTTGGTTCAGCTTATTGTACTCAGCTTGTCTCCCTCCCTTCACTGAGCCTCCTTCTGCCTAACGTTTCCCTCAGTTAAAAGGGAGTTTTTCTTTCCCACTGTCGCCAAGTGCGTGCTCATCGGGGGTTGCTCGATTGTTGGGTTTTTCCATATTACTGTAGAGTCTTATAACATTAAGCGCCTTGAGCAGACTGTTATTGTGATATGGTGCTATATAAACAAAACTGAAATGAATAGAGCTTCCCTGTTTTTTAATGTTGAAGTTGTTTCTCTGGGCAACTAAGTGTCTGGTGGAGGAGAGAGACAGGATCTTACTGGACAAAGCAAACCTTAACAGTGGCTTAATTTTATTGTGTGTGCTTCGGATGTCGAGGATTTTACATCTGACTTAAATCATTGTCCGCGCAACACTTTCGAGCAAAGCCGACAACTATATAAATAATACTTTAAAAACCACAAAGCACGGCTGAATTGTCAAACTGTTTAAACCAAAACATTTACTTGTCGTGAATATACAAAACCCTTTTTTCATAAGTGATCCTTCCCCTTATCCACACTTCCTGCAAGCATGAGCTCCAAGGACATACCCTATTCAAGCTTTTTTTTCCCTTTAGTACTTGGCAAATACTGTTTCCTGTTCATTTGATTAAAAAAAGAAAAAACCCCTCTGGCTTGTGGCGGCCTTGACTTGTTAGAGATTATTTGTGTACATAGATACGGGACATCTGGGTAGAGAAAAAAAAATAGGCCCCGATGTATCCACTGAATACTATAAAGGTGAAAAACTGTCAATCTTTTTTTTGAGTTTGCTATGAGGAAGTGATAGCTGTAAGCTTGTTTTTAATACTGTGTTTATGAATATACCTGACATGTTCAGACCCTACCCAGACCAACCTTTTTTCTCCCTTTCTTGGGGGAAGAGGCAGGGGGTTGGCAGGAGGAGGCCTTTGCTGACCATAGCAGACTCCTGCAGAGGCTGAACCCCCCTCCCTTGGTGCTGGCCTCAGTGAGGATCCCATGTGATCTCTGAAAAGTCAACAAGGGTTGGTCCACAGCTGGGCCGCAGGAGAACAGAGAGCAGACACGTAGCAACACCCTCCTACTGGGAGCAGCCGAGCAAAGGGAGGACTCAGGACCTGCATGGGAATCTACTGTCTTCCTCCGTGAAATGTGAGCAGACAGCAGGGTGGAATCTTCCCCAATTCAGTTTTAGCGCCCATTTTAGTTTCCATGCATGTTGGACTCCATCACCTCGTCTTTTCCAAGCAAACTCCCCATGTGCGGCAAAAGCCACTGCACAATGGACACACGGTGGATTTAATTTCGAGCTAAGATTAAGTTGCCTTCAGCATCACTGAAACTTTCTGAGGATTTCGAGTTAAAATCTCAGTGGTTATGCTTCTCCGTAGTCAGTGGCATTGGTTTGAACAAAGGTGCAGTGAAGCATCAGCAGCAAAGAATCTAATAAGCACAATGTGGGAATAAAGCAGAGGGGAGTGAGCATCAAAGGCAGCCAGGCACAGCATGACTGGCATCAGTCTGAACTCCCAACCTAGGACACTCAGCATGCTCTTCAGCAATTGCCCCCTTTAGACCAGTCCTGGGCAGTAATTAAAACCATCATTCCCACTGCCTCGGCATCTCATTAGCCACAGGACCCCAGGCTTTCATCCCTACTTGTCCATAAATATCACAACTCCGCACCAGCAATGATGAGTCCCACAAACCAAAACACACGTCCGTAAATCCTCGGAGCTGAACAGAGCATTATCTGACTATCATCCAAAGGAACTGCGGGAGATCACAGAAGCTGGTCTATTCATGTCCACCGTAATTATTAGTGCACCAATCAGAGATAATTTGGCAGGAAACTGTCACCCTGCTGTTGGCTGATTAAATCTACCTGTGCAGCAAACAAAAACTAAACGCACATATGAAAGAGAAACCAAAGTGTAGCGTGATGCATTCCCTCTGCAGGGGAACAAAAAATCCTTTTTGTTTTTTCTGTTTTGTATGATTTTGTTTTCAGCTGCAAACATCAACCAGTGTTTGCGACGGAAACATCAAAAAAAAAAAAAAAAAGAGGAGAAACTGATACATTTGAAACTCCTACCCTTTCACTATCAAAGGGAGGATTTGAAGTGGGCGAGTATCGGTTGCAGTGGTCAGATTTAGCACTTTGGCTGTAGATAAAAAGAAACTCTTCTTCCCATGTTTAATTCAGTATGAGCCATGACTAACTCATGTAATATACTGGGCCTCTGAAGTCAATCGCAGGCTGCTTCACTTGCTTTGTGCCGGAGACAGAAATGAATGTACCTCAGCACAGCACAGCGCAGGCTTGCGAGTCAAGGAAATATGTCGCGATAGGTTTATTTTACACCCTGCTAAATCAGTTCTTTAGCATAGCAGCAACGCAGAGCTGTGCTAAAACCGTAATCCACTGCATATTATTAACCTACTTGGCATCACTGCCAGGATGTTTTAGTGCATTAGGATAAACGCAACAGAGCTAATGGAAGAGACAGGGGTGTAAATAAAAGCATTGTTTCTTTGAGCTAAGCAGTGCCTGTCTGTCACTGGCCAGTTCTCAAAACACATAGTGTACACTGCCTATGGTTTTTAACCACAGAGTAGTTTATCAAAGATATTTCAAATTGCTGCAGATGAGGTTTGGAATATATTCTCTGATCCTCTGAAGAGCTGCTAAATATTTGCAGGAAGCCCCACCCAAACACACAAAGCCAGGCCAGTCTGTTCTTACAGAGTGCTGTCACACGGCCCTCACAAACATGACAGCCACTCCTTCTGCTGCACAAGTATGCATGCATGCATGTGTGTAGTGTATGTATTTGAAATGGAGTCACCCCATTCTTTGGCCATGGGAAGCCTCTGATCTTTTACTGGCACAAAGACTTGTGCAAGAGGAGGATGAGCTCCCAACCTTTGTCAACATCCACCCTGAATGCGCTGCTTTTTTCGCTAACCGCAGTGCATTGTTTATGCAAGTGTTTGCGCAGAAAAAAAGGCCTTCATGCCACAAGAACCATTATAGATCAGGTCCCTATTTTCTCTTCAGCGCCATTATGAGTCAGTCAAAATTTAAACCCAACCAGAAGCTGGTTCTCAGCCAAATTCAGCTAACTGACTCTCTCCCGCTCTGTTTCTTTGAGAAGCCTTTGATGTTAGCAGGGGGCTTTTGCACTCGCAGTGATGGTAACGAATGATACTTTAAGCGATTCTTTTTTATCCGGCGAGCTTAATGAAAGATTAATGGGTTTGATATTTTCCCTTGTTTATATTTTATTTAAAAAGTAAGCCGTGGTCCTTGGAACCTGTTAAAAGCTTCTTGGTAATGAGTTTATGGATCAGTGGAAGTCATATTGTCTTTGGCTCAAAACACAATAAGAAGTGTCGATTGTCTTTTTAGTAACACTGTCTTTACATAGAAAAAAACCCCCCACTGACCTTGAGGGCTGTGCCTACATCTTTGCCTGATATGGATGGAGCACATATCAGATATCAGCTAAGATGTGTTCATTTCCATATGTCCTAATTCAGCAGCAGGAGTCTCCACATTGCACTCTATTTCACAGTTCAAAGGAGGAAATTATTCAGATGCAGTGGATTTTGCAGTGACAGTCTTTAGATTTTCCCGCATAACACGTCTCGCCAAACAGACGGGTGGTGCATGATTTGATTATTTAGGGGAAGTGCACAGCTGACTGCTCCGAAATCTTGGTGGACTTTCTGTTATGAGAATTATGCTAGAAGCTACCAGAAGTGTCAGGTTGAGGTGCAACCAGCTAAAGGACATTTAACCAAATTTCAGTGTGTGTGCATGCATTTACGTGCCTGTGTGGATTACAGAAAATCGGAAATGAATTCAAACATGTGCACCCAATTCTTGCTTTTGAAAGTCATTACAGATGCTGTACAATGAGTCTGCCTTGCAAAACGAACAGTTCAAAGAAATCATTTAAAGGCTCAAATTACCATGACATTCCTGCTCGTGATGAGTGCGTTTAAACTTCTGAACAAAACTGTATGTTAGGCTGCAGTCACTACTCATTTAGGTAGTCACTTAAATGGTTCAGGACTTGTGACATTCAAGAATCAGTGATATTTGCAGTTTTTGAGATTTGTTTTTCTAATTTTTGCTACATTAATGGGATTCTCTTCTTCTCTTTCCCTTTACAATCACATGCCTGTTACGCTTGCTACATATAAACATGTATACATTGTATTTTTGCCATCGGCAGCAAATATTTTTTCATCGTTCATTGTGAATTCCAGGAAAGAGGTGCTCATCAGTTGTTTCAGTAAATGCCTCCAAATAACATATGCTTATGTTTAAGACACAAAAACCTTCTCTCAGGCATAGAAATTGTAATTGTTCTCTGCAGGGAGCAAAAGAAGAAGCAGTGTGGTGCTGTTTGTTTGGCACTTCCTGCTGACACGTCGGTTCTTTTTAACCTCGTTGCATGTGCTGCACAAGCAGAAGAACTCAAAGCTGTTCTCTAATGTCTTTTGTGGCTCTAAAGGGATGTTACCTAAACCCTGACGAAGGAAGTCATTGACTGATCACCATGGGAGACTATGGAAAATGAAGGAACGAGCTTGCATTTAGATTTTTGGACAGGGACTAAAAAGATATACCTGCTGCTGAGCCTGTGATGTTGACCAGTCATTTGAAACTTTCCAAATAGATTTAAAAAGTAACAATTTAAAAGAATCATCATTATTAAACAATAAACAGAGAATTGACAACCAATCATTATGTTTATTGGTGCTATTTTGATATTAGTTTCTGATAGATATAATGCTATTTTATGTATTTGTTAATGATGATTAAATGTGGCAATAATAAAAGTTGAATTGCTGCTCTTTCTAAGGGTGTTAAATTAGTGCAGTGATAGAGAAACCCTTACCTCCTGCTCCTCACACACGGGTGCTTGGACAGGACCTTGGTGTCACATTTTAGCACACTTGCTACTCATAACATAATTTTTCCATGTGCAGGATTAGGGTAGTAATGGCATAACCCAAAACCTGAACATCGAGAAAAGCGGGAAATCAACTGTGTTATTAACTGCATTCATTTTAGCCCACTTTTTTTTTAACTTACACACTTTTTTAAAGCAAGTATTATAAACATTAGACTCATTTTTATGACAGCCATCCAAATGCATCTTAACCCTTTACAGAGTTTTTTAAACACCAGTTTCAGCTTGCTCCATTAATCTGATAAACTTCAATTATTAACCAATTAGTAAAGATTAATAATCCTACTGTAATAATTTAACTGAGAGTTAGACTGTTTAATTAAGTTGAATTAATGAAGTGTCATAAATAATAACAGTGATGAATCACAGTGAGAATGATGCTTTGATACAATACACTGCAATCCTGCCTGTTCCAATTGACTCTTGCTGAGCCCTTTAATGCACAACACCCCCCCCCCCCCCTTCTCTTTTGTTATACATTCCCTGTCATCTTTCAGTTATCCACATTCAAAATGAAGGTAAAATGACTCACAGACTGCTTTTCCGAAATGGGAATTAAAATGAGGCATTTAGATATAATGTCTATCGGCATAAGTGGCAGTTTTAAGTTATATAACATGATCTGACCAATAAAACAAATGTGCCGACTACTCTTCGAGACCACTTACAACACCACAGTAGTCCACAGCATACACAGTGGCTTGTTAATAGTGCTGTGATGATAGTTGTGGCACATTTTGAACAGAATCTTAAATTCTGAGGAAAATGGAAACAAGAATAATGACATCTGCCCACATCAGCAGTGGAAACAACCATTGTTTCTGAAAGTATGTTGCTTACTGCTTTTAAAGTGTACCCAGAGGACCAGTAAAGCACCCAGCATAGTCCAGCTACCACAACCACAGCTAGGAGGAGAAGCCTTAGTGACAAACTGCAACAGCGTGTTTGTGTTTTTGACCGGAAGAAAAAAAAAATAAAAGAAAGAGAAAGAGGAGACTGCGGGGAGCATTTAGGAGGGAACAGTGTGCTTCTGAGTGTCAGGGCCTTCACTGGCCCTGAGGCCAACAATCTCTCTCTTCACTTTCTCTTCACCCCACTCTTCCCAACCCCCCACCCCCACCCCACCTCTTGCTCTGTGATTTATGTCTAATTACAGTGCAAACCGCAGCAGCCGTCAAGTTCGGATGGGGTGAGGCACAGACATGCCCCATCACCTGAGAGCAGCAACTTACTAGTTCTGCTGCAAAATACAGCTGCAATTTTCCCTTCAACCTAATCTCCCTGACGCTGGCTCTAGAAACATATTTGTGTGACAACAAGACACTGCACAGACCTCCTGCCAAACATAAGTGGGCTCGAATTACTGACAGAATGTAGAGAAAGTATATTCATTAAGCCAGATTAGTTACAGTTAAATGGTTTTTGCTCTTCTCATTGAGCCACTGATATCATTTGAACAAAAGATACAATAATAGACAGAATAATGCACATAGCATCATCTAACTTGTCGTGAAACAACAATCCTTACTCCAGCAGCTGATAAACTGCATCTAAAACTCTCAATCGGATCCCACACAAAAGGGAAATGTGCTGTTTCTGTTGCTATGAGTTATGGGAAAAGATGCCCGTGAATTTTCGCTGCCTGCTCTTCTTTGCACTGTATATGTATGCGGATGTCTATGACATGCCGGGCATTGTCAGCGTACAGAATGCCCTCTTTGGCAGCCCCCTCGGTGAAACAGCACAGAAAGTCAAGGAAAAGAAAGGAAAGCGAGGAAGAAGGCGAGAAAGTGCCCACATGAGTGTGACATAGGGCTGCTGGACTCATTTGCTCACCATGACAACCATGCAGAGTGGAGGCGGAGGGCCGGGGGACCCCTGGCTTTCCGGGCCAGTACAATACGGAGAGGCACGGCTGTCTTAACCCCGGTGACATCCCCGTTGTCAGCGGGTCAAATGCTTGAATATCAATGAACTGACTCCGTGCCCCTTGTAGTGGTCCTCAAAACTGTCCAGTTCACATAAGAAGCTCTCGCTGTTCTCTCTGACCTCTCCTGACCTGCTTCCAGCCTCTTGCTGCATTCACACTTACACCACAGGGTTAAACAACACTTAATCAACACACACGTGCATTGCTGCTTCCAGTTTATTTCTTGTCTGCTAGAGTAATTCCCAACCAGTTTGATTCCCAACCAGTAACTGGCAATGAAATTACCTCTGTAGCTTAATGCTATATAGAAAATATGTGCTAAAATAACTAATTTCAGCATTAACGGTGAATATATTTATTTTAAACTATATTTATATGAATTAAATCTGGCTTACACACACTGATTACACAGTAAAAGTTAGTAAGTGTAAAGAAATGTCTAATGATCTTAGAGAAGCAATTGTTGCCGCCCATCAATCTGGGAAGTGTTAAGTAAGGCAATTTCCAAACAACCTGAAGTTCATCATTCTACAGTGAGAAAGTGGAAAAGCATTCAAGACAGCTGCTAATCTTCCCAGGCGTAAACATGCCAGCAAAGTCACACCAGCATCAAGGTGATCAAAGAAACTGGAAAAAACCCAAGCATGGTGGTAGCAGGGTGATGATTCAGGCTTGTTTTACAGCAGCGACACCCGAGTCAAAGTTCAGACCTTAACCAGACTGAAACGCTGTGAAAGGAGCTTAAAAGAGCTGTGGATAAACAAATGACTGCAAACCTGAGTGAACCAAATCACTGAGATGTGACACACTGATAAAAACAAACAGAAAATGATTCATTAAAGTGATTGCTGCTGAAAGTGGTTCGACAAGCTACTAAATCATGGAGTGTACTTAGTTTTTCACAGGACTGCATATGATTCTGTGAAAGCTTTTTTTTTTTTTGTTACATGACCGTACAGGAACATCTATGAACATCTGTTACTTTGTTGCCTAAGGTGTTGTCAGGTTGTCGATGAACTCTGTAGGTACCAGCCAGGCTCTAAATCACTTTGTGTTTTTGCAATAAAAAAGCATTTAAGTTCCATCTATGTTGAAGTTACTGTCAGTGACATGATGGAAGTGTTTCATATCAGCCAGTAATGACTGGGTTACCTGAGCTAGGAGTTAACAACCAAAACCATAGAAGGGGCTAAACTATGAAACTATGACAGAAAAAGCCAAAAATCCAAGGAAAACAAAAGAATCTTCACCATTAAAAGTGTGCTTATGATTACTATTAGTTTAAGAAAAAGACTAAATGTATGTACTGTACGTTTGGTTAGAAAGTAAGTAAGCGGGCGCTGGGTTAGCTCAGTGTGTTGAGTGGGCGAACACGTGCCATATGACTGACAGTGGCCAGCCTGCGTTCGAGTTTGAACTGTGGCCCTTTGCTGCATGCCTTCCTCCTTCTCTCTCTGCCCTTGCATTCCTGTCTTATCTTCATTGTGTCTATCAAATAAAGCGGAAAAAGCCCAAAAAATAAGGAAAAACTGAATTTTGGCTGAAATGAAAACTATAGTGTATAATCTGTCTAGAAGTCGGAAATTAATTTTCCTAACTGGCCACATGAGAAACTGGGGCTCTTATGTCCCTAAAAAAGCTGGACACTAAGCTTATCATTGCGCCCTACACAACAGTAAAGGCTGGCCTAAAGGACAGCACAGAGGCTCTATACATGGCAGCACAAGAACAAACTCCAAGCCACAGATCCATAGAGACAGGAGTCCATACCATAGCAGGCAGGACCCAAGTTGCAGACTGTGCAAAGGTGCCCCAGAGACGATCCAGCATATAGTAGCAATATGTAAGATGCAAGCTGGAACCGTTTTAACTGAGAGCCCTAACCAAGTGGTTGGGACAGTGTACAGGAACATCTGTGCCACATATGGATGAGAAGTCATCAAGTCCCGATGGGAAACATGATTAAAGGTGGTTGAGAACAACAGGGTTAAGATCTGGTGGGTCTTTGAGCTTCAGACAGATAAGCAGCCGTTGGCCAACCAACCAGACATAGTGGTGGTTGACAAGGAGCAGAAGACTGCAGCTGTGATAGATGTGGCAATCCCAGCAGACAGCCACACCAGGAACAAGGAGCATGAGAAGTACAGGAGCATTAGGAGCTATAAAAGCCAAACTGGAAGAGTAACTCCAGCAGATTCCAGATACAACATCGGAGGTCGTTGTCCAGAAGAGTGTATTCCCAGGAACAGATACTGTGCAGAACCATCAACCCCCTCCCGGGCACTGGCATAGGACCCGAGCTTGAGGATCACATACATACCACTCCCCATCCCCCAACATAAATATACACGCACATCCACAATATGTGGTTTTATCTTGTATTCATTAACATTCATGTTCAGTTGTTATTAAAAAAGACATGATGGATAGAGTAAATGAACGGGTGCTTGAGCTCATCGGATAGAATCGGGTGGGTGGATCAGACAGAAGTCATCGGACACAGCAGAGCCAGAGGAAATCATTTTGTCTGTAGAGAGCTTATGCAAACAAAAGCAGTTTTCAGAATACATGAGCAAATTCAAAGCAGGGTTTCTACAGCAGCTGCACCCATAGTGTCAATCTACAGCTAGCTGCGCATTTTCTGTTTAACAGAACACATTGTTGTCTTCCACACTGCTCCCTTTTCTGTCTTGAAGGACAGAGGAACAGAAGCTTGTCTTTTGTACTAGCCATGTCGTTTGTGATGTGAGGCAATGATCAAACAGAGAACTGAATTTAGTTCTTCATTTCTTTGTGCACCACGTTGTGAACGATAGTAAACAGGCCGGGCAGGTGTCGTGCAGTAAATATGCAGACACATAGTTTCCGTGCATTTGTCAAACCAGTTTACCACAGCGTGAGATGGTTTGGGCTGGAGCCTGTCTCCTGACAGCTGTTTTATGGGCTAGAATCAGTTTTTTATTTGGCCATGGAAATGTTGGCTTTGCTCACATCTGCTCTCAAACACTCTGACATGAAGAATGGATCCTTTTTGGAAATCCTTCTATCCCAGTGTACCTAAAAATACAAGCACATTTTATTCAAGTGTTGACAAGTTTATTGATATAAACACAGCTTGAGCATCCTTAAGTCTAACTTTAAAAGGTCAGAAAATACATTTAAGGTATGAAAAAAGATCTTAAGTCATAAAGTCACGATATCAACAAAGACAGCAGGGGGTCAGCAGTGTTTTAAACAAGTTGCAACATACAGATTAGCCTCTTAAGTAGGTCATTATTTTCAACTTAGGCCTGATAAGTGGGTCCTGACCTCTTCTCTGGGTACATTAGCTGCTGCAGCCATCACTCTCATTACTATTATCAGGACCAGACAATCTGGCCTGCAACCAGTGTCCAGGAAACCCAAGATTCCTTTGCCAATGCTACGGCTTGATTGCTCAAAGGAACACATGTACCGGTATCAGATACAGTTGCAATAACCAACAATAAAGTCGTTTATCATCTCCTCAACTGTTCCTCGGTACTTATCCCAAATTGCTTCCAGTCCTGTCACTGCGTAAAGCAAGCTGGGAGCAAAATGGGACATTGCTTTTGAAAACTGTAAACCAACACATGTTATGCGTTGTGCATGCCCATTCATATTAACTTGATGCCCCAAGAAGAAAAAGGGATTTTTGGCCAGAGCAAAGAAAACTTGGGCAAAAACCTGAACAGAAAAAAACAAAAAAACAAAACACAAGCAAGCTAACAAACAGCACAGCCGCGCTCTCCTGTAGTTTAATACTTTGAATTGCAAATCAGTGGGTGCAAAATTCCATGAAAAACGTTTTGTTTATGTCTTCCTGTTGTTGTTATGCATTCATAGATTACAAAGTCCAGAGCAGCTTCTTGTCTGGTGGAGTGTATCTAAGTTAGCGTAGCATTACTTATGCAGTTCAGTGTAATTCTGATGTATTTAGTCAGGCTATGCTAATAGTATTATATTGGAAGAGCGTCAAAAAGGATGTTTAATAAAGCAGCAACCCAATAAACAGCACCACTTATATAAACTGCTTTTTGAGACATTTTTCCGGTATACATTTCTATCTTTAAGATTGTCATCGTAGCTCTACAATAGAGTGTTTTTAGTCTACTTTTACACCAGTAAAACATCTACTTCTGCATGGACCAAATCCGCATGTCAGCTGACATCTAGATGATTTAAGGGCACTGAGATGTACACAGATGAATATGAAATACAGCATATAATTCATTTTCAGTCATCAGTTAAAACAGGCAGCCCTTATAGTCAAGTGGTCGGGGTACAATAATATTGAGGTTCTTCTGGAATTTGCAGTATGGCCTTTAACTTTATCAGTAAGCCAAATCAAACTATTGCTAATCTGCTGTTTGATCTGCATTAAAAACCAAACTACATCTCGCCTTGTTGCCATCTTTTGCATGGAGTTAATATTAAAATAGTCACATGCCTGCCTGAAGTATATTCCGCCAACAGGACGGGGATATTATTTCCCAGTTTATGTGACAGTTGATTGTGTAGTTTGCTTTCATGTTCTCCCCCTCTGTGCCATCTTTCTTTGTTAAGTTTGCTGAGAGTGTCTTTGAACCACAGGCATTTTCTCTCAGCGGTGTTCATGAGCCCTGCCAGATCCATCATCATCCCTCTCCCTCTGCCTCTCCCTCTATAGCTCCTATACTGTCTGTAAACTCGCGCGCATGTAAATACATACACATGTCGGCAGCCTCCCGCTGTGCCTGTTCTCTCTACTCCTCCATCAATCCTGTCACTGCCATCATAACATCTCTGAAAAATGCCCCTACATGTGATGAATGCACACAGGGTTGCTCCCATACATAGTTGCAAAGAAATATAGCAGTGACCTCGTACGAAGGAGAGCCGGCCCATTCTGGTGTTTTGCTGTGTTTTAGAGTTATTTGAGCTCGTAGCAGCGTGGATTACGAAGGTGGCATATTAAAGTCTGCTGCTTAGACACCGTGGCAAAACTTGCTTCCAGCTGACACCAGACTCTTGCCTTCTCAGTCACGTTGCAAGCCCATGGGTGTCACCGCACTCGTGAAGCAGCTCGCTTTCATCTGATTGTTTTGTGTCGAATGTTGCATATCCGTTGTTGCCATAGCAGAGAACAAGTGCATCAATTCAACTTGCCAAAACACAAAGATATGACTGGTCATTTCTCTGTTAAAGCAATTTGCACATTAGGATTTTTCAGATTCTTGCTGAGAGTTCAATGAGGCGATTGCTACTGCCAATATCGATCAAAAATCCCTATGCAACTGTTATCCAATTTCCATATTTTTCACACTGCTTTTAGTGTATAATAGTTCCAGATGAATGCTTTAGCTCTCGTGAAACAAAAGTGAGTCTCGCTGTGAATGCAGTTCTGAGGGAATTTTTGATGAATAGCTGCAAGTTATTGGATTTCCCATCCCTTATATTGTTTGCCAGATATCATTGTGCATGCTTTCACATGCAACAAGCAAACAGACAAAGTCTCTGGAAAAAAATAGACTCAAACTTAAGGGAGGAAGCTGGCATACAAAGCAGCACAATTGAAAAATAGCCCCGAGTTGCCATACTCTGGTCCTCAGAGGAAGTTTGCCACTGCCCTGCTTGCATATGCGGGGGGAGTGTCTGTTTGCACAGGTCTCTGTCAGTTAACACTAATCTGCCTGATCTCCACCTCAAAGTCACTCACTTCTCCACATGCAAATAAACATATTCAGTCCTCTTTCAAACCAAAGCTGTTATCAAACACTTGTTTGATCAGCAGAGGGCTTTTGAGGCAGTTCATTATGCATTTGAAGAAAAAGGGCCCTGCCCCCGCCTTACAAGGAGAGAACACATTGTTGCCAGGTTTTTATGTAATTACTCTCACCTTCAGTCGCGGCCTGGAAATAAGACTGGGATGTATGTGTGTGTGAGAGAGCTATTAGTGCTGCTCTTTGTTGCAGATTGGCCTTATATGCTGTACTCTACATTGCCCTAGTTTCTTTGCTGTATAGATCAACTCAGAACATGAAGCTCACCCACTCTTCCTCCAAACCAAAGCCCTTAGAACTCTGGATTTTTGTACCACAAGAACTTGAGGGATGATAGAGAGCTTTCATTGCATGCTATGATAATGCTTTGGTCTTTGAAACTTGCAGCTCTCTCTGTCTGTCTTTCTCTGTGCATTTTCCTTTTGTTTTGTTTAATCCAGTAACCCTCTGAGTTTCTTCTTCAAGAAGAAACAAGGCTGTTTCATTTGTCAACTTTTTTCAAAAAGATTCTGGTATAGCCAAAGGAGTCAGAACCCTCCAAAAAGAGACAGATTTACATCTAAAGTAGCTTTCTAATAAGAGAAACAAGAGCCTTGAGTGGGTTTGGGGCACTGGGAGCAGACGTGATGGCGGAAGCCCATTCTCCTCTGAGAAGCAGCCGAATTCCTTTGTGTGTATGCTGCATGCGTGCGCGTCATGTATGCGTCTAGGACACTGAGAGGCTAAACATTGCTTTCCAAATAGACAGGCCTGAACTAGTAAACAGGTGCTGCCGGAGCAGCTGAGGATGAAGACATGGGGCGTCTCCATAAAGCCTTGATCAAAGAGAAGTTGCCTGAGCCGCCAGTCATCCCAGCAACTTGATTTATGCCACTGTGTCAGAGTACTTTATGAGTGCTTGAAAAAACAGCGGATAATAGT
Organism: Aulonocara sp. 'chitande type north' Nkhata Bay; assembly: GCF_057382095.1. NCBI lineage: Eukaryota > Metazoa > Chordata > Actinopteri > Cichliformes > Cichlidae > Aulonocara > Aulonocara sp. 'chitande type north' Nkhata Bay. Next base: position 13,760,667 of record NC_141355.1, read on the forward strand.
GCATAAGTTCCTCTGTGGCCTTTCATACAGCTACAGCACAGAGTAGAAGGCGTCGCCACTTATTGAAACAAAAGCATAGGCTTCAGGTTTTGACTGGCGATGTTTACTTGACACTTTCCCTCTGAAGCTGAATCTGCCGTTGACACGCAGAGGACGCTTAATTGTCCTGTCATTTTGACTTTATGTTCGTAATACCGCTCTTTTCTGCAAAGACACCTAACATCAGCTCAATTACAGAGTGTGAAAAGCTGAAAATCCTGGCTTGCTGGCAAACCAGTCAAATTAAATTAAATCAAATAATTATCAAAGGTTTGATGCAATTTCAACAACACTGATCACAAGCAAAAGCCCCCCTTTCCCCCCTCCCTTTTTTTTGTCAACACATCATAAACGCATGCCTGCTGCTATCGCCAGCACAGCACGGCAGAAAGAGTACGGAACAGGAAACGGATGGAGTATGTGGGTGACGGGATTCATCCTGGTGGAATTTTAAGATACGTGCATCTGAGATTCATCAGCTTTAGTCATGTGGCTGTGGCGGGATTCCCCGCTTGGTCAAATAAAACGCATCCTTGCAAGAAACAAGCATTCACTAGAGAACACCATGAGACATCAGTTGTTTCACTTTGGCAAGAGGCTGCCTGTGATGTGATGGAATGAGACTTTTAAAAACATTAATACAGTTCAGTGTGATTTCAAGAAATTTCTTGCCAGCATTACTATGCCCTTGCTCTGAGCAGGATTTTTTTTTCCCCTTTGAAGAGAGCAAAAGAAGAGAAGTGAAGCCTGCTTGGCTGAAGAAGCCCCGGAGGGGGGTGGTAACTGTCATTTTTATTTACAGCCTTCCCAGACACCTCCAGGGCTGTTATCCAGGTGGCCTCTGTTGAAGCTCTCAGAAGAACTCACACCTTTTTCGCAACTCAGAGTATCAATAGACACCGGCTGACTTTGATTCAGCCACATAGACTTTGTGAGTCATGTGCTTTTGACTGTTAAAACGGGTTGGGTTGACGCTGGAACTTGAATGCCCTGAGGGATAAAGCATTAATACACTTCTAAAACTTTATTAGACCAGAGAGGGCCCTCTAACATAGGATTTAAACTATTTTTTACTTCTATGGTACAGTCACAAAAAAACAAATATCTAAAAAAAAAAAAAGGGTTGAAAGTGAGACTGAAAAAAGTGGAAATGGTTTTATACTCAAAACTATAGCTTTACCCTTATTTGTTGCCATCATCTCTCAGATTCATGTTTTCCCATTGCTACCACAGCAATGGGAAAACATGAATCTGAGGTTCAAGACTAGACTTGTGCATGCACCTTAATATTTTGACAATGGAAGGACACTAAACATCTCAGTATACGACAATGTATTCAGTTTGCTCACGCTTTAAAGAAAAAATAAATCGCCTCAGTCAATATGTAACTACTTCAAATCCTGACCAGATGTGTCTTTAGAAACGTCACCGTGCCCTGCTGATAAGAAGAGAAGAGATGACAGATATTCTGTATTTTGGTTTGCAGCGGTGCTCTTTTCAAAGTCAAACCCTTCAAACAGTCTAATCCTGTCCTGAATGAGAGCTGGATTATTGTATAACCCTTTCATTGATGCGCACCGACACATGCACGCAGCGAGAAAGTGAGACGGAGAAGAAAAGAGAGAAAGAGAGAGATGAAGAAGGAAGACTAAAATAAAGTTCTATATTCACTTCAGCTGTGGCTGAAGAACCGGGCTTACATAAGCATGCAGCATAAAGACAGCGAGGAGTGCAGAAAATCATTAACACTGCAATCAAAGCGCTGATTCAAACCACTGATATTTGGTCCAATAAACATGGAGGTTAAACCGCTTGACTGCACCCGCTTTCGCTTTTCATCTTTAAAGAAAGCCACTAACAGTTACAAATGTAAACACAATCCCAATCCTAATGACAACATCTAAAGCCACCACATCAAGTTCTGAGGACACAATATTAATGATATCTCTGGGACAAAATATTGAAAACACTGAATAAATATGCCCATTAGTGACAGTGCTGCCTAACTGTAATGTTTTTATGACACTGACTGTGTTTTTTTTTTCTGCTGTTAGTCATCTTTAGCCACACATTTCAACTGTTTCCTCAAGAACGTTTAAAAACAAGAATCGGGACACAGCGACTCATTTCCACTCGACTTGTGCATCACTTCTCCTGTTCCCGCACTTATTAATTTACCTTTTTTCAGACGTGTTAATATATATTTTCCATAAGCACGATCAAATGCATGCGCACGATTTATGAGTTAATGTGGATCTCCCATAAGCTACTAACCTGCTAATAAAGAACTACAGATATATTTTTTGCTTAATTTTATATTCTTATAAAAATTCCAGATAGAATAGTCAAAACCTAGCTCTTAAGCACATATATAAATTAAGGTTAATGGTTTAAATGTTTAGTACGCATTAAAATTACTCCCTGTATATGATAGTGGGGGTAAAAAAGAACAACAAAAAAATCTCACAAGCTTAACGTGTCTCACGCCAACAGGGAGAACAACAGCACAGCAGCCACACAAAATTCCAGCTTTACAAACATTTAAAACTAGAACGTTTTATTACTTTTCTATAAAATCTCAACTTTTCAGAAATATATACAAATGTTCCCTTGTGCTATAAAACAGCAAAGAAAAAAAAAAACAGCATTTACAAATAACTTTTCTCAGTACTGAGTGCTTGATTAATTTATGGCATGGATTTGCCTCACAATGGGGCAGTTCTGAAGGTCTCGAGCGCCTTTCAGCAACTGCTCTCAGTCCAGTTTAAACATATATGGCACTGCATTGATTTCCATTAACAGAAAAAGCCTCCAAACACACCGGTCATCTCTCTGACTATTTGCCATTAATGTCTATGGGGTTCATCATGCATTGTCTGTAATCGGTCAACAACAGTACAAGTGTTGTTTTGGCTGTAATGAAAAACATCTATTGCACATTATTCAAGTAACCCCACTGCACATCCAAATGGTTTATTCCACTCTTTTTGTCTCTGGAACAATAACTTTTTTTTCCTCTAGGATAAGTGAATCCAGGAGTAGCAGATTTTTCTCAAACAAAGGCAGCTCTTGTTGTGTGACATGGCTCAAGACTGAACAAAACCCCCATGTTGTATTACCTTCGATGCATATTGCATAAATAAAACATGAAGCTTGATTCATTTGATGGCACTGATCATTAGAAGTCTTGTTTAGGGCTTTAAAAGTATTTTGGGGGTTTGCACAAAGAGAGTCAGCTCATACACATGTTGGAGGGGGGCGTGTGGGCTCGTATTTAGTGTTGGGCCCTTTGAGAGATGGGTGAGGTTTAATGTAAGGCCTGCTGCTGGTGAACACACTGGCAGCCTTCCGCCTCGTCCTCTTCTTTATCTTCCTGCTGAACACGTTCTGCCATGACTGCAGTGTCTTTGAGGTCCAGATCCACATGCCGCTGGTGATGCCCACCACCAGCAGCATGAAGATCTTCACCATGAAGATTTCGACAGCGGGGATAGAAGCCTTCATGATGCAGTCGTCGGACTCTAGCCCGCTGCTGCTGCATTTCTGCTCCCCTGCGAGAATGCGCCAGTAGTCCATGTTGAGCCTCTCGTAGAAATAGCAGGCGATGACGCAGGTGGCTGGGACAGTGTAGAGGACAGAGAAGACTCCGATGCGAACCATCAGCTTCTCAAGCTTGTCTGTGTTCTCTCCCTCGGTTTTCATAATCTTGCGGATGTGGAAGAGTGCAACAAAGCCGGACAGCAGAAATGAAGTGCCGATAATGAGATAGCAGGAGAGAGGAATGAGCACAAAACCTGTGAGAGCTTTAACATCCATGCTGCCCACGTAGCAGACGCCCGTCAGCTCGTCTCCGGCCACCTTCCTCATCACCAGTATCATGATTGTCTTTATGGCAGGGATGGCCCACGCTGCCAGATGGAAGTAGCTGCTGTTTGCTTCGATGGCCTCGTGACCCCATTTCTTCCCAGCAGCCAAGAACCACGTGAGGGTCAGGATAACCCACCAGAGGGAGCTGGCCATGCCAAAATAATACAGAATGAGGAACACAATAGTGCAGCCTGTGCTCTCCAGACCCTCCTGGATAATATATTGGACCCCGTTGTCTCTGTCGCAGGCTATTCTGTCAGCTCCCACAAAGAGCCGAATGAGGTAGCCCACAGAGTAAACACAGTAGGACATGGAGAGGAAGATGATTGGTCTCTCGGGGTATTTGAAACGCTGTGGGTCAATGAGGAAAGTGAGCACTGTGAAGGCGCTGGAGACAAAGCACAGGATGGACCAGATGGCCATCCACACCAGAGAGAACTGCTTGTCTCCCTGACTCCAGTACACATCCACTTTTGGGTAGCATTTGGGGGCACAGGACTCACTCTTCTCCACAAAGTGGAACTTGCCTGGGTTGCTGCACATCTGCTTGCTGCCACTGTCTTTAGGGTGAAGGTCCAGCCCACTCAGAGGCCGCTGCAGCCTGAAATCCGGAGGCTGGGTGTGGGAGACTTTGGGAGGTTCGTCCGAGCCATTGTTGGGCGCCTCCATGCAGAGGTTGTTTGGGTCATTTTTGGTAGGCAGACGTGAGCAGTCCAGAGACTCCGGCCAGGGGAAGTTAAAATGTTCCAGGATGGGAGAACATTTCAGCTTGACCTGCTCACACATAACTCTACACGCTGGAATGGGGTTTGACACCTGCTCCGTGCACATGGGAGCATACAGTGAGCAGAGGAAAAATCTGAGGTGGCTGTGACATCCAAACTGTATGAGGGTGGCAAACTCCTGCAGCTTTATCGCTGCCTCTTTTTGGTCATCATGGCCCATCAGATTTGGCATGCGAGTCATGTTGTAGCCAATGTCTTTACACTGAGGGATGGTGATGTGCTGACATCTCCCCTCTCCTGACCAGTCAGGATCTATTGAGCTTATGGCTGAGCCCCTACTGCTCAACAGCAGCAGCACCAGCGCATAGATAAGGCTCACTTTAACAGCTGAACACATTGTGTTGTTTTAATAGAGGCAAAAAAACAGCTAAATGTTCACCAAAACCTCAGACACACACGTTTCTTTCATTAAAAAAGTGAGCGATGAATCCAGGCTGGCGATGGCGGTTATTGGATCAATGTGGAGAAACTTACTCAGCTCTCCGTAGCAGGACCATCGCTTCCTCACTTTAAAAACTGCAGATTTAAAATATCAAAGATAAATCCCGCGACGGTCCGAACACGGTTCCTCGCTGGAAGTGTGCCGTCTGGTCCATGCTTTCAGTTTGCGGCTTCGGTGCAGCAGCTACTTGTTCCGTCTCCTGCGCTGTGAATATCAGTCTGCTGTGCGTAAAAGAGAATTTCTTTGTGCCCCGATGTGTTCCCCTCTTGTTTCCAAAAGTCTCACCGGCTCGCCTTTACGCTCCATGGCACTTTCCGAGAGTCTCTCTCTCTCTGTGGCAGATTTCAGTCATTGTGTGACAACTTTAAAAAACAAAAACAAACAATCTCCCTCCAGCTCTTTATCCGACGGTCATGGCTGCTCGCAAGGCAACGGGGACAAATAAGCAGTCAGCAAAACAAGTCGAACACATATCGGTCTCTATAAATGTGTCCCAGAAACGCAGGATTATGCTCCCTCTGTAAGTAGGCAGTTGATGCTTTTGGTGGCAGTGCTCGTCTGAGCTGGTCGGAGCCTCCGTCCCGGTCTAACCTGCCAAAAGATCCGCCTTCAAAGACAGCTAATTTGCATAAGAAAGCTGACACTGACACGCGGATTATTTTCAGATCGTGCGGAACAGCTTGTTCATTACAGCGCTTTCAAAGGCTCGCAGCAAACTTCCTTCTCTCTGTTTGTTTGTGCTCAGCCACAAACTTCGAGGCGCATTTTAAGAGAATCACCAAAAATATTGCGCAATATGGCTCACGGCCGCACTGGTCCACCAAAAGCAGCCACGGTTCATATTCCAATTGCATTTAGTTAAAAATAAAAATAAAATGCAAGTGTAGATAATGTTTTCCTTTAACTTTTTTCGCATTTAATTCTTTCCCTTTGCAAATATTTACAATATATATCAATTTTGATAAACGATGGAAATTTTTTTATATTTATTTAACACCATTTAAGACTTTTAAAATTCTCAATATAATTCTATACTATAAATCTAAAAGTCTCAATCAGATATCAAACATCAATAGATGTTTTTTAACAAGTGTTTGATGTAATCTAGGCAACAACAGTCATGCTCTCAAATCTATTAAATAATAAGGTAGTAGATTATCCTATGGTTGTAGTACAACCATGCAACCAAGTACAGCAAATCACAGGCTAAGTAAGCTGTAGTCAGTTTGGAGTTATTAATACTTAAATTTAAGCTGCATTTTAATATTGCAGCTTTTCCAAAGGGATCTAACTGTACTGTTTTATATGGCTTTTACACTCAAACGGTATCATATTTTATCTGTTCCAAAGTACTACACGTTAGGGGAGAGCACAGTGGCCTCACATTCATTTTAAAGTATTCATTTAAAGTACTATTAGGCCTTTTCAACTCCGTATAAGTTCAGAGTACAGAGAATTAAATCAGAATCCTCTCGGTTTTTAGAGCCAAGTTTCCAAACCAGTAACATGAAGAATAGAACAAACCAACCAAAATGTTACAGATGTATTCTTTTAACTGTGAAAGAAAGGAATCTGACTGCATTGTGTCGCAATCATCTCTGGGCAGTCTTTAACAAACAACAAAACACTCATGAAGAAAAGCCAAAACACACAAGGATAATGGTAAAAGTATGTCCAGTTTTGGGAGCTGTTTAGGATTCAGCAGTACAAGAATCTGGGTGCTCTGGCCAACGTTGCAAACGCATAATTCAACAATACTTCGCAGACATTTCCTGCCTTTTTTCCAATGAAGGAAGCCATTCTGCAAACAAATAAGAAGGTCAAATTCCTTTTGGATCTGTGGTCCTAAAGTGGTGCCATTGTTCTATTGTTAAGCTTACAGAGGTACACTTGCAGCAGTAAATAAATTTACTGTTTAACGTCTCCTACAGCGACACTTCCATTCTCACCAGATCAGGTCAATTTCAGCTTTTTTTTAAAAATCTTTTTTTTTGGATGCTAATTTCTTCCATCACATTTCAATGCAAGCAAAACTGAAACGTTAAAGAGTAAATATTAGGTTGCTGTCCCAGACAAATATCTGAAAATAATTTGGTATGGATAAACCACTGGGCGTTTCAACTTCTGTGCACTTTGCTTGTTCTTGCTTTCTCTGATGGTTTCCTGCAGGTGCACCGGTTTCCTCCCACTCTTAAGACATGTGGATTGGCTGAACTGACCACTTTTTCCACAAATACAAATACACTGATGATCTGTTCAGTTTTCACCCTAGCTCTTGTGCTTGTTAAGCTCCAACTCCCTGTGATTCAGAGCAGGACAAGTGGAGAGAGGATTTGACCACACTTTGTTCTTTTCATTATGCAGGCTTGTTCTCTAAACTATCTGTTTAACTTTAGTGGTGCTATATGGCAGGATGTGATGGCACAAGGGACTTTCTGCCTGTTTTGTGCGTGTGTGTGTGTGTGTGTGTGTGTGTGTGTGCGTGCGTGTGCGTGCGTGCGTGTGTGTGTGTGCGTGTGAGAGAGAGAGAGAGAGAGAGAGATCCTCCAGGCTTTGCTCACACTACCTTGTAGTGGTAAGATTTATACTGAGGCCTGGCTATGGTCTCCACTGCGGGTGAAATGCTGATCACAAGTAAACAGGAGTGCTTTTAGTGCATTTTTACAAGTCACTAAAGTGCTTTTAGAAGTATTTCAGAAATGTGTCCGAGCAAGAGAAACCCGGCACCAGCGTGCCTAAATGGCTTAAGCCCAGCATATCTTAGTGGTGGCACTTCAGCTGTTAGTGCTCAGCGTGAGGAGCGAGAGCATAAATATGGGGTATGAATACACTTATGGACACAATACCCTCCTCCTATGCAGCACATGTGCTCCTCAGATTTCATGTATCCAGCTGTTAACATTTTAGGTGCTCCGGTCCTAAATGTGAGTATAAAATACTTGATGTTCACTTCACACACTGCTTATATGTGTGCCTTGTGATGTGTCCACAGCCTTTAGCTGCTTACGCTAGTTTCATTTCCTGACAGATATAATATTTCCAAAGGGGAAATCTTTAGTTAAAGTCATTCTGGCGGGAAACGAAGAATAATAATGGAAACCATTTTCCTTTGTAATACAGCAGCAGTCCCCCCCCCCCCCCCCCCCCCTCTTTTCTTTTTAATATTCGGACCCCTCGCAAAGATAAGGACAACAGCTGACCTGCCTGCTCTACCCCTCCCACCCAACTAGAGCTCTATTAGTCTGCGGCTGATGCGCAGACGTAAAAAAATAAAAAGAGTTGACGGCTTTAATGTGAAGAATAATATAATATCTGCTTGCTCGCTGGGCCTGTTCTGCTCACCATTTACTGATCATCTGGCTTTTAGGAAACCTTGTCTGGCATTTTTGAAAGCAAATATCTGCCCTTATTTCCACTGCCTTTGGTGTAATGAAGCAGACAAGATAAAATTGTCACATAGTCTAATAAGAAGACACGGTCTGCTGGCTTGTTGTAATTCATCGCCTTTGTTCTGTTCTCGTCCCTGTCTTTCCTCCTGCCTCCTTCTCTTTAATGATTGTTTTGCTGGTCATGATGATATCTCTTTGAAAACGGGAAGAAAAAGAGAAGGAATCCGGCCTGTTCAGTCTTTAGCATCTGTCGCATCAGTAGCTACCACTGTCTCTTTTATGATCCTCCCCTCCCTCAGCATCCCCCCCCCCACCTTTTTTTATATACCCCCTCCTATAACTGATTCCTACTCGCACAGTCTATTTCTCTCTCTCTCTCTCTCACACACACACACATGCACACACAGCAACTTTATCTCATCTCTGCAACCACAACAGTGCGACGAAGAAAAGCGGCACTGCTCCATCTCTGAGAAATCAGCAACTGTGAGATAATTCTGTAACTAATAAAGTGAAAGGGAGGGCCCTTTGATGGCTGAAGCTGAAAAGATATTTTATTTTTTGTGTGTGTGGGATTTGAGATGTGTGATTCTATGGAGCGAGCTCGCTCCCCTGCTGCTAGGCTCTGGCTGGAAGCTGGCCCCCCTCTGGCTAATGTTATGGAGAATCGGAGGAATTTTATGGCTGTCTTTTCCCTCAGCCCCCTTTTTTCTTTTGTTCCCCTTTGAAGAATGACTTTAGACATTTTATTTACATATTTAACAACGGATGAAAGAAATGAAGGGCGAGGAAGCAAAGCTCCTTGGGCTCTTAAGAGAATTTCGATCAGTAAAAATGAGTTGTACCTCGTGTCTTTTCTTTCTTTTTTTTTGCTTGCGTGGCTTCAAATTAGATAAAACACACAACTATAGTGGTGACATTTCTGAAACTGAGGCCATCACCTCTCTGATGAGAGTGTGCCCAAAGCTGACTCGCTATCAGCAAGAGCAATCACAGTATTTCAGTTAATTGCCGCGCTTAGCTGACTGGCATGCTGTTCCAACATGTGAGGTATGCTATGGGAGAGATGGGGGGACGTTTTAGACATGTTTGGCATTGTTGGCGGCGTTGAAAGGGCATGTTGATTAAACGTACGGGTGGGGTAGCCCTATAATCTTCTTAACCAAGGCCCTTCTGCTCTTTCAGAGGGCACAATAAGAAGAAACAACACACTCAGTTGGAGGTGAGACTATTTGTCCACATGCCCTGCACATTGTCCAAGGATCCTGTTCTCCCTCCTGATCGCACACATTCAGCATTTAGCTCAGGATGATCCTATTTATCAACATAATCTGTTATTTTCTCTCTTATTGCCACTTAACAATGTGTGAAGAGGCTGGTGCCAAAAACCAAAAAAGAAAAAAGAAAGAAAAGAAAAATGATGGGAAAGCTATGGCATCTGGGCAAAGACAGTAGTAAAACAATTAAATTAAAAAAATAAAGCAGTGTTTGAATATCAAAGCAAAATCTCTGCCCAATCTCCGTTAAAAACATCTTCTGCTTGCAAAACTGCTCGCAGAGATAATCCGGTGTAATAATATACATGGTGTTTCTGTCCTGTTTAAAATGCTGGAGCTTTACTGAGAGCACGGGTTTCTGTAAAGGGTCAGACGTTTTGAGGAAACGCATATGAATCAAATAATTAATTATTGAAGATCCCTGTCAACATCAAAGCCTCCAGTATTCTTTGCTCATATGGTTTAAATAGTCTGATAAAGTAACTTATTAATGAGGACTAATTTGTTTCGTGCTTTTTTTTAAATTTTATTTTGCTTTGCTCAATTAAAACCTGCTTTGCTTCACTGCTGTCATTTATGGGCAGAGCTAAACCAGTTGAAGGTTAACCCTCTGACCTCATTGTTTGTGTATTCTGGTTGATAAGAGGACGTCATTGCATAATTATAACCTTCCCAAGTGTTTAGAGGGTAAATTAGCAATATGACTGGGAGAAGCTGTCAGCCAATCTGCAATAAACAGAGCTGTTGTAATGAATTTGGTTTGTTTGGAATCTTAATAACATCTGCGCCGAGGCTGCTTTGAGACGGCAGTATTAGTTTAGTGGGCTGTTCTTACATCATACCCTTTTATGTGGTGGTCGTTTAACCGCAAAGAGAAGCGGAAGGGAGGAAGTAGTAGTGGATGGAAGAGGAAAGGGGTGGGGGTTTGCTGGTGGAGCTTAAGATGAAGTAATGAACCAAAACAGATTCAAATATAAATGCTCGAAAAATGCATTTATATTTAAGAAAGTCACATCAGACCCAGCGGAGACGTTTGCGAGACTCAGTCGACTTTTTCTGTCAAGTTCTTAGAAACACAAAAGTGAATAAGATGCTATGGATGAAAGAGGAAGGGGGGGAAAATAAGTCAAAATGAGGGTAAACATTTTCTTGGGTGCATCGGTGAAGGACACTAATGGCAATATTATTACCCAAGGTCCTTGTGGGGGCACTTGAGTGTGAATTGCTAATCAGGAAGGGCTTCTCTGGTCTAATCCCTCTTTGAGTGGCCGGCCTGGAATCAGCACGTCTGGGGAGACTCCCCACTGCTTCTGGCTCTGGAGGCTCCATTCAATAGCGTAGCCCTCCTGTCCCATTCCCACAGTCCCCTCACACTGTGCAGAGCTGCCATGCATGTGCGCGCACACACATGTGCACAAACCTACACAAACGCACATCCTCCTCTAACCAAATTAGATTAGACCCTTCCCTTTCTCCCCAGCAAGGCGCTGGTCTTTTCTCTGCCTGGTCATTTATCCTAGCCCTTTTGTCTCTGCTTCATAAAAGAGAAACAAATTCCCAAACAACTCCCCGCCTAAGAATTCACTGGTTTGGAAAAGGATGAGGGAAGGGCAGACATCTTTAGCGGACCTTAGGTGATGCTATAATATCACCGACCCTTTGGTGTGTCAGCTCTAATGATGTGTGTGTGTGTGGGGAGGGGGGGTGAACAGAAGTCTGGCAGTGCGGTTGGCAGAGCAGTGAGAACAACGCCAGCTGTGCATCATGTCAACCTGTTACCCCACAAAAACATTGACAGCAACACTAAGGATCTCTTTATTGTGCCCCCTCGCTAACATTGTCCAGCATTTGCTCAGCTCTGCCGTAAATCCTCCCTGACTAGAATAGATAAAATTCACTTGGCGAACGGTCTGCACAAGATGTGCACCAGTGTGTCCGAGTCCTCCAGTATTAGTTGTTTTGATTCCTTGTATCTCTATTCCTTGTAAACCAGTAATGGACACTGACGCATATAGGCAAAATAAAGGCCTCAGTTGAAAGGGTCTTTTGTAAGAAAGCCCTGGTGGAAGCTTATTCCTCCTGGTTCAATGTGCAGCCAAGCTATCCCAAAAGCAGCAAATTGAGATCAAAGCAAAATTAAAGCTGACTCGTTCAAAGCAAGATAAAAATGTGTGAGCCTGCAGCGATATTTTCTCTATTGATTTCCTCCTTTGCTTGCACTCCGTGGGACTGTGCTGGCTGTGCTGTGCTCAGCGCCAGCATTGGAGACTCTAAGGCTGCTGCAGGGAGAAAGGAAATGACTATCGATACAGACAGAAAAACACTGTCATAATGATCAGGGATAAACGGACTTCACAGAGTGTGTGAGATCTAAGTGATTGGGCAACTTTTCATTGCTTTCCAAATTTGTTTTCACTTTGCATTAAGACAAAGGGAAAAATAATGAGACCGTCTAATAGCAAGAGGCATGAAGCGCAAGCATAGGAATGGCATTGTCTTGTGCTGTTATTAGCTGTGATTCTCTCGCCAGAAGAAGGCGTGTTTTGTCATTGTCTTTTCATCTGGTGCATGGGTCTCTTTCTTTTTCTTTTTTTTTTAAGGAGCCACATGTGGAGTCTTTTTCTCTAAAGTTTATTTAGATTCGCAAGAACACTGAAGAGTGTCTTTCGCAGACGTTTCTCTGGCTATTTCTATTTGCTTTCATGTTCAGCGTTAGTGCGAAAAAAAGTCAGGCACAGCTGAAGTTTTCTTTTTGCCGCACAGCAGATATCTATACTTTGGAAAGACGTCATCTTTAATTAGAGAGAGAACTAGTTTGAATGCAAGGTTCCAATAATAATACAAAAGCAAACAAAATGTCTTTGTTAGGCTCAAACCAAAGTAATTATGGGTAATTTACCATCTTGCTGCTGCAAGGTGTGAAGGGATGAGTGAAGGTGCAGGTGACAGATTCAGTGCTGTGTTTGAAGTCCTGGGGAGGGATTGACAAGCCTTGCAATGAAACCTGAGCAGGTATGAAGACAAGCTGGAACAATCAGTGTCTGTAACAAGCAGCAACCTCCGGGGCTGAAAAATGAAGCCAGCGCAGTCAGTGTGGAACAAGTGCCAATAACTGCAGTTTCCTGAATAGCCACTTGAGGGTGGCACAGAAATACATCCCGATCAACCCGCTTGTTGCCAAATTTTACATCACAGATGATTATGTTTACTGCATAATACAAAAACAAAATCTAATTCTGACCTTCTTGGGGAAGGGCGAACATTCATATAGCTCACCTGTTTAAATTGCTGATATATGCATGTAAACTTGTGCGAGAAAGCTCACCAAACTCACAGATGAATAGAATGTTTTCCTTCATCGTGTGGTTGAACTTAATGCAACTCTAAGCTTCGTTTCTATTGGTCGCGCAAAGGTACGTCACAGCACGCAGCAGTTAAAATTGAACTGGGTTGAGTTTGGACTTGCTCAGCGCAGTGGGAAACCGTTATTGCGCTATGCAGTCAATAGAAATGAATGTGTTTCAGAGTGCAGGGCTGCAGGTGCCATGTCCTATGTGAAAAGGGCCTTCAGACTATCTTGCCAGAATTATACCAGAAGCTTCTTGATGGCTACCAAAAGCATCTGGTAGCCATCAACTTGCATCCAAACATTTAACCAAATGTTAGTGTGGGTGAATGTATATTTCTGACCCTGTTTAGAATTGAGAAAATACAAAATAACATGCATAAACATGTTTATTTAGTCCCAATGTTGTCGCAGTTACTGTCAGTAGATAAGGCATGCAGTGCTCCTGTCTCCAGTGAGCTACCGAGTCGGCTAAACAACAACAACAACAACAACTAGTTATAAGCTAACATGCCAGCTAAGGTTAAGCTGTTGGGCTCAAAATCACACTTTCCCTCTAATAAACAGTTTGATTACATTCTCATATTAGAGCCACATGTTTCACTAATGTGGGCTAACAGCAGCTAACAGAGGCTAATAGCGGCTAACAGCCGCTAACAGAGGCCAACAGCAGGTAAAGATGGCAAAACCAGCAGTGCTTACTGACAGAAAAGTGAAGAATAGCTTCAAGAACTCACCTCAATATTGCTGCCATCACTTTTTTGCCCTTTATTATTTTAATATTTTAATGAAATATTCCAACAAATAATATTATTTGATGTAATGTTTAGCCCATCCAATATGTGTGTATTTTATTTTTGATGATTTCAAGGATCTTGGTGTATTAATCTGTATCTGTATCTGTGTCTGTGCAGCCCAACAGTTTAGGAATGGAGCTTACTAACCAAGCTTGCTTGCATTAACTGATAATTTAGTATTTAGTAACTCTAATCCTTATACGTTAGCCACAGATCTAACAGGGAGGCTGCCAGAATGCTAAAGCTGATGCTTCTAACGTCACTGCAGTTGCAGCATTTTGTTGTTGTTGTTGCAATGTACAGCCTATGATCTACACACAGTACAAGATCAATTCTCATGTTGAATGTCTGCAGAGACTAACATGAAGTAATGTGGCAAAGATGTTAGAAAGCCAAAATGTTGACACTGCAGCTCTCAAAGCACTGACAAAACGAAAAAAAAAGTGTTTTGCATTTCTTCCAAACATATGCATGAGTGTATATGCACATCCTTCCTTCCTGCTGTCTGTGCCGCTCTCTGTTTTGAGGTGTAACACCTGGGCGAGCTGAAAGAAACATGAATCAAGCTGAGGAAAATGTCTTTTAATCTGTTTCAGATTTTGTTTCATAGCTGTAAGCAGTCTTACCTCATCTATGAATCTTCCTTCTCAGACAGAGGGATCACTGTATCTGTAGGCATTCCTCAGGCTCAAATATCAAAACAGCACTAAATAACCCGTCAGTCTCATTTCCCAGAATATAGATGTTGCAGCATGATGGTCCATATTTTGGGGGAAGATTTACCCTCTGATGGTATATCCTCTTAAGTTTAAAGGTCAAAACATCATAAATATATGCAGATGAAAGGCAGGATTAAGATTTCTGTAACCTGCAAATAAGATGTAACAAAAGAAGCAGTGCTATGAAGTGAACGCGGTGAAATGATCCAGAAACTGAATTATAGAAGTGGTAAAAATGTCTTGTTTTCACACATTTCGCTCTTGTGACAGCTGTTGGTAACCCAGTTATGGAATGCGCCTCTGGGCTTTATTCCTTTTTCCACTCTGAAAAAGTGCAATGGCTGTTTAACTTTTACGTGTGCGGTGTTCAAGAGATGTCCCAGACATTATTATCAAACTTTATACCGAGTGATTTCATTTCACATCGCTGTCTCAGTGCCTCCGGAGTGATCGGCCGGGGAACCTGCGATAGATCCAACTCCATTAAAAAAGAAGCCACTGCTACGTTTGGTTAAAAGTTGTCCTGTTCGGAGCTGTTTGACATGCAAGCTTCATACATCCTGTTTGATTTGCTTCAGTTTTTATCTCCAAAGTATGGTAGATGGCATCTTGGGGAAGGCTTGTTTTTTCCTGTGATTAAACAACACATGAATCTATATGGATTCGGGGTTGTCTATCTCACACGCATGGAAATGCACACATTCGTCTTGATGCTTCACAGCTCCTACAAACAAGGCAGTTGCTTCTCCTTGTAATGGAAAAAGATGTTGACTTGGGCTTTGAAAAGAGTCTTATTGACTCCGATAAGAAGCCAGGGACTTGAGGGAGATAAAAAAAAAAGGAGCAGACAGAATGTTTAAAGATTGTTGTTATAACAGTGTAGTAAAATTATCAGTGCAGATTGGATGTGACAGACCCATGCCAGGTTTGAGCTCTTAAGATCATTACTAAGAGCAAAGCGTGCTGATTCTTAGCTCGAAGCAGGTTTTTATCTTCCTTTCAAAGTCATTCTTGTTTTGTTTTTCATTTACATAAATTATTTAATTACAAACATGGTAGGCCAGCTGAGAAGAATTTATGATTTTTGAGTACATAATTTTTCAAATGCAAACTATTTTGGGGAAACATGACTAGAATGTTCCTTAACCAATTTACTAAATGAGCATAGAAAGCTGAAGTCATTACATTACATCTAGTTCAACCTCCACACGTACCCGGGTATTTTTGAAAACTGAGATTTTTCTATGCCTTGTCAGATTTCGTACACACGTAAATGGCGTTTGTGGTCACTGAAAACGGAGATTTTTAAAAACGCCTGCTAGGGTGGATATTTTCGAAAACTCAGTTTTTTAATTTACGTGTGGATGAGGAAAACGGAGAAAACGCAGCGTAAAAGGTGTGCGCCATTTTTGACGTCACACTGTGCACCACGTTATTGTTTTGGTGAAATGAATTTCTACAATACTGTTACTGTTAATTGTACTCTCTGCAGTGTTTAAATGCTTACATATACACACACAGTTACTGTCCCTTCACACATACGACTCGGTTCTGCTTCTATGCCCCATCTTTGTTTACTATTTCCCACCGAGGTTTCTAGACTTCTGATTGGCCAACATTTCTACAGGTTAGGAATATATCGCCACCTGTTGCTTTGGCATGTTCCTAGCAGCGTTTTCCTTCATTTTTGCGTTTACGTGTGGATGGGACTATTTTTTAAAACGAAAACGGTAAATCTCAGTTTTCAAAAATACCCGTGGAAGTGTGGACGTAGCCTCAGTGTCAGTGTTTTGTTACATTTATTGTGACGGTACAGAGTTTGAGCTCATTCAGTTTGTTGACAAATTTCAAATGACACAAATGAGACACTTATATCAGCCCGATGCATATAAAACTACAGACAAGGCCATGTTAGCTTTACTATGATTGAATTGATTGAATATGAATATAATGACAATTAGACTAAAGTTAGTGAAAATAACACTAATTAACACCATTCCCCAACTAATGAATAAAAGCCAGTAAACCTGGCATAAGTCTGGCTCTGGTACTATTTTTTGAAACTCTAAATGCACATGATTTAAATTTTGTATGACATGAGCTTGAAATCCTTTTTTATAACAAAAAATATGTTATATTTTTAAATGAAGCTGAAATATTTGAAAGTCATTTTGATTTGTGTTAGTATTAGCTTCAGTTTGTATCCTCCAGAACCAGTCTGTGTGCATAAACGCTGTGCCTTTTAAAGTTTTCTTTGTGTTTTCTTTGTGTTTGATCTCAACACCTCTTAAATCTTAACTTGGCAAACACACTGCATCTAGTTGTAATTTGACCAGGGGCGATTCTAGGATCAGAGCTTTGAGGGTGCTGAGCACCCAGAGAGCTGCCCAGCCAGGCAAGATAAACCTGTCTCTGTCAGTCCCTGCATCCTTTATTGTTGTCCCGAGTTCTCTCTGACTGTCACTTTGGTGCATTTAAACCCCTGCATCCTCCCTGTCCTCATCATCTGTTGTCTTCATCTCCGTTATCAGTCATCAGAATTTTACCATCTCTGTGCAAGTCTGCAAATTTCTTTATTAAATCATAAGATTCTTAAATTCATCAAGTCTCTCTGTGCCTGGGTCCTTGTCACAGACCATGACATCACTGTTTTATGAATTTTAACACAATTTAATCCCCACATTTGTGAAAGAAAGGCAAAACACTTTTTTGAAAAGTCTGTAACAAAACCATCAAATCTGATCAAGGTTATTTAAATGCTGCAAAAGAAGAATGGATTGGAATAGAAAAAAAATACATATCCTAACCTTAATTACTGGAGGAGAATAATGAATGATGCTCACAGTGAGTAAAAAGTAAACTGAGTGCATTTTTTGGACAGAGATTCACTTTTAATGTGTATGTATAATATAATACAGATACATAAAAAAACACTCCCAAAACAGAATAAATTATTACAAATAGATTATTACAAAATATTAATAAAATCTATAAAAATGGAGGCAACTTTGCCTGTCGTAGAATGTATACAATGTATAAAAAAATCTTTATTGCAGATACTAATTTTACTAATTTAATAATAATAATTTTGTGTTGTAAGATTTATGACTTTCATGCTTTCATAGTGGTACTTGGGAGAGCTTGACATTTTTATCAGGTGGTACACACTGTAAAACGTTTGAGAAACACTGATAAGTTAAGTGTATATGTGCTTTTGGAAAACATTTAAAGCTGCTGTACAGAACCTTTGAAACAAGCTAGCTTAAAACATTTTTAGAATATAAACAGAGCATCTGCTTCTCTTTACAGCTCCTCACTCCACCAGGACTCTGTTTGGCACTTTTTGATAGTGTGCAAATGTGATGTACGTACTGCGGCAGTCATACAGACAACTGGACGGTCCAAAAGTTGGCCTACCTATTACTGGCTGAGATTTTACTAAAGTTGTGGCTCTACTGTAATCTCCCCAATCAATGATAATGTTATGTTGGAATGTTGTTAAAGAGGGTCAAAACTGTTTCAAACCAGTTTGTTTTGCAGATTCTGTATAGCTGCTTTAATATAGGGAGAACACAACTTCCAGATTGTGTGAGGGTTTTTTTTCTCTTTGTCAGTTCAACAGTTTCTGTTGTGTCACTGTTCCCTGTCTGTTTTCTTACCTGGTTCTTCCTGACCTTGTACTTTCTCCTCGCGTTCCCCTCTTTCTCTCTCCCTCTTTGGACTGACAATCATACACAAATAGATTGTATTCAATTAGATGAAAAAATTACATTAATATGAAAAAAATTCTATTAAGATCACTAACAAAAAGTCCTCTGTCAGTGTACTTTCAACCAAAAGGCAAATAACCAAACCACATGTACATCTAATAAAAGATATAAATATTGAAACACTGATCCAACATTATTCTTGATTGATGGATCATTTGATTTTACACTTTTACCTGAATGTGGCTCCTTTTTTTGAAAAAATTTCCTTATATCCATTATGAACCTGGCTGTCTCTCTGTACACACACACACACACACACACACACACACACACACACACACACACACACACACACACACACACACACACACACACACAACAGGAGTTTCATACAGGACAGTGGTAACCAACAGCAGGCTACGGCCAATTTAAAGTTTTAGATTTTAAATAGGCTGTATACATTTCAATGGGAGCAACAGGACGTTCAAATGTCACTGATTTTACTACAGAGCAACAAACATTGTAGAAAAACACATTTTCAACACAGCAGGTTACCTGGTGTAATGTTTTTCAGCTAAAAAGAAACATGGTCTGACTCCTACCTAACTATATAAAGAGTAACTGAAGGTTAAATGCAGCTAATATGTCCTGTTTTAAGCCAGGCACTTACACCTCCGCTCCGTTGCGTCTCAGCCAGCATCGCTCTGGCAGCAAGAGCGCTAGAGCCAGAGCAGGGGAGAGGCGAGCTGGAACAAACCATTTTGGGAGGGGGGGTTATCTATACTTTTGTTGTTAAAATGTTACGTCTCAAACAAGTACAGTACTGTATGCTTTTTATATTTTTAGTAGTGTGTCACACAAACAGCAAATATTGTCAAAAAAAAGTAAGAAATCTGCTGAAGCACCCCCAAAAATGGGCTAAAATCACCCCTGAATTTGACAAAAATTGCTATGCATTTGTGTGCATGTTTTAACTTCGGCCTCAATGTAACAACCCACTGAACTTCTTTCTTTCGACAACGAAGTCTGTGTCTGAAGCTCGCAAGAAGAACAGAGGCCTTTTTAATGGGTGCGTGCAATTATTATTCCGTTTCATCTTCACTACAGATGTTGAGAAGATGCGTACCTTCAGTCGCATGAGAGGGAGGCCAAAAGGAGGCTAAACAAAATGTTTGTGCCTTAAGTGCCGTCTTAAGTGTCAAGTGCTGTTGACAGTCTTCAGTGTAGGCAGACTTTTAACTGTCAAACGGGCCGACAGCCGATGGTCCGCAAACACCTGCTCAGATAGCCTCGTGTCCTTTGCGTGCTGACACAAACTGTTTGGTATCCTCACCTCCCCAATCCCCTCCCACAACTCCTCTTTCTTGTGATGACTGACACCCTTGTCCCCCATCCACAAGCAATGACTGCAAAGACACGCTGTTACCACTATGACCCTCTCACTTGGGAGAAATAACCGCAGCCTCTCTAGATTTCAGCGTCTGCTTCGACCTCGCTCTCTCACCCCCTTCCCCTCTGCGGTTTTGACAGAGAGGCTTGGGTTTCAGGTTCAGGACGTTCCCATTAGCACCTTTTGGTGAAGCCCTTTCATCCAGCAGTTACAGCCCTTGTGATCTGGCCACAGCCAGGCTGTTAAACTGGTGCTCTAACAATGCCAAGGCAGACAGCTCCAACAACATGGGGAGGAAGTCCTCAGTTCTGCACAGACTCTGACTCAGTAATTGTTTGCTCTGTTGTCTGGAGGTGTGAGTTTAAGCTTGTTGACATTCAGCTCAGTGTTGATGTGTTTATGATATCTTGTACAAATGTCACTCCTCAGCGCAGTCTGTTGTGAGATGTGATGTATGATACTGTTGTTTTAGCTCAGATATATTGTTGGCGCCCTAAAATACAGTTTCTTGTACTGATTTACCTCGAAGGCATGTTGACAAAAGGCAGAGAGTTTTGAAGTGTAAGCCTCTGTCCAATTAGATTCCTTAAATTAGTGCAGTCCCTCATGAATGTCTGCATAACAAGTATCGTTTTCTTTATAACTCACATATTCGATATAGTTTTCCACCTCATTTTTTGCACTACTTTTGAATGGAGAACTGCTTGGGATATCATCCTTGCTTTCTTATAATGTCACCTTGTCTGTTCAGACATGTCTGAACAAGCCTGAACCCCTCCAGCTGCCCACAAACATGTCTATTTTGTCAAGCTGGTAACATTTAAGCTTCAGTGGTCTGGGCTTAATGGGAAGCGATGTTTCTTTAAGTTCGCTGACTGTCTGGTTTATATCTAGAAATAAAGAGAAACCCATATCCAATAATATTCTTATGTTCACCAGCTGGAAGTTGTTAAAATTAGATACAAATTTCAGTATGATTGTGAATCAGGTTTCTTGAGCAGAGTCCAGGAGTCCTGGTCTGGTTTTACTCTGGCTCTTCATACACTTGCAGCAGTGGTGTCCACTATGGACTCCCTGTCTATAGTTATGAACAGGTCTGGCTTATGCAGAGTAATGTGGGCTTCTACCAACGATTTGTGCCTCGCCAGACGATTCATCTGTGCTCATTGGCACCCAATAAGTCAAACCACTAAAATAAAATTCCTGTCGAGTACCAAGGGACATACTTCAATCGAGGCAAACAATTAATGGCGTCCTGTTTTTTTTGTTTTTTAAGTGATTATCCTGGGTTTGTTCCCATCTGCCTCGTGGGAAGAAATGGCGTCCCTGGTGCAGATGCTGATTGTCAGAAGTCAGGATGGTGAAGCGGCGAGTCAGCAAGCAACACAGGAGATTCAAGCAAACTGAAATAGAACAATAGCTTTTCCCAGCCTGTATCCTATTTCATAGGCAACAATGCTTAGTTTATGGCACTTTTCCATTCACATGAAAGACTAGCCATGCTTCTGTAGTGATACACTGTACACATTTCTGTGATATTTTGGTTCTGTTCGCTTTGAAGTGTGTTAGGGGGGAAAGACAAGCCTCTGCATAGCATCAAATGCTTCACTCACTCTAAAGGATTTGTGACGCGGAGATAATCGTTTAGTTACAGCCTGTATTTTAATGAGTTATTCGTACAGCATATTTATGATTAGCTGCTGCATCACAGGCATCTATAGCAGTCAGGTTTGTGCAGCAGCTGCACTAAATTCTCTAAAAGGCAGCCCCTGTTCCTGTATTATTTTGCAATTTGCAGGATTTTGGTTAGAATTAACTCTAGCTTTCTTTTCCTATAATACAAATTGAGCTCAAGACAGCACTTAAGAACTCAGATAATTTAACGACTGCCCTCATCTTGCTTGTGAAAACCTTTCCCCCCATGGCCAAACTGCTGTTCAAGGCGACTCCTCCTCCACATCCAGTGGTACAATGATTGTTTGTTGTCACTGAGGTATTGTTTTTGCTTTTTGATCTTGGTTTATGGTCCCAGATGTTGGCGGAGGAGTGCAAACCCACAGAAAAGACAGTTCAGGGCTGTGTCTGATGTTCTCTGTGGTGGCATTGCTGCTTTAACAGCAAAAACAGACTCTTCTTCCTAAAACAGCAAGCAGCCGCTGGCTTATACCAGATAGAAATGTGACCTGAGCCTGTGGCACACTGATTTGTTGTGCAACTTGAGAAATTTTACTGACATGCAACAGTTGCACTTTTATCAAAGTACTTTTTTCCCCCTCAGTTTATTTTGCAGCGATTGCATGCAAATGCTAACAAAAATTAGTAGTCATTTCCTCTCTGTAGGTGTGCAGAGAGCTGTCTGTCTGGAGTGAGGATGCCGCCCTCTTTCTGCTGCAGAAAAGGTTAGAAGATGTGAATGAATCAGTTCTGTGTGTGTTCAGGGGGAGAGACAGTACAAAATCCTGTTGCGGAGCGGTGAGATGGCCCCAGCATAGCTTCTTACCACCAATCAGCAGTGATAAAAAAAAAGAGAGAGAGACGAGTGAGCCAGAGGCGGCAAGGGGAGTAGAGCTCCTCTGTAATTACAACATGGTCTTAAAAAGCAAATACCAAACCCTAGCAACCTCAGCTGGGAGACACAGAGAAAAGGGGAGGGGGGGATAGTAAAGTGGATGGTGTACAAAAAAATAGGCAAAGGGAGTTAAGAAGCACCACAGAGAGCGACCCTCCAATGACCTCGGCTCTCCAACAATCGTCCCCTGCCAGCTGGAGCCAGGGTTAGGGGCGAGAGAGAGGGGCTGGGCAGGATCCCCTCCGATTTATGACTGACTATAAGGCCCCTGAAAGAAACCCAATCACCCAGGATTCCTGCGCAGCATGACTCTGGCTGGAGAGAATAGATAGCCCAGGAGAGTGTGGGACGGCGGCACAGCCAACGGCTAACACACAGGCACTGACACAGAGGGCCACTTTACCAAGGGGAGGGCCACTGGGCACTTGCTCTATTATCTGCAGCTCTCTGCATTGAGCATGATATCATTAGCCTACACTGTGCCGACTCTAACCTCAGCTGCGTTCAGCGACTGGCCAAACTCATCCTCTGAACTCTTCTTTGTCTGACATATTTCCCGACTTGGATTTACATGCACCCAGCTAATTGCTCTATCTGTCTAATTAGTCGAAATTTAATGGTTATTAAATTTCAACCTGCTATCAATGTAGAGTGGGAAAAAGAGAGGCAGGCTGAGAGTAGGGCATGAAAAGAAAGGGAGAAGGCAGCTGTCTTTTAAAGCGGGGTAAGCCGCGCTTGGAGCTACCCCGCTGACCCATTAGCATATCTGAATGATCCTGTTCCTGCACAGCCACCACCACGCTGCAAGGTGGCACATCTGAAGAACGCGCCCTTTGAATGCGCTTGCAAGCTGGGGAAACTCATATTTTTCAGCCCGTTTGAAAACCTGGAGACAACTTGATGTTTGAGAAGCTGACAAAAATAAGAGAAGGAGAGAAAAAGAGGAGAAGGGAAGAAAAAGAAAGTTTCAGATTTGGAAGAGGACAGAGTTTTACAAGCTTTTTGAAGCTAGGTACTTAATAATTCACTTGATGCTACAAGCAGCAGTAAGGCAGTATGGAAACACACTCATGCATGACAACAGATTTCACTGCATATGCATTGTCGAGAAAAAGTGTGTCACAACCTCTGGTTCAGGAAACAGCGATGTAGTTTTGTGTATGTGTGTGTGTGTGTGTGTGTGTTGAGGAGTTATGTTTCACAGATCCTGAAAAGCATAGAAGGAAATTTTAATTGTGCCCTGTAAAAAGTCACAAGTTTATTTTAGAAACACTAAGTCTTAGCTTCCTTTTTATAACTTTACTCCCACACAGATCTGCAGAAAAAAAACTAAAACAATTCTTATGGACAGGGTGAACTGCCCACCTCAGACGACTAAAGAACTTGCGGAATGTAAACAAGCATTTAAGAAAATGTTCAGCACGCAAACAGGTTTAGCCGGATGAATCCATTAACTGTTGCACAAGTAACTCCAAAATTTTAAAAGTATAACATATCAAGTTCTCATCCTGATCTTATTTAAATCTGTCAGAGCTTAGTTTTTTCTCTTCTTCTTCTTCTTTTTTTTATCGGCCTTGAAGTTGGTCTCCCCTCGGCCACAAAGCGGGTTTCTATTGACTGGTTCCAGGGAGTGTATTGATGGTTCCATAATTTGGGCACAGGAACACAAAAAGGCTGACCCCCGCTGGGCTCAGCACGACAGCTCAGTCAGCGGGGAGGCTTGCATTTATTAGCCTGGGAGAGGAGCTCCTGCAGAATTAAAGCACATTCACCCACCCATTGATCTCTGTCATGAAAACAATACTCGCCTCCCTCTCTGGCAGCGAGCTAGGCAATGCGCGCTCTGAGGTAATTCGGCAGCCATAGAAAACACGATGGCTCACACCCTCGGGCTTAAAGTAAACTATTTGAAAAGTGAGAGGAACAGAATAATAATCGTGAAAAAAAGGGGAAGACATGTTAGATTATCAATCCACCTGTCCAAATGTATTATGCTATGATTTGGGATTAATGGTGGATGGATGTGAATGCAGCTGTTGTGCAGTTTCCTCTAGGGAGCAGAAACCAGTTCTTGTTTTTTTTGGCTGTGCTGCGACATGTTGCTGCTTTATGTATTTAGATCCAGAGCCCCAGGTTTCCCTCCTGGAAGCATGTGGGGCTCTTTCAGGTTACTAAACCTTTGGTTAAGTACCTTTGGCTCTAGCTTAGCAGTCACATGAGAGGTGCAGTTTTGATTTCAATTGCAGAACTTCTGTTTCTTTATTGGATCTTGTCTACTGCCCAGTGGAGAAGGGTAATACACAGGATATAGCTGAGGGAGAATGAGGCTGGCGTGTTCCAATACTGTGAGCACGCCCCTACCATCTTAGTTTCTGCTAATCCACCGATAATGGCCTTCATCGCCTCCAAAAAATACCGGAGAGTCAGTCACAAGGCAGGGTGATAGGGTGCACATGTGCATAAAACTGTTTTACAGGTCACCAGTGCCGCCTATCCTAAAAGGCTTTGCGAACACTGAGTTATCAGTTGATGTTTTAGTCTGCAGACCTTCCTCTGGACGCAGATGAAACAATCTTGAGGAAGCTGGAGTGGGAAGGGCCACACCAAAGCATCTCTCCTCTGCTTTTGTGTCAGGCGCGTCCTTGTGTGCGCGACTCTGGCTGTTGACCTAAGGAACTCAGTGATCTATGATGCGGCACTCAGCAGCTGGGGTCTAAAAGGTGGAAGGCTCTCTGTACCATTCGGTCAGCTCCTCACACACAGGCTGCAGTGTCAACACACGATACAAGAAGACAGAGAATGTCACACTTCACACATAGTTGAAAGGAGCAGTGCGTCTCATTATGCCACCTAGAGCTGCTTTTGTCAGCTGGGGTTTGATGTGTGGAGAGGAAGGGCTGAAGGAGTCACCATGGCCTGGTATGGGGCCCGCTGCTGCCACGTTTGAAGTCACTGTCAGGACAAGGTCTTTCATATTTACAGAAAAGAGGAAAACTCAAGGGATAGCTGTGATTGGCAAACTGTATTGTAAGAGATGTTAGAAATGGCTTGAGCTAATCACCGTTTGCACCCGGCTCATTCATCAAACCCCTTGCAGCCCCAGGAGTTTTAAAAACACTGCTTTGCAGGCACTTTTTTTGGCTCCTCAAACATGAAACTTCCTTTAATCTATTCTTACTCAAAAAGCCATTCAAACATCTTACATAAATTATGCTCTTAGCATTAGAATCAAAGGCTAGCACCATCTCTCCTCATGCTGTCAGTGAACTTTTTGATGGACAGATATATTAAGGCTTGTTCTATGGATAGCATATGTATTATAATTTTGAAGGCGACTGAGAAACTTGACCACATCAGTCAGTTTTGGTGAGAATGAGCTATTTGACGATAATTGCAGTTTTCCATCATATATTCCTTGTAAGAATAATACAGTGAAGACATTATGTGACAAAAATAGACAATATCTACTGCTCAGTGTGTTAAACTTACCTTTACCTTAACATAAGACTGTGTCTGTCTGATACAGTTGCAGTCTGTTAATTGTCTTCTACATGTGTATTTCCTCCTTGATGCTCAGGATTTTGTAACTACTAGGGGGAAATGGAGGATAAACACTTATATAACACTAAAGGAATATGAAACAAGACCATTGTTTTTTAAATTTATAACTACTTAAATTATTTCTGTGTTTCTAAATCATCATGTAGCATTCCCACAAGAATAATGTTAATTAGTAAAACATCCATATAATCAGTTTCTTTCATTCCAACTTCACCACCATGGGCAGGACCAAAGAGCTGTCAAAGAACATCAAGATAAAGATTGTAGACCTGCACAATGCTAGAACAGGCTCCAAGACATCAACAAGAAGCTTGGTGAGAAGGTGACAACTGATCGTGCAATTGTAGAAGAAATATAAAAGGATAATCAACTGCTCTCAGTCAGGTGGTGGCCCCAATTTCTCCTTTCCCTTATAGGCCCGTCTTCATTTTACCAGTGAACATCTAAATGAGAATGTGAAGTGGTCAGATAAAACTAAATGTTTTGGTATCAACTTGACCCGTTTGTTTAGAGGAAGAGAAAAGCTTAGTTTGCCCTGAGATCACCAACCCAACAGTCAAACACAGGAGAGAAAACATTATGCTTTGGGGCTGTGTTTCTGCTAACGGTACAGGACAACTTGACTATATTAAGGGTCCAGTGGACGGGGCCATGTACTGTAAAATCTTGGATGAGAACCTTCTTCTCTCAGCCAGAACGCTGAAGAGATGTCGTGGATTGGTCTTACAGAACAACAATGATCCTAAACCTATCTGCAAGGCAACGAAAGAAAAGATAAAGAAGAAGCACATTAAGGTCATGGAGTGGCCTCTGGACCTTATTCCTATAGAAAATCTGTGGTGGGAGCTGAATCTTCGAGTCGCCCAGTGGAAGCCAAGAAACCTGAAGGATTTAGAGAGTTTCTGTAAAGAGGAATGGCCCAAAATCTCTGTTGAGATGCAAACCTGGTGAACAACTACAAGAAACATCTTCCTGCTGTACAACTACAGTACTAAGAAATAAGTCACGTTTGCTCGGGAATCAAATACTTATTTCACTCATTGAAACGGAAAACAGTTTTTAACTTTTATGAAATTTGTTTTTGGGTTTTTGTTGGTTGATATTCTGTCTCTCTCCATTAAAATTAAACTATCCCCCCCCTTTGAGAACAACAACTACAGTAGTGCTATCCTCTGATTCAACTCTTAGAAAGAAAATGGTTAAGTCTATTTTCAAAGATGTCATAACAGCTTCATACTGACACAGATGAAGTAAGCCAACCACTGGCTGAATCACATCTTAGCCGACTGTTGTTGTGATATAAGTAAAACTGAATCAGAGTATGGTTACAGGTTACAATGTTACTAACCGAAAAGTCCACATAAATGCTATATCATTTAGGTGAATCTTGGTTTATTCCAGCTGTCTTATATTGACTATTGGACACTGGTAAAGTATAGTGGATTTGAATTAAGGTTAACAGCAGTAAACACTTGTTGCTGGAGTTTCCTTTGTAGTTTTGCACAATACTGACATTTTGTGAGGACACAGGGACATTGAAAGCTTTGATGACGAAGCTGGGGCTGTTACTGTCCCCTGCAAATTATATTTTTCTTATTATTTAGGCTTCATCTTGCACATAAATGTCAAGATTAATGGCCTAAATCTTCTTCCTCTTCCTTCCTTTCTTTATAGCCCAAGTTAATTCACTCTGTGAAGTTTGTGTGTTGTGTGTTTAACATTTAACAGGAAGAGCGCCCATATACAGTATTTAATACTCTTTGTACTTCACATAAAAAGTTTGATCTTCTCTTCTTCCTCTGCATTGCAAATGAGAGGAAAAAGACTTAGTGGTGCTGAATGGTAACCTCAAACTACCACAGAAGGTCATGGTCAGTGCCTCTCTTTGAAATATCACAAGGCTTCTTTCATAAACAAAACGTGTCTGGGTGTATATGGGAGGGGTTATTGAGCTAGTAAATAGACTCTGCTCTTATCTTTGTTCAAATAGTGCGGAAAGGGAAAGACAGTGAGCACACAAAAGGGAGAAATGAGAGTGGAAACAAAGCCAGGTACAAGATAATGACAAGGTCAAGTGTGCACTCAATGGCTTAGTTCAGTCAGAGAGAGATAAGGCCCAGCCCGCTGACAAGGTGTGTGCAGGAGAGAGGAAGGGGAGGTCAGGTAAAGGTCTGGGGATGTGTCTTACAGTCTAAAACTTCGCCTGAGCTTCTTTCAGTAGGATTGCCAGCTCTGCAGCACCACCTGCTGGAGAAATGGGCACACACAGCTGACAAGTGAAGGATTTTAGTGACTACAGTTCCAGCTAAGATGACTTACATTTACCTAAAGAAATGTATCAGTACCAGACACAGGTATATAATTCTTTATGTCAATAGAAAAGAAAAAAGGTGATCACTGCCTGTTATATATTATGATTTGTCTGATTCCAGTTTTGTATAATGATGACACTTAAAATTTTCCAACCAAAGACAATGTGGGCTTTGAAGGGCACGCAGCCAACACATCATCAGCTATTTTCCTGGAGCAGCTCCAACAATAACCAACAGTTGGACTGGAAGAATTCTTGTTTCGCTTTGATGTTTAAGTTTCCCCTGTTTCTGAGCGGTGCATCACAGACTGAGTGAAATTTAAAAAGGCACAGAGCTCCCCATCTGAAACTGAGCATGACATTAAGCATGATTTCAAATGACAACAAATAAAGTGTGAAAGGGCTACATGCTCGCAACTTCCTTTCACAGAGCATAAAGGATAGGATTAGTTGAAGGCTATCTCTGATGTGTCACTCATCTCCAGGAGAGAGGAGAACACAAGATAAAACATCTTTTGGTGGACGAGCAAAGCCAGAGAGGAGAAAGAGAGATGCTTCAGTAGATATATGATACAACTGATCCCGACGCTGACCCTAATCCTGATCTGGAATTCTGATCTCATGCCTGGATAAAGGGATAAAAAGCGGGCAGGTTGGGGGGAGTCACACAAAAAGAGAGACCTTGGACAGATACTCAGAGGTGGGCTGGGTCAGTGGGACATCAGGCAGCACTTTGACCATACTGCGCCTTGAAGTTGTGAGGGGCGTAGGGTCTGTTAAGTCTCATCCAACACACCCAGGCTTAGGGTGTGCACTGAGAGGAGGCACAAGAGAGAGGGATTGAAGTGAACTACAGGGAGCAGACTGGCTATGCTGTTTTGACTGATAAAGAGGAGAGTCAGCGGCTCTTCGCTCTCCTTCGTTTGCCTGTGTTTGAGACTACAGAGTAGTCTGGTGGGGAAAAAAGGAAATGATTTTGTTTTATTGATTGCATATATGAAAGCCACATGTAAATGGAAATGTAAACAAACAAGGGTAGGCCATACGGTGCTTCTTACAGGGAAAAGATGGTGGAGTGCACTTTAAGAACATATCTATATAAGCTGGCTAAAATATGACTGAAGATCATGTTTTGACAATACACAAGTGAAAAGCTTTAAAGTGAGCCGAGAGGCACTCAATAAAGGTATTAAAAACAAGAAGGAATTTGTATGAATATGTAAGAAAACTTTTAAAGAGGCTAATAGCTAAAAGCTATTGCTGGTTATCAGCAATAGCTAGCTAAAACGGTTTAACGGCAATGCTAAACTCTTTGATAAAAGCAACGGGCAATGCTTAAAAAGAAGAGGTAAAGGTAATGGATAAATGCTGGAAATAGCTAGAAAAAGACATAAAAATGTAAAAAATTGTTACCTTAATGTTGGTGAAACTGCTAAGATAGTAGTTCATGGTGTTAGCTGCTAAAGGTTAATGGAAGGGTAGCGATTTTAAACAATAAAGGTGGTTTCCATATAGAAGTAGCCTATATGAATTAAGGCACATGTCGGTTTCTTGAAAGAGTTGGGCAACAACGATTTGATGGGAAATTAGACATTTAAAATACATAAGTCTTCAAGAGAAATGTTGGTTTATGTTTAATTATTGGTTAGGACTTTCTGACATACCAAATAACTCATTAAGATAATATTGGTTTAACTCATCTGTTTTACAGTAATAGAAAAACAATTTTAATTAAGCAGATGTTGCCATCTAGTGGCGACACCATTTCTGCAACTAATGCAGGTAATGTAAATACCAGAAATATTTGTCTATAAAAGTCCAGTTCCAAAAACGACCATGAAACAGTTTAATTCCAGGAAAAGCCAGTGTTAGGTTGGAGATGGAAGCTCACACAAATGCACACAAAATCCCTGCCTGAGCCTCTACTCTGTGTGTTTAGGATTAATCGGCCATAGCAGGGGCCCTGATGGAGGGGGAGCCAAGCGTAGAGAACATGGCTGGCCCTCTCTCTATCAATCAGAGAACTCTTCTTCTACCCAAACCAAATTGACCTGCCGATGCACTGGCCACGTCCGGGCTCTATGTGGAAATAAATCACACTGAATCAGAGGTAGGTACCTGTCAGCTCCACTGAATGTACCATTTCTCCCTGTGCTCTCCCTGGATGCAAAGATGTGTCTCTCTGTGTGGCTCGCTGCCTCACAAACAGTAGACTGAACAGCTGACTGAACCGCACACGCATACAATTATGGAAAGAGCTCGTATTTTATGTACGAATGCTGTAGCTGAGTTTTTCTTGTTTGATCAGATGTACATTTATTTTGTGGCAAATAGATTTAATCCCCTGGCATGGTCATCCATCGATGCACTCACAGCTTTAATAATCTTACACTGTGGAACAGAAGAGGTTGAGGATAAGGGTGAAGGGAACGTTTATGATCAAACTGTAATCTCCTTTCCTTGAGAATAAATGTTCTGACATTTGTCAAGCTGGCAGCGGTGCACAGCTGTCGATATGCCCTTGCGTCAGTGCTGACACACCAATTCTGAGCAAACTTATTGAGCTTGACAAATATGCAAAGCGGGAGTCTAATTTTAATTAGAAATACCGATAACAGCACGGACCCGATGGTGTTACACGGCTCTCCTCATCCTTCAGCTGCCCCATTATCCCCCAGTTGTAAAGTCTCTTCCAGTGGCTCTTAGCTCCAGGAAATGTAGCATCATGAGCAATGGTGTGAGGGAGATAATATGAGGAAGGGCTGGCACTAAATCTTAGTTCCGCTCATCTCCTCATCCTCTGGTTCACCTAGGCAGCTGGCAGACAGATGACTCAGTGCGTGGTCCGGGCTGCATCTCTGTTCCCGGGTCATCCATTGCTCCCGGAGTGATAAGTGGCTCTGTCCTGGTGCTGCTCGTCTGGTGCATACACAGTCAATCACTGAGTGGAGCCACAGTACAACGGCCGCCCATGGAGGACAGCAGAGCAATAACAAAACTCAAGGTGACATCTGTATCACCTGAAGTGATGAAAGAAATTCCGACTCTAGGTCCAAAAGGATTGCTTCCACTTTTGGCACTGTAACTAAGCATGTGTAGTTTTCTTTGGTAGCTTGTTATGTGACCTAAAGAGATTCAAATTGTGTGATTCTCAGAGAGTACACACTGTTCAGTTATGGAAAGTTGTTACCTTAAGGCAAAGTTAGGGGCTAATGATGACTTTTATCATATGCAGGCTCCTGCTGATGTCTGAAGCCTACAGCAGCAGTGAATGTGGTTTGTGGCGGTCATATTTACTGACAAATTAACAGGTGAAATATGATTTCAAATTCTTTTCACATTTGAGGTGTCTTAAGTTAATTGCAGCCATTCAAGTTTTATTTGTAGATAGCTCTAGTAGATGAAGATGAAGGCCTCTGTCTGGGCACAAGAAGGAGATTTTGTGCTTCATGACTGAAATTTTAACCCGAGGCGCCCTGAGGGTTTCCCAGAGCTGAACTGTTTTATCTGTGCAAAGCACACTTACTCTCGCCTCACAGTAACTACAAGACCTTAGAACATGACTTTTCTGAACAACTGCACATCCATTATTATTTTGATCTCCTGTTGTTTGATTTATTTAGATTTTTTTGCTATATTTCTAGTCAGCTTTAGACAGAACCAGGATATCTATTTCCCCAGTCTGAAGTCTTAAGTTAAGCTATGCTAACTCGGGGTAGCATCAGTCACTGCAAGAAAGTCAAAAAGACCATTTCTCATCTTATTTAGCTTTTTCGTCAGTGAACATGGCCCCTTTCTATATGATCAGTATTTTTATTGAACTTTGTGTGGATTCTCTCTGGGATTCCCCTTGCTAGAGACATGTGCAGCTCCTTAACACTAGAAGATGCTTTGAGTAAAAAAAGCACATATCTGCCCAATCCTCAGTGACAGGCGCACACACACACACACATTCATAATAAGAGATAAAGGACTGCAGTCCAGCTTTATGTCCCTGCTGCAAGCCCACCCAGCACCAAGCAGCGAGTTGCAGCATCCAAGCACTAGATGGCAGCACAGCTGCACCGCTGCAGCTTTTCTGATTGAATATTTAGTCATTCACGCATTTCACCTGATCATTTGTATGACACAGCATGATTAAATATCCCAAAATGTCATATCTCCTCATTCACTTCCTGTTGACATGTTGCCTGTTCTAGAACTTCTTATGTGCACACCATCGTCTCCAGGAAGAAGAAGAAGAAAAAAAAAATCTAATAACATGGCTGACTAACTGCTCAGACTGCATGTCATGCTGTTGTGAGTTAGCTTGAAAAGAAATATACATAAATTAAAGTTGAGCTCTGACATCCACTCGTTGGCCTTTTCCTAAACCACCCTCTGGAAATGAAAAAAGTTCTCCGACTTCTGGAAGAGAATATTCTTGCTAATCCTCTGGACCTGATCACGCTTTGCCAGGTAATTCCTAGAACCTGGCACTCTATCAGTGAAAGGAAATTGGGCTTAAGATGTGCAGCCCCCTCTGGTCTTTCAGAGTGTCTTTAAGAATGTTGAAGGGAAGACTTGTAAGTTCAATATTTACAGTCTGCTGTACTAGTACTGATTTTAGACAGCTATGCCCGTTTACGTCAGTGAATTAAATCTAAACCGAAACAAATACATGTGTACGTCTCAGATCTAATTAAGGGGTATTGTTCAGAAAAGGAAAGCAAACTGCATCTGTACTTTAATCACACATCATTTCTGAGGATTTTCTTGCTTCCAGTACTCCAAGAACCCAATGAGCGTGTCTGACCATATTGTGGTTGTAAAACATACTTTCCTACTCAGAGACTCCTGCCCATCATGATTCATTCCATCATGACTGACTGTGCTCCCCAGAGCATGAGAGAGAAGCTTATCATCTGTCTCCTCCTCATTTCATGCCCTGTAGCAGGCAGCCTTCACTATGGAACCAACCCAGGATGTAGCCATCACTGACACACCTTAATTGCTACACAGGAAACTTTCAGGAGAAGCAGTGAGCGCACATCTAATCATGATATTCAAAAAAGAAAAAAAAGTTTGGGGTGTGATATTGCCACAAAAATGTAACCTTTCCACTGCTGCAGTTTCAGGATAAGGTGAGCCGGCTGCAACCCTAAAATGTGCTGGAAGCTGAGATAACCTATCCAATATCAGCAACTAATGAGGCAGAAAGAGGAGCTGGAGCAGACAGACACTATGATTCCACCTCCATACGTTTTCATGTGCAAGATAAGCTTTGTCAGAGGTCAGATACTGTGTGGTAGTTTGACCAATTTCCAGCACTATTTCTGCCAATGGCTGTCGATTTGATGGCAGCGTGGATTGCCAGCCGTGGTGAACGAGCAGCTGCAGTGCTTTTGGCCCACAGGGGAAATCTGTTTGGGCTGGCCGGAGTTGAACAGCTGAGTACTTTTACTCGTGGTGAGAAGATTGCTCTCATGTTTTATTGAATGTTGCCTCCGGCACTTCTCATCCTTGACAATCTGATTCTCTGAAGGTCCACCTCATGACCTTAATGTTCAACCAATGGGGTGTTGCAGTTCAGTCACGTTGACCCCTCCATCAACCTCATCAGCCTCATCGGTCCTTTGGGTGGCATTTATGGGCCACTCTCCAGCTGGATTAATATCTTTGCAGCACACCTGCGTTGTACTTAATTGTCCTTGCACCTATATAACCTGTCATGTTTGCCCTTTCGTTCACTCTTACCATTACAGGCATCACTTTATCATCAAGTCTTGCTTCTCTGTTACTGTTAAAGTGCACAGCCAACAATCTCCTCATACTGAGTATGTACATGTGCTTTTGGCAAACATTAAATTTAGGTCAAGGCCCTCTCATCCTGCCAGCATCAGATAGAAGAGTCTGTCTAGTCCCCTTGTCTGACCTCTACAGCTGTCACACGAACTGTATTGTAGTGACTATTTAATCCACTATAGCTGTCATGGAGCCAGTGATGCTGCCATAAAGAACAACCTTGTTCCTTTATAATCCATTATATTATTCTTGGAAGTTTTCCTTTACATCGGAAAACACTGAAAAGGTCCTTCCAGGCATTTCTGTATTATAAATGTGTCAGTGCTGTTTGTGTTTTTGGCACAACAGGCACAGAGGAACCAAGAAGAATGTGCAAGAGGAGAGGATAAAATACCAGACCACTTGAAAATTGGCTTAATTCAGCTTGCTATAAACATAAACAATGCAACGGCAGATGTTGCTGCCCCGGTAACAATGTGGTGGCTGCATTGAAGCACATGATTCAACTGGGAGATAATGGTGCTGACAAAATGCAATCTGGTTACAACCATAAATAAGTTTTATTATGTAAGTGGTAGAAGTTAAAATCAAACAAAGAAAAAGAAAACAATGTCCCACACGTGCTTTGCTTTACATTCCTCTCTGCAGAGTTGGCAAAGTAAGGTTAAGAAATGGACCAAACCACTTTGAGGCGTATGAGGGTGAGCTCATTTTTCTAAATATAAAAATCTATTGTTTTGCATCTACAAATGCACAAGAGCATTCAGCTTAATTTTAAATTATTTAACATTCTACAGTTAAATTTACAATGACGCACCAAGGACAACAACTCTGTTCCCCCCCCAGAAAAATCAATCAAACAAAAAATTGTATATTTAATGATGCTGGCATAAATGTCTGTGTTCAACATTAAAGTTTAACTTATTGAGTTTGTGTGCTAATATTTAGCAGCGACTCAGACATCAAAGTACTGCCACCTTTGAATTGCCCCTGTGAGACTGCTGGAGGAGAAATGACAGTAGGACAGTAGTTCAGTCTAAACAGCAACACATTCAAAAGCAAATATCAATTTCATTGTTTCACAAAATATCCAGGATTCTCCAAAGAAAACTTCCCATACAGTTAGTTTTGGAAACATGAACTGTACTAGAAAATGACCTGGCACAGTTTATGGAGCCGTGCTGCAAAAAATGACAATAAATGATAGATGAATGAGACAAAAGAGTGGATGGTGATGTATCTTTTATGAGGTAGGCAGCTTAATTAAAGGCCCGATTATTGCATCAGTGATTTTTATTTACTCAACAACCTCCTTGCTTACTCCATTACTAAACAGGAAACAAATGATCCCATTACTAAAAGACAAATAGTTTCCAACTAATGAACTTTGTAGCTGTGTGATATTTGCTTAAAATGTGTCTTCTTTTGACTTTAACAGGGAAGCAAACCTTTAGAAGTCAAGACTTTATGGTTGCTTTATGTTGTTATCGCTAAGATATCTCTCTGACTGTTAAGATGGCCTCCAGCAAAGATATCAAAGTCCCCTCATTAGCGAAGGAGCAAAGCAAATATAACAAGGAAGAAATGTTTGCATCGCAGTGAGAAGCAGCCAAACATCTGGGTTCTGTGCTATTTTAGACAGCTGTGAGATGGCACAGGAAAGTGACATCAGTTTTTTTCCCTTTTTTCTTTTTGTCTCGGTTGAGTGATCCTCGTGATCCTCTGCTTTCACAGAACCACCGCCACGAGCTTGAAAACAAAATGAAAACTGAAAAAGACGGTTTGATCGTTCAGAGTGTTTGTGCTTGAATCATTTCCGATGATTGTGACGGGATTCCTCCCTTTGGATCACTTCAGGAGGTCAGGAAACAATATGGCAGTGTAGAAATGTGCCACAGATCTCATTCATACAGTTGAGTCATTTTTTTTCCTATCAGGGATGTGAGTCTGTTTCAGTCAAACAGCAAACAGTCCTTAGCCGCTTCATACATTTCTTTTTGTTTGTTTGTTATTAGCTGAAACCTGAAAACATTGATCCAATCGTCAAGCGTGACAGCCAATTTTTATGTAAAGCGCCTGCTGTCACTGTGTTAACACTGTTTGCATATGTGCACATTGTGTGTATGAGTGCTAAAGCATGCACTGGCTGTTTGGAATATTGCAGTGCCCTGTCCTGCCTGCCTGCCTTGGTGTGCTTGATTTCTCTGTTGTGGTGGGATTACTCTGGGGATTAGCAGGATACTGGCAGCACCCATCGATGGGGCAGAGATGACAGTTCCCATCATGTAGTCTTCCCGCTTCAACCCGTTGCTACTCCCCGGACTTAAAGCGGCACAAACAGCAGATTACATGAGTACGACAGCAGGGGAAGAAGTCACACATCACACAGCGGAGATTAGGCTGAACAAACCCGTCTTCGGCTGCTTGGAGGTATTCAACCCAAACATGGAGAGCTGTCTCTCATGGCCCAGTTTGGGCTAGATTAGGAAGCTGCAGACAGCATTTTCCCTGCAAAAGACTTTGAGAAAAAACCCAACCTGCACTGATGTGTACTGTTCAAATAAAGCAGTGGTCCAAATATAAAATTGCAAATCACAAATCTATTCAAGACCATTGACTATAGGCCATTCATATTTGTGTTGCTGTCATTAAAGCTGAATAATCATTTGCATAGCCATGTTTTTCCAGCTACCTCTGGGTGACACTGCAGAGCTAAACTGTGTGCCTCTAGGACCCTGGGGGTTGACGAACAATCAGGCTTCTGGGCATATTTGAGCACATCTGAGCTTGTGTTTGCTCAGGTCTCTGCGTTGTACCTCATAACTTTTACACATTTGTCATTAATGTTTGGAGAGACGCAGCTTGTGTGGGAGTGCAGCGGAAACTATACATGCAGCAACAAAAGCCTCCAGTCATCTCCCGTCTGTTAAGGACATGCAGATGCCATTTTTGTTGTCATTTAACAGGACAAATCCTCCGGCAAATTAAGGATTTGCCTGTGGGTTTTTATAAAAAATAAAATGCATTGTCGAATATAATGGGAACATGTGCTTTAGTGGTTGTTAGTCACTGAAAGGTTTTGAAGGTTTGCTGTATGGGATGAAAAAGTGTGGCTTTACAGAACCCACTCTGTGTGGGAGTATCCCTAACTGTAGTCACGTGACGAGATGACGTGAGTGACACAGTTTTAAGAAGACTGAAGCATAGGTGGGTGTAGTTTGACTTGTCAGATTTTCATTCCTGCTCTTATTCAAATTACACTGACATTTTAGAGAACGGCTTGTTCCTGTGTTCAGTTATAGCCACAGCCACCTGCAAAAAGCCCAAGGTCTCTGCTGAACAGCCCCCAACCTGCTTCCTGCTGAGTAGGAAAATGATCTCTTTTCTGCATCTAAAAAAAAAAGAAATAAATAATAAGTTATTAAAAATCAACATGTTGCCAGTTTTCTTTGGACTAATTAAACACCTCAGCAGATTGAATAACGAGCTCTGTCTGCAAAGGTGTTGATTTATCTGATGAGAAATGTGAGAAATGTCAACACTTGTTAACTCAAAATAACTGTCAATTAGTCAAAACTTATCAACACCGCAGAGCTTGCATGAAAGCCAACTTTGAAGCTAGTTGTGGCCAAGATAACTTCAGGATAAATATGGAGATCAGTCCCAGTCCCCAGCACGAGGGAACACTGGCACAGTGTTAGTACTCAGCTCTCTCAGAGTTATAACTTCTTCTCTGGATGAAATTTCTTTACAAAGGTGTTAAAGTCTCTCAATTGCAGAGAAGCTTTAACAAGTTTCTCACAAGGCCAATATTATGAAGTGTTTACAAATCCTTTATTGAAAGCAGCAAACCAATTTGTGGATGTTTTATAGAGCTGTCATCTGTAAAACATGTCTGAGTTCTCATTTTAACACTTGGCTTGTTTTTTTTTTTGCTACTTTTGTGTTTCTGGAAGAAAATAACCTATACATATTGTTTGATAATGCACCTGTTGAATACAATATATTAATTTTTTTTTTTTTATCATTATTCTTGATTTATTTTTGTTCACGTGTATGGAAGCTAAAACTGGGCCACAGTTGTTCACATTTGAAGCTTGTTAACAGATATGCAAGTGGTGTCAATAAATCCTCTTCACAGTGGCCTTTTTCACTCGAATTATGTCAACTGAGGTGTTACTAATCACATTAACTATGGCTTTACACCTTAAAGGACAGGATGTCATTAGGAACACCTGTGGTTGCCAAGTTTTTCCGCTGCATCACAATGACTGCATTTAAATCGGTCAATGTTAACCGTTATTCACTAACAAGGAAAATATTCACTCACCAGCCACTTTATTAGCTACAACCTTGCCAGTACCCAAGTGGACCTTTCAGAAGGTCCTTAATTTTGGCACAGATTCAACAAAGTGCAAAGAAACACTCCTCACAAATTTGGTCCATGCTGACATGACAGCATCACACAGCTGCTGCAGATTTGTCGCCTGCACATCCACGATGAAAATTCCTGTTCTGCTACATCCCAAAGGTGCTTTGTTGCACTGAGATGTGCTGAATGTAGTAAATGGTAAATGGACTGGTACGCATATACAGTAGTACCTTTCTGCTCAATTTGAGCAATCAAAGCTCTTTCTAGTACTCAATCACACACATAATCATTCAGTGGTTTTATCTATTACTCACACACTCGCACAAGACATCGAACCCCCCTCAACTCATGGTTCAATATCTTGCCCAATGATTTTTCAACACATGGACAGGAGGAGCCGGGGATCGATCCACCTTCCGATTGGTAGGCGACCAGCTCTACCACCTGAGCCACAGCCACCCTTTAATGGGCCTGTGGAAGCCATTTGAGAAATCATCACTGGACCCAAAATTGTCATGTTTAAGAAACCAGTTTGAGATGATTTGAGCTTCGTGACACGGCGCACTATCCTGCTGGAAGCAACCCTCAGCAGATGGATGCACTGAGGTCATAAAGGACAGACATGGTCAGCAACAATACTCAGGTAGGTGTGTTCTTTCAGCAATGGTCAGTTGATACTAAGGGGCCCCATGTGTGTCTCTAATATATATGCTCCACACCATTACACTATAACCAGCAGCCTGAACTCTTGATACAAGGCAGGATGGATTTGTGCTTTTGTGTTGTTTACACCAAAATGTGATCCTACCATCTGAATGCTGCTGAAGAAATTGAGACTTGTCAGACTAGGCGATGTTTTTCCAGCCTCTTGCTGTCCAGTTTTGGTGAGCCTTTGAATTGCAGCCTCAGTTTCCTGTTCTGAGCTGGTGCGAGTGGCATCTGGTGTGGTCTTCTGCTGCTGTAGATTATCTCCTTCAAGGTTCAAGGTGTGCATTCAGAGATGCTCTTCTGCATACTTTTGTTGTAACAAGTGGTATTTGAGTAACTGTTGCTTTGCTATCAGCTTGAATAAAGTATTTTCTCCCAGAGAACTGATGCTCACTGTATATTTTTTTCCCTTTTTGGATCATTCTCTGTAAAACCTAGAGATGGTTGTGCAGGAAAATCCCAGTGGATCAGCAGTTTCTGAAATACTACAGATGGTAAAAGGCCTGTATATATATATATATATATATATATATATATATATATATATATATATATATATATATATCACTTTACTCAGTCCCTAAGGACCCCAAAGCGCTTTACACTACATTCAGTCATTCACACACTGGCAAGCTACATTGTAGCCACAGCTGCCCTGGGGCACACTGACAGAGGAGAGGCTGCCGGACACTGGCGCCACCGGGCCCTCTGACCACCACCAGTAGGTAAACATGGGGTTATTATCGTGCCCAAGGATATTTGGCATGCAGCCAGGAGGCAGCCTGGGATCAAACCACCGACCTTCTGATTAGTGGCTGACCTGCTCTGCCACCTGAGCTACAGCCACCCCCCCAGATCTGACCCAAAAAACTATGCCACGTTTCAAAGTCGCTTTTTTCCCATTCTAATAATTAGTTTGAACTTCAACGGATTGTTTGGTCCATGCTTGCAAGCTTAAATGCATTAAGTTGCTGCCATGTAATTGCCTGATTAGATAGTTTCCTTAACAAACAATTAAATAGCTGCAATAATGAAGTGGCCAGTGGCGGTATGAATTACCGAAAATTGTGCAAAACCCCTTTAACCACAACCCCAGTAAAACTGTTAAAAAGCCAGTCATACATGAATATTTATTGAAAGATTATCAACTTCCACAAATATATTATTATCAAAAAAATGACAAAGTATAAGCTATTAACTCATTCACTGCCAGCCATTTTCAAATGGCTGGCAGTGAAACACAACAAGACTTGCACCACATTTTTGTCTCACTGCGCAATCCCTTACGTGCGCAAACCCTGCACCTCCTTGCAGGTCTACTTTTACTGCTGGTGGGCTTCAGTTCAACTTACGTTGACTGCCATTGGCGTCTATAGACGTCAATGGCAGTGAATGAGTTAATGCCCCCCCCCCCCCCACCCACCCACCCAATTCTTGTGTAGTAATACAGTCCAGCAGAAAGGTCTACAGTCCACAGACACAGAAAAGTTCCATGTGACTGCACATGTTCAACCTTTAATGTTTTGCAAAAAATGTTATTGTAAAGATATGTAAATTCTAGCGCACACTCTGTGTTCACAGTGAAAATGAGAATGGGAACATTAGAGCGTTATGTGTGGCTAAATGCACCTCGGCAGACGTTACCTCTATCTGTCAAGCAGAAGGATGATGTACATTGAAAACACATTCCCTTCCTTGTGGCACTCACATCTATCATAAGCTTATGGCCACTCTCCCCACTCTAGCATATTTCTTCCGCAACATCCATCTATGTCAATCTCATAACTTGCATATCCGGAGGCCTGTGATGTTTCTCTGTCCTGTAAGTGTTCATACCATATTCTTGACAGGTTTCACCATATGTTCTTTCTGCATCTTAAAGCACCCCTTGGAGGCTTCCTAAAATCGCTTGCGGAAGTCCACAAGGTCACAGTTTTTATTTATTTATTTATTGTTTCGCAGCTTAATGTCATGTGAAATGACGGGCGAGTGTGTGACACGCGTGTGTGTCAAGTGATTGGCCTTACGCGCAACATCAGGTGACAAAGATGCCTGTTTCCTTTATAACAGCAAGCGTCTGCTATTTTAATTAAAATTTGCCTGGGAAATTACTCAACCATTTAGCTGCCAGTACCTCGAATCAAAATATCTAATTTACATAGCAGGCAAAATTCTGTTTACTTGCAGCTATTAGGGCCTGTTCAACGTGATGAAGCATTTGCATGGATTTATGACAGTTATTCATTTTCATACAGTTTCCAGTCCTGCATTTGTGTGTGTTTGAAAGTGCACCGCCCTTGGGGGTGGCATACTTCTTCTCAGTCTTTCTCAATACAAAACATAGTGTAGCTGCTATGTCTCTGTGTGGGGAGCAGGTAAATGGGAAAGGATCTAAATTATCCTCTGGCAGCGCTACAGCGTACTGGAGCAACCCCAACATACAGATGCTGCTGCTGCTGTTGCTGCTTATCACAGTGCTGCAGTGCTAGGGAGGAGCTCAAATATGCTCGCAGCAGTAGCTCGTGGCAACTTCCTCCTGTCTCCAGATACCGTGAGCTTTGGTCACACACTCTGTGTGTTGATATGTTGGTTAATCCTCTTTATTAGTCAATAAAGCCCTATTACACTTAGAGCCTACAGACTTGTTTACCTAACTACAAGACACAAACAAGTAACTTTTTTTCTTAAAATAAGTCAGTGTGCTCCGAGTTCTACTGCAGCGGTATTAATGTATGTTCATGCTTTTGTTTCTGAAAGATGACTAACAGCTATTGTAATCTTGGTTTGTGCAAAAACAAGAGGCCTACACAACTGTTAATGTCACTCTGGTGCAGCATTTGCATTTAAAGTCACTGGATACATACATTCTGGTCTTCTGTTCATCAGGTCACCCTATGAATAAATGAAGTAAAATAAGTGGGAAACCTGCTCATTTCTGATGCAACTGGGCTGCAAGCTATAGCTAGTGCCTCACCTTTGATTACTTACAGAGAAGCTCATCTTTACCATAAGAGGGCACTAAAAATCCACCTGATGAGGTTGATGACTATTGGAATTTATTATGCTCTTGATGGACAATATTTTTTTTAAAAAAGCAGTGAAAGTTTCCAAGTTTCACACTGAGAATCAGAGAACTTTCTTCTCTACACTTTAAAAGAACAATAATAATGACATAAGTGTGATGATGTCAGGTCCTAATGAGCCGGCTACATCCTGGCAGAGTTTAAACTGATTGTAACCTGCACTCAACCAGCCGATGTCTGAAAAGGTTGCGATGCCTGCAGACACTGTATAGAAAATCATCCTTGATTTGGAGAGTAAAGAAGAAACAAGTTTGCTGATTTCAGTACGTTTGTAACACAAAGCAGACAATTGAGTGAAATTGCGCTGTGGATATATATATTTTTTTAAATCGCGATTGAGGCCAAGGTTACTTTTCTACTTCAGCATTTATATTTTATAATAATTAACAATGAATATTTAATTTAAGGAAAAAACACAAATATAAATAATCACTTCCATCCAATTATTAAAGAAAAGAAAAAACCGAATTCAAATCAAATACTGGTCCACGTGAATTCCCATTTATCCCTTGTGTTTGTTATTTTCACTAATGAGATCTGGACAGTTAGCTTCCAAAACACAAACAGACTATAGTAGCTTTACTGAATGTTGAGCGTGGGTCATCATGGACTGAAGCAGATTAAGTGATCAGAAATCCGGCACCTATGATCATTTCTGACATTACAATCAAACGCAAGGCAGGGTTAATCCTACTCGCTGCGTACTGGACGTGGCTTCCTGAGCGAGTGAACAGTGACAGATGATGAGTTTAGTACCCTGAGGATTGCGCACAAGACAGTCAGTGATCTGCTTTCAACCGTTTAACACCGCAGAGTCCCAACCGCGACGGCAGACTGGGAGACCGGCTCAATCTGAGCAACTTGTCGAGATAATTCGTTTAGAACGGCATTAATGATCCAAACGTAGCTTTCTCAGTCACACGGTTTCACCTCAAGAGCCTCACGTCTTGTGATCGGACACTAAGAGTCCCGCAAGGATCGTTACGCACAACTTTTACGCACAGCCGGGACTTGAACAGACCTCGATGCGCTTTCCATCTTTCCAGCAATACGGATTACACTACCACTTATACTCGCACAGGTGTGATTATGGAAAGCGTCCGAACTGCAGGAATGGATGAAAGGACCCTCTTCTTAACCTACTGAAGCAAAACCCAACCGCACGGACGCAGGGAACTTGCCTGGAATAGCGTGCAGAGCCGGGTGCCAAAATGAGCACGCACTGGCAGAGCTGGAGATTCTTACAGATAGTCTTTGCAACAATTACAGCAGTCATTACACAAGGTAGGTGAAAACAAAGTGGTTAGTTTGCTTGTTTTTAAATTTAAAAAAAGAAGAAAGGTGAAAAATGAGTTCAAGATTAGCGCATGTCAAAGTGCAATGAATTAACATAAAGATTGGCTTTCACTTAAACAGCTGAAAACAAATTATTAGACTGAACTCTCCATCATGTGTACATATTACTGAATGGAGGTGGGCCTATTCTCAGCAATGCCGTTAAAGATTAACGCATCTTCTAAAAACATAAATAATACATAAATGTCCTCATTTGTGACTTACATCTTATTCCACTGTGATACAGCGATCCAGTGAGGGTAACACGAGCACATGTGTCTTACTTGCAGGAGAGAGTGTCACAGCAGTGAGTAAAATAGCCTATTAAACATTTAGGATTAAATCAGTGAGGGGTAAAGAACTTGATGGGTTTATATTACAACGTGAGCAGTGCTTTAATGCTCAGTGCCTTTCTTGTCATGGTGGAAGTATTACTTTCTCTTTTGGCTTTCTGCTAAAAAAAAAAATTGGGGGACCCAATTTTCATGTACAGCGAGGCAAACAAGAAGCAGGCAATCTAGATTTCCAACTTGATAATGAAGAAGAAAAGCACATCTCAAAGGCATTTGTGTAAAGCCTATAACTGCCTTAGATGACCATTTCCAGGGAATGAAGGCAGGCTGATTTGTGGGGATAAAACGATAAAAATTGAGAAATTGTGATAAAACAGATTTTTAAAGCCGCTTTAAGAGTCTCATTGGACATTGCAATCCCTACCAATCACTGCATAAGCTTAAGCCTCCCTAGATCTCTCTCTCTTGCTCTCTCTCTCTTCCCCCTCCCTCTTCTTCTTTATTTTCTCCCGTCTTTCCAACAGCAAGTCAGAGCATTACATGCCATATGATCACTAGTGCATTTATTGGAGTATTTTCGCACATCATAAAGCCCCTCATAATGCATTTAAAATGAGGGTATGATGCTTTAACTGGACTATGCAGGCTGGTAACTTTTCTACTTAAAAGTGTGTACAACCATGCTTGGTTTTGTAGCTTTGCGGTTATTAGATTACAGTTTCAATGTTTGCAATCCAATCTTTATTGTTAATTAGAAACTACCCATGAAAGGTTTTAAACATGATTTCTTTTCAATTCTAGTTTTGTTTAAACTGAATACACACTCTAACGCCCT
Organism: Aulonocara sp. 'chitande type north' Nkhata Bay; assembly: GCF_057382095.1. Taxonomy (NCBI): domain Eukaryota; kingdom Metazoa; phylum Chordata; class Actinopteri; order Cichliformes; family Cichlidae; genus Aulonocara; species Aulonocara sp. 'chitande type north' Nkhata Bay. Next base: position 13,805,279 of record NC_141355.1, read on the forward strand.
AAAGGGTTATGGGCAGATGTAAGCAAACTTCGATCTTTGTAAATTTGCATTTCATTAGCACCCTGTTAGCACCCTGCTCCAGCAGACACCACATTGCAGTGCTTGTGCTCCTGCACGTCTTCCACCTCTTGCTGGACCAAACTTTTGCCCTTTTTCCCACTTTCTATTTGTGCTTTGTTGATTAACTTCTTTGCTGAAAGGTACTTTAACTTTGCACAACTTTTTAAAAAATTCATGGATGTACTAACAGCTTTTCTTCCCTCTGTTGCACGCTGCTGTTTATCTCCCAAGTGGACTCCTAAGTGTCCCTGTCAGATCCTAATGAGAACCTATAATGTTCTATTAAACTTAGATGCATTGGAGAGGTTAGCCAGTCAGAGGATAAACAGTCACAGTGCTAACATTAGATTAAGAAAATGCAGGTGCATAATTAGTGCGGTTAGCATCTGATCCACTGCCAACACTTTCTATTTATAAACAGCACATTTCTGTATATGCAATATCTGATAAAAAAATGAAAAAAGGGGAAAGAAACCTTTCACGGCAGCGTGAAAGAGAAACTTTTGAGCCACAAATGAACACATCTTTCATTCTCTCAATTACTAATTCCAGCGCAGACATCCGTTTGTCTTCCATGATGCTACTGGGAATCGACTCACTTCTGCAAGCTGTTTTGCACATATGGTACAAGCCATTAGTGCGCATTAGAATTCACAATGGATGCTAGGGCTTTTTGCATTTTATTAGAATAATACAAAGATTGATTACAAGTGAAGAAATAGCGCTAAAAGACAAGCACACTGAAAATCAGTTAGCTGATGTGCAAATGAAAAACCTTTAATACAAAGCCACGAGACAAACTGCAGGGCAAAATGCAGCTCATTAGACACAAGTGTTTTTATTAAAGCTGGCGATGGGGAAACATTATTTTGAAATCAACATCTCTTCGATAAATGAAGTCTCGAAGCTGTTAAATAAGCAGACTGTTGTTTCTTACACGCACAACAGAGCAAACCAACTTCTTAGGTTAAAGTACTGCAAGAAGTGAACATGTCCATATTGATGCATAGCAGTAAAGCTCTTATTAGGTATCTTTGAACAAATGATTCAAATAAAAGAAAGAAAGAAAGAAAGAAAGAAAGAAAGAAAGAAAGAAAGCGGTATGACACACAGAAAGCTCCGTTTTTGTATCGTCTCATTTTCATTTCGGTAAGAAATCCTACCTGAAGTAAATTTTCTGCTAACATTCAGTGGTAGTGCTTGTAAATCTAATTTCATGCAGGGAGCATTTTCATTTGGACACAGAGAGGGATGAACAAAGATTTGATTATCAACAAAACGTTGGCACAAAAAATTAGCTTTTTTTTCTTCCCCCGCACACAGAAAGCACTTAACCTACATACTGTACACCACTAAGGTGGAAGCCACTGAATATGTTCCCTGCTGCAGTTTTTACAACAGTTTTTGGTGGCATGAACATCTGCATGGTAACACGTGCGCTCCCTGATTCAGCCAAGGAGGACGGGAAGCTCAGTGTCTTCAAAGTGAGTGATTTGAGAGGCTGGAACAGCTGGTGTGCCAGATTTGCTCTCGTGTTCATGGCTGGACTCTCATCATCGGAGAAGTTTTGCTTGCACTGGCTACTTGATAAATATCTTAAATATTGGCAAAGCAGAAGGACGAACCTTCTAGCCAGTAAGCAAAACAGCTTCTGGAGTCTACTATCAAGAAAAAAAAGATGTGAAATAACAAGAAGTGTACATTAAACTCAAACATAAAGATGTGAGCTTGCATGTGGCGTACTTTACAGCGGCGATGAATGCTCCCGCCTGGAACACAGCGAGCCAGTTTATATTCACTCCAACTGGAGGTGCTGCCAGCTCTGGTATTAAATAGCACATCTGTCAGTGCCCACTGGAAGGCTAAGCCAGGATAGCCTAGATTCTAGGTCCAGATTCTGCCTCATGCAGTGTGTCACCCACTCAGTGAACATGACTGACACTATTGTCTGTGTGTGGAAGGGGAGGAAATAAACGCTGTTGTCGTCCTCTGAGGGCTGCTGGGCTGACATGATAGTGACATGTGCAGTACAGTCGCTGCCGTGCGAAGTGTCAGGCCAGCTCGACAGGCTCAATGAGGGAGGATGAAAAGCAGAAGCGGTCGTGATAGACGGACCCATCAAGAGCCGGCAGCCATGAGGGACACGCGGAACAAATTTGACACAGAAAAACTTCAAACCTTTTTCATTTGATAAATACTGATCAATAATTCAATGGCAGATAGCATTCAATGCGGCATTCACTCTCTCATGAATATACATAAGTCAGTAGTTGTAGATCTGATCTTTTTTTTAAGACACTGAGTTTGGGTTTGCTGCCATGTTCACAACAGCCTCATCCAGGTTGTTATAGTAAACATGAGTGTTTCTGTTTTTATGCGTTCATGATTCACCAAGTAGGGCAATTAGCCACCAGATCAAAAGTGCACACCCGGGTCAGCAGCTATAATCTTCATAATTCTGTCAAAATGGACACTTAATGAGGACACATAACGCATGAGTGACCTCTGCTGATTTCCAGCGCGGTAAACACTCACCATGAAATCAGATCAGGGGACATTTATGCTGTTCGATTGATTTGTCACAGCGATTGCAAAAAGGTCATTCTTTACACTTGGGATTAGTATTTACAGTACTCCTGTAACTCTCCTGTTATCACTGTACAAAACACACCGACACAGACCAGCTGGTGTACAAATGCGTACCTTAACCAGTAACCATGTTTTCAGGTGCATGCTGGTCTTTTACATCAAATCTACTTTCTTTCATTTGATATAATGATGCACAGCCCTGTTTGTCACTACTTATTCCCCCTGCCTAGAGACAATCTGAAAAGCCATTTTAATCCCAGTGTTTGATGGCTTATTTCCACTTTGTGCCAGATGTATCAGATTGTACCTTCTCATGCTATGGAGGGAAAACAGAGACACTTTTGAACATGACAACACGGCAGGCGACATTTTTTAAAGAGCATTTCGAAAAATTATTTCCATAGAAACCTATTTACTACCAGGATTAACTACCTGGAAACAATTACATACTGTGCAGAGAAAAAGGCTTTAGTCAACAAATCGATGTTGGATTGTTACAACTCGGCTAGTAACGGGCTGATCTGACTTTTGGGGAAAGCACCATCTTTTATTTGGTCTCATCCTGACTTCATGTTTTATTTCAGATTTTCTCTGTTAATGTATTTTAAGGCCACATCAAAGCAATCTGATGTGACACCAGGACACTGGGAATGTTGTCTTTTTTTCATAAAACAAATACAGTTCGTAACCTTTTACAATTCCAATAATTTGGTGACAAAGCCAAAGAGTTTAACATCTGCTCCACCTGTGCTATAGGACTTTTAAGATTAAGGCCAGAGGCCTTTTAGTCTAATATTTTAAAGTCCCACTCAGTTGATCAGTTGACCTTGTATGACTTTGATATTCGTGTGGTTCGGGGACACTGCCTGTCTTCAAATGTGACAAAAAAGTGAAATCCTTCAGTTTTGAAGATTTATTCAGAAGTAGCATAAACGTTTTGTCCTGCAACAGTAGTGTAATTTTCAATTTTCCTCTTTCAGATTTGAGCAGTAAAGAACTGACCGACAACAAGAGCCCAGTGCCTTTCCCTGTCTTCTTGCCGGTCAGCTACGAAGTTAAGGATGCCGACTACCTCTTCCTAAAAGAGGTAGGGCAGGACTTCATGAGGAACTCCAGCATGCAGAGCCACATCCAGCCCTTTGTTATTTTACGAGCCAGCCGCCAGCCGGTGGTCAACGCCAGCTATCGCACCATGTCCGCAGAGAAACCCGTGCCTCTAGATATGGTCCAGTCTGTGAAGCTCTTCAATGCACCAGAGGTCTTTACCTTTAACTGGAAAATCCAGGCCTTTGTCCTGACGCCTCGGGTTTTCTCCTCCAAGCCCAAAGTCAGGGTGCTCTTCTATGTTGCAGGCAGGGATTGGAACAGAGGGGAAGGCGCTCTGGATGAGCTACCATGTGTGACCGTGTATGCGTTCTGGCAAACCCAGGAGGTGAGGGGTTCCTGTGCCATAGGAGGTGAGAGGGGGACCTGCATGGCCGAGCTGGTTCCTACACCTGGCTGGTTTGCTCCAGGGTCAGAGGGCACCAGTAGAGAGAGGCAGGATCCATCTGCTGGGAACCCTGTGGAGCTGTACTACCAGGCTCAGCCAAAAGTCAGAGGGAAGTGCAATTCTGTGGATGGAAGTCGGTGGGGGGGTTCACAGCAGCAGGCAGAGTTTATTCCTGTCACTCCTATGCAGAGGATTGGAAGTGTGCGTCTTCTGCAGGTGCCTAAGGGGATGGCAACGCTTTCGCGCCTCAAGCTCGGTAATGCCATCGTCATACGGACATCCTCCAAACCTCTAAAGAAGACTGACATCGCCACCTTCTACATACTCATGGCCAGCTCTGCTCAGCTGACTAACTTCACTCTCAGGTAAAATGGAATTTTTTGCCTCCCTGAAATTTGCAGTGGTCAGCAATGTCACGGCTGACCACATGCTTGCAGTATTATAAGAGAAACTCTGTCCCCGATTTACATGGGCCTGTTATTTCAGCAAAGTTGAAATCATCTGGTCAGCAAAACCTCAGAATGGGGAACCGCTTACTAATAGTATTAGTCATCTTCCCTAATTCTTACCCAAATCCTTTGCCATCAAATATAAGCGAATATTGAACGAAATGAGATTTAGTATGGATTATGACATTTGCCTGGAAATATCATAGCTGTTAACCATCTTTCCTGGAAACGGGATGGATTATTTGAGCAGCAAAGCCTGAAGACATTAAGAGCAGTTTTAACAGCAGGAGTCATCAAGGTTAACACGGAGCAAATAATATGTGTGCCATATACCTCATTATTTCCTTTATTTAAAGGGTATGCTCAGGATCAGTGCACAGTGCTGTAGAGTGTATGCAGATCGCGGAGATTAGTAGCATGGCTTCATCTCACTTTGCAATGCAGAATGCTTTTGAATAGAGATGAGAGCACTTGTAGAACCATCTTAAAAAGACTGTAATTCCTCTGGAGACCTCTGACATACTTGGTAATGAAGGCTAAATTTATACAGACATGTTTCAAAAAACAGCCTTCCATATTTCCCAAGAACCAATGCCTCAACCAGCTGACTAATTATCCTTAGCCTAATATCACGGCTGTCTCTCAAGACGTCAGTCTGTTACTTCCCTTTTACAGGTGAAATGATGCAACGCGGCGAGATTGGCACCTCAAAACTGGATTTAAATTAAATGCTTCCAACCCGCACTCACCGTTTCATTGGTGGCTTTCACGGTCATCTGCAGCCTTTTGTTATCATCATCCAGGCGAAGATCAAACAGAAGCACGTGGCGGCAAAGCTACATTTGTCGAGGTTGGCTGTCAGCGCAGACAAGCAGAGATTTACGTTGACCCGATTAGAGGCAGGTTTTACAAATTGTTATTCAAGACACTATCAGCTTTATTCCAAGTCAGTGAATTATTGTCTGACAGGAGGCGTCAAATGCATTTTCCATACAAGACTCACTTATTAATTGACTTTGTTTGAGAGTGTCGTAAATCTGTGGAAGGTGTCCTGACTTAAGAACCGGCCTTAAAGGCAGCACCGAAGTGCAGAAGTGCCGGTTCCTGGACAGTCTGCACTCACAGAATCAAATCAATACCTCAAACACTTTAGAAGTGACTTCCGCCTCGACTTGCTCATGCGTGCTTCACTGAAGGTGAGTGGGTGAGCAGACAGTCATGGATTATTAATTCCCCTTTTTTAATTCAATTGTGAATGCTGGAAAAGGACCATATTATCTGAGCTGACAGCTGTGCATGGGTGCACTTGTCCTCCTTGTCAGGAAGCAACATTTCTCTCAGGTACTCGGCTCTTTTGCAAAAGGAAACATGCAAACTTGAGTCTGAAGGTGGTTTATCAAATATTTCAGCTGTCGCTGGATTTCCAGAAGTATTATGAAATAGTTTCACATTTGTTTGTTGTTGTTGCTTTTTAAGATTAGACCATGTACTTAATTTCATTATTTGGTTTCCTGTTTGTTTTGGTTTTTTTTAGCTTAGGCAACGGAGCCAAAAACCAATCCCTGCTTCCTCTTTTTATTGTGTCACTTTTAATCATTTCTGCTTTAATTCATTTACCCAATCATACACAAATGAACCAAAAGGAAAGCATTAATGCTGCCTCACTTCTTTCCTTTCTTCTCCTACTCTTCTGTTCTCTGGCAACATCGTTAGAAAGGAAAATGAAGTCCCTTCTGTACGTGTTGGTGACTACATCCATGTTTTTTTAGACCATTAACTTAAAAATATTGACTGTATCTTTAAGTTCCATACTCAGTTCCACAGTGCAGCCCTCAGCCAGCTTATCAGCACATTAAGAAGCGCTGTGCATCCAGTCCTCAACAGCTGTCTGTGTGCTTTATCACTGTCTGAATGTTCCATTAAGCTTTACTTAATACTCTCTCATCAGCATGATAAACCTGTGTTTGATGGCTATAGCTCCAGTCAAGGGAAATACAAATTCGAGGTTGATTGAGAAAAGACAAGCCACACCTGTCCGTCCGTCACGGCAAAAACGAACCTGTCACTCTCAGTGAGGCTTTTGTAAAGGTCACAGATAAAGTGTTGTACTACCATCATCGCGCTACCCACAGGAAGGGCAATTAGATTATCCTTTTACCCAGTTGAGTGGAATGAAGTATGAGCAAGTATGAGTGTATTTTTCCGTTTTCGTCTCAACATCTATTTAAATTCAGTAATCAGACTCAGTAGTACCCCCAGCTCCCCCATTCTAATGGCTTTATTTAAAAGTAGCATTGAGGCAATAAATTAACAGTGAGTTTCTGTATCAACAGGACACCGCGTCAGTGAGCTTTTCAACCACGGGTCTAATCATTCAACTCGGTGACAAATAGGGCTTTTACATCCATTTTAGTGCTGCGGTGCCTGCCATCTGGCAGGAGTGTTGGCATGAACATCTCCCCAACTCCCTAAACTGCTCCATAAGTACGATAAGCACGTTGCCGATGGCTGGCCATCAGACTGGCTAAACGGTGGACATTTGCCTGCATAATTAACGATTGCATCTGTTTCCGATTGCACTGGGGTTCACTGTGGTGCTGTGGCCCCGCAGTGATGCACTCACAAAGCTAAAGATGGGAACACAAATTATATCAGCAAAGTAATTACAAACCCTATGTAGCATCTCGATAGCAGCCTTGATGATGGAATGCATCTGGGTGAGCTGGAGGATATCTTCTAGGTCTTTGATCAAACTCAGCCTCTGTGCTCTTTGCGTTGCATGTGCGCTGTTTTGATTGTTGCTCTGTTGGCCATGTGTCTGTGATCAATCAATATAAGTCTAAAGAACACTGCATTACAAACAGTAAATAAGGAAAAGGAGAGGGCTAATGAAGGCCGAGGGCAATCGAGGCTCGCTTTGAGTGTATTTGAAAGTGTAGATGTCTACTATTGGGGCCGGTTCTCTTGTGGGCATTGTCTTGTGCGTTAGTGTTTTTAAGTGCGTGCACGCGCCCCTTAAGTGGATGAAGAGTATGCAAAAGGTGAAACAACAGTGCCACTCATGCCTTGCCTGGTCAGAAGTGAGATGGATGGCAGGTGCAGCACCTGAGAGCTGCTTTTCTCACACAGTGTCAGCTTCGGTCTCCACAGCCATCCATCTTCTCTGCCTCAGTGCCTCTCCCTGCCCGCTGCCTCCTCAGGCCCTGCTAACTGAAGCTATGGACACTGGTTCATGTTCATGTTCAGAAGAAATACGCCTCCTCGAGTCACAAGGGATTCTTTTTTTTTAATGCAAGGGAGCTGAGAGACAGAAAAAAAGGGGCTTTAGATAAGTCTTCTTGTTACTGTCACTTTTTATTAGTTAAACCCTGCTCCACTCAGCTCAATACACAGAGGTGTTTCATCGGCGCGCACGTTATTCAGAGGCCATTACTAGATTAACAGCCCTCCAAGGTGCTCTCATTAATACACCGAACATGCAATCCTGCTTACCTCACTCACGGTGGATTAAAGTTTTGGCCCACTGAAAGTAAACTTCACAATCTAAGTAAGCACTGTTGAAAGGAAAGATAAAAGAAAAGAAGTAAATATAATGTTCAACCAAAGCTGAGATATGCAGTGCGATACTGAAAATAGAAAAAGAAATCATACTGCAGATTTCCGTTCCATATTGCATGTGGTAGTTTGATGCAATGCGTGTAGATTGTGTTTCATGCTTTGAATTTTAATGCCCTTAAAAGAAGAATAACTGCTATAACTATAACAACCTTTTCTTATAAGGTACCCTATTTTTTGGACTATAAGGCGCACTTAAAATCATTTAATTTTATCAAAACTCGACAGTGCAGCTTATAATCCGGTGAGCCTTATGTATGAATTCTGGTTGTACTTGAGGACCTCGAACCGATTTTATGTGGTACACGGCGCTCAAAAATCTATCAAAAAATGTTTTAGTACGACTTTGGTAAGCTACGATGCCGCACCACTTGATGGATTGTCGGAGCATTACAGCTACGGCAATCAACACTGCGGTATCACTGAGAGTTAAAAACTGTCTAAATTCTTTCATCTTTAATAAAATGATCAGCGTTGCTGCTTTACCAGGTGTAACAATTAAGTTTAACATCCAGGCATCCATGAAAACGGAATTTATATAATTTAACAGGGTTAGAAGTTAGCAGGTAGTTAGCGCGCTAGTTTCCACTTAAACATGATATAGCATGTTCTGACTGAGAAATTTCTGAAAAATTAAAACGTACAGCTCTGCTATCACTTCAAACATAAACAAAGACAGAAAACTAAACAGCAGTGACTTTTGTAGGGTTACTGAAGTTGGGCTATCTGGTATATAATGATGTGCTATGTGATGGCTAGTAGCGACACAGCTATGTTAGCATAACATAAACAGTAAAGCTGGAGGATGAATGCTAATGTTTGTTTCGCTTAATCCGCCGTATAATCTGGTCCGCCTTATGGTCCGAAAAATACAATATATGTGTGTAAGTTAAACACTGAAATAAACTTTTCGGTGGGAGCATTGTTATTTTTTTTTACAAAGATTACATTTGATAAGAAATGTGAAGACAAAAAATAATTATCATTACCTTAGATGCACCTTCCTTCTTGTTATCTCCTTACCTTCATCCTAATCAGGGACTTGCAGGTTCCTCTTTGCTCCGCTCTCATCTGCCACCTGATATACCACCAGAGAAGCCATACACCGGCAACAGAATCTCACTCTTCCTTTTGCTTTATGTGATGAGAAGTGTTCAGAGCTAGAGCTGATTTAATTAGTTTCCAGTCTGTAAGTTGACTTACATTTCTGACTTGCGTTTGCCATAGCAACCTCTGTAGTAAAACTGGGAATGATGGCAATAATAGAAGCTTCAACTGAATGCTGAATTCAGCTACCCAGAATGCTACTGAAGGAATGAATATTATAACAGTGTATAACAGAATAAATATTAAAGTGATTAACCTGTTTCTAAAAAGGTGGCTTTCAGCTGTGTGCAATTGTCACAAGTTACACCACTAGATGATTTCACCCTTTAGCTCTCCGCTCCATGTAGGAACCTGTATTAATCAGACAAATGAGCTTCTGCACTGAGCAGCTGGAATGGAAATCAGCTGCTTCAGGGTCATGACGGCGCAAGATTAAACTGTTGAAAATGATACCGTTCAGTCCTTTTTAATTACGACCTTTAACCCGTAAGCTCTGTGTCCATTTTATGTTTTTAACAGTGTCACTGTTGCTGCAACAGGAGCCAGATTTATTCATTCTGAAAAGGAATGAGGGCCATATTTCTGTCTCACATCCCAGCCATTAAGACAGCGAGTGATTACAGGGAAATGCGGCTCCACAGCAGAAACTTATGCGCTAAAATCAGTGGCCACTTGAGACCTTCTCTCCTGATTACATTTTGCATGTAATCTGGAGCAAAGGTCTCAAGCGGTTTTGCCAAAGATGTTTCTTTCCAGATTACATGTTTGCTGTGCAGATGTTGTTACAAAGGGTGGCTCAGATTTGTTGTACAAATGTAAAAAATGTGCACACGAGTAACGCTTTTCAATTAAGAGATAATGCATGCTTAGGCTGCTCTCCTGTCACCGCGCATAACAAGGGAGTAACGTCCTCTCTTCTTTTGCCTGCTTTTGAAATACAACAGCAAAGCCAAAGAAAGAGAAGCGCTCAGATTGCTGTTGCTCCTATCAAAAATTACACCTCCTCTGAGACTCATAATGCGCTCAACAGTTGTGTTTATCTCAGAGATAAACCACACAGCTTTGCATGCAGATGAAAAACAAAGAATCACACGAGGATGTTTTTCCTGAACATTCGGATACTCTGTCTTGTTCGTGCATATTCAGCAAGTCTGGCATATTTACATGTGTGCCCCTCCTGGCCTCCACAATTCTTCCAGAAGAGTATCTCATTAACATTTGACCTACTGCAAGCTGCTTATGCTGGGAAAGCCCCACGGGGAAGGTCTGTTTGGCTGCATAATGCACACCATTTACAAATTAGACACCAAGAAAACTAATACTCCATTAGTACATTTTGAATAATGAGAGCACGTGAATATAAATAGAAAGAACAATGTTTTCTTTGCACCTTTAATTGCACAGAGGTGATGGTAATTACAGGTTGAAATAAGGATAAATATATATATCACAGGTTTGTGTTTTTGTATTTTCTCTCTCTTACAATTTTCTTTACATTTTCTTTTAACTGTATGTACAGAGTCTAATAAATATTGCCTTTGATTGATGTTTTATGCAATATCAGGGTTGAGAGGTAACTTGTTCCAATTATGTGTTAAATGTAATTAATATTTTTATAACTAGTAAGTTATATCAGGAGAAATCGTTTTCTTGAGACAAGAGAGAAAGAGTCCTACAAACAGCTTGAAGCAACAAACTAAACATACTCTCCAGCTGATGTAATTTCAACACTCGGCTTATATTTGTTATTCAAACTTTCTGAAGGTCTTGGCTGCTTTTTCACTCACTTTCACTACGATTTTCCCAACAGCCCTTGGTTTTGTGTGTGTATATGTGTGTGTGTGTTTAGCTAGCAGGCTGTCACAATACGCATAATTTGTCCGTCTTCTTTAGCTGAATCTATGAAAGAGAACATAGTTTACCAAACAAAAATTTTTGTACAAGTGGAGGACAAAAGAACAAGTAGTGGGCCTAAAAAAAACTATCTACAGCAGATAAACAGTATCTGAAAAGCCCAGTGACCAAAATGGGAACAAATCCAGCAAATACCTCACTGAACCCAATGATGAATCTGCATCATTGGAAATGGTTTCAGTGGAAAGATTGCCATTTTTTAAGGGAGGGAAATGGGAAGAAAATGCAGATGTAAAATTCTGCTTTAAATCATCATCAGTGTATATGGAGGACATCAGGAGAGAGGAGCAACGGTGAGTATCTACAGCCATCTGAAAAAGAGAGTGGAGGCTCTGTCATGGTTCGTGGCTGCATTTCAGCCAGTGGTGTTTGGGGGCTTGTCAGATTTTAATCCACCATGCAATACCATCTGGAAAGCAATGATTGGCAATGATACCAAACACATTGCCACTGTGGTAAAAGCATACCTAGATCGAAAAGCACTGGCCTCCCCAGACCTCAACAAGTCTGGGATAATCTAAACAGAGAAAAAAGGCAGCCAACATCCAAAGACAGGTGTTCTTAAAGATGTTAAATGTTCTTAAAGAAGGCTGGAGAACTATTCCTGAAGACTACTTCAAGAAAGTACAGAAACCTTTCCTAAGAGAGTTCACGTTGGTCATAGACTTTCAAATTTGAATGAATCCTAAAATCTCTATTTTTGCCTGTATTTCCATTAATGTTTGTACATTAAATTACTGCACCAGTCAGAGTTGAGGCTTCTTCTTATTTGTCATAAGATTGTTGAGGCAGTGTGAGACAAAAACTAGATGTTGAAAAGTGTGAGAGCCTACAACCCTGCGAGTTACCAATACTGGTCTTTATTTTAAAATGGAATAAAGTTACCTCCTATATAATTAATGTAATTAATGCTCTATCTATTCGGTTAGTCCCCAGGCCTGAATATCAACTTTATGCAGCTTCCTTCTTATTACTGAAATGGATTTATCGTGAGAAACCAGACAAGATTAAAAGCATTAATTAAATTCACCTATAAATGAATTTTAAGGTGGAAGTTTAAATCTACTGTACATGAGGGAACTATATTTAACACATTTTTTTTCACAAGAAAATTCCAAAACTCATGAAAAAAAGAAAAAGCCAGAAATGTAATGTAATGTAAAAATTTATTGCATTCTTGACCTTTTCATTTTCGACTTTTCACAGAGCAACAGTAAGGAAAGGTGTGACCTTTCGAACAGTAACACCCAGTAACTCTTTACTGTGGGACATCACTCTGGATTTGAGTGTGGATGGCGCCATCGCTGTTATTTGTCAGAGAAAGGCTCCCATACCTGGGAAAAGGCAAGTCTGTTCTCTTCACATTACTTTATATGTCACTGTAGACTATTCATGTATGTCTGTTTTTTTGTTGCTGGGAAATCTATCACCGCTGATATATTTAGACCGCAGAGCTAAAAGGGGAATTTTAATGCATCGTGGGTTGCCGGTACCTCCAGCTGTTTAAAGCGGACGTGTGTCTGCATTGGAAAAGCAAATCACAAACAGTCTGTACTGTACATGTCTGCATGTATGTGGTTCATTGCATATTGTCCAGAGGGGATATACTTTAACCACTGGATGACTGCAGGTATTCTTGTAAAGAAAGTCCTTGTAGGGAGGTATGCTTTTTACCCCCCTTTAAGTCCCACTTTCTGTCTGCACTTTAATTATTTCAAGACATTCACTAACTGTGAACGGGAAGGTATTTCTAGCATGTAGTACCCTGCTTTATTTTAACCTAAAAAGTGCAAGCTACTGAGTGCATCCTAAGGCTTGATGCTAAAACTATTTGCAAGACATCTGCAGGTTGGTCTGATCAGTCGGCTCTTTGGGTTCCTAAGAAGTACTTAACTTGCTCCATAATCTCATTAAACAGGACTACAACCATTCCCTGACAACCAGCCTTTCTCAGATGTCCTTTAAAGTTCAGCCAAGTGCAGCTTCATTTCGCTTAACTGCAATGAGCTGAGTACAATTAAGAGTTAAGTCTGATAAGCGTGGCCCGTGCCTCCTGAGATTAAAAGACACCTGTTTTTTTTTCCGTCTTGTTTTTTAAAGGACAAGGCAACGCAGGGGAAAAATGTTATGCCATGGTCTGTCACTCAGGTTTGCTTATTACTGTACCTTTTTGCTACTGCCAACAGTGGAGTTGCCACAGGGATGTGTTAAAATCTACACTACCTATTTGTAATGTGTGGTTATCAGGTATTAATTGCATACTAAAGTGATTTTTTGGGTCCTTAAGTGACAGTTTGACTGCGCAGCCTCTGTTTCTGTCTCTGTTTTGTTTCCTATATTACGGTGTTATACTGAGGGCTGTGCCATGAAGTGAGTCAACTCTTCATCGAGGCAATCTCAGGAAACACTTTACAATTTTGGCTGTAACTTAATGAGTCCCAAATACTGTGAAAGACGGGTCATTTAAACTGCATCTCTAATTGTCCAGCATCACCATTCCTAGATGATCCCTTGGAGCTTGGTGGATGAGAAGCGATAGAGACTCTGATTTTTAGAAATCATGTAAAGCCTTTCAGTTTTCCTGACAAACACAAATATTCAATGCTTCGTTTTTCTCTGCTGGCAGCAAACAATTCCAGGCGATTTCATTGGCCTTCATTTGACGACCTAATCCTAAAGCAGACAACTAAAGCCTAGTAGACAACTCGATGACCTTTACAGAAGATTTGCAAAGTGTAGTAACCAGTTGGAATTGTTTTTTATTAATACTTGTTCTTTACTTAGTCCCCAGAGCGTTTACCCCACCAGGGTTGCAGCTGAAAGAATAAGGCTAAAACGGTCTTAAACACCACAAGCAACACATGAATTTGATGGAAAATGCAATCACGATGACAGTCAGATCCACCTGTGGCTTATCGATGGGGGCAAGGTTTGCCAGGTTTCCTTTGTGGTTATGGCTGCACCAATAGACACAAACGCTGGATGGAAAAAAAAAATAGCGCAGTGGAACATTATTTTCTCGTGGCACTTCTGGGCTGCAGAAAAGTTAGCAAGAGTGCACTTGATATCCACGGGCTTGGAGTTTGCTCTAGTGTGATATATGCAGCTCTACACCGTCCATGTTTGTGATGGATCATCTGGTGCCAGCACTCACCATTTTCTGTACCATTTAACACTAATTCAGGCTAATTGCACAGCCCTCGGGTCTCTTCACACGCTAGTTTGTTTCAGAAAATTCCAGTAAAGTTTGTCGCTGACCTGCCTACATTTCCTCAACTAATACCTTTGACAGCGCCACAGTCTGGGGGCCCATGGGAAATCTCAAAATTGTATCATAATTAAATAAAGCATTGACTTCGTTCGGAGACAATTATCATATTGAGATTTGTATTATTATTAAATTATATAGGCAAAAGCCCATTAGGGCTATGCTAGCAGCTTTCTGAATCAAAATGACAACATAGTAACAAAGACTATGTTGTTACTAAAAGCTAAAAAGCTTTTTATTCAGACTCAAAAGCAGAGGATGACTGGTTTTCTTGCAATTCTTTTGGAGCGCATAAAATACCTTTCATCCAATTACCGGAAACATTTCCGTTACAGGCAGCACAGGTGTTAACCTCTGGATGGCAAGGGTCATTCCAAGATGTTTAAAATGTAGTGACTGAATGTAGTGACTGACTGTTAACCTGAAACGGTCAGGGTGGGGCCCATGGGAAATCAGAAAATTCAATCAGAAATGAATAAAGCACTGAAAATAGGCTTAGAATACAGTGGGCATGATTTATAGGCCTTTGTGCATTACCATGTGCCCTAATACAAATGGCATTATACGAAGAATGGCACTTAAAGAGAATCTGGATGCTTTAGTTATTTATTTATTTCTATTGAATAAATGTTTTGCATGGTGGTGAAAGACGTATGCAGGTGCCTGCAGAACTCTTCCAGCTCAACATATACACTTTAGATTTAAAATGTCAACTGTAAGAGTTAGATTCTGCCTCTAGAGGAATTTTAAAGAGATGTTTGTGAAACAAGATTTTGATCTGTGTGTGAATATATATATATATATATATATATATATATATATATATATATATATATATATATTTTTTTTTTTTTTTTTTTTTTTTAGACCCACTATAGAGTTTCATTCAAAAATGGTAAAGCTAAGCGTGCTTTTGTGGAAGATTGCTTTGTCAGATTTCATACAACATTAGACAGCTTGCCGTAATCTGAGAAACAACACTGAATTTATTGTCATTATAGGTTTGACCTCATTATGTTGTTTTCCCCATTTGCCGTGGATTGTGACATTGTTTATTACAACTTCTTTATGGGTTAAAATATTTATTTACCCAGTCTTTTTGCTAATCCTCTCTAAAATGTCATGAAACTAACGGAACCCCTGCTGGGAGCGTCTACTGTCACACCACTATGGGGACTTCTCTGACTTTTTGCTTAGCTGGCTTTAGCAAACACCAAAAGTATTTGCTGTATTTATACATTTAAGCTTTATTTATTTATTTTTATCCTCAGTTGCAAAGGGCTTGGTGTGGATCTTAATATTTAAGTACTGCTATTCTCAGGCAGACTGCCATCCGTAAACAAGATGCTGAAGCATCCATTCCCTGTAAGCTCCACAATAAATTACAGGGGGTGTTATTTATGTGTGTGTTATTTACATAACACACACATAAAAACATCCCCCATATATTGTTGGATATGTGTGTTAATACGGTGAATACCGACTTCATACCACATAGGCATGTTTATCTGAATTAAACATATCTTGTTTTGACAGTTGACCAGAATGCGATTATCTTATTCCTGGGTCTTTGAGCGATAGCCTAAAATGATTAAATTACACTCAATCTCTGTCTAGCTCCTAATGATGGCAGCTATGACTGAGAGAACCAAACAGAGACAGCTTTTTGTGTGCCTTGTTGCTGCGCTTGGAACTTAATGAAGGAATAATAAAAAACTACTTTCAGTTTCTCCTGTTGTTACTCCAGAGCAACAAAAGGCGGCTGGTGTGCAGCCTTTTTAGAGGTCATTTTCATGCTGTGCCTCCACACGAGTCAGACACAGATTTATAACATGGACACACAGATGCAGTGAGACTGATAACGCCCATGTGCTTATGCTTATTGCGTTTTTGTCCAGCAATACATCTTTTCTGCAGCTCCATACAATGCCCGCAAATAAACCCAGGGTACTAACTACAACACGACCATGGCAGAAAATTGAATCCGTGGCTAGGAAGCTCTCTTGCAGCTGTCATCACTGAGAGGCTATTATAAGTTACACAGGCTCATACTTTGTTTTGTATTCAGGATGCCGCTGTCCTCAGACCACCTTTTATTCTACACCCATTTAACGCGACCAGCAACCCGAGGGGAGTGTCAGCAAAGAGAAATTCAGCTCTGTTCTTTTCTAGTTTAGCTTGTGAAGAAGCCTAGAGATGCAAAGCCCACTCCACGGCTAAAAAAAAGGACTGTGTCTTGTCACAAACACTAGGATCACATCGCACTCTGAAATTTTTTTTTCTACACTTCTATCCATGGGGCCAAATTCGTAACATGTCACTATGAATTTTAAGATGAATATCTCCAAAACTCCAGGCTCAGTCTCAACTGCTTTTACTTCTTCCTCGTACTGAAAAAAGCAAACTCACTTTGAATTGAAATTTCCTTAAAAAAAAATCAACGAATTAATTAATTAAAATAATAGTAATAATAATAATGATGTTAGGTTTTTACTTGATAGTTTAAATTAAAGACTAAATTCATACGACAGGAGTCGCCTCAAGGCATTTTGTGATGTAAATTAGAGAGCCTACAAAAATACAACAATAATACACAGGCTTCAGTTACTATACAGTGCAATAGCTGGAGACTGTGATTCTGCTGTTGTGCCTTGTGAATGAGGAGACAGCTGAAACTAGCATCTATAACTTTATAAATCATGAAGGAACAGAAAAACGCAAAAATCACTGAAAAGACTGAGATTGAAGTTTTTATGCAGACATTCAGGAAATGGATGAAGAACTAAATATGTGAGTCTGTTAGTATGATAACATGCTGATTTTTGTCTGAAGCCTTGCTGTGCTTTGGCCTTTTGGAGCGGAAAGCGTTGCTGTAGACTCACTGTAGGGCCAAGTTCCCTAAATTGGTTGAAAAAGCATGTAAGCACAATTGCCAAATAGTGCTCATATGTCTGTGTGGGGGGTTTTTTCCTAGTGAAAAAGAGCACAATTTTCTTTATTGTTGTTATTGTTGGCGCTATATAAATAAGAGTGAATTGAATTAAACACAGTTTATTTAAAAATCAAGTGAAAAAAATAGGACATGCTCATTTTCTGTGTTAAATATCAGCGCAATTAGTGCTAGCAATTAGCAGTAGCAATTAGCAATTAGCAGTAAATTGCATGTCGCAAACGTTAGTAAATCTATCAGAGCGCTTGATTTAAAAATTTTCTATTCTGAGAAAGGAAGGGGGTCAGTTGCAAAATTCTCTTAGTTGCCACCTCGTACACATAATATTATCACTGCACTGTCTTTGCAAACACTGACACTACTGTTTTATGCCAAAACCCACTTTGCACTGAGGCAGCGCTTTAGTAAATCTGAGCCATAGCATGTAATAGACAAACTACAGAACATATTTACGTCCCATTTCTCACTGCCTTCCCTTTTCTGTTCTCTTTCCCCTCATCTCCAGTCCAGGTCAAGGGTGCCCCTTCAAACCCTTTATTGACCGGCCCTTCAAATTTACCTGTAAAATGGGCCCGCTGGTGGGCCCATGGTCAATAAAGGGTTAAGCTTGGGTCTGCCTGAGGTTACTTCCTGTTGAAAGGGAGCTTTTCCTTCCCACCATTGCCTTGGCCCCAGTTTTCAGAGTTTTCTCTCTAACAGGGTCTTTATTTTACAGTATAAAGTATGTGTTTGTTTTTTTGTGTTACATACATAAAACTGAATTGAACTGAAAGTGCAGAGTGTGCCTACACATCTTTTTGTTTCTCGGTAATCCTGGTTTTGGATCAGTAAACTTTTGTGCTGTGTTTAATCACTTAACCTCAGATACACAGGTCTCTTTAGAAACATTAAAAGCTACATTATTGCTTGAACCGAAGAGCACTCGAGGCAACATGAAGCTGCGCTAACAAGAGTCTGATTATCTTCGTTTTAACACAAGATGTGTTGTACTGAAATTATAAAGCAGGTGTGATTTCACGTGTATATAATGCATATTTCATCTGTCAAATTAACACAGCTCTTTGCTTACCACTCAGGCTTGAAAGCAGTTTGTTGGAGGTACTTCAAATTGATTTTAAAGTTGAAGAATTGAGCAGCCCTCTCGACAGCCAGGTAATCATATGGAAGCTGGAGCTACCATCCACATCCAAAAACGGAGTCAAGACCGAAGGAGCCATGAGGATCTATACCACTCAGAGAGACTTTGTCGGCCTAGCTCCTCTCATAATGGTGAGTTAGCTGTCATCTCTCCTGTCACACCTAATCAGAGTAAAACACCAGGATCGATGTTGCCAACAGCAGAGTTTCCAATAATGCTAAGATTGCATCCTTTGAGCGTCGGTGCATGAAAATATCATAAAATGCACTTTGCTCTGATCTGTTCCTGTCTGGTTTGCATACACAGAAGGCTGGATATGCTTTGGACTGTTTAGTAAATGGCTTCTATTTTGAGCAGACTGTGACCTTGTGTTGTTGACTGTCAACTAGCTGATGTCTCCTCTGTGTTGTTCTGCTCTGTTCTAGCGTGCATTATGTGGTCATTCTCTCCTGCTAACAGCTGCTTCATGTGCTTCTATTTTGGTGCCGCAGGCCTCTTTTATTGTGCTACCTCTATTATTAACCCGTGATATAATCTCCTCTACTCAATGAGAAACATTATAGCACATTTAATTGCCGTGCTGAATCTGAGTTATCTGTCACCGGGGCCAGCTCCTAACTAAAACAGTGTTTTGAGAGATAACTTTCACATTTGTTCGACTACATATAATTGAAATATGTAATTTATACAAATAAAAGATAATTGCTATACTTTTAATGAAGGCTTTAGTAAGATTATGCAGGCTATATGCTTCATTTCCATCTTAAAGGTGCTGAAGTGCTCAAAGCTATGTGGAAAAGCTACAGTATCCCGATTTGTAAATTTGACATGGCTCATCTCGCTGGTGGATTAGAAGCTGACCTCAGGCCAAACAGGAGGAGATTTGATGGTTGGCTCAAGGGGACATTAGCGCTGACTGATCACTCTTGGCCTTGCTCCATGAATTTCAGCTAGTGCTGCTGCTCACTACTTCTATAGGAGGGGGGAGGAAAGAAAAAAGCTTCACTGATACTACCTTCACATCAGAGTTTTCAGTTGCACGTTTATTTATTTCTGCCTAATTTAAAGCGGTTTTACTCTTGAGGGGACAAGTTTCCATCTGCTTCATTTTCATACTTGGAGTGGCCAAATGTCTCTTTATATTTGATTTGTTCATTCACAGAACTGCACGGCACTTCAGCTTATAATATTCGATTAATTCAGCTTCATTTAAAGCAGTCTGTTTTCTGTTGTTTTTTTCTTTTTTTTCATAGAGAACGACACTTACCCATCTGCTTCATTTTCATGCTTTGATTATCCAAGGATTCCTACAAATAACTATCAATTTATTTTAACAAGGCACCTCACATTTATAGTGTTACGCAAATAGCCTTCATTTGTGGAATAAAGTGCTTTAGAGCTCACCTCTTAGTCACCTAACAGGTACTCAAAGACCAAGGGAAGCTATTGATCAAACAAGGCCCTAACCCAACCAATCTATGCCAAAAGACAATGAGACAAAAGGAGCCAGGAATCGAACCACCAACTCGTCCAGAAGCGGATGAGCGCTCTTATTTCCGTGACATTTATAATTAACAATGCACCGTGCATCGCAGGCAGGCTCTGTGTGTGATAAAGACTATTTTTAGTCCATGTTTCTGGGTATTTTCCCATGTGTGAAGTGATACAGCATCCCTTTGAGGGACATGCCTGTGCAGTAAAAAATCCAAGATTAGCTCTTACTTCTATGTGGTGACCGGGCCATCACCCAGCCTTAACTCTACTCCCCCACTTGCTTCCCAAAGGCGGATTGGCCTTCTTACCTCGCCACTGCTGCTGAGTCGCTGAGTCACGCTTCATCGCCCGTGTCTCCTGTCTACCTCCTCTAACTGCATCCCATGCCACTCTTATTAAAAAAATAAATTAATTAAAAATCTTTGTCACTGTGACAGTAGCACTACCACGTAAACTCTAAAACTGAACTGGAATATGAAACTCATTTCTCTTTGCTCTCTCTGCAGGACACGGAGATTCTGAACACCGCTGTGCTGACGGGAAAGAAGGTGGTGATGCCTGTGAGGACGGTAGCTGTGGAGGAAGATGGAGTAGTCACGGATGTGTCTGATTACACAGACTGTAGCTCCACTGATGAAGACGTTCTCAAGGTAGGATTTGCACGTCCCCCTTATGACTTACTTTACAATGAACAAATTCCCCGTCCCTTTGGTTTTAAACGTTCCAAGAACAATGACAGAACAAAGGATGTGAACTTCAGTGGTATGTCCATCAACAACAATAAAGTGCTTCATATTTGGACCTTGCTTCCCTGTCCTAATGTTGAGAGGCATAAGAAAGTTGAGTAGTTTCTTTGTAATACTCATGGACAAGGTTAGTTTTATGTGTCAAGGGAAGGACAGCTGAACACAAAGACGTTGCTCCAAAGTCACTTTTACTCTCTCCCTCTTTTCCACATGGTAAAACAAACTATTAGTGAGACTTTGACAACATTTCCCATCAATCTCCCCGACAATGAACAGCTACTGTGCTAAATTGCTCACAACATGACCTCTCAATCTACCACTGTGCTTCCATCCCGCGACTTGTCCCTTTTATCCTGTATAAGTGAGCACGACTGACTGCAGAAATTGTTTATGGATGAAATTGAAAGTCAGGTGCCTAGCCTTCGAGGTCAAAGGCTCTTGATATATTTACCCAAGATTAAAAAAGAAATAGCCATGCAGTGGGCTCCAGTTCTCTGGCGCAATTGAATTTTGTAAGTTTATCCAACGGAAGCTGTCCCAGCTAATAAATAAATGCACTTGCAGTATGACGAGGTCACGGGCAGTAAGTGTACCTGTATCAAGCGCAGATTTGTGCGGGTTATAGAAAAACAGAATTATGTGGAACAGTCAAGAGGACGACTGTGGACTAAAATATTCTTTTTCAACCTTGACTATAGCCATGTTGTATGTTTGCTGACCAGATAGCAGATTCAGTCACAAATATTCCCTTTAATCTTCTTAGTCTAACAGCTTGACTCAGATATATTTTCTCCTCTATTTTGCCTGAAGATCAAATCTGCTAGTGATAGATGGGGAAGGATTTATCTGGAATTTATAGCTCACGTGACCTGGAAAAAAAAACCCAAACAAAAAAAACAACTCCCTCTTTGGTGGAAGCGATTCCCAAATGTGTAAAAATGATACAGAGAAAAATATGGAAATAAGGTATGAAGGATTTACATCTGAGCATTTAACATTTTAACATTTTGATTTGGTCAGTTAAGTATCAGAGGGGGTTGTGAATCAGTTTCAGCTGCTTTGGTGCTATGCTGGTGCATTGGATTCTGGGCTCCTCCTGGTGTACAACATTATCCGGCCTCATGTGGTGACGTATGCGGGCAGTTCCTGGAGGACAAAGGAATAGATACTACTAACAAGCCCCCATGCTCGCTTGACCTAAATCCAACAGAACTCCTCTGGGACTTTATGTTTCTGTCCATCCAACACCACCAGATTGCACCTCAGACTGTCCACAACCTCAGTGACATCCTGGTCTAGATCTGGGAGGAGATTCCACAGGGCACCGTCTGCCATGTCAGGAACACGATGTTGTCAAGCATGCATACATGTATGTGGGGGCCACAGAAACTACTGAGTACCATTTTGAGCTGTTGCAATGAAAATTCAGCAAAATGGACTAGACTTCCGCATTATTTTTTCACTTTGAGTTTCAGGGTGTCTTTGAATCCAGCTCTTTGTAGGCTGATCATTTTGATTTGCATTTCGTTCCTAACACATTACCCAGTCTCTATCAGTATAGATATCCAGCATGATTTTTGTCCCATTGAGATCTGATGTGTTTTCAAAGTTTTCCTTTATTTTTGAGCACGTGTTATTAACCAGAACTTTTTATTAGGTGATACAGCAGTTTAACCAAAAAATTTACATGATATTACATGATATTTACTTGATATTTTAATTGTGCACATTCAGTAAAACTCTCTATGTGCATGTGCAGAGTTGTGTCACTGAAGCGCGCATTTCAGCATTTTTAATTTCTGCCTGTCTGTAATACTGTACCCAGTGATGAAAGCCAAATCCCATTTTAACATAAATATCTTTGCGATACCGAAAATGGTGAGGGATATTCTTGGACAAAGAATGAGATTATGACTGGAATGAGTTGGCGGATGGCACATTCAAAATGGCATTCCCTTTTAACTTATTCTTCGGAATATTATTTGAACACAGCAGACGGTGGAGGTCCTGGAAAGTGCTCCTCTAACACAGTAGAAAATTAGCAAATTGCCTTAAATCATGGCTGACCAGCTGACTTCCCACACACTGAATTAAATACATGAAGATTCAACACAAGTGCACTGAAAATAAATGAGCCCTTGTCTGTTGTTCTGTTTTTGCATGGAAATTTTTTCCCTGACATCTATTTGAAAGGTTTTGTGCCACTTCTTAGAAATACACTGTTAGGTATAAAAGCAGAAACTACATCCGAGTTAGCAGCAGGGCTGACATGATGAGTGATGGGGTTATTCTAAAGATGTTCCATATCCACGGGATGCAGTTCCGAGATGCAATGATGACACAGGATACTCTAAAAAAAAAAAACAACTAAAAATTGCACGACCCGGTGACAGCACATCTCGTACGTCTTGGGTCCACACCGCTTCGAGATGTAACTTATATATGTAGTCATCCTTTAGCCATCTGTCAATGTCAGTGTATTTCCTTTTATTCCCCTGGGTGTTTTCAGTCACTAGAGTTCAGTGATTTGTTAATTATTGTATTGGCCAAAGACGACCAAGTGAAACCTCCTGACGTGACGCAAAATGATGCTGAAGCAGCTGCCCAAACTTGCAAAGGTCACCTTTGAAATTCTGTTGTAATGAATGCACTTGGTTGTGAAGGACTGATGCTCAGCGTGGACTACATGATATTTCGATTAACATAAAACTGCAATGCTGCCTCTTCCCAACGCCTCACACCGGTGATCATCACAGTAGTTTATTAAAGCCAGCTGACATTACTGCGGTGACACATCCAGTGCAAAACTGCTTCATGGCTATTTGTTGTTGCAGGAATGGCCGATGTGTTAAAATGGTGACTTTCATGAGAATACTTGATTATTGTTTGTCATTGGTAGGAAGAATATCGCTTTCATTAGCAAGTTTAATCCCGAGTTTGATGTAGATTGTTTACATAATCATCTTAGACAAAAAACGATAAGATGCTCACGTGCCGGCGGACTGTTTCCATGTTATCGTTACCTCTCCAGGTGTCCGACAGGTGTGACTATGTTTTCGTAAATGGAAAAGAGGTTAAGGGGAAGATAAAGATGACGGTAAACTTCACCTACAGCTACCTGAGTGCTCAGCTCGAACTGAATGTGTGGATGCCCCGGCTTCCTCTCCAGATTGAGGTGTCAGACACAGAGCTGAGCCAGATCAAAAGCTGGAGGGTACCCATCCTCACCTCAAAAAGGTAGGAAACCACTAACAACACAAAATCCCTTTGCTTAATTTCTACAGTAGGTGTGATTTCCAGGGGCATTTTTTTTATTCATACAAATTTAAATCATATCTCTCCGAGGATTTAGAGGTTAGATTCCATTATGTAATGCACTGCAATAATTCAGTGTGATCCAATCAAATAAAGAGACAGACAGGGCTGAGTGATTGATATAGAGGTGAAAGCATGTACTGTTTGATAGGCCTGACCTGCCCGTATGTTTTTGTGCTCATGTCCCAGAACTGGCTGGAACAGTGATGAAGACGATCGGAAGGGGAAGGGCTGTATGCTGCAGTTTCAGCATGCCCTTGTGAGGGTGCTAACCCATTTCATGGCAGAGCAAGAAGACCCCCGGGATCCAAAGGCCTATTTCCTGGGGTCTGATTGGCAGGTGGATGTCACAAGGTTGGTTCGATACTTCATGAAGGTGGAGGACACTCGAGTGGCAAGGCTACAGGCAGGAAGAGTGCTGTCGGGGAAAGACTTTGGGACCACTGCCATCCAGGTAATAAACTGGAATACTCTTTGGATTAGTCTTGTGAGCCAGCTCTAACTTGCTGCCTTTTCACAGAGTAACTCTTTTTCTGAATTGAACCGTTTCTGTCTGAGGCAAAGAGTTAAAAATGAGATCAAATCTGAAGCAGCCTAAAAAAGGTGACTTTACCTGATGTTGACAGGTGTTTTCTCCACTATCTGATGCCATCTTGGCTAAAACAACTATCAGAGTTGTGGATGACAAAGTGACCATCACAGAGCTGGGGGTTCAGCTGGTTACAGGGCTCTCCATGACATTACAGCTCAGTGCAGGAAGCAACAGGGCCATACTGGCTACCACAACCACACAGGAGGTGCTACAGAGTCCCAAACAGGTAACATCCTTTATCATTTTTTAAATGTAAAGATTTTAGATTCAAAGATCAAAGTACAATCTTTTTACAATTTCTTTGTTCTCTTAGGAAGCTTTGGTCAGTGCCTGGATACAATTCAGTGATGGCAATCAGACACCTCTTGACATTTATGATCAATCCCTTTTCCGTGTGACGGTGACCTCTCTAGATCAGGGAGTGGTGTCGGTGCAGGGCACGCCACCAGCTGTGGCGGCAGAAGGAGAGGGCGAGGGAGTCTTGGTCAGAGTAGAGATGTCCATCTGTGAGGCCTGTCAGAAGTCCAAACGCAAAAGTACTTTTGCAGTAGGCAACGGCACCCTCAAGGTCAAATTTCAAGCGAACACTAAGCGATCAGATGGAATATTCGACAGCAGTACTGTTAGCAACAAGGAAACTGACTATGGGAACGATGGGGAAGAAGTGGAGCGTCAGAGGAAGCAGAGAAAGCCATCCCAGGATGCTTCACCACGCATGCCAAACTTAGACAGAGAAGAAAGCGCCATACAGAAGATCACGACCACTATTAAATCTACAGAAAGAACCCTGATAACCAGCGGTAGCCTCGGAGGAGTGGGTAAGACCAGTAATTCAGGAAGTCCTGGTAGTCCTACTACTGTGGCTAATGTCAGCCTAATGAGCAGCCCTGGTGAGAACAGCAAAGGATACGGGTCAGACAACATGATAGTGGAGGATATGAGCAGCGTTAGCTTCACCAGCACGGTGAAAGTTCCCAGGAATCTGGTAAACTCCAACAACTTCCCCACCAAGGTGGAGACCCCTGGGCAGGGGACGACAGAAATAGAAGTTGGTGGTGAAGAAGTTTTGGCAAACAGGCCTCTAACAGACTTAGAGATTGGCATGTATGCTTTGTTGGGTGTCTTTTGCCTGGCCATCCTGGTTTTTCTGGTAAACTGTGTCTCATATGTTGTTAAGTTCAGGCACAAGAAACCGCCCTCTCACGGCCAGGAACCCACAGGCCACAGGCACGACTGGGTATGGCTGGGCACAGATGCTGAGCTGGTGATGAGCGTGCCGGGCAGCCCGGTCCAGCAAGACTCCCAAACTACAACCACTGTGATAGACATTGGGCCTGATAAGACTGGCTCTCTTTCCAGGAGGCCCAGTTGTCTGGCCTCCGTCACAGATTCTCCCCTCAGTTGCGTAGGCTCCCTCAGAGGCAAACCGATGCCCACAGAGTCCCTCCACTCGCCCACCAGCAAGAGAAAGAGAGTCCAGTTCACAACCTTCTCCACACTAGAGCGCCAGCATTCACCACATCTCCCACCCAGAGAGAACGGCCATGGCATCCATTGGGTTGGAAAGGAGGACAGCTGTGGGGAGGAACCTCAAGTGCCCATCACAGAGCCTGGGGACCAGTTATAATAGAGAACCTGATCAGACCTCACATGTACAGCAGATGTGGCTTTGATCACCTCAATGCCTTTGTCAACTCTGAAAACTCTCGAGAATTTATGATTTTGGAATTGCCCTCCTCTACATTTCATTACCTATCAAGGCCTTTTACATGTACTGTATATTATTGTTAATATTGGAGAGTTAGATGTGTGTGATCGTGTTTGAGACGGCCAATTCAGACGGACTCCCTTTTCACACAAAGCCACCAAATATTAAAGCTGCATGTGGATATCTACTTCTAAATTGTTGCACTCACACGCTGATGCATACAGTACAAAGACACCCAGAGAAAGTGTCTCCAAATTGAAAATATATCCTATATCAGCATAATCTGACACTGATTTCAGTAGACATATGGCTTTGATTAAAATAATAAGAACCAAAAGGAGTGTTTTCTATTATGCAGCATAAAAGATGTATTTGTAATTTTAAGTTGGGTTAATTTTCAGTTGCTTTTTTAACATTAAAACAGACTGATCTTCAATATTGCCTATTAATTGATTTTCTATGTTAAGCACCAGCCACTTGAGTTGGTCATCTACTGCAGTTTTTTCTTTGCTTAATTCAGAGATTAAGATTATCTCCATCTGCAGTACTTTACATTCGAAACGTAGCTCTGTTTCGGGACCCCTCACAGATTTCTACGTGGATATGTGGACAGCATGAGGTGGGGAGAGCAGCATCGAGACCCAACACAGAAAAAACACATCAGGAAGAAGAAAGACACACAGGAGCTGGGGTGAAGGTCATTTGCAAAGCGACTTGAAGGTGTGCAGCAAGCAGCTTAAACAGTGCTTCCTATATGGGATTTGTCAATTGGCTGTATAGAAGACCATCAACTGAGCAGACAGCTGAAGTAGGCTAGCGCTGGGACTCACTGCCATGCTGGGATCGTGGCCGAGCTCGTCTTTGTGGCCTGCCTGAACTAATGCAGTCCTTGATTTGATAGGTTTTTGTTACGGTGCTTACGCTGGTGCAGTACGATATCATAATCAACCTTTGTAACAGCAAACAAAAGGACTTTTGTGCCATTCTATCCTTTAAACAAAGTTATACTGGTTCATTCTCTTTGTGTAACACAGTTATTTCAGCATAAAAAACAGAAAGGGGTAGCATAACCTGGAAAAATCTTGGACTTCATTTGGAAAAGTCTGATAAAGAGAAACGTGATAATTTTTTAGATCGATAACCATTTAATATGCAGAATGAATAATCACAGTATCCATGCCTTTATCATAATTAAACCATAAATAAGAGTCCATCATAAATGTCATATGTCTTTGGTTTAAAGCACTCTTCGTCATAATTTTCAGTCAGGTAGTAGAGATAAAACCGCATTGTTATGCAAACGAGCATAATTATACCTGTGCAACAAAGAGAGACTAGTGTCGCGCTCTTCTTCTCTCCTGCTGAAGCCCCTGAGAAAGTTTACAGATTGCAGTTTAATGTGCTCAGTGCAAAGTGTCCACCAGTCGCTGGTAAGTTTCTCTCTCCTGTTTCACGCCGTGACGCTCTTCCACGTAGAGTTTTCCATTCCTCACCACTCTCTCTCTCAGCTCGTGATCTGACAACAGCCTCTGAGATTGATGCACAAATTCCTGGCAAGGATAAAGGCAAAATTAGTCTCATTCATTGCCAAATGCCACTTGAAGCTTGCCAGTGAAGGTGCCTGGAGATATTTTTTAAAGCATAAACGATAATCCAAAGCACAAGAACAGAACTCAGATAGAAGCCTGTGCACTGATTAGCAAATACTTCAAAAGTGTCTTTACATAGCCAAAGGATGGAGATATTTGTGGCTCCATATCTAAATATGGATGCCCAACAGACCCCCTTTTTCTATCCTAATAGCTGCCACCTCTCATTTGCTTATGTAAAAAGAGAAAAACAAACAAAGTGATACAGTTAGAAAAAAAAGATACTGTAGAACCAGTCGTGTTGGGAACATGGCGAAGAAAAGACAAGGATAAAAGAGCAACAGTATAAAAAAAGGGAGTAATAACACCATCACGTATTCATAGAAATGAGGTCCATCAACTCAGCATTCAGAATCCTAGTTTGCTCATCTGCTGGCCCAGCAGCCTGTCAGAAGCCTCCAACAAAATGAAGTCAAAGTGCCTTGAAGTGTTCTTGCAACATGACAGCCAACATTCACTGCTGCACTGAGCCAATGGGCACACAAAGTTTTAGCCACTGCCAGTCAGCAGGCCATTTTGCTTTACTTCACTTCAAGTGATGTGATTATGTCTGGAGAGGCTCTTGGTGGGAAACAGCTCTTCTGTATGGACATATGAGGGCTATAAATCCTCACAGCAAAAGGATTAAAGCTCAACTTATGAGAGGCGCGCTTATATTCACTTCACTCTTGGTGCAAATTACAGAGCCCGACAGGACAGGCCATTTTTCCTCTTTAAAGCTCGTGAGTGCTTTTGTGTTTACTTTGCTCGACACATTTCTTAATACCCACACTCCTCATGTAATTCCATCTTGAAGAACAAGAAATACTGTCAGTGGAAAGAATAAGGAAAGACTTTAGCGTGCGTGAAAAGTCCTGCACGGGAGCTACTGCAAAGGCGGCTCAAAGACTAGCACTCTCTGCCCGTCGGTCCTGGCCGAGGTCCTTGTTTATCCGGTCCAAGTTGCTGCAACCATCTGTGTGAGCTTCCTACCAGCAGCTCAGTGGAGCACACGTGCAGGGAGGAATTATCCCCACCATTACAACAACATCACGCTACAGCATGATCTTGACAATACAACGCTTAAACCCTGCCAATTGGCCTTATCCTTTGTTATCTCCCATTGCATTAAACCTCATTGAATATCAGACTGAGCAGTTCTCATGGGGGATTACTTACTTTCCACCTTGCTGCTAATTGTTGCATCACTATGCGGTAGTATAGTATCTTTGTTCTCTCCCTAAAGGGTGCACTTCTTTTGATTCTAATCCAAGCACCAGAGGAAACATAAAATAAAATATAACACAAGGAGGGGCCTTTTGTTATATTTTACCTGCTCAGATTGGACTCGTGATAAAACCACTACAAAGTTTACAAAATGATGTCAAAAGTTTCTGATTAAAACTGTGAGACTTATGCAAGGAGAGGACATCAAACCCTCCAGTTGTTCTCAGTCAGTGTGTCGGTACTACTTAATGCGGTTGTGTACTTTTCTGGTCAGCTGAGGTAAAAGGAGTCCCTGTAGCCCTGGCAACAGTTTATCCTCTCTGTAGTCCATAAACACAGTCATTATGTGTATGGACTACAGCGCTTAGCTTAACTACAGAGCTGGTCAGCCAATATATACCTGAGGAGAAGAATACAGAAGGCCGGTGACCTCATGCTGCACCACAGCTGCGTTTCCTGGAATGTTTCTAGCCAGCACAGGTACCCCGAGATCAATGGCCTGGTGAAGACAGAAAGCATAAGTCAAAGGCAAAAGTTTCTTGTTTATCCTGTCATTGTTAAGAAGCAGTCACTCGAGCATTTCGGATGGTGTACAGCGCCGCCATTCTGTGCTTCGGTTCACTTAAAGAATTAACAATCTGTGCAAGCTAATACCTTGTTAAGTGAAACATGCTAACAAACTAATAACACTTTAAGCCTACTGTGGATTGTCTTAATTGCCTGTGTTTAAAAAAGATTAAGAGGATTTGCTCACTCAAGAATGGGAAGATTGGAGTCAAGCAATTAATTTGGGTAATTGTCCCAGAAGTGTCCAGATAGCATTGTAGCTGAACAACAAACAGTGCAGAAGATTCACGTGGTTTAGATTAAAAAGCAAAAGCTCCTCTGTAAGATGCCTTGATAGATCAAACTACCATTACCAAACTGTTATTCTTGTCAATGTTGGAACATCGTGCTGCCCTGCCGTCCAATTACCCACCATCCTCAAAGATGTTTACCTCCAAGATGGCTGCTGACATGCCCTCTGAAACAGAGCTGTTGACCACAGCGAAGCACCTTTTCATGGCAGCATGAAGCTCCTGTTGGCACCTCTCCTGGGCCAAGAACACCCCTGCTGTTCTGTAAAAGCAGTGGCAAAACTCAGTTCTGTGTGACTCAGGGCTCACAGAGGCGTGAATGATGCTGAACAGCAGTGACAAGCTCAGGCAAGGAAACACAGCTGCACTGTTTGTGACATGAACGGAGCATCCAGGTAAAGTCTTAAGCAGAGAGGGCAGCTTCCTGCCGCAAAAATCTCTGTTGTGGTGAAGCCCTGTGGCGAAAAACTGAAAGATCGGCGGAGACTTGAGTGTGGGAGGACAGATAATAAAAAGAGGACCTTGGCGCTCAGCTCTATTTTGCATTCTGTTCACATTATGTTACGATACATGTGAGCTGCGTTTGTTTTTCAATGCACCGCATGAAAGAAGCACAAAGGCAGGCAAGTCTGAAAAGATGGAACATCACAGCAATTAAACAGACAAAACTGACGGTTTGAACACAAAGAAAGCTGAAGGCCTACCTTTTAACAACCGTTTCTACTTCAGCAGAAAGAACGGGATCAATCTGAAAAACAAGAGGCAAAACAAAAATGACCGAAACATGTGCAACAAAATTTCTGTTTTTCTTTTTTATTAAGGATACCTGCAATATCCTAATTACTGGGATATAAAATATCGAATGACACAATTAAGAACTTCTAACAGGAGAAAATCATTCTCAGGAAAATCCTGCATTTTCAGAGATTGGGGTCAGGGTGGGCAATCTGATTAATTGCAATGTGGGATTTATGTGCATTAGCCTGTCCACAGAAAAGTCAAAGCATAGCAATGTGGGTCAAAGATGCTACTAAGCAAGCTGCTACATTTTTCTCATTTTATTTTATAGCTCACAAAATGGCTTCATGAAATTATTTTTTAAGATGTATTAAAAAAGAAATGCAGTTTTGCATCCTGGAGCGATCTGGGATTCTGCAGGAATTATAAAATAGCAGGGGTCGGATCAAGATGATGAAGATACTGGCAAAAATACACGGTTTAAGCCCAACCGGCGCTGTCTCATAGTGAGCCCAAAAACAAACAAACAACAAAGCTACGTCATATGGCGAAAGCTTCAGTGTTCCTGTTCATTCTAATAAATCTGTCATACCTTTACTGATGTTTGAGAGAGATATAATTAGATTTCATTTTTGCTCTCAGCAAATAAATAAGGTGAAAGCCTGCTATCGTTACGGGAGATAACGTTCCCTTTTTGGAATTGTCCAGATTTATTTTACTCTGTAATTTACAGCCCATTTACAGAGAAGTCAGATGTGTCATCGCTGACAAACTGACCTGAATTTTCCTCTTAATCACAGATGCTGCAAAGCCACAGCGCTTATTACTTGAATGAAGTAGCGATACTGATTTCTGTGATGTCAAGACAGCCTGAGCGAGGGATGTCTCATTCCACCTCCTCTTCGCATTTTTTAGATCTTTTTCCTTCACTTCGTTTAATCTGTTCAACACTGTTCCACAAAAAATATATAATCCTTAAATTAACACAGCTGAAATCTGGCTGTCACACGAAAACATTTTTAGTATAAAATTAATATCTTTCCATTTCTTGAACAAACATGCCTGTGATTCAGACGTGTCACGATGAATCACATGTTTCTGCTTCGACTGAACCGTTTCATCAAACAGCAGCAGCAGCAAAGCCTCGTGAAAAAAGCAAGAAGCGGCAGTAAGACGGTGCATACAAGCCCGTGGCCATGCCTAATTGAGTTGGTTCTGTGCAAAGCTAAAGCAGAACATACCTTTTGCCTGAGACCACTGTTTGAAAGAAAGAACAGATGCTAAAGTACTGTACATTGATGCCGTATCAAAGTCGGGTGGGGGGGAGAAGAGAAGATGAAGACATGCAAACAGAAAACAATGGGTGAGAGAAAAACAAAGAACCGAGGCTGCTGCTGTTCTCTGGGATATGACAAGAATTTTAACATAAAACTGCAACCTGATATTTTTTTTAAAAGAAAAAAAATTTAACATAAATGAATAAAAAAACTAATTTGATTGTGTGACTGACTAGTTGATTGATGCACGAGGTTATTCACGACAGGGTTTGAGAGTTCAATTGCTATTTTCCACTTATTTATTTGCACTGTTTGACATGAAGACACACAGCTTGTACCTGAGCACTTAATGTTTTCAGGGAGACACACAGCACAGAAACATGATAACATGTGACAGGGTGGCAAAACCTGTAACTTGTGCTCCCCGTACACGTGCAGATACATATTATGAGGATTAAAATGAGTTTGCTCCACTCCCACACAGGTCATTAGTAAAAGCCCAGTAATGTCAAGCAGGTAATGCCAACCCCCCCCCCCCCCCCCCCCCCCCCAAAAAAAAGAAACAAAACAACTCAACCACCACTATAGCTGACCCCTTCCCCAGTATTCAGAAGACATTTCCTTCCAGCACTGTCCGTTAATTCCAGCATAACAACTAAAGCCTGTATGTCTGCTCTATCCAATTAGGATAGGCTGCCTCAATTCCCGGGGGATGTTTCTAGGTAATTTCAGCAGTACACAGAGTGACAGTACGGAGGCACATGGCAGAAAAGGGAAAAAACAAAAACAAAAGCATACACACAAAGAAACAAACAAAACAAAACTGGTGCATAAGAACTGTTTACTTACCTTGGGTCCAATAATGACTAACACATTCAGCAGATTTTCACAATGCCACTCTGAAAAACATTAAATATAACTGGTGATGTAAAAAACAATACTGCAGTTTGTTTTTGTGTGTGTTTTTTTAAATGAGCAAGTTGTCAAAAGAAGTGAGGCTGTTCTTGCACAGATTCCCACAAGCTTGTTTAATGCACGACACTCGTGGACAGTATGTGTTAATTCCAAGAACGTGCATGTGAAACTTGAACCGTGTAGCTCTCCTCAACATTAATATACAATGTTGACGCCCTCTAGTGATGTCTCATCACAATAACTGTGTGCTGTGAAAGTCACAGTATATATGGGGGGTTGAAAAAGAAACCACTCGTGTTAATTAGAGGCAAAATATTAGGTACCTAATAAGACATACAGGATATCCACCAAAGAAAGAAAAACCATAAAAACCATGAAGGCAAGACCTGACAAAATTAGAACGAGCTGCCCCGCTGCACTGTACAAACACTTTTTCATGCAGCTTACATAATCATATTTACTGGTATGTATTTCTAGTTTCAATAACGGGTTGGGTCTGAGTGCTGATCTCGTCGCCACTTCATGTTATACACATGCATTTCATAGCAAGCACAATGAAATGAATTCAACAATATAACATAATGAATAAAATCACAGCATACTTGAAAAAACCTCCACCAAATAGAGGGGGTCTTTGACTCTTCTGAGGCCACAGACCAATAGGAAGACACGCAGCTCATCCACATGCTCAGTCCTCACACCTGGAGAGAAGCCAGACAAATAGAAAGACAGCGCCACAATATCAAAACACTGCATAATGAACATCCCAAGTACATCAGCAGATAATGAAAGCAATACATCAACCAAGGTCACGAAGAAAATAAGACAGCGGTGACTAATGTGCTCACACAATTCTCTGATCAGGAGGGAAATAGTCTGCTGAAAACACTGGAAGGTCGCACCCTAATCAGTGTGTAATGCAGCATCATAACTACACACTTTGAATATTTGGGTGACAATTTGCTCACTGATCAGCTCTAATTAAATAAAAAAATTAGCCGGGCCAATATCGAGCTGACATCAAACATCTGAAGAATTAGGCTTTAACTGCAATGCTGTGGAATCTGCTCCTCTCAAATATCATCCGGCTATCACATTCAATCCAGAGATTATCAAAAACTGGCAGGCACACAAACGTGCACAATGCCAGCAGCTACTCTCGTGCACCTGACCTGGCAAAGACAGCAGCTAAAAGTCCTGACCCTATTACACAACCCCATCATAAAGGCAACACACGACCTAGCCTGTAAGTCTCAGACCTCACATTAGTCAACAAACCTTTCACTTCAAAAGTACAACTACACTGTACTCGCCTTCGAGTCGAGGCGAACCAAAATTACTGTCACAACTGCGTGGTATGTAATGGATGACAGTGGAAATAA
The DNA here is from genome assembly GCF_057382095.1 of Aulonocara sp. 'chitande type north' Nkhata Bay. Taxonomy (NCBI): domain Eukaryota; kingdom Metazoa; phylum Chordata; class Actinopteri; order Cichliformes; family Cichlidae; genus Aulonocara; species Aulonocara sp. 'chitande type north' Nkhata Bay. Next base: position 13,839,740 of record NC_141355.1, read on the forward strand.
CAGAAGAATATACTATATTGTTACACAGCTACTCTTAGTCTGGGGCATTCACATATACAACTAAATTCATTTTTTGTTTTCATATAGCACCAAATCATAATAGCAATCACCGCAAGGCACAAGATATAGATCCTATAATAATACAGATAAAACCCCATCAATCAGGTGACCCCCTATGAGAAGGAGACAATGGGGAGGAAAAACTCCCTTTTAACAGGAAGAAACATCTGGCCGAACCAGAGAAACAGGGAGGGGCACCCATCTGCTGCGGGAAAGGTCAGAGATTCATACTAACCCATGATTAATGGTTGTTAATAGTGATGTATAAACACATAGATAGTAAAAGAGGTCCCCAGCAGCCTAGACCTATTGCAGCACATTTAAGGGACGGTTCAGGGTCACCTGATCCAGCCTTAACCATAAGCTTTATAGAAAAGGAACGTAGTATACAACATCAGTAATCAATAGCACTTAAATAACATTACTGAAAATGTTACAACAAAGCAGTACAAGCACAGTACAACAAAAGTGAGTACTAATTGAGAGACACACAAGCCTGTAATGACTGATCTGTGATTTCCTGTTATTCCTGTTAACTGCATGAAGTCTGTCATGCATGGGGAACTGAAAAATGTGACTGTGAGATGGCACAAAGGTGTGAAATGACACACTAAGACTGGTGACTAATGATCGTCCTAATATGCCGTCATGCACTGAGCAGTGCTTGTGCAGTTATCTACTTGCATAGCGACAGACTTGGCACTGGGGTTATTTATTAATGTAGACCAGACCATATTGGAAAGATGCCATTTATACATGACAACACAAATGCCAAGAGTTACACCAAAATCCTGGCGAGTATTTCTATCGTTCATCTGTTTGAACAGGACTGTAGAGAAACAGATCCCCTCGAAAAAAAAATTTAAAAAGCTGAACACACACAAAAAACTCAAATAAGTTTGAGAATTGAGTATTTGTCATAAAAATCAAAGTTAGAAATACAAAATGCTGAAAATGTTTGCCCTTGTGCAAAATTAAAGTAATACAGCTAGATTTTGCAATGATTTAAGCGATAGCACTAGGATGTACCTACTTCTTTTTTTTTGTGTCCCGTTTGGATCTTTAGCCATCAGAATTGTTGTCTTAAGGCCAAGAAAGATGCCAAGCGGATTTATTTTACCAAGTGGATCATCATGGCCTTGCCATATTGGTCCATTTGATTGACCTTTATTAAAATTATGAATTTATTTTATTTTCAGTTGCTACAAACGGGACAGACATGACTGGGGGATAGGACAGGGAGAAAGAATGAAAGAAAGAGAGGGAGAGAAAGAAAACCAAAGGGGAGAAGAGACGGTGAGAAGGGGGGAAGAAAGAAAAAAACAAACAAACAAAACACCTGGGTCACCTGTATGGAGAAAAAAAACAGAAGAGAAAGCAAACAACAAAGAGCAACATAATAAAAAAAACAGCACCATCACAATAAACTAGCTAGCAGTAGATATCAGTAGATACTAAATAATAAACGATATTGTGCAGCACGCAAGATAGACAGCGCACAATGTGCTTTGAGGCAGCAGCCAAGAAAGCTGTAGTCCGCGTCTGTGAATACCCGTGTGTACACCTGTGTGTATACCTGTGTGGATCAGCATGCTTGCATTCCAAAGGTTTCTCCATGTAACGATCTGCTAGGGAGTGTGGGGAGCCACAGCCCCGTCCTCCAGGGTATGAAGCAGGTATGGAGGAGATCAAAACTCCAGACATCCAGAGGCCCCCAGAACACAAGAGACCAAGGAAGACCAACAGAGGGGCAGCCGCACCACTGTCCCAGAAAGAGCTGAGGAGAGTCCCAGATGAGGGCTCACTCAGCAGCCGCGGAGCAGAAGCCAGGGGGAGTTGCAGTGACGCGCCCGTGAGCTCCGCCGGCCGCCAGCTGTGCCTGAGTGACCAAGCCCCAGGCCGAGAGGCCGGGGGCACCCCACCTCCGAAGTGGCCCGAGCGAGCCCCAGGCTCCAGGCCCCGATAAGCGGCCGCCAAGGAGTGAGCCGGTGTGTACCCGGACGCCCATCCCCAGACACAAAGAACCACCAACGCACCGACACCTGAGGGAGTCCGCCACTGGCAGGGGAAGTGGTGGTGGGTGGAGATAGGCCTCCAAACCTTGGAGGGCCTGAGATGTACCTACTTCTACTGTATATATAGTCAAACCCAGGAAGTAGTGGTAACAGTTGGAACAAAGCTGTTCCAAAATTAAACCTGAACTAACATTATGGACTTTTCCTCAGTGTTTCCATCAGTGCTAGGTACTTCTTGGATGTCCTTGCTAGACTTTGTATTGTGTTCAAGGATTGTTTCCTGTTTTAGTCTGTTTATTGACTAGAATAAAACAAAATGAACAACATTCTTGACAGAACAAAATGGAGCTCAAGGACGACTCAAACTCGTGAGTTTACACTTTCAAATCATTTTTTAGCTTACTGAGGTAACTGACGTCACACTCTGTTGTCTCGATGCATGCTCAATCATGCAGGTTACTAAATCCCAGAAAGTTGATTCTGTTCATCTGCACGTAACGCTTTCAGTACATTTCATCACTCACACAAATGACTTCTTCAGTGACTTCAGCTAACTGCAGTTTCCCCAACTATAAGACAGGCAGGGAGGTCCGTCCTCCTCTGAACTGAGGAGAGGGCTTACCGATATATCTTTCACCATGTCACAATGCTGTGATTGTTGCTTTTCCTAACTCTATGTTAATGGTACTGATCAATTGTCACGATAACGCCAAGTAAATGATTATAAAAAAGCCCATTGTTAGTCTGTGGAGCTAGTTTCAGTCACTATGCACTGTTTATAAGTTTGGGGAAACCTGCAGTCAGCTGAGACTGTAGATGTCACTTGGATGAGTGAGTGAGTGATGAACCCACTGAAAACAAAACATCCAGATGAACAGAATCAGATTTCTGGCATCCATATCCAATTCTAGTCTGTGAGGAGAAGTGTCCGTCACAGCCACATACTAAGCAGATTACTGTTTAAAATACAACAAAGCTCCCTTTGTAAGCAACGATCTGACTGCAGAAACATCCATCCATCTATGGCTCCGTGTATGCACTGCGACCATAGCTGGACTGGCCATTGAGCATACCGGGCAATCGCCCGGTGGGCCGCTGGCGATTTTTTGTTTTTAATGGGCCGATCGATTTTCTTTTTTTTTTGGAAGGGTATAAATAATGAAAGGTGTTGGATTGGCCAATTGGTCATGATCGACTCTGGGCTGGACCAATTATAGCCGAGGAGGTCGGATGCACCCTCCCCCTTGTTTAGCAATCTCATAGACGAACTAAAGAAAATGGAGAACAAAAAAAGGAAAGGAGGTGCAGAAAAAATTAGGGCCAAAAAGAAACAAGCCCTTCAGGCAGACGCTGCCAAATGTGTAAAAATAACTGAATTGTTTGGCGGTAGCTATGGCATAGCTTCCACAGATTTAGCATCATCAGCAAGTGGTGGAGGCCAGCAGGTGGATAAGGGAAAGGGGAGGCAAGAGGAGGAGAGACCCGAGGCGGCCGCCGGTCATAGTGGCAGAGGAACTGAACTTCAGGTAAGAAGTTATGACCTGCTGTCTATCTGTGTCAGATATAAACCAAGTTTAGTTGTAGTTTGTTTTCGTTGTGCTGACTTTTTACAGTCGCTTAGAATAACTGGTACTGCGTACTAGCTAGCATGACGGAGTTTATATACTGCTGGGCGGGTGCTATGAAGTTACTGATAGTAAATTTTATTTTATGCTTAAGGTTAGTTTCTCAAACTCTTCAAAATCTTAACAAATTGTGCCAATCCTTACATGTTGCACCAGGCTGATTTATCATCAAAAGTGGAGAAGTCTGTGACAGAGGAGACAGAAGAGCAGCAGAGAGAGATGGAGCAAGAGAGAGAAATAAAAGAGCAGGAGAGAGCGATGGAGATAGAGAGATGACTTTATGTCATCCATGAGGGATGCATTTGACATATGTTTCACATATTATAGCCCAACAAGTTACTTATAGCAATTTAAATACGAGCAATCAGTTTTTGGCAAATACCGGAAATCAGTTTTTGGCAGACAATCACCTTTTGGGGCGATCGTGGCTCAAGAGTTGGGAGTTTGCCTTGTAATCGGAAGGTTGCCGGTTCGAGCCCCGGCTTGGACAGTCTCGGTCGTTGTGTCCTTGGGCAAGACACTTCACCCGTTGCCTACTGGTGGTGGTCAGAGGGCCCGGTGGCGCCAGTGTCCGGCAGCCTCGCCTCTGTCAGTGCGCCCCAGGGTGGCTGTGGCTACAATGTAGCTTGCCATCACGTGTGTGTGACTGGGTGGATGACAGGTTGTGTAAAGCGCTTTGGGGTCCTTAGGGACTAGAAAAACGCTATACAAATACAGGCCATTTACTTTTGGCACAACACCGGCTATTGCAGTTAATAATACAACAGCTTCTTGCCATTTTTTGTGTTTCTTTTTATCGCTGTGTAACTGAGTTCAATTGAAAGCCTGCATGCACTAGTACCTCTTGCCACAAGTTCCCAGAATCCTTTGCGGTTTTACCCCTGAATGACGTCACATTTTTGGTGGGCCGGTCTCTAGTCAAAATGCCCGGGCCAATTTTTTGTCCCAGTCCAGCCCTGACTGCGACTAGCTTCAACCAAGGAGATGACCCTTCGAGGGGTATTTGTTCATCACGCATTTGATCTTAAAAAAAAAAAAGTGTTGGACAATGTCAAATTTTTAACTGACTGTTGCAACAAATTTAATGTTAAACATTCGTAAAAAATTACAGTTTATCCTGAGAGGAATGCTAACATCTGTGTCAACCTTGTTGACGTTTGTGGCTTTGAATACATTCTCTACTTTAGAGGATAGAGGGGGAGTCAGAAGTCTGCCAAAATCATTAGGATGAGTAAGAGAACCCTGAATGTCTGCATTTTTTACCAATCCATCAAATAGACGTTGGCATATTTTCCAGCAGAAAGTGCAAATTTTGACCTGCTGGTTACACAAAAAGAATTCATAGATTATTAAAGTAGGTTTGATGCTCTGGGGACCATGACTATATACAAACAGCTGCGGGGAAATCTATCCAAAAGCTGAATGGACTGCCAAATGCAGAGCAGAAAGTCTCGTGAAAAGAAGATTTAGACTTTATCGACATTGATTTTTGAGCCTTTATGTCAGAGAAGACTGTGGTTTTATGCAAATTTAAAGCAAAGCTGGTACAATAGCAATACTTTAGGGGTTGAATTTGAAAGAATAAATAAAATTACATTACTTTCTGCCATCAGTGGTAAATAATGGTATAGTTGGCCACAGAAAATTGACAGAAAAATCATTTTTAATCCTTTAATCCTTATTGAAACAACCCAAAATGCAAAATCACTGCTGCTGCGAAAACCATTTTGGCAATGGTGTTACCAATTCAAGCCAAATCTTTAAAATTTTTTTTTACAAACTCTGCCCAAGTTTAAAGAAACAAAACAAAAAAAGTGAAAGAAATCAAACCACAGAGCACCAAGCCTGTGGTTGCAGTACAGTGACACTCGAGTGAAATCCCCTGCTGCCAGATAAGTCCAGATCAGAAGGCTGAAGCAGCTCTTTAATGCTATTAAAGAGCATCTTAAAATGACAGCCTGGAGACTGGGCACTGACCCCGATCCTAGGAGAAAAAAAAAAAGCTTTTACATCTGTGGGATGTATCAAACTTCCTTCCATTGATTCACATGATCTGAAAACGTGCCAGCTAAGCTAAACATCCGTTCAGTTTCTCCAAACAAGCTGCAGGAAAATACTACAGGAGCTCGAATCATGTCTTAGCACAGACCTGTCAAAATGAAAAAAACCCAGTGAGGAAAAAATATATATTTTTGGGAATCCAAGACAAAATTCATTTTCCCTCTGAGAATAAAACTAAACAAATTGTACAAATCATATGACGTGCCAGAAGCAATATTCTTTCTCTGTCTGTGTAGTTCTGTGAGATCTATGCAAATCATAGTTTTTGTTTGTTTGCCTTTGATTTCAGAAGGGTAACAACCCCTGTAATGCTTTAATCAGCATGTGTGCATGCGTATGTCTCAGCATTGCTGGAAGAGAACATACAGTATCTATCTGAACAGCTCTGCTTTCATCTGTTGAGCGGCATGGTATGTTTTTTTTTGGACTAGACAAAAAAATGACATAACCGAAAAACTCAAGTATGAAAAAAAAAACTTTTAATTTGAAAAATTCCAATAATTAGCACTTCCACTGTACATATTATGCTTTGAGGTATCTGAAAGGTTTTTGACCAAACTACATATGAAATGTGACGAGTGTGTGATAAGCAATTTCGCACACCACATGAGAACTGCACACATGAGCTGTGAAATGACCTGCATTTTGATCAGTTAAAATTAATTATACTTGACGTCTTATAACATGCTAGAGTCAATCCAACCATGGAGCAACTGACCTGGCTTAAGACTGGGACTATAAATGTGGGAACATTGCTACAAATCTATAAATAACCTGAACTCTCAAACAGCATTTGCAGCAATTCTAAAAATCACTTTTTTTGTTTTAATAATTATTATTCTGTACAAATGTGTTTAAAACGAAGGAGCAAAAGGTATGTCATGAACCATTTGTGTCCATCTCTGTTCTTTCAATACCAAAACATCGGTCTGAAAACTAGTTATGAGAGTACAGACAAAAAACACAAAAACTGTAAAAATCAAACAACATCAAAAAAATCAATTAAGGCTTCCCACCTGACCTCTTTACAGAATCACCTGGGTTTTTTTACCAGCTTGGCAGATTAGGAAAATGCAGGCAAAATGATCTTTGTTCATATGCTGTAACTTGTTTTGATCAACCCCCAATCCCACATTTCCCCTCGGAAGTTTACACAAAATGCACTTTAAAAAAAAAGTTTTATCCGGTAATTCTTAAACCAATAAACATGATATAATTATACTGAAGCTCAGTGTTGATTATTTTAATACAGCAAGCCACATTATACTCTCTCATTATAAAATACTAACCAAAGGCTCTGACAGTACATTTAGCTCATTAAGATATTGTTTTCTTAATCTAGTGCCAATACTTTAATAGTTAATTTGATAATTAAAGAGGCCACATCCTTTGTGTGGTTATGAGAAGGCATCCGTATACACTTTGAAAAACCTGAATGACTCAGGCCATTACTGTATCACTCAAACTGTGACACTGTGTGACAGCTTAGTTATCTGAAGTGCCCAATGACATCTGCTGTCACATCCTGATCGATACAGTCTAAATATGGCAGATCATTTATTATAAGTAATGAGGTCACTGCCGTTGTGGCACGTGTTTGAATGCGAGCGACTCCATCGCTCCTGGATTAGAGTCTTTACCCGTGAGCCTCGTTAATCTGACCTGTCAAAGACTTGTCTTCATAGTGGTAAAGACTTTACTGTCAAATTGTACTTGTAAACATTTCAATCTATAATAGATGTAAAGATAAGATAGATAAGATCCCTTTATTGTTACCCACAGGAGAAAGTCGTCCAGGCAGCTGCTTGATCAAAAAACAACAAACATCGCAATAAAACCTTAAATGGGCAAATTTTAGGAAAGGCAGACCTTAAAGTAAATATACAAACAGATGACTAATTAATAACGCCTCATCAAAGCCTCTCTACTTTTCTTTGTGTCCAAGATGAGCTGTTCATTTATCCGCTAACAGACAGAGGGGCAAATAAATGTTTATGTTGCTTCTGCATACACACGGGAATTCTGTAAATCTACTGCCAGAGATTCATGCATGCAAACAGTGTTCAAAAATGTCTTGGTGAACGGTCACTGTTTCTGTTCCCATGATGAAAAATCTGTCAAAAATGTTTAGTACAACTTTGGTAAACTACGACGCCGCACAGCTTGATGGATTGTCGGAGGATTACGGCTACCGTAGTCAGGAGCCTTGCGGAGTAATCTGGTTCCAAAACTTCGTCTGCTTCAGGTCCCAAAGTCAAATGAACACTGTGGCATCACTGAGAGTTGAAAAACTGTCTAAATTCTTTGGTCTTTAATAAATTGATCAGCGTTGCTGCTTTACCAGGTGTAACAATTAAGTTTAACATCCAGGGATACATGAAAACAGAATTTATTAAATTTAACAAAGTTAGAAGTTAGCAGGAAGTTAGCTCGCTAGTTTCCACCTAAACATGATATAGCATGTTCTGACTGAGAGATTTGTGAACAAATTCAAACGTACTGCTCTGCTATCACTTCAAACATAAATGAAGACAGAAAACTAAACAGCAGTGATGTTTGTAGGGTTACTGAAGTTGGACTAGCTGGTATATAATGATGTGCTATGTGATCGCTAGCGACACAGCTATGTTAGCATAACATAAACACAGTGAAGCTGGAGGATGAACGCTAATGGTACGGAAGTGGAAGCAAGAAGAATGAGTTGAGTAAAGTTTGACTTATCTGACTATTTTATTTTGCTTAATGCGCCTTATGTATGAAAACAGACCCGTTCATCAACAGTGAAATGGTCCAAAAAATACGGTAATATTACTGCAGACGCCAAACACTCAAGGGAGCTCTGATTTATTTTTCAAAAGTTCAATTCTTTATTGACTATTTTAAATACTTTACCAACCATGTCTGTAGATTAGCTCACTTATCTTGTTCACATTTTGGTCCAGCTATTTTATTTAAATCTACTTTATTATGCTTACTTGGATACATAATTTTGGAGTTTATTTCATTTCATGTTTGATAAACGACAGACTTAAAACAGACTGCCTCATCTTGATAATATACTCAGACCCCTGCCAGCTCCAATCTTTTTTCCCCTCTAATTTTTGAAAATATTGAGCTCACGTACAGAGACGCTATCTGTTCCGCATGCTGTTTTGTTCAAGCAAAAAAATAATAATAAAAAGAAATAAGCAAAAATGTAAATGTTGATGAATTTTCACACAAACATTTTCCACATGTCTGTGTTAAGTGAGTGACCCCATATCAACGTGGACCCTGCAGGGACCTGTCTAATGTCTGGGAAAAGTGGGACACTCAAAGGATGACCTCCAACTGATCTGGGCTCTACAGTAAATTCTTCAGGGGTGTAGCTAGATTAGGTAAAAACAACAGTGACACCTCAAACTTTTATAACATACTGGTTATGCTGGGAGTGAGCACAGTCATTTGTATACAAACAAAAAGGTGAACTAACGACTCCTTGGCCGGGCTCTGTACCTCTTACTATGATGCCAGAAATAGTAAGAGGCCTCTCTGAAGGACTCATAGCAATTAATGAAAAAAAAAAAAAATACACTCTATATAAAAACTCTCATTGCTCTATATAACTGTAAATAAACCACTGTTAGTGCTGAAATTTAAAAAATAAAAAAAATAAAAATCCTTATTTTTAAACTATCTTAAACATCACAGAGTAGATTAGAGAGTTCAGCGAAAAGCGACTGATGGCGAGTGTCTCACAAATCTGCTGTTATGCGAGTTTGATGAATAATCAAGACTTAATCCATCGGTGTCAAACTCTGGTACGTGGGCCAAATTTGGCCCGCAGCCTAATTACATTTGGCCCGCTAAGCCATACCAAATTACTATTAGAGCTGGCCTACTGGTATTATACAGCTAATATATATATTGTTTAGTATTAAGCTTTGCTTGTTTCATATTCAGTTTTTCAGCAAAACGTGTCCATAAGAAAAGATTCATTCTTATATCTGGAGGAATAAATATATTTCAATAAATATTAACGTTAGCCCGCGATTTTGTTCCAGTTTTGAATTTTGGCCCACTGTGTATTTGAGTTTGACACCCCTGACTTAATCTGTTGATTTGTGTTGCTCAACCTTAACTTTATGTTACTTAATACATATATATTTCCCAACATGAAATTCTCTACATTATTTTTTGGTTCTTGAACATGACTTTTTAAAACTATTTGTGGCAGTGGACAAATTCATGTTGCCCCTCACGCCAGAGTCATGCAGGTCACAGATTTTCATAAATCACTTGTATCATTTTTAAATCAACCATTTATTAAAAAATGTGTTGCTTGGTTAGGTCGAGGCACTACAAACTCCTGGGTTAGGTTTGGAGAAGGACAATGGGTCGAGTTAAAATACAACAGCTGACATGTCCTAAAAACCCCCAAAAAACTTCTGTTACCATGGTGACCAGTTCATGCTTTCTCTACACAAAATACATGCTATGTTTTATGAAAGTAGCAGGAAAATATATTATAAAATATAAACAACTATTTGTGTGGACGGAAACTGATTTTGGTATTTTTTCATGACTCATGACCAGAGATGGGTAATCCGATTACTTTTTTCAAATAACGAGTAAAGTAAGGGATTACTATTGCCCATTGCGTGCGCTACCACGTAATGGGAAACTCACATTGAAACTCGCGGATTCTTCCACTGACCGCTGCGGCACACCTGCACCAGGGTAAACCTCCACCTACCCTACTCCTGCTATACAGGTGAAAATAGAGCAAAAGGACCGCTTGTCTTTGACTTTATTTATTTTCTGCTGTGTTTTACTTGCATCTATTTGAAAGAGTGAGTGTAACCACACAAAAAAAAATTATTTTATGTGCTGGAATGTGCAGAAAATAGGTTTAAATATTAAACAAATTTCTTCCAGTCAGAGAATGTTGCATATAATTAAATTTTTGCTTGATGCATAAAGTTAAAAGATTAAAACTAATAAAACAAGTTTTAAAAAGAGAGACTTTTCCATTTGATTACATTTTGTATGATGGATTATGTAGAAAAAGTAGAATTGGGCTGAAAGATCTATCGCTTTATCACCTATTCAGGTTGTAAATTGTGTTTTTTAAAAAGTAACTAAATAACTAAGTAATTAATTACTTTTGAAAATAAGTAATCAGTAAAGTAACTGGATTACTTTTTTGGGGAAGTAATCAGTAATCAGTAATTAGTTACTGATTATTTTTTTCAAGTAACTTGACCAACGCTGCTCATGACATGAAACTGGGCTGATCACTCAAAGATTTTGTTCCTCATTTTATTGCTGTTTAAGGGTTTATGGCTTTAAGTCACCTGAGCAATGAGATCACGTACATTATGTGCCAACAGGCACTCAGAGTGGCCATTTTACTACGCATCTGTGCATTTTTTGTAGCAATGCCTAAATGTTACACTGATGCTGCAGTGTGCCAGGTTACACATTCACACATGAAACGGATGCATTCATATGCCATCAGAGTAACAAAGAGGAGAGAAAGGAGGTAAAAACATCACTATGACTATATTAACTACTGTTAATTATTGTTTATCCTCTGATCCGCTTCCTGTGGAACCTGTTTAATAATTGTGCACTTTGAGAGCCCTGTATCTGCAAAACAGCAAACTCCCTGCTTGTTTCCCATCATCCTTTAGTTACTGAAAATATCACTCTACAGTGCTGGACTTCATCTATCCCTTAACCCCATCTCGCCAGGCACACAGCATGGGCCCAAAACAACCTACACAGACATGTACACACACACACACACACAAAGTGACTTTCATCGAGAGAAAGACTCTGAAATTCAGTGCTCAAGCCTGTTTCTTTGGAGGCTATGACATCCAAAGGGTAAAACAGAGGCACATACAGACTAGTCGTCTATCTTCAATCAGACAGGAGGGATGCTTTGGCTCTTTTATGTCCACTAGTTGAAGGTTTTTTTTCTACACTGCAGTACGTGGCCACAAAGAATACGGCCATGCCCAAACTTCCATTCGTGTTGAGCTTGCCTATATATAAATTACTGTAGATTTCACAATTTAATAAGAATTAATTCATGTCAGACAAGATGGAGGGAATGAATAAGTAAATCAATATGCAGCAGGATCTGGCAGGAGTGAATGAACACATGGGATGGTGCCCTCTGCAGTGCTGGGAGTGTATGTGAGGACAACGGTAGGATGAAAACTGGCAGGAGAGAAAACAGGTTGCTGCAGGAGTTACTTCTGTCAGACTTCTGTTTAAGGATAAAAAAAATCATTTCCTTTTAAAAATCATTGTTCAAAAGCAGGATATGGAAAATCTAGTCTTTTAGACAGCAGAAAGCCGAGCACACCCAGTGATAACTACAAAAACAACGCCTAATGACTCCTTAAGCAATGTTAGCCTCACAAAGGCACATTTCTAATAGAGCAAAGACTACAGGGTCAGTTTGTCTGAATGAGATTCTCCGCCTTGCTATGATGTTCTAGTCCTGATCAAACACAAGTTAAAACCCAGTGTGTGTGATTTATTTTATCAAAGCAATCATGAGACTAAGACAATTGTCAAAAAAAAATTATAATTTTAAAAAATGATTCTTAATCATTTGAAATGTAGCCGTCCCACATCCACCGCAGACAAACAAACAAAAAGTAATGAATAAATAAAATACTAACACATCCCCATGAGGAAATAACAAGGAGGAAGAAACCGCTAAATTGTTTACATATCTAAAAACAACTATGAGTCAGATTACAGTGCTTTCATCGCTTCTGAAAAGGCACACTCGAGCTGACTCTCATTTCAAGTATAATAAATGGAAAAACGACTGTGGAAAATGTGTATTACTTGGTATGGATGGGAAACGTGGTGATAAATGGCCCTGGGCTTGAATGCTATTAATCAACTGTTCCTCTCTGTACTCAATGGGGTTCTCCCTGAGCACTAATGTACTTGGGATGGACATCATGTTACAATGTGCAATTTAAAGTCTGGATGAGGCTCTGAGTAACAGTACATAGTTATTGAGCAATTGAAATGGGAGTTGGAAGGCTGGTGGAGAGAAAGAGAAAGGAAAATATTCAATGACAGACTCTGGCTTCTGAGAAACCACCAGTAGTACTTTTATGCACTCCTATTTCAGGTCTGGGTGCATGTATGTCATTTTGGTCCTATCGTGGTCTGTGCAGTTGCTCAACTGGAGTGAGAAAAAATAATGCAGGCTATCGCTTGTATACAATGTTGCAAATGCTTGCAAAATATTACATGCTTATGTATAGATGGTGAAAACAACACCACTAAAGCTGGTTTATGAAGCAGGCATATTAACACTTTTGTGAATACGTATCCAATATAAAAACACCAACAAAAAAATAATAAATAATACAATAGAAAGTTAAGCACAGCAGAAAAACACAGTACTGTGGAAAAGTCGCAAGTTCCCTTTCAGTTGATTCACTCAGTACAACACATAGGTATGGGATATCGCGCCCTTGCGTGTCCTGGCTGAAGAAACCTTTATTCACGCCTTTAAGGCAGATGACGTGTGATGACATGTGCACGGCCCCGCCTGCACATATAGCCGCTGTCATCACAGTCATCCCTCAGTTCTTACGCTCTTCACCTCGCTGAGAACACCTCTGGTGAGTTGGGCTAGCTAGCTGCTGCTAGTTAGCTCCGTTGTCTGCCGACTTGAACTTAGCTTAACTGCCCCTGTTGGTTTTAGCCTCCACCGCGCAGTTGGTGTGTAGGTTGCCCGCGGAGCGCTAATGTCAAGTTTTTCCTGTGCAGCGTTTTGCTTTGCGTTTTGGAATGGATTCCAAACCGAAGCGAGCAAAGCAGAAATCTTCTGTTCGCCCCGTCCTCAGGGATGCGGTTTCTCTTTGCATGAGAGCGACCAGCACGATGCCTGCCCTGTCTGCCTGGGGATCGTCAACGCGAGCCCGAAGCCTGTGCGTTTTGCCGCCAGCTCCGGCGCTCGACCATGGAAAGACGGGTGACGTTTGTGGAAAAAGTGCTGGGACGCTTGGCTGTCGCACGGCATGACCCTCTCCTTTCCGAGTCTGGAGCCCCGGCTTCATCCGGTCGATGTCCCCCGCAATTAGCTGGGCTGACCACATGGAATATGTTGACGGGTTAGCTGATGACGAGCCGGAACCATGCAGGAGCGCTGACTGGCTTCAGCCTGGTTGAAGCCCGCCAGCGATCCCCAGGAAGACGATGACGTGCTGGACAGCCTGGAAATCCATGGTTTGTCGGAGGATGAGCAGGAGAGCTCATTGTCGGCCCAATGTGCCACCGCTGCTGCGCCCGTCGGCCACGATGACACCTCTCTTTTCTCCCTGTTTCGCCGTGCTGCTGAGAAGCTGGCCCTCTCCTCCGACAGAAGCCGTCGCGATTCGCGGGTTTTTTCCTCCCACCGGAGCCCGCAATGGCCAAAAACTGCCTTCCTACGTTCCCAGACTTTCTCTGCGAGCTAACAGCATCATGGGACAAACCTCTGTCTACCCCCGTCACTGTGCCCGGCTATGGACAGTACATGGAATTGGACGGCGCCGAGGGGGCTGGCTTAGCTAACCCACTCCCTATGGAGCCATCTCTGGCTGCTTATCTGGCCCCGTCCCATAACCATGTTGTCGGCGGCCCCGCAACTCTGCCGTCCAAGCACTGCAGATTCTCTGATTCGCAGCTGGAGAAGATTTATCGGGCTCAGGCTGGCACTGCTCGTGCCATGAGCTCCGTCACCATGCTCCAGACGTACCAGGCAATGTGGCTGGCGGAGCTCGGATCGCTGGTGCCTGATGACAGCCCGCTGGCACCTCTCCGTGGGTGCTGCGAACCGTTGCCATGGGTTACCAGTTGCAGTTCTGGGTCAAGCCGCCTCGTTTCCAAAGAGTCGTAAACACGACTGTCAACACCGAGGCGGCCATGATACTGAGAGAGAAAATAAAGGCGCTATTCCAGAAAAGAGCAATATGAGTGGTCCCCGCTTCGGAGACAGACAAAGGTTGGTACAGCCGTTATTTTGTTGTGCCGAAAAAAGAGGGAGGGCTTCATCACATCCTCGACCTGCGAGTCTTGAACACGTATCTACGAACGTACAGGTTCAAGATGTTAACACTCAGACAGCTCTTGAATGCAGTCAGCCCGGGAGATTGGTTTGCAACAATCGATCTAACAGATGCTTATTTTCATGTGGCTATACACCTGAAACACAGGCAGTTTCTGAGGTTTGCATTCGAGGGCGTAGCCTACGAATACCTAGTGCTGCCGTTCGGGCTGTTGCTCGCTCCTCGCACCTTTACAAAATGTGCCGAGGCAGCGCTAGCGCCCCTCAGAGAGAGAGGCATCCGCATCTTAGCCTGCGCTGCCTCGCTCAGTTTCAGCTGGGATGCAGACTGCGTTTCCAGATGATATTAAGCTTGTTGGGCATGATTTCATCTATGATCACCATAGTGCCACTTGGACTGTTAAAAATGAGAGCGTTTCAACGCTGGACTCTCTCTCACTGTTTGTGTGCATCCCGTCACCTCCGGAGGAGGCTGCCGGTAACTGCGTCTTGCATGCTAGCTCACCGTCCTTGGAGGGAGCCCAGGCTGCTGCATCAGGGCTCTCGGATTGGGAGGGTGTTGTTTCGCAAGGTGGTGTCCACAGATGCTTCCCTAAGAAGGTGGGGAGCGCTGTGCGAGGGTGCATCAGTGAGAGGGATCTGGTTCGCAGCCCAGCGCCAGCTGCATATCAACCACTTAGAGCTGTTAGCAGTGTTCTTAGCTCTAAAACATTTCCGTCCAGTCCTGGAGGGCCAGCATGTCTTAGTCAGGACGGACAATTCAACAGTGGTGTCTTACATAAAGGGGCAGGGAGGAACACGTTTTCTCCCCCTGTTGAAGTTGTCTCGCTTTCTGCTGTTATGGTGCAGTGTTCATTTTCTGTCTCTAAGAGCCACCCATGTTCTGGGCCACCTGAACCTGGGGCCGGACCTTCTCTCCAGGGGGGTCCTCTGGTGAGAGAATGGAGGTTACACCCTTTAATAGTGGCTCAGATTTTGGATCTATTTGGCAAGGCACAAATAGATCTTTTTGCTTCCAGGGTAAATACTCACTGCCCCCTGTTCTTCTCCATAATCGACCACGATGCACCCTTGGGCTTGAACGCGCTAGCGCACCAATGGCCAGACGTGCTCCTGTATGCATTTCCCCCAGAGTAAATGATATCTCCAGTTGTAGAGAGAGTGCGTCGGCATTCCCTCTCTCTGATTCTAGTGGCCCCTTGGTGGCCCACAAGGTCGTGGTATGCAGAGATAATCAGCCTGCTAGCAGCGAGTCCTTGGCAGCTTCCTCTCCGCAGGGATCTCCTCTCTCAGGCGTGAGGAGAAGTGTTTCATCCGCGCCCAGATCTGTGGTGCCTTCATGCTTACCTGCTGAGAGGTTAAACTTGATTTCTAAGGGTTTGCCACCTAGTGTGATAGCGACAATTCAGAGTGCTAGGGCCTCATCTACTAGAGGCTTGTACGCTTACAAATGGTGAGCCTTCAAGCAATGGTGCCAGGACCGCCACACTCTCCCAGGGATCAATAAAGTATTCTGATTCTGATTCAGTGCTCTACTGTGGATGGTTTTGACATTACTGCAGGAGCTGCTGGATAAGGGCCTTTCATTTTTGACAATTAAGGTTTATTTAGCAGCTATATCTGCTTGTCATATTGGCTTTGACGGGGTGACACTAGGTGCACATCCCCTCGCCATACGTTTTCTGAAAGGAGTTCGCCGGCTGAGGCCCGTGCTTAAGTCCAATGTCCCTGCTTAGGACTTGTCTTTGGTGCTGGAGGCCCTTTGTAGCCCCCCGTTTGAACCCATTGAGTCTGTGGATATGAAATTTCTGTCATATAAGACTGCATTACTTCTCGCTTTGGCTTCGGCAAAGCGAGTGGGTGAAATTCATGCGCTGTCTGTGCATCCCTCCTGCACACAGTTCTCTCCTGATGGCCACAAGGTTGTATTGCGTCCAAATGCTGCCTATTTTCCCAAGATCATGACTGCATCTTATAGCTCAATGGAGTTTGAGTTGCTGAGCTTTTGCTCCCCTCCTTTTGCATCTGAGCAGCAGAGGAGGATGCATTCTCTTTGTCCAGTGCGTGTGCTACGCACCTACATTGAGCGCACTCAGAATGTGCGTTTATGTGACCAGCTGTTTGTCTGCTTCGCTAATCCAAATAGAGGTAGAGCTCTGTCCATACAGAGGCTGTCCCACTGGATCATAGAAGCTATCTCACTGGCATACGGCACCAGAGGTCTTGCTTTGCCCCACCGGGTGAGAGCTCATTCCACCAGGGGGATGGCAACCTCATGGGCTCTTTTTAAAGGGGTGCCTGTAGCTAGGGCTGCTCAATTAATCAAATTTTAATCACGATTACGATCTGGGCTTTCAACGATCATTAAAAATGAATGTGCCGATTATTAGCACCTCCCTCATGCTTTACTCTGGCGCTGCTCCGTGTGGCAAATCGAGCGCACCTCTCTGCATTTCGAACACGCGTCACAACAATTAAGAGGACCCGAGGGAAGCTCGGAAAGCTAAGCAGAAGTTATTTGGAGAGGAGCGTGACTGCCGTTGGTTGAAAAGAGAGGTAAAAAAAAATTTAAGTGGTGTGGAAACCTTATGGGTTCGCGGAGTCAGACGTGGATCAAGTAGACATAGTGTGTAAACTTTGCTACAGTGTCGTACCTGCACCACGGAGCAACACTGCAAAGTTCACTAAACATAGATGTTTACATTTTTCATTTATTTTTTACATTGCAAACATTTGCACTGTTATCAGTATTTGCACACTATTTTATATTATTTTTTAAAGTCATTATTCAATACATTGTTATTGTTAACCCTTTAAAGCCGGTCAGAGTGGCACGCTCCGTTTTGTGTAACTATTTTTAAATCCCTGTAGAACCGGAACCATGTAAGCTAGCGCAATAATTTTTGCATATAAAACTTACATCTTATGCCATCAGCTTGTCCTCGGTCACGGTTTCCTTCCACATAAAGCTTTGCAAAAATTGCATAAAAAGCGCTTGCAGGAACAAAAACATAATATTCCAGAAACACGCTTTGCCGATCCGATCAGCTGTTCGTAACACTTCCCACATTGAAACAGACGTCAGCGCGAACTATCGCATGTCCGCCATTTCCTGCCCGAAACAGGAAATGACATCATTTTCGCGAAAAATGTAGTTTTTTACTTGTAGGCCTTATAAGCCTATACTGGTGTTTTTATAAGTCATGTTTGACTTCTTTGAATAGTTTCTGGGATGCTTAGAACTCGAATTGCACAGCTGGAAATAGTTTATTTTGATGCACATGCTGTTTTCTTTGCAAATTTACATCATAGGATTGTTTCTTTGTTTTTCCTGCAGTATATAAAAATTGCTGTATCTCCAAAATAAAACTATGAAGACACTCAAAATAAATTTCCTGTTGTTGTAAACTATTTTTTGCAACTTTTTTGTATTTAAAGTTTTGAGGGATAAACCTCTTAAATTTCTCCAAGTGGAAATATATGTAAAAAAAACAAAAACGATTTTCTATTTTTTTGCAATTTATTGCACTTTTTTGCAATTAATGTAGTTACTATGGACTTAATGCATACATATTATTAAAATATGGGCTATAACAGTTGTATTGATGTATAGCAACTTGAAATGCTCCCACAACTGGCACTACAACATGTAAAAAAATAATATAAGCTCTGGCGGACTTGCCCATATGGAAAAGTTATATATAAATCTTATAAAGTTTGTATCTGTCTTGTGTGAAACTTGTATGAAAAGCATATAAGAGTGAAAACAGATATAAGATCCCTTGAAAAATTATATAATGAAACTTGTATGTTTTGGATACTTACTAAAACAATGTATGAAAGTAATGAGAAAGTGGCCACTTTCATGAGTAATCACATATAAGTTTTTACTATTTCTTTTCCATATGGGTGGTTCTATAGTAGGTCTTAAAGGGTTAAATAAATATCGTCAAATAATCGAGATCTCAATTTCAGTGAAAATAATCATGATTATAATTTTTGCCATAATCGAGCAGCCCTACCTGTAGCTGATATTTGTGCGGCAGCTAGTTGGGCATCACCGCACACTTTTGTGCTGTTTTATCGGTTGGACGTTACAGCCCCTTCGGTGGCTCATGCTGTCCTTTCTGCTGGGTCTACCACTCACTAAGGACGTGGTGGTCCGATTCCGGTTCGGTGGCTGCTCTGCAGGGCGTGTATATACACTCAACAAAAATATAAACGCAACACCTTTGTTACTGCTCCCATTCCCCATGGGATGGACGTAGAGACCTAAAATTCATTCCAGATACACAATATAACCATCCCTCCCAAACAGTGGTCACAAATCAGTCCAAATGTGTGGTAGTGGGCACATCTGCCATATTGAGATAATCCATCCCACCTCACAGGTGTGCCACATCAGGATGCTGATCTGACATCATGAGTAGTGCACAGGTGTACCTCAGACTGCCCACAACAAAAGGCCACCCTGGAATGTGCAGTTTTTTGCGCTATTGGGGGTCTGGGGACCCAGAACCGGTCAGTATCTGGTGTGACCACCATTTGCCTCATGCAGTGCAACACATCGTCGCATGGAGTCTATCAGATTGTCAATTGTGGCCTGTGGAATGTTGGTCCACTCCACTTCAATGGCTGTGCGAGGTTGTTGGATATTCGTGGGAACTGGTACACGCTGTCGTATACGCTGGTCAAGCACATCCCGAACATGCTCAATGGGTGACATGTCCGGTGAGTATGCTGGCCATGCAAGAACTGGGACATTCTCAGCTGCCATCTGCCCTGAACAATGTGAACCATGATTCATCCGTGAAGCGCACACCTCTCCAACGTGCCAGACGTCATCGAATGTGAGCATTTGCCCACACAAGTCTGTTACGGCGACGAGCTGGAGTCAGGTCAAGACGGGCATGCAGTTGAGCGTCCCTGAGACGGTTTCTGACAGTTTGTGCAGAAATTGTTTGGTTGTGCAAACCAATTGTTCCAGCAGCTGTCTGGGTGGCTGGTCTCAGACGATCGTGGAGGTGAACCTGCTGGATGTGGAGGTCCTGGGCTGGTGTGGTTACACGAGGTCTGCGGTTGTGAGGCCGGTTGGATGTGCTGCCATATTCTGTGAAACGCCTGTGGAGACGGCTTATGGTTGAGAAATGAACATTCAATGCATGGGCGACAGATCTGGTTGACATTCCTGCTGTCAGCATGCCAATTGCACGCTCCCTCATTGCTTGTGGCATCTGTGGCATTTTGCTGTGAGACAAAACTGCACATTCCAGGGTGGCCTTTTGTTGTGGGCAGTCTGAGGTACACCTGTGCACTACTCATGATGTCAGATCAGCATCCTGATGTGGCACACCTGTGAGGTGGGATGGATTATCTCAATATGGCAGATGTGCCCACTACCACACATTTGGACTGATTTGTGACCACTGTTTGGGAGGGATGGTTATATTGTGTATCTGGAATGAATTTTAGGTCTCTACGTCCATCCCATGGGGAATGGGAGCAGTAACAAAGGTGTTGCGTTTATATTTTTGTTGAGTGTATGTCACATACTCAGTGTTGGGAAGGTTACTTTTAAAATGTATTCCATTACAGAATACAGAATACATGCCCCAAAATGTATTCAGTAACGTATTCCGTTACGTTACTCAATGACAGTAACGTATTCTGAATACTTTGGATTACTTAATATATTATCATGCTTTTTACAACAACGTGAATGTACTATTGCTGTGTGATTTATTACTATTACTGAAGGTCCGCGACTCCGAACTGTAGTAAAGGGACCTCTGACTAATACGGCGGGGTCCGTGTCGGCTTGTAGCCGAAAACTAGCTTTACTTTGTTGTGTGGGTCAACTTTTCTTGCGAGAGACAGAGAGAGGCGTTGAAAGGCTGCTCCAACAGAACTTATTGTTTTCGGAGGAAAATACGAACACAGCGTACAGTCGAGTCTTAATAGCTTACTTACAACTGGGCTCGTCAGGCACTCTTCTTGGCTGAAGTGGTTATTATTATATTTACATGCTTCCAGCTCCCGTTTCTGCTCCATGACAGCTCATACTTTTCCTTTTTCTCCCTCCTCGTGCTCACAGACCCATAACGTGTATGGCAGTCCATTCTCCCTGCAACACGGACTACACTGCCCATGATGCTCCATTCTTTAGAGCTATGCTTGTAGCATTCCGCCTGTTAGCTTAGCACAACAACAACAACAGGCGCTCTCTCACCCAGGAAACACACAGTCGCAGAGAGAGAGAGCGTCGCCCTGTAACCATGGCAACCGTAACGCTGCCACCTGGAACAACAAAACGTAGCTGTCAAACAAAACCCAAACAGTCCTGACCCGCGACAAAATGAAACAGGAAAGTACCGCAGTGTAATCCATTTATTTCAACAAAGTAACTGTATTCTGAATACCACCTTTTTAAACGGTAACTGTAACGGAATACAGTTACTCATATTTTGTATTTTAAATACGTAACGGCGGTACATGTATTCCGTTACTCCCCAACACTGCCCATACTTATGTGTTGTACCGAGTGAATCGACTGAAAGGGAACGAATAGTTATGTCTATAACTTCTGTTCACTGAAGGAGAGGAACGAGGTACAACACAAGGTGGCCCCACTGAGCAGTTTGGCTCGGTGAAGAGCGGCTATCGAACTGAGGGATGACTGTGATGACAGCGGCTATATGTGCAGGCGGGGCCGTGCGCGTGTCATCATACGTCATCTGCCTTAAAGCCGTGAATAAAGGTTTCTTCAGCCACGACACGCGAGGGCGTGATATCCCATACTTATGTGTTGTACCTTGTTCCTCTCCTTCAGGGAACAGAAGTTATAGACATAACTATTCGTTATCCCTCATTTTGCTGATTATCTCATTTTGCTTCCAAGAAGCCAGATTTGTAATTTTTTAAAGTGCTTTTCAGCAATAGCTCTCCAGGCTTTCTGAAGTTGTTGTTAAGTTGTTAAGCCACATAACCCCAACTTATGAATCACTCAAGCATAAAAAAGGCCCCCAACTCAAGGGATAAAACAGTGTTGTTTCGGCACATAACAGATAACTTAGCTTAGACAAATTTGAAATTGAATCTTTAACCTTTCTGTTTACAGCAAACTGACGCAAAAACATATAATTTGCTAACTTATCTTTAGTTGAATCTACATGTCAAAGATAACACAGTTTGACAGGCATAAAATACTATTTTTGCACCAACAATGTGATTTGCAAAGTGCTGTTAGCTGACAACTCGGCATATCTCAGTATGGTTTGCAGTGTGTCCTTAAACAATTTGAGGAAACTGGACAAGTGGAACACAAAAGAACAAGTGGCAGAACTAAAAAACAATCTTCAGCAGATGTTTAGCTTTCAAAAAGACATTTTTAAAAAATCCAGTAAAGACCAGAGGTATGACCTGAGAGAGGTCATACCTACCAGAGATGCATCTGGTAATTTACTGTTCATTGAAGCCTCATCAGAAATGGTGTCAGTTGAAGGCTGGCTGACAAGAAGCCATTTATAAGGAATGGAAACAAGGAGAAAATTACACAAGAACGCAACTGAAAATCAATGGCAAAGGGTCTATTGGAATGATAAACCCAAATATGACATTTTTGATTAATTATTGTCAATACATTTAGAGGAGGTAGGAGAGAGGCAGCGTACAACAGTGCGTGTCTACAGCCATCTGTAAAACACAGTGGAGGCTCTGTCATGGTTTGCGGCTGCATTTCACCCAGAGGTGTTGGGGATCTCCTTAAAATCGATGGAATTATAAACACAGATTTTGATCAGTCATGCCACACGACACCATCTGGAAAGCACTGCCAATGCATTAAAAGCATACCTGGATAAGGAAAACTCACTGGATTAAGCTCCCCAGAGCTTCGACCCCCAACATTATTGAAGCAGCTTGGGATCATATTTGTAACAAACAAAAGAAAAAGCAGAAACATCAAAAGAAAAGCTTTGAATGTCCTTCAAGAAGCCAAAGGATACTTAAAGAATTTCCAAGATAGCTTGAGAGAGTTCAGACTTGAAGAATTATGGTAGTGACACCAAACGTTGACTTTCAAGCTTATAAGAATTGTATGAACTCTGTAATTGCTTTATACTTTACTGTATATTATAATATTTCCATATATGCACACGTTTCAATAAATTGCTACACCTACTTCACATTTCCCTAAAGAAATGAGGGGTAGCTCAAGACTTCTGCACACTACTGTGAACATAATTTCAATATTTTCTTTAAGGCCTTCCATTACAAGAAATAATAATATTTTTTATCACTTTGGATAAATAACTGATTTTCCACCATCATCAAACAAAATATATATAAAAAAGACCGTCTAAAAAGAAATATTCCACTGTCAATTACACATTTTGCAAAGTGTACCTGGAATGATGACAACCTGAAGCACTAATAGTACCTGAGCTCCTCAGGAATTCAGTCCAGCAGAATTTCTCAGTAACGTCTGTCTGGATGCCTGTAATATAAACACAGAGACAGCCATAGTGAACTTCATAAAAAATAGTGCAAAGTGCTCCAAATTATCAGTGATCCAAAATACAATTCTTGTGTTCTGTGTAAAAAGCACTTCAGCATGATCACTCTCTGGGGACAAGCCTGAAAATTAAGCTTTCACTGGTTTGGGCTCAGCCATGCAGCTGGCCCGGGGGCTCTTGTCTAATCTATGAAGGGACACTATTTGCCAAACAAGGATACCGGTGGTAAACAACATGGAAGAGAAATTTGGGCTGTCCTACATGGTACGGTGGCCAATGGCAAGAGCAAACACAACTCTGTACTGCAGACAGTATGATAATGGAGGGAAAATGTCAAAGCTGATTAGTGCAACACTTCAATGGTGAGTCAAGGATGCACAGCATCAGGCGAGGATGTCCATCCTGCAGAACTTACCTTGAGGCTGGACGTAGATTTTGCTGCTTTGGGACACCTTCAGAGGAAAAAAATAAAAAAGAAGTGGTTAAAACAGCTAACAGAACGCAATCAGCAATTATTGGCAGCGTTTGTTTATAGAAATTACATTTGATTATCACCAACTGTGCTTCTCTCTTTTTTTTATGTCCGACAATAGGGACAGCCATTTAAAGCTCTTTGTGTTCTAAGCATATTTAAACAGAGTACTAACTTTAAAAAGAGACTCAGGAAAGCAGTCGCTAAGATAATGCGGGTGCCGCAAAATAAATCAGAGGGGACGGGAAAGAAATTGACTGGATGTTATCACACCAGATCCATCCGCTATGTGTGTTTTCTGTCGCAATAAAAAGCTTGGCGATGCCTCTCAGTGCCTGTCCTGTCTACCAGCTGTCAGCACTAAATGGCAGAGATAAAGCACTCCACTTGCCTCAATCTGCAGCCTATGGCTGGAATCTAATCTGAAAATAAAACACTGTAATATTGTTTTAATGCCAGACTATTACGGGACAGGGCAGGATATTGTGTTTGTATAGTCAGAGCCCTTCTGCTGTATTTATTGACGCTGTCATTCTCCTGCCGTCTGCAGATGTGCTGTAAAAATGTAAACAAAAACTTTCTCTCTTATTATAAGCTGCAATTAAGCAGACAGAGTAAGAATCTGGGGGAATTGAAATACATGAACTGCGGCCAAACATAGGGCATGTGTGAAAAAAGTGATATCTGCATGTGTAACCATCATGCGTCAAAGTTTAAACTGCATGTCAAATGGCTGGACAGCCCCACCTGAAAGCCCATCCCTCCTCCCACTGGGGGAGGGGGCATTTTTTGTAACTTTCTGCAACTATCAATCCAGAATTTACAACTTCTGGTTAGATGTGCAGAGATGAGGGAAAATAGTAATTCTTCTTTTCTCCCTTTTGTCACTAAATTTCATGTGTTCAACCCAATGTAACACTATCAGCGGTCCTCAGAGAGATAGCCTAAAATGTGCTCGACTCAACTGAACCACGAATTACTTCAGTCAGTGTATCAAAAAACATAAGCGCATAATCATACCAAAAATAACTCTGCCTCTTCTTTCAGTTTGTCAGTAAATGCAACAGCAAACCTGATTGGGAACAAAGAAACACTTCATTATCACTGCTGTGCGAGGCATTTCAGCAAAACAAGAATTTTCACTATAGGCAGTAAATTATAGCCTTTTACAAGTCATAATGATTTTGACAACAATAAAAGGGGGGAAAAAGCTGTGCTAACAACACTAAAACACAGAAATCTGCAGGCAGAGCAGTATGAGAGCAGAAAAACTGCTTGTAGCTCGAAGCGAAAGGATTTCAGTACAAAAAGAGAAAGAATACAAGCTGGAAAATGAAGGGAATGTAGAGCAAAGAAACAAAAACGAAACAAAAAAACTGAAAGAAGATACTAATTTTCATTTGTAAGTGTGCATTATTAAATGGGCAAACAAGCCCTGGGCAGTGATGGGACTTTATGATCAAGGTTGGGATGAGATGGCACTAATAGTGGGAGGCGGGTGGATTGAGATGTTTAAAGCTTTGGAAAACAGGCTCTCGCACATTCCTCTAGAACAGGGATGGGCAACTCCAGGCCTCGAGGGCCGGTGTCCTGCAGGTTTTAGATATCACTCTGGGTCAGCACACCTGAATCCAATGATTAGTTCATTACCGGGCCTCTGGAGAACTGCAAGACATGTTGAGGAGGTTTAGCCATTTGAATCAACTGTGTTGGATCAAGGACACATCTAAAATCTGCAGGACACCGGCCCTCGAGGCCTGGAGTTGCCCACCCCTGCTCCAGAGGTCTTTTTCTAGATTTACTGCCATCTACTTTAATCAGCTAGAAAACTGAGACACTTCAGTGTGATGTCGGCTTGGATTAGAGCATAAAATTTAGATTAGCCAGATTAGCCATTAGCCTGCTAAACTAGTGGTTAGCTTGAATTCTTTCAGTCTTATTCTTTCCATAGATTGTTTATTAAAGATGGACGTAGTCTCAGTAGTTTGCGAGGTCGTGCTTTGAAGCCATTTTGGTATTTTGAACCTGGACATGATGAGGGAGGCGTGGACCTGACTGATAAACTAAAGGACGCTGCACAACGATTCAGGAGGAACCTCTCAGCCATAAGGTAGCTATGTCAGCAGAGCACACGCTGCTTTATCCTCTTGTTTGACTTTAATTGGGAAAAATTTGCAAAATCAACATCATGTAGTTTCCAGTAAGATTTTAAATTAGCAACTGAGTCTATAATCAGCAAACTGTTTACCTTTTAATTATTTTTACTTTTAATTGTATTTATTAAATTGTTTTACATTGATTTATTTAAAAAAACAAAAACAAAACCCAAATAAAAAAATTTGGATCAAGAGGTTCGAGGGTCTATGCTAATGATGTGCAATGCCACTGATTTTCTTTTCGATACCAAATAAAATTCCGGTACTAAATAAGGATAATAAACTTAATGTGTTTGGAAAATCAAAACAAAAAGTAGTGTATTTCCAATTATACCTTTATAATGAATACAAGACATCAGACTACTTGTTCTTATTGTTTAATTATGAAGAACAAACAAAAAAAAAAAACCCTGAAAACTCAACACCTACAGTTTACAATATTCAATTAACAATCAAAAATTAATATGAATGATTAACAATAATAATAATAATAATAAAGCTGAGGAACATTTTATTAATACATGTTATTATCTATCTTACATATGAAATATTTTAAGTTGAATTTGTTATTTTTTAAAGCCTACAATGTCTGTTTTACTGCAAGTAGGCTGTATATTTAATGACACCTACCCAATATAATCATTTTAAAAGCTCTACAATTCTAATAAATGGGATTTCATAGTTTTAAGGATGCGGAGAATTCCCACCACTTATACATCAACACAAAGCCTAAGCCTAGATGTAAGTCACTTTCCAAAATTTAGCAAAGTGCTACACGCAGGTGACGATTTAGGCGATCCCAATAATATCATTACTTTCATTTTGTTCTTGTGAATCATAATCTACAAATTCACTCCAAATTGCAAAAAAAAAAAGAATGAAAATCAATTCCAGAATATAAATATCTGTTATTGGTGGAATCAATGTTTAAGTATCGATCTACACACCGCTAATCCATGCAAACAGCTGTCTCGTCCCCTCCTGATCATTAGAAAGAATTCTGACTTGAAGCTATGTCCATCCTTTAAATACAGTCTATGATTCTTCATGCCCCAGAGGCCAGAAGATCTTGTACAGAGCCAGAGTTTTTGTGTTGTTTTGTTTTTTTTACCCCCAGTGAAAACCTGGAATTTATGTATTGAAGGAAAAAAATATTTTAAGCTTATATTCAGACAGCAGTGTTACTTGTGATTTGTTGTTATATCCAAGACTGAATAAAATACATAAAAATCACATGATTAGTGGATTAGAAGCTTTCTCATTTCATGTGAATAATTTTAATAAAAGATATGAAAGTGGTGACATTTACTTCCTGCTCGCACTTCAGGTTGGAGACATCTGAATCAAACCTTTATAAAAAGGAAGTTGGCAAAAATATGATATGACACATTACTAACATACTAGATATTAAATATGGATAAAGTCATGATTAATGATAACTGTCAAATTTGATATAATCAGCAGGTCCTTCTCATGGGAGACATGTTACAGGGTATTTCCTGTAATGAGCAGTCCTCTTGAAATGACACTCCAAAAATATAATGCATACATGATTAACGGCATGTGTAGGAATGAATATTGATGAGATTTTATTGATTGCAATGCACTTTTAAAAATCTTCTCAGTGACGTAACGCACTGTAGAAACAGAGCAGAAAGAAAGGCCTGCATCCGACTTGGTTGTGGAAAAGCTTCCCTGCATTGAGTTTGACCTCAGTGCTTTGCAATGCACAAATGTAATAAACGCAAGAACTGATAAGCTTCTGCTAAATTGGACAATTTGAATTTCTTAGCTAGAACTGATTTTCCATTCCCACCTCTAATGCATCTGTGCTCCTTGTCCTATCGTAAGACGCTAACAAATGTGCTGTAGATGCAGCCTCCTAGTCTAATTAACAAAGCCAACAGATGATGCTGATATCACATTATTTATAATGTAGACTCTTTTGCAAATTGTGACTTTTCCGTTATTTTAAATGAAACTTTTCCAAAATCATTTTATAAATGGTATGGAATATGTATGATATGAAGGACTAAAGTTCATGTACTAAGTTTGGAGCCATCCGGAAGTTTTAAAATAGGAATTTGTAACAGTACAACATCACCTGGCTTTCAGTAGCACCTGTTCCATAACCACACGCTTCTGCTCCACTTTCACATCTTCATTTATGTCTGTGCCGCCAAAGATTACGCCAAAGGGTATTTCAATATCTATTGTAAAGAACAGACATAAAACAAAAAGGCAATGTGGGACTGAAAGCTGTACATTTGAAGACCCATTATGTGACAGCAAAAAAGAAAACGGATTTAAAGTATACAGCTGATAAGTAGATGATATAACAGCAAGTCAGTTTACCCATGAGAAGTCTGCCCGCTTTGAAAAGATGAATAGCCAGTGCAGCTTCAAACTTGGGATGTTCAGAGACCAGATTTACCACATCAGCAGGAGACTGAAACTCTCGTGCGTCTCTGAGCTCGCAAGTGTGTCCTGCTGACTCAATGTAGGACCTAAAACATAAAATTAACATTTGCTTATGGAAGGCAGGAAGGAAGACTGAGCGGTTGAGCAAATTCATAATGGTTAAAGCCAGGAAACGTCTTCCGCTATTTTAGCTATTTTAACATGAAACTGTAGACGGACAAGTGTTACCAATCACATTAAATTAAGCTCAGTTCCTGTTAAGAACAGAAGCCAAGGTCACCGGCAACACCCGTGTTTACTGCTACTCATCTTAAGGTGTCTCATTACACGATAAGGTTTGTATTTGGAGCCAACTTGTTACACTTATTTCACAGTGAAGTGATTTTACCAACAACACTTGCCCTGATGAAGTTAAATACTCCGTTATTGCGTCATAGTGTCACGCGCTAATTAATGAATCATACCAGCTATAAGAACCAGCTACACTTAGCAACTATGTTTGTTACCTTATTCTCTCAGCTGTAGTATGGTTCCCAGTTTTGGGGTTGAGACAGGCAAGGAAAAGTAATTTCATATCTCCTATGAAAGCAGGGCTGACGTGCTAATTAGCTACTTAACGCGAAATATTCGCAAAAAGCTGACGGCACCGATCGGGACATCTGCGTTTCAATGAGCTCGCTTAGCCGAGCTCCAATTACATTTCCTTGTCCGTAACTTAACACGTAGCAGCACCTAAGGGCAAGGCTGGTTCATGTTAGGGTTGCAAACAGACCGTCTAATGTAGTGCACCATGCTTGTAATGTTTACAAGTCCGTCTTCTATACGGCCCCCTGGAAACATGACTGTAAGCGGCGAAGTGCTGCCAGCCAATTTCACTTCATTTTCTTCTTCCTTTTTTTTGTTATGCCCATCCCCAAACCCCAAACCCTGTTGGTTCATGTTATATAATAACAGAATCAGCCGTAGCCAAAAAAAAAGAAGATTAAATTGCACTGCAGTGCCACTTCCTTCTCCCCTTGCTTAGCTCTGCGTAAGCGGAACAAATCCCTATATCACATGGATGGTGTTGCGCGCCTCGATTTGCAGTACCCGTCGCGTAAGTTTCATTTTCAGATCGTCTCCACAGCAACGCAAGAGTGACAGCTTTTGACTGAGCTATGTGTCACGCGACAGAACTGTGACATTGTTTTTCTGTTGACACCCAGTTCTCTTTTCATAAAGTTCAGCTTTTAGACAGTACAAACGAAACATTTGAGCGGTTAGTATGATCTAGATTGATGGAGACAACCGAAGACCTCTGGGACGTGTTTCTGTCATTAAAGGTAAGGTAATGAGAAACTTTAACAAGCTGATGTGGTGTTTAAGCTAGCTTACTTCAGGTTTGTAATAAGCTAAAAACCTATATGACAAGAAAATGGGCTCTTTGACAATTTAGATGTTGTGAATCCGGTACAGTTTTTGTGTTTGTGCTGCGGTGTCACCGTTTGGTTTATATTTGTGTTTTATCTTCAGGTTTGAACTCTTAAAAATAAGGAAGAAACTCCATTCCACTAAGTTGGGCGAGAATGGCTAACAACAGGGACGCCAATGAGAGCACCCCTCTTTTGGACTCAGACACTGAGAGCAGACCTTCACCACCGTCAGTCTTCGAGGGAAGAAGACTGGCATGTGCGGCCATCCTGCTGGCCGAGTCACTAGAGAGGATTGCTTTCTATGGCATAACGTCAAACCTGGTTCTTTTTCTGAATGGTAGTCCTTTTTATTGGGAGGGCACTCAGGCGAGCCAGGCACCACTCATGTTCATGGGAGTAACTTACCTGATTTCACCATTTGGAGGCTGGTTGGCCGATGCATACCTCGGAAAATTCTTGACCATTGCTGCAAGTTTGGTTCTGTACATTTTTGGCATGCTGTTTTTCCCTTTTATTTCAAACGAGGGCACCAGGATACACCTGTGCGGGGAAGAAATGGCATTTCCTGTGCAGCCTGCTGAGTGTCTGAACACAAACGTTACCACTCCAAAAAACGTTACCTGCCCCATTCGTGCCCCATATTGTGGCCCAGCAGTCTATGGTGGACTTTTCTTAATTGCCTTAGGTGTGGGTACTGTGAAGTCTAACATCACTCCATTTGGGGCAGATCAGGTAGAGTATAAACAGCACTACTACGAGTTATTACAGTTTGTATTAATTAGTTAATACCTGGAATTTCCTGTTACCAGAAGGCTATAACCTGAACCATTAGCTTTCTGGAATTGGCTTGTATAAAATATGTAGTGGGGACATCAATGAAGTCAGACATGTGATGGGACTTTAGCTGCGCCATGACATTTCTCTGAGACATGCTCTTGATTATCATGGCTACTCATGGCTGTCACCATTAAAAACTAAACATTTTGAAGCATCTTGTAGAATAGACAACACATCTCTCTGGAACACATGCACAAACGGAGACATTTATAAACACTTCTTCAATTGTTCTTAGTTGGTAATAAGAAGTGAAACACACATCTGTCAGTTTAGTATCAAAATTATCTAGAGGGCCCTCCACAACATGCAATCATGGAAGTGGGAAAGTTCATCAATGGGGTCATTGTTTCTCAGAGTTATCTAATCAGGAAAGGATAAAATGTTTCAAGGGGAGCTGGCAGACTGAATATGATTAGTGCAATGTTATGTTCAAATACACAACACACAAAAGACACTGCTTTTTTTTTTTTTTGGTAAAAGTCCACTAACCTTAAAGCAAACGCAATGCACCATGAGGTTACTTTTTCCTGCGTACTGAAACTGAAAGTTTTACCTCATACAGACAAAATTTTCCCATTAGTGATCCTCCAACTGAAAGTCCTTGGTGCGTGGGAGATTTGAATATTTAAGAGAAACAGAAGAGTCCCTGTTAAAATTGGCCTCATTCCTAATAACGACACCCTCTCACAGCGTAAAAAAATTATCATACTGATTGTTGTGATTTCCCCTTTTAAATACAGTGCATTTGCATGAAAAAAAAGGTTTGTGACCTCTTTGGAATTACCAAACCTGGACTTGCAGTTTTGTCAGTCATGATACTTGGTCTGATCTTCAGTGACAATTGTAAAGAAACACAATCTGACTGAACATATAGCACAAAAAGTTGGATTTATATTATTTTATTGTTTGTAGCAACTCGTTGTTGAACCTCCTTTAGCAGCTACAGCTTTCACATGGGGGCTGTTTCCGGTAGCTGCTCATAAGACGATTTAATGTTTGTTTGCTAGTTCACCCAACCTTTCCTTTAAAACACAGACAGCTGCTCTTTAATTCAGTGATAACAAGCTATCCAAACAATGATGTTGGTTCAACCAGACTTTAAAGTTGGGATGATGGTGTTGTCCACCTTTTGATAAATCTCTTCATGCATCACTGATCTAGAAATGTCATTAAAAATTTGTAGATCTTCTAAGCTTTCCAACTAATGGCCGGGTCTGGTTGTTTTGCTAGTAGTGTGTTTTCCCTTGAACCCTGTTATCCAGTTGTGGAAATATCTACAGGTGTTACCACTCGGAGACAGATTTATTTTAATTGTAAATATTTCACTAGTTTTATTTTGTGTTGAGAGTTTATTCATATTTAGTTGAATTTTCATTATGTAGGGGTATTTGTCAGGGAAATATTCAAGAAATTTAGAAGAAGTATCACTATAAAAACACAATTTCTGTGTCATGTATTCACACTACACCAAAACATTCTAATGTGTGTTGCTCTGACAAAGACTAAAACATATTTCCTCTTGTAGTTTCCTACTTTTTGCGTTAAGTTTAGTTTTTATTTCAGGTAACTTAAATGTTTTTGTAACTATAGTCTTGCTTCAGGTCTTTAGAAAAAAGCTTTTATAGCCTTTTGTAGCTTCATATATCTCTAAATGCTTTTACAATCGAGAGGGAGGTGTTCATCGTTTATGTTAACAATCAAAAGTCAGACTTTTATGCCTTTTTTATATGGGGGGCACCCCAACAACCACCCAGCATCATTTTCTTAATTGGATACCACTGAGGTTCACACAGAGTTGCGAGTTTAGTTAAGTTGTGTTTACTATAATTGTGACCTATATGAAGCCTGGACAACATTTTATGATTAATCATTGCAGAAATCCCAGTAATTTCAGACAACTGACAAGAATTTATTTTTCCAGCTGTGCCATGAGGGAATTACTTTCATAACTGACTCTGCACAAATGCACTGATGAACCCCAGAAAAATTTATGCTGAATATATTGACCTTATGTTCAGCATGTTTTAGCTGTACCAGCATCTTTTGTGCTTGTATATAAGCGACATATCCATCAGGAATTGAGAAAATCTTTTTCACTCAAAAGAATAACTGTATGTGGGATGGATCGGATGATAATATTATGTGTTGGCATAGACAGCTATTGAAGCGTTACTAAGCCAATATTATAACCTTTAATTGTAACCTTTTAAAGAATGCTAAAAACTACAATAAGCAGATAAAGAATAAAGAAAACGTTGCTTCTATTGTTCTGCTCATTTCACTCAGCTGAGATGATAAAATGATAAAGTTATTATAAAGTTTGCACAGTATTGCTATGTATATTTTACCATAAATGTGGCAAACGTGTTGACTCATGCAAATTGGTATTCAGCTTGTGATCACTGTTTCTCTTTGTTAGTGACAGTTCACGGTTGTGTTTTGATCATTTTAGGTTTTTACAAACTGTACTTTGTACTATATGTTATAGCTTTGAGTCATGCAGCCATAGTTTAAATCAATTTAAACCCTGTTTCTTGGCTTTGAAACCTAATCTTTTATATCAGACGACTTGTGACTTCACTTATTTTTTTATAACAATCAGATGCTGGTAGTTAACTTACAAACTCATGACAAACCACTGTTGCAAAGTTCAGAGTACACTTACTCTTCTTACACGCTCTTTTTGTTTGGATTAAAGAAAAGAAAAAACGTCACCCTGTGCTTTGTGTGCTCGCAGGTCAAAGACAGAGGACCAGAGGCCACTCGCAGATTTTTCAACTGGTTCTACTGGTCTATTAACTTGGGTGCCATTCTGTCACTGGGAGGTGTGGCCTACATCCAGCAAAATGTTAGCTTTGAGGTTGGCTACATCCTTCCTACTGTGTGCCTTGGGATCTCTTTCCTGGTCTTTCTCCTGGGGCGTATGGTTTTCATCAACAAGCCCGCAGATGGAAGTGCCTTTACTGACATGTTCAAGATCCTGGCTTTTGCCTGCTGTTCACAGAAACCAGTGGAGCCAAACCTGCTCCGGTAAGAGTGACATTTCATACAGTAATTAAATACATATACAAACAAAGCACACCCAGATCAGTCTCAGTGGGACAGCTTCCTAAAGTAGTGTAGTGACGTTAGTTGGATGGTGACTGTGAACCAGTGGAATAAAATGGCTCTATTTTATTGGTAGAGCTTTATGTTAAAACCTCCTTTGATCCACCTGTATAATTCTTTTTTTTCCCCCATTGGTTCAGGCATTCATCTTCGTTCCATGTGGTTAAGTTATTCTGAAGTGCGGATACTTGACTTTGAACCAAAGTAGCACTATTAGCTCATAAACTTGACATTGAATATTTTAAGTTGGGCAGTCCTGCTGCCTTTCAAGAATTTCTTATTAAGACATTTTCTCCAGAGATGGGGATTATAGGCTTTAGAAAAAAAGTTTCTTTCATATCTCTAGAAGTGCTGTTGTTAAAGGCCGAGAGATTCACATAAAAGGCTGGTTAATTTCCCACTTAAAGAGCACAGACCAATTCTAGTTTATTCTGGATTTATTTTTGCTTTATGCCATTAATTACACTGTATTTTTAAACTATTTCAATCAGGTTTATGTTTATTAAATTTTTCCTGTGAAACAGCAAACCGGCACTACTGGACAGTGCCAAAGTGACTTACGGAGGGAAATTTCCTGAAGAGAAAGTAGAGGAAGTCAAAGCACTGGTGAAGGTCCTTCCGGTTTTCTTTGCTCTTATTCCGTACTGGACTGTATACTTTCAGGTAAGATCAGCCGATATAAAGTTAGATCCAAACATTAACACAGTATTGCGCATGATGAGAAATGCAAAGTGAGAACACAAGAGATAATGTGCACACATTATCAGGTAAAACATTGTTTGTGTCAAAACTGGAGAAGAATGGTGTGCACCAGACACCCTGGTGATCACAAAGTGGAGAACGACTTCACGCTGAGACTTTAATCTCCTTTTCGCATTACAGATGCAGACAACGTACATCCTGCAGAGCCTCCATCTGAAGATTCCTGATACAACCCCAAACAGCACTTCTGACTTCTCTAAGGTAAACTGAAGTGGAGACACTCTCCTGCACCTCTTTCCTGTTTAATTAACAATTTTAGTGCCAGTGTGCTCTGACTTGATTTGTGCTGTGGCACTCTTAACTGTTCTCTAATTCTCTGTAGTTAAACATAACAGCGTGGAGCTCTAGCCTGCTTTCTCACAAGTGGTTTTGATCTATATTTTTTACTGCTGAAACTAAAGGAGTCAGTAGGCCACTGACACACAACAGCTGGAGGCAGCAGCAAAGGCTGATAATGCAACGGGGATTAAGTGAGAACTTCATAGACTAATACCTCACAGATTAGCAACTGGCTGGCATTGTATCTCACCACAGCAGCGCCTCCACCTGTTTCTGTTTGGCAAATTTTGCTGGTATACCTGTCTCTCACTTTGCCTGATTCTATTTTCAGTTTGGCAAATTTAAGTTTTCGTTTTATAGTGGCACTAGAAAATAGAGAAAATTGGGTAGCAGGGAAGGACCAATGGAGTGACATTCAGTAAATGGTCCAGCAAGGAATGGAGGAACCAGTGCTCAGGCATTTGTGCCTATGTGATACACGCCCAATACTTGTCTATCAGGACAACTGTAGTAGATTAGATGTTGAGCGCTGCGGTGCTTTGATGACTGAAAATCAAAAGGTTCAAAAGCAATGAAATTAACTTGAGTAGTAACAGCAGCTTATGTAGTGCAGTAAGTCTGTTCATATTTCTGAACAGGTGATTGTGAAGTGTACCGACTTCACAGAATTGTGAAGTGAAACACTTGTCGGTAAACCTCGCAGTCTGAGTTAGTGCTCTTGAAAAGCCACAAAAATACTCGACTTGGAACATCGTGAAACTATGTTACATGGCTTTGTTTACTTGTGTAACATGTTTACAACTGTGTTTAAGAACTACATTTCTACAAAGTTTTCCTAAGTGCACCGTTTATCTGGTAGGAAAAAATGGAACTAGGCCCTTCCTGCTACCGGCCTCGACATTTGTCATTATCAAAAGGGAAGTGAGAATAGATGTCTCGTCTCACCTGACACATTTCAGTGGCCAACCTGAACAAAAACTGTCTCTTTGGAGAAATGGCACCCATACTACTATAACTACTACTCTGAGGTTACAATTTATGAATTTAGAGTAATTTTTTGACTAGTTGCTTTATTTTTGGGTTTGATTGGCAATTTGAAAACAAAACTACGTGAATTTGAAAATCACATTTTAAAATTAAAACTGTTTTCATGGTAACCCACAATAAATTCAATACTTCATGCCCTGTTACTCGTTCAGAGGATAAACAATGCATTATTCGTCTGCAGAGATTACATATTTCTATAAGCTTTTTTTTTCTAATCTGTTACAATAGATTATAAGGGTTAGAGCAGTGAAGCTGCAGGAAACTTCATTACATGGTTTAGAAATCCCCCCAACGTCTCACACCAACTTGGACATAGTAATCAAGTATATGTTTCTGCAGTTATCTCAGAAATGCTTTGCAGTGATCTAAAATTATTTGTTCCATTGTTCTTCTGTCTTTAAATTTGTTTTTTTAATTTCTTAAAAACTTGTTTTTAAAATCTCTCAATATCTCAGTATTAAGTTAGGCGTATGTACAAACTCTGATCTTAAGGTGTAAAGAAAATTCTGTGATATTTGCAAACGATCGTAATGCTTAGATGCTGAAATTTGAGTCACACATTAACATGTGTCCCTTGAGCTTATGCGCACAGGATCATTGTTGCAAGTCTGAAAACTTGAATCTCAAAATTGGATTCATGTGAAAGCCAGTTGAAGCCCGAAATGTGATAATGATCAGCCATGCATGATGTTTTACAGCAAATAGATTTTTATTTTATTTATTTATTTTGTCAATTCACAGTCCAAATGTAAACAAAAACACTGGGTTACTACTGCTACTGGGTTACTACTACTACTACTAATGTTTGAAAATGCAGAACTGCGTAGAGTACACAAAAGAGGCTGCAGACATTTGCTGGAAGCGTGTGGTGGCTTCTCCCAAACTGAATGGCCATTGCAATTCACACAGTTGTGCGCTCTCAGAAACAGCCACGTTGTATATCTACAGGGAGTGCAGAATTATTAGGCAAATGAGTATTTTGTCCACATCATCCTCTTCATGCATGTTGTCTTACTCCAAGCTGTATAGGCTCGAAAGCCTACTACCAATTAAGCATATTAGGTGATGTGTATCTCTGTAATGAGAAGGGGTGTGGTCTAATGACATCAACACCCTATATCAGGTGTGCATAATTATTAGGCAACGTCCTTTCCTTTGGCAAAATGGGTCAAAAGAAGGACTTGACAGGCTCAGAAAAGTCAAAAATAGTGAGATATCTTGCAAAGGGATGCAGCAGTCTCAAAATTGCAAAGCTTCTGAAGCGTGATCATCGAACAATCAAGCGTTTCATTCAAAATAGTCAACAGGGTCGCAAGAAGCGTGTGGAAAAACCAAGGCGCAAAATAACTGCCCATGAACTGAGAAAAGTCAAGCGTGCAGCTGCCAAGATGCCACTTGCCACCAGTTTGGCCATATTTCAGAGCTGCAACATCACTGGAGTGCCCAAAAGCACAAGGTGTGCAATACTCAGAGACATGGCCAAGGTAAGAAAGGCTGAAAGACGACCACCACTGAACAAGACACACAAGCTGAAACGTCAAGACTGTGCCAAGAAATATCTCGAGACTGATTTTTCTAAGGTTTTATGGACTGATGAAATGAGAGTGAGTCTTGATGGGCCAGATGGATGGGCCCGTGGCTGGATTGGTAAAGGGCAGAGAGCTCCAGTCTGACTCAGACGCCAGCAAGGTGGAGGTGGAGTACTGGTTTGGGCTGGTATCATCAAAGATGAGCTTGTGGGGCCTTTTCGGCTTGAGGATGGAGTCAAGCTCAACTCCCAGTCCTACTGCCAGTTTCTGGAAGACACCTTCTTCAAGCAGTGGTACAGGAAGAAGTCTGCATCCTTCAAGAAAAACATGATTTTCATGCAGGACAATGCTCCATCACACGCGTCCAAGTACTCCACAGTGTGGCTGGCAAGAAAGGGTATAAAAGAAGAAAAACTAATGACATGGCCACCTTGTTCACCTGATCTGAACCCCATTGAGAACCTGTGGTCCATCATCAAATGTGAGATTTACAAGGAGGGAAAACAGTACACCTCTCTGAACAGTGTCTGGGAGGCTGTGGTTGCTGCTGCACGCAATGTTGATGGTGAACAGATCAAAACACCGACAGAATCCATGGATGGCAGGCTTTTGAGTGTCCTTGCAAAGAAAAGTGGCTATATTGGTCGCTGATTTGTTTTTGTTTTGTTTTTGAATGTCAGAAAGGTATATTTGTGAATGTGGAGATGTTATATTGGTGTCGCTGGTAAAAATAAATAATTGAAATGGGTATATATTTGTTTTTTGTTAAGTTGCCTAATAATTATGCACAGTAATAGTCACCTGCACACACAGATATCCCCCTAAAATAGCTAAAACTAAAAACAAACTAAAAACTACTTCCAAAAACATTCAGCTTTGATATTAATGAGTTTTTGGGTTCATTGAGAACATGGTTGTTGTTCAATAATAAAATGATTCCTCAAAAATACAACTTGCCTAATAATTCTGCACTCCCTGTACTGTGCCTCATGACAGCATGTGATAAAAGAATCCTATACTATCATTTATGAAAGATTAAAGGCTCTTCCTCTCCTTAAATGTAACAGTACTTGTAGCTGAAAAACAGAGCATTCTTATTGAAATTATAATTGCATGTAATGTGTTCCCAAACACCTAATAGTGTAATTTTACTGCTTTCGTGACTCCCACATTAACCCCAAGCCAACTTTTACCTTTTAACAGACAAAAATGAATACATATTTCAAATGTAATATTATTGCATATATTAAAAGCATGCTTCAATAAATCTTGTTTCATGCTGATCTAAAGGGTGGTCTAGGGAAATAATGGCTAAAATGCTCACAACCTGCCATGTGCAACCATATTTTTATGGGATACTTTTTGATCCCTAAATGGTGGCACTATCCAATTTTCTCAAGATAAAGAGCAGCAGAAAATATAAATCTTGCAATAAGTCTTCATCATTTCCCAAATTGCTAAATCAGTATACAGTGTGTATGTGTGGTTTTGTTTTGGGGAAGTGGGGAAGAAAACAAAACAAAAAAAAACACACGGAGATTTGTGAGATTTGGGCCTGCTGAGACACCTCAGTCATTCATGCCAGCCTTGCCTTGGCAAAGAAGAAGTCTCATTTAGCACTTCCTATCATTTTGAATATGATAATGTACAAACAAGAGAGAAAAACACTCTCTAAGGAGCTGCGTACAGATTGCCAGCGGTCGCTCTAAGAAATGGAAATTCAATTTGAGAATAAATGATCCTATCAGAAGTGTTAAACCAGAGACACATCAGGAGCTCAGATGGCACTTGGAATTTGAATTGCACAAAACAAAACAAACAAAAAAAAACTCTGCTCCAGCAGTCTGCACTGTTACACTGCTCAGTCAGTGAGATATTGCCTCAACTTGTAAATACTTTGTATGCTTATAGTGGAATTTCTGTTTGATTGAT
This sequence comes from Aulonocara sp. 'chitande type north' Nkhata Bay, assembly GCF_057382095.1. Taxonomy (NCBI): domain Eukaryota; kingdom Metazoa; phylum Chordata; class Actinopteri; order Cichliformes; family Cichlidae; genus Aulonocara; species Aulonocara sp. 'chitande type north' Nkhata Bay. The sequence goes on from NC_141355.1 coordinate 13,879,042, forward strand.
ATGTCATCCAGTCTGTTTACACAGTGCAATTATTCCTTCCAAAGATTACGCTTTATCGTGATAATTCAGAATCAGTTTTGTCAATTTTGTCTCATATTTAAGCTTTAATAGATTGGAATGTAAAAAAGAGAACTTATGAATCCTATTAATACTAGTGCTGCTGCTGCTACGGCTGTGAATAATAAGCTGAATATTTATTCGGTATTGACTGCCTGCTTGCATTACTATACATGCTATTTATGTTTTGTTTTTTAAATTGCTTCATGTTTTGCTTTTGACCACCTGGGGGTGCCAGAGCAGTATCAAGTCTGAAGGATGCACAGACTCCAGTGAATGCAAACATTTGGCGAACTGTGTAGTTTTCATACTTTTTTGCCTTTTGTTCTCTTTCATCCCATGTTTCTCCCCCTGGATTCCCCAGATGACGTTCCGCTTCCCGCCTGCTTGGCTCACCATGTTTGACGCAGTGCTCATTATCATGCTGATTCCCCTGAAGGACAAAGTGGTGGACCCAATCCTGAAACGGCGCGGCCTGCTGCCCTCCTCCCTGAAAAGGATCGCAGTAGGGATGTTCTTTGTCATGTGCTCGGCCGTGGCAGCGGGTGAGTGCACCCGCAGCCGAGTTCTCTGTACATGTCACTTAAATAGTACAAACACAACAAAGTAAAAAGGCAAAGTTGGGTGTTATTTTCTGTGGCAGATGGAACATACAATCAGCAGTTCCAGTGCCACATCTACTTCATCTATATTTTCATTACTTTTGGTAACATGGCTTTAATACAAAGCCGCTTCACTGACATGACTTGAATATGGTCACTGAACGTTTTTTTTTTTTAATTTTTATTGCTATTCTGGGGTTGCTTTATGTGGGACTCGAAAGATGGTTTGTCACAGATTTATAGTCTATTCCAGAATCCCATGACTTTCCATCTGGCAAAGGAAAAGCAGCAGATATTGTCCCCCCTCACTCAGTAGCTTATAGAGAGCGCTGTGGCATCTAACTTTTTAGTCCTGTGTGACTGCACCAGCCGTGCTCAGTCGTGTTCTTTTCCAGTCTGTAGATTGTTTTCGAAAGCTTCAGCCAGGCCTGTCAGTGCATCCAGGCTAAAATGTTTCGAGCATGAAGGCAGGAAGAAAAGCCAATCAGTCTACATTGTATTCCACAAACGCTCCACTTTTTCTTACACAGAAATGCAAATGTGCAAAATGAACATATTTTACTATTAGTGATCCTTAGATATTGACTAGTGTGGTTTTATAGATGGGGAATAATGCACTTAATGAAAATAAACAGCAGTTGTTGGGGATAATTGTGAGGGAATCTCTGTAGAACTGGCCGTTCTTTCATCTCATCTCATTTCATTTCATTTTTGAGTTTGTAGTCAAATGTCTTAACAACAGTTTCCACGACAAGCATGCTTTGTATCCTTATATAGCACAAGCAAGCCGATTCTACAGTTTTCAACAAATCACAACCGAAGTGTCATAACATTAGCTCACGATTATTTTATGGTATGTTTTACGTCTGTTTTTACAAACTGGTCTTATCTCCACGTATGATAAACTTGTTTATTCTTGCTCCTTTATGGTCATCTGATAGCAGAATGTGTAAAAAACACAACAAACCCCCCAAACCCAGCAACTTAATAAATTAAAGCTCACCTCATCAAAACAGTGAGTGTAAAAAGAAGACTGTAGAGTCCTCAAATGTTCTAGTGTTGATTGGCAGAGTAAGACCATCAAACAAATCTTTTTCAATCAACCTGATGCGGTAGAATGATTATTAACCAAATCCGTAGTGTTTATTTTTCAGTTTAAATATCAGAGGATGTGAGGTTTCTGACAAGTAAAGGTCCTTCTAATATTTTCATTTTCATGTTCCAAAGCTGGTTAGCTGTTTGCTTTTCCATTCGACTCACTGAAATAAAGTGCAGCACTTGCATTTAAATTCAGGCAAAATAAACTCAGAATATTGCAGAAGGCTGTTTTGAGTTCTGGGAGTGGAGAGAATGTGTTTATGGTGCGGGAATTGGACAGATGAGTACACAACTCGTGTGCGACAAATTTCTGACCTGGATTCCAGGAGACAAATCGGAGGACTCTGTCAAAGTTTTACAGTAATATGCTTTGTAAAGTGAATTACTGAGATGCAGTATAATGATATTGCATCTGCAGCTTATTTGAATAATTATTCAGACAGCAGTAATTTGCAGAGCCTGTGCACCGTTTATCCCCAGAACTGACTCGATTCACATTTGTTCAGTTACGCACACTGACTCCTGGGAGCTGCCTTACACTGTTATTACATTTCAAGCTGCATTCTAAGTTGACTTTACTCGGTGCTTATCTGTAGCGGTCCAAAAGCTAAAATCATGAAGTTCAAAGACTGACAGATGGATAGCTGTGAATGTCCAAGTGTGGCACCTTTTATCCACAGACTAGATAGTTGTCACACATGACACTGCCGGCACGCCACACCGCTGCTCCTCGGCGGTAGCATCTCTTTCATCTTGTTGTGTATTTGTCTGGATTGCTGCAGCAGTATTTTACACAGTGAAGCTGTATGTGCTGACACACGTGGTACAAGGACAGGTGGACTACCCATGCAGTGAAAAGGGACTACTGAAGGCATGCTGCTAAGTAGACAGTGGACTGTTTCTGATCATTTATGTACAACGCTCCCAGACTTTGGCCACATGCTGACCAGCTCTCAAAAACTATGCTGACATTGTCTTTTCTGTTGTTTTTTTGTTTGTTTGTTTTTTAGCATGCTGTCTCACTTTTCTCACTTTATGTCTGATCTCATTTGGTTAAAGCTCAATGGCTATTGCACCCAAAGCATTTCTCTCTCTCACTCTTTCTCGCCCTCTTTCTCCTTTTTTTTTTTTTTTTTTTCCAGAAAAGCTGGAGCAGAGTTTCCAGGGATCACGCTGGGTTGTCTGTTGTGTGATATTTAGTTAGGGTGGGTGGGGGGGAGCAGAGATGTGTGCGTTTATAGAGTGCGACTTGCTCGGGGCAGCTCAGTGGCCGTGCTGTTCGAGATGGACAGCTGGTATTATAGGATATCCGGATTACAAGGCTACAACTCCTCTCAAATATAGCATTAAGTGCAGTTATGATAGGAGGCTGTCTCTGGGAGTTATCTGGAAATAGCCGCTGGTTACATGATAATAGCTATCGAATAAAGCTTTTAGGAAGCAGCGGCAGTTGATGACAACTGCCTGGTTCTTATTATTGAATCATCTGCACCGTCCCATTACCAGCTGCCAGAATATAGAAGCGTGCAGATGTGATCTTAATGAAGTGTAGGCTAGCCTTAAAATTAGCTAAATCCTTAATGGACTGTTCAGTGTTGAAAACTCTAAGTCTGGCAGCTTCTTGCTGTATGTTGGTGTCACGAACTTTAAAGTATCCTTTCCAAAATATATAAGCCTTTTCAAATTACCCATGCTAAATATAGCATGGGTAATTGGTGTGTGTGTGTAATAAATTTTAGGTCTTGTTTTTTTTTGCTTTCCCCTTAGTTAATTGTTCTTCCTTGCACTGTTTTCTGGGTCCACCCCATCAGGTATTTTGGAGACAAAGCGCCTGGAGATCGTCAAATCCAATGGTACCATTGACCAGATGCTTGGGAGCGTCATCTACCACGCGGCAGATTTGGCCATATGGTGGCAGATCCCTCAGTACGTGCTGATTGGAATCAGCGAAATATTTGCCAGCATTGCAGGTACAGCCAGTTGACATCCTCTGTGAAGTTTTCAAATAAATGCTAAACACTTTCATTTAATAGTGCGATCAGGTAAACATGATGACTCAGACAAATGGTAAAATGTCACATCCTTCTCCAGAGTAAGAGACTTGTACTTTGAGTTGATCAGCTTTTCCCTTTGAACATTCAGAATAGATTGGGGGCTAAAGCCCATTGTGCCTATTCCTGTAAGCACAATGCAGTGAAGACTAATGTGTAAATCCTTTTTGAACAATTTGTTTGATTTATTGCCATCCGGCACCAGCTTAATGTGTTTGTGGGTTGCAGACAATACTCCAGAGTAAATAGCCCACAACATCAATTGATAATTGATTATCCCGATTTTATCACACTACTGCAAGACATTGTTAAGTAACGGAGCATTTTCCAAATAAGGAAAATGCTCCGTTACAGTAACTGTTTTTTAACAAACAGGGAGGAAAAAGCAAAGCTTTCATTTTACGTCCAGTGCTCTTGAAACAGATAGAGGAGATGGCGAGATGCATAAAGGTACAGATAGGTTATATATAGGTTATATTTATAATTGCAGTGCAAGGTGGAGCGTGATATAAAGCTTTCACCTTTAATGTTTAATAGTGTGGTAAGCTGACATTTTTAGATATGCGCCATCATATGCAATGACTCTTACATTGGGCCTTTTTCCTTCTACAAACAAGGGACGGCTCAGAGATAATACTAACAAATTGCACTGACACATATTCACTTAGTTAGCTTTCACAGCTGACACGCTGTTAATAAGGACGTGTTACACCATAGCAAATGAAAGTTTAATTATCAGTCCAGCAGTTTGATAGATCTGACATTTACATCTGCGTATATACACCAAAGAAGCAGAAAACGGCTCTTAAACATCCTATTAAGATTTCTTCTTATCAAATTGCACTTTTAAAAGGATTGTACTGCAGATTTACATTCATTTACATTTAAGATGACATAGTATAACAGGTTATTTGCACCTCTAATTTGTAATATTTTAAATAGGCTCATAATTTTTCATCCATCTCTATCATTTGTCCAGTAAGAAGCAGCAAATACGTTAAACTAATACTGGTAAGGCTTTGTAATTACATTCCTCTTTGTCAGCGTAGAAAATGTTACAATGGCTGAGATTGTTTGTGAACATTATTTAGTCGAGACAAGACGATTCTAAGAAGGCAATTCAACCGTATTTTTTTCTCCCCACAAAATTTTTTTGCTTCAAATTTCAAGTGTTTCATTTATTTATTTATTTATTTTTCTCAGAGAAATACATTTCCTGTCATTTATGTTTGCAAAAGCAATGAAAAAGAAAAGAATTGCATTGGATCAAGGCGGGTCAGAGTAGCTCTTAGTTCAAACAACAGCTACAGTCCTGTTTGTGATCATTTTCCAGGTATCGGCTCAAAACTGCTCGGTAAGAAACTCGCGAGAAATGAGAGTCATTTCATTTCTTGCGAGCCCTGGTGTGAAGAGTAAATGCCTTTTCATTAACAGCTTTGGGGAGAGCATATTGCCCCAGTAATACAATAATGTGGGGATTTGCTTTAATGCTGTTTGTGTTTGTAAGAAATGCACTAAATGTGAAATTCTTTATGAAGTTGTTTTGCGTTGAACGGAGTAGCAGCTGTGGGCCATTTTTATCCTTTAGCATGCAGACATACAAAATAGGGCAATATACCTCGCATTCTGCTTATCTATCTAATTGGAATCTGTATTTTTTTGCTTACTTTCTCTTGCAGTCATTGCCTTAGTGATTCAACTTTGTTAATCCCTCTAGGCATGATTGAGTCATTCTCCCACTACTATGAAATGTCCTACAACATATTGTGTGGTCTCGGTGTAGTACATTCTTTATATCTTACTTAAGAGTGAAAATGAGACCATTAATATTTAGGACTTGAAGGAATATCTGGTCAGTCCAGTTCCCTCAGAAAACATTTGTCATCTTTAAAAATCTTTGGAAACTGAAATCTGTTTAATGAGCTTGGGTATTATACAACCCTTGAGCAGAAATGCATAAGGCTTCTATAAAACACTGGAACTTGCGTAAAGAGAGTCCCTATGAAAGTCAAATCCGGGATTTGACAAAGCTATAGGGATCCTTAAAATAAACTTGCTCTCCCCTCTCTCTCTCTCCATCCCACAGGGCTTAGTTCAAGACAAAATGTCTGACAGAATTGTGGCATGTGTCTGGTAAAGAGGAATATTTCCCCTTAGTCATCTTCTGTTTGAATAAATCTGTGTAAAACCTCTGGTGCTATCAAACTTTCTGACTGCAGTCCCCAGTCTTGTACGGCAATGGGTAATGCTTTCCACATATGCCACTCAAGTTCGTCTGCTTTAAGGTGGCAAGAAAATGCAAAACCCTCTCGTAAAAGAAAAGAAAATAGTGCCCGCAGTATTTTTAAACATGTTTTTTTTCTTATGAAAAAAGTAGAAGGCTTATGTTACTTTCTAAACCATAAAAAAACCTCTGACCTTGGGAATAGAAAACAATATATACATCAGATATGTACATATGTATTCCCCTTCTGAGTGTTTTTGTGTTCCTTATTAAAATGAAACTTGTCATTCAACACTCCCTGAAAGCAGGTGAGGCATTTAGGTTATATAGGTTATTTTCATGCATACCCAGTGATAATATTTGCCACATCTATCTGTGCCTTTTTATTCTAAAAGGATCCCTCTTTCTTTCTTTCTTTCTTTCTTTCTTTCTTTCTTTCTTTCTTTCTTTCTTTCTTTCTTTCTTTCTTTCTTTCTTTCTTTCTTTCTTTCTTTCTTTCTTTCTTTCTTTCCTTCTCAGAACTATCGCAGGTATCTGTCAAGAAACTGTTCATCACGTTAATTTGCACAATGTTACCCTCCAAGGATGTTAAAAGGCACACATAAGCACAAGTCCCTAATCTCTTCTGACAGATGTAGCTATAGGGGCTCCTATGTTTGAGGTGCCATGAAATTATCAATGTCAGCTTGCAGCAAGACAGAATGTTTTAGGCAGAGGACACACAGATTTCTCCCCATACTCCTCTCTCTTTCTCGAAAGTTTCTTGCTCTTTTTTCCCCCCCCTCCAGTCTGTTTTTTTTCCATCACACAGTAAATACTGAATAATTTGTCTTCCACAAATTATTTAGTACTTACAAACACCACAGTCCAGTGCCACAATAGGAAATGAGCTGCCAAGGAATTCTTTTGCAATTAACAAGTGAACAGTCAACAAAACCCACCCAAAAAACAAAAACAAAATTATTTTACACAGATGGATAAATACGTGAAGAGTTGGGATTGAAATGTTACTCCGCCCATAAAATGTACACCAGCATGCCTGATGTTTTTAGTTGTCTGTCCACTAGAAGTAACAAAAATCACTACTCTTCCTACAGTATTGATCTTTGATTAAACCTAAACGCATTGATCACCTAGTGGGTACTGGTTACTTTTATGGGCAATAACATGTAAATTGTAATAGATCATGAGTCAGATAAGCTGTTATATCAGTGGCGTTACCACAGTTTACAATCCAGAAAACCGTGTGTCTAAAACCAAGAGGCTGTCTCTGGGTTTTGCACAAACTGTGTAATATTCTGGGGTCTCTGAGGAAGGACATTCAATTGAAATGATCTGAAATCTGGGGGACTATCTTTTAAAAAGAACAGTTTTTTGTTAGACATACCAACACAATATTGTTTTCTCTACCAATCCTGCTTGCCATATTTGCTTCCGTGCAAGTTTTCCCATTTCCCCAAATGTAATTTAAAGTGGTCCAGAGATGCATCGGAAGATGACATTGAAAGTGAAGAAGCATTAATCTTAGTCGGGAAAGACTTAGATTTCCACATATTATTATTTATCACACCGCTCGTATCCAAGTAAATTATGTTACCTTGTTGCTCCAGTATCTCAGACTTGGATTTATTCAGAACGTGTTTAGGTTAAATCCTGTGTCTAAGTAGCACTGAATTCCAAGTTACATTACATCATCAGTGGCAGCTTTTGTCATATTTCATTACATGTTGTACCATATAAACTATAAAGCTGCGTTACATTAACATTTAATCATATATATTTCTACGTATGTGTTTTCATCTTTATTGCAGGCCTGGAGTTTGCCTATTCTGCAGCCCCCAAGTCCATGCAGAGTGCCATCATGGGGCTTTTCTTTTTCTTTTCTGGGATTGGATCCTTTGTGGGCTCCGGATTGCTGGCTATTGTCTCCCTCAAGTCAATTGGCTGGATGTCATCCCATAGAGACTTCGGTAAGAGATATTTTAGCTCATGATAATTCCAATTTGGCAGGTACGTCGCACGTACCGTGATCAAGAGGTAGAGAACTCGACTGAAGCAGATAGCACGTGTGTGCGTGCACCTGTATGTTTGTGGAAGTGTAAGCGCACACATATGTCTGTGCGTGTTTTTGTATTATTGAAAAATGTGGTCCTGGAACCATTTGGTGTAGGTGAAGCTACCACAAAGGCGAAGACTTCAAGCACTTGTGCTTAAACTTGAAATAAAAGCTGGTTTTCTTTTCAACCTGTTCTCATCACTTCATCATTATCAAAACACACAGTAGTGACGTGATTCTCAGCGCTATCTGTAAGTCACCTGTCACCTCTTTTGCCAAGCATCCTGTTAGGTACCCAGTGCTAGACCACATACTATTGTATTCCCACATCGACTTTAGGTATAAAACCACAAGAGAGGCATCGATTCAGACTGCCTGAAATTAATCTTCCAGGAACATAGCTTAAGAATGTTCAAAAGCTTGAGCTAATTTAAAATCCACTTAAAGACTTTGTAAATTATACACAGAAAGGAGGGGGACAACACCCTGCACAGGTCTCTTGTTTTAAGAGTGTTTCACATTATAAATAGACATGTCAGACTAACGACAAAAGGTTTGTGTAAATCTGTCCGAGTGCTAGAATGAATAGCGTGGTGGTGGCAGCAGATGGATGGACTCCCAGTGAGTAGAGGCTCCCCACCCAGATGCACTTTTCCCTGAGCATTCAGTAAATAAGCCAACACTGTAAATTGTTTATCCACAAACACCTAATAGCTCATTAATACAGTGTACCGACAGGTAGGGTGGTACTTCTGATGATGTTAGCACTAGAAAATGCTTTGCATGCCTCATATATCCAGCTCAGCCGTGCATAACTTGAGGGGAAGGTAAGCTAAAGTTGTTCTGCCCGTAAGACTCCCTTTGCTTTCCAAAAAAAGAAGGTGAACTGCAGAAATGGAACAAAACACCCTCCTGGCCACTGATTAAAGACATACGGCACAAAGCTTAGGCATTACGTACAGTCAGGGTTTATGCTGTTTGTTATTGTGGCTGTTTTTCACATTTTGTTGGATGCTAGCTTTTTTCCACATCTCCTGGCTCTCTACGTGGAAAAGATTCAGCTTATTTCCATGGCTGCAGGCAACATGGCGTGCGGTAAACAGCGTCTTGGGTGAGCTGTGCCGAGCTGTACTGACCTGCACAGGCCTGAAGACAGACAGCAGCATTAATCACAGGCTGGGGGTCTGATTACATAGGCCTGTTCCTCTTAAGTAAAGCTGTCCCTCGAGCATTACATGGAGATGGCGCTGCTAGTTTGGCATCACACTGGTAGATGCTCAGCCCTCCTGTCATGCTGTAGCTCTATCATCCCCCTTCTCTGCACAAGCCTCTGTTAGTCAGTGTAGGTAAAATGTCACAGAGAGAATTCAGCTTTCTCCTTGTTTTGCAGATTCAAACTTTCGGTTTGGTAAAGAAGTCAGGGACGATCATGGCTGATTTGTGTTTTCATATTTTTAAAAGACAAGATCAAAGAAGGTACCAAAATCTTAGATGACCATTAATTAGACACTTAAAGGTTTAACTAAGAAGGTACAGTGGCTGTAATATAACTGCACACGGCAGTAGCATAACAAAGTATGAGGTGCCGTAAGGGACATTATTACTGAAACGCTCTCACACACACAACTGAAACGCTCTCACACACACAACTGAAATGCTCTCACACACACTACTGAAATTTTAGCTCTCACACACACTACTGAAATGCTCTCACACACACTACTGAAATTTTAGCTCTCACACACACAACTGAAACGCTCTCACACACACTACTGAAACGCTCTCACACACACTACTGAAACGCTCTCACACACACTACTGAAATTTTAGCTCTCACGCACACTACTGAAACACTCTCACACACACTACTGAAACGCTCTCACACACACTACTGAAATTTTAGCTCTCACGCACACTACTGAAACGCTCTCACACACACTACTGAAACGCTCTCACACACACTACTGAAACGCTCTCACACACACAACTGAAACGCTCTCACACACACTACTGAAATTTTAGCTCTCACACACACTACTGAAACGCTCTCACACACACTACTGAAACGCTCTCACACACACTACTGAAATTTTAGCAGAGGCATTTCTGCTGAACAGGAAGTTGTTTCCTGACAAGGAAACTGATGGAAGAAGTGGTATATTTCAAAACACTACAAGGATTTCTACTCAGCAACCTGCTAGTACAGCAGTCCCCAACCTTTTTTGCGCCACGTAAACAATATAAAAAATAAAAAAACGATAAATACCATGAAAACCATAAATAGAAATGTGTTCGAATTTTTGTGGAGGAATAAAACCCATTACATAGAAAGATCTCAGCTTGTGAAGGGATACAATAAAGGTGGTATCAAAACTCCAGAATTGGAATTTATGGTTGGCACCCTTAGAATTAAATGGTTAAAATCTTGTCTGTCACAGCCAGACTCTACTTAGCTCCACATCCCATGATTCTTGTTTAATAAAATAGTATACAGGATTAGACTTTATTTTGAAATGTGATTTTGCGGCAAATAAAATCCCCATAAAGATATCAAACTTTCCAAAACAGACGTTGCATTTTTGGGAAAATGAGATTTACCCACAACTTCTCCCCATAATTCAACCTTATGGAATAATAGGGTAATAACACTTAATCAAAAATCAATTTTCAAGAGTGACTGGTTTGAACAAAAATATTATATTCATAACAGATTTGTTGGATGATAACGGTGTCATTCTAAGTTACACAGACTTTTCAGAAAAATATTGTCTAAACTGTTCTCAAAGAGAATATAACAAATTTTGTGAACTGGTCCCACTGCCTCTGCTTCATTTGATTAAAATTTTTATGATATACAATAATTTCTCATCAGTGCTCCCAAATTTATTGCTAGGGCAATGTCAGCTGTTTGATAAAAATGCAATAAGAAATTTGTTAGTAGTTTCTTCAAAGACAAAATATTTCATAGTTACAACAGAATGGTTACATGGCATGGTTCTAATTTAGTTATTTCATATACACTGGATAAAGCATACTAAAAATTTATGAAATAGCCTATTCTACCTAAAGTTAAAGAAACACACTTTAAACAAAACTAATACTGTGGCAGAATTTCTAAAAAAAGAGATTTGGCTTTGAGGTGGATCAGTGTTCTTTTTGTACTGATGAAAATGAAACCCTAGAACATCTTTTTTTTTCCTATGCCCTATCACACAATGTATTTGGTGCAACTTAAAAAATTGGATTTCCCTAAATATTAATGATGTGCCACTGTTTGAATTACATCATAATTTTTTTTATATGGATCATCTAGCATTGGATGTCTCAGACATTATTAACATCATCATACTTGTTGAGTATTGCAGCATCGACAGCGATCAACTCGAAGGAAAATGACGACGGAGGCAAAAATGTCCTTAATATTTTTGGGAACTTTATTCCTCATCAACATGCGGCAAAACTTTTCTCATGGGTGCCATTTTCGTTGTGGTATACTTTTTTTTTTCTTAGGGGCGTGATGACGCAGCATCCGTGCTCTTACAATGAAACAGTGCCTCCTTGTGGTGGCAACTAAAATACTGTCTCTGTTAGACCACAGTAACCATAATGCAGTTAAACACTGTACAACATGAGTACACACAATGAATATCTTAACAATACTTTTGAGTAAATATCATATCCATTGTGCTAAATGGAGGAACGCTAAGCCTTCTCTCCCTGGTTTTTTTTGATGATTTTAAGATATTTTTCTTTGCTAAAAAAAAGACAAAAAGCACATATGCCAAAAAAAATAACCAGGATAATGCACGTCTCCCGCTATTCTAAATTTTGACTTATGCTGAGGCTAATATATTGTTAAGTAATGCAGCTGTCTCACTAAGGTCCAGAATCGATTTGTTCCACGATTCGATTCAATTCAATTCGATTTGATTATGGGGAATTTTGACAGTCAGAAATATTATAATTCAGATCAGTACATTTACATATTTTTGTATTTAAAAAAAGGAAGCTGACACACGCAAGACTTTATCAAAGGTGTGAGCATCACAGCAGATGCCTTTGTGTCAAAGTAGCTGAAGATAAAACACATAAAAACATGAAGGTGGTTTTCCTGGCCTGGGATTTTATAAAAAATATTCTGCAGTACATCAAAAACGAAAGAAAACCATTAACATATGAACGTTACCTGTGACGTTACAGCGGTTTTATTAGAGACACGGCTAACGTTTTGCATTTTGCATAATTTTAAAAAGTTTAAATTTATTCAGTATTGAACGGCAGAAATTAGGTTTTCTTTTCGGAAGTATGTAAAATGAAACAAAAAAAAAAACAGCGGCCGACTGCGCTGTAAACAACAGTAGACTTGTGCATAACAAGCAAGCGAATAATACAGAAAACAGATTTTTAGACGGGAAACTGTTCTTGAAGTACAGAGAGAGAGAAAGAGAGAGAGAGAGGGCTGTGCATGACGTGCGATTTTATCGTGGTGGAAGCAAAACAGTGAGGGAATTCATGACGATGTTTATGTGAAGCGCAGTTTGGATCTTCTTTTGCTGCTGGTTCAGTCAATATTGTTTGGAGAGAGATCAAACTAACAGCTTTAGAATCGGCGCAAAAACGGCGTGAAAACAAAGCGCGGACCTGCCGACAGATCAGAGTCAGCGAGCTGTCGGCTTTCAGCCCCGACCGTGTCCGTGCTGTCGGGTGAGAAAGGCGACATCTCACTGATTCTGATCCGCGGGTCCGCGCTGTGTGTTTACGTCTTTGTGCAGAAGCCGTGTACCTGCTCTCATTTACTGTCTTAGCTGTTTGGTGGTTGTTGAAATTTTGTGAGGTTTCACCAGAGATTCTGGCATTTCGGGTAAAATAAATTTATATTAAAAAATCGATTCAGGATTTTAATGAATCGATTTCACGTTATCCAAGCCAGAATCGATTTTAATCAATAAATCGATTATAAAAACCCACCCCTAACTAACAGGTTGCTGAGTAGACATCTGTGTGGTGGTTTGTTTGAAATCTAACACTTTTTCCTTCAGTTTCCTTGTCAAGAATTAACTTCCTGTTTAACTGAAATGCCTTCCTGTTTAACTGAAATGCCTTCCTGTTCGACTGAAACGCCTTCCTGTTCGACTGAAACGCCTTCCTGTTCGACTGAAACGCCTTCCTGTTTAACTGAAATGCCTTCCTGTTCAACTGAAATGCCTTCCTGTTCAACTGAAATGCCTTGGTTTTTCAGTAGTGTGTGTGAGAGCGTTTCAGTTGTGTGTGTGAGAGCTAAAATTTCAGTAGTGTGTGTGAGAGCTTTTCAGTAGTGTGTGTGAGAGCTAAAATTTCAGTAGTGTGTGTGAGAGCGTTTCAGTAGTGTGTGTGAGAGCGTTTCAGTTGTGTGTGTGAGAGCGTTTCAGTTGTGTGTGTGAGAGCTAAAATTTCAGTAGTGTGTGTGAGAGCGTTTCAGTCGTGTGTGTGAGAGCTAAAATTTCAGTAGTGTGTGTGAGAGCGTTTCAGTTGTGTGTGTGAGAGCTAAAATTTCAGTAGTGTGTGTGAGAGCGTTTCAGTTGTGTGTGTGAGAGCTAAAATTTCAGTAGTGTGTGTGAGAGCGTTTCAGTAGTGTGTGTGAGAGCTAAAATTTCAGTAGTGTGTGTGAGAGCGTTTCAGTAGTGTGTGTGAGAGCGTTTCAGTAGTGTGTGTGAGAGCGTTTCAGTAGTGTGTGTGAGAGCGTTTCAGTTGTGTGTGTGAGAGCTAAAATTTCAGTAGTGTGTGTGAGAGCGTTTCAGTAGTGTGTGTGAGAGCGTTTCAGTAGTGTGTGTGAGAGCTAAAATTTCAGTAGTGTGTGTGAGAGCGTTTCAGTAGTGTGTGTGAGAGCGTTTCAGTAATAATGTCCCTTACGGCACCTCATAACAAAGTATTCAACCTCATATTTACTTCTTTTTTCCCCCTAAACTAAACTGTGTCACGTATTTTTTTAAAAAAACTAAAGGTTAAACCTGCGTAAACACAGCTTCTTATGTGAGAAAGCATGCCAGAAAAATAGTGTATCCAGTATGAATGTGTGGACACATTTGCATTGTGACAAAAGGTTCGCAAACTTGCACCTAAATCTCATTGTGCACCCCTGTTACCATCAGCAGACTGAAACAGAAAGACTGTGGTACTCAGAATATTACTTGTAACTGTGGTTAAAGGATATATCTATTTGCAACTCCTTAATTCTCACATTGAAATAGGTTTGAAACATATTATAGAAGAACTTGTGAAATCCAATTATTGCTTTTGGTTGTGATGCGCCATCACAATATTTCTGCAAGCACAAGAGCATCATTTTTGCCCAGTGTGTTTTGGTTAGTGGAGTCAAAAATAGACACGTGTTGAGGTGACAGAGACTTGTCATTCCTTGCATCTGTTGAGACTTGCTCTTGGGAAGTTTTAAGAGGTTTGGCTATTCCTGCTGTTCGCTCTTGTTCCAGTAATCTTTGTTGCTGTGGGTCGTTGAGCTGTGGAGTTTGAGAGCCTCCTAAATAGCTTTGTAACCCTTTCCAGATGATTGTCTTTTATGTCCCTTCTTTATCTCATCAGGGACTTCTTATGATTTGGCAGTGTGCTACAAAGTAAATGTGTGTAAGCTGTGATCCCGAAAATGTTTTGTTTAAGCGGTAATTGCACTGAACATGGATGGTGGTCATCAGGCCAGAGTGTGTTTAGCCCAGCTACTAGCGTTACCAGAGGTGCCCGTGGCTCAGATGTTAGAAGGGGTTGACTACCACTCACCGATCGGAATATTCTCAGGCAAGATATTGACCCCCAACTTGCACCTGATGCCTGAGTGTGAATGATGGAACAGTGCACCTCGCCATAGCACTGTATGAATAAATGTTTAAGGGTAAATAAGATTTGTAGTGGGAAGGGGACAACTTGAGTAGAAAGGCACTATATATAAACCAGTCCATTTACTGGTCAGTTATTGTTTAAAAGTCTTAGAAACTAAGGGAGCACATAAGCCTCTTTTTCATCACTAAAATACAATTAGCAAGTAAAATGTGTTTACAAAGGACTTTCTGACAACACTGTAAGCGTTTGGTTTTAAAATTTTAAATTATATTTGTTTTTTGAATAGTAGTGTAGTTCCCTTTTTATTTCCAGTAATTTTCTGCATCACAGAGATAGTTATAGCACTCGTCCAAGATTTAAATGGCTTAAATGATATGCAAGTCATTCTATTGCTCATCTTAAGAAGGAATCTGCAGTCTCGTGCATGCTCCAACCCTGGGATGGGCAACATTTTTCCTCACGGAGCCTGCCTCATTTGGACAGAGTCAGCAAAGAGCCAGTCATTGAAAATTTTCTATTATCTTTTTAATTTTCTGCCCAGTTATGACCTATTTTGCTGAGTGAGCTTCTCTTCACTTGTGCAGCTCAAACGTCAATGCCACTGCAGATGAGTCTTTAGTTTTTAGATGTTCTTCTTTGTTTGTTTTCTGTGTGTGATAATCCTTATGTCTGGTATATTTAGATGGGTACAAAACCTGCTCTTGTTCTTGGGGTGAATGACCCTGTGTGTGTGCAACTGAAGGACACGGCAGTGGTCCGCAGAGTGCTTTATGCAACATTTTAGCTCTCAAACTTGAAACCTTTCAAGCTCGTGTTGAAATTATTGATCCCTTAAATCTCACAACAAATTGTATTCCACCGTAGTTACATCTGGTTGAGTAGTCATCCATCACATTCTCTCATTGGTATTTTTATAGGTCTGGTATAAAAACACTGCAGCTACTTTTATTCTCAGGCTAAGTCAGTCAAGCATCAGCCTTTACGCTCTATGCAATATTATCCTTTACACAAGAGAAGGCTTTTGTCTTTAGATAATGGCGCTTGCATTTAATTCCCCTTCCCTTTTGTGTAGGTTTTATTCACTGTTAGTGAATGGTTTTTGTGAATTTCTGTAGTCACGTGACAGGAAATGGCCTTTTCTTTTACCAGCATTCAAGTCCTGGCTGATGTTATGTCAGATGTCTGGCACATGTTCCGATATTCACAGCGAGCTGACGTTCGCACATCCTGTTGGGCCGGGCTTCGTGAAATGTCAGGGTGTTAATAGAAGCCTCTAGTGTCAGATCTGTAGAATTTAACATAAACTCTGTCTGAAAGGACTGTGCAGGTCTGTATACACGCCAGAAGTAATAGGGGGCGCATACATATGGTTAGCCTGTTGTAGCAACCTCAGGATCAATCATGAAGTCTTCCAAGCTGGCAGAGAGCTGCAGAAAATAATATTTATTGCTGAAGCAAACATGCATCGATTCTTTCCCCCGATTTCATTCTCAGGCTGAAGATGGCATTGAAGTCACTGGAGCATTAAAATGTTGGGTTATAATACCGAAGGTCTGGATCAATTGATCCATTTTCAAACATTAAATTGATATTGACCCATTTCATTTCGACTCACATGGTCTCCTCAAGCCCACTTGCAGGTAAATTATCCCACAAGTTTACAACGCTCCAGTATTGGATGGGTGACCCCTCCTGTTTGCGGCATTCAGTCTAATCACAACCTTGAAATTTACTAACTCAGAGCTGCCAAACAGATCCTCTAAACATGGCAACATTTTAGTAACAAGTGTATCAGCAGTACTACCGTATTTCCCGGACTACAAAGCGCACCTAAATATTAGCCGCACAAGCTAAAATCAGGGGAAAATCCTGTTTTGTACATACATTAGCCGCACCTGACCAAAAGCCGCAGGTGTTTCAATGTTGACTTATCATATGTAAGAGAATATGCACAAAGGGAATTGTCAGGAAAGAGATGGCTGTTTGGAGACATCACTTTTATTAATATTTTGAAAAACAAGTTATGGGTACATATTTGCACATGTAGTACATAACAGTAGCCTACAGCACACCAGAAAAATAGATTCGGACTACCTTTTAGGCTCAGGTGCAGTGACACAGCTTTAACAAGAAGAAAAGTCAGTCATTCACCACCATCTTTCTCTTCTTCCTGCGCACTAAAACCACCAAAGTCCTCTTCTCCAGTGTCGGATACAAACAGGCTCAGGATGGCTTCGTCATCCACTCTTCTTCTCTCCTTCGTTGTCACTTTCAAAACCAAAGAAATCCTCATTGTCAGTGTCAGAGTCGAACACCCTCAGAAGGGCCGTGGCGGTGTCCTCCTCTCCATCATGCAGCAGTCCAGCCCTTCAAAATCCGTTGGTGATCGTGGATGTTTTCACACTTTTCCACGCTGTCAGAATCCACCGGTGGAGTTGGGCATAACTTGCTTTTTGGGCATAACTTGCAAGTTTATCGCCGCTCATCATCCACGCCTCCCGCTGAACGCGTAGCGCTACTTTGAAGTTTGTTTTTCGCGCTACTTCGTACGGCACTACGTTGCCTGGCGGACGGACATGTGACTAACATACCACTCTTGAACCCCGATCCTTCCGCCAGGCAACGTAGTGCCGTACAACAGCGGAACACACAAAACAAATCGTCTTACGATATGACAAAAATCACGGACAATCCATAGAAAAGCCGCACCTGACTAAAAGCCGCAGGGTTCAAAGCTTGTGCAAAAAGTAGCGGCTTATAGCCCGACAATTACGGTACTCTTTTTCTCCCCTCACTACCTCGCTTTGAATTTAATTTTCATACATCTGTCAAATGTTTATCAGCTTTATTAATGCGTGCTTTTTCTAAGTATGTCCTTGTTTGGTCTTGTGCTGCTGTAATTAGTTTTTTATATTTTTCAAAAGTGCTTTGCAGCCAAGTGGGCACTGGAGAGGGGTGGAGCTTGAATGTAATTTAAGATTTAGCTAAACGATGGGATTTTTATGAAGTGGGGTTGTTGCTCCTGCCTGTTCTGTTGCATTGTGTGGTGCAGGTTAGGGTTTAAGGTTTTTTTTTCCTCCCTCTATTAAGAAACTGATGGTTCCCGTTAGACGCCTCTAGAGTCTTTAGTGTTGCTGGCTGTTGGACTTTGCTGATTGTTGCTTGTAGCTTAAAAGATTGGCAAAAAAAAGCTGAAGGGTCAAAGCATTTGCCAGTAAGTAATTGGATGTTTTTATGCCTATAATTACCATAAGACTTTTGAAACTCAGGCTATAAATACTACATAACACATTTTTTGTTTGCTACTAGGAACTTTATACCAGTTTATCTATTTATTACACTGATATTATATGAGATCTGTGTCTAAGCATATTTCTGGCAGCTCAAATAAAACAAGACCAGCTCAAAAGTGTTTGAGGCACTTGCTTTTGCACTTGTACTGCACATCCAAGAAACAACAGTGGTGACACGTGATGCTTAGATTAAATTTTCCTTGATACCAATTTTCCGTCACTTTTTATATCTTGATAAAATCTTTCCCTGTTTTCATCGCTGACATCTCCCAGATTTTGTGGTGAAAAAAGTTGAGATGAGAATGTGAAAAGTGCATCTTCAGTGACATTTTTTTTAGCTGGTGGACTTTCAGCATGTTTCCACAACCTCAGCATAATTTTCTGCTCTTTGATTTCCAAGAAAACTCTGGATAACCTGTGTGAATGATTCCCAATGTGCTGCTTCAGTTAGCGTCAGTGTCCTTTGGAAGTTATTGTCAATTATAAGTTCAGGGATTTCAGGACCAACAAAAACACCTTCCTTAATTTTGGCTTCACTTTTCGGGAGATCAGAGTTTGTTCTTAAATGCTGAAATGCATCGCTGTTTCTGTCCGTTCATCTTATTTGTCCAACATTTGGAATACTATAACTTAAAAAACGTGATGTTTGAGATCAAAGCATTTTTCAGATTTGGAGTCAGCAAGTGAAATTTGTTGAAGTAAACATGAAAAAATCCCAGTAGCAAAGTGCTTGTTGGCCAGTGAGTGCTTTTATATTGAAAACTTAGCAGATTTTAAAGCATACTGCATTTCCAGTAATAATCCAAGGGCTTTAATTTTAAAAGCCAACACACACCTGTGCCCTCGTGCTTTGGTTCAGTCACACTAGGGTAAAAATAGGATAGCAATCTCCTTGGACGAAGTTGTGCTTGATTTTTTGATTAGTGTTAAAAATGTGCTCAGAGGAGTGAGACAAAAGATGAAAAATTATGATTGACCTTTAGTGGGCAAGTAGATGGCAATCCTCTTAGATGCCTACAGATAAAAATACTGTATTGGGTATAAAGAAGATATCATTTAAAAGAAAACTGAGTTCACCTCAATTTGGTGATAAATTGATGGTTAAAGCACATTTTAAGAATTTTGCAGCTTCTTCCAAGCTGTCATTCAGTTGGCACATTCTAGCCCTCCCATCCATTTCAATGGGAGAACTTTTGGGCATATTTTTTCTCCCAACAATTGATTAAATACTTTGAAAACCGTAAACATATGTTCGAAAACAATAGGTTGCATCAGAACCTTGCACTGTTTTCAGTACTGCTCCAAAAAATTGGATGTTACTTTTTTTACCAGCAGCAGTTTTCATTCTGGTAGATTTGCAAAACTAGAACAAGGTTTGTGATCCAGTCATCTGTTAGAATATTATTAAAGCTACTTTAAGGTTTTGGTTTTTTGATTTTTTTTTTTACTTTAAATTGAAGGAAACTTTAGTAAAATCTTGGTTTGTTGCAGGCCGAGCACCCGGGAGCAAACTCAGAGGTTGTTGAATATGTTTCTGTAGACCTTGCACTTATTTTTCTATGGTCTATATCCTACATTAAATGGGTCATATTTTAGTAAACACTCTTGTTATTACTATTGAGCATGTATATGTGTTCCCATACATCATTTGTATGCTATATTACTTTATGCAATACTGCTTTGTGAATTAAGACTACCGCAGCAGACTCTTCTTTGTTTACCATCTGTGAATTATCGATTGAAAATCTAAGTACCTTCACCGCGCTAACCCCTCTCCTTTCATGCCCTGCTGTCAAACACATTGTTTTTTCATCTTCATGAATTATTTAAACACTGTCTTGGTTTTTGATCTATTTCTCACAATTTACACCCTTGACCAGATTAAGATGACATCACAAAATAAGCTAAAACTTCAGCCCGGGTCAAAGTCATCAGCTGCGTCTTTGTTCCTTGATCAAAGGTTTCAAGCTATAGAAACAGCCCAGTGCACAGGGCATTGACGAGGAGTCGCTCCTGAGGGATGTATCCTATCGTAGCAGCGCTGCTTTGTTCGCCTTAATGTCTAATTATCCACAAGAACGTGCGTACAGCACAGCGAGTGGGAATATGGCCATCTGTATTTGCACAATGTGCACGGTGTTATCTGATGAGCTCTGCCACAAATTCTGCTCTTTGATTAGAAGGAACTTGAAGCTGTGGATCGCACCTCTGCAGTGAGTTGTGGCTTTTCTGTAAAAACCTTTTTATGTAAAACTGGCATTTTTTTGTAAGTCACAGCTGTTCATTTGTTCATTATTATTTATAAATTATGGCGGGTCAGATGGACAGATTTATGTATGCATTTGTTAAGTCATCTTGCCCTCCAGTATTCTCAAAGCACCCATATGTTTGACTGCCTGTCCTCCATAATCCCTTCTTTGATTTATTTCTATTTTTTTTTATATTTTTAGTGAGCAGTAAGGACCGACGGCAGTTGATCTAAGACTTGAGGCCAGGCTGAAATCAATGAACATCCTTAAAGGAAGAGGGCTAATTTTCAATAATTTCTAGAAAAGTTAAGTTACACAGACATTTAACTGGCTGTGTAAGCACGACAGCATTTTAGTTGGTGCAGAACATTCAGCAGTCACTCAGTTGCCTGGAACGCACTGTGCGATCCACCCTTAAAACCTCACCTGATTTAAATTTGGCAGCTCACTCGCCGAGTGTCTCTGGACTGCCTTCAGTGTAGCTGTTCTTTGGAGATCACTGTAAGTTCTGTTCTGTCGTCTTGCACTTGTGCTTTGGTAATGTGCGCTGGATCTCCTCCAGTGCAACCTTCAACTTGAATTTCAGTTTGTGGAGTGGAGTCACAGGGAGTCTGTGAATCTAGCAAGTAGAATGGGTAAACAAAGCATTGTGAGCTGTCTTACATTGGCATGCACCACAGTTAGGTTTCTTTCCGCTTAATATCTTCCCTCAGATGCCACAGTACGCCAACCTCAACGTGGCGGCTGAATTCATGGGGCAACGATATGAGTGATAGAGAAAAGGAAAAGGCTCTGACTGTGACAGCCGTGGAAATTGTTAACTCTTCAAGTGAAAACTCTGCTTTGGTGTCTGGGTCACAGTCTTAAACCCAGCTCTCATATGATTTTCAATACAGAGGTCTGGTCCGTTTGACACACGTTGATATTTGAGGTCCGTGGTAATATCCCAGAGCACACATGCAAGTGGTTATGGCCAAAGTCCCTAACATTTATGATAGCTAAGGTAGAGAAGGAGAATGACATCTTCAATAATTGATTAAAAAGTCAAATATTTTTGTGGTATTAAAATTAGATTTACCTGATTTTGTTTAATATGTCTGTGTTTAATATTCTAATGAACCTCATGTGATTAAAGGTCCTTGTTATATTTCTTCTTATTTTCAGTCATCATCCTAATATTGTACAAAAAAGACAGTTTAAAGCAACATACTGTGAACTACACATTCTGTATTCTCTGTGTATGTTTGTGTTGTGTTTTGTGTTTAGACTAAAGGCTCAACCTCACTGTGTGTTAGAACTGCTGACTTTAAACGTAATCTCAGTGATTCAGTAAGTGAGTGCATGCCTGCAGCACACTGTTCATGTTTCTTAATTGCTCAGTAAAATCATTAGAAAAGTAAAAGAATGAAATAAATGAAAAATCTTAGACCATATGCTGTATACCATATACTACCTTAACCTAGGGGCCTGTTAACTTTAAACTGACAGGCATAATTAGACTCCACGTGAGTACACAGAACTTGACTTAATTCAGACGCTTATCTAATTAAAATCAAGCCTGCTTCTCCGTCAGATTACTCTGGGCTTCACATTTCCACATTTATAGATAATAATAATAATAATAATAATAATAGCCTAAAAATCCCTCCGTGTCCAGCAGAGTAGTTCACAGCATCGTCTCATGCTGTTGGCTGAAAGTCAATTGATCTGTCTCGCACGGTCATTTGTACAAAAAGCTGCTTTAATGCCAATCCAATTGTCACCATACTTGACCAGCGAAACCAACTGTATCGGCTTTGCCCTTCATGTAAACCCCTAGCATGACCAAAACAGGATTTGTTTTAAGCTGTCCTCTCGAGCTTTGTCGCTGAATGAGAATGGCCACTTCAGCCAACAGTGTAGCAAATGCTAAGACAGTCAAAGTTGGCCGATGTCGGGCTGGATTTGCCAAATCCATTAGGAATAAATGTGCAGGGAATGTCAGCAAATACCATCACTGCTTCCTCTTTGTCTTCTGCAACCCTCTGCTTTGTCTTTTTGTCTTCTCTTCCTGGCTCCAAAATAGAAAAGAAAGTCCCACAGATCACAGTGGAAGCATCAGTTTATTTTTTCCACCTTTCTTTTTTTTCTCTTTTCTTTAATCACATCCCAGTCCCACCAGGAACAAAAATCGCTTTAATGCCGATGAAAGACTCCTGGGCTGGAATCATAGCTGAGGGCTTGCATTGCTCTGTTGCTTCAATACCGCTTTCCTTTATCAGCGCTGAAGTGTGGGGTCAATTGTCTTCACTTTCACAAGATTTCACAATGGTGAAGTGAGAAGTAACAAGCCCTCAGCCCCCCCACTCACTCGCTCCATCCTAATTCCTGACAGAATCGTGTTTCCTTAACATGCTCACTTCAAGCACCCCTTTTATGTCTGCTGAACACACAGCAACCTGACACAGTTGCAAGCTCGTGGCCATTTACCTTTGCCTTTGGTATTCTTTTAACGTGGAGAAGTACTTTGTGACAAAGAACCCTCCTGCTGTCACCCTCCGAATATGTTGCAATGCTTTTGTTCTCCAGATTTCCATATTTGTCTTCTTTTTTTTTTTTCCTTCATGCAGCTCCCAACTTTTTAAGAGTTACATGAATGCCAGTTTCATCGTGCACATTCTCAGCTAAACTCTCACATATTCTATTAATAACATGTCCTTATTTTGTTCTCTTGCAGGTAATATCAATGACTGCTCTCTGCATTACTACTTCTTCCTCTTGGCGGGGATCCAGGGCGTCACATTGCTGGTGTTCCTTATTATCTCGGTCAAGTACGACAAGCAGAAAGCCAGAGCAGGGCTTCAGCAGCAGAGACGCGCTTCCTCTTGACCCAACACGGCTGCACATTCATAAACTTACAGCCCACTAAGGTCACCCCCTCGTCAGATCACTCAGTGCTCTAAGAACCCCTTATTAATTATAATACAGCAGTTTGAGCGAAGAAGTTGTAACTGTCATAACTACACCCTTTTTTATGTAAGATTTAGTTTTAAAGTGCTTTGGATATCCAGTAATTTCCAGATTTCCTGGTAATGGGTTTGAAATCACTGGGTGACTGCAGCAATACCACTTTCAGTACAGAGATTAACTATTCATACTGTACTTGCTTACTTCTGTGCGCGTGTCTGCCCCTGTTGCCTTTCTTTGATCATTTGCACTTAGGAAACGGTGCCATAAAATGTGATCCCTTTGAATATTTTCAAAGTTGTTTTACAGATATTTGTGTTTGTGTTATCTAACAGAGACAGTTCATTTCACTTATTCTGGTACGACACATCAGTATTTAAATCATTTAGGTCCTTAAGCTTAATCTCGGGTATTCGTGCATTAAATGTTCTCGAGAATCAGCACCATTTCATTCCCATTCACGCAGTCTCTTGGAAGAGATCGCACCAAAAGGGGAATTGGTTTCGATGGTAATTTTGAAACAGTCCCTTAAATTATTGCTGTTCAAGATGCCGATTGTTGGAGAAGATTTCAAACAAACACATTTTTTGTTTGATCAGTCACTGTAAAGCCACTTTAATCTACCCTGTAAATGCTCAGATAGCACTCTACATGACTCATACATACATACATACATACATAAATACATACATGCCTCCTCATGTCAGAAATACTCCACAACTCCTGTGACGCTTCGGTTTTACATTTCTGGTCAAGCTGCAAAATCGAATATCTTCAATGTTAGATTAACAGAACCCAACAAAAAAATCTCTGTATTTAGACTTGTGGCATTAATGCTCGGATCACAGTGAAATGGATGCATAACAGTTAAAAAATGTAACGCATTCACAGTGATGCCATCTCAGTACTGAGAAATTCATAACATTTGTGACATTATTTACATTATTTCGAATCATTTGCTGTCAGAAACGTTTACGGCTTTGCAGCTTTACCAGAAATTCTGTTTTGTTTTGTTATATTTATAAGACTGTGATTCATTTGTTTTACTTTTATACTATTAAGTGTGTGTGTGTGCACCATCGTCTGTGCGTTTTCAATCCTCAGAATTAAGCCGAACACATGAAGGAAGAAAACTCAGGGCTCTCTAGGAATCGTGTCATGTGACATAAAGCTCCTGGAAATGTAAACCTGCCTTCGGGAGCTCAGAACAGTCGTCGTCATTTATGATCCGAACTAAATGAAGTTACGTTTGCGTTGTTGTATATTTAAAAGAAGAAAAAAAAGCTAGATTCTATCTCACTGACAGTATGAAACACCTCTTCAAGTGATTATTTTTTTCTGTTTGCGTTTATTTGATCAGATAATTATGTGTTCTTGTTCTATTGCTTACTGTATGTGTAATTATGTTGTCATCTCAGTCACATCAAAAAAAAGTCCTGTTACATTTCAGTATGGTACAGAACTGTGATAATGTTTTGTAGTGTTATGTGTTCCCATTAATAAAGTGTATTATTTTGTGACTTTTCTTTGTCATTTTCAGCCAGTGCCTAAATAAAGAAGAACTTTTGAAGCTAACAAAGTTGTCTGTCACATCACTGTACTGGTTAGTTTCCACTCATGCAATCACAGCTTTGTTGCACAACTTCCAGATCTGTAAGTTTATTACACGAGACACAAATGTTTTATTGATAAGACAGGAAGGACATGTTCCAATCCTGTGTTTTAAATTCAGGCAGCATGGCGACACCGTTGTTGACATGTGAATCACGGATCGTGCTTTTAACAGCCTGCTTTCATGATTAGGGTCATGGTTTGTTGGTCCTAAGGCAAACTCAAAGTGGAATGCCTGAATTATTTATATTACAAAAAACACGCCCTGTAGCTTGCTGTAGGGGAAAAAGGTTGCTAACACAGAGGTGTAAAGCCTCATTTTGCATTCCTGTTGGGGGTGGAAGCACCATATTTCTTCTTAGTTTCATCATTGAAATCAGCGTCATCACAGATCAGTTTTTAATGGTAAGGCCTGCCAGCCGTGAGGCTCGGGGAGGGCCGTTTCCTGTTTAATTTGGTCAGAGCGCCCATGAAGCAGTGACTGAGCAGACAGCTTGATGTTTCAAAACCAACACAATGCCTTGAGGTCATAATTCTAGCGTGGTGGCTTGTTTCACATGTACAGAGGAATTTCTGACACATCATAGCGGTTGTGGAAGCAGAACTGGGGAAAAAAACACATAGATGTAGTTTTGACGCTGGCCTCCTCGTATTTTAAGATGATGGTGCGAGTAAACAACAGTTCCTCGGAGAACCTTCTGAATGCTCTTTATCTTTCATTGAATTCATAGCCTCCAGCATTTATACAATTCCTAAGTCAGTAGTTCTTCCTGCAAATCAAATGCTTCTTTGTGACTGACAATTTTCTGCCACGTGAGCGTGCAGTGTCTCTGTTTTCAGTCAGCTGCTCACTTGTGGTTGCAAACTATCAAAATGGCAACGACCAAATTGCTGAGATTGAGGCTTCATAAGTGGAACGAGAGTGAGCCTATGTCCAGGTTGCTGGGAAGGGCAGGGGCATTTAATTCTGGCATCGTAAACCATTTGTATTGTCTTTGATAGTAGGTGGATGGATCACTTTAGACCAAGAAGACTGAACATATTCAAGTCATTAAAAAACAACAACAACAAAAAAAAACCCACTATTCTTGTAAATGTTCTGGTTATATGTTCAAGTTCAGAATATTTTCTTAACATTACATTACATTCACAGCAGTAACATAATAAATATTTAAGGCCTCTCTTTTTTCTCTGGGGTGGTGTCACAAATTGCAGCTTGGCTACAACCATCTTTTATATGCAGTCTATAATGGAAACTCAATTTGTTTTCTGCCTTTAGCGATCATTATGTTAAAGTGAGAGTCTTGCAATGGTTTCACATCAGATACAGCTAATACAAAAATACTTTACCTGCTCACAAGTCATTGCTGTATTACATGATTGGATGAGTACTTAGTTCTAGGTGTTGTCTTTTTTTTAAACTCTGTCTTGGTTTTGAAACTACCAAACAGAAGCGCCAAAACCCTTCGGGGTACACTTGAGACTGGGTCCAAATGTTAGAGTCAGACTCCCATATGGGTCATTCCATTTAAAATCAGTGTGGGCCTTCTGCTCGACTGGATCTGATTTGCATAAAAAATACATGGTACAAAGTTTGGAAATATATAATGATTCCTGTGAAATTCTAGCTTCATATATTAAATACTTTGCAAGATATAGTTTTTTGAAAATGATGCGTTGATCCATTTTCTTTCATCCACGTTTTCATTCAGTATTATCATCTTTAATAGTTAATGAGATATTCAGGATCCTACCTTGCTTCAGATTTCAATGTCCCAAAAAATGGTCTGAATGTGGCTGAATGTGGCTGAATGTATATATTTTGAAAAGTACTCTATATCTCAAGCTAAAATCTCACAGTAACCATAATAAGTGTTCAAACTTTGGGCCATAAAATGTTTATGTATCTTAGAGATGGTTGTCCAGAAAATGTTCTGATTCGAGATGTGATGCAATGCCTCACTTTACTATATATTCTGGGACAAAGTGGAGTGTTGATCTCTGCCATCTCTCTCCACCTGTAGGACGGCTCCATGGGATTAGATTTCCTTTGAACTCACCCCTTTGAATTAAAGGACAAAAGTTAGCGCTAGCTTACAACAACACCAAATGATAATATGTGGCCCCAAAAAAACTCAAACTGGCAACAGTTGGCCAAGACACTAAAATTAAGGCTTTAAAACAGGACTTTACAAACAATATGGATGTAGCTGAATCCCTGTTCTGTCTGCAGTCTGTGCGACACAGTTGTGATAAAAGATCAAGTAAAAGACGAAAGACTTCCAGAAACTGAAGATTAAATTATGACTGTAATTTTTAATTAGAGGCACTATTACTCCAAGTATCTTTAGTACTAAGCAGACATGTATCAAACAGTATTTCCTTGCGAAAAAAAAGAAAAAAGGTTTAATCCCATAAAGAGTTTTCATTTGTGAATTCTGGTCTGTGCGTCTCCATACTTCTCAATTAAGACCACTGTGCGTGCTGTATGTCAATGATTTTTCAGGGGCGCGCGGCGGGCTAATCTACAGAATGTTAAGCTGCTTTTAATTGTATTACTGAGTCTTACCTGTGTAATGAGCGGCCATCAGATGCTCCCTAAGATGTTGCTCCAGTAATTGGAGGATTAGGAGGTATCGCTGCATGTTAATTAGGATAAGCTAATGCACACACAACGTTTAAGAAAACAGCCAAGCAGACAAATCACTCATCTCTAAGTACTCATCATCAGCATTTACCTCGAACTAATCACGCGGCATCCTGGAGTCCGGGGAATCTAAGTGGGACAAGGGGCGGGTTGTTAAACTCGTGTCTGATATGTTTCTGAAATGCCACACCAACGAAGAAGTCGTGCTGAGGATAACATAACCTCTCCCAATCTCTTGTTCCAGAAAATGTGCTTGTCTTGTCGCTTGTAAGACTGATTTCTGTAGGACCGAGCGAGGCGGCAGGTGAGGATGTTCATTCAGACAGATGATGTGTGAAATAAGCAACCGTAAAAACGCTTTAACAGCGTACATCCATCTGGATTTACGGCATCAGCCTTAGTTATTATGTGCATGCCCCGTGGTTTAGAGTATCCTATTTGTGCAGAATGGGACTTGACTCCCATAAAACAGTACAGGTATCAAGATAAATCTTTTTAGCCACTCTGAGGAGTACCATTTGTGCCAGGTGTATCTTGGTAGCCCTCTGACCTTCTGTTGTTCTTCAGCAGGAAGAAAAATTCCTCAGCCTCCCTGAGAGCACTGCCTGATATGTCGCTCCCCTGTGCATGTTGCCCTTACTAGTGGGCCAATACATCTAAATGACATGGCTGGGTGCTCGAGTCATGCTGCTGAGCCTTTCGCCAGCTACTGTAGTTGTTTATAGCTGCTGGAGTTCTGAATCAGTCTCTAACAGATGTACAATTTACTTACTTTTATTTGGAAAAAACATATTTGTGACCTTTTTTTTTTTTCTTTTAGAGCTTTACATCTTGTGGGTAGGGACTTTGCCTGAGAGACCTTACAAAGATGGTAAGACAAGGGAACATTTGTTCATGTGTGCTGTGGTGTTTATCTTCCCAATGTGGTCTGCTGGTCAGGTGGGAGATTGTGTTTACAGGAGACAGATTTGGCACAGGGGCGTTGTAAACAATGTTGCCTCTAGTTCCCTGCGACTCCATCTGTAAGAATCGGTCGGACCGGAATGTCAAGCCGACCTCGTTGGCTGTTTCTTCGCTCCTCTCCAGCGGGGTGGTTGTGTACATTTAGCTGTCGTGAACCTGCTGTGAACTGACGGTAAAATGAATTCAGATGAAGCAACATAAATCAAACAGCGAATAATCATTTGGAAATTGCAAATACGGGCTCGGCACATTAGGACCACAGGGAGCACAGCCAACCATTAGTGAGAGTTTGTTGGTCTCACATCATCAATTTAATTAAAAATCCATTTAAGATGGAGGCCTGGGGAAGCTTTTTTTTTCTCCTTTCCCTTTTCATGAAGTCAAGACTTCAAGGC
Organism: Aulonocara sp. 'chitande type north' Nkhata Bay; assembly: GCF_057382095.1. Classification (NCBI taxonomy): domain Eukaryota; kingdom Metazoa; phylum Chordata; class Actinopteri; order Cichliformes; family Cichlidae; genus Aulonocara; species Aulonocara sp. 'chitande type north' Nkhata Bay. The sequence goes on from NC_141355.1 coordinate 13,908,062, forward strand.
CAACAAAAATGAGACTTGAGTTAACATGCTCCATGAACCGAAGTGAATACAGCCATTATATTTCGTGTGCTACATCCCAGCAGGTATGAGCACATCCACAACTGGAGCCCAAGGGGGTGAATGTGGTGTGCCTTTAATGGGTTGTATTGCTTTTACTTGAAGAGGCTGAAGCCACCAACAGTGGTTGCAGAAAGAGAGTTGCAGTGGTGTTTTAATTAACCGGGGTCCTCCATCAATCATTACCCTTGTGGCTGGCAGTTAAATCCCTCCCATATCTACACAGGCATTCCTCGCCCTTCACGGTCCACCGACTGAGCGCAGCAGCTGTGACCCCCGCTTCAGTCCCCTGGAGATAACGCTAAAGCCACAGAAGCGGGAAAACCCCACAAAATGAAGCGGATCACGACATGGTGACAGAACATAATTGTTTGTGTGTATCACGGTGTGTGTGCGTGTTACATTGCTCATAGATGTCTTAATTTTTTTCTACTTGAATTACCCCAGTTTAGAAATATCAGCACTTAAAACACTGCAACACCAGAAAACATTAGTTATACATTTAAAAAATAATGCATATTATTACATATTCTTCTTTGATAAGGGTTAGCTAAGAAAATTATGTTACCTGTATGTTTTTGTAGTAGCATTTACTGCCAGTTAGCCGCAACAAAAACTTTTTTGCTAGCAGATTGCTACTATTACTTATAGTTTGCATGAAAGAGGCTAACTTGTCTGCTAACGCTCACCAACTACTCGCTAAATGGTAGTGAAACAGAGAGTGTTAGTCTTCAAAGTAAAAATTTGACCTTTTGAAATGTGTCAGATGCAGCAGGCACAACCTAAGTCTACTACTGCTCCTGTAGAAGTTAGCAAGTCTTTACAGACAAGCTGGTGTCTTCCGTGCAAACTACAGTTGATTGGGGCAATTTGCTAGCGACCAAAGTAATCATGAATAGGTTTTCGGTCCAACAGTCAGCAATGACTGACCAACCAGTTGGGGGAAACACATTTCCCTTAGCAACTAAAGATTGCTTGGGGGTCTTCTGTGACTGGGGCCTCTGTAGTATGATGTTTAAGCTAATGTGCGGACATGAAAATGGTATAAACCTTCTCAGCTGACACACGATAAGGGAAATAGGCAGAAAAATAGCCGGAAAAGCTGCTAAACCTCTGTGTAGGTATCTGGTGGGGCTCCATTTAGTGCCGAATGCTGACAGAAGTAAGCTATTCTATACGACATCCCCAATTCTACTCAAGGTAGCGCCACTATTTGCTGAAACGAATAATATTGACAATGCCCCTGATTAACAACCTGATTCATACTGCGGCAACAGTTAACATAATGTGAACATTTCTCTGCTTGATGGAAAATAATAACACACTCACGCACACACAATTCCCCAACACCACTGTGATGATAATAACGTTCACTGAGCAAAATGCAATTTTTCAGCCGACTGCCCTTGTTTAGAAGTTTTCAGAGAAGATTATTATTTGTGCAATTATCTGAATAATAAAAGATCCACTTCCAAAAAAAGGTAATATTTCCTACCTTGCGTGTAATTATGGGACAGAGGTGTTAATTGGTATTTTCTTCAAACCTTGAAAAACTTTTAACTGAGAGGGCGGTATTGGGAAATGTCACATTATCATGATGGTCAGCCATTTGGTTTAAAAGCTCCTTCACATATACTGGCTGTGGTGTCAGGGTACTGGATTGTAATGGACAAGATGAGAGTATTGATGCTTTTCTTCACTGGCCAGCATTAAACGAGATTAGATTGTGTTGTTGCTTGTAGGTAAATTACATCTTATAAATAGTCTTTGATACAAAGATCAGTGTGTAATTGGCTTCACCTTCTCCAATCTAAAGACTCAATGCCTCACAATGCTGCAGTCAATAAAAGCTGATGCACACTCTTGACATTACTGTGTATTCCTTAAATGTTATGAAAATACAATATACAGAGCAACAGTACAATGCTTTGGAGATTGTTCAGTATATACATAACAGGTCGTATGCCTTGCTAAGGAGGATGACAATGAACTGGAAAGTTGTGCCATTCTTGTTTTTCTTTTCTCCCCCCCCGAACAACATGCAGATTTGTCTTGACTTGCTTTGGCCTTTCCAGAACTCTCATGTAAGAAATCCAAAATTGATACAGAACTTCCAAAGCCATTTAATGTGCACACACACACACTCGGAATATCTATCTAGTCACGTCACTGTTCGTTTTAAACTCTATATGCTTTGCTGCAGATCAGTTCTGGGATCCTTGCACGATTCTAAATCGTGTAATAATAAAACAATGTTTAAGTGGCAACCATCTGACAAACAAAAGAACCACCTCATGTTTTTTGTCAGTGATTTATCATCAGTCATATGTGGAATCATGACATTTCTCGCAAAGTTTAATGACCCTTTGGCAGTTTGGGTTGATTCTGAAGTAAATTTACTCCTCGATCACCAACTGTGGATCTGGTTTCTGTTGAGACCCACTCTCCGCTGGCTGGAAGGCATATGGGTGAGTTTGTCACAAGTGCACACAGTACATTATGCCACCTCTTTTAAAGCACTGTCATTTAACCTTTCCATGTAACTGCGCAACTCCTTGGAGTCTCCAAGCTGCACGTCTTGACACACCCACTTAATGTCATGGCTGTGGCTTCCAGTCAGTGTGCTAACAGTGGGGTAGCTATTGTCCAAGGGGATAGTGGTGAACGTGGTAAACTTAACTCGCTTTCTCTTGGTGGTGGGGGAGTCTCCTTTGCTGTCCTTGGCTATGCAGCCTGTGTCCGCCGCCCGATGCACTTGGCTCGGCACGCTCTTCTGGGAAGAGCCTCCGTTCAGTAAGTGGCTGCCCTCCTCGAGGCCGCTGCTTGAGTCTATCATGGAGGTCTGTTCTTCCTGCTGAGGCGAAAGGCTGATTTGGCTCTCCAGCAGCTCGGCCTCGTTCCCCAGCCACACCCAGTCGTGAGCATGGTTCATGTTTTCCTGGCCCTCGATGGAGAGCTCCTTGTGACGGTATTTGAGCGTATAGGAAATGCAGTTAATAAGAAAGACCAGGATGGCGAGGCAGAAGACCCCGAGCAAGGCGTACATGCCAATTTCTAGGTCTGTGAGCCCTCGGGCAGTCTGAATGAGCTCGTCGTCCACATTGCGACCACGGGGTAGATCTACTTGTGCGGGGAAGTCAGCAAAGTCAATTGGTATGCTCTGGCTACCATCCACTGAAAGTTTATCCCCATTGGGTCTGCGGATTATTGCGCTTCTCGTTGTGGTGGCTCTCTTCAGCACACCATCCTCCATGTCAGAGATCGAACTACCGTAATAGTGTGTGTCAAGGCCAGTCCTGTCCTGGGAGGAGAGCCTGCCCCTGTTCTCCATATCATCTCCATCAGGACCATAGTCGCTGCTCCCTCCCCTTGAGCTGTCACTATGGCCAAACTTCACCCTGATGTTGCAGTTCCCCGCAGCTATAATGCTGCGTCGCTTGAACTTCTGGCACACTTCACTAACAGTCATTTCCATCCTGACCAGCAGGCCTTGACCCTCTGCCTCCGTCACAATGACAGGCCATTTCCAGGAAGGGTCCTGCTGCACTGTCACGACTTCCTCGTCTAGTGAAGTGGCTGTCAGGACAAAAAAGTCCGGATTGTAGAGGTCTAGTGGAGCCACAGAGCCGTCACTGAACTGTAGCCAGGCACTAATCAAGGCCTCCTACAAAAGAGGTAGAGAGAGAGAGGCAGGATTGTCAGACATTACAAAGGATTGAAATGATGCTGTAAAAATACTGCATAGAGCATAATTTCATGGAAACAGATCATTTTCAACAGGTTAGCTCTGAAACTCCCCTTGCTTGTTCCGCCGGCTTTAACTTATGGGAGTATAGTGAATTGTTCAAATGAGCTGCATAATGATTATTTGGATTCAGTGTTCCTTTAGTCAAGCTCACTAAGTTGTGGTTAAGCTACCTCAGCAGCTATTTTCTCTCAGCCAAGGGGCAGAAAAGATCAAACAGTTACTTTAAATATTGTTCATGCCACTGAGGCTTCGCCATACATGGGTGTCGTGAAGCCGCCTACTACTGCAGTTTCACAATTTGCATTTTAATATCACCAAGAGACAAATCCCCCAAAGGCGCACAAGTATATTGATTCCCACAGTGGTCTGTCAATGCTCCTTATATTAGTAACACCAGAGGTCTTGCAAGCGCAGTGCTGTCTGCTTATCCCCACACTCTATGTAAGAAGATAGAGCTGATAAATAGCCTTCATGCCCTCAGTCAGAAAAAAGGGTGAAGTGGAATAGTTCGGGGCAGCTCGGAGAGCTCACTGGAGAGCTTGATCAAAGAAGCCACAGCGAGAGTAGCTGCAGCAAATTATAAAGAAAAGCAAACATGACAGAATTGCAAAGTTCAGATTTTAAGTCGAAATTTTGTACAGTACTGTGGTGTTGCTTGAGCTTGCTCTGAGATTAAACTTCTGTTTCCATTAGATAACCAAAGAGAAGCGCTGCGTTACATGCTTTCAAGCCTTTGAGTTAATATATGAGTGCCGTAAAAAGAACAGACTAGCCAAGACATAGAAGAAAAAAATGTACATCTATTCAGGAAAGTAAATAATATAACAAAATTAATTTAAAAAGAGGAACTACAAATAGAAGTAAATGAAAAAGCTTAGCATTTTTCTATTTTTGTATTGTTTTTGCTATTCATTAAAGAATCAAGCTGCCAGGCTGAAGCTATGGGCTTGCCCACCAGCTTAAATGTTAAGAGAGGCTATGCCAATGGACTGCCAGCCCTCAGGCTGCACTATGCTCACAAGCTTTGGAAGCCATGACAATAAGACTGCTGAAGTTTCTGATAATCCTAAAACAGCGGTCCCCAACTCTCACGGCCAAGTCGTTTGGTACCAGGCTGCGAGAGTTGAGGCTCGGGTGTGAAATGTATGGTTTTCAGGGGTTTTATAGGTTTTTATTGTTATTTTTTAATTGTTTTGATCATTAACTTGGTTTCCCAGGGTCTTTTCTCTTGTGTTAAGAATAAATCTTCTTTTTCTTTGGTACGGTAGTGGTTTTTTTTGTTTATTTATCCACGACACAAGGCCGTTCCGTGAAAATATTGTTGGACATAAACCGGTCTGTGGCCCAAAAAAGGTTGGGGCTGCTGTCCTAAGACATCCAGCTTGTCTCAAAGCAGCGCTCCTCATGTAGATAACTTTTTATAATCTCTCACTTATTTTCTTTTTCTTTTGCACATTTAGACAGTTAAGGATAGTGTAATGCAAACAAAAAATAACTTTATAGAGACCCTAAAAGTATTTGAGTTGGCGATTGAGCACTTTTGGCTTCAGCTGATATTTATATAAAAAAATTATTTCATCTAATTAAGAGTAATTTAATATTCTAGGTGATAATAATTGCCAATGTAAAACAAATGAACATAATTATCTGCCTTAATCAGATCTGTCTAAATGGTCTGTGAATAATTTTCATCTAGTAGAGAAGAATCAGCGCTCACTTTTGTAAAGGAGGCTCTGAGGAGAAATGAGCTGTTAAGTAAAATCACATAGAAGTCTCTTATACGTGGGTCTGCACCAAATTATTATCTTCTTTTTCTGCTAACCTGCTAATTATCCACTCATTTTATCCATTAATCATTTTATCTATTAAAACACATGAAAGTGTTGACTATAATTTTCTGCAGCTTAAGGAAATGGAAAGATGATAATAAGATATTAGGTATGACAAAGAAAATTAGATTTGAGGAGCATCGACTATCAAATATTTGATTTTGATGGATAACTGATAACATGATTAATAGAAAATCACAGTTGATTAACGATTATTCGTTGGTTTTACTTTTTATCTTATTAAAACACCTCCACTTTCTGTATGCAACAAAGGCACTGTAAGTGTCAAAACTGAATCACTTCCAGTAACTACATTACGTCTAAGTTGAATAGTAGGGTATTTAAGCAGTTTAAATGAATATAATTGTAACTGCATATAATATTTTGTGCCAAGGAACAATGATTTTTAAACTGGACTCTTTCCATACCTGTTGACATTATGCAATCTATTTCACACTGTCTGAGCTGCCACAGAAACTCAGATTCCAGTTGATAACCCCACCCCAACCACAATCTTTGAAGCACTTGTCTGTTTTTTGTGCAAGTATTGCAATGCCCACTGTGTCATTTTAAGACAGTGGCCTCTGCAGATCTGATGAGTTGCATGTGGCTCTTTATGTTCCCCCTGATTGCAGCAGAATGTGTTTCAAGCGATGTTTTCTTTGGTCATCAGTCAACTAAAATATCTTTTCCTATCTTTACGACGTTTTACAATCAGGTTTTCAGATTTTCTCCTTTCCCTGTAGAGCCATCTGAACATTTTTCACATAATTCACTCTGGCTTGCCAAAAGTGGAAAAATGTTGCCTGTACTGATGAGTCTCAATTTCTGCTGTTAGTGTCAGAATTTGAATAAACAATATGAGTGAATTACTCCATCATGCCTTTTGTTAACAATTCAGCCTGCCGGTGTTATATTCAAATGGGGGATATTTTCTGGGCACATTTTGGGCTCCTTAGTACCAACTGAGCATCACTTAAACACAGCAGCCTACTTGAGTATTGCTGCTGACCATGTCCATTTATGACCACAAAGTGTCCATCTTCTGATGGCTGCTTCCCTCAGAATAACACACCAAAAGTCAAATAAATCCAAACTTGTTCTTGAACATGACGGCGAGTTCACTGTACTCTCATGCTCTTCACAGTCTCCAGATCTCAATCTAAGAGAGCTTTTTTGGGATTTGATGGAACGGCAGATTTGGATCAAAGATGTGCAGCTGACAAATCTGCAGCGACTGTGTGATGCTGTCATGTTAATATGGACCACAATCTCAGAGGAATGTTTCCTAGCACCTTACTGAATTCATGCCATGAAAAATTGTGCAGTTCCAAAGACAAAAAGGAGGTCCAGCCCAGTATTAACAAGATATACCTAATAAAATGGCAGGTGAGTGTATAAATTTATATGAATTTGCTCATTCAATTAGACAATATGTTTTCAAACTTGTGAGCCAATAACCCTTACGCATATTAAATGTAGTTTTGTGGTTTTTAATTTCTTAAAGCATTCTGACCTGTTTGGAGCTCTGCAAGACTTCCTGTGTGGTTGTAGTAGCCAGGATGGCCCGGTTACTTCCCGGACTGAGCTGCAGGCTCATGGAAAGGCCTGTCACCAACTGGACTCCCAACTCTGTGATGGTCACTTTGTCATCCACCACTGTGATAGTCTTCTCTGCCAGGATTGAGTCTGATAAAGGAGACAACACCTGAAAAAGTGAAGAAAAACAAGGAGAGAGATGACAGATTACCATGGAGACATTAAAGTAAAAAAGGCAAATAATTATATTTTTCTTTGACGGTATTCTTCACGAATACACGCAGTAACCTGTCACATTTGGTACGAACAATTATAGATGCTACTCAACAGCAGTGACTCAACCTAGTGTATAGCCTGTTGAAGGCTTTATGATTTCCTGCTCTAAACACTGAGGCCTGGGAGGTCTTTCCCAAGAGAAATCAGCAGCAACAGCAAACAGAAACGGATGGAGCAGAAAGAAAACAGCAAAAAACTTCATTAACGGAAAATACACACTGGTCACATTGTTTGACTGACAAGTGATTTCTGGCAAGTGAAATGCAAAAACAACACATCAATGAGCATCTGGCTGTGAAGATGCCACTGATTTTAGAAAAAAAAGGGAGGGATTACTGTGAGTTACAGGTGAAGCTGAGAAAATGTCTTTCCAAGGGTTTTCATCTAACATAAAAGACTTGCATGCTCCTCCGCAATATGCAAAACGATACACAAAACACACTTTTTTTTTTAATTTTATCTGTCGCTACTCAGGCTGGGTGGATCAAAAAACAACTCAACTTGGATGCCATCCAACCCTTGTACCTCATGTAGGTATGAATCCATTCCCTTTGACTAATACTGGTAATCTAAAAAAGAGGCACACTTTAACCCCAAAACAGAAGAACGAAGCATGCAGAGGAAGACTTCCTCCGCATGCTTATCCTCATCCGTGTGCCGTATCTTTCATCAGCATGATGCATGGCACAGGCAGTCAGCTGTCAGACCCTCGTACTTGCCGTGTTTTCTGGTTGGTGCTTATATTTTCAGGTTTGTGGTGTTTGGGGATTGAACACATCTCTGCACAGAAACAGACGGATGAGTACTCTGAGCCAGGAAACAGATCCCACTCTCACAGATGTCATTAGGAGGCTGATATTCATCCAGTTAGTGTGAAGAGCTTGACAAAGCATAGGGCTGAGGGGAGAGGACCCACTCACTACAGAGAGCCTGAAGTACAGGCTGTGACACACCAGTAATCACCTGTCTGCTATGGTCAAAGGGAGGTACTAGTCAAACTGCAACAGCAACATTCACAATTGTTACTGTCCCCGGGATAAGCAACATGTTTCCACAGCATGTTATTCTGACATGTTTTTCTCTAGAGAGAATAATGTAATGTTAAGCTAGGTAAACTCTAATTAGAGTTTAAGATATACCTAGAATTACAACCATGTTGTTGTCTGGCTGTGAACACATTCACATCCAAGGATTTGTAGTACAACATAATAAATGTAATTATTTTTAAAGATTCTGACAGAGTACAGAGCTGTAACCATGACAGCAGTCATGGCTGTTGCTACAGAGAAGCAAAAAATGTTAAAACATGAATGCTTCAAGCACATTTTTAGCCTGGCAGATTGACAGAACCACCAAAGCACCACCAATGCTCACCAGTTCCTGAGTTATGGCACCAAATTTCACCATTGACTTGTTAAATATAAAAGGTTACAAATTTAACATTTATTCTGAAATTTATTGCAATGTTTTGCCTAATTAGTGCATAAACTCTCGAGTTCTGGCCAGGCAAAGAGACTTCAGAGTTGACCACAAAGTTATAAAAAGAAGTATCCCTAAGATGTTGCGTTTATGCTGATGGGATGGATGAATGCTACACCCAAACTCACACAGTTGTGGTCAGAAGTTTAAGCTCATTACAGGAATGAATGTCATGGTAATTTGGGGCTTTTAATGATTTCTTAGAACTGTTCAGCTTCCAGGGTGGAATGATTATACTGAATATATCTTAAATGATTAAAAAAAAACCAAATTGGGTGCACCAGTTTGAAGCCTATTGGGATTTTGTCTAACCAACAAAGGGATAAAGTGTACCTACAGGCTCAAATACATACACACATCACACTAATATATGATTAAATGTATTTTAGCAAGTTGCACCTCGGCCAGATGTTTTTGGTAGACATCAACAAGCTTCCAATTGGATATTTTTAATCACTCTTCTTGGCAGAATTGGTAGAGTTCATTCAAATCTGTTTGTTTTCTGGCATGGACAAAGTTCTTATGGAAAGTCCACAATTTTGGGGTTTGTGAAGGACTTTCTAGAAGCTTAGTGTTCGCCTGCTTCATTCATTCCAAAACTAGTTTCCATGGTTGTTTGGGATCATTGTCCTGCTGATACTCTCTGTTGTGTCCAACTACCTGTTGAACTGACCTAAAGTTGAAGAATTTAGAGGTAGAAATACTTCTTCATTACTCCACCCACTTTGTGCAATGTACCAGTACCACTAATTAGATGGTACTCTCATCTAAGGGTGACAGTTTGGGGTTTCTTTCTTCCAGACCTCGACAAAGTGGTTTCTCATCTCACCTTCAGCACCTTAACCGAAGATTTAAGTGAGTGTACGTATATATTTGAACCTGTACGTAGAATTATGACCCTGTGTGGTTTAGAGAAAATCCTAAATTGATTCAAAGCTGTGCACCAAATGATTGTTTTTAATGTCATTAAGGATGTAAATCATTCCAGTCCAGTTCAGAGAAATCATAAAAAGCCCCAAATTACCATGACTGCTACGCCCGTGATCAGTGCAGAGGCATAGAACTGTATTTCCCAAGTGGTTGTAGTTAAATCACTAATAAAATCACTACAGTCTTATTTTTTTTGACTCATTAGAACAACCACAATATTATAGTGTTCTATATTAAAACAAATCTTTGCCAACCTCAAATAGCTTCTACACTACTGTGTGTGTGTGTGTGTGTGTGTGTGTGTGTGTGTGTGTGTGTGTGTGTGCGTGTGTGTGTGTGTGTGTGTGCATCTATACAACAGATTTTGAGATTTGCACAATTACTTGAGTAAAGAGGATTAAAAGGAAGCACTGATCTTCCAACACAAACATTGCTGGAGTTTTGAAAGATTCTAGCAACGGCAGAATAATTGCACACTGAATGACAGCATTTCACTCGAGTAGTTTCTGGATCTCTTTTGCTGTTAACAAAGCAGGTATTCAGGGAAGAACAAGAATCAATGGCAAATACCTATTTGGAATCAGAGGCAACATTGTTCAGAGAACATATGGTTCAAATCAGGGAAGAACTGACCAAAGTGGAGCATTACAGTAAAATTGCATTTTTAAAAATTATAAAATGCAACTTGAAAGAAGCCTACTGAGTATTAGTTTTTAGGAACCACCACTTTTAACAGTTTTTTTTCTTTCTATTTATCATGATAACACTGTGCCAAGCTTCAGGGGATTGCACCAAGCATGTTACAGTCGTGCCCACTAAGATTTTAACTGTGCTTTGAAATTAAACTTAATCAAAACAGCCGGTGTACAAATTGTATTGTGGTTGCATGTGTACTAAAGATAAAAATTTTATGATTATTATGTGTTAATAAACCCCCCACTGCCTGACTAACATTCAGATTTTGTCTCATTGCAGCAAATGTAATTTTAGACAGCACCTGTAAGCTGTTGTTGTAACAAATTCTGATACAGATACAGATTCTTCGTATACCTGAATAGTGGTCATGCCTGTGTCAAGGCCCACTAGTATCTTCTTGTCCAATAGCTGTGCAACCTGTGTATTCTCTACTTTGAGGAAGTCCCAAACAAGCTCCGTAATGTCCACCTGCCAATCGGTGCCCAGCATGTAGCTGGTCTGGCCTCGAGGATCAGCTGACTCGGCTATAAAATGAGTCAGGACTTTGACCATGGCATGCTGGTACTGCAGAGTGCAGCTTCGCCCTCGCCTGTCTTCGTCGTCTTCATCCTCGCTGTCCCGTGTCGACCTGTTTAAAAAGAAAGAAAGAAAATAAAAAATAAAACAGTCTGATGTGCAAAGTGGTAAGAATTTCTTTTCTCAGCAGTGAGAGTGGCATGCCTTTAGAGACAGCAGTGTTGGCTGTTTTACAGACTAAAAGAAAAAAATATTGGATAAGCTGCCATGAAATTTGGTACAATTGAGGCTGAAACAGGATTTCTTGCAGAACTTTGCCTACATCCAAAATGCACTGACAAGTGCATTTAGCAACATGTGTTGCTAATTTGTTACTTTTGTATCTGGTGCTTAACATTATATGAGCTATGCATATGCATGCTACAGTTGTTATGCATGCTCATTGTGTGTTATCTTGATTAAAACATTACACAGTACAGTAAATCAGAGTTATATGTCATATAACTTTGATTTACTGTACTGTGTAATGTTTTAATCAAGATAACACACAATGAGCATGCATAACAACTGTAGCATGCATAATGATGTTAAAAAACAAAACGCTGCTGCGTACTTTGTGTTTATCGGTATCAACAATCTAGAAAAGGCAGAATTTAAAACACTCATTTTGTACTGATGTATGGTTTGTGGTATTTTGAGTAGCATTTTAAATTGGAGTAAACAACAAACACACAGACGGGTGTAACTCATACCGGGATGTTCACCCGACAAAACTCAAGCTATGATGCAATGTTGTTGATTAAACCAGTAAGAGGGGGATCAATCCAGCGAATGGCCATCATTTCTCTGTCTAAATGTCTCTCCTTTACTATTTTGGAGCACCCGGCCTGGATTGTAAATGTGCATACACCTCCTTACGGCTTTACTTAATAGCCTCCCAGATCGCTCTGTTGCAAGAAAATCTAATTTTATTACTTTCGGTAACAAATCAGCCAACAGAGGCACAACTATCTCTCACTAGGAAAATTGCTTTGAGTGTGACAAACTAGGTTTAAATGGTTACAATACAGCCGCAATATCATTAGTTTACTTATAACTGTATTTTTTTTTACATTTTCGCATTAACAAACACCTTTGAAGAAAACAATCAGCCTTGAATGTTGACAAAGCATTGTTTGAATGGTTATTCTGGGGAAATAAATGCTGTTACAGCTCTTCAGGCTTACACTGGGGCACGGTTGGGATTCTTCCAAAGGAAAAAAAAAGCACTTTGTCAACACAACTACTAATCATATATCTTACTGTACAGACTTGCGCCTTCCTTTTCATCTAATCATCTTCATTTGTTCCTGTGTTGCTATTTCTCTCTCTCACACACATAAACTCTAGTAAAGGTTGCAATCATGATGAAGGGGAGAAAAAAAACGAAATTAATCTCTTAAACTCTTTTTCTTGCGATTATCCGCTCTGCTTGTCTCTTTCTGTCTGAATCCCCTGAGAAATCGGACTGCATGCGAAGCTGTGGGAATAAAGATGTCAGCTGCATTCTCCAGAGGAAAGCCAAGGGTAGAGAGAGATTTGAAGATAAGGGCTTAAAAGCTTTGCTGGAGGGACTGATTTCATATTCGCAAGTGAAAGACCGCCTTTATTACTGTGGAGTCAATATTGTAACACTGAAAAGAAACAATTTGTCCAGCTAAGTCACAGCATACAGTTATGAAAAGTACATTTGCAATTTCACTGCATTTTGGTTTTCAAATACAATTTTTTTTCATGATGTGCCCTGTGTAGTTAAGTATTGTGTATACAAGTGCTACAAGGTAACACATAATCACATTGCATTTTTAATTAACACAGTATTGTAAAGGTTTACTGCATTTTATACATATCTCCGTACAATTCTTCAATTTTTCTATACATATTCTGTGCATTGTTACCTGTATATACAAACTTCGGTTGCTTATGTTTATGGGACCACCTTGTGTCTTCCTTTTATATTTTATTTTCCCTTGCTGTAAGAGCTCTGTAACACCAAAATTTCTCATCCGTGGGATAATAAAGGTTTATTCTATTCTATTCTATTCTGTTCTATTAACTTGAAGAATCACATTAAAGTTATGGTTATCTCACTGTCATGTCAGGTATGTCCTGAAACAACTGCATTATACTGCTCACACAACATGGATGCTTTGCGAGCATCTGCACAGACAGCATGTTTACAACAAAGCGAGCGAAGAACCCAGGGTGAGTGTATGCAGAGCCCAGCCCAGCAGCCGGGGCCTGCGCTTCAGCGGGTAACAAAGGCAGTAATGAGCCTCCATTTCTACCAGTACATGTTCCTACAGCAGAATCACAGTGGAGATCTCTTTAAAGTCTATTTGGGTTGATTTTAAACATTTCTTTGTGTTGTTAGGTTTGTGTTCATATCAAAACTTCAATTTAATTTAATTTTATTTTATTTAGCGCCATATCACAAAAACAGTTGTCTCAGGGTGCAAACACAAAAACAAAGATTTCTTATGTGTCCTCATTAAATGTCAGCGTGTGGGACATAAGCTCAAGGTCTGTATTATCAGCTGCTAATGATGTGACAGTGATTTCAGACCTTGTTATGGAGTAATATAAAAGTAATGCAAGGAGCTTTAAAACGAAATGTAATACATTACTACATGTCTTTACTATTTTTTGAAGTTAGTTGTTATATTTGTCTTTTATGTGAATTCCAGGCTTTGTTAACGGGTTCTTGGAGATTGCAAAATAAGTGCCTAAAAAGCACTTTGGGTGACTGTCAGCTGTTTTGAAAATGCGCTATATAAATAATTCACTTGATTTGGCTTTTTTTTTTTATTTGAATAATGTCTCCAACACTGCTGAAAGTCTGGTGACCTGTCCAGGATACACCCTGCCATTCGCACAGTGACAGCTGAAAACTAGTAAACTAGTTTCAGGTGATGGGCTAGACTTAAAAAAAAGAAAGACAGAAAAAAAAAAGATTGTCTGGTTCAGGAACACTACGCCCCACCTTAAAACTAAGGTTGTGGTAGAGCAGGGTTGGGCAACTCCAGGCCTCGAGGGCCGGTGTCCCTGCAGGTTCTAGATGTGTCCTTGAACCAACACAGCTGATTTAAATGGCTAAATTAGCTCCTGCAGTTCTCCAGAGCCCTGGTACAAAATAATCATGTGATTCAGGTGTGTTGACCCAAGGTGAGAGGTAGAGGCTTTTTGGAAACACTGTTTAGCCTGGCGTTAGCACATGGCATTGGAAACTAGAGGGGCATGATCTGAATCTGAGTAGTGTTTTTGTCACGGCCTGCGGGATCGGCAAGGCACTGATCAGCATCTCTCTCCCCCTCCCCTGTTTTGCCGGGGCGGAACTCATGGCGGGTTCACGCCCTCGGTCCACGCCCTCCCGGATCATGCACACCTGGGCCTCATCAGACCAGCTGGTATATCAGAAGGAGGAGATCAGCTGTTCAACGCTGGATTGTTGTGAAGACTCTAGTCAGTACACGTCGAGCCCTAGTTTCCCACTCTTCCGTCTCAGAAAGTTAACATTTGTCTCTCTGTTCTAGATTCCCCGGACCCGTCCCCGTGTTTCCCCGTGTGGAGTGTGTAAGAGGTGACTGGTCACTAGCGGAGAGAGGCTGGCGTGAGCGCGTGTGTGATTCCCTTGTTTTCCCTGGAGCCCTGGAACCCTGCCTCTCACATCTTGTGTATAGCACTGTCCTCGCACTGTCTGTAAATACACTTGGTGAAGACTTTGTGAATAAACCGTCTCTGTTAAAACACAACTCCGGAGTCCTGCGAGTGGATCCTCAGAGCAACCCGTGACGGTAACAATCCAGCCATACTATGGATCCAGCGGACTCAGCTCTGCAACCCACCCCTCCTCCAGAAGCCGTGTTGGAGCGACACGAGCAGATGCTACAACACATTAACCATCAGTTGCTCGCACTCACTCAGGCTCTCGCTCAGCACATTCCGCTGCCAGGTCCCGCTATGCCCCCCTCGTCTGCTCCCGCACAGCCGCCAGCCCCGGAACTCTCCACGCCACCAGCCCCCGCTTCCGCGGAACCCCCGGAACGAGCTTTACCGTCACCGGAGTCATTCGCTGGTGAGTTCCACAAGTGTGCTGGTTTCCTAACACAGATTACGTTGCAGTTTAGGCAGCTGCGGCGAACGTATGAGAGTGATGGAGCTAAGATAGCCTTTTTCGTTCAGTTACTCCGCGGTCAAGCCTTGAACTGGGCTCAAGCTGTGTTACGAACTAGCCCGGAGATTACCTATGCTGATTTTCTCTCGAAGTTCAAAAGTGTGTTCGAAAGGGGCACCGGAGCTGAGGCAGCGGGCCACCGTTTGCTGAACTTAAAACAAGGAAGACGGTGTATGGCGGACTTCTCTGTGGAGTTTTGGACACTGGCTGAGGAGACTGGATGGGGGCAGCCTGCGCTGATAAGTACCTTATTGAACAATGTTTGTGATGAACTTAAGGGCGAACTGTTAATGAGGGAGCTGCCCAAGACTCTGTCGGAAGTGATCACCTTATGTGTTAAGGTTGATGAACATTTGAGGGCGCGTCGCCGCGCCAGCAACTACAGTTCCCAGAGGCCTCTGGGGCGAGCGGAGTCAGCTTCCGGCGGAAGCGGAGGTAGCGATCGGGAAGTGGACCGCGGCGACGAGCAGGAGCAACCCATGCAGATCGGACGCTCCCAAGTCTCCCCGGAGGAGAGGGCACGCAGATGGCAGTCCGGTGAGTGCTTTTACTGCGGCCGCAAGGGCCATCACGCCAAGGTCTGTCCTGCTCGGCCAAAAGACCCCGCCCGCCGGTAGAAAGGAGGAAACGGGTGGGCGAGGTCTCCTTCTCACATTCTCCTCCACGCTTCATGCTAGCCGCTAAAGTGACTGTCCACTCTGCCTCTCACTCTCTTCAGGCGCTGATTGACTCTGGGGCGGAGCAGAGCTTCATGGATGCTTCCCTGGCTCTCAAACTTAAGATTTACACACGGGCATTACCCCACTTGTTGCGGGTCACCGCTTTAAACGGTCAACGTCTTCCCGACGTAACAAATGTTACAGAACCCGTGTCCCTAACGCTGTCTGGGAATCACACTGAACTGTTGCAGTTTTACGTCTTTGAAGCCCCTCTCACGCCCCTGGTGCTAGGATTTCCATGGTTACGCCAGCATAACCCCGTGCTCGACTGGAAGGAGGAGAGGGTTCAGGAGTGGGGGGAGGAGTGTCACATGACCTGTTTGACAGCAGCTACTCCCGTTACAGCAGCTAACCCACTACCACACGAGCCCCCTGACCTTTCAGCTATCCCGTCAGAGTATCATGATCTCAAGCAAGTATTTTGTAAGGACCGAGCCCGCTCTCTTCCTCCTCATCGCCCGTACGACTGCAGTATTGATTTGCTCCCGGGTGCACCTCTTCCCACTAGTCGCTTATACAGTCTCTCTCAACCTGAACGTGAATGCATGGAGAAGTATATTAATGAATCCTTGGCTGATGGACTGATTCGCCCCTCTTCATCCCCTGTGGCTGCCGGGTTCTTTTTCGTCACTAAGAAGGATAAAAGCCTTCGGCCATGTATTGATTTCCGGGGCCTCAATAACATTACTATTAAGATTAAATACCCTCTACCACTCTTATCCTCCGCCTTTGAACTCCTGCAGGGGGCGACCGTTTTTACTAAGCTCGATCTGCGGAATGCTTACCACTTAGTCAGGATGAGAGAGGGTGACGAGTGGAAAACGGCCTTCAACACGCACCTGGGCCATTTTGAATACTTGGTCATGCCGTTTGGACTGACTAATGCTCCAGCTGTCTTTCAGGGTCTAGTCAATGATGTTCTCTGAGATTTCATCGATCGTTTTGTGTTTGTGTACCTTGACGACATCCTCATCTTCTCCCACTCTCTCTCGGATCATGTACACCACGTCAGACAAGTCCTGCAACGCCTCCTGGAGAATCGGCTGTTTGTTAAAGGGGAGAAGTGCGAGTTTCATGTGAGTACTGTGTCATTTTTGGGCTACATCATCGAACAGGGCGATTTAAGAACCGACCCAGCTAAGTACCTTAGCTGGGTCGGTTCTTAAATCGCCCTGCAGTCTTAGACTGGCCCACTCCGCCTAACCGTAAGCAGCTTCAACGGTTCCTCGGTTTTGCAAACTTTTATCGGAGGTTCATTCGTGACTACAGCAAGATTGCTTTGCCACTAACCCGTTTAACTTCCCCTAAGGTACCCTTCTGCTGGGATGATCTGGCTCAGGAGGCTTTCTCCCAACTAAAGAAACGCTTCGCGTCGGCGCCCATCCTTCGGCAACCGGATCTCAAGCGGCAGTTCATCGTGGAGGTGGACGCCTCGGATGTAGGGGTCGGAGCAGTTCTCTCCCAGCAACTAGAGGGTAAGCTCCACCCTTGTGCTTACTTCTCCCGTCGTCTCTCTCCTGCAGAGCAGAACTACGACATCGGGGACAGGGAGCTGTTGGCAATCAAACTCGCCCTGGAGGAGTGGCGCCTCTGGCTAGAGGGCGCAACAGAACCCTTTGTGGTATGGACTGACCACAGGAACCTCGAATACATCCGGTCGGCTAAGCGACTAAACGCCCGACAAGCCAGGTGGGCTCTGTTCTTTACCAGATTCTGCTTCACCATCACCTACAGGCCCGGCTCCCAGAACGTGAAACCCGATGCCCTTTCCCGCCAATTCACCGCCTCAGAGGACCCCACCCGTGAGGCTCCCATTCTCCCTCCCACATGCGTTATCGGAGCCCTGTCGTGGGAGATCGAGTCCGCCATACGGGAGGCCCAGCGGGCAGAACCAGATCCGGGGACTGGTCCACTGGGATTGCTCTTTGTTCCCACGTCCGTTCGCTCACGAGTGCTGCAATGGGCCCACGGCGGAAAACTCACCTGTCATCCGGGCATTCATCGCACCGTCACCTTCATCAAGCGGTTCGCCTGGTGGCCTACACTGGCCAAGGACGTCCAAGAATTCATTGCCGCCTGTCCAACCTGTGCCCAGAATAAACCTGTCAACCAGCCCGCTGCTGGCCTACTTCATCCCTTACCTACGCCAAGCCGCCCCTGGTCCCACATTGCGGTTGACTTTGTCACTGGTCTTCCGCCGTCATCAGGTAACACAGTCATCCTCACCATTGTCGACCGTTTTTCTAAAGCTGCCCACTTTGTTGCTCTCCCCAAGCTCCCCACTGCCCTGGAGACCGCCCGGCTTCTGTCGACTCATGTATTTCGCCTCCACGGGATCCCCGCTGAAGTGGTCTCGGACCGAGGCCCACAGTTCACGTCGCGTGTTTGGAGGGAGTTCTGCACCTCCTTAGGGGCCCAGGTCAGTCTCTCATCAGGTTTTCATCCACAGACCTGCGAGTGGATCCTCAGAGCAACCCGTGACAGTTTTGCTATTAAATGTCTGTGCTAATCACTGGTTTTGCATTATGAATAACACTTTTAAGCTTAATTACACTTGGCACCAGCTAAGTCTAATTAGGGGATCGATTTTGTAATCATGTCATCAGCTTTGCATGAGTCTTAAGACTCCTGGGTGAGCAGAGTAGCTCAGCACTCAAACGATCGCCCCCCCCCAGGTGGTCGGGGAGGATTCTGGGTAGACCTGGCACACCTGGTTTTGGATGCCTACTGCAGCACCAACCATTGGTGTCTCAGTGCTCAGTTAAGTGCAAACTGACAGGTATGAGTTTACAAGTCAGAGGTCACAGTTCTGTCCCCGAAAGATATGGTTTGCTTGCTCCAGATTGAGTATGAGTTGCTGCTTCAAGTGGAGAACAGCTTTAGCGTGTTCAGAGTGAGAGAAAAGTGGAGCGTGAGATACACTCAGAGTCATTCAGCATCTAGAGACGTACTGAACTGGTCCCTTGTACATTGTGAGGTTACACTACTCGTAACAATACTCTTACGTTACTTCAGAAATGACCTGAAATGCACCGTCACATAATTGCCAGTTGACTATATAAACCTTAGGCTACTGTTCCACACACCATCACAAATCAGCAACACAAAGCAAAGATGGAAACCAGCTCAAAGAGACAAAGAGGTAGAAATGAAACTTGAAATACTACAAGCCTGACTCCTCATCCCTGCCTTTATTACCTGTTCAAGTCCAGGCCCATAGTAACAATCGCCATATTATTTTTCCAATGCAGTAATTGAAAGTTTCTCATCAATAACTGCGTTTTTTGAATCATTTTGAGTGTAAACGCTTGAAATTCACAGCCAATGAATTGACAAATAGCTCTGATGTTCGAGAGCATGCGCTGACATAGACTGAACCGGCATGTAATTGTTACACCTAATAAATGTGATTATTAGTTAGGTGTAACACATTCAGGAGTAAACAAGCTGATGGTAAAGTCTGACCATTTTAGCCTTGGCATAAATCTTATATGCCAATACTTGTGCAACCATCTCAAAATCTAATCTAAGGTTAATCTAATAAACAAATCACACTCAGTGCTGAGAACAACCCGCTTCACAAAGCAATTTTTCTTTCTGCTCCGTTCGCTTTCAAGCCCAGCTCTGACTTCAGAGGAGGTGCTGCATATTAATGCGTGTGCCATGCTTATTTTTGTTGTGCCTGTGGATCATGTGCTGCGTTTGTGTTGGCATTCAACTACTACAGTGACACGATGAAGGTCGTTATAGCAGGAATGTTGTTTCTATATGAAAGAACACTGGTGGATATTTTTCGAATTTGAATGCTGCAGGCATGTCAGTACAGCTATTTGTTTTACAGCAGCAAGAAAACACTCGGTATGCACTCTATAGGATAACTGAGGGCCGCTTTTTCTTTTCTTTTTGAATATTAAATGATCACCTTGATTAAACGAGTAAAATCTCAACATACATATCCTGAGAGAAGCGGTAAAGGATGGTGGATGCTCGAGTGCTACGCCTACACTTAGGTTTGCTGTCTGCAAAGGCTTATCTTGTCTGTGCTTTGACAGGGCTTAGGGAGGGAAGAGGTGAGCCATACAGGCAGTGTCAGTCAAAACTGTGTGAGGAGTACATTTGCAGTTCTCCCACTAACAGGCCTAATGTGTCTTTATTTTATTTTTTATATTTCTGTCTCTCTCCTCCCAGCGTGGCCACAACTTGCCAGCTTTCCCGATAGAGGAATGGCGTGCCGCTTGCTATTGTTGCTCGCTGGCTTACTTCTCCGTGTGCTATTCTCATCAACAGGTATAGTGCTTCTTTGCAAGGTCACGCCTGTTATCCCCCGATAAACAAAGACGTGCCGAAGATGGGGAAAAACAAAGCTCCGGTGCTGGCGTCAACAGTGACAACATGGCTTGGCTGTCTCCGCTGATAAAGGCATAGCAGCACACAGCTGGAAAAGCAACAACCTGGACAAGCCACAGTATTAGTTGAATGCTGTCACTCAAAATAAGAGGGGAGCAGGGATAATTAGAGTAGCCACACTGGTGCATGGGATGACTTAAAGTCTAACTTCAACGCTTTTCCTGAAGTAATTACCGTAGGTGGCTGATAACTGCTCCATCAATTGATGGATTTCAACAGTTGCAGAGTAACACTGCGCAGCAGCGTTAGCAGAGGTGCTGTGTAGTGATGAGGCCCCAGGGGAGAAGTCTGACCTCCAGACAGCTCTAATAATGTTCTTTCCAACTGACAGGCACAAGGCGCAATGGCAGGCCACCCTAAGCCAGTCGTAATGACAAGCTGTAATGCACAGGTCAGCCATTTTGTTATCAGCCAAGACCTGTCAGTAGGACTGAAGTCAGGAAGAGACAGGTGGAGTGGTGTTCGTCACATGTCACATCATTACCTTATCTTTGCCATTACTGAAATCAAATACATCACCGAGGAGAAAGGCTATTCTTGAACTTGTACTTTCTTGAAACTGGGGCTGCAAAAGTCAACAAATTACCAATTTATTTTTATTAAACTTAACAACTTGTACTAAAGTTTGTGATGTAACCTTGGTGTTCTTTCTTGGATAACTGTAAATTACGCCTGGAAATGGCTGCGCAGGAGCTGACACGAAAGTGAGAAAATGACTAAACGTTAATTATAAAGATCACGTTATATTCCATCCAATTAGTAAAACAAATGTCTCCCTGAAAAAATAAGAGAGCAGAACACACAGTCGCAAAGCCCCTTTAGCAACAGATGCACGCGCTGCAGTACCTCTGATTGGTGGCCATTATTGGCACCCTCCACCCTTTGATCTGGCTCA
Source organism: Aulonocara sp. 'chitande type north' Nkhata Bay (assembly GCF_057382095.1). Lineage (NCBI taxonomy): Eukaryota > Metazoa > Chordata > Actinopteri > Cichliformes > Cichlidae > Aulonocara > Aulonocara sp. 'chitande type north' Nkhata Bay. Next base: position 13,929,366 of record NC_141355.1, read on the forward strand.
GCTCCGTGTCTGACACCTCAATCTGGAGGGGGAGACGGGGGATCCACACGTTGAGCTCCAGCTGAGCACTTAGGTATCCGTGGGTGAAGTTCACCATCATCTTCACCTTGCCCTTCATCTCCTTGCCGTTCACAAAAACGTAGTCACACCTGTCAGACACCTGCATGTGAGGAAGGGGGAGGATTAAAAAAGACAGCATTTAAGTTGAGCTCTTCTGACGGCTGCACTAGATGACTACACAGCAAATTACACAGTGCAATATACTGTACAGAGTACCATGTTGGCCCCGGCCCTGCGAGTTGATTATAAGGCTTTACACTTCTGAGCACTCCTCTGATATAGCATTCCTGTAACTACTTTGAACAAGATGAAAGGTCCTCGATCTGCTCGACTCTCAGGAGAAGAGGGGGGAGGACAGCAAGGACATCTTTGAACCTGAGGGAAAGCACAGCATGGTCTGCTGTTTTATTGTTGTTCAGCCTGCAGCTGAAAGAGGAACCAGCAGATGGACACTAGTAAGATGACAGCTGATAAAAATGACCAAAGTTGAAGCTAGTGGTTTTGTAAATTATGTCATAGAAAGAATTAGTGAGCCAGTTTTGTGCTTTAGAAACATGTAACCGTCAGAAGGTTATTCCTTGATTATTGATTATGAGGATTTACAGACACATACAATTACCTCTTTAAGTCTAACCACTTAATGGGTAATTATTTAGTATACCTTGAATGTAGGAACACATTTTTTATTCCTCTGGGCGTTTTCTCAATCTTACATATTAATCTCATCTTGGAACAGACTGCCATGGCTGGTACCAGATGGAATTCGACGGTCTGGGAAAAAAATCTTTTTTTTCCCTTGCTTCTTCTTCTTCCAAGTTATTTCTCTACAGTGAGATAAAACCATAAACAACCATTTATCATGAAGCTGTGGCAGGATATCCTCTGAGACCAAAGGAGGAAAAAAAAAATTGTGTGTGACAGAATGTGTTCTGTTCACTTCACCTTCAGCATGAAGCTAGCTGTGGAGTTTGTGCGGGACCGTGGAAAGTAAATGTGGCTGTTTTGTATAAATAAAAGCAGATATTTGGAGAGTTGCCGCATCGATTTTTAAAATTTTGTTTATTTCTTTTTTTCTGTCTGCCCCACTGAGCTTGCAGGCTGAACTAGTGGCATTCCTCAAGATCTGGTATGTGGATTGCAAGAATAGCCCCACTTGGTGTACGCTTGATCAAAACAACAGAACATCAAAACAGCATCATGAGAGACATTCCAGCTGATTTCTTTTGCTCCCATTCATCTTGACATATGGATATAAACACGCAGCTTCAAAGTCAGGAAAGAAGTGAAAGAACAATTTAATGCAATAACATGTACATGCAAAATCTGCTTTGAAATGAAATGCATAGTAGTGTTTTTGTGCAATAAAATACATACCTTCAACACTATTTCGGTACTTTGTTTTCTTATTCAGTTTTTGTATAAAACTATTTTGGACATATCTGTAGTCCACATGTGCACATTTGTTTCTTTTCTCTTTGCCTTCCCGAGTTTGACAGCAGGTCGGCAGTGGAGAGAGGTGATTCTTTCTTTCTTTTTGTCAACCAGACGACATGGTAGTGATTATGATACAAGTTTATACTTTTTCACAAAGTTGCCCCATATCTGATCTGATCTGAATTAAGCTGCTTTTCTCTGTAAGGTTGTCTCCTTCTCCACTGGTAAACCGCTTATCCCTCTGACTGCTTGTACATTTGTGCAGAAAACTTCAGAGTCAAACTGACCAAACCTTCATATCAGGGACCAGAGGTGAGCCGGGTCTACAACAGCAGTCTTTAGTGGAAGACCTTGCAGTGACCAAGCCAAGAGGCGGCACATGCGGTGAGCATCATAAGCACTTATGATTGTTTTTATATTTATGAATATTCAGAACAAATGGCCTGAACTGTGGAGCAGGGCATTGTGTACAAAATATTTTGGCTGTATGAACACAACTGTCACTTAGCACCTCTCTTTGTCCTACACCTCAAAATCACTTTTTGGATGCAGTGCATGAAATTCAGCATGCATCACAAACTCACACATTTGTAAGAGTAACAGCACTGGAAAGAGTCCAGAACTGCAAAAGGAGAGGATCTTGAAGGGGACAACATCAGCTAAATTAAAAAGTTTTTATCTTATTTTAAGTGTTTCTGAAGCACGTACTATGGAATTCACTGGTTGGAAGAATCAGGCTTTATGTTATGCTTGAATTTTACTCTAATTTACGCAGGAATGGAATCTAACTCACGGTGGCACGGTGGTTAGCACTGTTGCCGCACAGCAAGAAGGTCCTGAGTTCAATTCCACCATCAGGCCGGGGTCTTTCTGTGTGAAGTTTGCATGTTCTCCCCGTGTTTGCGTGGGTTCTCTCCGGGTACTCTGGCTTCCTCCCACCGTCCAAAGACATGCAGCTTGTGGGGATAGGTTAATTGGATAATCCAAATTGCCACTAAGTGTGAATGTGCAAATGAATGTGAGTGTGAATGGTTGTCTGTCCCTGTGTGTTAGCCCTGCGACAGACTGGCGACCTGTCCAGGGTGTACCCTGCCTCTCGCCCTATGACAGCTGGGATAGGCTCCAGCGCCCCCCGCGACCCTGAAAAGGATAAGCGGAAGCGAATGGATGGATGGAATCTAACTAGCCAAATCATTGGGAACTTCAGTAGCACTTTAGAATACAGCCATACTTGCCAACCTTGAGACCTCAGAATTAGGGAAACATTCAAAAGGGCTGTTGGGGGGTTGATAAATAAATTTTACAGTGTTTATTTATTGGATAAAATAAGTTAAATGTCACTGTTATTATTGGCTGGCCAGAAACGGCTGGGTGTCCAAATTCAGAGGCTGCTTCCACCTGAGGACCCGGCCTTCGCGGTCTAAAGAAAGCCGGGTAGTACGTCATGAGCTCTCTCGGTGGAGTGAAACTCTGCCGTCTGCTCCTTGCTATCTAAAATATAACCGGGCACTGGCGTAAATTCTTGACCGTCTCACACTTCTGTTTAATCAGTTTTCTGTTTGACTTTTATTCAGCTGTGTGAAAACCCCGGAGGAACCCACCCGAGGGATTAATAAAGTTAAAATTAACCTAATCTAATAACTTTAATCTCAGCCAAACCATTTTACTCACAAACAAATAAAACACTGAAAAAGCCAAACAATAACATTTTTAAGTTATCAAAGTGACTTATATATCATGTTTAACCCGAGTAGCGAAAGACTGCGGGGGTTTGAAAACGATGTGTCGGGTGTTTGGTGTTCTCGCCAGCTCAGATATTTGAAGTTTACACAGCTACATTCTCGCCTGAAAATATGTTAAAAGTTTATTTTGCGACCCAGAAAGAGAAATAAGAGTAATATTAAACTAAGTAGCTGCCGTCATTGTTGGAAACTGGAATTGGCTGGGCCGCACTATGAATTCTGCGATATGGTTTTTCAATTTTGTTGTCCGGGTGGAAAATCGGGAGAAATTCAGGAGAATGATGGCTCTGGGAGATTTTCGGGAGGGGCACTGAAATTCAGGATTCTCCCGGAAAAATCGGGAGGGTTGGCATGTATGAATACGGCCTGTCACTAAGGGTGTAATTCTGCTAGAATTAAAAGGAATTTCAGTGTAATTTATCTGGCATTACAATGTAGTTACACTTACTTACAAACATCTACTAATAGATACACTTGAGTAAAATACAGAAGAAGAAATAATTATACTGTAAGTAACTTTAAGTAATGCACATTTATAGGTATTTTACAGAAAAGGAGGGACAAGTGATAAACAATAGTAATTTTAACATTTTTGGTGCAGATCCACAAACATTGTGAACAGTTTCTGATTGTAACTGAACTGATTGCACACTACTTAAAATTACTCATGGTATAATTATTTGTTTTTTTCTTTGTACAAACTTGAATTGCTACCCCCTATTTATAACATTTGTTATTACACCAGCCATTCTTAAACTTTTAAAAAGTCTCCTGCACAGCAGCGAGCTATCAACAGCAGTGGACTCTATGACCAGAGACCAAAAAGTTCTGAAAGCCCCTGTGAGAAAGATGAAAAGCACGCTGTAGGGCATCCTTCAAGGCTACATCTAACCATCAGAGAACTTCTGTTAAGAACTGCACAGGCCTTGCATTTTCAAGTGGACACATGAAGGATGAGTGGATATTTCCTCTGTGTTATTACGCCAAGTACGGAGAACGTACAAAGTGGTACCTTGTAATACAGTGCAATGAAACACAGACCGACGGCTTAAAGAAGCTTTTAAACGTCTGTACGAGCGCGGTGTCCTTCCCCTGGTTACAGTCAGTCATGGAGCAGATAGGACTCAGTGCTCCCGATGCGGGAGTGTGTTTGAACAGATAAAGATGTCAGAGGAGTCCCTGCTCTTTATCAGCTCTCATTGTTAGCCTCTTTTTCTCTCACCACACTCAGTCTGCTGAGACTGAAGTGCTTTGACAGTCTCTTCATCTCTGACTCTACTTAGTTGGTGTGAAGCAACTGAGCTGCATGAGCAGCGAATTGCAGGCTATGCGATGCCTGACCGAAAAACGTGCAGGGCTCACTCACCATATCTAGTAGCTAAATGAAAAAACTACAAAAAAAAGCCTACAAAATTTAAATTAATAAAAAAATTGTAAACATCTGGTATTTATTAACGTACAGCTCTGCTACGGTATTCTTAATGACAAGGAAATTACTGTAACTGCCTGCTAGGAATTTGATCAACACCCCACTAATCTAGGGAGAAACAATTACGGAAAACATGGCAGCTGACATCGTGCTGTCCCGACCAATTACACAGGCGTGCTTATACCGCCCTGCTGTGCGCTCTGATTGGCCAGAATAGACTTAAATCAATATTGCGACATAAGGGGACACTGCCACTTAATCAGCAGGCCCTTTAACCCCTCCTCCACCCTCACCACTGGGTATGTGTCGCGCCACGCCGAGGGTGGAACTGCCTCTGCGAGTTACACGCTCTCCGTCATTCTTCTTTACAAAGTATCGTAAACGTCCAGGAGGATCCACCGCCACATTAATCAGGCGCATTAGGCAGCTAACGGGAGAATACTTACAGAGGACATTAAGGCTGTCTCTGGATCTAGCCCAGGAAATTAACTACTCACCAGACAGTCACAATCCAAGGCAGATATGAGCGATGGGAGTAGGGAGTATGAAGGTAGGATGAGTCTGTCTCTGGCTTGTACACAGAGCCGGTTTGACAGAAGCAATTAAGCTGCTCAGACATCTCTGCATAAGATTCAGCGCTCACTTCAGTGCAAGGAAAAGGTTTGCACATAGCAAGGTTTCTAATGATTATGCTGCGCGACGATAGCAGGAGTTGCAGGAGCTCGCTCATAACACGACCTTCATGGCTAATGTGAAGATGGAAGATTATCCCTGCAATTTCATGAATGTGTGTGTTGCTGTTGTTATTTCAATGATTCTTTTATTTGTGCGAGCTGCTGAAATACCGCACATCTTTTCTGACTAGAATTCACAGTTCAGTTCTGAAACAAGAAATTGTTTAATGCTGAGCGTGAAGACAGAGCTCCAAGTTATTAATGCTGCAAATGTTATGAATGAATTGTTATTTTGCAGTATCAGTACTTTCTTCACACAGAGGCAAGTTCTATACACTTAAAAGGCTTTTGTCAGTGTTGCCCAGGAGGAGAAAAATTAAATCTGTTACATGGATATGGATTTATGAAGCAAACCATGGGTAACCACAGCCAGTGGAGGCAACCTGAAGAAAGAATAACTTGTTAATCAACATTACAGCAAAAGCTATCACTCCTATGGCTTTGGTTGGACTGTGCTAAGGAGGCACCTGGAAAACAAAAATATGCCTTCTAAAAGAAACGTGGCTTTCTTTGAAAGAGTGCTGGATCTGAGCCAGAGGTAACACTTATTTTGGATTGTGTGAACATGTATAAGGTGATGTAGGCAAGCTAAGTGAAAAAAAAAGAGGACAATGACACAAATGAGATATCAAAATTGCCTCAATCTGAAAGGAAGGGCCAAACCTTCTGTCCACACTCATCCAAATGAGCCGTGGGGGTGCTGACTGATGTGACTGTTTCTTCTTTGGGTTTGCATTGAGTCTCTTGGATCCCGTCTCAGTGTGACTTCCTTTGTTTGCATAGCAAAGCCACTTTTACACTTTTTTGTTTTTTGGTTTCATGCTGCAGGTTTAAAAGGGACCGTATAAAGAAAAAGTTGTCAGTTGTCACTGCATATCAAACATGCTCTTTCATGTTGTTTTCCAGTGTTTGTTTTCATTTTCTTCAGGGTGCATGTGTGCTAAATGTACTAAACATCATTTCAACACTTTCTATAAAAAATGCACTACCTACCTAATCTTTAATATAATTACATGGGCTCATATGTGGGTTAATTATAATGGCAATTTGAGTTTCCATTGCAAATTGCATTTGATTAACTTAAATGGACTACAGACATTTTAGATTACATGTTGTTCACATTTAACAGATTTACTATTAAGCATTTAAACATATTTTGCAGGTATATCCACACATAAAGGTTATATTATAGATAACTAAAATAAAATAAAATTTGAAAACCAAAATCTTGTTAACTAATATAAAAATAAAAACTAGTCTTAAAAGTAAAGAACTACAAAAAAATGATGTTGTTAAGTTGAAAACCTATCAAAAATAAAATAAAATAAAATATGCCCAAATTGCCTAATGAGACTTTGATGGATGTCTGCAAGACCGGGAGTCAACTGCTTTCAACAAGTTCTGTGTTTTTATTGTTATACCTGTATAGAGTTTCCTAAATCTTGACATATGCCTTTCATACAATAATAATTAAAATAGTAAAATTAACACAGAAAATAATGAAAACTAAAGAAAACTACACTTTTTCAAACAATAAAAATCAAACTGAATCAATAAAACCCACTCTGGAAACTAAAAACCAAACTGAACTAAAACCGAAGAGTAGACACATACACAACATTACTTAAGAATGCAAACCCTTTACATACTAGTACTGCGCCTGTCTATATATCTGAAGTCATATTTGCACAGGGCATCACCTTGGTACTGCACTGAGCTGTAGCAGCTCATGTAAAAATAAATAAATAAAATGTCACTCTTTGAAAAACACCAACAGAAACTAATCTGAAGCCTGCGATGGCATGGTGTTTATGCGAGAGCAGAGATTGCGGGAGTCTTTCCCCCCCCCTCTTTTCAGAAGTTGATCTTACTGACCTTGACCACGTCTTCATCTGTTGAGCGACATGTCGCCGCTTCAGAGACGTCAGTAACAGAGGCGTCAGTTCCAACAGTCACCACCTTTACAGGAACAGCCACCGTCTTTCCAGTCAATACAGCGGTGTTCAGAATCTCAGAGTCCTGAAGATATAAAAAGAAGACAGAGATCAAAGCAAAGAAACAGTTAGAAAGTAACAGCTTAGAAATGAAAGTTAATCGTTTGTGGATAAACCTTCAGACTAATAACTGATGGATATCTTATCTTATCCTTTATCTTTCCCATACCTTACCTACAATGTTTTTCATAAAAGTCAAACTTAACCTGCCAACACTAGTCAGTTCCATTATGTATAAATTGGCACTTGCTGCCCAATCACACTTAACTAGGCTCTGTGAAAGAAACAGAAGAACCAAATGCTCCAATTTGCCCCTGGACTGCAGTAGAGATCGTTCCAGTAAATGACATCAGTGATCAGACAGCCCCGGTCCTTTAAGTCCACTGGCACAGCTTCATTACTCTGAACAGAAATCTTAACCTTTCATTACAGACACACACACACACACACACACACACACACACACACACACGCACGCACGCACGCACGCACGCAGTCACACATACACACACCAGCATTGTCACAGAAGATAATCGGAACCAATTAAGATAAGTCTGAGTTAACTTTTTTCTCTCTGAAGTCACCAAAGCACATTGGATTGTCTCTTCTGCCTATTCAGCCCAAAGAAATTGCACTTCAATTACACAAACTGCTACAGAACCCTGAGCGCCACAGTAAATAGTCGCTACTAAGGTCAAAGTGTACTTTTCAATAGTTACAGTGTAGAGCACGCATATATTGCGCCTGGTGAACTTAAGGGACTTCAGCTAATTGTAAAGCATGACAAAAGTCTCTATTTTCAAGATGTTTTCATTCTGCTAAAGAGACAGTCTCACAAAAGCTCAGATTTCCTTGATTTCAATAGGCGAGAACCCGAAGGCATCTTTTTCTGTCCCCACTGTATTGAAGCTTTGCCAGCACTGAAGATGTGTTCCTACTATTTTTTCCCCCCTTTTAACAGAGAAATCTTCCTCTTGAGTGATGCCTGTTGAATTAAACGTCTCATTTGTTTAGTGTTTTATTGCTAAACCTGACAGGCACAGACAGGACCAATCTACAGTGGCTGACTTCCTGTCCATATTCATATATATCCCACAGTCACCGGGGAAGTACACAAGAGCCGTGCACTCGCTTTCCAAAGACTTGTTTGTGAGCTTTCCAATGGAGCTCATTCAAAGAGAAAGAAAAAAAAGAAAAGGAGGATTAAGTTTGATTGAAAGAAAGCTCGTCGTTTGTAAGGCTGGTCATTTGTAGCATCATTCAGCTTTGGAGTGAAATGATTATTAGCTGAGCCAAGAGATACCGATGAATCACAAAAAAACCCACTTAATCTTCAAATGGCGTTTCATTACAATTTTATAGACTGTGACAGTGTTATATAGCAATATAAACCCTTCTCTTGTTGTGCCACTGACTTTGATTCAATTCGTCTTAAAACCGAGGAATGCTGTAAATTAATTCCACGTCTGCTGGGATTCCTCCATTTTCAGAGGGTCATCTATAATATATGATAGGGTAAATGGTGGGGACCTGGTGAAAGCTGGCGCTAATGTTAGATTACAGCAGCTGGATATGACCCGAGAGCTGTAGAGAGCGAAGCCTGGCAATAATAAGCCACAGCGGGATCGCACGGTGATGCATCAGCGGTCCGCAAGCTCGGACATAGACAGCGCAATTAAACACATAATAGAGACCAGTGGCGAACATCAGCAGGTTAAAAAAGTGTGAATGAAGAGACAATGAAATATGGGCCTGCGAAACTAAAAGAAATGCACGTGTTCTTACTATAGATCAGGCTGGTCTTTGAGATGCAAGCTTTATTTTGATAGTTCTGAATGTGCCATTTATAATACCAGTGCTACTTTTAGCATGTAAAGATTTCTCTGAAGGCCTCCTCTGCGTCGTATCAGAAACAGCGGGAGAAAACAGCAGCCTTTGATAGGACCAAATACGTATTGCATTTAATGTGAAATTGGCTGAACAGGAGATAAGACACGCTATAAAATAATTGGTTTCTGTGTCGTGTTACGAAGCGAGCTTCCTTTGTACTGAATGCAGCAGATTACAACTCTAACAAATTAACACATCACGTCAAAATGCAGTATTGCCACTATGTTATCTTTTAAATTATTTATGATTTATGATCTGTTGTTACAAGAATAACAAGGCCTAAGATGAGCGGTGACAAACAATGTTTTCATCAGGAGAAATGACGAGAACGATATGCGACATACAGTAACTGCGAACGTCGGCAGCATGGCTACTGACTTATGAGCAAAACGTACAGTTAAGGATATTCTGTGTTTATGTCATGTGTCAATGTCGCCTTTAAATGGGGAGTAGGGATTATCTTTATCAGATAATATTATTTCTTTAGGAGGCCTTGCAGGGAGGAAAAAAAGATACTAGGCTTTCTTATAAAGACCCTTAACAAAACAGATCCTCATGATGACAGCCAGGCAAAGATGCTATAGCTTAGTCACACCTGAAACACCATCTCCAGTGAGCATTGATTTAGAACAGTGATGTGCAGCATGCATCTGAAAATGACACACACATTTAATAAAAACGGAGTACTTTTTATTCCTTCATGCGAAGCAGCAATAAAAATGAGAACTGGCCCGAAACTGTATTGTACCAATCAAGATGTTCTCAGGTTTGAACGGTGGTGTCCTTCACCTCTGCATGCATTATATAGATTTTTAGCCGATACCTTTAGAGACACCTCTAAGTATGTGGGTTGAATGTTAGTTTGCATCTCACCTGTTGACGCCGGTGTTTGTGCTTTACTTACGAGCCGGTCTGGCCCCTCAAGTCTAATACATGGGATTCTTTTTGTCCAATAAGGTGCAGGAGAACTGCCTGTCTGCTTTATCAAGGATCTCTCTGTTAGCATTCAGCACGCTGCTGAGGCTGGTAATGTGCTCTGGGCCATAATTTCTGCCCGTGTCTCACTTGGATCTGAAAATAAGTGAGATTTATGGTGTCAGCCTGAGTGACACAGGCAGCATGAGAAGCAGCAAAGCCTGTCCCGTCCCGCTGTTACGATTAACTTCTGCTTCAGCCCGGCGTTAACACATCCATATTCTGACCCCGCCATCGGCGCTGCAGCTACAAATGAACAGGTCAAACACATTGTCGAGTTGAGGATTTTAGGGCCTGCATTATTCATAGCGCGGCAGACAGAGGAGAGTGTGGTAAATACAGTGTAAATGCTTAGCGTGTGCACCTGTTTGTGTCAACCCCCACGTCAATGTGGCTGTCCTGAAGCCAGCAGGATGCCAAGATAAAACAAAAACGTAAAAAAAGAGAAAGAAAAAGACATCAGCGTTGAAAAATTCTACGAGTGTTTTGGTTTGACTGACGACTCATCATTGGATGTGAGCCTCTTTATGATCTTTCATGTCATTTCAAGAGCAGGTGCATTAAGACAGCCGTGATGCCTGCCAATAGTCAGCTTAACTACAGTGAATGAAATATTCATAGTTGTGATAAACATTTTCATCCCTTGGTGATAAAGTATATGTACGTGTGAAGAAACTGAAATGGGACAACAGGAACGGCGAATATGCTGTAGACATTAAACGCCACTCAGACAGTGTCCTGGAGCTATTAAGCAGACTAAAAGAGACATGTCCTTTCATCAGCTTTCTCTCTCCACATTGTGCAATGCTCAATGTGGCACTTCCTCCCCTCGATTCTAGTGGGCGTTTAATTGGCTAGAACAGAGAAACATGGAGGAGAGTGGGAATAAAGGCCTTGGTAGCGCCATGCAGAGCGATACATCACTGCATGACAGCGCATTGAAGTGGTGGGATGATTGTGAAGCCAACACAGTGCCTTTTAATGAGGGTCTCTCTCTCTCTCTCTTTCTTTCTCCCTTGCGTCGTTCTCTTTTCATCCCACTTTTACTTCTCCAAGTAAGAACAGGTTACTCTCCTGCCTTCATTTCCCCCTCTTCCTTGTCTCCTCCCAGCTGATGGGATAAAGGTGGCTGCGGTACGCGGCCCATCTCCGCTTGGCAGTCAACCCTCACTGCCTCCTAAAAGACATCTAACCGCCTTTCAGTAGCAGTGCCCTGTCTGGGGTACATGCCGGTCAGAGATCTGATCTGCTCATTACTGTGGGCTGTGGCTGGCAGAGAGAAGATTAACTTGATGGCTGCTTTGATACTTGATCTGTTCAGCTTAAAAGGAGATGTAATGAGGACATGGACATGGATGAACTGGCACCTCAGAATAAAATGTATTGTTAAGGGGGCCACTTTTGTAGATACCTCAGTCAATAATTAAGAGACATCAAAGAAAGGGTACCTTTTTTCCCTATTAAAGTACAGAATAAAAATAAGCCATGAAAGGTGTCAATGCGTGAAAGAGTGTATATTGGGTTTTGTGCCGTTTTTTCCCCTTTAAAATGCACCGTCACTGCCTCGGTAGGAAAAGAGGCAACTGATTAGCATCAGCTGTTTCATATGTACTTCATAATCACTGTGAACATCCATAATTAGTCAGCTGTTTCTCTAGCAGCTGCCTAGTAATATTCAAACACTTGTACAATATAGAAATTACGGTCCAGTGTTTTTAAGCTTTTAAGCTGTTTTCACGCATGAACTCTGAACTACGTCTCCAGAATCGAGTCAGGACACTGTCTGCTGTTGCTCTCTGCACAATGTAACACACAACAGTACATTCTCACTAGTGGAAATACAATACTCCATAGGCTTACCGGGGATATTCTAACATAGATACAGCTGAAAACTGGTACCTAGTAGGGACCTAGTAGGGTGTCTGAATGCATTTTTGCATTTTCATATGCAGCTTTGGTAAGGTAACAGCTTTATTCTGCTTATATACAGTACATCCATTCCATGTCTACCCCCTTCACAACATCATGGGAGAACTAAGATGTGCTGTATGCAGTGATTACAGCAAAAGTTTACCATTTATCAAATACCACAATGAAAACAAGTTACATGCATGTTGGTTTAATCATTTAAAAACTGAAAATCAGGAAAATAAGAACTTAAGTTCTGGTCTGTTGTGGCCATTTTCGAAAAATAAATAAATAATGCTACTTGTTTCCTGGGTGAGGGACCAGACAAAGAGCGATTCAGAAGACCCTTATGAAAAGAACATCGAGGGAACAGTTTACCCTGCCCGGGATAGGGTTACCGGGGCCCTGCCCTGGAGCCAGGCCCGGGGAGGGTGCCCAAGGGCGAGCGTCTGGTGGCCGGGCCTTAGTCCATGGGGCCCGGCCGGGCACAGCCTGAAGAGGAGACATGGGCCCATCCTCCCGCAGGCCCACCACCCGTAGGAGGCGCCATAGGGGTCGGAAGGTGCTGGAAGGTGCTCCACCTGGAGACTCTGTTGTCCTGCTGGGAGACTTCAATGCTCACGTGGGTAACGACAGCGAGACCTGGAGAGGCGTGATTGGGAGGAACGGCCTCCCTGATCTGAACCCGAGCGGTGCTTTGTTATTGTACTTCTGTGCTAATCACAGTTTGGCCATAACGAACACCTTGTTCGAACATAAGAGTGTCCATAAGTGCACGTGGCACCAGGACGCTCTAGGCCGTAGGTCGATGATCGATTTTGTAATCGTATCACCAGACCTGCGACCATATGTTCTGGACATTCGGGTAAAGAGAGGGGTTGAGCTGTCAACTGATCACCACCTGGTGGTGAGTTGGATCAGGTGGCGGGGGAGGACGCTGGACAGACCTGGTGCACCTAAACGCGTAGTGAGGGTGTGCTGGGAATGTCTAGCAGAGGCCCCAGTCTGTGAGATCTTCAACGCACACCTCCGGCAGAGCTTCAACAGCATTCCGAGGGAGACTAGGGACATTGAGTCCAAATGGACCATGTTCAGCATCTCCATTGCCGAAGCTGTTGCATTGAGCAGCGGCCACAAGGTGGTTGGTGCCTGCCGTGGTGGTAATTCCCGAGCCAAATGGTGGATACCAGAGGTGAAGGGAGCCACCAGGCTGAAGAAGGAGTCCTATCGGGCTTGGTTAGCCTGTGGGACTCCAGAGGCAGCCGACAGGTATCAACAGGCCAAGCGGAATGCGGCTCGGGCAGTGGCTGAAGCAAAAACTCGGGTGTGGGAGGAGTTTGGAGAGGCCATGGAAAAAGACTTTCGGACTGCCTCGAAGAGATTCTGGCAAACCGTCAGGCGTCTCAGGAGGGGAAAGCGGTGCTCTACCTGCACTGTGTATAGTGCTGGCGGAGCGCTGCTGACGTCGACTGAGAAAATTGTCAGGCGGTGGAAGGAATACTTCGAGGACCTCCTTAATCCCACTGACACTTCTTCTGAGGAGGAAGCAGAGTCTGGAGATGAGGGGAATGACCCGCCAATTTCCGGGGGTGAGGTCACTGAGGCAGTTAAACAACTCCTTGGTGGCAGAGCCCCTGGTGTTGATGAGGTCCGCCCCGAGTTCCTGAAGGCTCTGGACGATGTAGGGCTGTCCTGGTTGACACGCCTCTGCAATGTTGCGTGGAGGTCAGGGGCAGTACCCGTGGACTGGCAGACCGGGGTGCCAGTCCACGGGGTCCCCCTTCTTAAAGATGGTGGTCCCCATCTTTAAGAAGGGGGACCGGAGGGTGTGTTCCAACTACAGGGGGATCACACTCCTCAGCCTCCCTGGGAAAGTCTATGCCAGGATGCTGGAAAGGAGAGTTCGTCCGCTAGTCGAACCTCGGATACAGGAGGAACAATGCGGTTTTCGTCCTGGTCGTGGAACACTGGACCAGCTCTTTATCCTCTCGAGGATACTTGAGGGTGCATGGGAGTTTGCCCAACCAGTCTACATGTGTTTTGTGGACTTGGAGAAGGCATTCGACCGTGTCCCTCGGGGTGTCCTGTGGGAGGTGTTGCGGGAGTATGGGGTGTCTGGCCCATTGCTATGGGCCATTCGATCCATATACAACCGTTGCAAGAGCTTGGTTCGCATTGCCGGCAATAAGTCGGACTCATTCCCAGTGGGTGATGGGCTCCGCCAGGGCTGCCCTTTGTCTCAGATTCTGTTCATAATTTTTATGGACAGGATTTCTAGGCGCAGCCAAGTGGCGGAGGGCTTTCGCTTTGGTGGCCTCAGAATCTCATCTCTGATTTTTGTGAATGATGTGGTTCTGTTGGCTTCATCGGGTGAGGGCCTCCAGCTCGCACTGGAACAGTTCGCAGCCGAGTGTGAAGCAGCGGGAATAAGGATCAGCACCTCCAAATCTGAGGCCATGGTTCTCAGCTGGAAAATGGTGGAGTGCCCACTCCGGGTCGGGGATGAGTTCCTGCCCCAAGTGGAGGAGTTCAAGTATCTCGGGGTCTTGTTCGCGAATGATGGGAGAAGGGAGCCGGAGATCGACAGACAGATTGGGGCTGCAGCTGCAGTAATGCAGACGCTGCACCGGTCCGTCGTGGTGAAGAGGGAGCTGAGTGTAAAAGCGAAGCTCTCAATTTACCGGTCGATCTACGTCCCTACCCTCACCTATGGCCACGAACTGTGGTTAGTGACCGAAAGAACGAGATCGCGGATACAAGCGGCAGAAATGAGCTTCCTCCGAAGGGTGGCTGGCCTCTCCCTTAGAGATAGGGTGAGAAGTTCGGCCATCCGGGAGGGGCTCAGAGTAGAGCAGCTGCTGCTCCACATCGAAAGGAGCCAGCTGAGTTGGTTCGGGCATCTGACAAGGATGCCCCCTGGGCGCCTCCTGGGTGAGGTGTTCCAGGCATGTCCCACCGGGAGGAGGCCCCGGGGCAGACCCAGGACACGCTGGAGAGATTATATCTCTCGGCTGGCCTGGGAACGCCTTGGTGTTCCCCCGCATAAGCTGGAGGAGGTGGCTGGGGAGAGGGAGGTCTGGGCCTGTTTGCTTAGGCTGCTGCCCTCGCGACCCAGCCTCGGATAAAGCGGATGAAGATGGATGGATGGATGGATGGATACTTGTTTCCCACTATTACACTTTTTATACTGAGCTGAGCCTTTAATGCCTGCAGTTTCTTATGTTTCATATGCACTGTCAAAAAAAATAAACTGATTGTGACGATTGGCTATACAGCGAATGAAGCCATTTCAAGTTATTCAAATATTCATTATTTGGTGAATACTTTAGCTGAATCCTTGTTGCTGCTTCAACTCTTTGAAGTCCCTCTGAGCCTCTTCCGTCTAAATCTGACTATATAACCATTTAGATAGTCGGGTCCTTGACTGAGGTGCCTCTTAGTGAAGTAAAAGAATAAATCATCTTCCTTCTGTTCTTTATTGTCTTCTTGCCCTCACACCCTTCAAAAGAAGGGCAACCAGTGATGTATGAAGAACTCCTCTCATTTAATCTGCTTGCACAGTTATGCAAGAGGATTCGCACAACTATTTATGGACAGTATTGATCTTTTAGTCACGCTGACTTGCTCTCAAATGTTAATTATTTATGAGTGCACATAAGTTATGGGTAAACTCTGACTATGTGGAAGTGTCACAACGACATGCTGTAGACAGGCCAAATCTCTCCACAGGTAATTGCTTTATTTGTGCCTCATTCCTTAGCCTGTGTGGATTATTATTATTATTGTGGGCTCTGGTTAATGTCGTAAGATCTAAATAAGTTTGGAAAAAAAATTACACAAATGCATTGCAAAGGGAGACATATTTAGTTTAATATGACATTGTGAACGGGCATTCAATTATAAAACCCTGCTGCATCTATTCATCTTCAGGCAATCTGTAAACCTGCCTGTCCATGAAAATACATTAACAGACTTATTAGTGTCTGTGCTTGCAAAATTAAATATACGTGGATAATTGAGGACTGCTCCTAAAAGGACAGAGCCATCCTCAAGAGCCCGTTGGCCCCGAATTGCCACCCTTGCTGAGAAAGGGAGCTTGTGAATAAAACATGGCTGCCTGCGGAAGCTCTGCATTTTAAGTTTATGGGACGAATCCTCTTGCAGTTCTCATGAATACTATACCTATAATACATCTAGATCAGTGGGTCAGAAGGGAGGCGAAGACGTCCCTGGCGAATTTCCATAACAGTCAGAACCCAGAATCAAGGTCAGCCACCATGGACACAATCAGCTCTGAGCTCGCCTAGAGATGAGCGCGAAAGCTGCGGGGGCTCAGGGGAGGTAGCCGGTCGGTGCTTTGAGTGATGCTGGCTCCTGTACACCTCGTGCGTGCCCCTGCTGTTCGCCCATTGTGTAAGAGCCCAGAGGCCAGAAGGCAGGGAAACAACCCCGCCTGTGCCAGTCTGCTCAATTTCAGCCCGATATCTATCACACACAGCCGATCGATGAAGAGTTCTTCAGCAACAGCCAGCAATGCCTGTAGGGGAATGACCTCTTGATCTCTGTCTGATTTCTTCACCCGTCTCTGATCGAGATCCATACTGCCAGCTTAGCTTGGCTTAGCCTGGCTTAGCTGCCCTCTGGACACAGACCTCTCTCAACAGGCACAAAGGTCAGCTCTATTGGAGAGTCCATTACTGCTAAAAAAAATACACACATTCCTTTCAAACCTCAGTGGGTAAGGATTTAAAGTCAGAGTGAATAGAACTGGACCGGAATGTGAAGTAGGATGTTAACAATCATGGGGAGATGTGAGATATGGACACATGTCACTCTGAAATTGATCTGTCAGTCTGCATCCCGCCCTTTGCGTCATCCCTGCTTTTTTCTTCTTTTTTGAGCTGAACAAACTTTTTTTTCAGCTCAACTTGGCAAAGTCAGGATAGAGAGGTCTGCAGCGAAAGCGATTTAGGTTCAGCGCAATGTATTAGAAAAACAAAACTATAAGTGGTTCCACAGGGCGGTGCAGGTCCTGGGCATTTTCTGTAGGTGCTGGAAAATAAGGCTGTGCACAAATACGGTGTTTTATGCATGAATTATGCAACGCTTCGGAGACCATCTTCCGAGATCTGCAGTGGCACAGTAAACAAGTCCTCTGACCTGACTTGTAGAGAAGCTTTCCAAACCGCAGCGGAAAGGTTAGCTGTCTTAATGGTGATCCGCTAATTTGCAAATGTCACTGTAATGAGCAAGCTTTGAGAGGTATCATCCTGCTCACCTATAATGTTTGTTCTCTGTTTAATAAAATGACTTTAAAGTCTATCCAAGTGACAATGGCTTTGCCATAAAAACCTCAGTGTGTGTGCTCGTTTGTGTGCAGTGGTGCAGTGAAAAGATGGTTGTTCTCGCCGTAAGTGCAGTTATGGGGTGTCAGTCCCTGTCGAGAGCATTTTTACATCCTGCGATGACAAAGGAGCAAAGGCACGTAGAAAATGTTTAGGCACGCAGTCTCGAGTACTCAGATCATGGTTTAGAAAAGCATTTGTCACAATCGTCCGTCCTAGTTAGCATTACATGTAGTGTGCCACGTGCATACGGCAGCTCCTCAATTAGTGCTACCACTTCATCATCAGCCTCTAAGCTGTAGTAGATGCTAATGGACTGTTTGCTTGGGATGCATCCATCAGCTCTTTATTGTAAACTGCATGACTCATGAGAAGGGGGAAAATGCAATGTTTCATTAAAACAGCAGGGGTATCCAACACAGGCTTGGCCGTAGTGGAATAAAGTGGCTAAGCTTTTCAGAAGACCAAAATCAGGTTTTTGGGAGGTGGGATGGGTTTTGGGGGAAGGTGGTTGTGAAAACTGTACAATGCATGATTGTGTAATACACAGCTTGCATGATTTTACCAGTGCCCTTGATGGGTTTTCTGCAGGATTAGCTGGGATGTAAGTGCTCATCTCTATGTTTGACTATATGTTTGATGAATGGCACTCCAGATTTCACTTGCCTGGTAGAGAAAAGATATGCATTGCAACAGAGGGAATGGAATAGAAAGGAGTAAAATAAAACATTGGTTGGAAGATGCTGATAGATGACTTTATCATGCGAGAGCAGAAGTGGCCAGAGAGGGCCGGGGTGATGATGTATTGGTTAACAATACATTGAAGCAGTACGTGAAAGCTAACGGCTTCTTTCATTTCTCCTCATCTCTATGCCTGAGAATGCTCGTGTGAGTGAGCACAGTTTGGTGTCTCGGCTGGAATAGGAAGACTGATGAGTCAAGATATGATGTATGCCCTGTCCTCCCGCTCCCTCTCCATCACCGGGCATCCACAGGATGGGTAATGATGATGAGGGTAGCCTGGACAGGAGCACATTACTTTACGATGGTAAAAGATAATGGACCAGCCTCCTACTGTGCAGGGGAATCTGCTCAGGCATCCAATTACTGCCCTTAAAATCCATCTCAAGATGACAGAAAAAAACCCACAAAGCTTTTTCACACTTTTACTGAAATGGAGGATGCCCGCATTAAGGAGGCGGAGGTTGAGAAGGGAGGCAATTAATCTGCATTGTTATTAAATAAATTTATGCTCATCTGGAGCAAACAGGAGAAAAATACAGAGTGGAAAAAGGTCTCAAAAAAGAAGAAAGCATCTAAAAAGTAGGGGGAAGAGGAGACAAGCTAGGACAGCCACAGTGGTATTACAGTCGACAGAGGGAGTTCAGAAGCCTTCCCTCGCTCTAAACTGACGGAAACTTTTGAGTACTCTTTTCATTTTCGTCTTTTGAAATAATTGCTGCATTTGCAGAACTCCTGCTTCACAGTTTGAAATTGGTGACAAAGTGGAGAGCAGCGCTCTAAGCCCTCCCAGTGCAGGTGGATCTGTGACAACACACAGGAGGAGCCCTCTTCAAAGAGAGCAGAAAAAGGAGCGCTCATCTTTCAAAACGATGTCAGTGCTTTCCCAGAAGCGTCACCCATAGCAGAGCCATTCACTTGGCATGGGTAATGAAATAAAAGGAGCTTTTTATAATAATCACTTCAAGCAAGGGCACAATAATTTAGAACATGCCGTAAATGGGGAGGGAATGGGTCTGAGGAGCCGCTGGAGTAATAGACCATAAATGTGATCAAACCAAAAATCAGCTTCCCATTACTAATACTCATTAGCTTTATTACGTTATAACCTTTAGAGACGTGGTCAGTTATGGATCTGCGTTGAGTTTATGAGATTTCTGCTCTAAAAACAATTAGAGCAGTTTTTAAAGTACGAGTGACAAAATTCACTCCAGCTTATTAGACTAATTAGAGCTAATTACAGATGAAAAACACTTTCTAGAGAAGCTGTTGTGTCAACAGATGCCTTCAGCATGCTTTATGAAGTTTGGAAAATTGCCCTCTGTGATTGCGTTTGTCTGCCATCCGCTGCTTCTGCTCTTCTATGCGCTTGTTTTTCCATTTTTTCCATATTATCTATAACTTCAATGTGATGTCAACATTACTGATTTTTAAGCACGGTTACCTTAAAAAAATTACAACAATATCCATAATAGAGAAAGACAAATGCAAATAAATACGCAAAAAAAAAGCTAGTGGTTTGGCTACCTGGAGCTCCAGCAAGTCACATTTTTATATTTCTGTGACACAAAATTTTATATACCCTAAATTTGCAGGGTGTAAAATTTTCACTGAGTTGTTTGCTATCAAGTGCATACCATAGCAACAATGGCTGTTATAGGAAAAACATGTTTAAGTCACCGAAGAGTATAAGAAAAGCTCATTTTAGAATGTAGTTTATAAGTTGGCTGGGATCTGGATCTGTCCCGGAGCTTTTCCCTATCAGTGGATGGCTGTCAGTCCACTGTTTATGCCAGCTGTCAATGCCAGGTGAAAAGCACCCACTTTTATTTACTCTGGAAGAGACTGTAAGACTCTGTGAAAGGAGTCTGATATGAGTCAGTGAGTAAGAGACGCTCATTTCAGTTCAGCTGAGGAGATGCTCAACTGTCGGCAAATGCTGCTGTTTTTGTGCCGTTACCTACTGTTAGCCTCTGTTAGCCTCTGTTTGCCAGCATTAGTAAAACTTTCTTTAAAGTAGGCCATTATGCACCCACAGTCTAGCGCTAGGCTGCGATGCTTAGCAAATAAACTCTCATACAATGTGAGAATGTAATCGTACTGTTTGTTAGAGAAAAAGTCAGATTTTTTACATTAGCTAGCATAATGCTAGCTTATATTCAGGTGTTGTTGCATAGCCAGCTCTTTTTGTGGTGACAGGGACACGACAGGTAACTGTGGCAATAACAGGAATAAATGAGGATGTTTATGTATGTTAGAGTCATGGGGAGGAAGTGAATGATATTTTAATAAGATGTCAGTGGCACTGTCGCATTCCTTCGGATTTTAGCTTCTTTGGTGAAGCGAACCCCTTCTGTGATGATAAAACAAAGGTACAGTATGATCCTTCATATGTTAAGAATATAAACATCCCTTTGCAGCACGTATTTTCCTTTGACGTACTATAAATGTGATTACGGAGAAGTCCTGTACTCAAATATGGTGGGGGATCATGGCAGCTTGCACAAGCAGCAAACAATCTTCTGTGTATTTTTAATAGATTAATTATGGGTTTATGAGAATGCATCAGTTTATTGGAAGATGTAATGAAACACTATTCTATGTATATTTTTGTAGAGCATATACATTTTCTATTAAATAACCTAAAAAATTACTGGCTGTGCCTTTAAAAACGCAATTATATATTAAATTTGGTCAGCCGTCAGGTTTGTACTGTGAAGGAGTATCAGTGTTTCTGATAGATGTAAGAGCATGTAAGTGTATAAACATTAACAATTAGTTTTGAGACAAATGAGAAACTGAATAACCATAATCTTTCTGACTGTTAGATAATTTAAACTGTTAAACTCCTTGATACATTCACCCAAGTATCCTTTAGTTGATGCTGTGTGCTCAGAGAAGGAGAAAAGAACAATTTAATGTCAGAACAGAAGACAGTTCATGGGATATTTTAGACAATAACAGTCAGTTCTTGGAAGGAAGTAAACCGGGCAAGCCAATAGAGATTAAAGTGACTTGGAAAGGTTGCAAATAGGACAAGTTACAAATTGTGATGGCTAAGTGACTGGATCAGAACATCTGCAAAACAGTGTGATGTTCCTGAGATGCTGCGGCTTAACAAAAGCAGTCAAAAGAAGGATAACTGGTGGGATTATGGATGTTCTTGTCGAGCAAAGACTGCACCGTGTGGTCCAAATTCTTAGAAGAGCTTCTGTATCACTATCATAGTAAGAAGCAACCGAAGAGGTGAGACTGGCAGGGCCAACAGACCTGTACACTGCCACAGGACAGTTTTAACATGAGCCTAAAGAAGGCAGGATTGACCTGAATAAAGACTTGGGACTATATGTGACATCAGTCAAAAAACAGGAGGTTTCACCCAACCCAAGAAGAAAAGGAAAGAACAGAAGAGACATTGACTGAACCAGGAAGAAGATTAGCAACAGGGATAGAAGTGAGTAACTCAGGCTCGACTTGGCATCAGCTGATCTAGGAATGTCATCCATAAAGGTGACCAAACAAACTGTTCTGTGTTTCTGAGTGGTCACATCAACTGACCAGGAAGCGGAATGACAGAGAGAGTTCTGACATTTACTTTTTATTGAGAAATCATCTTGAAAGTAAGCTCAGTCTCAAAATATATGACTCCCGGGAATCTGAGATGAAAAAGTAAGGCCCAGATGTGGCTCAGGAGGTAGAGGAGGTCATCTACCAGTCAAATACTGAACCTCAAATTGCCCCAGATGCATTCATCAGAGTGTGAGTGCGTGTTAGGAAAAACACACACAAACACAAACTTCAAGGCACAGAATAAAAGTGTCCGTGGAAGGGTGGATGCGGCTAGTACTAAGAGTAGCTTAGGAGTACTTGGCTAAAGATGAAGCAGACCGAACCTAACACATGGGGTGTTGGTTGGCTAGATTAGAGAGCAAGGTAGCAGGCAGCCGGCTAGCAGCTGAAAACTCGGGATCAAGCAGGGGGCTAGTGGGCAGTAGATTGGAAAGGAGCGGAAAGCCCCAGCATTAGGCATAATCCATAGAGGCCTCCTGAACATCATAATACCCTCTCAGATATTCCTTGCCCATGCTGCTTTGGCAGCATTAGGGCAACCCACATACCATTAAAGACTACTTCTGCTCCACGTTTTCCATTTTTGTGAAAATGGCAACTTCAGTTCCATGTGCAGAGACCAGTTTTGTTTTGATGTTAGATTTTGCTTTCCCTTTCGGAGGCAAGATGGTGATGGCGACACACCTGCAGGTGTGTGCGTGTGTAAAGGGGGTTTGATGGCATTGCTCTTACATTACCTTACTTCCTCTTTTCTATCAGCGAAGACTGTAGCAGGGAGGAGGGTGAGGAACTTATCTCTGGGCTTTTTCATGCCACAGTGATCCCAAGTAATCTAATTCAGCCTTCCTCTTTCTCGCTTGTGTGCTTTTCTCATACTGGTGCATGCAGATTGCAAAAAGCCTTACGTGCCTGTGTGTATTTGTGGGTGTGCAGGTGGGAAAAAAAAAGGGGGGGGGGGGGGACGACAGAGAAATACAGTTAATGAGAGTTAATGAGTTCTGGATGTATCTCCATCTATTTACGTTATGTGTTAAGTACTGCACCACTGGGGTGGCTGGAGTCGATGTGCACCTTTGGCTGTTGTCTGTGTGGGAGATGGCCATGGAGAAAAATGAAATAGCAAAGCAAAGAGAATATGTGTGCAGTCTTGTGCTGAACCCAAATAAAATGAAATTTTGAAAAAAGAAGTCCCCAAAAGAAATTTTAAACTTAATTTCTGATGATGAAAATGTCAGAAATGTTAGTATCAAAGGTATAGGCTGATCAGTGAAACCAGTCCTTTTTTATATACTTTATCCACACACTCACACGTGATAGCAGCTGCTTCACTGACTCACTGACAAGCCCTCTGAACAGATTAGAAAATCAAGGTAAGGAAAACAAAAATCAAAACTTTCAGTGCATACAGGGCACAGACACACAAATGAAGAGACAGTGCATCGTCTTTTTTATGGGACACATAACATCTTAGCGATCTTTAAGGCTTCGGTCTATAAGTTCAGCAAATAATTGCAATATTTAGTTAATTGAGATGCATTTTGTCGCAGTGATAAAATGTGTGATTTATACTTAGCAGTGAAAACCTTCCTCTGTGCACAATGGGTGGAGTGAAAATGCAGGGACGTGTCTGCAGGCTTGTGCACTCATTCACAGACTTCATTTTACAAAAACAATAAAGGCAATACTGCCAAGAATACGACCTGCACAACAGCTAAATACAATCAGATAATACAAATAAAGATTTTATTTACAGTGTGTTCACTGAGCGAGCGGGTGAAAAATCTCTGCTGGGGTCTCTTTTTTTACAAGCACAGGCTTTTGCAAAGTAATCATGCAAATCATCTTTGTAGTTTATGCCACTAGAAGTCATGTTTTCCTAGAGTAAGGAAGATGCACTGTTCATGCATCAGCGACATGAAAAAAGGGCGTGAGAGAGGGAACTCGAGCAATACTGAAGCATTAAAAACATAACTTCAATTATCCCAAGACTGGATCTGGGAGTGAGGATGCCTCAAATTCCTCTGAATTTTGGAACAGCCACCCACAGGCATCTATCATCTACGTAGCTACAGGCAATACTTACAGAATAACAATGACTAAGCAGTCAGGTCTGTATCATGCAGATCAGAAGCACCGAATCAGAAACAAACGCAATCTCTGCTTTAGTAATCAGCACCACTGTGACACTATGTCTTTCCCTTTTGTCAACACAACTCATTTCACTCATTTATTCACTTGAACGCTCTTGATCTAAATCAGAAACCGTGTTCTCCGGGTCGCTGAACAAAGCTACAAAGATGCATGAAATGCTCCTTGCATGAACCTCGACGAGGGATGAGCAACACAACCGACTACCTGCGCCTCGCTGAGGGAGACACACAGCTCCGGGCAAACCCTCAAGCCAGAGCCAGCCTTGAGACTCCAACTGTGGCCTGTTGGGAGCTACAGATGCTCTCTTCTTGCCCTGCTCCTAAACACACTTTGTGAGCACAGAGCAAACATCATTGCCTCTGCTTTCGCTGTCAAAACAACAGTCATGGAAGACGTTTAGAAGTCCTTTAGCAAAGTTAAAGCAGATACACTACAAAGAAACAAGTTAAAAAATAGAATCGAGTAAATGCAGTTATCTGTATTATCACTAAAATATATTTAAAGAATTAAAAGTTAAAATGCCTATTATGCAGAATAGCTTAATAGCTTAGTTAAATATAAAGGTTTGTTATTGAAACATGGGTTTAACTTTTTGTATATACAAAAACCTGTTGTCGGATACATGCAATTGATTAGAAAGTGTAATAATTCTCTGTGAAATGTAATGAAGCATCAAATATAAAGCTGGAAAAGGAAAATAAAATGCTTCAATAATACTGTTAATTTCCAGCCCAGCTGAGGAGCAACTGTCTGTGACGCATTATTTGAAGCATCCCAGAGGAAAAAGAAAAAAATCCTGCTCACTATAGCCTGTTTTTTCTGTCTCATTACAAAACAAATCATCTTGATATATATGGAGATTACTCATTTCTAAGCTGTTTCTCCCAAGCTTCCCCTTTGGACAAATAAAGAGCAAAACGAATGAAATCAGTCTAGGATTAATCATCCTGTCCAGTTTGATGGAAAAAACAGGAGAAGCACAAGAAAAACAAGGAGACAAAGCCTCATTTTGATCAATGAAACAACGTTCTTACATTTCACAAGCCCATTTATAAACCAATCAAGTTTTCCTTTTGTTCTCACCGTTATCTCAAAAGCTGATTGTTACAGTCAAATAAAGAGTGAGGGAGCAGTGAGAGAAAATGAGCATTTTTTAGGATCTTAAATAGGGATCGCAGTAGGATGAGAGGAAGGCCATTCCTCAAAAGCTGAATTTAAGCAAACTCTCATGTTAAACTTAAATTCTGTCATGTCTGAGAGCAACAGACTGGACAGAGAAAAGATTTTGAATAATTTGACATGCTCTTCCCCCTGGAATGGCATCACTGATATAAACATACTATTATCAAAGATTATTCAGCTTCAGCTAAATTAATGTCACTCCGTATACCACGAATGCATTCTCCTTGCTCGTTTATTAATACTTTGAATCTAATCTTTTTTGTTGTTGTTTTTTTAAAAATCTGACCAGCCATAAATATACTGATATCCTGCTTATAATTAATAGGGCAAAAAGTCTTTGCAATGCATTTCTTTCTTGTCGTGCAAACACATATGCAAATGTTGATTCTTGGTGTGAATTTACAATATGGTGATCCATATTACCAGCATCTTCTACACGCATTCAGGGTAATGAGTCCAGCCATTTATATGTTTTGGGCACTGCACTGAGCTGGAAGTGGCATCACTCACCATGGCCAGGGGCACGATGCCCGCCACGTCCTCCTGAGCCAGGCGGATCTCTGTCTCCACCTCTTGAGTGGCAGCGCGACTGGCCGGGTATTCCACCTGCCAGGCCATCCAGCGGCTGCCCATCGGCTCTGGGAAGCTTTCCATTTTCAGATCCACCTGGAGCACCCTCTGAACTCCCATCTCAGGCCTATCAGCGTGCAGGAAAAAAAAGAGAGCGTGAGTGAATAGTTAAGCAGGTGGCTTGAAAAAAAAAAAGAGCGTGTGCGGATGTCGTGACTTATGTGTGTTGGTGAGTTCATTCAACCCGGTTTCTGGTCTAATGACGACAAATGGTAAAGGCTGATGAATGTGTCTGAGGTTGATATCTATGACATTTTACCAGCTGAGATTCTCCAAAATGCCAAGTCCCTTTGTGTATGACTCTCTGTTCAACTCTCTGCTTTATGGAATATCATCCCGCCCGCTCTATATTCCTCTCACACTTTACAGTAGGTGATGTGCAATGTAAACACAACCTACGGCACAATCTCCCCGACACTCCAAAGAGCAATTCAAAGGAATATTTCATCAAGAGTAACCCCCACTAAGTTGTTGATGGCTGGGTTTGTCACCGCTGCCCTTGTTTGCCTTGCAGGAGTATAAATATACGGCATGCTTCAGCTCGATCTACAGTAGGCCTGAATTAAGTCAGACAAATGGAGAGCGTCGATAACAAAATTTCCCATGCCGCCATAAGTCTCCGGTGCTCACGGTTTAAATATAGCCCTGAGGCAGGAAAGGTCAGCATTACATGGGAGCTGGAGGAGATGGGAAATGGCACAAGATCTGTTAGCCACATCGTGCGTGTCAAATGGCAGGACTCGGGCCCAATAAATTTCATGCACGGTCTCTGTGGCACACCGGCGCAAAACAGCATCATGTAATTTGAGCATGGTGTGGGGGAGAGACAGAGAAAAGCAGGGGTGAAGAAATTCACATGTTTTTTTGTTTGGAGAGAAGAGCCTGTGGGGAATAGTGTCAAACATGAAGCAGAAAAAAAAGCAAATAATACAACGCCATGAGGAGAGACGATACATTTAACTCGTGGAAAGACAGCACACGCAAATGTATAACATCCTAAATTATAAATAGGAGACTAAAAACAGTGGCAAAATAAATAATAGAAATATTCAGAGAGGACACATCTTTCACATCGTTCTTATATTCTTGCATCTGACACTGAAAGAATGAAAGATTTGTCACGCAGCAGAGCACAACAACCCAATTTTCACATCCAACAGAGGTGTGTATAAATAATTAAGATGACAACCGAACAACTTGTGTCACATTTCATATTATCGTTCTAATCAGAGTGTACGACTCGCTGAAAACACAGAACGACAGCGTGGACTTACGTAACCGCTCCACATTGTTGTGGAAAAAACCACAGATACTAATATCTGTATAAAGACGAGCAAAGTCACAAATTTCAGCAGGTGAAGAATTTCAACAGATGATGCACTAAACGTCCCGAAATAAAGTGCTTCAGTGTCACACAAAACCCGTGTCAGTCATCTGTCCAAGTGGCCTACTTTTCTTAGAACAGGCTTTTTTTCTTCTTTTTTAAAAGGTTGTTCTGGAAAAAACATCTCACATTTTAGGCAGCCAACAAGGAAGACAGGCAAAAGAATGAAAGCGACTGCACAGCAGAAAGGTTTGATTATACTTTACATACACTGCCAGGTATGGGAAAAGAGCGCACACACTCACAAAGTCAAAGGGCCTCCAGAAAAGACAGACACAATGTATTATTAGTTTTTCCCCCCCCTCTCTCCTTGAAACATGTCAATTATTTCCCTCCTTGCGTGATCCACTTGGCAGAGTTTAATAGCTGCTGTAAATGCTGCAACTTTTATGAGGTTACTGTATTTCTCCTTATAATAACAGTGTCAACAAAATGTTGAGGTTATGAGATTGTACATTGGACAAACAGGTCTTTCTTTTTAGGATGCAGACATGCTGCTAATTTGGCAGTTTTGTGAGGGAAATACATTTCCTTCAAAAGCAGACAGCATATGACAGCAATATAAAAACAAGTGCAAGAGAAGGATAAGCACAGACATGAGAATGCACACTGTTAGTCCATAGCTTGGTGTTTATTTGACCTCACCTTTGCTGGGGACTAATGGAAATAAGTTAGAGTGTGAAAAACACAGCTCTATGCAAAGGTCTGGAATTCAGTACGGTACAAAAAAATTTTGAGCTATAATATTACCCAATATTTTACCAGTGAGATTTGAAACTTGTGCAAAACACGCATGGGAATAGAGTATATAAGATCTGTATAATTCTAATGAGCTTAAAAGTCAGTATTTGGTTTGATCACTTTTATTCTTCAGCACAGCCTGAACTCTCTTAATCAAACTTTCTTGTCATTTCTTTCAGTAGTTTTAAGGAATAGTTCCCCAGGATTCTTGAGAGACATTCAAAGATCTTCTTTGGATGTTGGCTGCTTTTTGGTCTGTTCTCTGTCAGGATGATCCTGCACTGCTTCAATAATGTTGAGGGTTGAAATCTGAGGAGGCCAGTCCATGACTGTTTCATTGTATGTTTCCTATCTGGGTATGGTTTTCACAGTTTCATGGTTTGGGATCATTGCCATTGGGAAAAAAGAAGCTGTTGACAATCAGATGCTTTTCAGATGGTAATACATGGTTGGTCACAATCTGACTGTACTTTGGTGCATTCATAATGCCATAAATTTTGACAAGACCAACACCACTAGCTGAAATACAACCCTAAACCATGACACAGCCTCCAAAATGTTTGCAGATGGCTGTAGACATTCATTGTTGACTTTCCCCATACACAATAATGACTACTTAAACGAAAAATTTCTAATTTGGATACATCACTTATGAACACATGTTGTCACTGACTTTCAGTAGAGATCTTGTGTAATTTGGCATAGCTCAGGCTTTCCCCTCTATTTCCCTTCTTTAAGAGTGGCTTCTTGACAGCCACCTTTCCACTGAGACCATTTCTGATGAGGCTTCAGTGAACAGTAGATGGATAAACTGAAGGGGCAGGTGCCTCTCTCAGGTCCTGTGTCAGATCTTTGCTGGATTTCCCCCCCTATTTCTTGAGGACATGACTTTCAGATACTCACTTGCTATAGTTCACTTTTAGCACAGCCATTTCTTCTTTGTCCTCCACTTGTTCAGTTTCCTGAATTTTAAAGGACAGTTTCCTTTTGAAGTTTAATGAAATTGTGGAAGTCACATTTGAAGCCATTGTTTTAGCATTCTGGCCACTGCCATGATGGTTTTCCTTGAGCCAGAAGTGACCATATGCAAGAGAGTGGACTGCAAAGCTGCCAGCTAATGCCACTAAATTTTGCTAGAAGCTGTGTCCATAGACAATAGCAGTACATCACAAAGACACTGATGCCTGCTAATTAATCCTAAGTAACAAGCTTCAATATCAATCAAACACACCTGAGCACCAGCTTTTTAGTTAAGCTGTTAGTACAAATAATCACACTGGTCATCTCTTTTGTCAAGTAATTGGACTAAAATAGTCATCCGACAGCAGAAACTGAAGAGAAGCTGTTCTGCTCCACTAGAACTCTTACTTCAGTGTCTCGGTGAAGATAAAGCCTGGATGGCCTCTAACTTCCTTAACTATAATGAGAACAAAACTGACGTGATAATGTTTGGACCAAGTGGCAATCCCAGCACTTCTCATTTTAACCTGCATAGTCCTGAGTAGGGATGGGTACCGGTGTCCGGTGCCATGATGGCACCGGTTCTGACATAAACGGTAGTAACCAGACCGAAAAGCAGCGCACATTTCGGTGCTTTATTTCGGTGCTTTTTTTTCCTGAGCTGTGATACACTTCTAGCCAATCATTTTACGTTTCCGAGGATAGTAGGCGGGGCCAGGTACGTACGTTCTGTTAGAGCAGAGCTCCAGATTAAAAATGTCCAAGGCGAAGCGGTCAAAAGTCTGGCTGTACTTCACAGCAAAATATGCAAACTCAGCAGCCTGCAACAAGTGCTTTAAGGTGATATTGTGATACTGTCAAAGGAGGTAACACCAAGAATCCGATGAAACAGCTGGCGACGCATAGCGTTTTTTTTAAAAGCCGAGAAATGCGCCGTATTTGATCGCTTGCTGCGAGACCTCACACCGTGCACGTCGGGTGGGTTGCCAGTTATCGGACCCGGAGCAACATCCCCCAAAAACCCGAAGAATAGAGTCCTGGCCCCTAGCCCTGCCAGTGTAGCAGAAATGATGACGGATGATGATGCAGCAGCAGCCGTTCTTCTCTGCGTGAGTAGCTTAATGTTGTTCGTGTGTAATTTACGTTGAGTAGGCTAAACACGTTATTACATTAATGCATGTAAGGTGAACTAGCAAACATCATCATAGCTACATGCGGCTGTCTTCTTGTTTGATGGCAGATACTCCCTTCACCCTGGCCAAAAAAGGCTAAAATGACCAAAGAAAAAGTGGGAAACAGTTAAACATGAGAGGTTTTTGGACAAAGTTTGTGTTTTTTCCATTGTTTAAGCACTGCTTCCAGCCAAGAGTGATACCATATATGCCCCATAGCTGCAGAAAAGGCTAACATTGTTATCTTTTTACAAAAAAAAAAAACAGCTGAACATGAGAGGTTTTTGGACAAAGTTTGTGTTCTCCATTCTTTAAGCACCGGTTCGAGCACCGTTTAAGCACCGGCACCGTTTCAAAAGTACCGATTTGGCACCGGTATCGGATAAAACCTAAACGATACCCATCCCTAGTCCTGAGCCTTTTATTAAGTCACACGCAAAAATTCAGCGGTTAAATTTGACACAAATTTCACCTTTGAAAAACGGATTAGCTCAGTTCTACAGTGGTCTTTTTTCAAACTGAGGCTTTTATCCAAGGTGAAATCATTTCCATGCTTTTATTACATCCCAGCTGGACTATCGTAACTCCTTAAATGTTGGGGTTAGTCGGACCTGCCTTGCAAGACTGCAGTTGGTCAAGAATGCTGCAGCTCGTCTTCTGAACATATTTCCCCGGTGCTTGTCTCTCTTCACTGGCTCCCTGTTCACTTCAGAATTGGTTTTAAAATTTTATTGTTGACTTACAAAGCCCTGGATGGACAGGCTCCCGGGTATTTGTCTGACCTCTTGCAGCCTTATGCGCTCTCTAGATCTCTTAGATCAAATGATCTTTTGATTTCAGCCATACCAAGGTCTAGGCTGGTTCACAGAGGTGATCGAGCATTTTGCTGTTGTAATTAAACGTGCTATAAAAATAAAAAAACATAAATGAAACAAACATGGGGGAGTGATCTAGTTCAGTGATTCGGAACATCGAGGTAAGTCCTAACACAAATCTATCAGCCTAGTTAGCAACCAGCTATCAGTTAATGCGATATCCTTAAAAACGGAAACTTTAAGGTTTAAAAACACCCTGAGAGGCTTAGTTATAAAGAAAATTCAGCCCAGAGAGTTGTTATAATGGACAAATATAGCTGCAGGGATCACAATCATTTTGTTGCACGAGGCTGTAAACTGTCTGCTCTTTGTTGGAAACGTCCAACCTTTTTACGTGCGAGTCCACAGGGATCGACTTTTGGATGCAAGGAAATACATTTTTATTCACTCAATTCATTTTTCAGCTCCAGAGTTTGTCATTTGAGACCTACAGGAAAGATTAACGAAGGACAAATAATGTGCTAGTCCTATTAACAGCGTTGATGCCCAGGCAGCATCTGCAGGGAAGAGTCATCTTAAGGAGACGTTACAGAAATTACAATATCTAACGTATGCTAGGAGACATTTTGATGCACTCACTTTGGAAACAATGACATAAACAAGTGAATTAAAAAGTTAAACTGAGTTTTTGACTACACACATATTTTTTTAGAAGATTTTGCCTTGACAAAAATAAGAATGTCAAAAGCTCTGTGGGGATCAATATGTACTGCTGTGAGGCTGTATATGGATTATTGTTAATTTTCCATCATCATTTAAATCCGCACATTAAAGCAACATTACTGGCTCCTAATCTGCCCAGAGCTTCCTCTGGGGCCCCGAAAACCTAGCTTGTGCTGACAGCATATATTAAACTCAATCCTTCTTCTACCACTTCTGTGTAAAAACGTGCCGCACTTAGCACCACCTTATGGCAGAAGCTTTGCATTCCATATCTAAATGTACTGCAGATTCAAAACTACTTAAGGGTTGCTTATGAATACCTGCAACTGGAAAAATCATTAATTGCATATAATGCATATATGTATGCAATAAAATGAACTGTCGCTTATATCCAACAATATTTAACGGAAAATATCAGCAATATTAAAAATGTGTGGACCTGCACACCCTAACATCTGTTGTCCCCTTACATTAAAGGAAGAATGGATGCTTAAGTGACACTGAAAAAAGTTTGTACAACAATAGGCAACAATGATCCAAAGGACACCTCAAGAATAAACTAAAAGCTTTAAGAGTAGCTCTCACTGTCTCCTGGGCATTGCTGAATATCTCTGAGAAGTGGTATGCTTATGCTTACATGAATAAAGTGACCTGCGAGAAAGAATGGGTAAAAAATATTTACATTAATATGTGATTTGACAAATGGCTAATTTATAATGCAGTTGTGCATGCGATTGCAAAAATCAAACATGTGTAATTGCCCGTGTCTGACCAAATGTCTTTTTTTAAATAATGATACTTAAAAACCAAAGCTCCTGCTCACATGAATTGCTAACCAATAAAGTGAAAAACAGATGGCAAAAAGAAGAAATACAACAACACGTTCCTGCCTCCTAAAGTCACATAGCAGCCCTGGCACCACTCCACTGACTGTCCTCTGTACTTGACCTCCATTGACACACATCAAATAAAATGAAACCTGACAGAAACATCGGTGTGAGGCTGACTGTGGTCACAGTTGTTGAGTCAGTGACATCAACCATATACACCAGCATGCCATCCTGAGTTGACCTTTTTTCTGCAAGTCTGCTAATCACATGGCTCGCTGGGGGAAACTGTTCATTTCTCTGTCACTTCCAGCATGGGGTCTAATTCAATTAGCAACAAAAGGGGGCTGTAGATGCTTGCAACACAGCTGGCCTCGGTCTGATAATTATCTGTAAGCTAGCCACGGTTTGACTAAATCTGAGAGCAGACAAACGACCAGAGGGCAGCCAAAGGCAAGAGAGAGATAACAGGCCCAAAAGTTGGAAGCAGCTGGCCCTTTGGTTCTAGGGACCGGACTGGAGAGGAAATCAGACTTGACAAGGTGCTGTCGGTGACGGCTGACAACCAATGCACTGAGAATAGCACAGAGATCTCTGAGAGGATGGTGTTTGGGCCCATTCAGGTTGCCCATAAATCACAATGACACCAGCAGATCTGTCAGACACGCACAATGAAACATAAGTGAACACCCTAGCATCATAATGTGTTTAAAATGCTATATGAAGCTTAGGAATGCATCAAAATGACAATGTAAAGTCAATCATTGCCGTTAACGGATGTGATTATGATAACGGCACCTTTTCACCGGATTTGCATGCGCGCTGGTATCCCTACAGGTTAAAGAAATGCAGATTGCCTTTACCTTTCTAAAGTTTTCCACTGCCGTGTGCTATATACCATCCATCAGCTCCGTTGTACCCACCCATATATCGGCTTATCCTTTAGACTGTCATGGAGGGCTAGAACTGATTCCAGCTTACATTGGGTTAGAGGCAGGGTACACCTCAGGCAGGCTCATCACCAGTCACTCACTGAGCTGACACTTAAAGACAGCAACTCATGCTCACGTTCACACCTGCAAACCCCCTCCTAAGACACAGGCTTGCATGTCTTAGGAGGGGACTTTTAAAAATGTTTTATAAATGCCTAAATCCACAGTATCCAGTAGCTGAACACATTCGGCTAGACGGTTAACTCCCAGTTAGAGTTAGAAGCCAACTGTAAAAAAGAAAAAAATACCTCTTTATTTTCTGTATTATTTAAGCACATTAGGAATGTGGGTTGGTGAAGTTTGGTGACTCACTGCTGAGTCTAGACAAAGAGCTGCTGTCTATTCCATTACATTTAACAGACAAACAAAGGAGTAATATCAGCCTTCACATAACTCTAAGATAAAAAGCATTTTTTTCACATTCTCATGCACATCCTGCAATCTAAAAAGCAACAAGCATCTAAAATGGCCTGTAAACACTCTTAAAAGAGTGTGTTCAGCTTACTGCCATGTATCACACTAAAAAGGAAGCACGACTGAGAATTGTTTTTTATTTCTTTAAAAAGATGCTTTGGATGGCAAAAAGCATGAATCCAAAAGTACCTGATTCTTGGTTTTTTTTGCCAGTGAAATAAGTTAATTAGGTCGTATTGTCAGCTCTGTTTTGCAAAAATAAAAGGAACAAATTACCAAAGGTGCAGCACCTAGGTTTAAGGTTATAACAAATACCCTAGTATATTTAGCTAATATTCTTCCATATGCCCTTTCAAAAGCACGTTATCAACAAACTCAAACTTCTGTCTTCACTAATTACACAGTCTAAAAAGCACCTTGCACAGGTTATTCAGCTCAATCTTATCTTGTTAGCAGCATACTAGAGAGCTACTGAATTGATGCTGCGAGAAGGTTAAAGAAAGATAGATTTAAATGTCAAAATGAATAAAAAGACACAGGACAAAGTTATTGGAAGAATTTCCTTTTTAGCAGACATCTCCAGAGAAGGAGCTATAATTGAAAGTGCTTCTATTGTGCCATTATCAAACTCCCTGTGTCATTGTGACACTCCTTGTTTAATCTCCCTCTGATGTGATAGGATCATTGTGTCCACTGCCTCGTGGGATTTGGAGAATAAGAGAGAGAGATAGACAGGGAGCTTTTGTGGAATAAGTAAAGTGACATTTTCAGGTCCAATTTCGTCATTTCTTCAACTTGTAGGTCAAGTATTCTTAGACATCCTGTCATATTATAGTTACAGTAGAATAACATCCTCACGCCCAGCTGCACATCTGTAGTTAAAGCAAGACTCGTCTTTTCTAACTGTATGCCATGGGATGCACAGTGTAAAGTGTAAGCGACACTACAAAGGCTCACAATAAACACCAGCAGAGAAACTGAAGAAACATTGCTGATACATGCAACAAGGGCTGTTGAACAGAATGTCAGAATGAATATGCATAATGCAAGCTGATGGGACCAGAGGAGATGCTGTCCAGAACACTCTCAGACAGCGTCTGTGTGTGTGTGGCATGGGGCCTCATGCATGGAACACCAAACTTCTTGTGGGTGAAAATAATGAAATTTGTAGCTTCAGTGGTGCTTGAAAACAGCACCCTGAATCTCTGCTGTTCTCATGCTCCGTCACCTGGAACAGCAATAAACCAGTCAGCAGAATGGAGCTAGGACACACACGTACCCCCACACAGACACACACACATACACACACACACAAATAGTTGTCCGTGTAAGTATGTGCAAACACAATACATGCTCTGCACCGGTGCATCAGTGTGGGAATCTGTCGCTGAACACACACACACACACACACACACACACACACACACACACACACACACACACACACACACACACACACACACACACACACACGCAGTTAAATAATTGTCAGTTTCATAATGAGCAAAAAAATTTTGGGAAAAGACCACAAGGTAGAGGCTTTCCTTGGAGAAGGCCCCTTTGGTGTCGTAACCAAATGTCAAAAAACAAAAAACAAAAAAGCCATGGCTATCAAAATCAATAAGAGCAAACCTGAAATTTTGCAACAGGCAAAATTAGAAATTTTCATCCTAGAGAAACTGCAATGTTTGGATGGGGATACCTGCAATATTGTTAAGTGGAATGGCTATTTCCTAGATGGAAAGCGTATCTGCTTAAATTTTGAACTGCTTGATCAAAACCTGTGGGACTACATGAAAGATCGGAATCACCAGGGTCTCCCCATAAGAGAACTGAGGCCAATTTTACAACAACTAGCAAATGCTCTTTTCCATCTGAGTTCCCTGGGAATAGTGCATGCTGATCTCAAACTTGGAAACATAGTGGTTGTGAACCGCCATCAGTCTCCTGTCAAAGTTATTGAATTTGGCCTCGCATGTCCTGTGTCTGCAGTGATTTGTGGTACCTGTGTGCAGACCATTTAGTAGGGCACCTGAAGTTATGCTTCATATTCCATATAATGAAGCAATTGAAATGTGGTCGCTGGGGCTGGTAGCTGTCAGGTTTATATTGTTGATTGTCATTTATGCTTAGAAATATTTAACCATATGTGCTTAGAGGTGTATAATCGATTGTTTAGTGATAGGATGTGTGATCCTTAGGAGTCTGCAAAGACTTTGTGTGCATTTCAGAGTGCTCTGGCATTCACACTCACACCCTGGGAGCATGGGAGAGGTAGCTGTGGAGCTTGCTACAGGGGTGCCACTCTACCCTGGGAATGAGGATTATCACGTTTTAAAATTCATCATACACACTCAGGGCCAGCCACCAGATTATATTCTAGACTGTGGCACGGCCACAGAATATTATTTCAGAAAAGACGACTACGGCGAACAACGCTGGACATTTAAGATGGACAAACAATTTCAGTACGAGACAGGAGACCAGTCCAAGGAAACACCTCAGCATCTTGATGAGCTTGAACAACTAATCATGGTTAGCAAAGGACCTTAAAGTGGCACAAATTTATTGGTCAGCCTGATTAAGGAGATGTTGGCCTTGGATCCAAACCGGCGCATCAACCCCTCAGAGGTTCTCCAGCATCTCTTTTTTGAGCCTGACCTTTCTAATGGTTCCCCCTGCATTGACGTGAGAAGCAGAGGGGCACAAAAATCTCTAGCAGTATTTCTTTGACTCCAGACAAATGTGACAAAACCACAAGCAGGGGTTGGAAAAGGCTATTTCCAGCCTAATTACACTGCAAACGCTTATCCACAACGCAAAACCAATATTCCTTTAAATCTGACAAAACTAGCTTAATATTTTAACAAAAAATTAATAAGTTGCTCCAATAATTATCACTTTGGCTTTTTTTTTTTTTTTTTTAAATTTTCACTCCTCCCACCCCAACCAGTCGCGGCAGATGGTGGCTGTCCCTTCCTGAGCCTGGTTCTGAGCCTGGTTCTGTCGGAGATTTCTTCCTCTTACAAGGGAGATTTTTCTCCCCACTGTTGCTAAATGCTTGCTCATAGGGAATCCTTGATTGTTGGGGTGGCCAATGCTGTAGGGCAGGGGTCTCAATCTACTTCAACACAGCTGAAACAAATGCTTGCAGGACATCTGCGATACAGTAGCTCTCGAGGATTGGAGTTAGAGAGCCCTGCTCTAGGGGAGCTAGCAATTCTTGTGAAAACGAAAAAAAAAAAAAAAAAGCCTTAAAAGCAACAAGCCTTAAAAGCAACAACAACAACAACCAACAAATATAGTGTTGGTTGTTGGGCACAATTTTGGTGAATATCCATTTAGTAATCACTGTGTCAAGTTTATATCAATATTCAAAGCGGAGCAGCGGACACCTTACCATCACACCAATCCTTCAATCAGACCTCAAACACCTTAACATAGGTAAAATTGGATACAAATGAATTAAATAAACCAGCTTTAATCATCAACTGATTGTTGTTTGTAATTCTTCAAAAATACAGTTCTTTTTTCTCTTCAGCCTCCTAGTAGACACACCTGTGGTATAAATGTGAAGATCCTCTGATTTTCAGAAAAGTTGACCTCTGACCTTGAAGTCAAGGTCACTGAGATTTAAACTTACCCATATGGAAAAGATATATATAAATCTTATAAAGTTTGTATCTGTCTTATAGGTTTTTTCTATTTCTTTTCCATATGGGTAACTGAGAGTTTTAGTAGATGCAACCACGGTATTGATTTGAAAATTGTACGTTGCCTCATTCTGGAGTTGTTGTATTCACAAAACTTGGGTCTCCACACTTTGTGGTTGTTGTTTGTTTTTAATTAAAGATTACAACACAAATAGCAAAAATAACCACACTACTGTCAGGGCTGGACTGGGACAAAAAATCGGCCCGGGCATTTTGACTAGAGACCGGCCCACCAGGTATTATAGGAAAAACCATAAAGCCTTTGAATGAAAACAAACGCTGTTGTGACAGTGATGTACACTGTCTTGTTGGTATATGTATGATTTCTATACGTTGTACATCAGATAAAAACTTTGGTTGTAAGATTCAGATAATTATTTAATAAAAGCGAGATATTTTAAATGAGAATAAGAAAGAAAAGTATTTTATTTGTGCCCCCCTTTCCCTGTTAATGCCCTACCTGGCCCCCCTGGCAAAGCTTTGCTAGACCCGTCCCTGCACAGTTACCAGCTGTCAACTATTTAGAAAAGGATCCTGGTGTTATTTGTCTCTCAGAAACAGTTCTTAACTTCCCTTCAATCATTCATGTCACCTAAAAGGTAAACCTGTTTCTCCGTCACAGCTCTGATGATTCAGTAAGGACATCTCCTGGTTTCATCTTCATGTTTCCCTCTCACCAGATAACCAAACCGATATAATGACCAGTAGCTTTTACAGCTGTGGCTCCAGCAAACATCTGCTGATACTAGAAATTAATATTAAATAAATTCTAACAAAAGCTGATCAAGCTTAAACGTGCTGCTGTTATTTAGCGCGACATCCGCTGGTTTCCTCTTTCTGGCACATAGTGGGCGATAAACAAGCAAGAGAGAAAAGCTGATCAGCTGATCATTGATCAGTTTCACCATTGAATGAGAGAAGAAGAGACAGCTGACACCGTAAAGACAGAGAAAAACTCTAGCTTTGTGTCTTTTTCCATCCTAGCTGAAGTACGGGACAAACTGTGTTCCTTTTCACCTCAATACGAAACACGTAATATTTTCTCTGAATGCAGGACGATTCAGTTTTTTAGGGGATGGTTGGCAACTCTACTAACTAACCTTATGAGTAAAATAAAGTTCACTATCAGTAACATAGCGCTCACCTTGCTGTAGAAACTCCGTCATGCTAGCCAGTACGCAGTACGAGTTATTGTAACTGACGATAAAAACTCAGCACAACGAAAATAAACTCCACCTAAACTTGGTTTATATCTGACCCAGATAGACTGCAGGTCATAACTTCTTACCTGAAGTTCAGTTCACCTGACACTCGGACGGGCGGGTCTGCTCCTCCTGCCTCCCCTTTCCCTCATCCACCTGGCCTCTTGTGGCAGCTCCACCATAGCCACCACCAAACAACTGAGTTATTTTTACACATCTGCCAGCATCTGGCCAATCCACCACCTCTCATTGTTTATACTGTTATAAAAAAAAAAAAAAAAATCATCGGCCCATAAAAATGAAAAATCACCATTGGCCCACCGGGCAAATGCCCAGTATGCCCGATGGCCAGTCCAGCTATGACTACTGTCCATTTTGACAACACTATTTTGATTTTACCTAATGTAGTGCAAAAACAAAACAAACAAACAGAAATAAATAAAATACTGCATATAAGGTACATACTACAATTCATGTGTTACTGATCCTCTGCTGCAGCTCAGTAGGGACACATGGTCTGTGTCAACACACAGGGGAACACTAAGATTTCAGAAGATTTTCACTGTGTTTGTCAAACTCAGACACATAATTGTTTCAAATAAGTTACAGAATTTCACAAAACAAGGAGTATGGACTTTGTGCCTCATCATATTATCATTTCATGATCTTCGGAAAGTTTTACTAGCGATATGCTAAATTAATTCAGGTATAATGTCTATTTGGTACAATTCAAGCAAGAACAATGAAAAGAGAGCTTGTCATCTAGTGCATATTTGGCAATTTGAAAAGGTCTATTCTAAATATTATTTTGATTTAACTTCTGATTTTTACCTATTTAGAATCGTAGTTTAAGCATTTTCTTATTTGCTCAAGTCTCAGTGAAATTAAAATACGCTTTCCGAGTGGTAATCCTTCTTTCCTGAATAGACTCTTTTATCTTGTGCTGTAGGCTACAGCTTCATAGTGTTCGTAGGAAGCAAGTCTCAATTTCAACTGCGAAGAGAAGACTTAGAGCTACAGGTTTGACAGGATGAGACAAAAGAGGCTTGCCTGGGCCATGAAACACAGCCACTGGACTACTGAAGACTGGAAAAAGGTATTATGGACCGAAACAGCTAGAACAGCATTCTGCAGCACCATGCAGTACCCTCTGGTATGCGCCTAGTTGGTCAGGGGTTCATCCTACAGCAAGATAATGACCCAAAACATAAGTCCAAGCTATGCCAGAACTACCTCAGGGAAAAAGAACAAAATGGTTTACTTGAAAACATAGAGTGGCCACCGTCTCCAGACGTAAACTCCATCGAGCTGGTTTGGGATGCACAGGACAGAAGAGTGAAAGTAAAGCAAACTACAAGTGCTACACATTTATTGGAACTTTTGCAACAGATATGGGAACAACAGTGATTTCGATTTTAGAAAGAAAGCCACGTGTGGGTTCAGCTGTTATATCTGCCAAAGGTGGCTAATTTGATGAGTCAAAAATGTAGAATACATTTTGGTCTATAAATTAATTCTGGGACTTCTTGTTTTTTTAACTCCAATTACTTATTTGTACTAAGCTTTCATTTCAGAGTGCAAAGAGAAAGACTGCATCATTTTATTTTTAAAAAAGAAAAATTGTGGTGTCCTAAAACTTTTGACGGGTAGTGCATGTATCTCAAAAATGTGTTTTAGCATTTTTATTTCAAAGTGCTTTCCCTGCTTTTCATATAACCAAAGCCAAATATAGAAAAACCACTGGAAAATAGTTATTCAATCCTAAACAATGTGGGGTGACTAGCTAACTCTGATGTACACACAAAGCATACAGGAAGTGTGGTAGTGTGCTTAAAATGAAATCTGACCCAGTTTATTCTTGAGATTATTCTCCTTCTGCTTGTCTAACAGTAGAGGTAAACACAGAGACTGCACTTGTCCACTCCAGCATCATTGCTCTAGTTCAACTACCAATCTGCATGAGATTAATTCCCTTTTTTAGTTGTTTGAATTAAAATATCAACGTGCAACATTATGCCTTTGGACCACTTTTCTAAGGGTAATCATCATACTATAAAGATTATATGTGTGTTCCCCATTTCCTCCAACGTGAGAAGACCAATCTTGATGAAAGTTTGCAAAAATAAAATATATCTGAATTACATCTACAAATATTTTATACGAATCCACAATCACATAGATTTGTACATTTGACAGGTTAGCTAAGTATAGTAAAGAATGTCAGACTAGAATGGTGAGTCAAGCATACACATGTTTGCATGTTTTCTATCCCTGTGAGGACCATGCACTCACTGAGGGCAGTCAACTTGATGATGATGACAGTGAGGAAGAGTGGAAAGAATTTTAATGTACAGTTAGGAGGTCAGGGGCGATTTCAGAATAAGCCTCATGTGATGTGTGTGGGTAAACAATCATGTGTGTATGGAAAGGACAAAATGTTGCAAGGTTATTATCGTTAACGAAAACTAACGAAATAACGAAAACTAGAAGTGAAAAAACATTTTCGTTAACGGAAATAAAAATAAAAACAAAAAAAGGAAAACTAACTAAAACTGTAATGAGCGTTCACAAAACTAACTAAAATTAACTGAATTTATAGCAAAAATGTGTTCAGTTTTCACTGATGTGTGCGTGTCATACAATAGTCGAGGGTGAAAACGAAGTTTAGTTTCCAGATTTTTGTCTTGCTGTGTCTCATTATGCCAGCAGGTGGCAGTACGTTAGTCGAGTCGTCTGTGTTGCTGCTCTGTCCACGTGCAGAATCATGTCAGGAAAAGTCGGGAGAAAGCGCCAGAGTCCAATTTGGGATTACTTTGAATATGACTGTGTTTTGGATAAAGCAAGTGTCTTGTAGTGGAAAGAGACACATTATGAGGGACATTTCTAAAGGGAAAAAATCCCACAAACCTTATAGTGCTCTTGAAAAGCTCACACAAGAAGGCTAACCTAGCTTACCTTGGGAAGGTAAGGGAGCACACTCAACCCTCATCCCCAGAAAACAGAAGCTAACCCCAGGCAAGGCAGCGTGATGCATCCCGAGACAACAGGACGGGGACATCTACATAACTGTGTCAGTCAATTGCCTTCAAAAAGTTTATCAATTCACTTGAACCAAAATTACGAACACCCGGTGCTGCAAGAGTTAATAGTCTCATTGGGGCCAAGATATACATTTTATAGTTGCCTGGTATCAATGGTTGTTCATCTGCCTTTATTTATGTATTTATGTATTTATTTATTTATTTAAGGAACCCATAGGTGGAAATGTGAGTTGTCTGTCTCTGCATGTTAGCTCTGCGACAGACAGGCGACCTGTCCAGGGTGCAGGGTGTGGAAGCTGGAATAGCAACATACCCAAGGATAAGCAGAAGAGCATGACTGATATGATGAAAGTGGGATTTTGTTACACTTAATTTTTGCAAACACAACTAAAACTATAACTGAAACTAATCAAAACTAAACTGAAACTAAGGAATAAAAACTAAACTAAACTAGCAAACAATTGGTAAAAACTAATTAAAACTGATATAAAATTGAAAATCTGAAGTCAAAACTAAATAAAAATAAAAACTAATGAAAATTGCAAAACTATTAAAACCCTGGTGTGTTGGTGTATGTGTGTTGGTAACATAGAAAGGACTACCACGATTCAATGGTACTCCAAAAGTCAGAAATATGATGGCCTCCTCACATTTAACAGCAACTGTTTTCTGAAGTTCCACACAGAAAAGTTATTAATGACACACACACACACACACACACACACACACACACACACACACACACACACACACAGACAAATACTGTACACCTAATCGCTCATGCTGTTAACGTTTTCTAAAGTCAAACATCTAAATCTAAACATACAGTATACAACAACAGTATGCAGCACACATTCTTTACTATTGGCCCAGGATCTA
Source organism: Aulonocara sp. 'chitande type north' Nkhata Bay (assembly GCF_057382095.1). NCBI lineage: Eukaryota > Metazoa > Chordata > Actinopteri > Cichliformes > Cichlidae > Aulonocara > Aulonocara sp. 'chitande type north' Nkhata Bay. The sequence continues at coordinate 13,972,014 of NC_141355.1, forward strand.
TTATTTAATAATCACTGCTACATGTTTACATTTTCACAAATGCTTCTGCAACAAGCAAAAACAGTGTGTTCACTGAAGACTGCATTTATCTGTTTATTTTAAACACTACTGAATTAACAAAAAAATAGAAATAATATTTATGACCGTCTGCTCCAAGGAGTCCCTTGCCTCTTTAAAAGGCAAAAAATATAGTTAAAAATTAATGTCTTTTAACAGAGCTTGACTTCAGTGCTGTAACTTACAAGTTCTAGCCATTATTAATGAAACTGTGACGTGTCTTCAGATATCTTATTTATGTGATCAAGATAATCAAGATAGATGAAGATCAATGATACAAGATTAGTGCAAATGTAAAATTTAGTCTTTACAAATAAAAAACACCCAAATGAGAAGCTGGGAGTGCAAAATTTGTTGATTCAAGGGGGCTTAAGCATACACCCTGCTGTCCTTACCCATATTAGGGTTGCAGGGAGCAGGAGTCTGTCTAACTGCTGGAGAGCAAGAGTAAACCCTAAACTGGTCACCAGTTGCTCACAGGGCTAACAGAGAGAGACAGACAACAACAACACAATCTCACATCCACATCTATATCCAGTTCAGAAATAACAGTTAAACTACTGTACGCTAATACTCCAACCATGGACTGTGGGAGGAAACTCGAGCACTCTGAGGACATCCCAAGGAGGCCTCTCTGGTCCTGCACCCAACCAGAGAACACTGCACACTGCACCACTGTGCACCCAAATCACTGATTTTGGATTTTCTTATTGTCTATCATTTGTTGATGCTCATATTAAAGTGTTTCAAATGATTAGATGAGGGAACGTACAAGTAATCCTTTCAGACTTATCTTCTCTAAGCCCTTCATGATGTCAGAGAGAGAGAGTGGGTATCCCTAACACGGTCATTTTCGGCACACAGCTCTGGCTGTAAGTCCAGAAACACCACCTACCTGCTCTTAAAATCATCTCTCTGTGAGGGCTAGCCCATGAGAAGAAAGGGAAAAGGAGCCAAATTCAAACAGATTATTTTTCTGTCGATTGATTAATCAAATTGCTACTACCAGATTTTGTGGACTGCTTGATTTTGTGCATTATTATGATGCATGTAGTACAATTGTTATTTATGCATGTAAAACTGTTGCTGTTGTTGAAGAATATATATACAGTCACGTGAAAAGACACACTAGCAAATCTTCAACAGCAAAAAAGGAAAGAGTCAAGGCTCTCCAATGACCCAGTCAAAGTCCAGACCTCAGCCTGACTGAAATGCTTTGGTGGAATCTTAAGAGAGCTGTGCATGGACGAATAGCCACAAACCTCAATGAATTGAAGCAACGTTGTAAAGAAGAGCTGGCCAAAATTCCTCCTCAACTATTTGAAAAATTGAAAGGTCCTGCAGGAAATGACTACTTCAAGTTATTGCTTCTAAAGGTGGCTCTGCGTGCTACTGAATCAAAAGGCGTTTCAAGTAGTTTTTTACATAACTGCACAGAGTCCTGTGAAAACTTTCTTTTTCACTTAACTGTAGGTTGCCTATGTATCCAAAAAATGCTTTAAAATCATTGTTTTCAACATTTATTTTGTATTAAGTTGGCCATTTTGTGCATTACACTGGCTGCATAAAATATGCAAAACACATAGGAGTAAAAACAATGGAAAGGCGCACAAATATTTGGCTTTCCAGCGATAATAGCACATAAATAGGAAGACACACAACGGTCTAATTTCTTTAAGCTGTAGGTGAATTGAATTTATTAGTCTGCGGGAAGCCCATTAGAAGTGATTTACCGCAGGCTAATTCCAACGAGAATTCACCTCAGAGGTCAGAGCCTCTTTTAAGGCCTGATTTCTGAGAAAGGACTCCGATGATCCCAGCATGAAGCGTAATCTCTCTGCCGAGGGAGCCCTAACCGGAGCCCAGTCACATTTTCGCTGCCCTCTGATTAGCCTCTCTGCAATCAAAGCAAATTACTCCGTGCCTGAATGTACTGTAGTCATGGATACATTCAAAAGGCAAAATGTCAGCGCAGACAAAAGCTTAAAACTACGCAGCTTCAATTTGGGAAGTTAAGAGAACAAACAGTGTCTATGGACCGGAGTCTCCATGGATACTTATTATTAATGTAATATTTATTATTAGAGTTTGAGCGTAGAGCTAGAAGGCTACGCTGAAGGAACAGCTCAGTCTCACATTAAACACGTGCTAAGGCGAAACTGGACCACGGTGTAAAATTTTTTTTTTTTCCAAAATGAGACCTCGAAAATAACGGTCTAGATTTTTTTTTCTTTTTCTGATTAAATTGTGTCCATGTCACACGATGGTCATGCTTCTTTCTGTGAAAATGGGAAAAAATGTCTTATTCTCTTTGGAAAATGCAATAACTTTAGTGCTAAAATGGCTTTTAATAACATTTCTTGCAAGAAAGATGCTCATTTTTATAATCCCCATTTAGTAAATGTGTGCAATCTCGACAGTAAATAGTTTCATACCACGAACCATACCATACTGCTGGGGTATGAAAAGAGAGAGCTGAGCAGACCAGATGACATTTCCAGAGCAACTTGCTCAAATTGCTCCCTCAGGTGCTTCCAGACTAGCTGGGAGAATGTATACAGAGTCTGGTTACAAAATAATGATCCTCTCATGGGTTTTTCATTCTAATTTTTGGACAAACCCACAGTATTTCTAGATTTGTTTTTAATTCAACCCAGTTGACTTTAAGAAATATTTAGCAATTCATCTTCTGGTCAGACACCTTATTTCAGTATATAATGGCTAAAACAAGGGCTAATAAAATGTACTGTAGTATTTAAGGACTGAAATAATATTATCAACGCAGTTACACAGAAGAACACCAATAACATAACAGACCAGATAACTAGAGTACACAGTGTGGCACAGCTTGGCTACTGATAATAAATCGGGTAGCATATACTGGATGCAACATAAATACTTACTAAAGGTTTACTAATAACAACAAATACAAAGAATTCTAAAGTTTTGAATTCTATAATACAGATATATCTTTTATTCCCTCCCTAGTCAAATACAAGATGTGTTTGAGGGCAGGAAGAGGGGAAGAGGTGTAGGAGAAAGCATCCTCAGACGCCAATACCCAGGAGACCTTTTCAATTCAGCCTCGTCCAGACTAGAAAAGAGAGATAGTGACAGGAGGAGAAAAAGGTGTAAACTCCCCCCAAAACACTGTCAAATAAAGGGAAGATAAGAATGACTATAATAGTGATAAATGTCACCAAGGTGTAGCTGCCTCTCTGGCTTTGGAGGTTCATGCTTATGCAGTGACTTATTGTATGCGGTGGCCACAAGAGCATTAAATTCAGTCAGAAGAGGAAATAATAGTACCAGAATATAGACGATAGAAGATATAGAGTACCAAAAGAAGTGCATTTATGTGATGATTTAATGCAAATGTGCGGGAAAAAAACCCAATAAACATACTTTATCGCTTCCTCTGATGTATTTTTTGGGGAAATCTGCACATTGCATGAAAGTGAAAAGTGGTTTATGTGTGAAAAAGTGAACAAACTGTCACGTTTGCTGTGAGTCATTTAAAAAAAAATCAAGAAAAGAACATCAAATTCAAAGAGCCTTTCTTTCCTTTTACCTGACGGAAACTTTTCTCCAGTTGGCGAGTGCTCGTTCCATCATCAGCTATAAAAATCCATCTGTACGGAGTGCCTGCTAACAGGAACCCCTGGTACCCAACATTAACTCGTCAATATGACATTCAAAATATTTTTTAACACCGAGCTCCACTGAATGTTTGGATATCTGCGGGACACTTGCGCCTGCGTAAGGATGCGCTCGTGCGCGTGTTTGCATGTGCGTGCCGCCGAGATTCCTCCGTCTCAACCATGTCGAACTGCCTCCTACACCAAGACTGCAATGAATGGTTGGCGATACAATCACATGAGTCGGAGCATCACTCATGTTGCTATAATTTCCTCCAAGATACTAAACCAATAGCTTTGATTTATGGTGCGTCAACTGACATTCATTTATACCTCTCTATACTGGCAGAACAAAAATAGAGGAAATACCGAGCTGGGGCTGTTATAAGAAAGTCTCTGTTTTAAGGGTTGTTAGGGGATATGGAATAAATAAAACATGCTGGTAATAGTCTTATAAAAATTGACGGCAGGAAGCATAAATCCTTTAACACGTCTCTATTTTGGCACACGAATTCCTCTTGAGTACAATCCACACAGTCATGCCATAAAATAATTTCCTTTGCTAAGAAGACATGGATGCTAAAATAAATTACAGAAAGCTTTTCCTCTATGGTAAAAAACAACCATCTTATCTGTTTGATAATTATTTTTAGGAAATGAACCTGGAAATTAAAACAAAAAACATTAAAAAAAGAGGTAAATGCACCCACACATTCAGCTTTTTCACATCTTTTTGAATTAAATCCTGTAAAAATTGGCAGTCTCACTGTGAATATGCTGGCTTCTTTCTTCAATGTATAGCCAGAGTTACTGTCTTATTAAACACACTTTTGAACACTCCTGCTGTTAGTTTCCTCTGCGGTAAAGGCTCAATAGTCTCCTTTTGCTTAGGAAGGTCCTTAACTAAATGAAGTGACCTGGAATTATCTACGTGACAACCATGGATAATCACGGCAAGGTTAACCTTGCTGCATTAGCTGTGTCCTTATTTAAGTGTTGCTGCATTACCAGTCTTTAATTAATCTTACTTCAATGAAAGCCCGCGCGCTAAGAAAGGCAAAAGTTAGAATCTACATGATCTCCCCAGCAGAAGGAATCAATGACTTCAATGCATAGTGACCAATCTCAATACAACCACTTTTTCCTTCATTTTTTAAAAATTGTATTCTCGGTTTGCTTTTACAAAGAACACACAGGCAAAAGGATCAAAGATATATATTTTTTATACTGCATCTTTGGCCCACTGTTTCACCACAGTGCACCTGAGATTCAGGCATTCAGTGGGTCATGTTAGCAGCAAAAAACAAACTACACATGCAAGATTTTTACTTTCAGACTTGTGAGTGCATGCTCATCCAAATGACATGGTTTAGGTTGTTGGTCAAATTTATGAATCCCCCACCACTCTCTGTAAACATATAAATGCATACAAGTTAAGTAAGTACACTTAAGTGTTTCATTTTTTTTGCATTTTGCAAGTATTTCCATTTTCAATTTTCTTAATACTGGTTCTCGACTGCTTAGTGTTCAGTGGGTTGCCCAGATGGCCTCGGATTGAGGCCACTAACCATGAAGTCCAGTGTCGCTGGTTCACATCTGTCTGCAACGCTTGCATGCCACTTCCCGCTCTTCCTTGAGCTATCCAGTAAAGACTTAAAAAGCTAACCGAAAGTACTACATGTATACTCATGTTGTTCTAGCCGACAGAAAAGAAATACTTCTGGAAATGTACTTTCCATTGATTGTATTCTCATACAAAAAGATCGGGTTGTTATATTTCAAACAACCTGCAGTGCTTAAATTAAAGCCCACTTTTACTAAGCATCAGATTCCCTTTAATTTAATCGCTTATTATTTAGCCCTTTCTAACATCGACACAGACAAAAGGGCTGAGTACTATTAATTATACAATTATAATGAAGCATAGACGCAAACTGAGGGCTTCTGGCTTGTGTGCATCAAACCCAATAAGTGGATCATATTTCTAATTATCTTAACAGTGTTCTGCTGAATTCAGCTGCTAAAAAATTCAACTCCCACACACACACACTCACTCAACGCTTTCTTTCTCTGCTTGCTAAGCTGTGTCTGTAAGTCATGCAAACTGTGAGACACAAGATGTAAAAATTAGGGATTCGGCTTGCACCGTACCTAACTGCCATATGTGGCCTTTATTTGGACACACGAGGGTTTTTTGGTTGCTTAAATCATGTGGGAACATTTGTCTTTTAGATTCCAAAGGTACAGAGACACATTTTACACACACACACACACACAAAAAAAAAAAAATAGATTCCAAAGGTACAGAGACACATTTTACACATAAGCATTTTAATAGCGCAATAATATATTGTGTCAAGAAAGTTAGGGCCAGGTGGTGCCTAATCAGTTTGTTTTGGGTGGCATAAAGAGGGGAAGGACAGTGTATGTAAAAGGCTTTAGACTGTTAGGAGGGAAATACTCTTTCATTACATTTGTTTCTAAAATTGCTCCATGAGCACAGTCGACGCATTAGCCTGAGCTCAAACAGTGGCATAACAACTCCCAGACAACAAAAGCTCATCCTGGAGTTAATGAAATGCACCATTCCACCGATGTCTAATCAAAACCAAATGCTTTTCTGCACTGCAGCATCATTAGAGTCCATCAGCTGAAGTAGGCTCCGTAGTGTAATGGATCCCTAATGATGGCAGTCATCACCACCGGTGACCTCAGACCTTATTGCATCAGGCATCAGTTCTCAGTCAGTTACACTCTATATCTGTCTAATTCGTGGGAAAGCTATCTAAATGTTAAATTGCAATATAATAAATTGCTACTTGTCCTGATAGTCAAACTCAATTTTCCCCACATCTAAACACTCGTCTCAACAGAGATTAGCCACTGGGAACGACCACCAAAACTCCTGACAGCGCTTAGAAACACACAAGCACACGCATACATACACACACACACACACACACTAGGGGGCAGCAGACACTGTGCCCTGGGGTGATGATACAAGTGTTTGTGCAGATAAACTGAAACCTCTCCCTCCTTACAGGCCTCCCCTGGTTGATCTGTGACCGTGCAGGCCTGCACCAGCACCTGCAGGTGCTCCGACACTGATAGTGCCTGTCCTTCTCGGGAAAGTCCTTAAAAACCCACCAAACCTTTTAGCTCTGCCACTGTTGGCATGGCAACAGAACCTGGAGAGCACACAAGAGTCATTGACCAGAGAGGCCCAGACTATCAGATCAATGATACCCTATTGCAACCTAGGCATCAACCCCCCTCCACTCACACACACACACACACACACACACACACACACACACACACACACACACACACACACACGCACACACACACAGGCAGACACACAAACAGGCTCACCCCCTAGCCCTGCAGCCCCGAGGCTTGTCTGCGCAAGGTTAAGCTCCCACTCTGTGAAACATGAAAAAGTGTGTCAGAAAAGAGCCCCTGAAAGAATCGGCTCAATATCATATCGCAGCATGTGTTTTGCAAACAGGTCAGCTGTATATAAGGACAGCAGGGCCAGATGTTGAATTTGCTGTAACAGCAGAGTGAGATAAGTGCCAGTATCTTATGAAAAAAATAGATCCAAATGGAAGGGATTTCAACCTTTAAAATCTATGCAAAGAATTATGCATGTGGACAAACAACATCGAAAACACGCAGGCCTAGTCGCATTAACTAATCTGTGAACAGCAAATATTTGTGTGCACAAGGACATGCTTGCTTAAATGTATAAGATGCAGAAAGACAAACATAAATGTGTAAACTGAACCCCTTTGTTTGCGATGATTACAGTGTCGCTGAGGAAGTGATGCGGAGGCTGCGTGAGCGTGATTGCCTTCAAGTCTTAATGTAGTGTCTAATGGATCTGGGAGGTCAAAGTTAGTGATGAAGAGTCAAGTTCTGTGCATAGCCTCCCGTCTCAAAAGTCCACGAGAGCTCAATTTTAATTCAGAGGCTCGTATAATTTTGACACCCACTTACTGACTGCACTGTTTCACATCCTACTACTAGAATAGGAAAACCTTATTTTTGAAGCACAGTCACATATACAAATGAAAAACTATATAAATCATCAGTCTAATTATTCGTTAATATGAGATTAGGCTCAGGTCGCATGTCCATGTGCTAACAGGTGAAAGTTTTTTGCCAGCAGGGATCGGGGTATGGGACTTAATTTTAATGTTTTCTGTGACTTAAATGTGAAATGTAGAGGAAAATTTATTTTGGGGATAGGAAGAGAGTCTCAAGAGAGATCAAGTGAGCCTTAGTATAAAAGCAGTGGATATTAGCTGGGCTTCAGAATCAGAGAATCAGAGGTAGTAGGGATAAAGGGAATGTCGAGGAAACACAGGAAGGAAACAAATTGTTACTCTACCTGCAAAGGACAGATTGTTCTTGTTAAACTAAAATCAATTTCCTTTTAGCATACATTAGCTTCTGTGTACATATGGCATTCGGACTGGTGCTCAAACACGAGTTTCAAACAAATGCTCCCCTCAGATTTTTACTGCAAATCAATAATTGATTATGTACATCAATAAATCTGTGTTGTGCGTGTGGACAGGTTCCCCCACTGATCAAAAAAGGTCAGTTTGAGCCTACTTTCAAGGATGTAACAAGGATTTCAATAAAAAATGAAATTGCTATGTTTAATTGTTATAACCAGAGGTGGCAAAAGCAAAAGTACTGATTCAACTTCTGTACTGAAGTAAAAGTGATACAGTAGAGCATTGGTTCCCGAACTTTTTTGCTGGGCCCCCCTTTGTTTTACAAGAAAAATATTCACCCCCCCCCCCCCCCCCCCACTCTCGCGCGCGCACGCACGCACGCACAAACACATCCTTCAACCACACACACCCATATTTTGCTCCATTGCGGTTTATTTCACACCTCAAACATTTAGTAAACAATTAAGCAAATACAAGTAATCTGCAGGCAGTAAGAAAATAAACTACTAACTCTTTTACGCTGCGTCCGCACGTACACGGGTGATTTTGAAAACGCAGCTGTTTCGTCCACACGTAAACGGCGTTAGGAATCACCGAAAAGATTTTTTAAAACTCCTTTTTTGGGTTTATGTGTGGACGAGGAATACAGAGTTCATCATGCAACGTCAAAGGTATGTGCCTTTTTCTACGTCAAGCTGTGCGCCACGTTATTGTTTACAGGAGAGGAATTGCAGAATGGCAGATAGTCAGATTAACTTTAATCTTTAATTAATAACTTTAATCTCTTTAATTTTGTCTCTATCTTCAGGTTTTACACGCTTACATTTACACACGCAGTTACTGTCCCTCTATTTAGAAAGGCAGAGGCATCACGGTGTAATTATTTTACATGTAGTTGTTTTTTCCCCTGTGTAATAATATTCAACATTGCTATCAATACATTTTTCAAAAAAATGCCTCTCTGTGCAAAATGGGTTCAAAAACATAAACAGCTGTTTGTCCGTTATTTGAACCTAGGGAATAAATCCTGGCAGGATCAGCCTGATATTATTCGTATCCCACTGTAACTTTACTGTATAAAGAGCTAATATCTCCAAAATGTCAGAAGTAGTTATTTATTACAACAATTGTTTGTGAACTAAAAATCAAGAATGTGGGATACAAGGCTATTATCGTTAACGAAAACTAACGAAATAACGAAAACTAGAAGTGAAAAAACATTTTCGTTAACGGAAATAAAAATAAAAACAAAAAAAGGAAAACTGTAATGAGTTTTCTCAAAACTAACTAAAATTAACTGAATTTATAGCAAAAATGTGTTTAGTTTTCGTAGATGTGTGCGTGTCATACAATAGTCAAGGGAGAAAATGAAGTTTAGTTTCCAGATTTTTGTCTTGCTGTGTCTCATTATGCCAGCAGGTGGCAGTACGTTAGTCGAGTCGTCTGTGTTGCTGCTCCGTCCACGTGCAGAATCATGTCAGGAAAAGTCGAGAGAAAGCGCCAGAGTCCAATTTGGGATTACTTTGAATATGACTGTGTTTTGGATAAAGCAAGTGTCTTGTAGTGGAAAGAGACAAATTATGAGGGACATTTCTAAAGGGGAAAAAAATCCCACAAACCTTAAAGTGCTCTTGAAAAGCTCACACAAGAAGGCTAACCTAGCTTACCTTGAGAAGGGAGCACACTCAACCCTCATCCCCAGAAAACAGAAGCTAACCCCAGGCAAGGCAGCGTGATGCATCCCGAGACAACAGGACGGGGATATCTACATAACCGTGTGAGTCAATTGCCTTCAAAAAGTTTATCAATTCACTTGAACCAAAATTACGAACACCCGGTGCTGCAAGAGTTAATAGTCTCATTGGGGCCAAGATATACATTTTATAGTTGCCTGGTATCAATGGTTGTTCATCTGCCTTTATTTATTTAAAGAACCCATAGGTGGGAATGTGAGTTGTCTGTCTCTGCGTGTTAGCCCTGCGACAGACAGGCGACCTGTCCAGGGTGCAGGGTGTGGTAGCTGGAATAGCAACATACCCAAGGATAAGCAGAAGAGCATGACTGATATGACAAAACTGGGATTTTGTTACACTTAATTATTGCAAACACAACTAAAACTATAACTGAAACTAATCAAAACTAAACTGAAACTAAGGATTTTCAAAAAAATAAAAAATAAACTAAACTAGCAAACAATTGGTAAAAACTAATTAAAACTGATATAAAATTGAAAATCTGAAGTCAAAACTAAATAAAAATAAAAACTAATGAAAATTGCAAAACTATTAAAACCCTGGTGGGATACTGTTTGTGTGATTTGAAGAGCCCAGCGCGCAGGGAAAACCAATTCTGCAGGGGAGAGCTACCTCGGCACTTGTGCAGGTGAAGCCAAAGGGAAGATATGCTTCACCATATTTTCTAGTCTTTGGCTTAGAATGAAGTTGGTTTGGAAACATATTCAGTGATGCTTCATCTCCTGCTTTGCGTTTGTGTGGGCGCCCCATGCTAGCAGTGTCCAAGCATTGTTTTGCTTTTTCCCTTTTCATGCCGCCCCCCCTCCCCCCCCGCAATGGCTCTGCCCCCCCCAGGGGGCGGGCCCCACACTTTGAGAAGGTCTGCAGTAGAGGGTCTGAAAAGTCGCAAAGCTAGCTGAACCTTGCACTATATTAATATGATAATAACAAAATATTAGTACATGAAAATACAAACTGTATTTTGTTTTTACTTTGCCTTCACACCTAAAAAGAAAAAGGAGTACAGTTTATGACTAAAGTGTGACTAGGCAGGTGGATAAGGGTTAACAAACAGAAAGTCACCCAAAAAACTTTAAAGACACACACATTTACATTTCAAGTCTCCAAAAAACCCAATTTCTATTTAAATGAAAAACTAGGTGGTGTGCATTGTTGGATTAACTAATTATTGTTGAAAGTAAAAATAAGAGTAATTTAGTTGTCATTTAAATGTGTTCAGAAATTGCAGATTGGTGATGATTCTTTTGATGAATCATGACACAAGCTGCCTTTATAAGTTAAAAGTATTAATATTGGCATTGGCAATACCAGCCCTATATATACTTAATATTGGATCAGTACCAAAATTTGCAGCATCACCAACTAATAACTGAAACCACAACTTATGGACATCTGCACCAGAAAAAAAAAGAATGTTGTGGATGATTCCATCCCACTTTAACTCCTGCTCCTCCTACTTAAGTATAATACTATGAAGGTACATATAATGCTACATAAATTCTATGTTTTTTGCCTTTTCCATCTCTTTGTATGCAAAAAGCCTGTGTTGTGTGTTGTTCTTCTCTCCATTTAGGCTCATCTCACTTTGATGTCACAAGCTGTGCATTGCTGGGATTTAATAATTTCCCTAACGAGACTGAAAATGTGAGGAGTGGAAAATACCGATATTTGTGTTAAAAGTAAAAGGTTGTCAGAAAAATAAATACAAGTAAGTATTTTAAGGTAATTTTGTTACTTCCCACCTAACTAATGCAGACTAAATGAAGAGGATGCCTTTCTATATTTCATTCTGTATATAAAAAAAGAAAAGAAAAGAAAAAATGATCTTGTATGCTTTAGGCTTTAGCAGAAAGACTCTCAAGAACCAACCTATATCGGAAATAATGTTCCCAGCATACACAAGCATTAGTATTGCACACATACTGTGAGATGTCTATCTTTTTAGATTGATAAAACCCCTGAGTAGCTAACATCTGCTCCAATCCATTCACCTATACGCTATTTTTGCAGAACACGAGTAGCACGATACCGTTTGAAAGCGCTACGTCAGCACCTCTTCCTGAGCATACTCGCGGCTCCCAGTCAGGAGTGAAATTCGATATTACGCTCTATTCAGGCCCCTCTTATGTACCACTTAAAGTGCTCGGTGCAAAATTTCTACCAGAATAAGTACACCGACGTTCCCCCTACATTTCCCACTCAGCACAAATTTTGGCCATTACATTAATATGTTGAAATTTGATCCTGTTTATAAAAATATATTACTGGTGCACATATATCAGCGGGCTTACAGCAGCAAGATTTTTCATTGATCGGGAAGTGTGATGTGAACGGCCGTGTTGGCAGAGGAGAAATTATAAAGCATTTTGTAACGGAAAAAAGTGCCTCCGCACACGCAGGGGTCCGTGCGCAGAAATGAGACATTGATCCATAATTGGAAGCACTCAGTCATGAAATCAAAAGACTAATTAAAGAAAGAGAGCTTTAATGGCATCCATTTACATATTCAACATAGTGATTCAGTGCTCCTCGCTGACTTATGGCCTGTGAGAGATGGGGGACTGATCCAGTGGCTGTGAAGAGTTGAGTTAGATCGCACAGGAAACATCTGACTGCATCGGCACCAGACTGAGATTGTGTGGGTTTTTTGCCACCGCTAACAGGTGCATCAATGAAAGGCGTGCAGACACCCGTCAAGGTGTTCTAATAATTGTGAATTATGCATTTGTTATGAGCACAAGTGGCCGTCGATGTAGTGAAGTTATATAGTGAAATCATCGCTTTGCCGAGGAGCTTTTGTGGGTGTCTTTTCAGTGTCTCTTCACACAAGTCAAGGACCGCTTTAGATGCTTCACCATCACCCGAGGTTACAACTCGAATCACTCCAACAACACTCGTGAGTCTGCCTTTGTGAGAAAGTGGGAAAATCTGCACTACTAAACCTGTGCTGAGTGTTTATGTGGGAAGAGGTGACATGCACATGAACGTGTCCGCTGGTCCTGCTTTGACTTGCTCACTGATTAAGAATGAACAGTTTGGTTAAAAAAAAGTCACATTTTGATTGTTTTTGTGGCAAATTTTATTTGTGTTGTCATTTTCTAAGATTAATGTCACGTGCAGTCATGACAAATCTTTACCACGCGAGATCTCGTCAAAATACTGAGATACAAATTCCAGATCAGCTATTTTAAAAGAAATAACTGTGCCGAGTTAAATAAATTACAGCTTCAATTCCAAATGTATCTGTTGTTCAGCACTAGCAGTCAGTTGTACACACTGCCTGATTACATGTCAGGGGTGGTCAGTCCTGCTAAACTAGCACTAAGGCTGCAGGAAGAGAGTGCCTTTAGTGACATTTTACTTTTCCCTGCATGTTATCCTTAAGACAGAGCTCTGCTTTCAACCTGTTAAACCGGGAATGATAACAGAGGACAGCAAAAGATTGCTTGTCAGTGTTAGCACTGCAAGTGCTGTAGTGCAGATGAGAGGATGTGACTGGTACCTTTTCTGTTTGTTTCGCTGCCCATTTCTCTTCCCTGTCTAAAGTCCTTCGGTCATTGTTTTTTCAAATACCATTTCTATACCTTTCTCAACAGCCCAGGGCCTCTTTTAATAGGCTCATTTAAATATTTTTCCTGTGCAGGTTAGATAAATGAGACAGTGCTGGTGCCAGGCCAGGCATTTCTTTAAATGAAATGGGTTTCAGTATAAAGCCAATCATTTTGAAAGCCAAGATAAACTGAGGTTAATTAGAGCCAACTGTGGGCCAGGGTTTCTTTTGCCCGTTCAGTTAGACACGTTTGTAGGGAGGGAGTTTTCGAGTTAAATCTGAACGGAAATATTAAAGACAAGTGGACTTATTCTCCGCACTCAGCTGCTGTTCATCAGAGCCGGAGTGCTGAATGAGCTAAATCTCATTGCAATTCAGTCCAAACTTAGTACTTCTTCAGCAGACACTACAGAGATGTAATTAGAAGAGAAGCAAGCAGTGTGTTTGTTAGTGAGTTTGTAGACAATTACATGTTTACACCTTAGCTCACTTTGTCTCCCTGGCTGAGTGCTACTGAAGTGAGCACTGCAACACCAGCAACAGTTTCAGTCTCACCACAGGTTTAATTTTGCCAAAACTGTGCTGGCGTGCCCAGAAAATGTAATCAGCATAAATATGTTTATGGAGGAAGAACATCTGATTCCACCGCTGTACTCAATGTTGAATTCAACTGGATAGATGATCTCTTCTATGTATGCTGCCGCCCACACCACAGTATCCAACCTGGTCTGGAGCCCATGCACCCAGTTGTGCTGGATGCAAATTATTCATTCATATTATTGAATATTTAAGACTTTGATGAACAGCTACATCATCTTGTCCCGAAAGGGATACGATGCAAATGCTGGATCCCCTGTAGGTGAGAGGCCTACCACCAGCATCTTTATCAGGCTGCAAGTTCCCATGATGGCTGACTTTCCCCTCCACAAGGTTACGTCTGCATAAGCCAGCCGTCTTCTCGACAGGCAAAGGCTGCTTTTGGGTTAAAAAAGTAAGAAATGCTCTGAGCTTGGGTACTATTTAAATGCTCAAACACCAGAGCCATGCATAATGATATACTTTCTATTCTCCAAAGTGATGCTCTTCAGCTTTGAAGTGCATTAATAGCTGGGAGGGGGATGCCATTACAACTGCTCTTAGATCAGGGACAATGTTTTACAGACCACAATCTGATTACACTAGACTAGCCATTCGGCCTTCCTCCCACAGATTATCTTTCCTGAATCTGAGTGGAATTTGGGGACTTTAGACTTTAAGATATTTTGTCAAATCTAATTACTAAATCATTTTAAAGTCATATGCAAATGAATGAAAAGCATCATCACGTACACAATAAAAGTGTGGTCGTTTCTGGCCTTTGTTTCACGCTGAAAACAAAGATGAAAGGTCTTAATAGATTATAGGGGAGGTTTAAATGCAAAGCAGGCGATTTGCCCTATTTTAAAGCCTTGAGTTGAGGATTTCTACTGTCGCTGCAAAAAGGGAGCAAAACAATGGATGTGGGGAGGAGGGGCGACTGTGGCTGATGACACACTGACAACCTGTTAAATATTTGGTTTCATGCACACAGATAATCTTCTATTTGGAAACACGGTATGATCAAGATTTATACAAACGTTTTAATTCATGACCAAAACGAGCGATTTAGATCGCCATCTAGTGGTCTTTAGTATATTAAACACTTGTCCATTGCCCTAATTTTTCCGGCCTAGAAGCTAGCTGTTTTTGTTTTTTTTTTTTGTTTTTTTTTACCATCTATGGTATAAACTTCATATGTGAGGAAGATCTCTGTTTATTTATGGCTTTAAAATGATTTATTAATAAAATGTGATTTATTGTCATATAGTCTTTAGAATAAAGTACGCAAATTAAGGTGGAATACCGCATAGTGTTGTATCTTGAGTGAATCTTACTATAAGGTCTGTAGCTACTATCTCATTAACGGGTGGGTGAATCTGAAACTTTGCATGAACATTGTCACACATACTTTCATTTATCACAATTAGAATAATCCCTATTCTTTTTGATTGTCATGTTGACCAACCGCGTGAATCACTGGTAAATAAAAAGAATCATAGAGCTGTATACATTTTATTAACGACAACAACAACGACAACAACAACGATGCATTTTTATAAGCAATCGCACGCTGCCTGATTTTTTTTCAACCTTAAAAAATAAAAAACCCTATTTTCTGGCTTAGCCAAATCTTTTGAACAAAATAAAGGAATAATGGAAATCTGAAAGTAATCAGGCAACGTGCAGCTGTTTATTTTAATAGGGAAACACACAATTAAAAAGTGAAAATAATAAAAATGTGTTTATCTCCATTAAAAAGGTACTTTTGCTTGTTATATCAAGAAAGCATTATTAATAGCTTTAATCCACATAACCACAGCAAGAAAAAAAAGTGATGCAACCCTCCAAATACTAGAGACCATGTTCTAATCCTCCAGGGGATTAATCTCTAAGAGAGGGATATCCACTGATAAACCTTCATAATTCTCAAATACAAACCTCAATCTGTCTCTTGTCTGCATGTACACTTTTGATAGGTGGCATGCACTGTGGCATGACATGAGTGAATCTGAACTACCAAGCCGCATTCCCACACCTCTCAAAAGCTTTTCAGGATTCCACTTAAAGCCAGTGAAATGTACTGTATGAAGAAGTTCCATATTTTCACAAAGCTTACTTGAAAAGTTTCATGGCCATTTGGTGCAGATGTATGCAGCACTGATAATGTTCTCCGCTGAGTTTTATTACTGGCTATTGGTGAACTAGGAGAAAGTGCAATGAGGCACATTGGGGCATATTTTCCCAATATTGTTTCCCTGGCAGTTGAGCAGGGGGCCAGCACGAACAGTCAAATGTAATCTAGGCTGTCTATTGTAATCATCTGGCTGTCCTGGTGTGTGTGAGTGTGTGTGTGGGGAGGGAGGGGGCATAGTATATGCCAAATCTCTGCTCCAGTACTGATAAAGGAAACCACGTCTCCCGCTAAAAGCATTTTGAATGTTTCTCCGCCAGCCTTACAGTAAAATAAAAAAAAGGACTCGTTAAAAAAATGACAGTTTGGCTGACACAGATGAGTACTGATCACATGCCAATTATATAATTAAGAGATTAACCAAAATTTGGACTAGTGTATTTTGGTAAATGCTATCAATGAGGCTTCAGTGACGGAGTATATTTACGGTAGATGGAAGCCACTGAGAACGGGGCTGAGTCATTATTAAGGGTGTTAGCATAAGGACTGTCAAGTTCCTGTTTGGCCCTAATGTAATTAGGCAATTTCATTTCAGCCTCGATTTATGCAGTATTATACAGCATAAAGCCTACAACATGTGGCTCATTCTCAGGACTACTGAACCCTAACAAAACTTCATTTGTTCAGACAATTCTTTCACATGTAAGTCAGACAGACAGACAGATCGACAGATCGACAGATAGATAGATAGATAGATAGATAGATAGATAGATAGATATAGTCTGTCTGTCTGTCTGTCTGTCTGTCTGTCTAGAGAAACACTCACATATAATTATGAATTTCTCTGAAGCCCCAAGAATGACAAGGACCACACATGCCTAATGTTCTTCCAGGGGGCTTAGAAGACTATAACAGCTATCTTGAGGCCTTTGTTTCATTTCAGGTTTGCAATAAATGACACAAACAATAAATAATCCTGTTTTAAAGGTTTTCTAAACTTTGAAATGGAGATATATTGTGGGGTCGCTACAAAATCTCACCCGTTATTACACAGCTGTGTGATTTCTTTCCATCTGGGATCCTAAGTATTCACACTGATGAGATTTACAAGCTGCTGCTTTAGTGGAAAAGTCACGTGTCTTTATAGCAAAATGGATGAATGCCGAATTTAATTATATTAATCCGAACTCTATGCAAATGTGATTCAGACAATATAAAACAGGCTGCGATGAGACCGTTATTAAATTAAGCAAGATTTTTAGATATATACTATATCTTCCCTCCCCCCCTGCTCCTACTTGGACTGGCTCCCTCGTGAAATGGCTGTAATGAGTGAACTGCCTGCCGACCCTCAACTGGGTGTGGTGTGGGCGATTAATGAAGTGGTGGCTCTCAAGAGAGCTACATCTGCACCCAGACAGACATAATGAACAACCAAGGGCTGGACATGGCACTTTTACCGAGGTCTCCACTTATGCCTTGTGACATGCTGAAGAAGCAGGACTGCTTTCGTTTTGAATGAGCTCACCTTTAATGAAGACAAAGGAAAGCTTTCAATCTAGTGCATTTCACCCAATAACATGTGCACTCCACACGGGCATTTTTGTCTTTGTAGCCCCATTGCTAAGAATCTCAACCTGTCAAAGAAAGGGCGGTGGATATAAGGTTAAATAATAATTTACATATAAATGAGGCCATAAATGCTCACTTAAGATCCAAGACTGTCATCTCCCATCACACAGGCCCATAAACACAACAGGAAGTGCCTAGAGAAAAATCATTCTTCTTACAATATATCAATTATTCATTAAGAACACAGGATGACAAATAACAAAGAGCAGAGAAATATGGAAAAGGGGCCAAGCGTCTTCTCCTTGGTGCTGCTGCGTGGCACATCGAAGGTATGCAGAGAGAAAAGTGACATATTTTTCTACCCCAAAAATTTGCATCTTTGTTTTTGAACAGAGGGAAAAAGCACGCTTCTCATTTCAGGTCAAAATACATTGGTTTTGATAGCTTAAGTCTTGACTATGACAAGGTGAGTTCATTCTTTTTTCTTTTTTTTTTTACCCCTTTGCTTTATTGTTGGCTTCAAAATAGCGACCATAGAAATAGAAAACCACTAACTTACAAACTCTTTAGGAACTGAGCTATAAGGTAATGTGTTATGTGACACAGCACAACTGGGGCAGATCTGATTTGACTTTTTTCATAACAACAATGTGAACAGCTCTTATCTCACTGTGGTGTTGTTGTTGTTTCGTTGCATTGAATCGGAAAGACCTGCCGTCAGCTTTTCCTTTGGTGGCTTTAGGGAGAATTCAGCTCTGTTGTTTCCAGTTAAAAGCACACCGCATCTTCTCACTGTAGCAACCCTTGATGAAAAGCTGTCACCTCGCTATTGCTGTTATTGGTAGAGATGCTGTCGGTCAGGGAAAAGTGCACAGGTTTGCATTTCCATAGGAAAATTCAGTCTGCAGAGCTGAGGAACAGATTCAGCTGTTCATCTTGATCAAATTCAACAACTTCTAAGAAGAATAGCTACTTTCAGCTGCTCCCTTATTCATAAGGGTTCACCACAGCAGGTAACCCTGCAGATTTGATTTGGCAGATTTTTGCACCAGATGCCCTTCTTGACACAACCCCCGAAGGGATTTACGCCTCCTCCCGGGATCAAACTAGGGATAATTTATTGGTCTTATTAGTGTGTAAACCAGTAGACCCATGTCTGAGCTTAGGAAAAGAAGTTCAAAAATCATATTATCTATTTTTTGATTTACAACAATTAGATGATGATACAAAAAAATGAGGGTTGAGCGAAAGCAGTTTTTTTTCATGTATTTCCTACATGTGTAGTCACAGGGAGTCAGGTGTGGTCAGAGCATCAGGTGTGAACGTGTACAAAGTAGGGACTCAGCTGGCCAGGGCGAGCCGCTTAAAGCGAGTGGCTGAACCGGCACATAGTGTACACCTGACACACCGTCATTAATGTCGTGCTTTCATGCACACATCGGATCTGGACAACCGTCACGGCAAACATACATACAGGCTTCAATTAGCAGCTCCACAGACGTTATTCAAAGACACTTAAGTCTAGGAAGCAGTCCAAGGTAGAGTGACAGTGCAAATTATTCATTTGTACAAATGGCATGTAAAACGATGATTAAAAGTCTGTGTTCCTGCCTTGTCCCTTTGCAGCCTGTTTGTGAAGTCAACAACCCGACATTGGTAAAATCATGAGAGCATTTTACTAACAACTTGTGTATTTGTTAGCATAATGCACTGATTTAAATAAGAGCTGCAGAGCCAGGTGAGCACACTCTTCTAAATTAAAAAAAAAATCCTTTAAATTCAATGGAAAATTTGAATGCTTGTCATAAATGTTTGAGAATGCACAAACATAGTAATTGGTCAACCATTAGATTCTTTTCAGATTTATCTTCTATTCAGAAATGATTCTGTTTTCCACACGCCGTCATGAGGAATGTGACTTCAGGGCTGCATCCTAATGGTAAAAACAACGTGTAATCAGACACACAGTACAGGAAAGAGGAATGACTCAAAATGTCCAGGAAATTGCACAGGACAATGTTCTGCTGACTTTTGAGTGTGCAGCAGTATAACATAGTAGCAAACAGGAATAGAATAGAATAAAATAGAATAGAATGACCCTTTATTGTAATTGTATATGTACAGTGAACTTGTGGGTACAAGGAAATCCACACTTTTGAGATGTAAGACTGGTCTAAGCACTTTAGGAGTAAATGGAACATATTTTTGATTAGTGTGGGTCTAATTTGCTCCATCGTTAACTGTAACCTATGCAGGGTTATGGACATTTTCTTTTAAAAGATGAGGAAAATTTTCAATTGAAAACAGACTCTATTCTTACAGAAGAATGGCTTTCCAGAGTCGCAGTGAAGAAGTAAATAACTAAATCCTCAAGTGAGTGCTTAACTCATATTTAGATAATCGTGTATACATCCTGTTGTTCAAAAACAACTTTAAAATGCAAATGGGATCCTCACTTGTTTGACCTATACCATTCACATCCCTCATCCTCCCCTCTGCATGGAAGCAGCAGAGGAGAGACCAAAGCAGACTGAATGACAGCTCAACAGATGAGATAGCAATGTTTAATCCCCTTTTAAAAGAGCTTCATTGAAAACACTCTGAGCGGGGAGGACCAGACGAAAGAAAAATTGGAGCATTGTGCATTGTATAGCCATCATGGGGCCTCTTTGGTCTTCTCTGTGAAGTGACTTTGACAGCTGTGGAGATTAAGGAGCAGCCCAATGTACATGGCCCAAACAGCTGGGATTAGACTAGATATGCTCACTCTTGTCTCTGGCTTCTTCACTTAGTAAATCAATAAAACATGATTTTACTACTGTAATGGAGAATGTGTACGTGTGGGTGAGAGAGACGGTGAGGTCGCGGAATAGCGTGGAGAGAATAAAACCTGCTTAAAGGAGGAAAATAGCTCCAGAGGCAAGGAGGAGCCAGCTGCCAAGTGTTGCTGCTCAGTCCTACTTAGGCTGTTGCTGTAGCTCTGCTTAGACCTATAAGTAAAGCAAAGTGTATATGGTGCATGAATATATGAGTTTCTAAGGCGAAGCATGCAGTTGGATAAACTTTGAAAAACTTAAAACTGAAATTCAAGTTGAGAAGTGACCTTGAAGAAAAACACCTTTAAGCTAGCCTCATATAACCGGACAAATGCAGATTAGTGTGCCAGCTCTCAGGTCAGTTTTGACTTCTAAAGGGTGTCATCCACAGCCTTTGTCACAGTTCTGGGTCAGTTTGACCCAGTATTATGAGTTGTTATGTTTTGGTGTGTTTTTGCATTTTGGATTCTTTTCTTCTTATTATGATGATGATGATGGTGATTATGAATCTATGTTTTAGTTATTCTTGTTTAGGGATTAGTTCGTAGGTTTTGTGTTCTCTTGTTTATTGCAGGTTTAGTTCAGTGTCTAGTCTGTCTCAGTGTTGTGTCTGCGTCTTCGTGCAGTGTTTTCTTGTTTCCTGTTTTTTTGTGAAGGTCTGCGTCTCATGTGAGTGTGTTCAGTTTACCTCCCTTGTCTCGTCTCATTAATTACTCCCAGCTGTGTCCACCACCTGTGTGTAATCTCCCTGTGTTTCTTTGTGTGTATTTAAGTTGTGTCTTCTGTCATTGTAGTTGCTGGTCCGTCTGTATATCCACCATGTCTCACTCGTGTGTTTTCCCTGCTGTCCGTCGTCATTCTCGGCTGCTCATCCTCCTTCATGTTCATGTCCGGGTTTGTGTTCACTAGTTTAGTTGTTCTCAGTTTAGATAGCCTTCTGTTCCTTTTGCCGTTTGCCCATTTTTATTTTGTGTTTAATAAACCACCCTCACACCTTTGCAAGTGCCTGCATTTGGATCCTCCTTTATTTCTTCCACACGGCTCATCTCACTCGCCGTAACAGCCTTAGACCAAAATACTTATTGGACCTACAATAATTAGACCTATAAAAAGTCATCTTAAAAACGTGTGGCATTGTGCACTGTAGGCAGAGCTGTGAGAACATTTGTGTAAACCGGAAGGAGTCCAGATGAATTCTGCCAGAACAAATGAAACATGACCTCCGAGTTTCATCTGGTACCCATGCTACCTTTAAAAGCTTCCTTATTCTTGGACACTTCTAAAGTAGCTTTGTATGACTCAAAGTTCAGAATAATCTTTGCTTTTCTTATACTGACCACTGGTGAAGTCGCTCCATTCAGTTCAAAAAAATCATTAAAAGCCCCAAATTAGCAAAGCACTCATGCCTGTGATGAGCCTGATCACAACTGTACTACAGAGATCTAAAATGCATTTTAGTATTCAGGTTTGTAACAAAATATGATGTAAGATCAACTCTAGTCCAACACCTTTAAAATCTCACAAGCTTTAAAGCAGGGGTCCCCAATCCCAGTCCACGAGGGCCAGTGTCCCTGCAGGTTTTAGATGTGTCCTTGATCCATCACAGCTGATTTAAATAGATAAACAACTGTCTTGAAGTTCTCCAGAGGCCTGGCAATGAACTAATCATGTGATTCAGGTGTGTTGACCCAGGGTGAGATCTAAAACCTGCAGGGACACCGGGCCTCGTGGACTGGGATTGGGGAACCCTGCTTTAAAGCAACAAAAAACTTCCCAAACAGAAATCAATTTCAGCTTTCAGCAGCCTCAGAGTGCATTTAATATCTTATTCGGTCATGATAACAAACATGTTAGCCTAAGATATTCTCACCATTATTTCTATGTGAGTAAAAATAGGCTGGAACAGACAGACGCAAACATAATGATAAGACTGAGCTGTCAAACCTTATTATGCGACTGAATGGAGCGTCTGAAAAGTTTTTTCAGTGCGGAGGCGACTTTGAGTTCTTGGGGCAGTTCATGTATGAAACTGGCTGTTAATAAAGTCCAAAAATGTACTGCCTGTTCTGAGAAGCAAAAATATTAAATCCTCACATAAAAAGGCCACTGAAATCTGAGCATAAGCATCTGCAACAGACACAGCATGACTCAGCTCCTGGCTTATATGTAGTTGTGCAGATTCACAATGACACATCTATTAAAATCTATTAATTTTAGACGCGCAACTATTCAACGGCACGCGCAGCTGTCTTTGTTTTATGTGCTGTAACACTGCAGTTAGCCTACAATCACTCCTTGTGATGATCCACTAATAGTAACATGTCTAAATAAATCACTGGACCAGCAGCTTTAAATTACACATGTTTCACAGGCTGCTCTACACTTAAATAACCCCTGCACAACTTTGATTATAAAGTTGCAGTTGCAATGTCAGGAGTCTTGTTTTCTTAAGGGAGTGGTTTAGAATTTGCTAAGTGGAACGAAAGCTTAAGAGCGAATAAGTAAGCCTTCCCCAGCTTCACATCTGCCTCTAATCCATAAAATTACACCTGTCACTAGAAAGTTAGATTTATTAAAACTATTTCCTTATCCGAGAAGGAAAAACTATTAAAACGCACAAAGGCCTTCAATCAGCACTTAATTAACGCGGCAACCTTTTTTCTACCCCCCCCCCCTTCCTCCTCTTGCGCTGGCAATCACGTTCCTATCTGCCAGATTAGTTTAAGGATGTGAATGCAGATGGGAAATGACCAAAACAACTTTGAGGCCTGCTAGTGGAGAGAGTAAGTACGCAAATAAAAACGACAGCACGAGGGAAAGAGAGAGAGACGGAAGAGGGGATGCTGCAATAGTCGATTAACTTTTCTCTCTCCACAGTTGTGTCAACAGACGTGGCCTTTATGTCAAGTCAAGTGTGTCATTTGAGCAAAGAGAACATCGCTTAAATAACCATTCACACGGTGCCTGTGAGTGTGTGTGTGTGTCTCCTTCCAAATGTGAATGATCAGCAACTTTTTAATTCAACAGTAAAAATCACTCTGGAGATAAGCCTACTGAAGCCATCTAACTGATGCTACTAACTCAAATTGTGCACATCCGAAAAGTGACAACTACTTTTTTAGCGGCTAATGTGAAGTCAGGCTGTTGAGTTCAGTAGTTATGAACACATTAAAAAAATAAATACACATACTAAAAAGCTGTCATCAGTGAGGAACTTACTTTAATGTCTTATAATTGAAGGTCATGAAGATGTTTACAAGTCACTAAGAGGCCATTCTCCCAAACTCGATATAGTCATTCAAAGAAAAGCACTTTATGGGCTGACCTTTGCTGATCATAGCTGGACTCCTTCCTGCGGCAGTGGAGAGTCACCACTCGGTGGCCTTCGCTCCTCACATCTTGACTAACTATCCACTGGGTGGGGTTGCTGGGGCGAGCGCCGAGGAACGTCACGCCTTCTTTTAACTTCACTCTGCGGAGAAAGCAAAGAAAACGTGCCCAATGATTGCATATGTTGTTGTACATCTACGAGTTACAGGATGGATCCTTTTTTTGGTCATTCTGTTCTGTTCATCACTAGCGTGCCTTCAGCTGGTTGTAAAAATGCGTGTCATTTCATATTTGCGCATCCTTTATGTGCGCGTTTCTCTACACTCTCACCAAGATTTGATTGAAAATGTATCAAAACGAACAAAGCAAAGCCTCGCCGGGATGTGCCATGTGTGGTAAATGTGCTGTTTGCCATGACATCAAGTGGGATGTGACCGTATCATTATGCTATTCCTCTCCGTTCCTCGCCTCCATCAGTAATAGATTCACTCCCTTGCAGTCTGAAAGAAAATTTATAAAAAGGTTTCTTTGACTGTGGCAAAATAACAGCATCAATGTCCTTGGCTTAGCAGGCTACAAAGAACAAAAAAAAAAGTCCCAAGGAAATAAAAGAACATAAAATAAATCAAAATCTTTGATGAACATAACCCAGATTATAAAGCACATCCTCTGAACAGAGACTGATTTAAAGGTAAAAGTGCTGACATAAAATATGTTTAGGCTAATGTTTCAATCAATAACATGGTCCCAGCCCCGTACGATTTTATCGGAGAGTGGCAGCAAAGTTCCAAGATTGAAGAGAAGACTAAATTATAACAGAAGGCCCAATCACTTTCCCCATCCAATCCATACCAGGTTGGCAGATGAGACCAAAGATAAGGCTTTGCTTTCATCCTGAATTTGTTACTGCACTTTAAAATGCAATTGCATGTCTCCATGCCAATGAATATAGCGGCCCTCCCCAGTCAAGCCTCTTTCTTTGATGTAATATCGTCTCATGTTGTGAGGGCGGTTATATGTGAGAAGTGAAATGGGTAATATGACAGATGGTATTCTTCATCTCTCTATAGGAACAAAGATAAACACACTTAAGGCAGCTCTGTGAGAGTGCGCATACTCCGTGTGTTTGTGCGCGCGCGTGTGAAATAATATTTCTTTGTGTTGCTGTTTCCGAGATAATTTGATGTCTTTCTGCCAGCTGCTTCCCTTTTGAGATGTGCACATATAGATGAGATCATATAGAACATTTATAGAGTTTTCTACAAAGCCGCATGTTTAGTCTCGATCAGAGTATCCAATTTTTGGACGATGCAGTGATAGGTTGCCATCTTTCAGACCATGCTCAGAGTACAGTGAATCGTGAGATCCGCTGACAAATTGCAGGTCTGTGAATAACAGGCAGTCTTCGCACAGTCAGCTGCCTAAGTATCTGGTAAACATATATTTTGCCTATTTTGGCTACCTGTGAGGTAAAGGATTCACTTTAAATACCTTTAGTTCACATATAAATGCTTGCATGGGCTTTTCCTTGAGTATTTGCAGAGATATTACAGTTTTATACCCCTTGTTGAATGCTTAGACCAGCTGATCAGCAGCTGTTAATAGTCCCAGACTGGTTTCTACAGCCTCGCAGCTGCAGCTCTGAAACACTAAAACACTTCAGGTCAGGTTGTTTGCTTCTCTAATAGCTTTCAAAGCTCACCTTTGCTCTTTAGCCTTTTCACGAGTGTCATTCTGTGAACAGTATAAGATGTTAGCTTTAGATATTTAGAATTATGTTTTAATCATGTTCTATATTTTTTAATTATTTTCTCTTATTGTTTTGTGATTTCAACTTCTCCATTGTTTTAGTGATTGTTGTGTAGCATTTTAGTGAGCATCCATACATGAAGAGCAGTCTCCTGTGGGTCATCTTAATAGAATGCAACATGTTGAAAAAATGCATGTGTTGGTGTCACGCCATTATTCAGCTGATGCTCTGCAGCCTTTATCAAGCAAAGGAAACACAACTGAAGATTAGTGAATTAACACTACAGAAATACAAATAGTCTAAATAGTAGCATAAGGCTACTCTAATGCACTTACACTTAAAGGAAAATTAGTGAAACTTTAATAATCAGCCTGTTTACAGCAGTTGTGTGGCATCCTTTGTGAGAAACTGGCAACACTGACAAGGAAGAAAAGCCTAAGAATCCTTCTGGATATTTTTGCCCCTAATTGATTTGAACAGTATTTGTTAAATCTGTAAACTGGCAGAGATCGATTCAGCACTAAAAATCACCAAGGTGCCCATGAAAAGTGCTGCTCTTCTCAGAAATCCAGTGAGGAATGTAATTCTCACAGTATTTCTTTTACTTGCAGGTGTTCAAGCTACAAACTGCGCAAAAAAGAGATAAATACAAACTGAACTGGCCCTACGGTACCAGCTCTGCTGCTTGTTATATTATCATCAGGCTTTTGTAGAATAATAAAATTCATACTCATGTTTGTGTACTACTGCAGTAAGAGTGAGTAATAGCTCATAACAAAAAGTGGCCATGATACAATATATTTGTCCACAATGTTGGCTACAAGGCTATTATGTATTTCCTTTGAGGGAATGCAAAAAGATCCCGGTTGTTGAAATACTCGAAAACAGCGTGAAATCACAGATAGAGGGAAAGTAGCTACATCAAAAAAAAAAAAAAAAAGATTTACCACTGCATGTTGTTATGCAATCACAGAGAACATCCCAAAATAAAAGCTTGATGCCGCTCTTAAAGGATTAATCACACACTAGGTTTTTTTTTCTATTAAAACTAGATTCACTGTTTAAACCAGAGAGAAAGACAATGCTGTGGTAAAACTTTCAAGCAGTGGCAAAACAACACAAAAAGCTCGTGTACAGTCCTCCACAGGTCCCAGTGGATGCAGCAGGGTCTTGTATCTGGTTTCTTTACACTTGAGTGATCAGGATGTCTATCAGTGGCTTCTAGTGAGGTCTCACAATGTTTTTAGTCCCAGAGGGGAACCAGTCATTACTCCACAGACCATCTCCGAGCTCACAGAGCAGTTGTTGGAGTGCAGTTGAAGTGTCTTTTATTGACTTAATGATCACTTTGGGCTTGAACCAGACAGTGTAAGAGTCACCTGCAGGTTAAATAGCTCACATTCAATCTCAGTGACTTCTGGATTTATGCTGAAACCTCAGTCAGGCATTCTCCATGTAAATAATCCTCATCAAAACGCACTTTTTTTTTTTACATAATGCTAACATTACTAATTTAAACTAAAAGAAAGAACAGTACAGGATAGTTTCATTATAGCAGGACAATTATAAACATGCCAAACTTATGCTACAGCCAAAGTCAGATGTGGTGTGAAGAATTGGTGGCAGTTCATTGTTTACTAGGTGTGGGTGTTCTAATCTGCTAATTGTAATTCAGGAAATAAAATAAAAATAAAAATGCATGGAAATCAATACTAAAATGCTATGTTAATCCATTCAATACTTGTCAAGTCATCTCAGAAAAGCCCAGAGCGTGACTCTGCAGTGGATATTAGAGGAACAGTCAGGAAATTGCAACATAAGTTGGCATGAAAAGGGTTTAAAAATCTATGCAGCAATATTCCCATCCCTACAGAGCGGTGACATATACATAGTTGAAAATAAACACTAATATATATATAGGCTGCTGTACAAATGCATGAGTCATCTTTATGCTTGCATTATTTTTGTGTTTTTTTTGCTTGCCTTACAAATTTCAAGCTAAACTTAATCACACAGCTCTATGACAGGACTCCGGTAAAGAATGAAGTACAAGTCAGAAAGTAATCCTTCTCAAAGCTTGACAAGCTGACACTCCTCTCAAAAGTGAAGGAGAGAACACTTTATATCAATGCATCTGGGCTCTCCTCAGTCACTAAATATGTCTCCTGTGCAGCCACAGCACTGAACTGTGTCTGAATGTTCTGAATATTAAATATTACACAACTACAGGGGGAGGAAAGAGACAACAGCCCACAGTGGGAAGAAAGAGAACAGGAAAAGAGCGTTTAGCTGGCAGTGTAAAGTGACGTAAGATGCAACTTCTTTAAAGTGTCAGCGACTCTAAGAGACCCTGACAAGCCTAATTTATACCACAGTACTGTAAGACAGAGACAAAAAGGACTGAGTAATTTGAGTAATGGATGCAGGGAGTACATGGTTTGTACTCCCAGTTGTAGTTTTCAAATCACAGCTTGCTATTTATGCTGTAAAAAAGAAATAAGTAACATAGCTATAAGTAAGGTATTTACATTTTTTCATCAAGCTAATAATGGGCTAGCGATTTTTTTCAGACGGGCTACCCTGCCCGTCGGGCTATTGTAGGAAAAATATATGTCAATGCTTTTGCATTCTTTCAGAAATGTAGCTGGGTAATTATGTCATTGGCATCGGTGAGCCACTGTCAATATGTGACATATTGAAATCGCGTTTGAATTTGCGCTTGTTTTTTTGCTTTCACTTTGCAATGACAGCACTGATCTGTGAGTGATGATAATTTGTGCACCAATTCCTCTGACATCGTCTTATTAATCGTTAGCTTACTATGCAAACATGACAAGTGAAATCTCCCGCAGCAAGCTTAAACATGTGAGAGGTTGATCGCGCAGAGAATCGCTGAGCTTATGTGAGTCCGTGTGTCAAAGCAGCAGGATATATATTTTAGTTCTGCTGAGCCAAATAAGACAGGTCGGGGTGAAGAAGTGACAGCCAAAGAAAAGCTTACCACAAAACGGAGAAGTTATGACAAATCAGACTATAAGGCAAAAAGAAAGTGCAGCTTTATGGTTTCATGGACAAAAGAATTTCTGTGGCTGCAATATGACGAGCTAAATAACCAGGGCTGCACATAAGTGGTCCGCAGGTGCGCATTCGCTGTCAAAATAAAAAACGCGCACAAGGGTTAGGGTTAAATTTAAAAACTGTACTTTTGAGTTAAAATATATATTTATAATTTTAATAAATGACAAATTAAAAAGGCATGAACATTTTTTTTTTTTAAAAATATCGAACCGTGACACCAAAGTATCGAACCGAACCGAACCGTGAATTTTGTGTATCGTTGCACCCCTAATATATACATACATATATATATATATATATATATATATATATATATATATATATATATATATATATATATATATATATATATATATATATATATATTAGGGGTGCAACGATATTCGTATCGATATTGAACCGTTCGATACAGTGCTTTCGGTTCGGTACGCATATGTATCAAACAATACAACATTTGTAATTTATTTTATCAACTTTCCTTCTGACTATGCTGTCTGTGTTGAGCGCTCAGTGAATCTGCGTTCGACTACTCCGCCTAGGCTACACTGTCGAGCGCAGATCCACTGAGCGCTCAACACAGACAGCATAGTCAGGAGGAAGAGCGCAGGTAGGGTTGCCAACCGTCCCTTAAAATACGGAATCGTCCCGTATTTCGAAACAAAAGTACACGTCCCGTGTTGAGCTAATAAGGGACGCACTTTGTCCCGTAATACAGTGAGAATCAAAAGTAGTCTATAAATGTTTATGGAATTAACACTTTGTTTAAAAACATAATTCCCAGCCCCTCTCCTGCTTTGTGACCAATGAGCTGACAGCACACTTATGACAATTCGAGTATGACAATTCAGATTACCGCTCATCTCATTGGTCGAGGAAAGGTCGCTTGCGGAGAAAATACCGGAAGACAACAGATGACCACAACAAGAAGCATGGCCAACAGGGGAACAAACGCCGACTCTGCGGTGCAAGTCTCGGATGACAGTACACCTAAAGCTGGGCAAACACTGTGCGATTTTTTTCAGTCACGTTATTCAGCTCCTGCTCAAACTGCACGATTGACTCGCAGGGGTTAGAAGTTGGTAGGTCACGATGTACTCTCACACTATACCGCCCGATGCTCTGATGCGACCTGAGTGCTCACACTGTGCCTCCATAACATGAAGGTTATAACAGAAAATCTGTCGCTCGCTCTCTCTGTCTTTCACTCACACAGACACACCACTACCATCAACTTTGCTAAATTGCTAATGAAAAACATTGATCAGGCAGCTGTGATTGAGCAGCAGTGTAAATCCAACTATTTTCACGGTTGTTGTGGTCGTGATAATTTTGTGATGCCACATCGAAAAGGCTCGGATGAGCTTTCCAAAGTTCTACAAGTTGTGCCTCCGTCGCTTGTGTCCAGATCACACGCTGCACAGCCGTGCTGCGCCGTCTTTTTCACCAACGTTTACGTTTGCGCGTGAGCAGTGTGAGCGCCTGTGGTGACACCCTCACGAGCGATTGATGATCGGGAGCTGGTCGTGAGGTGTTAATCACTTCTCTTTACCCCACGTATACTACACGACGCACGATGAAGGCCAAAATCGGTCCGATCACTCAAAAATCGGCTCAAAATGGGCCAAAAATCGCACAGTGTGAGCCCAGCATTAGAGCACCAATGTTTGTTCCCCTCAGAGAAAGGGAAGAATGGGAAAAGGAAAACACCTGGCTGGAAAACGTTAATATGGGCATGTGCAGTGAATATCAGCGCTATGTGGCCAGAAGTGTGATAATATAATTTATTTTGTGTAATAAACAACTGCAAGGATAGATGATTACAACAAATTGATGACTAATACATAAAAGTAATACATAGATGAATAATGATGATGAGTTATGATGCGTAATCATGGGAACAAGCGGGTTTACAAACAGGAGCAGCTGATTAGCATTAGAAAAGCTGAAATAATACCTCAGCTGAAGCCAATTGTACTAAATGCACTAAATGTGCACTGTTACAAGAATATTTTTCTTTCTATTGTTTTCTATTATTTTAAGTTAAGCAGGACAGAGTGCTTTTAAAGAAAGATTTACTTATATTCTCAAAAGTTAAGCATGACAGGCTTCTGTTTAAGAAAGAGACCTGTTTTACTGTGTTAATGTTGTCATTTTGAGCTAAAAATAAATGGCTAAATGATCATTTGTTTCACATGTGTTCATATCACAAAGAATAGAATATGCATGTACTTAAATCAACTTCAAGTCAAATGGTTAAAAAAATAATTTCACACACAAAAAAAGAGCTAGAAAATTCACCACACTGGGAAGGGTGAAGACAACTGGGTCGCCCGGCCCTGGCCACGAGGTGTCCCTTATTTATTTTTCAGGGAGTTGGCAACCCTAAGCGCAGGGCAAGCTAGCGAGACAGAAGTTAAGCTCTCCTTGCAAGATGGACCTCCCCCACTCTCATTCAGATCTGGCGTTTGGAATTATTTTGGTTTTCATGTGACGTATGACCCTGAAGGTAAGCGAGTCATGGACTAAAGTAAAACAGTATGTTGGATGTGCCATGCAATGCTTAATTACATTGGTGTGAACTAGTGTGTTAGCGCAGTTAGCTCGTTAACGTGTTGGCCGTCTAGCCCCATGCACGGGGCGATCGGCGGTAGCTCGTTAACGGAGATTTGCCGTGTTGTGGCGTTAAGGTCATTTCAACGAGATTAACCTGAAAGCACTAGTGGGAACACAACGAATATGACTGCACATTTACGCCGACATCATCCTAGTGCAAAGACAAAAACAACAAGCATGCTACTAACTTTAGCCGAGTCATTTAGACAGCTGTTAGCACGTGATTCTCCTTATGCTGCTGAGAATATAGCCCAGAAGAAGCGGATCGTATAGCTTTTATTTTGGAAAGAGACATTTCTCTGTAATAAACTCTCTTTTCCAAAGATGAGTGATTCCTCAATCAGATACAGGGCTTGCAAAATTGCTAGCCTGACGTCCTGGAGCTAGCGATCTTTCCAGTCGGGCTACAAAAATCTATCTCTTCCCTGCCCGTCGGGCTATTGTAGGAAAAATATATGTCAATGCTTTTGCATTCTTTCAGAAATGTAGCTGGGTAATTATGTCATTGGCATCGGTGAGCCACTGTCAATATGTGACATATTGAAGTCGCGTTTGAATTTGCGCTTGTTTTTTTGCTTTCACTTTGCAATGACAGCACTGATCTGTGAGTGATGATAATTTGTGCACCAATTCCTCTGACATCGTCTTATTAATCGTTAGCTTACTATGCAAACATGACAAGTGAAATCTCCCGCAGCAAGCTTAAACATGTGAGAGGTTGATCGCGCAGAGAATCGCTGAGCTTATGTGAGTCCGTGTGTAAAAGTAGCAGTATATATATTTTAGTTCTGCTGAGCCAAATAAGACAGGTCGGGGTGAAGAAGTGACAGCCAAAGAAAAGCTTACCACAAAACGGAGAAGTTATGACAAATCAGACTATAAGGCAAAAAGAAAGTGCAGCTTTATGGTTTCATGGACAAAAGAATTTCTGTGGCTGCAATATGACGAGCTAAATAACCAGGGCTGCACATAAGTGGTCCGCAGGTGCGCATTCGCTGTCAAAATAAAAAACGCGCACAAGGGTTAGGGTTAAATTTAAAAACTGTACTTTTGAGTTAAAATATATATTTATAATTTTAATGAATGACAAATTAAAAAGGCATGAACATTTTTTTGTATCGAAAAAATATCGAACCGTGACACCAAAGTATCGAACCGAACCGTGAATTTTGTGTATCGTTGCACCCCTAATATATATATATATATATTTATTTATTTATTTTATTTTATTTTTTTTATTTTTTATTTTTTTTCACCAAACAATGTTTGATGTAACTTCTTTGTAAACATTATAACGGATTAAAGTTTACATTTAACCTGTAATCTCATTAGTTAACGTTGTAAGTTGTGATCATTCCTTTCCGACACACATACAATCATCACTCTTTCTCAGATAAAGCGAAGGAGCTGGCAGTGCAAGTACTGTAAATTCTAGCCTCTTATTTCTCCCTAGAATCCGTTGCTCTCTCCGCCAGCCATTTTCCCTCAGACCTGATTATATGTGCAGACTCCTCAGGGGCTCCTTTAATAAATAGTGATGAGCTAAGTAGGAGAGCTACTTCTCAGCAGGGCAGTGAGAGAAATAAACATTTCTGGGGGAAATCCAATAAGGTTGAGACTGACGATAGTCCCTATGCAGCATTCTGTATCCCGCAACTGAGGCTGCACTCCCCTTACCTCCGTGGCCTGTTTCCATCAGTCTCTGTTGGGCTGCTCTTGGCTCACTTGCATCACAGGGCTTGGTGACCTATTCTGACCATTTCACTCCACTGACTCCTCTGAGAACCATATGCATCTGCAATCAGCAGCTCCCAAGGAAGCTTTTCCTGTTTTATTGTGCCATCCCGCCTACATAAACAGTGTGAAGGGAATGCAAGAGCTCAGTGGGAAATGAAGAAAAGAGGGAAGCTGCAGTGTGAGGGAATGGCAGAGAAACAGCAGGAGGACAGTACTTTGTAATGGTTGAACAGTAAAAAGCGTCGCCTCATCTATGAGTGTGCTGCTTCATAGAACATAACTGCTGCAAGAGCAGAGATCGGAACGAACATACACACATATACAACATGCCAAGAAATTGAAAAACCAAAACTAAAACAATGATAATAATAATGTAAAAATAAAAAAAAAATCAGGCCAAACACCCACACTTAAATCCCAAAGCGACATATCGAAACACACGGATTCTGTTTCACAAAGGCACAATAAGGCTTTAAAACTTTTGCTGATTCTTAAAAAAATAAAACATGGTTTTTATTTTTATACTTTTTGCTGATTTTTGTTTGCATGTGTGACACAGAGTTCATGTAGGGGTCATGTAGTGTAAATGCTCATATAGTGGAATTAACATCAGCACCTCTCCCTCTGTTAGTTTGCTTTGCTTATTGATGTTAGCTACCGTCCTTTTATGTCATAATAGCTAGCTTGGCATCCACTGAATGGATTGCTCAAGATTACCAAGACACCCAGAGGCCTTTTGTTTACCCATCAGGTCAGAGTTTTTACTTATTCTGCAAAATATCTTAGCAGCTAGCAGATAGACTGCCTTGCAAATTCATGTTTGCTGTGCAACATGCCCAAGTTGCTCTGAGGAAAGCCCCTGTCCTGTGTTTGTTGAGAACTTTATTGTTAGCATGGAGAAGAGGACACAGGTTATATTTGTCTATCTCAGCAAACACAGCAAACCAAGTCCAAGTATCAATTTAATTAAATGATATTTATATAACTCCAAATCACAACAGCAGATGCCTAAATGTGCTTTATATCATAAGGTAAAGACTCTAAAGAGAAATACAGAGAAAATCCCAACAATCAAATGACCCCCTTTGAGCAAACACCTGGCAACAGTGGCAAGAAAGACTCCCCTTTTTAAAGAACAAATCTCCATCACAACCAGGCTCAGGGACGGCACTCATCGTTGTCTTATCCAGGTAACTTCAGGGTTACCTCTGGGTTGTCTGTACTACCAATGTGGTTCACTTCTTACCTGGGTATATTGCTATGGTAACTTCCAGGTTAGAGATCAGCAGGTGCCTTCTGACTGTTAAACATCACCGAGGCTGCGGCTGAGAGTTTTAAACAACAGTTTTTGTTTTTAATGTTAAATTAATGAATTACTTGATTACAGTACAGCACATTCTCCTGTTGCTTAATGATAGAGTTGTGATAGTTTGATACTGTTAACTTACACAGTCTGCACTTTTTTCTTTCCAGGCTTCAAACAGGCTAAACTTTATTAATATGGTAGCTCGTTCCCAATTTCACTGACCAAAGCTGTTAAAGCTGCACACTTGTAGTGCTGCTCTAGTCTACAGTACTTTTCCTCTCTCACACACACACATCCCCCTGCTTTGTCTGTAGCAGCAGTGTTTCTTTAAGTATGTATTACATATTTAACCTTTCAGGGTCTGGGCATGCATGGGGGCGTTTTGCCTTTGCTTTCTATCTCTATCTCTCTCTTTCGATTTCTATTCTCTTAGATGGAGAGGTGGGCCAGTCTGTGGCTACAATTCTCCGCCATCCACTGTGGTCTAGTGCTTATTGCTAAGCAATTTGTCCAGTGACTTTGGGCCCCGGTTTGTCTCTAAGTTCTTCATCTGGAGCTCACTCTGTAGGCTATCTATGTTTCTGTGACGAGTCAAGCGCTGACGGCCAATCACCAGGCTTCGCTATTCATGCAACGAATCATTCTCTGGGGATCTACAGACTTGTCTGTACCTCACCCACCTGCCAACTTTCCACTGAATCACTTCTGGTTGCCACCACCCCCAGCCTGCCCACCAGCTACCCCTCCCAAGTCAGATTCCCTGACATTAATAACTTTAATCATTGGCTTTAATCATTTGTCACTGTAATAAATCTTTTACATTTTGTTTGTAGGGGTCTGAGTCTGCTGCTTGGGTCCAAAAACTGGTAACATCATGACAAAACTTGTCTAAAGAGCTTGGAAAGAACAGCATCTGGACTTCTTTAAGTTTCACTTCCCATCTGAGAAGCTTCTTCAGTTCTAAGAGCAACTGGTGAAGAGTCCCAGATTTTTAAGCCCTATTAGGAGTTTCCCTAAGAGTATCGTGGACCTCCTACTGATCCTCTGCCTAATCACATGAGCCAAGGTGTGAAAACAGGTGAGGGTCACAATTAGCCAAGGTTTCAGGTGAACTCGTTGTTAGACCTGGTGTATTGTTCCTGTATAAAATCAGTCACTCTGTTACCAGTAATTGTGATGGTCAGGTGCTGCCGGCTCTTCTTTTTTTCATGGACACGTGCTGCATCCTAGGTGAACTTAGGAAGTTGATAACCAGCTTTGTGTGACTGCATATCCTGACTGTCAGTGTTAGGGTCAGAGAAGCAAGGTAATAGAAAGATATTCTGGGTGTGCTGAACTTGCTTTGTATTACAGGGCTCTGGTTAGCATCTTTATGATAATACTGTGATTTTTAGCATTTTAGCATGCTAATGTTAGCTGCTTCCTTCAAAGAGTTGGATATATTTAAGAGAAAAATAGAAATTTGTCTTTATTTTTTTTAAACAATTTGTACAATCATCTTTAAGTAGAAATGTTTTCACATTTTTAGATGAGTTCTCCCAGATCTTTGAAAAGGGGGCGTCAGGCAGGGGTGTTCAGGAGGATGGACTGGTTCTTTTAAGGTCAAAGTGCTGCTGTGCGACATCACAGAGTTTTGTTGTATAGACTTTAAGTCTTGTTTCTTTTAATTCACTCTTCAAGGAAAGAAACACTGTTTGGGTAAGTACAAAAACAGTGACAAAGATAAAGGGTAAAAGAAGCAGCAGAGCGACTGAGTCAATACATCAGAAGCCACAGAGCATGACTGCACAATCCCGTGGTGCTGCTCCTGGCTTCTCAACAGCAAAGGAAAAAAGATCTTCTGATGGCATGGATTACAAATAATCCTAATACGCGTTATTGAAAATGTCCTGCGATATACACAGACTCAAAGATTAACAGTGATAAAATCAAAATGTTCATAACTGATTTAATGACACAGACCTTGACTGTCACTGTTCAACCTTTTTTTTTTAAGTCAATAAAAATATAATAAGAACAATTACTTTGCTCTTCTTGAGAGCACCATAATGTCAGCATAAAATTTAAGGATTCCTCACCTATACTTAAAACATACACACACACACACACACACACACACACACACACACACACACACATTAGTTACACCTGGATTGGCTTCAGAACTCCAAAATTCTTCACGGCATTGGCACAACAATGTGCTGTGCTCAGACATTTTGGTCCATATTGACACGATAGCATCACAGTTGCTGCAGATTTGATAGCACCACATCCATGATGCACTGTATCCCAAAAGGTGCACTACTGGGTTGAGATCTGGTGACTGTGGAGGTCTTTTGACCGCAACCCAATGTCACGTTCAAGAAACCAGTTTGCTTGAAGCAGCCATCAGAAGATGGGAAAACTGTGGTTAAAGCACTTAAAGTACTTTATACAACATGTCTCAGTCATCCATTCACACACACATTCATACAAGCACTTTTTTCTGTTTGCTATCTAGCTAACATAAAGCGATGGACATGACCAACCACAGTACCCAGATAGACTGTGGTGGTTAAACAATGCTCAACTAATACTAAGGGCTTCAAAGTGGGCCAAGAATATAACCCCCGCACCATTACCTGGAGTGTTGATACAAGCCTGGATGGATCAGTGCTTTCATTGTAGCCTCAATGTTACACATGGTGTGGTCTTCTGCTTCCATTGCCCATGATGCTCTTCTGCACACCTTTGTTGTAATGAGTAGTTACATCAACAAGACCTTTTCGTCCAGAGATCTGCCATTCACTGGATTATTTTCCCCTTTTCGAACCATTCTCTGTAAACTCTAGTCAGAGTAAATCACTAGTTTTTGAAATACTGAGATCAGCCCATCTAGTACCAAAACTTAAATCACCCTTTTTCTGATGCTTAGTTTGATGCTCACTTCAGCAGGTTGTCGTGAACATGTCTACATGCAGAAATGCACTGATTTGCTGCCATGTGATTGGCTGAAATAATCACTGTTGAATGGGCATACATAATAAAGTGGCCAATGAGCGTATAAGAAATATTTGAGCTTTTATTTGATTTGCAAAAGGACTGTGACCAAAAGGCTGAAAAAACCCCTGTAAAAAAGTCTAAAACAATCAAATACATTAGACTATTATGTTTCTTTGGCTCATGTATCAATGGGGGAGCCACTAAATGCTGGCAACCTGCTCTACATACGGTAGTATTCGCCCAACAGGAGACACATTTGATTGGTTTTTCATTTCAGAATCACACAGCAGAGATTACAGAAGTGCCCATTGTTATGCTGAGAGCCCATAAAGGAGACGGGAAAAGCATTTTGTATGGAGATCTGTTTGCCAATTACTCTATCTTTTGTGTAGACACGGTGTGTGCAAAGAGGTGTGTGCAAAGAGAGGGGAGCATCTAAAATCCCATATGAAGAATTCATATGATTGCCATCATGGAGTGTGGTTTTGTGGTGTTCTCACAGAATGAGTCCACCTAATTGGATTTTCATGACATCCAAGTGCACAGCAAGAGAGAAAAAAAACATGCAGGGGGGGGACAAGCAGAACGGAACGAATAGATTCAAAAATACTTGGATGTGTTTACTCAGATACTTTAGGACTTATATTTGCACACATTTTCCTCCGGTTTCATTGGATACAAGGTTTTCTATAAAGCCAGAATAAATTGGAACTAATCTCATTCAATAATATTGCTTGACTCAGCCTGAAAGCTTGTGAAACAGTTCTGTGAATTGGAGTATCATCCCCTTGTTGAAAAATATTAAGGTAGAGGCGTTGATGTTTTTGCGAGCCGGTAGTGTGGCACAACAAAGGCTGCTGGAAAGTGTGTGTTTCCACTCTCTCCTGCATGGGGCCAAGCAGGCAGCCAGGGGCTAATCTGCAGATGAACGCGTGTAGACAAACATGATGCCTTTCATTTTGAGCAAAAAAGCAAGATTGGCACTGAAAACGTGCGTGCACATGGGCACACATGTACTCATGCGTGTATGGCTTGAACGTGTGCACACTAACAGGCCCGGGCCTGTGACAAAGAGATAATGTCACAGTGGTACCCTTGGCAAGAGACTGAATTGCACAGTTTTCACCTTTTTAGCTCATTTTCATTTTATTTCCAGTTTTAAAAAATTGGGGAAATAAAAAGAACCATGCCCACACACGACTAGTAAATGGGAAGCAGTACTGATGGTTTTGGGCTCTGTTGCTCACATATTGATGTCTCACCTCTGGCTTCATGCAGCAGATGGGAGAGAGCCAAACAGTCCAAAGGATGAGTAATGAAATCTGCGCTGTAACTTATGATGTAACCCAAAACCCCTTTTAACCCTTTTTTTTTTTTTTTTTTTTTTTTTTTAAAAAGGTTCCTTCATGTAATGATCTGCTAGAGGGTGTGGGGGGGCCACAGCCCCGTCCTCCAGGGCATGAAGCAGGTATGGAGGAGATCAAAACTCCAGACATCCAGAGGCCCCCAGAACACAAGAGACCAAGGAAGACCAACAGAGGGGCAGCCGCGCCACTGTCCCAGTAAGAGCTGAGGAGAGTCCCAGATGAGGGCTCACTCAGCAGCCGCGGAGCAGAAGCCAGGGGGAGTTGCAGTGACGCGCCCGTGAGCTCCGCCGGCAGCCAGCCGTGCCTGAGTGACCGAGCCCCAGGCCGAGAGGCCAGGGGCACCCCACCTCCGAAGTGGCCCGAGCGAGTCCCAGGCTCCAGGCCCCGATAAGCGGCCGCCAAGGAGTGAG
The DNA here is from genome assembly GCF_057382095.1 of Aulonocara sp. 'chitande type north' Nkhata Bay. Classification (NCBI taxonomy): domain Eukaryota; kingdom Metazoa; phylum Chordata; class Actinopteri; order Cichliformes; family Cichlidae; genus Aulonocara; species Aulonocara sp. 'chitande type north' Nkhata Bay. Next base: position 14,011,153 of record NC_141355.1, read on the forward strand.
CCGGTGTGTACCTGGACGCCCATCCCCGGACACAAAAAACCACCAACGCACCGATATCTGAGGGAGTCCGCCACTGGCAGGGGAAGTGGTGGTAGGTGGAGATAGGCCTCCAAACCAGCTTCAACAACCAGAGAACCAGCTTCAACAAAACAACGTTGGTGAAGTCTGGAGAGGCCTCAGAACCATCTCGGGCCACAAACAGCAGAACTCTCTGCCTGGGAGGGATGTGAGATGGGCAAATGAACTGAATCATTTCTTCAACAGATTTGACTCAGCCATGAGGCAGTCTGCAACATCGGCTGCAGACTCACCCACCCCCACTGCTGCTGTTCCACCTCAGACACTTCACACCTCCTCTATTCACCCTGCTCACTCCCCCCCACCCCCAACAACAGCATCCAATACACACTCAACACAAGGCTCCAGCCTGTCTTTCTCAACCACCCAGGTTAGGAGGGAACTGAGGAGGATTAATGGCAAGAAGGCAGCGGGTCCAGATGGCATCAGCTCGAGGATCGTCAGGTCCTGCGCGGACCAACTGTGTGGGGTGATGGAGCACCTCTTCAACCTGAGCCTGAGGTTGGGAAGAGTCCCACAGCTCTGGAAAACCTCCTGTGTTGTACCAGTGCCAAAGACTTCACGCCCCAAGGACCTCAACAGCTACAGGCCGGTGGCTCTGACATCCCACCTGATAAAGACCCTGGAGCGGTTGGTCCTGGCTCAGCTTCGGCGCCTAATAAGCTCATCACTGGACCCACTTCAGTTTGCCTACCAGCCTGGCATTGGAGCGGATGATGCCGTCATTCACCTCCTACATCGTTCCCTCGCTCACCTGGAGACCGCTGGAAGCACTGTGAGAATCATGTTCTTTGATTTCTCCAGTGCCTTCAACACCATTCTTCCCTCGGTTCTAAAGGACAAGCTGGTGAACTCTGGAGTGGACCATCACCTCACTACCTGGATCCTGGACTACCTCACCGACCGACCACAGTATGTGAGGACTCAGGGCTGTGTGTCGGACAGGGTCGTCTGCAGTACGGGGGCCCCACAGGGAACGGTTCTGGCTCCGTTCCTCTTCACCATCTACACTGCAGACTTCTCCCACAATTCCACCCAGTGCTTCCTGCAGAAGTTCTCTGATGACTCTGCAATAGTCGGCCTCATCACTGATGGGGACGACAAGGAGTACAGAGGTCTGACCCAAGACTTTGTGGACTGGTGCCAGCTGAACTACCTCCAGATCAACGCCAGTAAAACCAAGGAACTGGTGGTAGACTTCCGCAGGCACAAGCATTCTCCACTGCAACCACTGAACATCCAAGGTATGGACATTGAGGCTGTGGACAGCTACAGGTACCTTGGTGTTCATCTGAACAATAGACTGGACTGGACTCATAACTCAGACGCCCTCTACAGGAAAGGGCAGAGCAGGCTGTACCTGCTGCGGAGACTCAGGTCGTTTGGAGTGGAGGGCCCACTCCTGAAGAAATTCTATGACTCTGTTGTGGCTTCTGCTATCTTTTATGGCGTGGTCTGCTGGGGCGGCAGCATCTCTGCTGGGGACAGGAAGAGACTGAACAGGGTGATCCGAAGGGCCAGCTCTGTTCTAGGATGCCCTCTGGACCCAGTGGAGGTGGTGAGTGACAGGAGAACGGCGGCTAAGCTGTCATCCCTGATGGACAACATCTCCCACCCCATGCAGCAGACTGTGACAGCACTGAGCAGCTCCTTCAGTGGGAGACTGCAGCACCCACGGTGTGGGACGGAGAGATTTCGCAGGTCTTTCCTCCCCACTGCTGTCAGACTCCATAATAAAGACTTTAACTGATCAAGCACACACATCCATACATATGCAATAATACTAAGTGCAATAATCCTTTCTGTCATCGTTGTATTTTTACTCAGTTGTATATAGTATTTGTATTTGTATTCTATTTTTATCTTATTGTATATTTATTTTATTTTATTCTACTGTATATAGTATTTTATTTTATTCTATTCTGTACAGTTGTGTACTGTATTTATTCTTATTGTATTCTAATTTTTGCCTCATAACTTTTGCACTGTCCACTTCCTGCTGTGACAAAACAAATTTCCCACGTGTATCTTATCTTATCTTATCTTAAACCTTGGAGGGCCTAAGATGTCCCCAGAGAGGTGGCGCCTGACACCCAACCTGACATATAGACACAGAAATACAGGCACACACAGATACAAACATCCATTCCCCCCCTCATGCTCTCATATGCACTTACTCCACACTCAACCAACGTGGAGACAGACATAAAGAGACGCTGTACACACGATCACACTCCCCAAGCGTACTCTACAAACCGGGTCTAGGTACCCTTGCCCCTGGAGGGGGAACTGCACCCAGACCCAGGTGGTGTTACCCTTTTCCCTGCGGTGGGGGGAGGCAGACCGCCCCGACTCCGCAGCAGCAGGGAGGCCCCACACTCCAGACCGCAGTCGGACGGCCAACTCCTCCTCCTAGCCCCCCCGCTCCAGCAGGTCGCAGAGAATGGGGGTGAGAGAAGACTCCAAACCTCCCTCCACCCGCTCATTGTAGTGTTGATGCATATGTGTTCTAAGGTGCATTTAAAACCCAGGAGGGCATGGAGCTACCTGCCAGAAAGCAGCAGGTAAGCGCATGGTCCCTCCTGCTAGCCCTCAATGTCTACGTGTATTTAACATTGAGAGGTGGGCAACGACGCCAGGGGTGGGGTGTACACCCTGATGGTACTTTGGATTCCGTGTATCGTGCCCACCCCCAAGATCCTATATGTATGTGTAATGAGAGTGTGAGTAATGTGAATGTCTAAGTTGTGGGATAAACCCCTTTTAACCCTAAGCCGTAACCTTTCACATAACTGAGAAATGTAACTACACGTCATATCGTAGGAGCCCGCAACTATTGTGATTGGCCAGTTGATTCCTCCTGCGTGTTTCCAGCAACTTTTTCACCTCAGTTTTTGAATTCATCGTCTCAGCATAAAGAATACCAATTATAATATAAATTCAAATGTCAGCAGTTATCTTGAGGGAGATTGTTGTAACTAACAAAATGGACATAAGGGAATGTCTGAAGAAGTGGAAAAACTTGAGAGGACAAGACTCAGCTGTACATCTGCATCTATAGGATCAAGGTCACTCTTTCGAGGATGCCAGTGTTCACTTTTCAGACAGAGAAGACTGATGGTTTGAAAGAGGAGTGAAAAAAGCCATCTATGTTGCTGTGAACGACCATCCTTGGACTGTAGGTGGCAGCTTATGGCACCAGCTGTCTTCCACCTACAGTCCAGTTTTGAGATCCCTTCTCAGACGTCTTAACAATGAATTGAATTGAGCTACGGTTTGGGAAAGGCCTTAAAGGGCACTGGCGGCGGATCCCGAGCCTGGCAGATCCCCATGTCCTAAACAGAAGTGAAGAAGCGAAAGAACTGAAAAGGCAAGGGAGGGTGGGGCATATAAACGGGAATGAAGAGCTTGTAGAACTGGGGGATCATATATAGAAAAAAACTGGAAGGAGCACGTTTGGAGGCAAGGTCGTGAAATTCAGATACTTTATCTCCAATTATTTGTACCTGTAGATACAGCAGTCACGCCTTCTACAGTCGTGATCCTCACATTCTCACTCTGACAGTACAAAATAAAGAAGAACAAGTAATAATTTTGAGCGTCATAAAACCCACAATGTAACAAAGCTGTAATTTGTTCATCTGAGTAATGGCCGCTGGAGTTGTTTTTAAATCTTGTTGTTCTATACTTTGGGACCAGAATGAAGGTAGAAACTAAAACTCACTACGCAAAGTGTGCGAGTCGTCAAGAAAATTACTTCTGTCTTTTTGGACAATAGCCCTAAACAAGCTGCAACTGTAGGGGCACATTTATGTCAGTGCTAAATACAAGAAAACATGGCAGACTTCCAAAGGTACCTTAGAAAAGCTCATAGTTTATCACTCAGACTTGTTACTTGGCTCCAGCATTGTACCGACTACTAAAAAGTAATTTCAAACTAGATAAGCATACTTTATTTCCAAGTATGTGTGCACACCTAAGAGCATGATAAGTAAAGTCAAGCAGCTCTTATGAACTCCAGCTGCTGAAGTCTGGCTGAGAACATTAAGACTGTGATTAAGAACAGAAATTAGTATCATATCTTGGCACTGCATTTTTTTTGTGTGTGTGCATGTGTCCTATTTTAGTGTAGCAACCATTTATTTTGCAAGTGCTACTAATTTTTTCATCCTGCAAATGATCAAGTACTGAACAAAGCAAAGTATATCTAAAGCCAAAGAGCGACAAAATAATAATAATAATGGATTGGATTTATATAGCGCTTTTCAAGGCACCCAAAGCGCTTTACAATACCACTATTCATTCACTCTCACATTCATACACTGGTGGAGGCAGCTACAGTTGTAGCCACAGCTGCCCTGGGGCAGACTGACAGAAGCGAGGCTGCCATATCGCGCCATCGGCCCCTCTGGCCAACACCAGTAGGCAAGTAGGGTAAAGTGTCTTGCCCAAGGACACAACGACCAGGACAGAGAGCCCAGGGATCGAACCGGCGACCTTCCGGTTACAGATGCGATTCCCAACCCCCTGAGCCACGGGCGGCCGTGGCTCAGGCTCAATTAACGGAATTGGTCCAAAAATTTGTTTCGTCTTCACAACTGGACGAGCACACTGAGAAACGCAATTGCAGCAATCGAATTTTGTTCAAAAACACAAACAAAAAACACAGGTACACCAATGTGGTAAAATTGCAAGTGCCCTCCAAAAGGGTTACTGGCAGTTGATCTGATATTGCCATGCTGGAGTTATTTCAACAACACCAGCATTGATGTCGCTCCAGGACCGACACTGCAGCTGACAATTATGTAGCTGTGACGTGACAGCTTTGTGACTTGAGGGAAAATACAAAGAGTAGCAGGAGAAGTTTGCTGGCCTTTGGCAGCCGTTCTGGGAGAAAATCGGGGAGGGTAGTTACAGGGTAGAGAAACAAAATCCTCACAGGGGTAATGTGGGAGTCATTGATGTCCATTTGCATAGCTCGTTGGCTTTGCAGAGGGAGGAATACAGCTAATGTAGAGTGTATGAAAACACACTCGCATGTTGTCCTCCAAAAAAGCCAACCGTGCGTGTGTGAACGACTAGGCAAAGAATATTAACTGGAGGAAGGGGAATGAGAGCAGAATTCACCTGAATGGGGTCACAAAGCTATGACATCACTAAAATGTAATTGATCAGTTGCATGATGACCCTGGAGCAGCACCACTTATTATGCAGCAGGAACACCATCAAGGCAGTGACACCAGATTGTGCGGCACTTCAAATGAAACCTGTGCGCAGTGACACAGTGATTTGATGACTGGCATGGTGGTACAGAGCTCTGTCAGCGTGAAGAAGACAGGAGAGGTGCAGGGGCACTCAGTCCTTTAGGGCTAATGCTTAGTATTCAGCATAGAGTCAGCTCCTTAACCTTCCCCTAGAGCCCGGGGTTATTTACACCAACCCGTGACTTCCTGCCCGCTTTCTCATATTCCCTGATTCCCCACCCTGTCGCCAGGTCTCCCCTTCCCAAGGGGTACGGGAGTTGGTAAAAGATAAGCTGTGTTGCGGCAGAGGCAACTGACACCGCTTCAACAACACAAGGATTTAGCCTGCAAGCAGAAAGCTAATGCCCCGCGCGTGCAGGGAATCTCTGATACAAACCTGCACCCATCTGCTCATGTAGAGTTAAACACGCATGGAAGTGCACATGTTTGCACTCACACACTCGTAGGCTAATGCTTGTGCAGACACATTCAGCGAGTGAAAAAGCATAACAGAGGCACCCGGGAGTTTTCACAGAGGAGCAGACAGGCACACACACAATGAGGTAATGAACAGCCTGCCGCAGTAAACGGCCCCCGGCATGGCTTACTCTAATGCTTGCAAAATTGCTTTTAATTGGTGGAAGGGAATAAATCAATGCAAACTATGTTTGGAGAACAAGCAAAGAGGAAGAGAATAGGAAAGAGGGCAAAAAAACCCCCAAAAAACGCAGAGAGGAACAAAGGCTGGAGTGTGCAGATTATCAGACAAGGTTGCTCTAGAAATGAAAAATTTACATTTCCTTTCCTGCTTCCTCTCTCGCCTCTATCACCTATAAAGTGGTGTTACAGGTGCATTACAACCTTTTATAGGGGCAATAAACTGAAGATGTGAGCAGATGCAGGACCACACAGTGAGTCAGTAAGCCTGATAAGTAGTGGAGAATCCTTAGAGAGAGACAACAGACTTTGTGATTCACCCGCCTCACCCAGAGTTGCTTTGATGAAAATTAGCTGTCAGCCTATGACACTCATCCGATCGACACAACTTCATCTACAGCTCACTGACCTTTACAGAGAGAGCAGGGGAAGGACGTCCGCCCACCTCACACAGAGATCAACACAGTGAGAGACAAAACAATAACAACCTCAGACGCTCAATGAGATGACACCGGAAAAAAAAAGTTTGACTCACCACGGAAAGACGTGACTGAAGCTAGAGCTGAGGTGTACAAAAGGTTGGAGTGCTGTGCATGCAGTAAGTATTTATCTTTGTGTCTGCGCAGTCTGTGCTCCGGGGATAAAACGCAGTGGTGAAAAACATCAAATGACTTGAGGGAGATAAAAGCCCAAACTGCAGGTGAGAGGGACACCACACTACAGAAGACAAATCATATGAATCAAATCAAACCTGAGGAATAGATTACAATCTCAGTTATGTTGCCCTCTCATTACCGAATGCTCACGAAATGAAAATTGCACTTCTTCTCTTCAGTTACTCCAAAGGAGTTGATATGCTTTAAAATATTCAATTTTCAGGCTCACCAGGTAAAATCCATTAAAGCCAGCCAGTAATGTCAATTGAATTAGGGGTGCTTCGTATAAAGCATGGATTCCCTGTTCTTTCAGCTGAGCAGCTCTGCCGGCGCCTTGTTTGTTACCACCATGCAGATGGGATTAGAAGGAGACACTGGCCGCTAATGTAACGACAGAACTTTTCAAATCATGCAAAACGACAGAGCCACTAACAGCATACTACACCATGGAGGGAAGGCATTGCAGTCAATTAAAGACTCAGTTCATACTGCACAGTTGGCACCTAAGCTGCTGTATCGCTGTCATCCAACTGCTACTAGTCCATGCAGTGTAAGCTGACTCTTGCCACCTAGAAATTACCTGTGTGAGCAAAACACTTTAGACACAACATCACATTTTGCTGTCAGATCTCTATATCCATTATATCCATATTTTTTACATTTATTTTTTAAAAGTTTTCGTTCATTATTTATTTTCTGTTATATATAATGTATATACTTAATTGATTAATGTCGCATGAGAAAAATGTCTAGGAAGGTTTTTTAAAAATGCTATATTTTTTTCTTTCTTTGCCAAATGGGTATGTAGACCTTCATGACATGCAAACTGAAATATTTCCAGGCTTTTTTGTTATAATTTTAATGATTATGGCTTTTAGCTCAAGAAGATCAAAAATTCAATATCTTAATTTATTAGACAATGTCATTTCAAATTTGAGTTATGTAACTATAATTCAAACAGTATAAATGCTGTTTATCTCTCAGTCTAGAACAGTACAGGCAACCACAATCACAGGGAGCACTGCTGACTTGACAGTTGTCCAGGTGACGATCAGCCATTCACAAGGATGCATTGTTGATATATAAGCCACAGAAGGTCAGGGCTGCAAAGGCCGGCTGTTCGCCGAGTGCTCTATTGAAGCATATTAATAGAAAGTTGGCTGGAAGGGAAAAGTGTGATAGGAAAAGGGAGAGAGCTTCAAAGGAAAGGACCAAGGCTGGTGTCAGTGCATCAAGAATCACCGCTCACAGACGTCTTCAGGAAAAGGGCTGCAGCTGCCACATTCCTAATATCAACCACTCCTGAGCCAGAGACAATGTCAGACGTGTCTTACCTGGGCTCAGGAAAGAAAAAAAGAGCTGGACTGTCACGCAGTTCAAGTCCATACTTTTCATATGAAAGTACATTTTTTACTGCACTGGGAAATCAAAGTCCTAGAGCAGACAAGTACATAATCCAAGGTGTTTGAAGTCCAGTGTGAGGCTGGCTCAGTCTATGAGGATTTGGGCTGCCCTGTCATCTGCTGGTTGTGGTGGTGCTGATTGGTTCAGTGTGTTTTATCAGGTCCAAAGTCAACACAGCTGTACACCAGGAGGTTTTAATGCACTTCATCAGTTTCTAACAGGACTTAGCACCTGCCCACAGCGCCAAAAGCAACTGGTTTGCTGACCATGTTATTGCAGTACTTGATTGGACAGCCAGCTCGCCTGATTTCATCCAGAAGGAGAATCCACGGGGACTGTCAATAAGAAGATGAGAATCACCTGACCCAACAACACACATGAGCTGAAGGCCACTATGAGCACAACCTGGGCTTCAGCAACACCTCAGGAGTGCCATGACCTAATTGCAGCCACACCACTGTGATGGCGTAGGTAGTTCATGGTAAAGGAGCTCCAACCAAGTACTGAGTGTAGAAATGAACATACTTTTCTGTAATGTAAACCCCTTTATTAAAAACATTAATCTAAGGAAATATGGGTTTCTGACTTTCATAAGCTATGAGCCATAATCATCAAAGCTGAAAAAGGCTTAAAACATAAAGAAAGAGGCTACTAAATATTCTCACCTCAACAGTAATAAAAAAAATATCGCTTTAATGCCCCCATAGCCCTTATACCATACATTGGGTTAAACTGAAATTTTCTTTCTTTTCTATGAATTTAAGTAGCTACCTGCTGTAATAAAGCTGTAATAAAGTCACCGGCCATGAAGCCAAAACAGCAACAAGGCAAAAAAAAATCAGGAAAATGTCCCAAGTTCAGTGATAATTCTCTTTTATTTAAGAGTGACACTACAGTGCCACATCATATGTAGTTGATATAACTCACTTTAATTCATTTTTATGCTTATTTGCCCCATTTATTAATTATTCCTGAAGCTTGTAATCACATATTGTGGTTATTATCAGTGGACACTTGATCAGTTGTCATGGAGAGGAATATAGCCTAATGCTGAAATATTACCCACTTGTGCCCTGGGTTATCAAAGTAATCATAATCACTTCGGCCACGTGAGCTGTATTTGAAGAAGTGAAGGAGATTGTATTCACTTCTGGCTTCAGAAGGAACCCCAATACTGTGTCCTTTCTAGTTTTCACTGTTGTCTTCATCCTAGTCGTAGCTTAGACTTTTCTACACATGATGACTAACAAAAATAAAAATGCCATGGAGACGTATGCACACTAATACAGTCCCAATGTGTCCCACTTAGTCGCCTAGCGATAACCATTCAATTTTTCCGACTTTATTGTAGCACATGTGATACTGACTGTGCAGGCGCGTTGGGTCAACACCAGGACCACAAAGCTTTCTAAATGGGACATCCAAAACGTCCTCTCAGTTTGCAATTTTGGGCTATTTTCCCAAATCACAAACAGCTATTCTAGATGACCTTTCCTAATAAGCGGTGATGGAACACCTCGCTCCACCCCCTCCACCACTGCTGCCTGGAAACCCACAGTATGTCATTTTAATCACACAGCTCCACATGGAGGACAATTCTTCACCAATGCCAAAACTACAGTGGGGTGTGCTGACCCCCATTATATGACTCAAAGGTCTTCTGCAGAGTTAATTATAAGCACAGCTTGCTGTGCCCTTGCCCTGTGCACTTGACAATATATTACACAGCTGTGACTGACAGGTGACACAGCCTGTGACAAACCCAGGAGGAGCTGCGTTGAAGTGGGCAGCAACGGTTGTGTCCTTGTCCTGTGTATGTGGTCGACAGCTGAGGACACCCGATAGACTCACCTGACAGAGCAGCAGCCCTTGAAGTGCTTAAGGCACAAAAGCTCTCTCCCACCCCACCTGGGCAGATGAGTGTCCTTCAGGATTCTCACTCTGACACACACATGCAGACAAACACACACGCAATGATACCGAGAGATAGGCAAGGAACCTCTCGTGTTTACTGGTGTGTTTCACCTGCGCGTGCAAACATCAGGTTTTGACATCAAAATCAGCACTGCTGACGCGCATCCACACCGGCTTTGTTTGAACTGACTGAAGCACACAGCACAAGTCTTGAAAGCTACAGCTGAGACAAAGATAATAACGGTTTCCTGGTTTTTGAATGCCTTTAAAAGGAACATCTTCCCCCAAGCATTTAAGATCTCACATATTTTACATAAAAGCCTGACAGAATCAAAGAACAAGAGCTTCTGCTAGGCCTGTACACAGAGAATTTCACCATGAAAGGGGTTGAGACAGACTTAGACCAGTTTCTTTTCCAACAGCAGAGGCTCTGGAACACTTTTCAGGAATGTGCACGTGCTCTTCTTTTCTTAGGAGATTAGAGGGTTGTTGTCTGTTTTTTTGCAAGGCATTTTGGCAACACTGTCTGAAAAGACTCCACACAAATCATCATGACAGATAATACACAGACTACATCAAAGTACTTATTGTTAAAGCCGCTATAATCAATATTTTTGCATAAGCACAGACTCTAATGAGGCGCTGCTTGCAGTAATGAACCCGTGGATAATTATCGCCAGCCTCTACAGCTCCTCTCATCTCTGCGCAGTCTTTCACCATCTTTCAGCTCACTGATTTGGTTATATGGGCATTAGCATTACTACGTTGGATCAGTCTTAGTTTTCTTACTAAAGAGGAACTGTGTCTGCTTGAAAACAGCAGACAGTCAAATTTGGTGTGTAGCTCATGGACCAGTAGAAGTTTAAGTATCAGGCATTTCTCAGGAGCAACAGGAGATGGAAAACAGACAGACAGCGAATAATAGGATTTTTCCGGTGACCAGGAACGGGAATTCTGAATAAATGCTAATGCTGCTCTGTATCTGCTGAATGTGTAACTAAACAGCTATTTGCTAACAATTTTGCCATATTAACTTTCTAGGGTAATACATCAGTGTTCTACTCAGCTTATTTTCACAGCCCCCAGTTGGCTAAAATACAATCAGTTATTGCAGGTTGAAGTAAATTACATGTCAAAGCATGTCAGCATAACTCACAATGAAATCCCTATGCACATCAAAAAGTGGCATGGCGATTGTTCATCCACGAGCCTGAGAGAAGCCCGAGTAGCATTGTAAGAACCTCAGCGATGTAACACTGACAACAACAACGACCACTCGGGACAAGCAGCGCTGATCACAATGGATCGGTCTCCAATCTTGGGTTTTCTTATCTAACTCTCTGATGGAAATAAATGGATCTTCTATGGCTTTGAATAAAAATGAATGGTACAACACAGCTTCAGTGGCTCTGAAGACCTCAACAAGCGGAAGTTAAAAAGAAGTGGCTATTGCAATGCTGGGCTACACTTAGAAGTACTTAAAAAGAAGCCGTGTTTATCGACTTGTAAGTGCTACATTTTCCCTTCTCATTACTACACCATACACACATTAGTATGAGGTGACAATATGAAGCATGAATTATTCAGTGCCTTTGCTCGGCTCATATTAAAGACACAATCTGTAGTCCGACGTGGCAGAGGACAGAAAAGGGTGGAGCATGTGGGAGAGATAACCAAAAAAAATTATCCAGATAAGCTGCATATGCTGAAACACAGTTACACCTTCTTGTACTTACTGAAGAGAGGATTTAATGCACAAGGTTGTTAAGAATGTGTAACAACCTGATACTCTATGATGCACATGCATTGATATTTATTTCATGGTTAGTTATTTCATTCTTTCATCTGTATGAATCGGTGTCACGATAGGGCTGAAAGGAGAGAAAAGGAAGTGTTCCTCTCAGTCTCTAAATTGTTAATCCTGTCCTGTTCCTGACATTCAATTGTCATTTCCACTTATTATCTGTAAGCAACCTTGAGCCAGCCGGCGCACCCCCACCCACACACACACAGATGCACAGTGTTTCCACTTGCTAAGTGCACATTATTTGCAGTACGCTTCATTTCACCTTAGCTAAGGCTGTTTACTCTACATACTGTGAGTTAATGAGACTGTGACAATTAATCCCACGTGTTTACAAAATGCCAATGTTGTTCCAGCATCTTTGATGAAACGCTACACAGCGGCAACAGGGAACTCCACAAAGAAAGAGATGTATTCTTAGTGCTTCTGTGCATATTTTAGTGCCGCAAATAACAAACTACCACTGAGGAGACACTTTCCTCTTGGGAAAGGACCAATTCTATCAGAACATCTGCAATGGGCAGACATGTCTCCGATCACCACACGTCTAATGAATGCAGCAGGTCCACATTAAAAACTTTACATCAGCCAGATAGCGCCCTGCCCTTGTTGTATGCAATCTAAAGGTGGCAAGGTGCCCTGCATAATGTTCATTTTGGCATTACAATAGAGTGTGACATGAATATACTATCATGCCACTGTCTTTCATGGGCTTGTTTTGTCTGAGATTTATTCTTGCTGTAAAGGGTCTTGAAGCCTCCGATGTTTACACAGGGGATGAGCTATCACAGCTATCTGAATGCATCTAGGAAACAGCACAGCTTAAGGTTTTCCCTGAACTACCATCACCTTAAAACACATACAGCAGATGTGCAAACAATGTCAGGGCCTAAAACATTCGAGACCCAAGAGTAAGGTGCTTGTAACAAGCGCTGGTCGCCGTGCCTCAGAGCCTGAAAGGAACAGTGCTGCAGTCTGTGCAAAAAGGTATTTTACAGAGGCTCAGGAGGATGGATATAGCTGACACTCACATCTCTGCTCAGCGGCAAGGAGATGGGGACGTCATACTGTAAATTGCCGACAGAACAGGAAAGCTGAATCCTGTGAAATTTGCATTTTAACAGCCGCAGTATACAAAAGTGTCAAGAGCCACCGCCATACAAGATGATACACTGAAAACCAGAAAAGGTGAAGGAGAGAATACTCGAAGGGAGACTGACTTTGGTCCAAACCGGTGGGCGGCAGAAATTACATGAAGAAACATTTTTAATATCTGAGTTGGCAGTTTTACATCAGCTCTGCAACTTCCTTTTCTCATCAGAGTCTGCTGAAGCTGTACTGGAAGCAAAACCAAAAAATAGACGGTAATTATGTTTTGTTTTTTTCCCCACAGATTTTCTGAAATGTTTTTTTTAATTGTGCAATAAGCTGAAAGTGCACAGAAGACTTGATAAATGTCAGTCACTAAATTACAAGCATTAGTCTGGATTTATATTCAGACTGCATATAGAAATTGCTTCATTTTGAGGTTTTCGGATTCTCCTTTGATTGCCTAGTCAAGGTATCAAAGGTGAGACCAATGATCAACCTGAAGTGTTAGGCTAATTAACCTAATTAACCTGACACTTGTGTGTTGTCATAGCACCCTTTGATGTGAAAATATGTAGATTTTCTGATTGGATGAAGAAGCAGTTAGACCTGCTCCTCCAAATTAATCAGGCTTGATTAAATTCCCAAAAGACTCACAAGGAGGAGGAGCAAAGTTTCTGTTTTTAAGGAGAGGAAAAAACTGTATTTTAAGAAGCAGGTAAAGATATACAAAATCATCTGGATTGCCTATAGTAATTCTGCCATAGCTTTAGAATCTTTTATGGACAGCTAGATCCATCCATCCATCCATTCGCTTCCGCTTATCCTTTTCAGGGTCGCGGGGGGCGCTGGAGCCTATCCCAGCTGTCATAGGGCGAGAGGCGGGGTACACCCTGGACAGGTCGCCAGTCTGTCGCAGAGCTAACACATAGGGACAGACAACCATTCACACTCACATTCACTCGCACATTCACACCTAGTGGCAATTTGGATTATCCAATTAACCTATCCCCACTAACTAAAATATATTATATAATAAAAATCAGCACATGCCATGGTAGGGTTGCACAGTTGTATTACAGCAAGAAGGTCACTGGCATGAATCTACCATCTAGCCAAAGCATTTCTGTGTGAGCTTGTTCTTTTTGTGTACTCTGATGTACGTTAACTGATTATTCTAAATTGCCCGTAGGTGTGAATGTGAGTGTGACCTATCGAGGGTATATCCTGCCCATGGCCCGACAGCAGCTAGGCTAGGCTTCAGCCTCCCTACGACCCAGAATCGGATAAGTGGAAGAAAATGGATGCATGTATGGATGGATATTCCCTGATTTGTGCTCGGTGGCAGATACCATTCTCTTAAATTACCAAACAACAGAATGCTTTAGTTTCCCATCCACTGCACAATGGGACTGCAATTCATGATCAAATCCTTTCCTTTTGATCTAGATTTTTAATCACTTGTTCCCTGTTTTATTTGAAAAGCCAAGCTAAGCATTAACTTTGAAGGGATACTATTTCTGACGTTAAATCTAAGGACTGTGGCATGACCATGGTAAAAGATTCGTGGTAGAGAGGTGATCAAATAATTTATAATCTCTTTTCTTTGCCCTCACGGTGACATCTGTTTTAAAAGAACTCTAATCTGAGCTGATATAAAAGGACTTTAAAAAGCCATTTCACTGGCTTTTGTGCATGTGTGTGTGTGTGTGTGGGCACGTGTGTGTCACTGTCTCCCAAAGAGAAAGGACAGCCAGTGATATGTGAAAAGGTTCCCATAAAGCTTCCTCGCTGGAAGGACAACCCTGTTGTATAAATGGCACTATATCCTTTTTACTGATATAAACACAAAGAGCTCTAATTTACTTACATAGGCTTCAATACTAATAGTCACTAAGCCATTCGCCTCGTTCTCTCCCATTCATTTTAGCCTCTTTCATCCATTTAGGTGTTGCGGGATAATACAAACAGCTCACTGATATTTTGAAAAATCTAATTAGCCCTGAAGATGTACTCTGAATGCTGTTTGAGTGCACTGATTGTCAACTTAGTCTTGTTAGAGTACTTGTAGTTTGAGCACAGCCTGTGGTATCATCCTTCCCCAAACAGACAGGCTTCTCTTTTCCTCCATCTGGGGATGAAAATGGCTGCTAAACACCGACTGCTCCTAAAGACATGTAGTAGTCACATCTGTGTCCCTGTCCTCGTCCAGCTGGTGCTGTCCCTCATTCCGCCTGCTCTTTTTGTCCCCCTCCCACCAGTGTGGCACAGCTATCTCCCAGTATCAGCTGGAAATGTGATGGATGACAGGTGGAGGGGGAGCGAACAGGGCTCCACAGAGCCCGTCAGGCTCGCTCCCTCTATCCATTAGTCTTCCATTTAGCCCAGAGCTGGGCCAGCCACCCTGATCACACACACACTTGAATTTTCTGGTCAATGATAAATCCTTAACCTTCCTGCTGCAGGATGAGCCCAGCCTTCTTTCACAGGAGAGAAAGAGGCCACCGCGGTTCATCACTCAGTCTTTAGCCACTCAGACCAACCACTTTGCTCTGCTTTTCTTTCCCCACTGTCAGATAATGCCTAATGCTACAGGAGGACCTGTCATATTCTCAGTGTCTCTCCATGGAAAATACACACCATACAGGACAGGTCTGCTCTCTATAGGAAAGGCGCACATTGTAGAGTACGGTGTAAAGGTCCGAGGTGCAGAATTTAGAATTTTTGAGGGAGAAGACTGGGATCAGCGATTTGGTGTTTTCTCTTCTTATGGCCCCTGATTTGCACCTCTTGCCACAATTCGACCTTTAATTCTCTACTTCTGTCTTGGATGAACCACTGGTGCATTGATTAGGCTTGGCAGTTAAAGGAGGGAGTGAGAGGCAGAAAAGATCACACAGGACCTGCTGAGGATTGATCAGTCGTACCAATCAGCCCCTTCTGCTGCCCTAACAAGGCCCATACCTCTGACATCTGTCCTGGGAAAACTCATGTTGAACACAGAAACACTGACATCAAAAGCACCAAATGAACAAGTAAAGGTTGTGACCTTTGGAAATGCCAGACAGTTGAATAACATAACCAAATCTAGAAGTGCATGTAAAATGCCAGAGTTCAGCATCTGAGTGGTCAAATCCCGAGGTGTTGGGGTAGAGGCGAGCTGTAAACACCGAGGCAGACGTAGATCCAGCGCACTAAGATGCAAGAAGAGGAGCATTTAATTTATACTCGGGAAGCATGTTTGCATTATCAAGATATACTGTTCAGCAAAGGCGAGGCACAACGTCTCCATCAAATCACTCATTTAAACAAGAAGCCCAAGCACTACACTGCAAGTTCAAGCCAAATATTACATTATCCCTGTGTGACTTCCTGGCATATCTAATCTTTAAGTCATTTCACATTCTACCTCCATATTCCTTTTACAAGAACAGGGTCTCTTCAGGTTAATGTAAGGAAGGCAGCTTGCATTTTGATAATGTAGATTTCTGCTCCATTTCCATCAGGGGAGTGAACGAATGAGGAAATGGCTGATTAAAATAGTACACTTGATACACACATACACACACACACACTTACAACTCCTTTGTAAGTGGATAAGACTTTATAATAACCGCCTCTATATAAACTCAGATTAGAAGTTAGTCAAGTAAGCAGGATGTGAAGCAACAGTTTTGTGGCAATGCAATTTATCACGGTGGTTGGCACTAGTGGTTTGCCTCAATGCAAGAAGGTTCTGAGTTCGACTCCATCAACTGGCCGGGCTTTCTGTGAGGAGTTTGCATGTGTTCCCTGTGTTTGCGTGGGTGCTCTCCAGACACTCTGGCTCTCTCCCACAGTCCAAAAACATGCTATTGGTGGGATTAGGTTAACTGCTGATTCTAAATTGCCCATAGGTGTGAATGTGAGTGTGAATTGTTGTCTGTCTCTCTGTGGTAGCCCCGTGATAGACTGGCAACGTGTCCAGGGTGTATCCCACCTCTCACTGGTATTGTAGCTGGCGTATGGTAAACGAACTGATTCTTATTACCTTATCATTACCTTATTACCTATTCTTTCTTTCACACTTTCTTCTATGCTTTTTTAAAAAGCATAGAAGAAAGTAGTTACTCAGAGAGTAACTTGGGGTTAGTATCTTTCTCAGGGATATTTGGGATGTATTTACACTGGCTCCAGGAATCGAACCATCAACCTTCAGATCAGTAGATGGCCTGCTCTACCTCTTGAGCTCCACCCCCCGTTACTGGATGACATGCAATCTGCCTCCTACAAATCACCGTTAGATAAACTATTAAATAGTTATTTTATTTTGCCAATGTTTACTAAATAATTTATATTAATGCTAATGTTTCTGAACTATATCGCACTTCACATCTTATATAACATATTTGGTAATTACTTGTCAGAGATTACTGATCATTCTATATTTATGCTGATTTAAAAGGGATGCTGCATGTAAATTTAGTCACAGAGACTAAATTTCATCTGGAATCCCTGGCAGGTTGATGATATATTAAATTAATCAACAAAGCCAAACATACAGGAGGCATGTGAGCATAATTCCAGGAGATATGTGAGATAAAACACATACCCATACACCCATAAAACTTATTGTTCACATCCTTCTTATAGATGCACTGCATCAATTTATTAACCATTTGCAAAGTCTTAAAAATATCAGTTTTAAGTTTATAATAACAACTAAGTAATTTTATAGAGTGGTTTACAAACAGCTAACTTCTATAGCAAATTGATTGTTAAAAATAAAATGTTGTTAACTATGCACCTACCATTTATTAAGAATTGTTATGGTAAATGTTACCAAGCTTTATAGTAAATTAAGCATATTAAGCACATAATGCAAGATCGCAAACCCAGCTCTGCCTGACAAATCAACAACAGCAAAACAAGAATGCCTTGTTGTAAGGCCTTTTTTAAGGACCTGAGCTGTTCTAATGAAATATAGACTCGATGACAAATTTCACTGTGGAGAATTCACAGATAACTAAAGATTGGGCGAAGCTCCCTGAAGCTACAGACTGCCAGCAATCAAGCTGTGAGCACAAACAGATTGTCATTTTAATCACTGAGGCAGCTTGTATGAACACTCGTCTTCCTTGATGACATTTTTTTTCCTCAAGTCACCGCTGCTCTCCAGCAACACCGCTGTTGATTTGAGGAGGTAAAGACGTATTGCAGATTTCCTTTATCATGCAGCCGATGTGGCCCTCTGAGCAGGAGCTTTGTCACGTTTTAAATAAGTCAGCACGGAGCTTCCCATGATGGGGACCAATTCCTTCACTAATAATGGGGCAGAGGAAACAATTTTAAGTCATTCTACAGTACAGTCATGGCTCTACGGAGGGATACTACACTGAAACATCTCAACAAGATTTAGAAAGATTGTTATGACATTTTATTCAGATGTTCGTGCCCCCCTCCTGACATTTGATACTCCAGATTCTTTCAAGTCAGGCTCAACAAGAGGCTGAATGTTTTATCTGGTCTATTCGCCCTTTTGAAGTGAAAATGAGCAGAATTTTGAGACACAGTCCTAATTTTAGCAACAGATTTGTGACAAATATATATTTAGGAGAAATAGTTGAAATATACAACATGAATGAAGAGATGAGCACAAATCCCAGGATGCTCACATATCCGCCGGGTGGGGGGGTGGGGTGGGTTGCTAACTGATGCAACGAATGTGGGTGGCATTGGGCTTACAGTTAATTTTACCTGAATATCTTATTTATTCACTTTCATTATGGAGCTGCTTTTTGAACAAATGGGTTAGTCTGTGGTCACAAAAAAAGAATAGCTCTGAATCCCATTTTACTTCCTGGTTGGAGATGACTTGGTAGCTATGGAAACATGGAAAAACTAGACAATAAGTCAGGATTTGCAAGTGTTTCTGATTCATTTTTAATTAAAACATGTGAACTGCATTTTAACACAAAGGGTTTCTGGCATCCTAATTAAGACAGGACTACAGTGCATGAGTCTGAGTGGTGGTTTGAGTGCATGGTGTCAGAACAACTGCATGGTGCTGTATAGCACACACATACGTGTAGAAACTGATCTTATAATTTGAATGTCAGGACAGATTAGTATTAGGCATTCAGAACATGCTTGGTACTCCCACTGCAAAGCAGCTATAAGCAAGAAAGGAAGAGGGGAAAATCTGTCTACTGTATGGAAGCATAATGGCACTGTGTCTGACACAACTGATTTGATGCGGATCTGAGGAGGAGGGCCCATGCCCTGTGACAGGGGGCTGTGATCACAGGGGGCTGTGATCACAGGGGGCTGCGCTTCTATCTGTACAGAGCAGAGCTGCTGCTACATTTGACTTTCCTGATCTCTGGATCAACCAGATACACACTAATTGCGACACATTGTGGGGGCGAACTGTGTAAATAATACATATGAAGTGCTTTCCGGCAGCACGATTTTGCACAGTAGTCATTGGAATTGGGACAGACATTATGTGCAAACCGTTTATTTATTTTTTTTGACCTATAGAAATCCAATATGAAGATCATAAAAAAGGGTAATGGAGGCACATCCACCCTAAAAACTGCAACGCTTCTGCCCGGGCTAGATAAAACCAGGTAAGTCATGCAAAGTTTTACAATAAAGTGCAGCAGACAGCAAAAACGGTGCAGGTTTTACTGTCACAAGTATAGAAAAATCAACACAAAATAAATGTAAAGTGTCCCTGTTTGCCTTTTGGCTGGACTTCAAGTGCTTTTTGGAATTAAATTAACACATCAAAAAAAACAGCAGACAGTGATTATTTCAGTCCCAGAAGAGCTAGTGTCCTTGGGCTTTTCATACATTGCACAGCATGATGCCTCCCGAAAGGCCAAATCACTAACAATTTATACAACAGGCCATCCATGGCAAAGAAATCTAAGCTGTGCAATTGGGCACATTTGTCTCTTTAGCTGACTGATTCTAAGAGTTAGCTTTAAAATTACTTGCATTGTTTGGGACATTTGGTTCTGTGTTTTTCTTAGGACAGTTTTGCACATTAGTGTGTACAAAATGCTCAGTTTGTGGCTTGAGGAGTAACACCATTGCAATACATAAATCTGTCGTAAAGTGTCATCAGTTCAATGCTTAAACCACTGAACCTGAACTCAAGGTCATCTGTGAAGATAATGATTAAATAAAAGCCCAAAGCAAGACTCGATGCAGGCCATGGATATAGTGATATACAGGAAGATGCTTGAAACACAATGTGTTGTTTTTATGAGGATTACATGAACAGGATACTCTCCTAATTAATGAGCTCAAGTGTTTTGTTATCTCTGAGCAGAGATGAGCTAGCACTTTCCACCCGTGCTGAGCTAAGCTAAGATATCTGGCATCAGATTTGGTGTAAAGACATGAAAGTCTCATTGATCTTCTCATCTCACTTACTTTAAAAAATCCTTTAAGAAAATACTGTCATGGGGGCTATTTCGAATTAAGGCTTCTAAATAATTTATTAAAGCATCCACACACAATAATATGGCCTTAAGTCTTTTAAATTTCTGACTACTAATAGTGATTAAATTACTCCTTATACAAAGTGGAAGGATAGTCCTATAATTTTTACTAGTGTCTCTTCTTATCTGGAAGTTTGAAGTACAGAGGAGTGAAACAGTCCTTGAGAATCACCATGTTTTTAACTGCTGACTACTTTTTATTTACATCCCACAACCTCCAGAATGCAACTATGTGAGATAATTAGCCATTGTCAATGAACAAGTGGCTACAAGTGTCAGGGAGGATATAATATGACCAGTTACAGTGCCAATTATAGAGTTTTAAGGGCACATTAAAGTCCGTGAAAGTGAATAAGGAAACCATTCAATTTAGTCTTATTGTGTTCCCTCCAAGAAACAGCATTAAATCATATCTCTGTACTTCCCGACCGCTAATAGGCTGAGCATCATTCGCAATTTAATGGACAATACAGTCAAACTGAGCCAAAGAGATAAGGTTTGGGTGTTATATGCTATATTTCTGGGGTCATCATCAGGGTAATGAATGCACGATCTTTTAGTCGAATCTTATTACAATAAGTGTGCTATATAACGGATGTGGTCAGAGGTGAGTGTGCCTCTCGATGCCATTTAAATCCTTCTTAATAATACCAATATAATTTAGTTTACAAGATTAAAGTTAGAATTGAATATAGATAACTGTTACTGTGCGCTTGGAAGAATCTACGAGTTACTGACCCTAAATTAAACATGAAACTACAGGCTAAAGTGGGGCCCTAGCTTAGAGACTGTAATTAATTATAAGAAAACTGCTTTGATCATGTTTGCGCTTAGAAGGGAATAAAATTGTGAGGGGCAAAGGAAAGTCTAAGTAAAAGACAGTGGATTGAATAAAACCTACCAGTTAATTAGGACTGAATAACAGATAGAAGGAATAATTGTAATTTAATTCAGTCATTCTACAAAGACATAATTACCGCTGCATGTATAATGTAGGGAGCGGGAAATGTATTGTGATCTCTGAGGCTCTGTTCTTGTCAATATATTCATCAGTAGTGAGAGCTTGGCCTCTATTAGCCTTCCAGCAGGATATTTTATTGTGAGCTTTAATGTATTTCGTATTCATCGACATCCAAATAACATGCTAGTCTTACAAGTAACATTTGGACAAGGCGGTTACAAATGTAACCAGTGATTTGAACAGAAAGAGACACAAGCATAAATTTATTCGCTAACAGAGTCTAACATAAAGTCTAGGGTGTGATATTTATGTCTTAATTGTCAGGAGGCTATTTCCTGAATCCTTTGGTTCTTTCTTCTGTTTATTCGCTACATTTGCCCTGCTTTTACTGGGACAAATGTAACTAAACAAGACAAATTTGCTTATTTTATAGCCGCCAATGACTGTCTATAGTACAGGCAGTAGCATATCGAGGCACATGTTGTGATAGGATCTTGAATGCACACCGGAGAGACATCTCAAAGCCCATTATATGATTCTTGCATGGGCTCCACAAACACCCGAGGCAACTAGCAAAGCCCTGCAATTACGCAATCTCAGAGTATTTGTCTGGCCACACGCAGCTACACAGGATTGATGCTCCCTGTGGAAAAAACAGGTTGTTGGATTATGTGACTCCCAACCCAATAACTGCTACCTCCTTGCAAAATATACCAACAATCAGATGATGATAAATCGAGAGAAACTCCTTTCTTCCATCCGGACCTGTGCTGGCCATGGATGTGTCCACAGAGGACACTATAAGGTTGAAAGTGGAGCTGTGCGCACACCGGCAGAGAAGATGCTGTAGAGATTTCTATATCTTGGAGCTTTATAAATACTGTGTCTTTAAAAAAGCTGCTGTTTCTTTACTATACATTTATGTTTCCTTCTAAACAAGTTTTACTGGGCAATAAACACATGCAGTGTAAAAAAAACCAAAACTATATGATGTAATCCCATCACACATCCAGTGGTATATGGTCAATATATGAAAGCCATTCGTGGGTTTACAACCCTGTATTTTCAGTAAGGGAGCCGTCACAAGGATCCCAGACAGATAATAGGAGCCCCCCCATGGAGCAGTGTGGGAACAATGGGGTGTATATGCTGGAGTTTAATATCCCTCTGCTCTGCTGCTGCCTCTCGGTGTGCCCAGCTTTTGGCAGCTGTGTTTGTTAACAGAACCTCACCAAGCCAAGGCCAGACTCTCTACAAGCTAATAAAAATCTAGAAAACTTAATGAGCCAAATTTTAAATCAGCAAACTCAGCACAAGATGGGGCGATGTTTGACACCTTGTAGCACCCGCTGCGACGCATACTGAACACACGAGGAGACTCTTTACTACATGAAAATAAATCAGCTCTTTTAAATTCACAAGAGCTGTACACCGGGGTAGTTTATTCTTTCTTTGTTAACATTCTTTCTTTATTTTATTTCTACTTTTTTCGCGTATCATCGCCTCCAAAGAGGACTCTGCTGCTGATGCTATTACCCGACTGGAAACGCGAACGTTACCTGTAGTCGGCTGCCAAATAACACCAAAACACTCACAGGCTAAATATAAACAAACTACAAAGAAATTACTCATAACAACGCAGAGACGTCTGACAAGATTTATTTAATGCATGTTTGAAGTCCTTTTCTCAGATGCGTTTCGTCTTAATCATCTATATCTGTTCCCCAGAGTAATTCTTTCTTCCACTTTCAAATGGATAAGCTGTTTTAGGAAAATGGCTTATGGCTTCAA
Organism: Aulonocara sp. 'chitande type north' Nkhata Bay; assembly: GCF_057382095.1. Taxonomy (NCBI): domain Eukaryota; kingdom Metazoa; phylum Chordata; class Actinopteri; order Cichliformes; family Cichlidae; genus Aulonocara; species Aulonocara sp. 'chitande type north' Nkhata Bay. Next base: position 14,034,243 of record NC_141355.1, read on the forward strand.
TGCCTGCCAACAAATGACAAGGCATTTTCTTATTCTTTCATCACATGCTCTCCCCTGCAGAAGCACCCCAGCAGCTGCTGATTCAGTGCCTGTTTATAGCTGGGGATGATGGCTTTCAAATGAGATTGGACTATAATGAATCTGATATGAGCATGTGACCAGTATCTTGGTCTGCACGTTGGGGTCTTACGCAAAAAGAGGGAGGCCTCCCGCTGCTTTTTTATTTCTCAACCCCAGTGAAGGCTCATTTATTTCTGTTTTATTGAGACTTTTCTCTTCAGCCATTAGTGTTCTGCAGCTACAAGCCTGGAGCTGATGCAGCATGATTTAAGAGGACCTGACTTGCGATTCTATCTGTCTTTACTCCAGAGTGTATTGTTTGTAGTATGAAGATTTAAGAGAATCAGTGACTCTGTTAATGTGCAAATTAATATACAGAGACATTTAGAAGCAAATATCCTGACACTTTTGTCCCATGCGAACTGCTTGATAAAGTGAAGACGAGCTTACAGTAAATTAATTTCCATGGTCCCGGCCCCTCAAGTATGAGCAACTGCTTCTTTTTTCACTTTTTATATCCTTGTAAATTAATATGAGACAGTTTTTCTTAGATACAAACCTTGGAATTTCAGAAATTGTGATGTTTTTGAAATACAAAATCAAAATTAGAAACAATGCTTTGCGTCTTAGTTCTGACAGTTGTGGCCCCAGGGAGGTTAAAGCTACAGCAATGCTTGTATTATAAAGAACAACTTTATTCCTCAAAGACACTCATTTTAGCCCGCGACCTCCATTGGGGTCATTGCAAATCACATTACAGACAACACTGTGAGCATCACATCTCAACAGTGTCACTATTCCTGGAAGATAAGTAAGAGGGCATAAAGTTTTCAATAACATCTAAAGTCCTTGTGTTTCCCCCAGTGAGCATCAGTAATAAAGGCAGACTCCAGTACATGACCTCATTCTTTGATTTCTTGTTTCCTGTTATTTACAGTTTTATAACAGTTTGATTGTCTTTCAAGCTTTAATATGATCCTAAAACAGATCAAATTTTTGTACTTGTGGGCTTCATATCAAATTCACACTGAGCCTAATTTAAGCCTGTGTTTGAATTCTATTTTCATTTTTCTTTTGTACTTGCTCTCAGATCATTAAAGAATGAATGATTTCAATTCAATGTTATTTATATAAGTAACAACAACAGTCGCCTCAAGGTGCTTTATATTGTAATATAATAATACGGAGAAAACCCCAACAATCAGATAAGCCCCTATGAACAAGCACTTGGCAACAGTGGGAAGGAAAAACTCCCTTTTCACAGGAAGAAACCTCCAGCAGAACCACACTCAGCAAGTCATCAGCCACGACTGGTAGGGTGTGAGTGGAGGGAGATGGGTCAAAAGACACACTGTGGAACAAAGCCAGAGATTAATAACTAATTATTAAATGCAGAGTAAACACAGAGAGTGAAAAGAGGAGAGCGAAGAAAAAGCACTCATTGCAGAATAATCCATCACATTCTCCTATATCTTAATGGCACAGTGGACATTTTTCCAGCTTTCAAATGTTTCAAATAGTCTAACCTTTATTAATACCATAGCTGTTCTCCAGTCATATTGACCAAATAATAATAATATGCATAATACCGTAATAATATGTGTAATATGTGACTGTCTTTTGTCATATTGTCTTTGTTCTTATCACTTCTTCAAAGCTTCCTAGCATTATGTTTGTGTATCTCATGGGCTGTTTTGGGGCCTTATTTCTGACTGAATTGTGTGCGACTTACTGGACTTGGTCAATGCCACTTTGGAGTACTGGATGTTTGTCTTTTATTTCCAGAAAGATTGCATTTACTCTTAAAATTTTGTAGTAGAAAATGTAATACAAGGAAATTGTGCCTTTTGGAAAATTAAATCCTACCTTCCACTCTTTCAAAGATAGTATTTTGGATAATAGCCTACCTCAGATCAGGTTTTTAACTCTTTTCGGCATAATGATTTTGTACACTCAATCCCACCACAGCTGATATTTTAGGCCACTGGTTCTTGCATACATTAGTCGCCGTTGTCCATCAGTACACATAATGAAGCGTGATGGTAGGTAATTTGTTCACTGATGCACTGCCTTTTAAAGAAGATGCAAATTGATTCCATCGCAGCCACTCGTGGAGCTTTCGGTATTAACGGTGCGAGCATAGCAGGGTGCTCGCACGCAAACACGTCTCTGCAGGCACGAGCACTCGCCTACTAGCACAAACACGCACGGAGGCACTCCTGTTCACACACAGACGCACAAATGGATGCCCAGTGTTATTGCAAAATCGCTGACAGCTTTATTGAAATCTGTTCGAAAACAAATGTTTGGTAGGATGTTCTCCACAGGAGGCACACTATTAAACAAACTGCATGCAGAAGATCAGCGGTGTTTATCTGCCTGGCACACAGCTGAGACATTCAGCCGTGTGTACTCAGTGTACACACCTGCACATCTGTGCAACACGCACAGGCGCACACGAAGCAGTCACAACACCCTTTTGTAATCCAGCTGCCACACAGAGAAAGCGCAGGTAACAAATGTAACAAATGCAACAATATTTGTGGTTGCACAGATGACAATTCGTGTCTCTGCTACTGGTTTTGCACAAGTCTCTGCCAATTTAACAGCACCGATACCCAAAGAAGGTTTTTGGGTATCAGCTTTTAGGGAAACCTCTTCCTCAAGTTGAAGCATTTCATATTAACTTTGACAGATATAAGTTCTTGATTGGACAAAACTGTAATAATGATGCAATTCTCTTAGAACAAACTAGTAACATTTGCTTATCTTTGATTATTTAAAGTCTACACTCAGCGTCAGTTGTATGCTTGGTGTCTAATAAATTTGCTATCACACCAATTCCTGTCTGATTTCTTCTATGGTGTCTCCATGAAAAATATAGTTCATCCATCAAGCTAAGATTTTATGTGAGGCACGCCCTTCTGAACTCTTTTCCTCCTTTAAATATTAATTTCAAACCACATTGTACCACTGCTGTTTTATTTTTAGATATTCATGCAATAGGTGTTTTTCTCTTTGTATTAAATGGGAACTTCTTCCCATGTTACACATCTTACACGTGTTCTGAAGTACTAGTGCCTGTTTGAAAAAAAGTTGTGCAAAGCCCGGAGAAAGGTGCACTAAAAATTTTATAATTGCCTCAAGTGAGTGCCTCGATTCGCTTGACTCAATGTCAGCGGAGGTTGAAGACTGCAAGTTTGAGAAGGAGAAGAATAATAGCAGCTGTTACTTTCGGAAGAAGTGAGGCTACGTCTTGCATTGGTCAACATGCAGTCACGCTCAGTTGTTGCTTACTTTGCAGTAAACGCTGCACGAAAAGAGCAGACAAGCCCCAGTCTCCACTCCAGTGTTAATAATACATCCCCAATCCATCACCAGTTGTGTCTGTGTGTGATCCTTTGTTCCTGAATTACAGCAGTATGTTACATGGAAAGAAATGAGAATGAGTGTTTGTGTACCGAAGAAGCTTTGCTCTCAGGAAAAGTGTCACTTAAATCGACAAAATCTTTTTTTGTAAAATAATGGCAGAGTCCAGCAGGGAGGACGATGTACATGTAATAGCCCTCACCATACAGTGACTCATGCTGCACGGCAGCATTGCACCAAGACAGAAAATAGAGCAATTTCCTTTTGTGCTCTGGGTTCTCACTTTATATCGCTGGAGATTGCAGCAGGAAAATATCCTTTAAAATAATTTCCTTCATTGCATTTGATTTGCATATGAAGCATATAATACTAGGAGATAATGATGAATTATCAATGACACCTAACAAACTAAGTAGCTTGCACAGTGATGCCAGAAAACATATTATGATAATGACTTCATCTTATACATTACTGGCATGTTAAATTTAATGAGTTTAAAGTGCCTTTTCAATGTCTTTTCTTTCATTTGGCTCTCCTTTGCAAAAGGCTGCTAGTGTGCACAAATGTCTTTAAGACACTGCAAAGAGCGACTGCTGTTCATGATAAAACAGCCTCGCGAGAAAGGAATATGATTTGAAACAGTTTCTCTCCCAAACCTAACAAAGTGGGGGCACGCTAAAGCAGGCGTACAGCTATGCAATCCATAGCAATCAAATAGTTAATCCTGCTTAATCCATCTTTGTTCACAACAACCTATTCTTTGATTGTATCAATTAACATCCACAATACATCTTAAACCCCGTTGAGGAGTTAAAATCTCTACCTTTATATCATCTGGTAATGAAGTAGCTGCATGTAGAGTCAACTTTTAAGCTTGGTGTAAATAATGGCTTATGGTGTAATGAAAAAGCAATCTAGCATTTACTCAAATGGGTTTGTGGAATAATAGCTTTCTGCTGGATGACGACTTACAACGTCTGATGAGATACAGCAGCATGACTGCCACTTAGAGTTTCACCCAGAAAACTGTTCAGCAGCAGTCAGACCCGTCTCCCTGTAATTGTGTTTATAGTGCTTCTACTTTTTTTTGTCAGATTTCTTTCCGCAGTCTCCAATTACTGCCTATTACTTTCAATTACATTTTTTTTTACCTCAATCTTTGTTTGAACACAATAAAGTTAATGCTGTGTCAGCTGCATGTCTTATGGCATTTATCTATGGTAAATGGCCTGTATTTATATAGCGCTTTACTAGTCCCTAAGGACCCCAAAGCGCTTTACATATCCAGTCATCCACCCATTCACGCACACATTCATACACTGGTGATGGCAAGCTACATTGTAGCCACAGCCACCCTGGGGCGCACTGACAGAGGCGAGGCTGCCGGACACTGGCGCCACCGGGCCCTCTGACCACCACCAGTAGGCAACGGGTGAAGTGTCTTGCCCAAGGACACAACGACCGAGACTGTCCAAGCCGGGGCTCGAACCGGCAACCTTCCGATTACAAGGCGACCTCCCAACTCTTGAGCCACGACCGCCCCGGCACCTCTAAAATATTGACATTCAAAATGTTTTTTGAAGCATGTTAACAATTAAGTAGGTAGTCTTTGTTTCAGCCGCTGTTGCTTCTTCTTCTTCTTTATCATTCTCCCGCAAATTGGGACAAATCTCACCAGGGAGTATTTCAATATTTTGAAACCGAGCTGGGAGAACTGATGTGGTTTGAGATTTTAAAATTTCATTTAAATTTGTGTACACTATATAAACTTTTAAGAAGAGATTGTAGCCACTGTGATGCCACCCTTTGGTTTTGGACCCAACATTTTAATGCGTTAGCACCAGCATTTTTACCGCTGTCATGTTAGCTGTTCCGTGCCACAGTTTACAACATTTGGATGAGCACACTTAGCTTGCAAATTGCATCCATAAACCATATTGGTGCTCAGCAGAGACGAACATATCTGCTAACACACATTAGAGCTAAATAACTGCTTGATAACATACATACACAGCCCACAGTTAAATATGTTTGTTGGATGACTCAAATAAAAATGCATCAACATTACAAATATGTCAGAAATATTATGTTCATTACCTTCATTTATTGGGGGTCCTGTCCTGTGGTGGTCGTGGGGTTACACTCAGAGAGAGTTTTGAGTTTTCAGAGTTACATTTCTGCTTGCTTACCTTTGTGTGTTAGTTCCTTTTATTTTACAGTTTAATAGTTCCTTCATTTTGTTTTTCCCCATCTGTGTTTTCTTTATGTTTTTGTCCCTTTTTAAGTTGACTTTTCTGTCTGAGTTTGCTAGTTATCATTTCTTGATTCCTGTTAAACTAACTGCTGGTTAGTTGTCTTCTGTGTCTTGTATCTGCTTTTCTTTCCTCCCCTGTGATTGAGATGATGCCACGGTGTCTTGTTTCCCCCGGCTGTGTGTAAACCCAATTAGCCCTCAGTGTGTGAGTTCATATAGTCCTGTTGTTCCTCTGTTCAGTACCTCAGCGTATGTTAATCTTTCATCCTGTTGCTTCACCTCATGTTTGTTTTTTTAATAGATGGATTTTACAGGCTGATTTATGTTTTGGACATCTAATAAAGGGCTGTTTTTTTTGCTATTGTAGTTTGGGGTTTTGTTGTTCTTTAAGCGTGCCTGCACACATTTGAGTTCCCAATCTCTGCATTACATGACAGTTGGGGTCTAGCAGACATCTAGAGGAACTGTTAATTAAAGTGGCCATGCCCCTACCTCTAGTATCCAGGTGGATGAGCTATAAATTAAAAATTCATCCCTCGTAAATATCATGAACTATTCATAGCGATGGAAACAATAGACTGTAAAAATGATTGTAAGGCACTAAATTTGTGCATTGTAACATGGGAGTCTATGGGCGTTGACATGCATTGGGAACCTGCTTCAAGTGGCCACAACAGGAACTGCAGTTTTGTGCTTGCTCTGCTTTAACTTCCTTTTTTCAAGTCTCTTGTACATTAATCAAAATTTTAAAAGGAGCACTTGTATGGTACTAACTGAACCTTAAGTGGTTAAATATTTTCACAAAAATGTCAGCTGTCCAAGGATGGGTAGTTTCCAATTTTTCCATTTCTTTTTTTTCAAGGATGATGCATGTTTTTATTAATTCAACAGTTCATCAAATTAAAAGGAGAATTTGGTAAAGACTCTTCTATTCCAGAGTAAATTGCACTGCCCCTGGAATATTATTTAAACATGGTGGCCTCCAAACTAGATACCTCCACCTTGTGCATGTAAGATGGTGATAATGGATTTTAAAATGTTAGCCATAATGGTCTTTTTCTAGAATAATTCAGGCAATTTTCTCTTTCATTTGACATTTAAACCTTTTTATTTTTTTTCCAGTGGATGATGGCTTATCAAAGGGAGAGGAGACAGGAAATAGAAATGTGTTCATGCCAGGATGACTGATGATAGTAACTACAAGTAGCGACGATATGCTCCACATCGAAATCTGTCTGCGTTTGAGGAAAGTAAGCTACAATAAAAATAAGCAAAACTTTCCAGTTCCTGAGTGACAGAGCCTATTAACACAGAGGAGGTCAAATCAAATCAGAACCCGTCAAATTAAAAGTAGCATGTCAACAGAGAAATGCCCCAGCAAGCCATACCCTGCTGTGAATTCACAATGCAACAAATTGGCCGGATGATTGGCTATTAAGAATATTCCAAATTAGCTTTCTTTGCATAATATCTATCACAGTGTGAACCTTTCAGCATAATGGAGCAAAGTAAGGTGAAAACTGAATTGGAGAAGAGGAAAGAATGACTGAAGGCTCAATGACCATTTCAACTTTCATTTAAATCTGACCTTTTTCATCATGTCCATTGAGAAGAAGAGGATTTTTGTGCAAATAGTGCGTATAAATTTATGAGCATGCAGAACTAACCCCCGGATTTTGGTTTTAAAGAGCGGGGATCTAATAAACATTTTAAACTAACTTAGAGCCGAGGGTCTGTTTGACTAATTTCACACGATCATAAGCTCATTCTGCATTCGTGGATACAGCCAACAATGGCTGACATAGAAGTGCGTAGTACACAAATGATAATGATGTTGTGAATATAGAGATCAAAGTCTTCTCGCTCTGGCGATTAAGTGTCCTAACAAATGCATGTATGAGGACAGCCTTATCACCTAGGACCACACAGAGGCCTTTTCATATCTGTCGCTCTCAGATGGCCAACCTGCGCCTGGCATGCGTAACGCTGCCAAATAAAAAAAACAAAACACCACAGGCACTGCCTCTGCGGGCAGCCTGGCCTGTTCATTTGACTGATCAAAGAACTCATTCAGACTTTCGCAGTTCGGAAAAAGAAAGTTTAATGCTTATCACTTCAGGACAAGTAGTAGGCGATTAAATGAAGCACGAGAAGGGCAAGTCTGGAAATTTTCTTTGGCTTGTTAAAACTAAACAATGCAAGCTGCCGTTAACTTGTTTACCTCAGCTCCAATTCTGGCCCTAAAACATCTTCTGTGCATATTTGTTGTAAACTCGGGAAATTGTTGTTTTTATTAGTGCACAATAAGAGTGCTACAGCTTGATATAAGTATCGGTACGCTTCATCTTAATATTGCGTTCCACCTAGTTTGTTTTCCTTTTTACATAGTTTGATGAATTGGTTTGACCCCTTGTTAGAGCATCTCTGGAGGTTTATAAATGTTCTAAACCAGTGTGATTAAGATCGCCTTCCGTCATTACACTAATGGACATGCATTTTAATTAATGGCATCCTCATTTGCATCACATGTTAATTATCTAAATCATTTTGTCTCATCTGTTCATTGTAATTAGTACCTATCAGCAGCTTCACTGAGTCACTGCATTTCTGAGAGATAACCCGGCTCTTCCTGCACTTACTGAAGATATATGTGGTTAGCTAGAAAATAAGTTATGAGGTTGTGGTAAGATGAAATAAAAACAACTATAATATATCTATTATAACATAGAAGTTCATTTTACACAGCATATAATTCATACCTTGTATGGGCTATGAAGTGTACCGTCTAAAGGTTCGTTAACACACAACTGTTTTTGCTCGCTTTCTTTTCAGTTCGGTTTATGTGCTGTTGTCATATAAATATCTTGAAACGATAGCTCAGAGAGGGGCTCATTGTCTCGTTTTGATCTCAAAGCTTCCCGCAGCTAAAATTTCAGTCTGCTCTGGAAGGGCACTGTATATAACAAGTCTGGTATTGTGTTGCAGCAACATGTCAGTTTACTCACACAGACTCACAACAAATGTGGAAAACATTTTAGGAAATAAACTTTTTTTTGCTTTCTTGAAGAAATTTCGATGACACCACGATGAATTGGGATGTCACCAGAACTGGTATTTACCTTCCTGAAAACACAATGGCACTTGTATTTTTTAATACTGTAGGCAGTGAAGGTTACAGCTCTTCTGAACAGGCGGAGGCAGCATACACCTACAAGTTTTCTAGTCTTATGGCCACAAATGCAACTCTCGCAGTAGCTCTGTCCTTGACGTGGGTAAGAAAGGTAGAGTCAGGCATGGAGGGATGATGTGGGTGACCAAGGGATGATAATTGATAAAATGAGGTGATATTTAAGCGATTATGTCGTGATTTTCAGACCAAGGGATTAAATTCAGCAAAGCACCTAAAAGACCAGCATCCAGATCTGTTCTTCGTGAAGCAATATCGTCATAAATTATCCACCTCATTCTGTCCTAAAGTACATGGTACCTAAAAATATACTTTTTTTGTGAAAGCTGGCACTGCCAAAAAATCAGCCATGTTTCATGGGCAAAAAAGTTTGTAATGACTAACATTGCAAAAATACTAGCACAAATGAACCTTATGCCTCATATTAACAGTAATGTGCAATCAACAACCCTTCTAACATTTTAGTCTGTGAGCTCTCGACAAAATTAAATGTAAACATTTTTAATAAACAGCATGTCGGTGAGTTAAAACAACTTTTTAACAAAGGAACTGAGAATTCTGTAAATCTACTTCTGTTAATATTATATTATTTCTGAGGTTTACAGATGATATTTTACTGTTTAATCCTTCAAAAGAAAAAGAAAAGGCAACAAAAATTATGGACAAGACAATATACTGATCCTGACAATATTCATCAGACAAACACACATTAATGCTGAAGATAATGTCCCAAATACTAAACTGATCCTTAGAGGAAGTGGAGGAACCTTAGAGGAACCTTTTCAACTTTTTATTACTTTTGTATAGTTTTAAACTGATTTGCCTAAAATGAGACAAAACACAAACGAGGCTCATGTTTGACTGAAATCATTCTTAAAAAGTTTTTTATGGATATGGTGATAACAATGTTGAAAGTGATGCGTTCCAACAAAATGTCTTATTGTAATCACTTTACATCTTTAGCTGATTTCAATTCTTGTATTATTTTTACTAGGTCATTACTTTTATTTTTAATGCACGAAAGCACAAGAGCATGACGATAAAGTCCTGAATCCAAGACAGAAACAACTATATACTGCTAACTTGCGTTAGACAACATGCTAACACAAAGCTAGCCAACAACCCAGAGTGATGCTAAAGCTGACCCCAACCCAGCACCCAGATCCTGATCTTCAGCAGCTAACAAAAGCTATGATGAGCAGTCTGACTTGCAGCACTGCAGTGCAATCATTGTGCGATGACCTTAAAGTCTCTTTGGTCCTGATTTCATCTTTACTGTACGTTGTTTTTTGTGTTCATGCATAAACATAAAAAAGACTGTATGTATGCCCTCATTAGGATAGGATTATGTGTCGGCATTTGGGACTGTAGCCTCAGGTTTATACTGTTACAATTATGTGACTGCATTTCAGGTCATTTTACAGAGCAATGCAAAATACAACGAGTAGTGTAGTGAGCTGCTCTGGGATTGAATTAATCAATGTAATGGTTTCTTTTAAGGAAAAATAATGAACAATGTGTAATGATGACATTAATTGTGAGTAACAATGTAAGCATGAATTCTTCTAGTCACTGTAAAAGAACAACAACAACAAAAAACTGTAACTGTAAAGCCTGGTATAGCTTGTTTCTTGGCCTGAACCACAAACTCCTTTGGTTCTATTGGTGAAAGGTTTCACCCACAAAAGGGTTAAATCACATTACATTTCTCACATGGCCACAAAAAACGATCAATGAATTAATTTGACCACAAATGTCAAGGAGCTGTTAGCTACATGGCACCTTTTCTTGTATAAATACCGTCATGAAAGAGGACGACTCTCCTCAAACTCTTTCCAGTCATTTATTCTGTATCCCAGTGCAGCCAATCACAAAATGAAGTCGTCGTCGTTAGACTGTGTGCTACATTAATGTTGCCAGCTGACTTCGCAATCAATAATGATTTGATCAGTTGAGTACAGAAGCAGAGCAATTACTGCTTACCTCGGTTAACAGGTGGCGTTGATAAGCTGAAATCAATCATTATTTTATTTTTGACTTAAGAAAATTACAGAAAATGGAGAACAGCTATATTGAAGTGAAACCCAACACGGGTGACTGTGGAGGGCGAGAAGAACAGATGGAACGAGCAGGGAGCGAGGAGAAAGGAAAACCGATTCTGCTATGTTCCAGCTGTTCCAGTGTTTCAGTGAGGTGACACCAGGCCTTATTAATGTTTTTTAAGAATAATGTCCAGATTTTTAAGATGGAATATACTGAAAGGATAACACGGGAGTCAAGAGACACTGGCTGCAGAACCTCACTATGTGAGACTGACAGAAAAACTCTTCAGTAAGACATTTTATTGAACAACAGAAAGAAATATGTTCTTACCTGAGAGTAAACATCTCCACAGGAGAGTAGGCTGACACAGTGATAAAAGCAGAGCCAGTTTCCCTCTGCCTCATGGGTGTGGCTGGCACCAAGACCATAAAGTTATTATCCAGCCTGTGTTCAGCAAGAGGTGGCTCAGTGGGGTTCTGGTAGAGCCTCACACCGCCAATCCTCCTCAAAGGCGTTGAAGTATAGGAACCAAACAGCCCTTCCTGACTTGTGCGGATGAAATTGTCCTTTCTGGATTCATCTGAGTGGCACCCTGCGTCTGTGGACTGCAGCACGTAGTAGAGCTCCACTGGGGTGCCCTCGGACACTTCGTGATTCCTCTGGCGTCCTGGCACGACGCTAGGTGGGCTGAACCAGCTGGCCAGTGGCTCCAGCTCAGCCACACACAGTCCCAGCTCCCCCCTCAGCTGGCAAGTACCACGTACCTCCTGGGTTTCATGGAAAGCAAACATGTGCACACAGGGCAGCTTGTCGATGGCACTGTAGTCATCCCAGTCCCTGCCTGCAACATAGAACAACACCTGGACTTTGGGCTTGGTCAAGTGAATTCGGGAATTCATGATAAAGGTCTGCACCTTCCAGTTAAAGGTAAAAAGAGAAGAGGCAGGAAAGGTCCCCGGGCTCTGCAGGAGCTCTAAGGGGACAGGCTGCTCCACAGAGAGGGGCCCATAGCTGGCGTTCACAGAGGGCAAACTTCTGGCCTGGTAGATGAAGAAGGGCTCGGTCCGCGACACCAGGGTAGAGTTCCTCATGAAGTCCTGGTTGGCCTCCTTCAGGAAAAATCCCAAGTCAGCATTGAGGAGCTGATAGTTGACAGGCAGGTACGTGGGGATAGAGGAATATCTCTGCAACCCCTCTAAGACTCGACAGTCGGTTACTAAAAGACAGAAGAGAAAAGCCAGTCAGTGTAGTCTTATAATAGAAGTGCTTTTATAACCTATTTCACCAAGATGATGTAGAAAGACACAAATAAAGCCAAAACAGAAACTAGAAGGAGCATTTTGAACGTGCAAGAAAAGTGTTGTAACTACACATATCTCTGATAGATCACATACACTAAGTCAAGTAAGGATTCAAGGTCTTCTGAACGAATGAAAGCTTGATCGACTCATTAGTCCAGTATTGTTATTTGACTTCTGACAACATGAATCAGCTGAATAAGTGAATTTCAGTAAATTAAAAAAAGATGTGTTTCTTTCTACTAAATAAGTCAGAGCTGTTAATTGTTCGACTGACACAAAGAGCATGTATCACAGGCAGCAGACACTGAATGAATGCATTTATTGTAAAAGGACATCAGTTACCTCCTTACATGTTTCTTTTCCTTTTTTTTTTAGTACGGTTAATACGTATAAAATCCTCACTGTAAGCCAAGACTCTAAATATTTTCTTCAGACTATAAAGGAAGGATGTCTCAGGAAAGTTTTAATAGAAAAAATGGACACTAGGAGTACTGTTCATTTAATGAGGTGTAAGAAATCTTCACATTTATTTCAACAAAGTCATTATTTTGACTCTAAAGACTAGTAGGTGGTTCATATTCATGTGTTTTAAAGGGTCTGAATCCTGTGATCTTTTATATGAATAAAAACAGATTTAGATTAATACAAAAAGATGACGTCATTGAATTTACAGTGCCGTATTTTTTGTATGACAGAGCGTGAGCTTTTGTGCCATTTAAAGTCTCTTAGTCTTCTCCATAGTGTGTATTGTTGGCATTTGGCAGTGGAATGACTTTAGATTGCTGTAAGAATGAAATGCTTGTGTGCTGTAATTGTATTTTAAAAAGCCTGAAAAAGGACAAGGAGATTTAGACATCTGAGAAGATTATCGAGACAGAGATTTTCTCTGCAACATGTTAGAACTAGTGCTGAAACAATGAAGCAATTAACCAGTAATGAGAAATAATAATGAGGCAGAATTTTTGCAGTTAATTAATAAGTATACCCTTCTGGCCCCCAAGCTCTAAATGTATGCACTACATTTATATATTTATATTCCTGAATTTTGCTGCAATTATACCACTAGAAACCCCACATTATCTGTGCGCTTTAATTAGAAATGTGCAGCATCGAATTATCCATTTATCAGTATAACATAGCCTATGAGGTTCAATATAAAATCAGTTAAAATGTAATTATAATTACAATTAAAACCAGCTTTCTAAATCACAAGAAGTCCATAGAGACTGACAATACTGTTCTTATAACCCGAGGAACTTCACAGAACACATAAAGAAGGTTTTAATGACAACAAGCGTGTGCTTTGACCTTCTTCTCCAGAGCAATCGGCTACATGATTACACTTCCTTAGTACACTTTCATCCTCATGCTGGCTGCTGGAGGATTTCTTTCCTCTGATCACCCTTGTAAATCAAACGTCCCAGCAGGTTACAAATCAGACAAGGATTTGGACTTCACGGTGCTCCTGCCGGCCTTAATGTTGCTCTCCTACCGTTGGATGGAGAGAAGCAGTCAGTGTCCAAACCTCAAACCATGCAGAAATGGTCCCACTTAAAGAATCACTTTGTAAAGACTCGGTCTTTACAGCAGGAAACACAGATTTCTGAGCTGCAGAACAACACTGGGCAATTTGTGTTTTTCCTGACCAAGCAGGAGCTTTGTGTCAACTGCTGGCATGAAGCGTTGTTGTATACGTGCCATCACACTGCTGGCAGAAGAAAAGCTTTATAGCCCAGTCAGTGACCGATTCATTCTCTGGTTCCTGGGAAGCAACATTACTCTCACTCTCCTGACTGAGCCCTCATGTGTCAGAGAAGGTGAGAGCAAAGAGCTCTCTGCATTGAGCACCTCTCCTCGCACCATGTTGAAATGTGACTTAATGCTTTCACTGCTGGTACAAAGACATGTAGGCGACTCATCTGTGTGCTTTTATATACGAATGAAGAAAAAACAATCTGGAAAAAACTATTTCCAGCCAAGAAATTTAAATTTCATTTAAAATTTTCCAAAACATGCTGTACAAACTGTATTAAATACACAATCAATCCTCAAATGTGGAAAGATTTGATGTTTTTATTTTAGTATTTTACATTTTTTTATTATTTAAAATATTTTATTTTTATTTTATTTATTTTAAATGTTCCCTTCATTTTTTAAAATGATCATTTTATAATCATGTCTTGCATTATTTCTTCTAAGAGGTTTAGGAGCTAGGTAGTCCCCCTAACCCCCTTTTAATTTTTGAATGCTGAAATAAGAACAGCGTTCTCTGGAAAAGTCATCATCTTAATAGCAGCATATGTTATTCTGCAACAGCCACTCAGTCATAGTCAAAAGAAGGTATACCTGTTAGATTCAAGGTTTACGTGGTGTGGCGGGGTGTGGTCTGCAATCATGCCCCGCCGGCTTTAAAATCTGTACTGGGTCCTGTCCTGTTGGGCTGTGAGCTGCAGACGACTGAGTTGTGTATACAGCAACTGTGTGATAAGTGTAAATAAAATATGCTGAAAAGCATTGTAATGCCATCGGGTCTGCCGTGGTTCTGTTAAACATGGGTTTCCATGACATAATAAAAATATTACATACAAGCCCAGATGAACAACAATATTACCTTAAATCTAAGTCAAAATGCAGAGGCAGTGAAAACCTAAGCACAGCCATGACAGTGTTTGTTTTTCATGCACTTTAGTTTTTAATTAAATTATACATTTTTACTTCTATCAGTGAAGAGCAATGATAAGGATTTCATATGCTTCCAAACCTTTTACTGCCATATAAATAAAAAAAATTACCCTTGGCCATGACTGTACACCCCATGATTCAATTAATCGTAGAACTACATTTAGAAACTTCACTTGAAGCGTTGGCCTCAGTCAGTCTCTCATATGATTATACAGACGTCTCCGTCCGCTCTTCTTTACAACCTTACTTCAGCTCAGTGACGTTTGCAGGCATTTATACACAGCTCTCTTAAAGTCCTCCAACAGCATTTCAGCTGTGTTGACGTCTAACTTTAATTATTTTATTTTTCAGTCATCTTGGTCTAGATTTGCTGCTGTGCTTGGGATCGTTGTTCTGTCTCATGTCCGATTAGGGTGATGGCTCTGATCAAGACTGTTGGTTAAAACTAATTTATCAAGTAATAACCTTGTTCTTCTGGAGCTTCAGCCTCTTTAGACTTTGACTCTTCTCTAAGCACCTTGGAGGTAGGTGAAGAAGCCAGAAATCTTTATTGTGTTTCTACAATAGCATTCAAATCTCCTCAAATGTTAGTTGTCAAACATATGGCCTCACATTTGGCTCTACAATACTTTGGTATACACAGGATTACATTTTCAAGACTCCATTTTCATCTTGTCTGTCCAAAGGACATTGTCTAATGGTTAGATCAGATGCAGCTTTGTTAGCCTAAACCATGCTGCTGGGCTCTCTTCTGTGGGGTGATCGTGGCTCAAGAGTTGGGCGTTCGCCTTGTTGAGGTTGCTGGTTCGAGCCCCGGCTTGGACGTTGTGTCCTTGGGCAAGACACTTCACCTGTTGCCTACTGGAGGTGGTCAGAGGGCCCGGTGGCGCCAGTGTCTGGCAGCCTCGCCTCTGTCAGTGCGCCCCAGGGTGGCTGTGGCTACAATGTAGCTTACCATCACCAGTGTGTGAATGGGTGGATGACTGGATATGTAAAGTGTTTTGGGGTCCTTAGGGACTAGTAAAGCGCTATATAAATACAGGGCATTTACCATTCTGTAACCCTTACAAACAAGCTATAATTGGTCAGTGTTTTTCTAATCGCACTCTGATAAATGTAACATTTACATGTAGAGCCTCTTGGTTTTTTTGACAGTTTCTCTGAGTATTGCACAGTCTGACCTTGGGGTGAATTTGCTGGGATGTCCCCTCCTGGGACAGATTGGCAGCTGTCTTGAATTCTTTCCACTTGTGAATAATCTTTATCACTGTAGGATGATGGATTTTAAATTGTTTGGAAATGGCCTTAAAACACTTCCCAGATTGATTGGCAGCAACAATTGCTGCTGACGTCGCTCCGTCTTGGCATTGTTTTAACACACACCTGAACGCTTCAGAGCAGCAAAATGTCAAAACTTCAACTTTGATAGAGATAATCATGCTTGTTAATTAAGTGCCTTTATCAGAATCTGGATGCTATTTCCCCTCTTAAATCATATGGAAGCAGTAAGTGTGTGTTGTTCTTCTGAGATTGTCTTTACCTATTTCAAAAAAGCACCAGCTTGTTCTTTTTGTTTGTTTAGTTTTTTTTTTATATCCTCATACATAAAAAAGAAATTTGAAAAAGGGTCGACTTTCTTTAAAGCATGACAATAAAATGTCCCAGTTTCAAATATTGATCTATTTTCTCTGTTCTTTTTTTTGTGTTAAATACAGGGTTTCATTTGAACAATATTGAATTTGGTTTTATTTACATTTAATATAGCACTGCAGGTCTTTTGGGGAAAAGGGTACTAAAGGTTAAGTGATTCAGTTAATCTTCAGTAAGGCTGCTCTTGGTAATGCCAGACAAGATGGATCATTATTACAAGCAAATTACAAGTAGAAGAGCCTCTGAATAAAATGATATAACGCGTTAAAAAAACAAAGCTTTAAACAACTGAGCAAGCTTACCAAGACTTCTGTATGATTAAAAACAAAGACTTCTGCATTAACTAAATTAGTTAGTCTGGTGGAGAGGATGAAATAGGACATAAAATTATGGAAATGAAATAAAATCTAGGACCTTTGTATATCTGCATCAAACACTCGAGATCAGTCGCGTGCCACATGTAGGGTAACATCTTTGTTAAACCACGACTGTTTGCAGTGCTTATGCTATGTCACCCTGTGTAAACATAAGCATGCAAACCTTGTTTAGGACCGGTGCCTGAAAACTGACAATGAATTCATAAACTGGAAAATAATTCTACCTCAAGCCAAATAAAGTCTGTAAATCTCTAACCCAAATCCAAAATAATGAGAATCAGCAAGCCTGTGTCATGGATCGGAATTAATAAATCATACAAAGCTATTTTAAGATGAATCACTCGCTCCTTTGTTCCAGGGAGGAGAAATTGAACAGTACAACCCTACTCAAACTCTAGTAGTGCTTTGTTTTTTTGTGCAGCAGGGATTTGACTCAGATATCTGGACCCTGAGAGAACATTGCTTAAGGCACTGCCTTTTAAACAAAGTAATTCTTTTGGAGTCTGTGTGGGCCCTCTCCAAGCTGCAGCTCCTTCTGTCACCAACTTTCCACCCACTATTTCCCCACTTTGCAACAGAGGCTAGACTTGATACAGCAATATATAGTGTAGCAGGTACTGCAGTTCCAGTGGAGTAAATGTTCCACATTCAAAATTCAGAGGAAATCTTTTAGCAAACTTTTTATCAGCTAAATCTCTGAGAACCCAACAAAAGCAGGAACTTCAAAAAACCTTTAATTTAAAAAAAAAAATCATTCATAATTATTAGCACAGCATGCCAACTTTTTCTGGAAAGACAACTGCATAACTGAGCTGGTTGTATCTAACAGCCTGCCGCCTTTCAAAGGTTAATGGCTCAGTCCACTTTTGCAGTCACACAGATGAAAACAGTCCATAAGTGTCAAACTACACTGATGTTGATTGTGAGGATGTCGGGCTAACTTCGTCAATTCAATCAATTCGTTTAAAAGAGTCGCTTCTAACGGACCAGCGTAACCATTTAGCTTGCTAGTAAATGCTAACCATGAATTGGAGGTTCATCATCAACATTTCAGACAAGCCGAGCTCATAAAGTGCAACCATTATTTTCAACGCTACGCAATACAAGAATTGCACAATATTACAATTTTAAGATGCTTATCACGCGCAATCATTCTCAAGTAACTTTAAAAAAAAATGATTGGTTTCTCTCACTGTTTTGATGAGTTTTGCTGATGGAAATAAACCCTTAAGCAGCATCAGAAAACTCAATTCTCCCTCTATTAAGGACAGGCAATCAGTGTCGACGTGACAGCAGGATTAATATCTTAGGGTTTTTATTTTTTAGAAGTTTAATCCCCCCGCTGGATTTTGGCTTCAGCTTTTAAAACTTCTATTATTCTTCCTCTATTTTGTGACAGTCACAGGAAGCACTACAAATGAACTTTAATAAACCTTTAAAAAAAGAAGACTCCAGTAAGGTCTTCTTTAATGGTTTTTATGTCATGAAGTGGAGTAATACTATAACCCTGACTCGGTGAGTAGGCCACAGAAAGAGTAATTTCCACATTTTCCAGCTTTTGGTCAGAAGAAAAAAAAAACTGAATGGAAATAATGTTGTAAAACATTACAGTAAAAGCTTCACACATTAATTACAGCGTGCTCTCGCTATTAGAGTATCAGTACTGTGACTGCGCTCCTGGAATTGTTATGTTGAAAGACATAAAATTTGCAAATCATCTTTCTTTCTTCTTTCTCCAGGTTGGGGGTAAGAGAGATACGCACAAGTTTCAGCGGGTGGAAAAAACTGCAAAGACAAAGAAAAATCATGATAATTCAACTGAGAAAAATGTCTATTTCAGCACACACTTCATGATCCACATCATTTATAATTAAATTTCCCCATTGTGTGGCATTAAATTGTAAAAGGATTGCCCACATTATGCTGAGACAGAGTGCCTTCTAAATTCTAATGTCTGAATCCCTTTTTTCTCTTCGAGTTTTTAATTGGAAATTATAAAAGCACCTTTTGTCTGCTCGTGAGTAGGTGATCAGGTTCTAGGTACGCATCGCTTTGGTGATGACAATCCTCCTCTGTACGCGAGTTAGTTAACCTCTTTCATCCTGCCTGGATTTTAAAAAATAAACCAAAACTTTAGCAATAATTTTGAGCAAAATGCGACTAAAAATCCATCAAATTGAAGATTTATTTATTCAATTAATGAATCCTCAAGGCTTGGTATAAACTTAATGTTGGACAAAAATCCTTAATTCACTCATAGGAAAATGATTAATCATCTTTGAACTGGTCTACTTCCTGTACAATCTAGTTTCTGAGGCAGTGAGCGACACACGGCATGTGGTAGCTTTCCAAAAAACCTTTAGTTCCAGTTGCTTTGGCTGTCACTTATCTGATGCCACTCTTGCACTTACAGTCACCTTACGTTCCTAGTTTCTAAGGTGACCAGTGGAAAGGGTTTTTCTCTCTGCATGGCTGTGCAGAGGTAAGAAACCAGGTCCCAGATGAGCTCTAACTAGCCAAGCAGCACCCTGCCTATACCTCGCCTCATACAAACTCACTCATCCTTCCACTGGGGCTCATGCTAGGATATGTAGAGCCGGAATAGGAGTAGCGGAGCGGAGAGCAGCTTTCACACTCGCAGAGACTGAGAAAATGAAGAGCCACAATAGAGGGCACCAGAAAAGGTGAGGCCATGTCCCTGCTGCCCACTTCTGGCTGTAATAATATGGGTGGACATAGCAGTGAATGGCTGCCTGGATGCCTGGCCTTGCTTGTATTTCGGCTTCGTCAAACATGTCAAGAAGAAAAAGAAATAAGAAGCAAGGACAGAAAGCTTCAGAAATACTGAACAACAGTGAATAGAGCAACAGAGAAGTTGGTGTTACTGTGCTTGCGTTTTAATCATCCCTCACACAAGAGTGAAATACAAAAGGGTTTCTGGTGCTGGTGGCCTTCATGTGGTTTTCCACAAAAAAACAAATGAACAAAAAACAGTAAATCACATCACAAAAACGAGCGGTTGTCGAGGCTTAAGATTACACTCTCCCTGACCCTCGCTGTGACCCTGAATCATTCCTGGACTTTGCCCTGAATGCCAAACAGGACAGTCTTAAATATGAGGGATGAGAGAAAGCTCTCTAGTCCCATTGAATTACCCACATCATATTTCTCACCATGTTCAATTAATAAGGCTTATTGAATTTGTGACCATGCGTCAAGAATAATAAATACAATATTTCCTTCGAGGATCATTTGCAGATGATTTATGCTTTTGAGCCGCTACAAAATTCAAGAAAGAGGGACTGGAAGAAGAATCAATATATGACACAGTATGGTATTACTCCATGTCAGCCTCCATAGAAAAGAAATCATTCAGGCAGAGGTCTGTGGAGACTACTGAGCTGGTAAGCAAGAGACATGGGGTAGGGAGGTATGGAGACCGCGGAAAGTTTGGGAATCTTCACAGGGACGATGCTGTGCAGGTGAGTCTTCTTTATCTCGGACACAAGCTGTTTCATTCCACAATAATTATTCCTGATTAAGGGTCAGTTTAAATTAGCGAATGCGTATCGTGTGTGTCCTGCCAGCTTACTGAGCTTGATCAGTTGGGGATGTTTGTTGCCACTCCTCTAATGGATGGCCACATTTAAGACGCTAAGAGCTAATAAAGAGTAATGGGCCTGTGGCTTCACTGGGGAGGAGGATGAGCTATTTTGAGTTCATGAGAGAAAGCCTCATCTTGGGGATTAAAGAGTATTGACCGATGAAGAGTAAACACTGCAATGCCGTGCCCGCTGGCCTATTTGGTAAAGTTGTGGATGGAAGAGATGAACCCAAATAGGTCGTGCTGCTAGTGGCTGGGAAGGTCAGTGGGGATGTCATTAAAGGATGCTGAGAAGGGCCTCCAGGTGCTGCGAGCAGGTCTGATACGTCTGGAATAGTCCTATCACAGCAGGAGAGTGCAAATTTGAGTGGCAAGAACTCTGAGTATCCCAGGCATCCTGCAGGCAGCAAACAGCACCTCCTTTGTGCAATCCAGTGCACATGGTGCAAGGGGAAAGGGGCTGAGAGCTTTTGGCTTTGGTTGGGGGGATGAGACAAGTGCACATCTGTGTGCCAATCAGTATTCCCACGGTCCCTCCGGAGTTCTCCGAAACATAAACTGGGGTCCTTAATGAATCTTTCCCCCTCACACGGGCCTTTATTGCGGAGCGATATCGTAAATCAGGCTAACTACAGAGGCACTCACAGGGAAGAGTCAGTCGGCTTCTTTGTGAGTGGGGAGGAACATCTAATGTTGAGGTAGAAAAACAAGCGGACACAAATCCAACAAAGACTTTCTGGCCAGCAACTGAAGATAGCACAGCGAGGGTAAAAGTGATACAGCAATTACACAGCAAATAGGACTGGGCACAATTAGCCGAGTGATTTTTTTACTCCAGGCAGAATTTCCTCTCAAAGTGTGATCATGTTAACACTGCACCAAATCAGGCGACCAAAGAAAAGCCAATTAATGGAATTTTCCACACAAGCAATGGTGATTGATTATGGGTGTTGACGCCTGTCTGTGATACTGCAGTATGAAAATGAAGTACTATGCCTCTTTGATGAGTGGGAGGAATGAGAGGCTGCCTCTGTTAAAAAAAAAAAAAAAAAAAAGGAAAATGATAGTTGGTGAGAATCAAGCCAAAACACGCTTTTCACCTCTCAGGGTTAAGATATATCAATAAAAAGTTTTAAAAATCCAGCAAATATAACTTTAAAGCTCAACCACAATCCACTCAAAAAGATCTCACGGTGAACTGTTGATACTTAAAATTTGTTCAAGCCAAAACCTCAGGGCTTTAAATGGGTGTTTGCTCGGAACCTTAAGATGATATGAAAATCCACAAGTTAATTATTAAATCAGTACAGACAGAAGGTTTTCTTCCAAAATCCATTCACTGAAAGAGTTTTGTAGCCTAGCGTCTCTGAATGTTTAGGTTTCTCCTCATACAACACTGCTTCCTCTCAAACTTGAAAAGTAGTACATTTAGATTTTCTGACAAGGTTGCATTTATTTTAAAAGAAAATCCAGCCACAATGAAACACTCCAAATTTGTTTGAATATAGAAAACAGGTTTTTTTCTACCAAACCAGGTAATGCTAACAGAATGGAACAAAAAGCAGAAACATCTAAAGAATAGCTTTGAATGTCCTTCAAGAAGCCAGGAGGACTATTCCTGAACACTACCTAAAGAAATGACAAAAAAGCTGCCTTAAGAGACTTCAGGCTGTGTTGAATAAGGAATGTGGTCATGACAAATACTGACTTTTGAGCTTGTTAGAACTCAACAAACATTTTTTTTTGTTGCTTTGTTTACTGTATTTCCATGTATGTTTGCACGCTTCAATAAATCCCTACATCTCCTTCCAAATTTCCTATCAAAACATAAAGAAATGAAGTGTGAGTCAAGACTTTTGCACAGTACTGGCTCTCATTTGCACACACTCAAAAAACAGATTCAGGTCCTCCTTTCAAAGAACACATGCAAATTATGTTAGTTGTTCACAAATGCAATTAAAAAATACCAAATTAATTTGATTTTCTTTGTGTAAACCTAAAATTATTCAAAACCAGCAGAGGCTGATTCTGAACACAAAATGAATGAGTTTGTTGGGGCACTGGGGGTAGGAGGAGTACATTTTTGCACTTAAGTATTTGTAAACTCAAAGAAATCAATTCAAGCCCCTCTTTAAGCTTAAACATTATTTTTAATCTCATTCAACGCAAATGTAGCACTCCAGCGTTACTGCAATTATTATTCGTGTGGTGAACCTAAATTATTTTCTCTCAAAGCAGTCTTTGTCACAAGTACACAAAGTTACTGAGTTACACAACGGTCCGCCTTCTTTGAAAATTTTGCGCTCTTTCAGGATCACCTAAATGAATCCAGCTGCTCTTGGCCTCTCTGTACTTTTTGGATAAAACTACACCTTCAGGTAAGGTAACATATTATTTTTCCATATATCCAATTGTGTATTTCTTTATCAGCTAAATCTATAATGCTATTTATCATAGAAGCTTGTAACAGTTGTTTTTTGAACTTTTGGTGGTGCTACCATTCTCTTCTCTGCTTGAATACTATTTTTTTTTTTGACAATACAGCCAGGTCTTTTCAAAAGTGCCTTGTTTTAGAGGAGAAATTGTGTAGCTGCCAACTTTTAAGTCGGAGCGTGTGCTAGCTTATTAGCAGCTAGCCATTGTGCTCAATGAAAGATGATGTCTTATAGCTAACTTCTTTCTTACTGTTTTCTTTTTATAATCTAAAAATATGGTATTCTGTGTTTATTATTATATGCCATTTTCTAGTAGAAAGTATCGTTTTGAGGTGTCTTTAAAAGCACTACATAGTTTACTGAGGGTGCTACCAAAAGCGAACCATGTGGCCGGAAGAGTAACTGCAGGCAGCACAATGCGCACTCCCATGACGTTCAAACCTATTTATTATTATAAAAGATTTCGGCTACGTCCACACTTACACAGGTATTTTTGAAAATGGAGATTTTCCGTTTTCGTTTTAAAAAATAATCCCGTCCACAGGTAAACGCAAAAATGAAGGAAAACGCTGCTAGGAACATGCCAAAGCAACAGGTGGCGATATATTCCTAAACTCAGCTAAAAACAGTTTAGGTCTTGACAAACTTCACTGATGGTTCAAATGTTTAGCAACTTTCAGTGTGTTGATTCAGCAGTCTGTATTTAAACTTCTAGTTTATTATATTTGTGTATGTTTTATTTCCAGGTGAATGCAGAGTTCCTGCAGATCACTACAAAACCCCTGCAGGCGAAGTTCTTGGCTCAGCTGGACAATTTAACAGACAAGCTGATGCAAAATTTTCAGGGGAGCAAAGGAGCAAAGGGCCAAAAGATCAAGGATATCATGGCGATCAGTAGTTTGGTCGGTACTAATGATAAACCCATCAATTAAATGCAATCAATCAATTCCATTTTTTTCACCCTTTTTTTCCCACCCTTGCATTAGTGTGATGACATCGACATAAAGAGGGAGCATACTCTTAAAAGCCTGGTGATCTACTTTAATGAAGATCCAGACCTACTGTTCAAGGAGTATCTGGTACGCTTATCACACCTTCTTTTCTAGATTCAATTTGAGTTAGGTTCATCGCACACAAAATCCTCATATATTCAAAAGAGACAATATAATTGTGAAATATGTATTATTCTTAATAGTCATTGTTGAAACTTGCACTGGAGAGCACTTTTTAAGGGGACAGTTTCAGCAAAAATTCAATTGTTCATTCTTTTGGTGCTGCCATGTAGGTATCTACTGCCTCTATAAACACAGTAAATGTGGACAAAACATTCATCCATTTTCTGTCAGTGTTTCAATTCAGTTTATTTATATAGCGGTATATCACAACAACAGTCATCTCAAGGCACTTCAGAAAGTAAACACTCCAGTGGAGTTCAGTTTATTATGCCAATTAGTAAAAAGTCTTCATTATAAGGAACACAGCAGATTGCATCAAGACACTAACTAGTGTCACTGCCATTACAGCAATCTCCTGGTTTCAGGAATAATGTGCATAAAACAAGCTGTTTCAAAAGGTTCCCAATTGTGATGAAATAAGGGAAATTGACCCAGCCCACACACACACACACACTGATAGACACTGGAGGAGCTCCTGCTCTATATCAAGCCCCTCCCAAAGGGAGGTACATAATACCTGAACCCAAACTATTGATAGGAAACAGATTGACGGGTTTTATTTATGTTTGGAGTGTTTATAGAGGCGGTAGAGACCTATGTTTCAGCACAAAAGGATACAAAAGCTGAGTTTTGCATAATATGTCCCCTTCCAAGTGACAGAGCCCTTAAACCTGAAACAACCTGTTTTTCAGACCACCTCCACTGAGGATGAACGGTTGAGGTCCACTGCAGCAACTGTCACTGTATTTACACCATCAGAAGAGAAGGGATTCAGGAGCCAGAGGATGTTGGAGTTGTCATTGAAGGTACTACAGTTATGAACAACCTCGGTAGTGTCATCATGGCATTCATCGTCCACTTTGGACTGATTTATGCACTTGATCTGAGCTATCCAAATGACCACAAGTACACTTTTGAGTTCTGTCAGAAGATTTTGATGAATCTGGATGGACAAAGGCTCAGTACAAAGATGCAGCAAATGAAAATGAAGATGTTTGCTTAGGCAAACAAGACCCAGCACAAAAGTTGATTTTGGCCTTTTTATATCTTTTGTTCAAACTGTGACCTTTTTTTCTTTCTTTTTTTTGGCCAAATGGAAGTTGTCTATTTTTGTCTGCTGTTATGTTGTGAGTAATGTGACCTTTAATCTGTACTACTATAGATGGATGAAAAGACTGGGGATTTAGCTCAGAAAAAGTTTCATGGTTGTAACCACCATTTTCTTTTTGATTGCTTTTGGGATTTGCAAAGGTAATAGAAAAATGTTGACAAGTTTTGTGTCTTCCAGTGTTTTAAAGTTGGTCTTCCCGTTCTTATAAGCTTGTAAATGTTTACATGTAATTGGTTTTGGAGAAGTAAAGTTGAAAGATTTTTTTTTTTATTAAAATACCTCCCCCTTGGTAACAGAAAAATGTTCGTCATGAAAACACACACACACACACACACACACACACACACACACACACACACACACACACACATATATATATATATATATATATATATATATATATATATATATATATATATATATATATATATATATATGTATGTGTGTGTGTGTGTGTATTTATGTATATGTGTGTGTATTTATGTATTGTTGGGTTGTTTCAAATCTTCAGTGACTGCCATACTATGGTGTGAATTGCAATGTTTATGTTTAGGTTATCATTGTGAATTTGCAAGTGTCACTATAAATATATACAATGATTCTGAAGTGAAATCTGATTTTACAGATTCCAGTTTGTTTTCAGTATTGCCTAGTAGTACAGAGGTGTGTGCTATTCAGATTTGACATTCATTACAAATGTACGTCAGCACTTTTTTGTGAGCACTTTGATTTTTGTTAAGGTTGATTTGACCATGTGACATGTATGTTTATTTACAAAATATTCTGTTTCTGCTTTTAATTCAAGTGAATAAACCTGAGTTGTAAAAACAAATTCATTTTGTCATTATTTTAATAATTAAATTAGTTTTCTGGTAATGAAAATTATGATTTAGTTGAACTCAAAATAATGATTTCAATGCAATGAAAATCTAGCTCAAGTGAATGACATTGTATTGAGTTGGACCAACCAAAACCTTTCACATCATTTTAATGTACTTTTTTTCATTTTAGCAGTATTTACGAAATTGTGTTCTACTGACTCAATTTAATTGAATTGTCATGATGTATGTAGATTAGGTTGGACCAAAATAGATGTATTACGTGGAAAACCTGCCATCAGTCCAATTGAGTTCATCCAATGACTTATTTTTTTGAGTGCACTAGTAAGATTTAAAATAAGTGTCCAGCTGCTGGGATACTAAAACCAATTACTTTCTCTTGGACGTCACTTCAGCTAATTCAAGCAACTTAACTGGACGTCTAACCAAGAAAGTTTTGCTTCTGTTTTAGTGAAATTTGATTACTTTATCTTTTATCTATCATTTTTATCTTAATATTAATTAGCAGCATTGTGTGTTGCACCTGTACAGTTTGTGAATTCAGCTAACTAACCATGCTTAACTCCACTCTCTTCCAAATATGATGACTTTGCCTTCAAAAACCAGCATGGGTGCTGGCCAAAACACCGAGGCAGAAGCAGTTCATCCGACCATGTGGCAGGATGAGCAAAGGTATATCAACTGAGCCCTCAAATGATGCGGGCTGGCTTTGAGATCAGCTGATCTGCTTAGATTGCTGCCTGAAACTGATCCCGAGGCCAAGAACTAATGCTATGCTGAAAACACAGCCTAGCTCTCAACGTCACGTCGCTGTCAATTAAACGAATACACAGATACATGCACAGAAAAATCCAATGGTTTCCATTTCAATTAGAGTTAAACTGTGTGTGAACTGAGGGAAAACAACTGCAAACTTTAAGTCAAAGTGCATCTTTTGAAAGACAGAAATCTCACGTCGCACCACGGACTGCGCTGAACCATCTGTCCTGTTTGTTCGAGTGTTGCTGTCAACCTCCGTCACAGAGATCTGACAGTTTGTAGACAGTGTGTACTGAACAGTTACTCTACATATTAATTCTGGCTTGTGAGTGTTTAATGCAGAGAAACGTATGCAATGTAGTGATGACTAATCATCTGTCCTGATTAGTTCAGGATCTCACAGCTGCAGCAGTGGTTCATGCTCCACTCTGCACAGATGCCATGTGACTCTCTATCTTTGCCTTTCCACCTCTGGCAACTGCTCAAGGTCCCTCGTTTCTGCCTATCTCAGTGCTGCACAAGTTATGTTAAGCTATACGGAGGGTCATAGATAAAGCCAACCAAATAACACATTGAATTATGGCAGTAAGTACACTTCCTTCATTTACACCTCTGTTATATTTCTCTGAATATCACTTTTTTTCCTATGCAGTGAAGTATGCAAATTGCTGTACTATACATACAGCAAGGTCAGTGCTAGAGTGTGTTATATTGCATTAACTCTGAAACTGTTAATCCATGTTCTCTTTTTTTCTTTATAAGAAGTGTCCATTCACCCCAAACTGCCTCATTCCCTTTTCAAAAGAGCTTTTATTGCCGCCTCAGATGGACTGGCTTTAAATCTGCAGTTTAACCTAAAACCTGTCAAAGCAGGAACTAACTCCATGAACAAATTGCTCTATTTGGGACCAGGGAAAGAAAGCCATTAATTAAAGTGACTGGGGGGGAGAGAGAAATGTTTCTATTTCAGACAAGATCAGAGGGAAAAGCAGAGGGTTTTCACACCACTGGAAAAAAAATCTGTTTGCTTTAAAGAAATATTTCGAAATCAGCAACACGGGGTACATTTCGTTTCAAAGCCTCCCCGTAGAGCTGCCAAGCTAAACTTTATTTCAGTGATTGACATCAACCCAGTCTGCACTCCCGGCTAGTGTGCAGGAATCCAGGAAGACTAGACGATTCCTCTTAAGCCAGCTACAAAAAAAAGTGGGCTTTCTAATGTGTTGGAGAAATAGAAACTAATTATAATTTTAATTCTACAAACATTTCTCGGAAGCAGAGTTGTTCTAGAGGCAAAACTGAAAGTCGCTTTGAATTAATCCTCAATGGTCTGAGCAAAAGTGCCGCTTTTTGTTGTTGTTATTTATTTTATTTTATGGGTTTTTTTCATTGTTAGGCAGCCAGCATTATGAAACACTGTTACTGAAAAAAGGAACGTAAAGCAAAAGGTGCCCCTCAGCATATTCAATTAATCCTCGAAATTATTACACATACTTTACTTATCTAGTTCATCCAAGCTATTCTTTTGGGGTGATGAATAATGCATGAGAATGGCAGTCATCTACAATGTGACCATATTCTCTAAAGAGACCTTTCTGTGCCATTTAGATTTGTCATTAAGCCAACATGTGCTCTGAACGTTTTGTCCTTTGGCTGGCTGACTCATTAAGCTCAGAACTAACCAGGACGCATTTGTATATATATAAACAGAAATATCATACCTGTGATTCATTGTGACATAGAAAATGCATAAAAAGCATTTCACAAGCTGCATCCTCTTTGGAAGTAGAGGAGCATGTTATCACCTATTCCTTATCAACTTTCTGGGTTACTTCTCCTGAGTCGCTCATCTATAAGACAGTTGAGGTTAGAGCACTTGCAGGGCTAAAACAGGCTGTCTAACTGCATCCTTTTTGACACGCCTGTTTCCCCTTCATGAATTAAGTGGTTCACTTAAAAAAAACAGCAAAAAAACATGCTATTTAGCAGTGCTGCTGTGCACAGGTTTTATCAGGAAGTAAAGAGTCCCTTGGCATTGAATTTAAATCCCCTAGGTGAGTGTAATCTTTTTTAACTTGCAGGTTTAAGGTTGTGAAGGGGTATATTTTACCCCTAACCACAAACCTTTCTTGAGCAACAAGCACAGAGCGAACGCAAAGGAAAGAAAACAAAGCAAAACAAAGCCCCGAATGGAACATAAGCAACAGTCCCCTGGCTAACAAACTGACTGGGTTATTTTCTGGCTTTCGCAGTTGCCAGATCACTATAGGAGTAAAACACTCTGGGCATTCAAAACACCACAAGCAAATATTGCTTTTGGAACAATGGTGTTTTGCTGGCGTGCCGTGGCCCTTTTTTAAGGTTTTGTGTTGTTTTTCATTTAGTTGTTCATACTGTACATCATGACTCAGTTTGCCGAATAATGAATCAAGACTTGATTCTACCTGTAGCTGTAATTGTTTACGCTGGGTCTCGTTCAAACAAAATGATTATTACCTAATTAAATAGACGGCAGCCTCAGAGCAGGCTGGAATGTCGCTGCTTTTATTTGTGGATTCAGGAAAAAGTGCTATCAGCAGATAAAAGCAGACATGTAGGAGAATGCGTGTAAACGTGCACACTTGATTTGGTCATACCAATGCCATTAATATGATTAAACTCAGCTTCTGCACTGGGTTCCTGGAGCTTTATGTATTGCCGCCGCCCAGTCGCTAGAGCATGGCTCTATTTCTCAGAACATGAAGCGGTATAGCAAAAATAAATCACAAGTTCACTTCCCAGTTTCTTCTGTGAAATTGTCTGCGACTCTAGATCCCTTATCAAATAATTGATGGAATTCTCCTTATGCTTTCAGGTTTTATGTCCTGTGTATGCTTTTGAGTGAGAAAGGAGCTCAACTTTTCACTTTCTTAGTGTTTGTCTACTGTGTTATATTGCAGCAAGACCAAATGATTCTTCAGTTCTCATCTGTTTTTATTCGCAAGAGGCTTATGTCTCAGAGATCAGCCCACCTATCTGCTGGTCAGCTCACCATATACTTTCTGACATATTTCTCACTCGACTTGCCTTTGTCGATCTGCAGGCCATATCCTGAAAATTTCTTTTGACATTGGTTTCCAGCTATGAAAAAAAAAGCTAGATAGTACAAGACTTGCCGTGTGCAATTGTTTTGTGCGTTCTACTTATGTTGTACTTTTCCTGCTACTTTTTACTTTTGTTTCAAAACTACCTGGTTGCCGTCAAGATGGCGAACCATCATGGCACATACACCCAGATGTACCTTCATTAGGTACACCTTTTCAACTCCTCATTGGTGTAATGAAATAATCAACCAATCATATGGCAGCAGCTCAATGCATCAGGCAAATAGACATGGCCAAGACTACCTGCTGAAGATCAACTCAAGCATGAGAAGCTGACATAAAAGTGATTTAAGTGGTTTTGCAAGAGGCCAGGCTGGTCTAAGTATTTCAGAAACTATCAATCTGCTGGGATCTTCCCACAAAACCATCTCTACGGTTTACAGGGAATGGTCCAAAAAGACAAAATATCGAGTAAGCGGAAGGCCTTGTTGATACCAGAGATCAGAGGAGACTGGTTAGACTTTCACCTGACAGGAAAAAAACAAACACTCGTTACAACCGAGGTAGCAAAGCGTCTCTGGATGCACAACATGTGAAACCTTGAAGCGGCAGAAGTACACACTGGGTGTCACTTTCCTGTTAGGAAACTAAGGTTCCAATCCACGTCAGCTCACCAAAACTGGACAGTAGAAGATTAGAAAATCTGCCTGCTGTGATGAGTCTCGAGTTTTGTTGCGACATTGATGATGATCAATGATGATAGGATGAGCGACATAAAAGCATGGATCTATCTTGTATCAATGCTTCATGCTGGTATTGGAGTGAAAAATATTTTCTTGGCACATTTTGGGCTCTTTTTACTACCAACTGAGTATTGATTAACCACCAGTATCTGAGTATTGTTGCTGGCCATGTCCATCCCTTAATGACCACAGTCTACCCATCATCTGATGGCTACTTCTAGCTATGGTGTTTCCATTTGAAACCCATGTCATTTCCCTTTCCCCAACCACTTCCTCCAGCTCATCCGGGGGGGAATACCAAGGTATTCACAAGGTAGCCCAGAGGTATGGTCTCTCCCAGTAGTAAATGGACCTCAGCTACTAGGTGTTTTGGATGTATCCAAGAGGCTTTGTAGACAGATTCCCGAGCCACATCACCTCGCTCCTTTTGATGCTGAGGAGCAGCGACTCTACTCCAAGCCGATCCCGAAAGGTCGGACTCCTCACCCTATCTCTATAACTGACCGACATACCCTTTGAAAAAAGCTCATTTCTGCTACTCTAATTCCCAATCTTCTTCTTTCGGTCACTACCCACAGCTGTTGCACATAGGTGAAGATAGGAACATAAATCCAGAAGTAAATCTGAAGCTTACCTTTACACTCAGCTCTCTCTTCAACACAACAGACCAGCACCAATCTGTCTGTAAATCTCCTGCTCCACTGTCCCGCAACTTGTCAACAAGACCCCTTTGCTATTTTAAACAAAGAGTACTTGTAATATAAGTTTTCTCTGCTATAAGTTGATGGTGCACATGTTAAAGCACAATGAGAGACTCCCACCTCTTAATTAAAGGGAGCCCACATCATCTACAATAAAATTTTTGGCATGCATATAATTGAAGAGGCAATGTTGCTTCCAGTATGCAGGCTAACACAGTTTGTAGGATAAAATAGACTTATTCTGTAACAGCAATATAAGTGTTAGGTACAGACATTCTGTAAGATATACAACCAGACAGTGAAATTCCATATTTAGACTTATTCTGGAAAGCATCCGTTGGCAAAGAAAACATGCGGTTCCTTTACTATTGCAGGTTAAACAAACCATCCTACACATGGCATGAGCAATTAAGTATGGAGTGCAGATTACATCACTCTGAATTTTAGCAGTTGCCATGCTCCCAGAACATCTAATTACAGGGCCTTCACACTACAATCTTCAAGGTTCAGCGAGAATGCACAAAAACAGCATGAAACAAGGCGGCAATAGTAATTAAAGTCAGCCCAGCAGAGGAAAAAAAGAACACTTGCAAAGTGCTTATTACTTACACTTATCTCTGGCTTATACAAAGCAATAGTGAGCATGTCCTCAGAACGAATCATATCAAGGCCTGCATCATTGTCAGTGGATCAGAGCCAGGAAGTGGAGGAGGTTGAAGTGAGAAGGCAGCTGCTTGCTACTGTTGTAACACAAGGAATTGACAAGATCATTGTAAAATGATCACACATAACAGTGGGGAGATTTGTGGTGGGATGATGGTGTTATAAATTAAAATCCATGTTACACTTATCCTTATACTGCTGTAAAAAAAGAAAAAGAAAGAAAGTGCTGCTGGGCTTTTAAAGGAGGTAAAGACAGCTAATATTAGCCTCTCTACATGGCCTGCCAATAAAGTTTAGGGTCAATTCTACAGTTTTATTCACCTTCAGCACAGTCAATAATGCGCCTCCAGCTTACATTTTTAAACTTCTAACCCATTACACATACCATAATTCACCTCTAAGTCTCTTATGGAGGAAACTTTAAGTTATTCTTGCTTCACTCACTTAATGGCATTGTGTAACTTCTAGAAAAATACCAGGGCTTGGCATACGACCTGGTAGTAAGGGTTACCTATCCGGTTGTTCAGTGATGACGCGACGAATCCTACTTCCGGGTCTAAAGTAGTCTGCGTTTAATATGGCTTTTGTGTTGTTAACATGTTTAATGTTATGTATTTTCTTCTATTTGATCTCAAAAAGCTCCTAAAACAGTCAGCGACCACTGTTGACCTCCCTCGGCTTTTATTACCGCTAATCATTTATTTAAGCTCAGTTTTTAAAACCTTAGGATGTAACTACAGCCCAGCCCATGCAGCAGTATATGAATGACTAACCTCGTATTGTGGATGGATTATCTCAGTTGTTCTCCTGGCTGAAGTTTGGTCCTTTTACAGCATCCTGCCATGCGATTACATTTGTTCCTGACCACCGAGAACACTCACATTAACTTTTATCGAGTGGAAAAAAAGTTAGCTTGTTTATATTATGCTAACATAGCTGTGTCGCTAGCGGTCACGTAGCAAATCATTATATACCAGCTAGCCCAACTTCAGTAACCCTACAAACGTCACTGCTGTTTAGTTTTCTGTCTTCATTTATGCTGGAAGTGATAACAGAGCTGTACGTTTTAATTTGTTTCCAAAACCCCGCAGTCAGGACATGCTATATTGTATTTAGATAGAAGCTAGCGAGCTAACTCCCTGCTAACTTCTAACTCCGTTAAATGTCATAAATTCCGTTTTCATGGATGCCTGGATGTTAAACTCAATTGTTACACCTGGTAGAGCAGAACGCTGATCATTTTATTAAAGATGAAAGACTTTAGACAGTTTTTCAACTCTCAGTAATGCCATAGTGATTGTTTGATATATGGACCTGCAGCGGAGTTTAGACCCAGACACGGCTAGTGACGTCAGACTGAACAACCGGATAGCTGTTAGCTTGCAAGAAAATCTCTCCCAATGTAGTTGCAGCTTATAAAATTCCAGTAAACATCTGCAAATCAAAACAACACCTTAATTTGTTGTTTCACTGAAGGGAACAAGCCTCACATGGATGGGCATGAAACTGCAACACCATGCAATCGTCCAATTAGTTTTGCGTCTCTAAAAAATCTATATTATAGAGAAAAATGTCTGTAATTCCTGAACAGTTTTGTTTAACCCCTCTGCACCTCAATCACATCTTGATTTAATCATAAAGCTGTCCAAATACTTATGGACCTAATTGTGTTTCACCAAACAAGAAAAGAGCGTGACCTGCTGTGGGTGGAAAGTCCAGTCATAAGCACGACATAAATGTTTGTTCAACAATGCGGTGAGATATTTCAATTCAACCAACACTGCCATCCATAAAGCAATGCAGGGTTAATAAAAAGATATGACAACTAATCAAAATTCCGAGCGGCTGGAAAAGTCAGCATTCAGTCGTCCGTTAATAAATCTATACAGTTTTATTCCCAATTTGAATTAAACTGAAAAAAAAAATAGGCTAATCCTTCGTTATCATTGGGGTCATTCTGTCTCCACTTGGTGTGGCTCTTTCCAATTTGTGTGAAATTGAGGGCTTTGGGGTTAAGAGGAGAATCTGCAGGCACAGATAGCACGTTGCAGGATGTGCCAACCGCCAGCCTTGCCCCTGTTGGCCGCGGTGACATCACAGAGTGCCACAAGGAACAATGACTCAGTATTGCCACAAATTCTACGCCGTGACTGGACATCTCTAACCCTCACCCGTCATCAGCTCACTGTCCACTCTCATGAACGCCCTAGGCTTTCATGAAGACCTCAGGCTTCTGGACAGCAAGAGAAAAGCGTCACGTGAAAATACATCTTTGCTGCATCTGCCACCGAACATCAATATCTTTGCCAGAGCCATAAAGTCAAGGAATTTTTCTTTTCCTTGTCTTCCACTGACTCCGTTCACTCAAGGGGCTTCATTAAGTTACAGCCACTCCTGCCAGACTAACTACACTGATTGTACTCCGAGGTGGCCATTACTTTCACACTGATTAGGAAGCAGTGATTGTGTCAAGACTGATTGGGGACGCACACATACGTTGGCATTCCAATTACACCAAGTACCATCTAGACAATGGTCAAAGTGTACTTCAGGTCATTTGCATTTAACTGAGTTGCAGTGCATGAACAAATGATCATTCTGTGGAGCAATTTTCCTTTTTTTTTGGTGTGTAGAAGGATTGTCTTCAAAATCAAAAGCATCACAAAAAAAATAAAAATAAAAATTCAACTTATTTAATGAGCACCACACATTTGAAAGTGACTTTAAACTCTATTTCACCCCAGTTGCCCCAATTTGAATGCACACTGTGAACACTGTTTATGTAATATTTCTCTAGTGGGTGACTTTGTAATTGAGCTACTGTATCTAACATTTCTGAACTGCATTTTCTCATTTTTAGTCCCTCGACAGCACCTTTGTGCCAATAAATAATCATTTAGCAACTATAAGTCACTGCTGTCAGTAATGAGAACGAAAAACAGGAAAATATGTGCGACTTTTAGTCACATCCATGCTGTCGGTATCATTATTTTGAAATTTGACTAAATTTTAGTCAAAGTTAGTCACCGTGGCACTGCACTGTCTAATGTCAAGCTAAAGAGAAAAGGAGGAACATGAACAACTTTACAGATAATAAATATGCTGATAAAAAATTTTTATTATTATTTATTTATCCAAAGAAAGGCTCATATCAGGCTTTTTGTTTGAAATTATGAAAGGTGCTGTCACCCACCATAATTCATTCATCATGCAGCTTCATATTGGTTTTGTGTCACAGATGAGAGCGCACAACAAACTTGCTGGCGTGTGTTGTTCCATCCACAGACTACGGTGATTATACAAAAACAGAACGAACTGCTCAAGGGACAAAACTAATATGTTTTAAAATTAAAATTCTGTGGTAGTTTAGAAAGCGCCGTTCGGCATTCTGCTGCATGAGCGCACCGCTCTGAATCACAAAGAGTCGCACAGGCTCCTATTTTAACATAATCTCAGCAATCAATCAGCTACGCCACAAAGAAGTCAATGGGCCTTGACAATATGTACCTGTCAGATCATTGCCTCTAATGCATTAAGGCAGGGGTGCTCACACTTTTTCCTCATGTGAGCTACTTATAAAATGACCAAGTCAAAATGATCTACCCACTACAAAAATCCAAAACATATACTTATTTATAAATATATTGAGGATTCTTTATATCTACAATGTATATACATGCATAACCGCAATATCCAATATTTCACAACACAATTAACTATGTAAATTTTTTGTCATTACCTGAGTTTACTCTGATGACTTGCACTGAATTGAATCAGCCAGGGATGCATAGTCCGGACAGTAGCTGCTGACGGCCAGGTTTAAGAGAAAAAACCGAGAGCTAAAAATTGGAGTTAACTCGCTGACTAGCTTGTCAGTTTTACTACACTTCGCGCCGCTGTTTGCGCATGCGCAGCGACCTAAGCGTCAGAAAAAATCTGCTGTCATCTGACTGGCTTCCCTGTATCAATCAAGTGACGGGATGGATGATAGGCTGGCATCTATTTTTTTAATGCCATGCGATCTACCAATACTACCTTTGCGATCGACTGGTCGATCGCGATCGACGTATTGAGCACCCCTGCATTAAGGTCTGGTGCATCTGATAGGCGGCGACATCCCAGCGTACAACCGAGAGCCAGAGTCTCTCAGATATGGTGACAGGCTTTTGTCCCGCCACCTGCCCGAGAGCATTCAAATCAAATATGAATAACCAGCCAGAGTTACAGAAGTGTTTTTATACAAACAAAGAAAAAAAAAATACAGTAAAAAGTACATATAATAAATGTCTGGTGGATATATAGATATATATATATAGATATATATAGATATATATAGATATATATATATAGATATCTATCTAGGGGTGCCAGTAGCAGCTGGATAGCATAGTGGTTAGACTACACGCCTTTGGAACAGAGGATCGCAAGTATATATATATATATATATATATATATATTGAGTTTGTGACTGAACAAATCTCTGCTTTTTTCCCCAATTTCCTATTTGCACTTGCAAAGAAGTTGTTGAACATGTCCATATTGTGTAAGCCTTAATGCAGGATATATTACACAGATATCTAATATTGTGTGATGCTGTCTCCCCCCAAATGCTCCTGGGCTGATGGAATTTTATTAATGCATTGAATATAATAACATAATCAGCTTCTTGGTCTGGTGTGTCGGAATATCTCATGATTCAGGAGCTTTCACATAACCGTACATAGTGCAAAAAAAAAATTTTTCTCCCCCTTCCCTTTCATGTAGAATAAAAATATGCACCTACAATGATAGGATGCAACAACATTTGCAGTAAGGAGACAGGGCTACGGTAGAAAAATGAAAATGCATTGTGAATTCTAAGGGATGGTATCTGCAAGGAATAAAACGTCCAATCATGATAGCATTTAGACACTTGAGCAGACCTTGTGGGGTAGTTTCTTCGCACCCTTAGAGTCATAAATTGTTTAAAAATGTCTTGTAACATTACCCTGTTGGCTTTGCATTAAAGCCCACTGAGTAAACCTACAACATCGAGGCATATGTTTGCTGTTGTTTACAACGTTTTAGAGAACAGAGGAACTGAATACTTTTTTTTCCAAGCGAATGAATGAAGATTTTTAGAGGATGTGTTAAGTATCTTCTTGGAGCTTAGAGACTACACTCACCAGCCTCTTAGTTACACCTTGCTAATGCCAGGTTGGACTCCCTTTTGCCTTCATAGCTGCCTTATTTCTTAACGACACAGATTCAACGAGGTGCTGGAAACATTCCTCAGAGATTTTGGTTCATATTGAGGTGAAAGCATCACACAGTTGCTGCAGATTCCATGGTAAGAGTCTCCTGTTCCACCACATCCCAAAGGTGCTCTATCGGATTGTGATCTGGTGACTGTGGAGGCTATCTGAGTGCTCTTAAACTCAGTGTCAAGTTCAAGAAACCAATTTCAGATTGTTTGATTTTTGCGATATTGCGCATTGCCATTACCAGAAGACAGGTACACTGCGGTCATAAATGGTCAACAACAATACTTGGGTAAGGCTGTGGCATTTAAACAATGATCAGTTGGTATTAAGAGATCCGATGTGTGCAACAAAAATATCCCCCACACCATTACAGCTTGAACTGCTGATAGAAAACAAGACAGATCCAGGCGTTTGGGATATTTACACCAAATTCTGACCCTGCCATCCAAACATTGCAATAGAAAAGGACCTGTTGGACCAGATAATGTTTTTAAATCTTCTACTGTCCAACTTCGGTGATCTTGTGTGAACTGTAGCCTCAGTTTTCTATTCTTAGCCGTCATGACCGACACCTGGTGCATTCTTCTGTTGCTGTAGCCTATCTGTGTTCAGAGATGCTCTTCTGTATGCCCTGCTTCTAATGAGTGGCTGTTTGAGTTCCTGTGCCTCACTATCTGCTCGAAGCAGTCTGGCTATTCCCCTCTGACCTCAGGCATCAAGAAGGCATTTTCACCCAGAGAAATGCTAGACGTTTTCTCTTTTCAAGACCATTTTCTATAAACCCCTAGACACGGTTGTATAGGAAAATCCCTGTAGATCAGTGTTAGATTTGTATTGTTGATTGTCATTTATGCTTAGAAATATTTACTTATATATGCTTAGAGTTTTGTAATTAGTTGTAGATTGGTAGAGGTTTTGATCCTTGATAGTCTGCAAACTTTGTGTGTATTAGACAGCACTTTGGGAGCATGAGAGGTCATACCGTGTCTTATTATTTTATGGTAGGATTAACGTAGTTGCGTCTGTTCTAGTCTAAGTGCTCTTTGTTTAGATGAACTGCAGGACTTCCTCACCGTGTTATCTAGGATGAACCATCTAGGGTGAGGGGGAGGCTACCCTCTTCCTGACCAAGGATGTTTGACCCTTTGATCAGCAGTCCCCACACACACACACACACACACACACACACACACACACACACACACACACACACACACACACAGGCAAGGTACTCTTTGTTTGTATGTAGACGTCGTATGTTAATGAACCTATGCATATTCATGTAACCTCAATAAAAGGACAGTGTATGGGAGAACGGACGAGACCAACTGGAGTCAAGCGGTTGTCCGGTTCTCTCCCGTGCACGAGTAACATGAAGAAGTTTGCCTATTTGTGTCTTGCTTAGCAGTGTAATTATATTGTCTTAACGTTCCAGCGAATAGGTTTATGCTACAAACCTATCAATCAGCAGTTTCTGAAATACTCAGACTAACCACTTAAATTACTTTTCTTCCCCGATTCCGATGCTCAGTTTGAACTTCAGCAGGTCCTCTTTCGCATATCTACATGCCTTAACGCACTGAGTTGCTTTCATATGATTAGCCGATTAAGGTGAATAGGTGTACTTAATGAATTGGTCGTAATCCCTTTGATTGTTATGTCTAGAGGATGGATTACAGCCGCATTCTGTAAACAAATGCATGACAATACATCCGAGTGGAGGAATCCTGATGAATTTGATGACCCTCTGGATTTAGTAGTATACAAGAACGCCTTTAGCAAGAGGACAAAGTTTATACTTTTCCAGCCAAATATCTCAACATCCACATTGATATACTGGTGCAAAATGACAACCAGGAATTCACACATGTTGTTGTTGTCACTGCGAACTATCAAAGGGTCAGCGAGGTCATGTGCATGTCAACGAGCTCAATCCTAAATTAGTTACCGATGCAGCTTTAGCCCGTCAATAATGACAAATTCTTTTATTGACAATAAAAATAAGTGCAACAGTTTGTAGTTTCCCCTCGTTTTCACCACTCTTAGTGTCGAGCACACGGTCTCACCGTGACCTTAGCCAACAGAGACACTATTCACCGATGAAAGAAAACAAACACAGCATCAGCATGTTCATCGCACATTCACATCCCCTCTTTTTAAAAGCTTTTACACAGGTTTCCACCATTCGCCTCCCCAAATTATGAAAATTGATTGAATGCGAGATCACAGCAGTTACAAAGAGCCAATTAAGCAGGGCAGATGTGCTTTGTGGAAATATTACAGGACATTAGTCTGATGTTTTTGAACTTGCAGGGGCAAAAACCCTCTTTTGACTCAGTGATTGGAAAGCTGCATGCCTCCCACACGCACTTTAAGTATAATGAGCGTAAAAGAACAGTACGAGGGATTTAGATGACAGTCCACCTACTCAGCGCGCTTCAAAAAATGGTCATTAAGCAAACAAAGGTGCAGATTTTGACACACAAACGTATGGCATAAATCACTCGCGAGTGTTGGAACTGAAAACCACGGGGAGTTTAAACACAGCTCATGTCAAACTACTACTGTGATTTTCTTTTCCTTTCTCCTTCCATGAAGGGAAACCACGGAAACCACCCAAGCCACGGCAAATTGGATTTGAGAGAAGGGGGGGGGGGGGGTGACGGCTCTTTTTATCAGTGTCCTCTGTTGTAAAATTCAAGCGACTTTGTGCACCACAGCAAGAGCGATGCACAGATAGCCTTGATGAAGAATAAATACAAAAAATTAGAAATTAAAAAAGCCACTACTGTTCCTTTCATTTCTTTCTGATCTCTAAACCAACACCACAACTGATGAATGGCAGCAAAAAAAGAAAAAGAAATGACATTAGGGGGTTTATCCAGCGCATGGCCACTTAAGACATACTCATTTACTTCAATATGCTTTGGTTACAAATATAATTAAAAAGCTGTCAAAGATCTAAAACAAAAATCTTTTCAGTGCAGTGGAATTGAAGCTGACATGAAAATATCCACCCGACTGTTGATGAAATCAATCCTTTTGCTTGAGTGGACAATGTGTTCAATTCCACGTCAAAACTCCAGCTGAATTTCAATCAGACAGTGTTGAGCCTAACGAAATGAGACACAGACACATGAAAGGATCCAGACAAACACATGCCACTCACAATTTAGCAGCACAGCTTAAAGACAAACATAATCAGTCCATCAATCAAGCCGCGAATGCTAAAAATTGTTCTCCATAAAGACTGTATTTCACCTCTCTGGCTCATTTTTTTTTTCTTGACCGAGGACATGAATTGCAGGGTTTACAGGACTGCCAGGGGCAAAAGAAGTAGAGCTGGATGTGTGCCACAGCACTGGGGCGAGGAACCACAGCAGTGGATGTTTCTGAAGACAATCACAGATAAAACCTCTCCACTGAGAGAGGGTTTAAGAATCTCGGCTGGGTAAGTAAATGTTCTGAAATAAAATTTCTACAGAACGACTTCAATCGTCTTGATGGAGATGCCGAGGCATGAGGACAGACACATGGCAGCAACAAGAGACAGCATGGGCTGTGTGCTTAGTGCTTAAAGATGTAGACCAAAGGCTATCCTTGCTTGATCTCCTTTGGATCTTGTTAAGCTCAAGGATAAAACTAAAGGAGGGAAGATTGAAAATTCTTCTCAGGAATCCCACTGAGGTGTCCCACTGGAACGCACCTGGTGGCTTCAATTAAAGGACGGGACACTTGTTTTGTATGT
This sequence comes from Aulonocara sp. 'chitande type north' Nkhata Bay, assembly GCF_057382095.1. Classification (NCBI taxonomy): domain Eukaryota; kingdom Metazoa; phylum Chordata; class Actinopteri; order Cichliformes; family Cichlidae; genus Aulonocara; species Aulonocara sp. 'chitande type north' Nkhata Bay. The sequence continues at coordinate 14,075,270 of NC_141355.1, forward strand.
TTTTTATTAACAAAACATACAAAAAATGTTAAGTCTCCATCCTTTTATCATAATAACATTTTATTCTGCAGATTTGCTTTGAATATTCTAGGGCCAGGAAACTCAACACCCTGATATAATTTGCAGTTGTTGAAACAAAGGGTTTTTATCACAGTCACACTAGAACACCAGGTTTCCATCCCTAATCGTGGCTTATTATGCTGCGCAGACATTTTTCTAGCACGGATCTGATCCTCTCATTTCCTGGAGTGTGTTATCAATTTTCATCACTATTCACAGTAAGAAGCTGTGTCCTGCAGGTTTATGACACACAATCCTCAATTAGGATCACACTGTGTAAGGCCTTAGCACATGGCAAATATTATTACAGTATACTTCAAGCCAGTGAGCCAGCACTGGAAAGAGAGGTGCTGTTACATAAGAATAATCCTCATGAGCTCCAAGATGTATCACCGAGGCGCACATGCACAATGGACCTCTAAGATGCAATTTTGGAAAGATTGTTTCTGGAAACTATGACCTTTAATTCTGCAGGAAACCAGCGCAAGTGTTTCTTAGACCATAACAGATACACTGCCGGCTGCAGATTCTATGTAATTACAATAAGATTGTGATTCTAGGTCTTACTGCAGTGAACAAGGATTGCATATTCATTCACTGAAAAATGTGTTGTTGTTTCTTTCATTTGCACAAGAAAAAAGGGAGGAAAAAAAGTTTTGCTTTTAATTAAAGACATGCCGTGAAAAACTCTTCTTTTGGGTATGCTGGAAAGCTGCTAGAGCCAGGCATCATCTGGAGAAAAAGTCCCATTGGAGGACCGGTTAAAATTTCCAGATTGCATTTTAGTTTAAACCCTTTTCCCACAAGACAGAAGGGATTCATTAGCCAGACCACCAGCTGCCTTCAGATCTATATATCCTGGCCGCCAGGCAGTCAAAAAGGAAGTTGCTGTTCTCCTCCCAGTGGCACTAATTGACTGATGCAATGTGGAAAATGACATTTAAATCATCTTTTTCTCCCCCCACCAAGAATCCATATAAAACGCAGAAATTCCTACTAAAAACATATTAAGTGACACCTCAAAGAGATTGGGACTGATGTTGTGAAGCTATATGAAGAGCTCTCATCAATGCAACTCTCCTAAGTTTTCCCATGAAATAAATATGGGCTTGGAGATGAATTTTATGTAATAACTTAAGTCAAGAGTCGATACAACCCCAGTGCTTCTGTTGCACAAGATAATCCTTGTCATGTTGAAATATTGATGAGATAAGTGTTATTTAAAGCCAGAGCTGCTCTGGGTTCATCGTACAGGTGCAGAGCCACTGCAGCGAGGTCTTCGGAATCCATAATATATGACTGAACACATCTGAACTGAATTCTTGTTGGGGAATGTAAGCGTACACGCAGATGAGACAAGCAGGATGTTCGCTACCCTGCATCACCGTGTATCTCACGCGGTCCCCTGTGTGACAAAAATCACGCTACTTGGCTCCAGTTCGTATTAAACTTACTTGAAATCTTTGTTTAACAAAAGCCTGGCTCCTCAGTCGGCACAGTGGGCGTAAAGACACATAGGCTAAAAGGTTTAAAATGCTTACCTCCCAAAAGTAACACCACCGACTGAAGCGCAAGGATGTGCAACATGTTTCTCTGAGCCGTTAAAAAACACGAATTCCCCCAAAAATTAGTGCGCAAGCCGATGCGTGTTAGTTCAAAGAAGAGCATCCTACGTGCAGTGTGGTTTCTAAAAATGAAGAATGAAAACACGTCTTTTCATGCTGCAATCGTTAGTTTCCAAACGCTGAACAATCATAGTTCGAGTGAGCAGTTTTGAAAGTCTGATCTACTTGTTTTTGTCAGGAAAATTCAAGAACTGAAGAGAAAGAACTTCAGCTTTGCTTCGGTCTCTCCAGCATTTTTCTTTTTAGAAGAGATAACGCTTAGATTACTGGCGAAAGACCAGTTATGACACATTTTCACAACGATTTTGTGTTTGTTTTATAGCGGGGGTTTTTTTATCCCAAGAAGCGCAGAAATCCTCTGTCCTCAGACGGTCAGTTTTTCCAGCTCCCTTCTTTCTGCATCACCGGGCTCCTGAAGCTGGCTGTAGTGCGTAAAGTCCGATACTTTCCGTCCATCCTCGTGTTAAGGCGAATTATCTAAAAGTAGAAAAGTTCAAGTCCCGGCATAGATCAGCGTACATCCACACCCAGACAGCTTTTCGTGAAGTCCTGAGCCAGAGGAGAGCGCGCAAGAGGTCCGTATTCAGCGTTCAGCTTCCACTTCTAATGACACTTTGGCACCAGGTGATTCATATATTCAGCGAAAGTCCGGATTCAAGTCATCGTTCTTCTATGTTTATGCAGACAGACTGCAGTTTGTGGAGCTTACGCATTGTCACCCCGTCCAATGCGCGTCGAGGGGACCAGAAGGAAAGACATAACAGACACAGAGCAGGGGCGTTTGGCGCTCCAGGAACATCATATCATTGATGCCGGGAGTAAACATATTTTAATTCATCACTTTTGACCAGCTGAGTTTGCATTAAAGCATCTTCCTAAAACAACAACACCGAAAAAAACTAATATGTTCACCCTGTCAGTTTTAAATCAAAATCAGACAGTTGCACGTGTGTTAAATAACCAACACGTCTGGTGACGTCGCTGCCCTTTGCGTGCAAAAACAATGATTTTAAAAGTTGTCATCGGACATTTCGAATTTATTGGATGATTGCGCCACTTGTCAGGCACCAGCGACCCTGTGCGGCACGAAGAGTGAACTGAAAAACTTGCGCCGCTCGTGTTTGATAACGCAAACCTTTAACGCTTCGGGTAATTAATATTAAAATACAATTACGAAAAAAAGAAATGACAGTGGGTATAGAAAAGTAAAAAGCACCAGTCTGATGACATCATTCGCGGTATGGTGTCTGCATCCTGAGAGAGATGCACTCAATCACCGCAGTAGGCTCAGATATGGCTGCAGTGCTCACCGAGTTTCTCGCTCCTTTGTTGTATTTTCACACAATTTCCAGTGAGCCATCTCCATTCATTTATTCATTCAATTTTCCATACTTATTCCCATTCAGGGCCACGAGGAACATATATTCAGCTCCACCACAAATGGCCCTTTTCTGCAGAGCCATCTAATATAATAAAGATTAGAAATTTATATATATATATATATATATTTATTTATTTCCCTGCAAGCAGTCCAGCAAACAAGCATGTGTTGACATATCAGTTCCAATGCAATTTGACTTAGCAGTATACAGTGCTGGTGTTATTTGACATTGCTTTTGTTCCACTTCCATTGATGGGAACATAATTGCGGCTGCCAGTGAATTCATTATAATTGCAACCCAGAAAATGAACTAAAATATGGATTATTACTGTAATCTGGTAATTGATTAAACCATGAACCCCACAGCAGTTTTTTCCCCTCCCTCTCTAAGCAGATTAGACGGTGTTGTGAAGGAAAGATAAAGAAAAATCCATGAAGACTAAATAGAGATGTATGAGATGACTCACCAACAGTGCAGTCATTCGTTTCCACAAGATGCGTTTCATCACTGTCCCTGCCTGTAAGTGCTGTGATCGCTGTAAAGTAATACCTATATCACTGATTTTCATTTTGAGTGTGGGAAAAGTGTAGTTGTGGCATTTTTTTAAGAAACAAAGAGAAGCAACACTTATTATTCAGTCAACTCTAACATTACTCGGATGCAGTTTATTTTAAAGTTTATGACATTGTATCTCAGCTCCACTTATTTCAGGTTAACTACTAAGTTGAGGTCTACAGTGCAAGGTCTAAATGCACAAGAAATCATTCTCAAAGAAAACTACAATACTTTCATTCACACACAGCATATAGCTATTGTAGTCCTGGTTATTCTGGTTTGGTGCTGTGAGTGTTCTGTGCAGGTACCAGAGAGTTTGAAACATCTTTCAGCACTAAATCATTGTTAAAGCTTTTGTGTTAAGTCGCCCGTTCTGGTTCACTTCAAATTCCATTTTTGCTTATGGAACTAAGACTTTACTTCCTTCTTAATGCGTGCAATTTGATGCTGGAAAAAAATTCACTCTGGTACAGCTGCAAAAAGCATTAGAGGTACAGGGAACAAAAGTGTTGATGTAGAACAGTCACTTCCCTAGCTGTAGCTGTAATGGTGGGCTGGAAAAGCACTCACACAAATGCTGGTAGCTGTCCAAAAGTAACCCCCTTCTAGGACCTGACACTCACTTAAATCCCTTGAAGACCACGATATACTGAGGTCTGTTCGACGGCTGGAAATCACAGGGTGCACCAGACAGACCCCGAGTGGCTTCGGTTACATCGTATATAGCTGTGCAAGTCATTAAATAAGCAGAGCCCCTGTCGGTTCTGCACATGGTAAGTCCATTTCCTGAGCTAAAATGACCAAAACATTGACTGCTGTGAAAGCTCACATACTATCCATCTCTTTCCAAAGGTCGATAAGGCACTTTTGATTTGGAAAACCGGAGTTTTCAAAAGAGGCAGCGCTATTGCAGGCATTGTTTAAAGAGATGTCTAAGAGGGAAAAATACGAGCGATTTTGTCTTGACAGATGTGCCGTTTAGACCTCTCTGAGGACAGGTCTTAAGACTTTGATGTCTGCAAAAAGGTCTCAACCCTTTGATGTCTTGAAAAAGATCTGTAAGCTTTCATAACTTGGAAATAGACCCAAGATTGAAATGCCAGACACGTTTAGATACAACAAACTATATTTCCACTTTCAGTTACCTGTCAACGCATTTGACTTTGGAATGTTAAGCAGTTTTGTTTCCTGTAATGGCACGGCTTTTCTGCCAAGAAGAAGGGGAAAAATACTTGCGGCTATATAATATACAGCACTGTGCAAACATTTTATATTCTAATCCATCACGCAATACAATTCAAGTCTCACTATAAGATTCATTCTGCAGCATGACGGCCCAAAAATACCACCAGATTCATAAACAATCATCGTTGTGAGGCAAGAAGCAGAAGGAAAAGCCTATTACAGATTGCATGACCTCCATGACGTCATGAAGTCAGTCTGGAATCACCCAAAAAAAGAAGCAAATTAAACAGCTCAAAATCCACAGAAGAACTGCAGAAAAGTACCATAAACCTTTACCTAGAACTGCTTTAAAGGCAAATGGTTGCCTTCAGTTTTTTTCTATCCGCAGCACTTCTTTTTAACTTAATTGACACATAAAACTAATTATAGTAGACTCATTTTGCTTTCAGTGCTTAAAACTTTTCCAGACTGTACCAAACAGAGAAGTTGAAGCAGACTGTATCCTTTTCTTCTTTTCTTTTTTTGACATTGTCACCCTGCGACCTGCAGCCGGTCCCCTGAGATATGGACTATTCTGTCCTCTGCATTATCCATAATGAATTGTCCGTTGTGTCTTCTTTTTGGGTGGTATCCTTCATTCATGACCTTAACCTGCCTCAGCAGCTTGTCCTCTAGTCATTTGGTCGACAGAAGGCCCAAATTCATCACCACCTTTCATTCTCATTCTCTGGCCTATCTGATCTATGATAGCATTTATAATAACTGCTGCAGAATGCCCCGTCACCCTCTGTGCCTTGCCCACTCGTGGCCTGCACAGATTACCACCAGCCATTCAGAGACCATTAAAACTGTATTTACTTATCAGCCTCTCTGGGGCTGTCACTCTGTTTTCAAGACTGATGCCCAAAGAGTGACCTTCAGTCCTGAACAGGTCACTAGCCTCATTTGTCCTTTATTTGCTGCCTAAACTCTCCTGAAAGCAATGTTTGTGCCTCACAATAACACAAATCAAGAATTCAGTAACTGGAAATAGAACAAAGAAGACAAAACCTTATGCTTCCTATATTCATTTTTTTTATAGTAGTTTTACACTTGTACTCTTAGGCAATAGACATATTTGCTTTCTAATGAAGCATTATTGATCCCACTCTCATATGTGCATGCTCTACCGGCTTGCTGATTGCAAAGAATGGGAAAAAATGGATATACAGCAAGCATGGTCGTGTCTTCAGAAATCTACCTGCAATTAGCTTCAAAGCTCGCTGACTAATGTTGAATGTTGAACGTGTAAAAACTAAAAAACTACAGGGGTTATGTGCCACACTGGTTCCTGGAAAGTAGTTTAAGTCTGGGTGACCGGCTGTCAAAAATGTCACAGCATTTATTTTAATTATTTCTATGAATGCATGATTTGATTTGGGGGGCCAGAACTTTACTGTTTTGGCTCAGTGCATCTCATTTTGGGGTTTTTTTCCCCATTGAAAACCTTGAATTCACAAAAAAATATTAATATATATATATTCCAGAGACTGAACAGAAGTCTGTCTAACCTCTCACTTCATTTAAAGCCTCAGTAAATAGTTATCCAAGCACTTTACTGTCTCAATCATTAGTTTAAAGTTTTATTTAATATAACGCAGTATTCTTTTTGTAAAGGCCAATTGGTATTAAAAAAACACAACAAAACAGGAAAACAGGCTATGCTCTGTCCTACCAAGTCATCATATAGGAGTTCAGTGTGCTGGGTTTATCCTTTACAAATGCATAGGAGCAGGTTTGTGCAAGCTGCCATGTTTCCCGTTATTTTGAATACAGCAGCCAAAATGAGCATCGTCATTCCACCTAATTGCGTTTCTTCCTAATTGCCAAGAAACCAGCAGCATATGTACTATGCCTTATAAGTAACTTTTAATTTAATAATCACAATTAGCTCTTTCAAACAATATGTGAATATCTGACATTTCTGTGTTTTTCAGCATTTCTTTCTTATTGTCATTCTCCTTCTCCATGACTGCTTCCTCATTTCCACCTTATCCTCTTCCTCCTGAACTGAAGTCAAGACCTTAACACATGAAAACTTGCATAAACATGTGTATTTATATCTGATACTGTTGCAACTGTCAGAAAATTAGACATCCAACCCTCCCGTCTCTGCAGCTGACAATGAGCCAGCTAAACAACAACAGCTGGTTATAAGCTAACACTGTGCCAGCTAATATTAGGCTCAAGTGTCCTAAAAATCACACTTTCCTTCCAATAAACAGTTTGATTACATTCTGAGAGCATACACTCACTACAGATGAATGAGCTGTTTGTCCTACAGCAACCACCGTAGGAAGGATTATGCACTTGAATTTTGTAATTCATTATTATCGGGTTGTCCTAAAAGCTCCCCAAAAAGCCTTCATTCAATCTAAAATGCTGCAGTGAGAGTACTGACAGGAACTAGAAAGAGAGATCATATTTCCCCCATTTTGGCATTCTTCACTGTCTCACTGTTAAACCCAGAATCGAATTTAAAATCTTTCTCCTCAGATATAAGGTCTTGAAAAACCACGCTCAGTCTTATCTTAAAGAACTCATAGTAGCATGTCACCCAGACTGAGCACATCACTCTCAGACCGCTGGCTTACCTTTGGTTTGTAGAGTATTTAAAACTAAATACTCTGTGGAACCAGCTTCCTGTTTGGATCTGGGAGGCAGACACCCTCTCTACTTTTAAGATTAGGCTTGAAATTTTCCTTTTTGATAAAGCTTATAGTCTGGCTGGATCAGGTGTCCCTGAATCGTCCCTTGAGTTTTTCTGCTGCAGGTCTAGGCTGCTGGGGTCTTCCAGTGATGCACTGAGTGTTTCTTCTTCACTTACTTTTGTCACTCACTATGCGTTTATATACGAGTCTGTATTTAATATTTTCTTGTTTTTAATGTCTGGCTCTGCTCCACAGCATCTTTTGTCCTGTCTTCCTCCCCTCACCTCCAACAGGTCACAACAGATGGCCAACCCCTCAGTGAGCCTAGTTCTGCTGGTGGTTTCATCCTGTTAAAAGGACTTTTTCAAGTGCCAAGTGTTCGCTGATAGGGAGGCATTTGATTATTGGGGTTTTCTCTGTATTATTGCAAGGCCTTTACTTTACAGTAAAGGCTGCCGTTGCGATTTGGTGCTATAAAAATTACACTAAATTGAATTAAATTGAATCTGGGTAAGAATACAGAATTCATCTGACTGCAAGTTCCAATTTAGTGACATCTAGTGGTGATATTTTACACACTGTACCTTTAAATGAAGTGTTGCCGTTATCGCCACCAGCTTTGAAGTTTTTAAATGTCATGCTGTAACACCTAAAAGACAAAAGTTACAGTTCTTTTGAACTGTAGTGACCACCATCGTTAATACCTCAGTGAATTACACTGTTTGCTTCAAGGTACATTGGCCCGAGCTAAGCAGTTCCTATTGTTGCTGTTGGGTTAGCTGCAAATGTGCCATTATATTTGACTGACAGCTGAGCAATCACGATAGCATAAATGAGACAAGGTGAACTCTTCTCATTCTTCTTAACACACAGTCATTTCTTATCAGCCAGAATGTGTCATGGTCTACTTTGGGTGCGCTTAACTTCCTCTGACCTTTAAAAGGGCTGATTATTTCCACCCACAATCTTCACTCAGCAATACGCTGCCAGCACAAAAGGATATTAGGCCCAGACCTGCTGGTCTGATAATTCCAGCTCTCACGGTAGCACTGAGGGAACCAAACCCACAATGCTTTGCCACTCTATTATCATTTCACTGCCTTCATCGTCACCTTCACCTCTGGTATTCTCTCACCTTTCAACTCAGAGCGTGCAACTTTTTCTGGAGGAATTCTGTGCGCGCTCGGTTTTATTACATCTTAAAAGTACTTTGCATCCATGCTAATTAACTTTTCCTTTATGTATCACCCTCTGGGGAAAAATTACAATGCCTGGCGTAGCCCAGAATGCTGTAGCTGTGTAAATCTCCTCCGTGTTGGGAGACTCCCCTGCCTACAGCTCCCCTGACAGCACTATTTGATGAAAAGAGAGTGTACCTAAAAGGGAACCAACAGGTCTAAATGTTTAATAGATTCTTATTCTACTCTCGGTAATCTCGTAATCACGGGTTCAAGGGGGGTCACATCTATCACCCGGGGAACAAATAAAAGTCTTATTGTGTCCCGCTTCCTTTCACCTCAAGAGGAAATGTGAACCAGATAAATGATGGCCTTGTTTCAAGAGAGGCTCAATCTGCTGCCAATGATTTGTGGCCAACAAAGTAATTTCGATACCGTTCTTTGTTTTGATAGATGAGGCCAAAATTTAATATAGAGCCAATTTACTCGTATAGGAATGGAACTGCAGTTATCTCCCCTCTTTTCTTCCTCCCGGTTTGCCTCACGCCCTCCAATCCAGCTCAAAATTAGACGTCAAGAAAAGGACAAACAGCACAAAGGATGATATTTTTGACAAAGCTTTGCTCTTAACTACGACCATTACTCTTCAGTACCTGGAATCCCACCGAGGCGTTTCATCACACACGGGACCGTGGGCGCTTAAATGACTGTATCACTGTGAATGAGTGTTTTGCAAATTCATTTTTTCTCCTACGGCGTTCTTGTGAAAGTGGCTTAGAGCTGTTCTCCTAAAGCTATTTCAAGTGTCATGCGTTGATACCCGCGGGGACCTGACACGCCGTGCTTTGAGAACAACAGTGACATTGGTGATGCCGTAGTGAGGTTTGTAAACTTCCTCAAGAACATCCATTAATGCTGAGCCTGATACCTGGGAGGGGGGTCCTGCGTTTGAAAAACACTTTTTTTTCACGGTCTAATGCGTGATGTGCGTTGTGCCACCTGCCTCTACTGTCGTCTAACAAGCAGCAGTATGCTCCCGTGACCACATGGTGAGAGTTGGAAAAATAGCTTGTCTACTTCACCGGGGGGCTCTGACAGGTGTGCGCACAAAGACTTAAGAACTTGTCAGCGGCAGTTTTGTGAAAGGAAAGGTAAGGAAGTTTATTCATGAGCACACGCCTTGAAAATCCAGAGTAAATTAAGTGTGGCTGGAAAACAGCAAAAGAGACTTCACCCTCATTAGAGAGATTATGAACAGGCTGCCATCCGTTCAGGGAACAACGCCTTATTGATCGGGTTACTTGGATGTGAAAACAGTAATTGTCTTGAAAGTGACAAAATTAGAATTAATCAAACTTTGATTAAACTATTGCATCCTGTTTCCGCTCCAGAGGACAAGCCCGCGGGATGCCAGAGAGAGTCTCCCTGTGATGCTTGTTTGAGATTCCGCTCAAGTCCACATCTACATGATAGGTTGTGTTTGCGTTCATGCACATTTAAAACCATTTACTCATGGGTGTGATGTATAGTAACAGGTCTAGGATGTAGTTTGTGTGCCGATGCTGCTCTACTGCCACCTAAAGGCAGAATTTGTATCAAAGGTTATTTAGACAGCAATCATGCTCAAAAAATGAAAGGAACGCTTTTTAATCAGAGTAAAGCATCAAGTCAGTTAAACTGCTGGGATGTTGATCTGGACAGTTGAGTAGCAGAGGGGGTTGTTAATTAGTTTCAGCCGTTTTAGTGTTAATGAAATTAATACCAGGTGCACTAGAGGGACAACAATGAACCATCCCCCCAAAAATTAGTAGTTTTACTGATGATGTTAGGGACAATTTTTCTCTTCTCATCTTTTCTGCCTGTTTTTTCACTAATTTTTCATTTGGTGAGGATCAGTGTCACTATTGATAACACAAGACGATACCTGGACCCTACAGAGGTCCAACTCATCCAGGGTGGCACATCAATTCATGCCACTGCCAGAATGTTTGCTGTGTCTCCCAGCACAGTATTGAGAGCGTGGTGAACATTCCAGGAGACAGGCTATTACTCTGGGAGCGCGGGACAGGGTCATAGAAGGTCCTTAACCCATCAGCGGGAGCGGTATGTGCTTCTTTGTGCAGGGAGGAGCAGGAAGAGCACTGCCAGAGCTACAAAATGACCTCCAAAAGTCCAGTGTTATGAATGTCTCTTACCAGACAATCAAAAACAGATTTTATGTAGGTTGGCCTGAGATCTCGACATCCTCTGGTGGGCCCTGTGCTCACTTTCTGGAACTCTGGAGCCCAACTGGCAGGTCCACCGGTGTCATCCTAAGCACATGTGACAGATGTGTAAGGGTCTGGAAAAGCTGTGGAAAACATTATGCTGCCTGTGACATTGTTCAGCATGACTGGGCCCATTGTCAGACCCTGCATTGGTGCAGTGCGCCTTGGGTTCCTCCTGGTGCATGACAATGCCCAGACTCATGTGACAAGAGTATGCAGGCATTTTCTGGAGGATGAAGGAACTGATACCACTGACTGGCCCTAACATCTCTCATACAACACTTCTCGTACTCTCATCCATCTGACACTGCCAAGTTGAACCTCAGACTGTTCAGGAGCTCAGTGATGATCTGGTTCAGATCTGGGAGGAGATCCCCCAGGACACAATTAACCATCTCATTAGGAGCATGCTCAGATGTTGCCAAGCATGCAAGCATGTGAGGGCCATAAAAACTACTTAGTACCATTTTGAGTTGCTGCAATGAAATTCAGTAAAATTAAAATTTTTACTTGGGCTTTTGGGTTGTGTTTGAGTTCAGCCCTCTGTAAGTTGAACATTTTCATTTCCATCAAACGATGCAGAACCCTTTCGTTCCTAACAGATTACCCAGTCAATGTCAGTATAGCTATCCAGCATGATTTGTTTCCCACTGAGATCTAATGTGATTTCAAACTGGTCATTTAATTTTTTTTAGCTGTGTATTTGTTCACTAATTTTAACATATTAATAAAAAAATTTTACTCCGTTTTTTTTGTTTGCTTTTTTAAATTTAAAACTAAAAAAAGAATATGCTTGTCTAGCTAATTTGTCTTCCTGTGATGATTTCGCTCATTTTTTAATTTGAGACAGTGTGTCAGCAACAAAAACTGGATTAACATGCGTGCAGTCGTTGGGACGGGTGATGTTTAAAGTCAGTCACACAAACACATGCACTAAAGATGACATCCTGTGAGAGAGAAGGCCTTCCTCTGTGGTTCTCAAAGTGAGCCATCTGTCAACAAACTCCGACTCAGCAGGGGGTTGTTTGCTAAACAGGACAAAAGCAACTGTTAACAACCAGATGCTGTCGGCATAATGGAGAAATTGTCACAAATGCGAAAGCTGCCGTCCCAGAATAATGTGCCATATGGACAAAAGAAAGTGTTTTAGAACTGCTCGTGTTGGTGGGAGAAATATTTTGTTGGTCAGTAAGAATATCAAAGGAAACATGCCAAATGCTAATCAGGCACTTGATCGTTGCATGGAAGTTGGCATGGTTTGATAAATACATGACAGTTACCATCAGAAACAAAGATTGATTTGTGACATAAAATAATAAACAAATAGACTGAACTGGACACACATGTTTGAGGAAAATCCTGGAATCTTTCCTGATAGTATTGTCTGTTTGGAAAGGAGTTTAAAAAAGGAAATTGTGCAGCTTTCTAAGTAAACCTTTGTTAAAGTTAAAGTTTATTATCAGACTCTTAAGGGTGTGTATAAAAAAAATGTACACAGTCACCATGCACCATCACTCATTAATTAATGAACTGAGCATTTTGGGCACTGCCAGTGTTGTGTTTTAAAAAGCAGGGTTTTAACTGACTGAGAAATTGCAGGAAAAGTGCATGTCCGTATGATACAGGCTTGTCAATCACAAGATAGGTCTGCACCAAAACACAGCATGCTTTATCCTCATTTTGATTCTACTTGGAGCCATAATTGAAAATAACAGTAATAATAATGACAATAGAAATCAACATCATGCTGCAATCAATTAAATCTACAATCAGAAACTGAGCCTGTGGCTTATCAGAGCTCATAGATGAGGTAGTTTTAAAGTCTCATTACTTGGCAGTGACCCTAAAGTTTTGAAGACTTATTCAAAATAATTACAATAGTCACTGGGATACAAATACATTTTTGGATCCGTTACAGTTAATTAAAAAATGTTGCTAATATTGACCCAGAGTAAGAAGGTCCCCCTTGGAAGTTCTGCTTCAGTCACAATGGCTGTTGTTGCAAGAGTTTTCTCTTTAGGACTGAGCGGCATGTCTTTCCCTTCCAATATCTCTGTTAGTTTTCCAGCAGACTTCCTTACAGTCATACTTGTATGTTTTTATTTTTTGCACTAAACAAGCCAGCACTTGCTGATTGTTTTATACCACTGGTGGTAACTGGTTGTATTTGTTGCAATTTTGTTACACTCTTTATGAGATATCTTTTAAAAAGGATATTTTTAATATCAACAGATAAATTAGCATAAAAAAAGTCTACAGTTTCTACCTTGTGACAGGAATGTAATTTCTACCACAAAATAACTAAATATCATTCTTGAAAAATATATTTGACAGATCATAAGTCAACTACAAAAGCATTTTACTTAAAGCTACAGTGTGTAAATTATCACCAATAGATGTCAGTATGTTGGAGACTGCAGTCAACTGAATTATGTTTTCTTACCCCTCAAAGTTCAAGTACATAATTGCAACCATATCAGGAGATGAGGCTTGAGGTGAGGAGGAAACGTATGAATTAAAAATTAGGGTGCATGGTCGAAGAAACAATGACAATAACAAGGAGGTGAGGAAAATATGCACAAATGTTGAATGATCATACACAGTTGGAAAGAGCTGACTTATAAGACGTACTATGTATGTGGTTGATCTTTATCCACTTACATAAAAAGCTATTAGGTGAAAAAGCCATGTCCGTCTCTGCAGCTGTATTAAAGATGGATGGTTTCCAGAAACCAGCCCCTGCTCCTATGTAGTTATAATGGACTATAATGAAAACGCCTCAGATTGCTGGAAGGCCTGATTATACGCTAATTAATGCAGTATTTATATTTATTCTATTATCCTTTAATTTATATCCTTTAAATACCCGAAATCACTATTTGGCATTTAAATTTTCAGTAAATGTCTATGTTTCAACAACTGAAGTGGTGCAGTGTGTTTGCTTACTTACTCATTTTTGATTGAAGGACACGGACTCGAAAGAGGAACCTTGTTTAGGCTTGTATTTTAAATGGGAATGAAAACAGCGTCGGACCGATGCGGGCGTGAGGAAAGCTTCCTGTTTTAAAGGGAGTCTGCTCTGAGTGACTTTCCTCTCTTTTAAAAGTAATTTCGCTAAGACATTTATTTATAATTTAGCAGGTCAAGAAGTGATACATTTGGTAAGTCATGCTGCCATTGATTGCGACACTTGTCGCCATTTTTATAACATAAATATCGTTGCGGTTAGCGTAAGTTAGACAAACGGTCAGCTGAATGGGTCCAGCTAACTAATCAGTATTAGGAGTACATATTATTTTGTATGAAGGATTTTAAAACCACTGCGTTAGCCTGTTACTGTGACGTGTCACCTACGATATGAATACTTTTGTCAGCTGTACTCAAGGGATAAGCTTTGATGTCTGCGTTGCGTTCTCTGTTAGACTGACACACCCTCAGCACACAGCATTTCTTTTATGCTTTTTAGGAGCTAACCTAGGATCGCCGAGGCAGAGCCATGCCTTTCCTCCATGGATTTCGCAGGATAATTTATGAGTATCAGCCGCTGGTAGATGCTGTCATGTGTGTTATTGGACTGGAAGAACGACATGACATTGGCGAGGAAAGGTAAAGCTGGCTATTCAGTTACAGTCCTCTTTTGGCAGTGCTACACTGCCGTAATTAATTGAACATGTATCAGATAACAGACAAACATTACATACAAGGTGCTTCTTTCTTCTCCTGTCAGGAGTTCTGAGGAAGAATCCGCAATTTCTAGGTCTCTGGTGGAGCTCCTGGAGCAAGAATCCCAGTCAGAGGTGTTTGTGGAGGGGATCAGCTATGCCCTGTTCAAAATGGCAGAGCGAGGTCTGGTGCAGCCAGCAAAAATCCTCCTACGCTACGGAGCAGATCTCAACTTTGAAGGTTAATAACAGTTTGGAGTGTGTTTTAGATGATGTGAATGTTTTTAACTTGACACTGTATACACATTTGTTTATGAAACCTTGCTAAAGAGAGAGAGAGAGATCATTTTGTGACTGTGCTTAATGTCATTTTTGAAATTTAAAAAAGCAGAGAAGAAAGAAACACTCTTCAGCTAAGGTGTGATTGTTGATTTTGAATCATTTGTCCACCAGAGGGCACTCTGCAACTTCATGTTTAGAGCACTACAGACACAACAATGAGTGCATTGTCTTATCTTAAAAAGGACGTAGAAGGTATATCTGATTTTTAAATCATCATATATCAATATCGGTCTTAAAAATCCTATGTTGGTCCGATTCAAATCAAGCGTATGTACCAACAAGCGCAAGCAAGCTGCTACAATACAAAATCTGTAGGATGAGAAAACAAATTAGAATAGTTTTCCTGGCAGTTTGGAGTTCATTCAGTGTCTTGCCATACTAGCAAAATTTTCAGCAGCAGTTCCAATATCAGAATCACAATCAGCATACTTTATTAATCCCTAAGGAAATTATGTGGGTTACAGTTGCTCTAGTATAAATAACAGAAACGGACTAGACTATTTAACAATACAGTATGTTACAGATTTAAGAAATAGCACAATATATACAAATCACTAAATAATACAAATCAAGGATTGACAGAGGTGATTATAAATAAATATCACCAGTGCTGACAGGAATGTTACAGAGTAGAAAGAGCGTGTGCAAAAAGGATGCAACTATTGCAGTGTTTACAGTGTATTAGATGGAAGAGTTGTACAGGGAGATGGCCGAGGGCAGGATTGATTTCCTGTGTCATTCAGTGATCACGATATGTCATATCATGATACGTGTACTTCAGAACATCAGATTCAGGTCCACTCAGTCTTTTGTCAGTGAGCGTATTACTTAGGCTACGTTCACATTGCAGGCGAAAGCGTATCAAATCCGACTTTTTTGACCCTATGCGACCCATATCTGATCATGGTATGACAGTGTGAACGGCACAAATCCGATATTTTCCAATCCGATCTGGGTCACTTTCGTAAGTGGTACTGAATCCGATACATATCTGATGTTTTAGAAAGCAACTGCTGTTTGAATGGTCATGTCGCATTAAATCCATCTTTTACGTAACTGACATAAGACAGACGCCAATTATCCGTGCCGGAGAAGCGCCCGATAAGACATCATGAAAGCTTCCTGGCCATCCCATGTAGATGTCAGTGAAACTGTTGGGAAGACAGTGTTGGAGAAACATGAACATTTTCTTTGTACTGTATAATCTGCAGATTCTGACAGACATTTCCAACTATCCTTTGAAGCACCGCTCCTCTCTAAAACAGCAATAAGGATATTTATTAGGCCATATGTAAATAACAAAATAACTTTATAACTTAAAGCAAAATTGGGAAACGTAAAGTCCAAAACAAGTCTTTATATTAAGAGCCATCAGTCAAACAATACTGTTTGGTCTGGATCTAAACAGAGCGCGTTGTGTGTGACGTCTTCTTTTGCGCATGCGGGCCGCTTTGAGGGTTCACACTAGAGCGCGTTTGCTGTCACGTTTTATTTGTAGTGTGAACAAGCAGACAAAAAAATCGGATTTGATCAAAAAATCTTAATTGAGCATTAAGACCTTCAGTGTGGACGTAGCCTAAAATGTGTGTTCAAGCATCATAAGTGAACTGATGTAGGCCCAGACTGCAGGAAGGGACATCACTAGGAGATGGCAGATGTCATTAGCAGCAGCTTCTGTGGTTCAAGCTCCAGGTCACGATGCTGGCAGCACCACATTTTTACAGGAGTCTCCACTGCTCTGGATAGTTTACCTTCTGTTTTCAAAAGCTGAAAAAACAATGTGTGTGTGTCATTTCTGTGCTACTGATTTGGTTGCTGACACAAAACCAAATCCAACACTCCCAGTATGCTGGTAAGCAACAGAAATGTTGGTTAGGCAATGAACTATAGCCAGTTATTTGCCTTCAAACATATTTGCATCACGTTATTAATGACAGGGCTGCTTTAAGAATTCTTTCACAGGAGTGGCCATATTGGTGGCACACTAAACACAGAATTTCTAGTTTTTATTATGCTGTTGTTAAATATTGGATACTTGAAAAATATGGCAAAAAATAGATAAAGAAAAGAATTATATGCCTAGTTAATTTCATGCTATTAAAGTTGATATCACTGAAAATGGGTGCATGTGAAAACCAAATAAGCAAATTTTGGGGGGTGGCCAGTGCCCCCCTGGCCCAATAGCACATTTGTTTCTTGTAACTGAAATTTTGCAAGCTGTTGCAAATGATCTTCAAAGTGCTGAAGAGTGTTTTTGGCTTTCTAGCATTCACCTCATTCCCTCCTGCAATAGTCCATTTTCTCTTAATACACAGATTGTTTTTAATGACTGATACAAACAGGAGACCACTGCCATTTTTCTACATGTAACAAGTAGTTGCACATGCATAACGAGCCAGTTATCGTCTGTATATACTAGTGGGAAGTGCAGCATGTTTTTCTACTGTGATTAAACCTTCCAGACTAAGCCTAACTATGCTGTGGTGACCTCTGCTGGTTTCAGGCATGTGTTTTTCCCAAGGGTATGATTAGGGATTTCTTGCAGAGGCTGCTTCATTCACCTCTCACATTTCATAAAGTCCTCTGGCGAGAAACAAATGCTCCCCACATACCATGCAGTACGTGTTTACTTCCTGTGTCTTCATGTCTTTTCATGATCTCTCCTTTTGCTTGTCTTTTACAGTTTTTCTTTTATTGCTCATGTTCTCTGTTTGGTTTTATACTCTGCATGTAAGTGTACAGTAACTTTTATAGCTTTGCCCACACTCATTTAGGAACAATGCTATATTGTCAAATCCTCGCCTGTCTGTTGCTTTTCATCTCTTTAATGAAGACTTTGTTTTATACACAAAATATTTGTTTTCATTTCTCAAGACCCAGTTTCATACTACAATCCACTACACATAGCAGTTTTGAGGAACAGGCCAAACATGGTGAAGCTGCTGGCCGGGCACGGAGCAGACATTGAAAAGAGGGACAGAGTGAGTAAAGAGGAATCCATGACTTCTCTTTTGATTGATTCTGTCTTTTTTTTTTTTTTTTTAATCAGTAGAGGGATTCTATGTAAATCTGTTATTTCTGTAGATTCATGAGAGCAGTCCCTTGGACCTTGCCAGTGAGGAGTCAGAGAGACTGCCCTGCCTGATCGCCTTGCTGGACCTGGGTGCTGATGTGAATGCAAGGGATAAACACGGTGAGTTTACGATGGCCAAGCTTAATTGTAAAATTTCCATTCATACCCTTATTCAGTCATTCTGAAAGGCGATTGCTTTGATGTTGTCTTCAAAGGAAAAACACCTTTGCTCCATGCCTTGGCGAGCAGCGATGGAATCACCGTGCACAACACGGAGAACATCCAGCTGCTACTTGAGAGAGGTACTGACTCTAAAACGGCACTCCAGGCACTTTTCCTTCTCATCTGCTTTTGGTCATTCAAATTCTTCCTCAAGCGGCATCACAGCTAAAATGCTGCACACAGGCTTTTTGCCACCTGTGCTCATTTTGAACCTGGAATAAACCATGGATCTGATTCTTAACAGAAAATTGAAAGTGGAGCAGAGCTAGTGCTGAGATCCCAGCATGAAGCGACTCACTAGTGACTTTTTTTTAACCATAAAAGGTTTCATCTTCTGTAGGCAGAAGCTTAAATTTATCATTAAACTTCTCACACTTACAAGTATTTTCATGTGCAGAGGGTGACTATAGGGTTGGGACTTTTTTCTTTTTTGATCTCGTCTGGTTCAGGTTTTTTTTTTTTTTAAACAAGTGTAATAAACACTTAAGTTTGTCCTTCAAAAGGCCAAACAAGGCTTGGACATTTTTGTGTAAACCAATGAATTTTACATTGCATAAAAAACCCTGCACATGACAATGTTTTGTATTTTTTATTTGTGCTCAAAAGTGGCCCCCAGCTGTTACTGACATTTTCACTGTGGCCAATTCTGGTTTAGCGTTTTTTTTCCTTTAAGTGTAATTCCAGAGTGTATTTTAGTTTTCTACTTCTCAAAGACAAATGGGGATTTCCAGCATTACAGGATGCGTAGTCATCAACATCAACACTAAAGATTTTTTTTATGGTCTAGCAGGGGTAGCTAATTGTCTGTCCGCTCCAGTCCAGACACGGTCCATCTGCCTGCAGTGAGCCACTCTTGCTGGTGATGTTACTGGTCCATCAGTCAGCTGCAGAGAAGAGCGAAGTTCTAACATACAAAGTGTTGCACGTGAAACAGAGTGTTTAGCCTCTGCCTGTGCTTTTCATGTCTCTTTGTTATGCAATAATATCAGTATTGGAAAA
The DNA here is from genome assembly GCF_057382095.1 of Aulonocara sp. 'chitande type north' Nkhata Bay. Taxonomy (NCBI): domain Eukaryota; kingdom Metazoa; phylum Chordata; class Actinopteri; order Cichliformes; family Cichlidae; genus Aulonocara; species Aulonocara sp. 'chitande type north' Nkhata Bay. The sequence goes on from NC_141355.1 coordinate 14,094,510, forward strand.
GTGGTAATTTCTTGAAAAGTTGAAATTGTTATTTTCCATCTAATTTTTCTAATTATAACATTTCACAAATTTATTTAAGATTACGTTTATTAGCTCTTCGAAAGATTGTAAGGATAAAATACATATAATGTAGTAAACAAAGGATACAACAATACGACAATACCTATGACATCTAAATAATTGACTATAGAAGAAGAACATTATCCAAGCATCCGTCCGTTTTCTTCCACTTGTCCAATTCAGAGTTGCGGTGTGTTTAAATCGCAGCTGTTATAGGGGAAAGGGGCAGATCCGTGGGCAGGACTCCATTCTGTCGCAGGGTTAAACGATATGGAAAAGTTAAAAATTAATTTCAGATACACTCATATGGAAAAAGAAATAGAAAAAACTTATAAAAGACTTGCATAAGATGTGGCCTACTTCATATAGTGAATCATATAAGGCTTATATGATTTACTCATGAAAGTGGCCACTTTCATATATAGTTTTAGTAAATATCCAAAACATACAAGTTTCATTTATATAATTTTTCAAGGGATCTTATATCTGTTTTCACTCTTGTATGCTTTTCATACAAGTTCCACACAAGACAGATACCAACTTTATAGGATTTATATATATCTTTTCCATATGGGCTGTATTAGTATTATATGCTTAAAATAAAGAAGGTATAAAAGACAGACCGCTCACTGTGAAATGGATTGCCTACATTTTCAAATTAACCATACAGTTGTCCAGAACAAAATAAGAGTCATTTTTATTTTAATAATTGTAAAAGTAGTACAAAGTTTATCACACCGTCCACCTCAGCCTCCTCTTGCATCCGTCCTGCGGTCTCTCTCTCATCCATCGTCCACACTGCTCCGTCTCAACTCTGCAGCCTTTCACCTCATCAGCTCTGCTCTCCGGGCCATGATACCCACACGTTTCAGCTGCTCTGCTCCAGATTTCACTTTTTATTTGATTAGTTCTCCACACTCTGGACTCTGTTCACTCAGCTACCATTCTCTGCTGCTCCACATCTCAGTATCCCACCCTGGCCTGTTCAGCCCTGCAGTCATTGTTCATCTTTTATCTAACCACAGCTAATTTAAAAGATCAACCGTTACTTTGGAAGAGTCACATGAAAAAGATCTAAATTAGGATGTCAGTTTTTTGGCTGCACAAGGTTAACATAAGCCCTGCTGTCACTTATTAAACACTGGAAGAGCAAAGTGTATTTGGAAATAATGGAGGGATAAAGATCAAAAGCCAAACGGTATTTGCACAGCAAGAGAAACTGTGCAAATACACACAGCAAAAGAGGCCAGCTCATGTTTTTAGTTTGACTCTCAAGTTATCTGAAACCGTTCTGAACACCAGGGAGGGCCTGTATCTGATGCTAGCAATTTGCATGATAATAGATGTGGGATTAGTTTTTGGAGCCTAAGCCTAAAAATGAGAATAGGTTTTTTTTTTTTTAAACACGCAAATAGATATAACAGGACGTACTCTACTAAGACTGTTCAAATAACCCCTAAATTAACCAGTAAATACTGAGTTGTCTCAGTTTCAAAAGTGTTACAAATTTAAGCCTGTGTTGTAATCTGGATAAGTGCTGAGAGATGCTTCCTTTTCCAAAGGTGCTGACGTTCATGCTGCGACTGTAGACGGTGAAACAGTCGAGTCGTCGTTGGTGTTTCTGGTGAAGGAGGCGCTGGGGGCTTCGGTGGAGGATGCTGCTCAGATTGGTAACTTCTGCCTGAAAACCACACAGCTACTGCTGGCTCACGGCGTGGACCCCAGCTGCTGTCTGAATGAGGATGGCGAGCCTTCCCTGACGCAGACGAGCCTGGAGTACTTTGACCTGCTCTTCCCCTTGGCTGTGCTCTTAATTCAGAGCGGCGCGTCTTTGGTTTGCTCCAATCACAGTGACTCCTGTTGGTCAGGTTATAGCCTTCTCTTCCAGAGGCTCCAAACAGCCCTGCAGCAGTGCTCTGATCAAACTCACGCAGCCGAGCTCTTGGAGCAGGCAGAGATGTTGCTTGACCTGGTAAAGGTTCACAGCCCCAGGCTGCATCTCTCTTGCGGGCTGCAGCTCCCCATGCCTGGTCAGGAGTCTCACCCGTACGCTCAGGCTCTACTAAACCTGCACAAGCACGTAGCAGAGCGTGAAGCAAGCCCCCCTGCTCTGCGATGCCTCTGTAGGGCGTTTATAAGGAACCGCCTGAAGCCCTGGCCACTGGAAGACAGAGTCAAAGCCTTACCACTACCAGACAGACTCAAATACTTTCTTCTTCCCGAGCACACGTACACTCCAAAGTCTGGCTGGGACTGCTTCAAGCCCCAGCAGAGCCAGCGCTGACGATATAAACTGCTTACTACTATTTGTGTTGCTTAAAATCTGAAGTGAAAGACTGAACAAACTCTGTAATAATTTGTGTAAAATATTTGAGGATGTGATAAGTGAAGCGAAGTCTAACATATCATTGAGGCCTTTGTTTAATTTCCAAATCTGTGTTGCCTGTGCCAAATTTACAGACAAAATTGTGTATATGTTTACTTTACAAATACAACATTGTAAGTACAGATTAGTCTTTGAGTTGTCACTGCCACAGTGAAATGCTGTAGAGGTGAAACATATGGACACGTTTATTTAAAAAATAAAATAAAATAAAAAATGCAGCACAATATGAAAGCCACCAGATGGCAGTGTTGCTCCTGCATTTTCAAAGGTAGCTCAGACTTTGGAAGACTTAACTATTCACAGTGCAACCTATTGAAGTTGTTCCAGCACAGTAGGGTCCATCTATATTTTAGATCCTCAACGTGACGGTGATATACTGTAGAATTTGTGTAACTTCAAGCTTAATATGAAGATGTAATGACAACAATAATAACAATTAATAAAAACTTCCACCACCTGTGACCTCATTGCTTTGTGTAGCAGTTTTTGTTTTGCGTTTGTTTACACATTAGTGCTTATAATTTCCCAGGTAGTGGCAGTGCAGTGCTGAATGTGACTGTGACAGTGTACCGGTAAATAACAGGATAATTGGTGGTACACGTTTTCCTCATGGATGCGCTCAAACCACAAGCATCATTCGAGTGGTTGCTAAAATAAGGCACAGCAGAAGGAGCGCGCCCCTAGATGTGTATGTGACATAATGTAGCTTTGGTGGCTGCTGAGGTGGAAAGTTTTACCTGGCTTTTTTTTTTTTTTTTTTTTTTTTTTAATGCTTATGGTTAAATTCTGATGAATTGAGGGCCCAGTATACCCCCCTTTACACTCTCGCACTTGTGCTAAACCCATTCTTTCCACCCATGCCTTTGGTAACAGGCAAACAGTCTGTAAAGAAGCAAGCGATGATGGTACAGGGAACCGTTGCTTACATATGTGTATGCATCCATGCGTGTGTGAGTAGCAAACTAAATAGGACATTGTGTTATACAACTAACCCCTTCCTGACATTGCTGAAGCTGGAGTGGCTCCAAGGCTTGCAGGCGCTCCAGCTCCTCTTGGTTATCTAGGTCACAGCCTCTGAGGAGAAGAGCCGCAGCAGCAGCAGCAGCCCTGCATGACACACGCTTCACTCTCCTGTCTGTCTGAATCTCCCTGCACACTCTTGACAAAACCTCAACACTGGCCCTGGTCGAATGAGGGGAAGAGTGGGAGGGAGATGCAGGAGGCAGAACAGTGGAGGGGAAAAAAAAAGACATTAAAGATACAGAGATGCCATATGTGGAATGGTTGTGAGAGCGGTCGTCATGGAGGACACATGGAAATGGTAATATTGGGCTGAATTTATACTATACATTGGCAGCAGGAACATAATCCGCCCGACCAAAAATGACAACAGTGGTGGTGGGGGGAGTTTTAAAAAAAAAAAAGGAACAGGCTTCTTCCATAAAGTCCAATCCTTTTGCTTGTAGAAGGTGATAGAATAGAGATAGTAGGGGGCGGGGAGGGAGAGGTCTAAGGCAGCATTCTCCATCCAGCATTTATTGGAAAACGGTGCGAGTGAAGCTCTGTACTGAAATTAGTTATTGATCTATTCTCTCCCTGAAGCCCATGGGTCTTTCCCCACCGCACCTGCTCATTCTCTCATAGCCTTCTTTCACCACGGCTCATTATATCCTTCAACCTCTGCTGCGAACTGCTGTGTGTTTTTGCTTGTTTTGTAGTTCCTTTATTCACTTCAGACCACTCTGTCTGAGAGACAAGAGCTTCCAAAACAATTCTACAGAGTTCAATATCAGAATGGATTTATGAGGGGCAGGTGCCATTAGAGCTGCATGTTTTATAAATGAAAAAAGTGACTTATAGAATGTTGAAATAAAGAAAAATATGAAATCTCTTATTTCATGCTTGGGATGTTGACATATTTATTCAAAGATAATTATTTTTGCTAATTGCTTTTGCAATTCTGTATTTCTTTTAGCCTTAAACAGTCACTGACACCATCAGTTTCTTTTGAACTCTTTAGCAGAACACACTAAAGGACACAGGAATACCTGAAATATCTGATGCCAGGAAAGGAAATATCAGAAATCTTCAAGAAATTCATTTTATTGATATAAATCCACATTTTCCAAACAAATACTTTTTTGCATGCAAGAACCACATAAAGGTACTGTGATCAAAATTACATATATGACTTTATATTTCCCTTCATGTCTGTGCTCCCTGGCTGAGTTCCCAGCTTGCCCTTAACCTTTTCATTAACCACTACTTCACCAGCTGAGAGACGTTCCGGTCTAGCCGGGGCCTTTTCCTCTGTGGAGAGCAGCCTGTGCAGGATCTCCTTGTCTTCCACTAGACAATGTCTAGACGCGGGATAATTGCAGACATCACTGAACACTCAGCTGCTGCCTGAAGCCTCATGGGAGTTGAGGTGGACTTTGGAGGGAAATGGCCAGCAGTCAGTGAAGGGGTTGGGAGCTGGAGGGGGTTCCACACCGTGCAGTCACACCCCTTTAGATTGTGTGTTTGTGTGTTTTGTTTTGGCTTCACTTATCTTTTTGCCCAGGTATCTTTATATTGTGTGTGTTTGATTGGTGAGAAGAAGAGTGTGGGAGAGGGAAAGAGAGCGTAGACATCGAAACACACAGCGCTCATACCCACAGATGTGGTGACTTCATCAGACAAACATGTACCCCTTCCTCTCGCTCTGCTGAAGTGCACTGAAATTAATGGCTGCTAACACCAAGATGAATTTGGATACCAACGTATTTCTTGCAATCGTGCTGCATTCCAGACTGTATATACTTTATCTGTTGCCTCCACACAAGACTCTTGAACGTGTAGCTTTGACTCGGTGCTGGGATATTGTGTGCGTGTGTATGTGCACATCCTCTTATGGAGGGGAGGGGACTGCTGGTTGGTCAGAGCGAGAGAGAGAGAGATGGTTGCAGGCCATGGGGTTCATATCGAGCTGGTGGGACTTAATCTCAATGGGGCTTGATTGGATGTAGGACAGCTGAATCCTGTTGGGGCAAGCCACCTTCCTCATTGTGCTCCAGGTGCTGGTTCCTGCTTTAGAGCGGCACACTCTGACTTGTGTCCTTCCATCATGAACAAATATTTTATCTGTTTACAGCTTTTACCATTTACCCCCCCCCCCCCTTTTTTTCATAGATACTGTTCCAAAATCTGTTTGTGCACCAGTAGGGTTTTTAAAGCCTCGACTTTGGAAACAGAGTAACTCAGACAAGTAACCAGAGCAGCACTGACACAAAACTTGTTTTCCTCTTTGAGGGAGAGCCGTTACTGAAAGTGTATAATGCGGACAACTTTTCAGCCTCACAATCCAGCTCCTATTTTAGAAGCTCTCCAGTCCACCACCCTCTGCATTTCTACAACAACTGACGCCATTTCACAGAAATTCCAGACTACTGGCGCCTGAGCTCAGCCTCCAAGAAGGACATGATGAATAGGACACACCCTTGGTATTCTAGTGAATGGTACGATATATGGCACACTGCGGTGTTACAGCCCAGATTCACTGCAGCCTTTAGCTCTTTTCAGTGCCGTTTTTCTCCCATTTTTATTTATTTATTTATTGTAATTATTATTTTTAAAGGGGTTCGAATTTGAGTGAAATGCACTGAGGCACCAGTAAGGCGAGCTCCAGCTCTTTCCAGCGCTTGGTTCCTGATCCACCTCTTTGTTGTGGTCTATGCATGCCTGCTCCAGTCACATGACTGCGTTTCTATGGCAACTCGGGTTTGAGTAATCATTTGCGTTACGACCTTTATTCCCTTGAGGAAAGGGGAGGGGGAGGTTAGACTGAGCCTGTAGAAAGAGGGAGCAAGAGGGAAAGAGAAAAGAAAGGCAGAATGGGAGCGGCGGAGAGGCACAGGGAAGGGAAAATAGAGGGGAAAATGTTGCCCTTACTTGCCTGTATATATTTTATGTCGTATCTTAACTGCTTAGCAGCTTTTTTCCTCGCACCGTTCAGCAGATGGGAATAAATAAAAAAAGAAAAACCTGCCACTAAACACTGGGTTGTGTGCTTCAGTTTCGCCATAATGGCTTGTATTTTGTGACTCACTCTGTGACTAGGGCAGAAAAGTGAGTTTAGTTGCAGAGAGGCAGGCATGCATGTTTCATAAGGGCACACACACACACACACACACACACACACACACACACACACACACACACACACACACACACCTCCCCTTCACTTCTTCTCAGAGGAAAGGCAGCTCTGTGCCACATGTGCAAGTCTCAGCAGAAACAGATTAAGTATGTTCCTGTTTCTTGCTCTCCCGGCTGCGTTGTCATGGTAACCGAGCTCGTTCGCCACTGTTCTCTCTCTCTCTCTCTTTCTCTCCACTGTTGGGTGATTCAACCCATCAGTTGGGTTGTGTCATCTCCTAGATGGAGTTTGTAGCTCTCACTTCTCCTAAATGGGAGTTGGTCGGTTTGTGCTCCTGTTCCAGTTTGATTTTACTTTAATATAAAAGCAAAAAAAAAATGCATATATATAATAATAATAATAATAATAATAATAATAATAAATTGTGTGCCTATATATCTGTGAAGGGTGGAGCTGGATTTTGTGGGTGCCTTCTAACAGCAGTATGGGGGGGGGGGGGGGGGGGGGGGATCCAGTATTGACAGGAGCTGGGCTAGAGGGGGCTGGTGATAGACACTATGGGGGTTGGTTGTGCGGTGCTGGTGGTGGTGGTGCTGGCAGCTTCCAGGTGCCTGAGACTGGGTCTGAATATGAATGAGGGGCCCCTGGTTCTCCAGAGATGGTGGCTGGGGAGAGAGCAGCTAAAACCAGAGACCAGCAGAGCCTGGCTGCTGGTTGAGAGGCCCCCACAAGCTGCTGACAGGAGCTGGAGCTAGCCATCACGTTAATTAGCGTTTTTTACTTTTGCAGCAGCGAATAGGGGGAGTGGGTTAGAGAGGGATGTGGGGGTGGTATATGACTCATAGACACAGTATGGTTTATTCATGATGGAGGAAGGGTGTGTGTGTGAGAGAGAGAGTGTGTGTGTGAGGGAGAGAGAGAGAGGGGAAACCGACATTTGATTTGCACACAGTCGTGTGTGTGTGTGTGTGTGTGTGTGTGTGTGTGTGTGTGTGTGTGTGTGTGTGTGTGTGTGTGTGTGTTTGTGTTGCCTTAGTAGATCACTGATTGGCACCAAGCCAAGATATTATTATGTCTTCAACACTGGGCATTCACTGTTATTTTCATTCAGGGTTTTTTCCTGCAATTTACAACTCTTGTCTGAAATGAGATTCTTTTTCTTTGAAACCAGATCTTTGTTCTAATTTCGCGGTGCACACGTGCAACAGGAAATTTTACACAGCACACACTTATTTCCGCGTCTGCTGAGACTTTATTGATCGTCTTCTGTTGAGGCCTGTCTGAGAAGCATGGGGCTGATGAAATGGTCAGAGGTGCCTCCCTCACAGGTGACCTGACCTTGTCTCCCTATGCCTCAGCCCCCAACAGTGAGGGATGCACATGATCAATAGATTGGTCTTTTACCCACACCAAATACCCAGATCTCTCCCCAATCCAGCTCCGGCAACGCTGAGGAGGAGAGCTGCTGCAATGTACCGAACATTCAAGAAGAGTCTGCGAGCTTGCCTCCTATCAGAGAAGGCAATGTCTAAGCTTAGGTGTTTGTTTGTTTGTGTGTGCATATAAGAGTGTGTAAGGGGAGGTTGCATTACAGCTATGCTATTGTCTAATTGTCTCTTCTTATCATTAGTGACAACCATGACCTCTGTTATTGGCATATCTGCATTCTGCCTGCACTGCAGAGCCTCCACCACGCTACTCGCAACGTTTTCTCTCCCAAGAGCGGCAGGGCCCATGCCTCATAAATACAAACACAATCTCTCCTACACCTCCTGACTGCAGGACAGGACTCCACACATATCTGCCCGTGGAGCGCAGCCCATTTGCATACATATTAAAGTGACGCCTCAGAAAAAAGGAAGAGAGAGAAAGAGGGGGGGATGAGGGTAGGAGGAGAGGGGAGGGCGAGAGCGGGTATATGCAAACAAGGCTTTCATCTAATATGCAAGAACCGGCATTGCTCTGGCATAAATCTGCATCTGAGCTCAGGCAATGCGAGCAGACCCCATTTGACAGTAAATGGGCTAGGGATGGCTGTCAGATTCACAGGGGAGCTGTGTGCTACCGTACAAAGAACAGGGACCATTGATCAGTATGGCATATCGCAGATAGCAAGAACTACAAGGTTACAATTTTGCACGCTAAGTTAAACTTATAAATGGGATTTGGGGGGGTGGGGGAGTTTAAAAATATTTCAACATTCACTAAACTAAATAAAATGTATTAATTAGTGAAATTTAGACTTGCTTGTAATCACATTTACTTTTTGATATTTAATCAGAATATGGCTAGGATAATTTTTTATGCTAAGCTAACCATGCCATTTTAGAGATTGTGCAGAGCTTCAGCAAAAACTTAGCAAGAAAACAACATCATTGTCACTGTGTGTCATTACCCTCAGCCCCTTTTGATTCTACAAAACATGGAACATTGCATTTTAGAACCGCTGAAGTGAACATCCATTTGTTGGTGCTAGACTGGATAAAACGGAGGGACACTGTGATTGGTTGACGCATTGTGCTCTGTTGTGGTTGATTATTAAGTTTTTAACTCTGACTGACTAAACAGCCAAACACATCTAAAGGCAGACAAAGGCAGACTTTGCAAGGGGGTACATTTTCACTGCTCAAGAAGCAGGTTTATCGAAGTCCAGCTCTCCTAAATGTCGAGGACCTGGACAGGTTTTATGACTCTCATTGCCATACGACCTGTTTTATACACACATATATATATATATATATATATATATATATATATATATATATATATATATATATATATATATATATATATATATATATTTGTATATTTGTATATTACATACTTAAAAAGGGAAAAAAAAGATGTTACTACATTGAATTTGGATAGATTTAGACATGGAAAAATATGACAAGATTTTGAGAAAGTTTGCAATTGATTACTTTGTTGTTTGTGTATCATTCAACCTTTTTACTTTTTTCTTATTTCAATTTTTTAAATGTCATAATTTTTTTTAAATTTAGAGCTTTGGGTTGCAAATGCGGTGGAGGAAGCACACTTGGAGTCATGGATTCTCTTCACACGCATGCAATTTATTTACAAAAAAAGAAATACTGATAGCCAGGCAGCACAGGTTGGTGGTACGACAAACCTAAAAGGAACTTGAACAAACAAACTTAAAACCGTTTAAAAAAAAGAAATCAACTAAACTCATAAAGCTTAAGCTTCTCCCCAAAACAAATCATGTAAGCATTAATCAATTAGCTTATACTATACACTCTTACCCAAAACATGACAAAGATATTGCGTTTATCACTTCTGAGACTTCTATACAAAAATCACAAATACAGAACTTTACTGACAGTAATTAAAAGACTGTTTAAACAAAAGACTGTCAAACTCTCCTGTGTTTCTAACTACTTGGTAAGATCCTAATTCCCTCCTATAGTATAAAGAGACTATTTCCTGTACGGCAGTCTGGACCTCAAAGATGGTAGCAACATAAAACAGAGCAACCTTCAAGCATTCTGGTAATACTGATAAGCCAACTTTGCAATAAATGATTCAGAATACATGGGCCCATTGTGTAATTATTTTATGGTATGAAATTATAACTTGGGAAATGCTTAGGATTACCAGAAATATGCATTTTATTTCACTCACTTAGGACTTCAAACAAACCTGAAGAAGGAATGGTCTACAGCCGCATTAGCATCACATTCACAACTAAAACAACAACTCTATTTTGCCAATAAGATGTAATAAAACAATGGAAATTGCCATTCTAGCATGTTGTGGGCTATATGTAGCCTTAGTCCTCCAGAGGCATACCGGGTTACCCTGTGACAGGGCTGTTGGTTGGACATTTTAAATGTATTGGTGGTTTCAGTTTGAGCTTTGTGGTTCCAAAAATCGTTTGTTCTTTGAATCATCATACACCATATTAGTACCTCACAGAAGCGTGTCCCACTGACGTATTCATAACTTGGAATTTTAAAAAAAATTCCATTGGGGAATTTTTGAGAGCACAATATGCAGGTTCAAAGTCAGAATTCAAACAGGTGACAGTAATCGTAATCATTCATAATATGAAAATTACTTTACAATGTTCTGCTGGGAAACTTTGGTTCCTGGTATTGACTTTAACATTGTTACAGAACAAGCACACTCTGACAGCATTCGTTTCTGGCAGCATTGGGCAACATGCCCTGCAATACTGTAAAACCTGCTCAGGAATGGTTCAAGGATCATGAAAAAGACCTGAAGACATTGTCTCGGTTTCCAAACCCAACAGATCCCATGAGCCATTCACAGAAAGACAGAGTGTAGTTCCCCCATATTAGCTTCTCTTCACTGGCTCCCTGTTAAATCCAGAATCAAATTTAAAGTCCTCCTCCTCATCTAGACAGTCTTTATTAATAAACCAAAAGACCACTTCACTCTCAGACTACAGGCTTACTTGTGGTTCCTAGTGTATTTAAAAGCAGAATGGGACACAGACCCTTCAGTTTCAGGCCCCTCTTCTGTGGAACCAGCTCCCAGTTTGGATTCAGGAGACAGACTATGCTTTTAGGATTAGACTTAAAGCTTTCCTTTTTGATAACAGATATAGTTAGGCTGTATCAGATGACCCTGAACCTTCCTTGAGTTATTCTGCAATCGGCCTGCTGCTGGAGGGTTCCCATGATCCACTGAGCATTTCTTCTTCACTCCCCTGTTTTCACTCGCTGTGTTTATGACCCACTTTGAATTTAATCAATAGTTATTATTAATCCTTGTCTCTCTTCCACTGTATTTTTTCTCCAATATTTCTACTCTGTCACCCCAAAACAGCAGATGACTGCCCCGTCCTGAGCCTGGTTTTGTTGGAGGTTTCTTCATCTTAAAAGGGAGTTTTTCCTTCCCACTGTCACCAAGTGCTTGCTCAAAAGGGGTTGTCTGATAGTTGCTGAGTTGTCTGAGTTTACTCTCTGTTATTGTAGGGTTTTTACCTTACAATTTAAAGTGCCATGTGGTGACTGTTGTAGAAATTTGGCACTATATAAATAATACTGAATTATAGATAAAATTAAATTCACAACCCACAGTATCCAAAATGATCCACTGTGGATTTATGCTCAAACATAACACAGTCGTTTATGTGTCACGGGAACCTTACGCAATAATATGCAGGTGGTATTAATCAGTCAATTAATTAAAAATCAGGTGGAGAAAGAGCTATCACACTTCCTAGACAAAAATGTAGCATCATCTCTGTTAGCATTAGAGCAGGATTACAGCTGTGCTTCAGTACAGTCTCACAAAAAAGTAACAATCTTTACATTTAGACAGCCACTTTTCATTTATTTCTAAAATTTATGCTAAGCTAAGCAAACCATCTGTTAGGCAGAGGAACATACATATTTATCATTCACATTATAGAGTGATAGAGATCTTACATGTAAGTAATGGAAAGGGCAAAATGTAAAATGTCAGACTGTATTCTGTATTGCCTTGTGATCCCATTAACTTACACTGAAATATACAGTATGTATTGTTTTGGAGCAGGCAGATCATGCTTCTACAGCACTCTTGCACAAGCAGAAGTAGAGCACATGATGGCAGTGCTAAAGCAAAAAAACAAAAAACAAAAAAAACTGATGAAACTTTACTTACTGTCTCCAGAAACTGGAGTGCTGCCATGAGCGCTGGGTTTCCCCTAACTCTGCGAGTATTTCATGTTGGACACCCTTGAACTCCCTTTCCTGTTTTCCTGCCTGAGCATGTCGCATTGAAGCACGCCATTCTGTCTGTACAGGTGATCTTACGCACAGGAAATGGAAACTCTGATTGTGTATGTGTGTGTGCTGCTTGAGGTGGGTGGGTGCGTGGGGGTGGGGGTGGGGGGTGGGGGGGGTGAAACAGGATATGTTGGGAATAACACAAAGCACAAAAAGTGTCACATGATCTGAAGCGAAGGGTTGATTTATTTGGCTTCAGAAAGAATCTGTTGCATGTGGTTTGGAGGAGAGAATGTTTTCCTTCTTTGCTCTCAGTGTGCTCAGACACAACACATGGAAACATTTTCTGAGAGGCCATGGGTCTGTGAAAAAAAAAGAGCTCCAGACATTTTATTTCTTCTCCCTCTTTTCATAGCTTTTTTAGAACTTTTTTCTCCCTCAAACTGATTGAATTACATACATCTGTTTGCCACATGTAGAAAGAAACTCCCTAATGAATATTTGTATTGCATTTGATAATCACGATGTGCAATTAGTTATTGATTTTTTTTTTTTTTTGCAATATTTGTCACTCTTACATGTTTTAATATTAGACAAAGATAACCCAAAGAAATACAGATGCAGTTTTTAAATGATGGATTAAGGATTAAGTTATCTAAAACCATCTGAGCCTAAGTGAAAAAGTAGCTACTCCCCTTAAATCATAAATTAACTGCAATTAACCACTTTTTCTTTAAAGCTAGCCACACGGACGCCTGATTACTGCCAGACCTGCTGAATCAAGAAATCACTGAAATAAAATCAGTCTGACAAAGTGAAGCAGGCTAAAAGATCTCAAAAAGCAATCATCATACCATGATCTAAAAAAACCCCTGAGAAACAAAGTCAGTGACATCTATCAGTCTGGAAACGGTTGTGAAGCCATTTCTAAGGCTTTTGGACTCTAGTCAACTGTGGAGAGACCCATTATACACAAATGGAGAAAACTTGGAACAGTGGTTCCCAAGAGTTGCAGGGCTACCAAAAGAACTCAAAGAGTGCATCGACTCATCCAGGAGGTCACAACAGGACACAGAACAGCATCTAAAGAATTACAAACCTCACTTGTCCTGGTTAAGGTCAGAGTTGAATAATAAGAAAGAAAACTGAGCAAAAATGGCATCAATGGGAGAGCTGCTATGTGAAAGCACTGCTGACCAAAACCCCCACAAAGGCTCGTCTTACATTTGCCAAAAAACATCTTGATGATCCTCGAGACTTTGGGGAAAATATTCTCTGGACTGATGAAACACAAGTTGAACTTTTTGGAGGGTTTGAATCCTGTTACATCTGGAGTAAAACTACCACACCATGTAAGTGGTAGTGTGATGGACTGAAGCTGCTTTGCTGCTCCAGGATCTCGATGCCTTGCCATTATTGATGGAACCATGAATTCTGCTCTTTACTAGAGAAGGTCGAGCCTTCAGTTCATGCCCTGAAGCTTAAGCACACTTGGGGTTATGCAGCAGGACAATGATCCAAAACACACCAGCAAGTCCACCTCTGAATGGCTCAAAACGACTTAAATCCAATTAAGATGCTTTAACCTTAAACATTACCTTAGGCATAACCTTAAACATTGTTGTTCTTGCTTGAAAACCCTCTAATGTGTCTGAATTGAAACAATTCTGCAAAGGAAATTTGCTAAAATTCCTCCACAGCAATGTGAAAGACTCATTGCCAAGCTTGGTTGCAATTCTTGCTGTCAGTGGTTGCAGAACCAGTTATTAGATTTAGGGGGCAATTCCTTTTTCAGATAAGGCCAGCTAGGTTTGGATAACTTTTATTCTTCAATGAATGACATCACCATTTAAAAACTAGATTTTATATCTACACCGGCTTTCTTTGTCTAATATTTAGATATGTTTTATGGTCTGAAACATAACAAAAAAATAAATTAGGAAGGGCGCAAATACTTTTTCACAGTAGTGCATTAATAGTTTTAGTAAAAATCTACTGTAAGCCTTGTGTACCAAGTGATGGGATCCTCGTTGGTTTCACGAAAGTGTGGCAAAGGATTTATATCAATGAACATCCTATTTACAGCCTCTATTTCAGTCTGTAATAAATATACTTCCACTCATATGAGACAGTTGCATGTCTGCTCTATTGTCTGCCATAAATATGCTGGAAGGCTTGGTTAAATATTGATAACACCAATTTTCTGCCTCCCCCCCCTTTACCCCACACACCTTCTCTCCATCACCACCCCACACAAGCAAGTGCACACACACACAAAACCCCTCCTCATTTCCCTCCCTCTATCTCGCGGTTATTTCACCCTCACAGTAACCTTGCTTATGCATATTGCATATGTAAATAAAGCACCCCGCCTCTGAAGTAATTGTGTGCATCTTCTACAGAGCTGCACATCTCAGCTTAGAGTTTAAGAAGAAGCACTGAGGACAGAGTGAATTCTCTTTGTTTACTAGTGATTCTTTTCTGTTTGAGCCCAACTCAACAACTAACTGTTTATCGATAAGCAAAGCACTTTAAGCTCACTCCTATATCTGTCTCATTTTAAGATTAGGTATGTGTGGGGCGTGGAGTCCACAGTTTGTGAAATTTAAAATTATCTTTTAAGAGAATAGAGAATTAAGCCATGACAATTTCACCAAGAACTTCCATCTTCTGTGTGTTTGCAGTGCTTCACTTGTTCCATATTATAGCCTTATTCAAAAATGGACTAAATTTATTTTTCACCTCAAAATTCTACACACAATATCCCCTTAATGACAAAGTGGAAAAAGTTTGCAAATTTAATAACGATAAAAAATATGACGTGTACATGACAATTCAAAGATGTTTGCTAATTACTTTGAAGCAGCTTTGGGGACAATTACAGTCTCGAGTCTTTTTGAGTATAATGCTACAAGCTTGCAACACCTATTTTGGGTCAGTTTCTTCGTCGGTGCGCAGCCATTTTCAGATCTCGCCAGAGATGTTCAGTTGGGTTCAAGTCTGGGCTCTGGCTGGGCCACTCAAGCACATAAACATAGTGGTCCCAAAGCCACTCCTTGGATGTCTTGGCTGTGTCCTCAGGGTCATTGTCCTGCTGGTAGATGAAGCTTCTTCCCAGTCCGAGGTCCGGAGCGCTCTGATGTCCCTGTACATTGCTGCGTTCATCCCTCAACCCTGACTTGACTCCCAGTTCCTAAAGCATAGCATGATGCTACCACCACCATTTCTGTAGGGATGGCATTGGCCAGGAGATGTGTGGTGCCTGGTGAACTCCAATCAAACACCTGACAATTTATCATTTAAAACAGGAAACAGCTCAATTTTAAGTTTCATGGCAAAGGCAGTAAATACTTGTGTACATGTTATATTTCTGTTTTTCACTTTTAATAAATTTGCAAGAATATCAAGCAATTTCTTTTCACTTTCCTGATTATAGCGTATTGTTTTTGGTAGAATCTTGAAGTGAAAAATTAAATGAATCCATATAACCCTAACATCAGAAGGGCCCGTCAACAAAATGTTTGAGTGAGGTTTACTACTTCATTCAGGAACATACTGAATATTATTTAAGATTTATCACTTAAAGTGTGCACTATAATAATGCATTATTAGTTATTTTTTTAAGTATTAACTGGAAACACACAAAAATGCTTGTCTAATTGAAAGCTGGAAGTAATGCTTACAGCACTTTTTAAACTTTGGTTTTCCTTACTTTTAAAGGTTTGTTTATGTTTACTGTATTCATGTCAACTCAGCTCTGTGAGCTTTCCAAGCGGTAATTCGTAGTGTGTCTGTGTTACCTGACACTGTATAGCCAGTGTTTCTAGTACTTTGTCAACATTAAGGGGAAATCTGGAATAAAAATATCAGATTGTTAATGTTACATGTCCAAACAAAAAAAATCAATGTTCAAAGTATCTGTGTAACCGGTGTGATTCTGCGTTGTGTCTGATAAAAAAGGTAAAAGAAAGAAAGACCTCCAAGTAAATAATTTGCCCACTCCAGCTCCTCTCCCACAGGGGAATTGTAGGAAAAGGGCTGGCATTTATTTTTACATTAAACATAAAATATGCATTTACACGTAACATATTTGACATAAGATAAAACAAAAACAACAACATGAAATCCGACATCCATCCATTTGCTACCGCTTATCCTTTTCAGGGTTGCGGGGGGCGCTGGAGCCTATCCCAGCTGTCATAGGGCGAGAGGCGGGGTACACCCTGGACAGGTCGCCAGTCTGTCCCAGGGCCAACACACAGGGACAAACAACCATTCACACTCACATTCATTCGCACATTCACACCTAGTGACAATTTGGATTATCCAATTAACCTATCCCCACAAGCTGCATGTCTTTGGACGGTGGGAGGAAGCCGGAGTACCCGGAGAGAACCCACGCAAACACGGGGAGAACATGAACATGAAATCCGACATACCTGATAAAAAAGGTAAAAGAAAGAAAGACCTCCAAGTAAATAATTTGCCCACTCCAGCTCCTAGACCAAATACAAACAGTGGGGAAGAGGGTTAGCTCAACCCACCACAGCTCCCAAGCTAGCAAGGAGTATATATTCATGCTAGCATTTATGGCGCCTAAAACACATTTATGATACACACATACTACACACTTATAACATCTTACAAAAACAGGCTTAATAATGACAATAACTGAACTAACATCACAATCATAAACATCAGGGTGGCTAAATATGAATTATGTGTGTTTCAGGGTGTTGGAAAGAAATGACACCCACCTCTCCCACAGGGGAATTGTAGGAAAAGGGGAGAGGCAAAAGGGGTACACTGTATTTATAGTATTGCACCAAAGAAGAAGAAGAAAAGAATGAGGAGGGGCTCTAACTGATAATGAACACAACTACAGGCTTGGAGGTCCTAAAAGTCAGGTATAAAAGGAGCAGTTTGGGAACACATTTTGTGTAATTATAACAATGTGATTTATGACTCTGTTACATCTGCACGGATTTTACATATTTATTCAATAACTTTAGGCTGCTAAAGCATCAGTGTAATTTAAATCCCAATTACGAATTATTTTGTAAAAACAAGATGAACTCATATCTATCTTTTGGTCTCAGTGGTAGTCAAACTGTAGCTGTATGAAGTAACAACTGCTGATAAATAAAAGAGACTCACAATTTCACTAGAAATTGTTTGAAAATGTCCAGGAATATTTACTTTGATTAAAAATTTCCAAACATAAATGTGTGCCTTCTCTTTCACACTTTTGAATGAAATTCGGTAGCTCAGTTTTCAACTATTTATCCTACTGCATAGCAATGACATTTTATCAACTATGGGATCTGATTTATAAATTATGTAGTTATATTCTGCAGTTAGTTCCAATATCACTATGCCTATATTGTACATATAACATATAACGTATACATATAAAAATGTTGGACAAAGACACAGAAGACAGACGTTTTACAGTTTTGCCTTTGGACCCTGCCACAATGGATTTTAATTCAGACAATTAAATGTGATTGAAGTGCAGCGTTTCAGCTTTAATTCAAAGGGTTTTACAAAAACTTAGCATTAACTGCTTAGCAATTATGCCTATTTTTAAAAACAGTCCCTTATTTAAGGCTCAAAGGTAATTGCAAAAACAAACAGAAGTTTAAATATAAGCACTGAGTGTTCTTGACTTGGTTAACTGATGAAAAGTTGTCTTTCTAAAGTGTGGACATAAGTCTGTCATCATGCACTTTCAATGTCTTCTGTGGTCTTTCCGGACTTTTGGTGTTGCTGAGCTTTCCAGTGCATTCCTTCTTTTTTAAGAATGTACTAGATTGGTTATTTGAACACTTCTTAAGTTTTACCTACACTGCAAAGCTATGAAATACAAACTCTGAATTATCTTCAAATATTATATTTGCTTTATTTGTCATGAAATAACAAGGGACCATGAAACTGTCAGTCAATTATCCAGTTTCTTTTCAGCCTCTCAGACTGAGGGATTGTCTACACTGATAGCTGCAATTTCTAATCAGTTTATGCCAAATTTTTGTTTAACCCCTTAAATTAATGGAAAGTCTGTACTTTAGTCACATATTGATTGTTTGATTTAAATTCCAATGTGGGGAAACCTCATGGAGCTAACTGTATATTGTAAATTTGGTAAATTGACCCATTTAATTTCTTTTCTGCATCTAAGTGCTTTCTGTCTTGCATTCACACTCCAATGCACACATCGGAAGCATCTTGGGGTTCTGCATCCTGCCCAAGGATACTTTGGCATGCTGACTGGACCAGCCAAGAATCAAACCACCAGCCTTCTTATGACTAGATGACCTGCTCTACCTCCTGAGCCACAGTCACCATATATTCCCTAAAGCTATACTTTATTATACTTTGTGGCTGTCTGATTATGGCAAATATAACAATAATAATTATTATGGTCAGAACTGAAAGAACAATAATTGAACCCAATTGCTCAGTGAACTTTTATCAGTGGCATTCCTTGAATTTAATTCAAGAAATTTCTCTACTTGCAGTAATTCAACTTAACAGAATAAATAACGAAGATATGTGAACTGGGTACATTTGGGTTACTATGCTGTGCTATAGTAGCTTGAGCTAATACAATTCTTTAAAAGCCAACTTAGTGTGACTAGATACACCGTGGATTTAGAGTGGCTTTGCTCTCAGTAAATTATGAATGTACAGTCTGACACTAACGGTTATATTATTAGGATTGCCTCTAACAGCAGATCTAGTGTGAATGAACTCTCATGTGTCTAAAAGCTCTTTGTGGAGAAATTATCTGACATCTGTGCCCCACATCTGTTTGTATGTACACATAGACACAGATGGCTTACATCAACACCTGGATGTGACTTTGATTTCCTGCCAAATAGGTGGATCGGGATGACAGTCACTATTATGGGTATCATGCTCTGTTAATACTGTAAAGTGCAAATTGGCACGTGTGCAGGCTCAGGAATGTAGTTTAACAGAAGAGTATTATGTTGTATTTTACAATACCGAGTTTGATTCACGTGTCTTTTTTCATAAACAATTATCCCCATTTTGCACATAGAAATATTATTAATGGTTATACATGTTACGTTTGCCACCTCTCTGCATGGATTTGGGGTTACAAAAAATTGTTTATAACACTGGTGACAGTGTCAAAGTATAAAGAGTCCCTAACCCCAGATTTCTGTTCCACTTTAAAGAAAATAAATAAAAATGAAATGGCAGTACCTTACATAAATTATTATATATTTGGTTTCATATTAGCCACTGATTTGGTAATGATCAGACACTTTATGTGTATTTGTATTCTACTTCATTTGTATTTTAATCATGTTGCATTGCTTCTTCTTTTTTAAACCTTTTTATGGTCTTTGCAAGCGGAAGCAAGAAAGCCCATGACATGAGCTTTTTGGGTCTTTAACTCTCCTGTTATATCCTCCTGAGAACCGAGGAAAAAGTATGTGGCAGCAGCGTAAGGTTTTCACAAGTTTTATTGTAAACACAAGAATAAACAATGGTGAGACGGGAGTATGTGGTGAACCATGCCTTCTGTCTGGGTTCATACCTGGAAGCAGGCATCTGGCAGTGGTCAGCATTGTGATGCTGCCAATCCAAGGGATGGCTAATGGTTGAAGAAGGCCAGAGGGTCGTTGATCCAATTAATGATGGCGGATCGGGCAGACTGGAAACATAGTGTCTATTGGGAGTGCTGGAAACCAGGTCTGGTTCATCCAGAAGAGCCTGGTGAATTGTCTCCTTGATTCCCCGGGTGAGGGAGCCCAGTCTACATGGTGATGGGAGGATGTTCTCAGGTTCTGACTGGTCGGTGTTGGAAGAGAATTGGAAGAGAATCTGGTTGTTGTTGGAAGAGAATCAGTGGATTTTATATTTCTGGAACCTGGATGATAAGAAATGAAGAAATTGAAGCGGCCAGAAAACAAAGACCAATGAGCCTGGTGAGCATTGAGCCTCTTGGTGGCTTTAGGGTAAGTTGTGGTTGGTCCAAATAATAAACGGTTATTCGGTTCCTCCTAGCCAACGTGACAATTCCTCTAAGGCTAACTTGACAGTGAGTAACTCATAATCCCGCACATCATAATTTTGTTCTGGGGGTGTTAGTCAGTGAGAGAAAAAAGCACAAGGCTGCAGCTTACCTTGAGGTCCAGACTGCTGAGCGAGCACAGCCCCAGGAACTGAATCACAGACATCCACTTTCACAATAAACTGCTTCACAATATCTGGGTGGACACGGACGGGTACAGAAGAGCTGAAGAGTTGTTTCGGTTTGACAAAGCTGCCTCAGCTTCTTTCTTTTTTTTTTATAACTTTTTATTTGTCAGTTTACAGTATGAGAATACAAAACTTACGGTCAGCATAGGAGACATACACAATTCCAGTAATAGCATCTTCTTACATCATGGTAATATTCAATTATTCAGTACAAAGGGAGTACACAACCCATTTTTCCCAGAGCTTCTTGAATTTCTCAAGCTCGAGTCTAAGGGCAAAGGTAAGTCTTTCCATTCCAAAAATTTCTTCCACTATCCCACGCCATTGGGCCCTAGTTGGAGGGTCTGCCTTTTGCCATCTTCGGGTTATGGCCTTCCTGCAGCCAGCCAAAAGTATTTTCAATAAATAATTATCTTTATGTGGGAGTGCCGTAGGCAATTTGCCAAGATACAACGTATCAAATGAATAGACTATTTTAATCCCAATTATTTTGTATATCTCAAGGGCCACCTCCCCCCAATATGGCTGGATCCTTGGGCAGGCCCAGAAGACATGAAAATGGTTTGCCATGGGGGTTCCACAACCTCTCCAACATAGGCCCTGGCTCTGTGAGCCTGTTTGCCGAGCTGTGAGTTTAGGAGTGATAAAGAATCTCACTACATTCTTCCAACCAAACTCTCTTAAGGACCTTGAATTTGCAGTGGTAGCCTGAGAGTCACATATTCCCCACCAGCTGTCCTCTGAAATTAGTGAGCCTGATTCCCTCTCCCATTTCTGCTTAATGTACAACGTAGAGTGATTTTTAGAGGCTTGTATACTACCGTATATTTTTGAGACCATCTTTTTAGAGTCCTTTCTCTTGTATGCCTCTTGGAAGATATGAATTAGGTCGTATTCGTTTTCATCTCTGATTAGTAACGTCTTGTTGTAATAGTCTCTAACCTGCAAGTATCTAAAGAAGTCATGCTTTGCCAGTCCATATGTATCTGAGATGGTTTCATAGCTTTGGAATCCCCCATTTGTTGCTAGTGAACAAAAAGAAGTAATTCCTCTCTGAGACCACTGTTTAAAGGTCCCATCCAGCCTGGCAGGCACAAACTCCGGGTCATAAGCTATCCAATTCAAGGTCCTAGCCTGTTTTTCTATTTGTAGTTTCCCCACTACCCTGAACCATAGTTTCAGGGTGAACCGGGTCAAATGGTTCAAATCTTTGTAAAATTTTTCAGCTTGGTTCTTATTTCCTAAAAGTGACTGTAGTGGGAAGTCTAATTGTGTAATTTCCATATTTTTCCATTTAGCTTCAAAGTTTGGGGAGCACCAGTTTACCAGGGGCTTCAGTTGTGCGGCGTAGTAGTAATCTTGTAAGCACGGCAAAGCTCTCCCTCCCTTCTCTTTTTTTAGTTGCAGCGTTTTGTACTGGACCCTCGGTCGTCTGCCGTTCCAGATGAACCGTGAGATCCATCTGTCCCACTCGTCAAATTGTTTTTGGGGTATCTCCAGGGGTAGTGACTGGAAGAGATAGAGGATTCGAGGCAGAACGTTCATTTTAATTATTTCTATTCTATTACTCATATCCAATGGGAGGAGAGAGACCACCGAGTTAGGTCAGATTTGATCTCTTTGTTGAGGGGGCAATAATTAATTTCATAGAGTCTAGACATGTCTTTCATTAGGTTTACTCCCAAGTATTTTATTGTGGGAGAGTCCCATTTGAAGTTAAATTTCTTTACAGTTTCCGGTCGAGGTGTATAATTGAACGTAAGGGATTGAGTTTTTTGAATATTTAGTTTATAGCCAGAGTAGTGATTGTAGGCTTTTAGTAAGGTCATCAATTGGAACAAACTAGATTCAGGATTTGTAATAAAAAGAACATCATCCGCGAACATACAAGTCTTGTGTTCTTCACCCCTGATCATTATTCCTTGTATTTCAGAGTTTTCTCTAATAGCCTGAGCCAAAGGCTCAATGTACAAGGCAAACAGGGACGGGCTCAAGGGACAGCCCTGGCATGTCCCTCGCTTCAAAGCAATATTTTGAGACAGGTGCCCATTAATCCTGATCCTGGCTGTTGGGGAGTGATACAGTGCTTCGATACATTAAATGAAGCCATCTTTGAATCCGAATCTTGCTAGTACCCTAAATAGATATTCCCAACCCGCCGAGTCGAATGCCTTTTCGGCGTCTAGGCTGACCAACATTGCACTAATATTTCCTGATGTTATATGATCCATCACTTGTAGCGTTCTCCTCAGGTTGTCCTGGGTCTGTCTATTTGAGACAAAGCCTGTCTGATCTAAGTCTATCAGCTCCGGGATAATTGATTCCAGTCTCTTAGCTAATATTGAAGCAAATAATTTATAGTCCACGTTAAGGATAGAGATTGGCATGTACGAGCTGCATTCTTTTTTATCTTTGCCGTCTTTTGGGATAATTGAGATAACTGCTTCTCTCCAAGATTGTGGGGCTACTCCTGTTCTTAGTGTATGATTAAAGCAATTAAGCAGCACTGGTGTTAGTTGTGTCCTAAATGCTTTATACCATTCGGACGGATAACCGTCTGTGCCCGGTGCCTTATTCGCCTTCAGCCTGGAAATGGCTTTATGCAGCTCTTCAGCAGTTATCTCAGCCATGAGTTTTTTATCCTGCAATTCTCCTATAGATGGTAGGTCTAATGAGTTTAGAAAGGCTTCCATCATTGTATTCTCTACTAGGGGAGGTTGGGTATATAGGTCTTTGTAATACTGTTCAAATGCCCGTTGAATGTCCTCCCGTTTACTGCAAATAATTTGTGACTCAGGGTTCCTGATTTTATGAATTCTATTCTTTTCCTGTTGTTTTCGCAGCCTCCACGACAGAAGTTTCAGCGCCCTAGGTCCCGTCTCATAATACTTTTGTTTTGTAAATTTGAGCTTTTTTTCAATTTCCTCGTCGTAAATGCTGTTTAAATCTTGTTTAATTTTGTTCATCCTCACCAATATCTGGGGGTCTTTTTGGGCAATATGTCTAGACTCTAACGATTTCAACTCCCCCTGTAGCTTCTCAAGTCTTTTCTGCTTTTCTTTTTTCCTGTGTGCTGTGAGGGCAATAATCTTACCTCTAATGACAACTTTTGCTGCGTCCCATAGAGTATTTGGAGATACCTCGCCATTGTCATTATTTAGTAGATAAGTTTCAAATTCCTGCTGGATTTGTGTTTGTGCTGATTTCTCATTCAGAATACTGGTATTGAGTCTCCAAAGTGTATTTGTCCGCTGTTTAGCGCGGCGCAGGGTTAGATACACACCTGAATGAACAGATAAATCTCTGACCCCAATTTTACATTCCTCGACCTTATGCCAGTCTGATTTGTACATAAAAAAATAGTCAATACGAGTATATACTGAATGGCACGCAGAGTAACAGGTAAACTGTTTATCCCCTGGATGAGAGGCTCTCCACACATCAATCAGACCCAATTCTGTAAGCATGTGTTGGACCATGATAGCATTTGAATTTTTCTTTTGCCGGTGGTTGGATGAGTCTAGTTTTGGCTGGAGTTGAACATTAAGGTCTCCACCAAAAATCAAAACTCCCCGTGTTTCCAAGACCGCTAAATCAGGTAGCTTCTTATAGAAGGATTTGGTGCTTCCTGGCGGGGCATATACATTAAATAATGTTACTTCCTCCTCTTCTAATTTACCCTTTACCAAAACGAACCTCCCGTCTTTGTCCTTTATCTCTGAATACAATTCAAAATTAACAGCATTGGGGATCAATATGGCTACTCCTCTTTTGCGGCCTGATTTATGAGACAAGTAGTAGGTATGCTGGAATCCAAGTTTTTTCAATTTTTCATGTTCTAAAGAAGATAAATGTGTCTCCTGCCAAAAAATTACATGCAGCTTCTCACGTTTCATTTTGGCTATTATTTTGCCCCTTTTAATCGGATTATGTAGCCCATTTACGTTCAACGTGATTATTTTACTTTCCGGGTGATGCATACGACTTTTTCAGGCTGTGGTCCCTTGTGCAACATCACCCATGCCGACCAGAACATAAACAAGAACATCAAACAAGTAATCCCAAAAAACAAAATCAAAGACTTCCAAGTCCGAAGTTCAGGTGGAGCCTCGAGTTGAGAGGAAATCCTCGGTCCAGACGAGGGCCTCCCTCCAGTGTCAGGGAAAATACCCAGCACCAGTATCATTGTTTTATTACGTCCGAATTGCCCAACCGGTACAAAGTTCCTTCTTTAACAAGCTTAGGGAGTAACTACAAAAAAAGACTCTTCACAGGATATGCGGAGAGCAGAGCTACAGATGTGATTTGAACATCCAAAAGCCTGAATATATTCGACCCAGATAATAATAAAAGTAAAATAATCACTGTAGTTAGGGTCATATATGGGATACGAGATGAACTGGTAGAAACTCTTAGATATAGAGTTCAGCTTAAACTGTCATGTGCAGAAGAGATTTCGAGTTATTGGTAGATTTGCTGAGGAGTAATATTTCAACCTCCTCTCTGCATGAGAGCAGGATACCTCACTGCAAAGCTCCAGAGGGGATGTGGAGACCCTCTTGTTTTCACTCGCAGGAGTCGGATGTTCCCGGAGGGGCCCGGTGGAAGCTCCGTAGTTTCTCTCTTATCCTCCGCCGATCCACCGCCTTTCTGCTGCGATCTGCGCCGGCCCTCTCCCACGTTGCTGGTCTCTGCTGTTTCGGCGCCGTGGGGCCTGGTTCCTTGATTTCATCCAGGCAGAATCCTCTCTTCTTCAGGTCTTCGGCTGCCTCTGTCGCGTTCTCGTAGAGTTTGGTGCCGCTATCGAAAAACACCCTCAGCTTCGCTGGATCTGGCATTTGGAAGCAGAGTCCCTTGGCTTCGAGCACTCTCAGGATCCCCACGTACGCCTTTCTTTTCCTAAGGATGTCTGGGGGGTAATCTTGATCAAAGTAAAGCCTTTTCCTGTCATAGCGGACATCCTTCTTTCTCCACGCTGAATGCAGTACCATCTCTTTTATTCTGTACTCCAGAAAGCACAGCACCAGTGATCTAGGCGGAGCGCCTTCTTGGGGCTTTGGGGCGAGCGCCCGGTGGCAGCGCTGGATTCCGAGGTTTGTTTCTGCAACCGGCGGGCCGATTTGAGCCCTTATCAGCTTCGTTACAAACTCTATCAGATCCGGGCCCTCTGATCCCTCCGGTACCCCATGTATGCGGAGATTATTCCGGCGTGAGCGTGCTTCTAGTTCGGTCAGCTTTGCTCTCAGGGTCTCCTGGCTCTCCATCATGAGTGCGAGTGCCTCCTTAACCTCCGTGTCCCATTCTTCAATCTCGGCTATCCTCTGTTCTGCCTCCTCTACCCTTGCCGTGGTAGCCGCTAGCTCCTTTGTAGTTTCTTGAAGTTTCTTGTTAATTTCTCCTTTAAACTCATTCAGTTCCTTTTTCATATCATCGTGGAAAGAAAGTCGAAACTCACTCATTTCACTTTTAAGGTCCGATCTCAGAGCCCGGATCTCATCGTAGATAGCTAGCATGGAGGGACTAGCTTCGCCATTATTCACCTCTCCGCTGCGAGTTTCCTCGGCTAACTCTCCCTTTTCCCGTCCCGAGCTTGGTTTGCCTTTAGGCTTTTTTTGTTTATCCCCATCCATGTCAAGTTTAGGTACTGTTCTTTGTGTCTGAAAAATCTTCCAAGGGGATTATTTCCACCCGGCGGGGAGCCGAAACTTTCAGGCAGCCATTTGCTACCGCGCCAAAACCGGAAGTCCGCTGCCTCAGCTTCTGGGGACCAAGATGAGTAAGAGCTGTGGCTACCAGACTGTAGTTCCTGATAAAATGGCGGTAGAAGTCAGCAAATCCAAGAAAACGCTGAAGATGGTTTAGAGATGTGGGAGTGGGACTTTTTTTTCCCGCCCGCACCTTCAGGGGTCTGTCCTCCTGCCAAAATATAACCCGGAAAAGAGATCAAGGAAGAGTGAAACTCCCATTTCTCTGCCACGACGTACAGGCAGTTCTCCAGGAGACGTTGTAGGATACTATGAACATGGATCTGATATTCCTCAAGGGACATGGAAGAAATAAAAAACATCATTTAAATATACAAAGACAAAAATGTTCAAAAAAATACCTCAACACATCATTTACAAATGCATCGCCAAGTACTCAAAATATCCCAATGGCATATTAAATGCAGTCTTTCATGTATCCTCTTCCCTCATATGAACGAGGTGATAAGTGTTTCAGAGGTCTAGTTTGGCGAAAATAGTGGCCCTGTGGATGCGTTCAAAAGCGGAGTTGATGAGTGGTAATGGACACTTGTTTTTAACTGTAATGTTGTTTAATCCCCTATAATAAATGCAGGCGTCTTACTTTTCTTGGCAATGAAGAAGAAGTCAGCACCTACTGGGGAGGAGGAAGGATGGATGATGCCGGCAGCCAATGACGCACAAATATATTTTTCCATTGCCTCGCTGAGACAGGTTGTTGAGGCAGCTAGAGGGTAACAGAGCCCCGGGGAGAAGGTCAGTGGCACAATCGTAGGGCCTGAGAGAGGGAAGCGACAAGGCTTTGTCTTTATTAAAAACTTCTTGGAGGTTGTGGTACTCTTTAGGGTTGGAGGACAGATATGGGGATGGAAGATTGGTGAGGGAGGTTTGTGTGAACCGGAAGGTAGTAGCGATTTTAGGCAGTTGGCAAGACAGAAAAGCTTGCGATCTTATCACCAGACCAGTCTATATGGGGCTTGTGTTTCTTTAGCCATGGATAACCAAGGATCAGAGGGGTCTCTGGGGAATCAAAAATGTAGAATGAGAGAGTCTTCAAATGATTACCGGATTAGATTGAGTGGACTGGTTCTGTCTCATGAGTGATCAGAGCAAAAACTTGTTTATTGAGAGCAGTGGCAGGAATGGGAGGTTGCAGTGGAATGAATGGGACAGCTAGTTGTTTGGCTACTTCTATGTGCATTAAGTTTACTTGGCACTGAAATCTATAAGACTGTGAAGGGAATGAGTGACCTGATTAAAACAAAGCAAGACTGGTAGTGTTAGATGGGGCTTAGACTTGAAGGAGCCACCCATCCATATCACTGAAATTACTTGCAGGTGGGATCTAGTATGACAACAGAATGGCAAAAAAAAGCTCAAGTGGCAGAGATGTGGCAGGAGGAAAAAATGGAGCAGACCCTTTGGAAGCGGAAGCAAAAGTAACGTATTACACATTACTTTAAAAAAAATTTAATTAAAGTAGTTAGACTGCTCGTTACAAGACTTTCTCATTACTCCGTGAAAGGTCACATAAATGTCTCATAATGACATAGTCAGTTTACAGCTTAAACCCGAGGCTCCAGTCCCACACACCAACACAAACCCCTACCCTAACGAGGACAGACATAACATCTTTCTTTTAGGCTTATGTTTCATCAAAAAGGTAACAACAGAAAGAAAAGGTAAAAAACAGCCCAAAGAGAGTGGTCCTATTTTAGAAACATGAACTGATAAAAACAGAGACTTCAAGCTGGACTGCTCATCACTGCTTTTGTTACCTGTTGAAGATCAGGCTCTGGCTGCTGGGCTGGGGTCAGCATGCACTCAGCATTAATATCAATCTGGCTTCTTGGCTGTCTTTGTGTTTGCATGCTGTCTGTGCAGATGCATGCAAAGAGCCGAAGTTTTGTAAGCAATATAATGTGATTGTTTATGTCCTTAATGCAGTTTCCACTTTATCATCATGGTTTCATCCTTTTGAGCAAAAAAACATAAAATTAATGTCCATAGCTCCACTGATCACAACCTGTATTGCTGTACCACTCCCCCATGGCCCTCCTCCTGCACAGAAACTGAAACCAAATCAAAAAAATGATTTGTTTCTTTCTTTTCTTTCTTTCTGCCATGTGCACAGATAAGTGAAGAAACTTGTAACACAAGTAACAACATATTTATATAATTCTTGAATTTGGTTACATTACGTTCTTCATACTGTTACATAGAATATAGTCATGTTCCCATACCCAACCTTTTCATCATCATCAAGTAACATAGAATATAAAACATAGATCCTAGACTGTTAAGGTGCCTTGGTTTAATCAGAGCACAGATAATAGGTTTATTATATTAATGTGAAATAAGAATAATCCAGTAAACTACAGCTTATGGGCAGCATATTCTAGTGTATTGAAAGACAGAGTAAAAGTGGCTTTAGGGAAAACTGGGAGATCGGATATCTGTAACTGTAACTGTGAGTCTCTAACAAAGAAAGTACTTTAAAAAAAATCACCGAGCACATTTGTAATTAATATACCAACACAAAAAGCAGCCAAACTAAATGTGCAGAGGGGCTTTATTTGTTACAATCACAGGAAAAATGAGACAAGTAAACTCAATACAGTAACATAGCTAAATGGCAATATGAGTGAAATGCTAGTGGGGAAAATGTCAGAATAAAATAAATAAATAAATAGATAAGCTGTAGAGGTGATTTTTATAGAGCATAAATAGAGAGAAACCATACTCTACACCGATTTTCAACTTTAATTCAAAGGATTTAACAAACATTTTACATTAACTGTTTAAGAATTACAACCATCTAACCTCATCGAGAATAGTCTTGAGAAGGTAAGTGTTTCATTCTCAGTGTCTACAATCAAGGCAGACCTTCGTGAATACGAATACAAAGGATTTACAAGAAGATGCAAACCACTGGTTACACTCAAGAACAAGAGGGGCAGACTTTACCAGAAGACATTTAAAAAAAACTTGCACAGTTCTGGAAAAAATAAGTTATTTTAAAAATGACCCAAGATTAACTTGTGCCAGAATGATGGGGAAAGAAAAATATGGAAGTGGAAAGGTTAGGAAAAGCATTATTATGCCATGGACATGGCTGCCAATTGCACCGAGTAACTAGTGTTTATTGATTGAAGTAGACTGCTTATAAAAGTAGTATTATGAAGTGTACTGAAGTACTCTGAAGGGTACAGGGCTATACTTACTGCTGGGTACAACTAAATGCTTAAAAACTGATCAGACAACACACACATAATGAGCCAAAGGAAACTGCAAAAGAGTTTCTCAAGACAAAAAAATGGGATATACTTCACTGAGCAAGTCAGTCACTTGATCCGGACCCAGTAGAGCATGCTTTTCAGTTGTTAAATATAAAACTGAAGTCAAAAAGAACCACAAACAAGTAGCAACTGATGGCAGCTTCAGTAAAGACCTGGCAGAACATCTCAAAGGAGGAAACACAGCATTTTGGGTGTATCCATGAGTTCTAGGATTCGGGCAGTCATTGATTGCAAATGATTTTCATCCAAGTATTAAAACAAATCTTGGTTTGTCGATTTACTTTTGCACATCTAAAAATGGGGGACTAAATATATGTATATATGAAAATGGTTTTAATTCCTTAACAGTTAATGTAATACTTTTGTTAAACGTCTGGAATCAAAGCTGAAAATCTGCATCTTGATTGTTTAATTTAAAATTCATCATGGTGGTGTACAGAGGTAAAATAAAAAAAAAAAATAGCATCTTTATCCAACAATCTTTGGACCTAACTTTGGATTACTATAGTGTAATGTAGAATAACGTGGCATAGTACCATGTTTTATAGTGTCATATCATATTATATTGCAATATACCATATAATATAGTGATATTGTTCTCTCCCAAACTTCTTTAGTTCACCTTATTATTTGCTTAAAATGTATTTATTTAGTTGATTTTGGGGAATTAGGGCTTTTTTTTAAAATTAAGTTCTCATAACTGTTTAAAAGACAATTAAATAAATAATAGAATCAGTTTTTTATCTTTTAGATTCAATCATTATAATCTCGGCTTTGATCCTGTTAAGTGTAATTGTGATTTTTGCCATCAAGCAGCCATAAAATGTAGTATAGTATAGTCTTGTACTGTGGTAGCACATTGTAATATAAAATGTAACAATATAGTAGAGAAAGAATCCTCAGTATATAAAATGATAAAGTAATAAACTGTTTTGGAAAATAATAAGATACATGATTGGAACAGTCAAGAAACTGAGTAAAGTAGATAATGTTGATATTATAAAATGCAACTTAACCCTGTTTTAATGTTCATCCTCTCTACTTATATTCTACATCCACATCATCTAATATTTTTCTTATTTGTTATTACATGTTAGTACATGTTATATTTATAAATTACATCCCATTACACTATTTCACTCTATTGTACTACCCCGCTACATTCGCCTCTGCTTGTTCTTCCACCTTCCATTGCTTTCTGTTTTAGTGCGGACTCCAAAGTCTCCTATTTGTCTGCACTGAGATTTAAAAAGATCATATTTAGTGAAATACAGCTTGCCTGCTCCTACGTGCATTTTGAATGAGGCTAGTAGTGATATTTGCGTATAACAGAAGCACCTCCTCCCTCCCATTGGACAATGTGTACGTGAGGGCGTGGCAAGGAAAGATGAGAGTTGCAAATCCATGCCCTTACTGGGAAGACATGGAGCGCTATGGACACAGTCTACACGAATCTGATAGGAATCTCAACTAAAGGCATCACTATTTCACCAGTTTGGAAACAAACGATTTGAGAGACCGAGAGCAAAGAAAGGGTGGCCCGACTGAGGATGGAGTGTGCATTTGAAGCACAGAATCTGATCTCCATTTCTTTGAGGAAAATCCAAAGCTCCAGGACGCAGAGAGGAGGCATCAAGCTCCACAAGAACTTACTGGTAACGTACGTACTGAGAAACGCCAGGCAGTTCTACATGAGCAAAAACTTGTCGCAGATGCAGAGGACGAATCCGTACGAGGATGTAACCGTAGTCCGAGAAAGGCAAGAATACCTCGAATGGACGGGGAGCTTCACGGAGTTGGCTGATGACTTCTACTGCAACTTTACTGGGGTTGAGTCGGACACTTGGCACTGCGGAGCGCACCAGCCCAACGGTCAGCCTGCAGAGGTGGCGCACCAAGGCGCATCTGCCTGCGCAATGGATTCACCGAGTGACTCTGACCTCATGGTTTCGGACGCCTGTTGGAGCTGTGCGGACAAATCCTCCTGGGAGTTATCTATCCCGAACACGCAAGCCAACCAAAAGACTGTCCTGGACTTGGACACCCATGTGGTGACTACTGTCACGAACGGATACTTCCACACAGACTGTTGCGCGCAGCCCAAACAGCCGCAGGGCGCGCAGTGCTACACAAAAAAGCGAAAGATTGACATAAGTTATCATATCGTTGATCCAGAGTTTTATTTGCCAGACTTTGCGCCAGTGCCGTGTAAAAGAATGAGGAGTGATGATGATTCACATTCAGACTCTGACCAGTTGGACAGCACAAACATCTCCAACCTGATCTCGGTGCTGGGCTCAGGTGGGCTATCTGAGTTTGTGAGTTGGCAGCAAACGGACCTTGAGCAAATATTCGCCACTCAAACAATTTGTTTAAAACACACGCTGTTAACAGGCAGCGGCTGGACCAGAGCAATCGAAGCATTTTGATATGTATGACTATGTGTTTTTAATTTCTTTGTATCGTTTTATTTTGCTGCTTTTAAATAAATCATGACACGACTGCAGTTCTCTCTTGGACTTTTTATACAAAAACAGTGCTGAAATTATACAGAATGGTCATATGCATTTCCATTACTTTTTGCACATTGACATTTCCTGTGCTAGTGCGAATAATTTCTACACAGCATGACTAAACTGTAACCTTTATTTAAATATTATTTTGTGGTGGTGATTTTTTGTTAAATTATTTTTTTCTGCGGGAAAACCGGAGTCACTGGTTTGTATTTCCTGGAGAAATAAGTGAATGCTGTTTTCTCCTTGGAAAGATGTTGGACGACTACCACCATGTGGCCAGAGAAGATCTGTGCAGCTTTGTGCAACAGTTCAACGAGAATTCTTATTCTTATTCTTATTATGTAAATATATATTTATATCAGGGCCTGCTTTGATTAATCAATAAAACAAACAGTCTAAAAACACAAATGCATTGACTTCAAATTACTTGGAAAGAGGGCGCAGCGGTCAACTTAGAAATACAGACAGATTTTGTGTTTTTGTTCTTCTTCTTATTATTATTATTACAGTTATTATTAGTAGTAGTAGTAAATGTGCCATCATTTCACTGAACTTGGAGGTTTTAATATGCAATTTCTGAACACAATAACCAGAAGTAGTAAAAGACAAATGCTTATTAGCAGCTCTTGTGGAACATTTGAATCCATTTTTCCTAAAATGAATAAAACAATGAGCTGAGGAAGCTTTCATGCGGGTAGAGGTTTAGTGTAATTATTTGTTTTGAAACAGCAGTCTCACGTGTGCCAAACTCCACCTAGAAAAACACTTTTCAAGGAGAGAGAGCGCTTGTTTTGTTTGCTGTATCCGACGGGGGGCGGACAGCTGAGCGCAGAGTGCTTGTCCTTGAGACATGACTGCCCGAGGGTTTCCCCATCTATATTCCCGGGACAGTCCAAGTTTTTAGCGCGTCCGTCTGACAAGATGCTGGGTGTTTTTGTCAGAGCCGCGGTGAGTCCTCCTTTTTCCCCCTTTGCGTGTGTTTTAAGTGCGTGTTAAAAAAACGCAGTAACGTTACGTTTGATTTTGCGACATCAGGTCAAGTGAGTGAGTGAAGAGGGAGGGGCGCTGTGCAGAATAGCAACAATGTGGCAACAGTAGGTTAAAATGTAACTTACGTTCACCCAACGTGTGCATTTAAATTGTGCGTTAAGGAATATAACGGAGTATTTTTCTTTTTTTCGGGGAGGGGGTTAGCTAACATTTTGCATAGCGTTAGCTTAGCGTAGCATAGAGTAACTTAGCGTTAGCTTAGTTCGTGACATGGGAAACAGCAATGTGACTCGGAGTCATCCCCCAGTATTATCCACATTCTTGCATCTTTTCTGTCGTGGCGTGCAATAAATACACAAAATATTTAGCAATAACTTTATGTTGATATCGCTAACCGGAAGTTAATTGTTGTGTTCCAGCTTGACATAAATATCCCTACATTTTTTCTAACCGTTACGTATTTAATTCAACCTTATTTGGAGTAATATTAAATCAAATGGGATATCATATGAATGTATCTTCTTATTTTTTGTCAATAAATCGTATAACGACTTTATATTGATGTGTTTTTGTTGTAGCTCCCATCCGAAGGTTCAACTGTGTCAACCTATTTATAAGCTGGCAGAGACTAACACCAGTTAGTCCGAATAGTATAGCTGCTTCTGTCGGTTGTTTTGGTGTCCGTTTTCATGCACCAAATCATCATCTCACTGTAAAGCACGAGCCTGTCTAAGTTATTTACCGTTGTTCGCAACGCCCGAAGCTAGTTCTTGCTTAAACCAGTTTGCAGCGACTCATTAATGTCTGCAGTCTTAGATTGCATGCACTAAACAACATGTTGACACTTGAGGTTAAAGAGATTCAATTAATCTGCAGGGTTAACGAGCCCCAGTGAGATTGTCAATAAGATTACATTTCAGTATTCACACTCATGTATGAATGTACTGGGCTATTTATATATTTAACTGTCTGTTGGGCTTCAAATAGCAATGACACCTTCAACTTTCTAAATCCATTTGTAATACTCCAATTTAATGTGTAATAGCAGAAAAAACAGAAGAGTTTTTAACTTAACAAGATATTATCTTATAGATGCGGCCAGGTATGGTGAAGCCATGTCACCTAGTCAGACCCGTAACGCAGATCCTTGCAAGGCCCCTGACACACCAAGAGGGTCTGCCTAAGCTACCTGTGCCACCCTTGAATCAAACGTGTGAGCGCTACCTCGCAGCTTTGGAACCCCTCATCAGTGATGAAGAGATGGATCACACCAGGAAGGTGGTACAGGAGTTCCTTAAGGGTGGTGTAGGAGAAAGGCTTCAAAAGGGACTGGAAAGGCGGGCACGCAAGACGGACAACTGGGTAGATAAATGGATTTATTTAACTTTATGTGTCACCGTAGACATGATGAGTGTAAAAGCAGTCTTTTGACAGAAGAATCTGTCTTTTGTAATTACATACACTAAATACATGTTTAATTTGGCTGTTTAAGAAATTAAAGTAATTCTTTTTTCGCCCTGGTCTGACTACAGCTGTGTTTGTGTAGTTAACAGAATGGTGGATGCAGTCGGCCTACCTGGATTGCCGTATGCCGGTGGCAGTTTACACCAGCCCTGGAGTAGTCCTGCCCCAGATGCACTTTCATGATCGTCAAGGTCAAATGAGGTGAGAAACCAGCATGCCCTTACAGTATCCAAACTGCTTATCTTAATAATCACAGGCCCACAAACACTAAAAAAAAACCCAGCACTTGTAATGCGTGCAGTAAATTTTCAGGGCTCCAGCAGTACCAGTTATAAAGTTTAATTGTCTGAATATAAGTGCAGCCATTAAGCTGTTTTAAAAAGTGATTTACTTTGTGTTGAAGTTACAGTACAAGCTCATTTTAAGCTGACCTTTGCACAGTCTTCCCTCCACATGCTGGCTATTTAAAGCCCCAGGGCTTCTCATACCATTGCTCAGCTGTTTTTGAATGCTGTGACCCATGGGATATGCAGTGAACATAGGGGCACCATGGAGATGTAATGCAAAAATAACAATGAAGATGATAAGAATATATGTGCCAAACATATGAGACTGTGGTAAACAAGCCAGTGCTTGTTTTTGTTTTGTTTTTACTTTTAGCTTCTAAAAATTTAACTGCGTTCCTCTCCATTCCTCTCCATAGTTCATGACTGATTTTGTTCCATCTGTGAACACTATATATGAGCGCTAGCTTTTGGAGCATTGATGCAAAACAAAGCATACACTGACCATTATGTGTAGTAATCTATAATCTGACTTGTTTTTTTTTTTTTTTTGCAGGTTTGCTGCCAAATTAATTGCAGGAGTTTTGGACTTTAAAAAAATGATTGACACGTGAGTTTGTCTGAAATCAATACAAACATTGTACTGCTGTAGCAATAAGCTCATTATCACCATGGCCTGCAGCTGTTTTTTATTTGGTTTTTTTTTTTTTTTTTTTTCAAAACTGCAAATGAATAATATTAGTTACTGTGTTGTAGTCAGACTCTGCCTGTAGAGTATTTGAGTGGGAAGCCTCTTTGTATGGACCAGTATTACCAGATCCTGTCTTCTTGTCGTATTCCTGGACCAAAGAGAGATATCGTTGTAAATCACGCCAGTGGAAAAACACCTCCGACTCACATCACTGTGGTCCACAACTTTCAGGTACTCTAGATGGCACTGCTGTTCTTTCTTCAATTATAAAGATCCTGATTTTTTTTTTATAGTCATTATGAAGAAAAGGAGTAATAAACTAAATCTGTTACTGAATCAACCCGGCTTCTCTTCTAGTTTTTTGTCCTAGATGTGTACAACAGTGATGGCACTCCACTAACAGTGGATCAGATGTATATGCAGCTGGAGAAGATCTGGAACTCCTCTTTGCAGACTAACAAAGAACCGATTGGCATCCTCACATCACAGCACCGCAACACTTGGGGAAAAGCCTATAATAACCTGATTAAGGGTGAGGACAAGCCACAGTATCAGCCAGATGTATTCTATAGATAGAAAGCATTTTTTGTTAGAATCTTGTGATTCACAAGTTCCATTTCCCCCTTTTTTTTTTCTTCTCAGATAGGACGAATAAAGACTCAGTTCGTGCCATCCAGAAAAGTATTTTTACAGTTTGTTTGGATGCTCCAATGCTGCGGGTGTCTGATGACTTGTATCTGAGCCGCGTAGCTGCCCAGATTCTGCATGGAGGAGGTGCTCGTTGGAACAGTGGCAACCGCTGGTTTGATAAGACGCTACAGGTCAGTTTAAAAGAGCGCAATGACTCACAGATCCAAAGTAATAAACAGGATTCTGGCAATGGTTGAGAATTTGAATGTACCTGCAAATCGTCCTCAGTTCATTGTTGGTGAAGACGGTGCATGTGGACTGGTGTATGAACATGCACCTGCTGAGGGTCCACCCATTGTGTTTCTCATCGATTACGTTGTTAAATACATGTAAGTTTATTTCAGATTTTAGACTAGTGTTTCTTCGTGTTTATGATGAGCTCACACTGACTCGGCGGGTCACGTTTTTCTCAACAGGCAGAGGACTCAATTCCGTCGCGCTCCCATGATTCCCCTGCCCATGCCCCAGAAGCTGCGTTTTAACATTACACCTGAGGTCAAGAGAGATATTGAGAAGGCCAAACAAAATATGAACATGTATGTCATGCTGTGCAGTCAGAATGTAGTTTTCTTGTTGCTGTTGTCATTTGGGCTTTGATGTCAGCCATTTTCTTTGACTCCCTCTTTTCTCATTTTTGTCAGAATGGTACACGACTTGGATGTGAAAGTGCTTGTGTTTTCTCACTTTGGAAAAAATGTGCCAAAGAAGCATAAGCTCAGTCCAGATGCCTTTGTGCAAATGGCTCTTCAGCTGGCGTACTTCAGGTGAGAAGTCCGCTCTCTTGAAAGGGGGGGAAAGGTCCCGTGGGATGCAGACACTGAGTGCACCGCATGATATACTTTTTTTGTTTTCAATCCAGGATCTATAATATTTGCTGCTCTACCTATGAGAGTGCTTCCTTAAGAATGTTCAAATATGGGCGAACAGATGCAATCCGGTCAACTACTGCAGACTCACTTGAATTTGTCCAGGCAATGCAAGACCCAGCTAAACAGGTACTAGTAAAAATGATGGGCTCTCACAAGCGATGTAACATTTTAAATGTGATCGTAAAAACTGAGCAGTAAATGTTCAAACAGAGCGCAGAGAAGCTGGCACTGCTGCAGAAGGCCATTCAGACGCATAAAGAAAACACGTACAACGTGAGTGCTGAAATCCCCAAAACAACCACTTTTTAACTACTTGATAAATATCACTTTAACATGCTCACCATTGCTTTTTCAGGCAATTCATGGGCAGGCCATTGACAGACACCTCCTTGGGCTCAAGAGGCAGAGCATAGAAGACCTGACCTCTATACCTGAGATATTTATGGACACCTCTTATGCTGTGGCTAATCATTTTAATCTCTCCACCAGCCAGGTATATTTGCATCTAAGAAAAGCCCCAGTGTGTTACTGCTGAGCAAAGGATAATGTGTTGTAATATTTGTTTACTTGCATGTTTGCCCTCATCCCTCCCGTCTCGATGTCCAGGTTGGCTCCAAGACAGACTGTGTGATGTGCTTTGGTCCAATGGTGCCAGATGGCTATGGAGTGTGTTACAATCCCATGGATGAGCACATCAACATCGCCATCACAGCCTTTAACAGCTGCGAGGAGACAAATGCTGCCAACTTTGCCCAGGCTGTAGAGGAAGCACTGTTGGACATGAGAGCTCTCTTGGAAGACACAGCTACAGCCAAGCAGTGATTCCACACAGGAACCTGGCACGGTGTTTTTGTGCCCCCGCCGGGCTGTGGCTGTAGCTGAACCTGGAACAATGCCACACTGACACAGACCTGCAATGGACTGAGTGTGTTGGAGCTATGGGGAAACCAGTTTTTAAAGGAATTATGGGAAATTTACCGTGTGACTATCAGTATTGAGATAGAGCTATATATAGGTGTGCGTGTGAACTTTAGATGAGCATTATTTACTAACTGTAATAGTATAAGTACGCCCTCCATTTTTATACTTCAGCAGTTCTGTGTGCTATCTTCCAAATGACTTTGTCCTTGCTTAAGTTAAAGATTTTGAGTGCTTTGGTTTGTTTATTGTTTATTTAAGGTCAAAATAATTGCATATAGTTATAACAGTTAATGAAAAAGGATCTTTCAGTAAGATCCTTTTTCATTTCACTTTCACTTGAAGATATAATATGCAGTTATGAACCACAAGAACTGTATGGTGGTAAGTAAATCTGCAGGGAAACAGCCTTCTTGTAATTTCTTATTTTCCTTTTTCAGGGGTGTTGCCTTTGTACAAAGGGTGTGTAGTCTCTGACCAACAACTGAGAGTGTGAGTGCAGGACTCTGTAAAAATACAGAACGAGGGGCATTACTGTCACTGTCTGTCTTCTCCGCTGTCCGTGTCATGAAAAGTCGCAGAGGTCCTTCTGTTCGGGGGGTCTGAGCGGAGCCAGAGGCAATAGCAGCCATCATGGAGCATGCGCTTCAGGTGTATTCCCACAAAACCCAGCAATGCAGCACCTCCCTTCACAGTTGTGATTTAGAATGAAAAGTGCTGCGAAACAATCACGTTATCACAAATAACATTTCATTTCACAGCTATTTGAGTCACAGCTTCGTTCTTGTTAACACCGCTCCTTTTCATCTTTCACCTTTTTCAGCTCGCGTGAGCACCGCTCCTCCCTTTCGCTTTGTGGAGCCAGAGAGGAGGGGCCAAATATAAATGTTGTGTTCAGTTTATAGAAATCACATAACTGATGACTGCTGCATATTATACCTTTAACTCTTTCTTCTCAACAGAGCACAAGTGAACATTGTCAAAAACAGTATCTGGTATCAAAGGCGCACAAATGAATATCGAGCTCTGAAGCTTCCTTCAGAATGCAGGTAGTCTCCGTGAAATTCAACCTCAGCCATATTTCCCGACGCATGCCACTGAAACAGCTGGTTACCTTTAAACACGTTGGTCTTTAAGACATCCATGTCCCGGATCTGAATAACACAACAAGCATATTGCAGTAGTTATACTCGTGCGCTTTTTGTCCTTGTAAGATACAGCATATTGAACCAACACATGTTAGAGAGCTTGTTCGCACCATAATGTATGTAGACTGGGAGTTTGTGGTGTTGAATACTAATCCTATGTGTAGTGCTTGGATTCTGATCTTCACTGAGGGAGGGGCGTTGATGAGCACTCGACAGGTGTGGTTAGTGCTGGACGTTATTGGATTCTCAAACACACCGCTGGGGGAGAACAGCTGAATGTCACAATCTGAGGGGCAAATATGGATCGTTGGTTAACAAGTTATCATCACTATAGTCTGTGTGCAGTTTAGTGCAATTGCAATAAAATTTACAGTTGTCTACAAGGAATATTATAGCTGTGAATTGATTGTTCATAGCTAGAATATCACGTCCTTCCCACCTGCATGGTGGATGGAAAGGATATGAACAAAACAGCCCATATAGCTGGAAATCTTAAAACAGTCTCACTCTATCCGAGGCAAAAGCGTAAAAAACTTACAGTATTCTCATCTGACGTTATGTATTGCAGGGCTTTTGTTTATGATTGCGTTAGACTGTGGAAGTATTCTCACTGCGTCATACAGTACTGTGCAAAAGTCTTGAGCCAAACCTCCTTGATATTTTGTTAGGAAAAATGGGGAAATAGGTGTCAAAATTTACTGAAGATGTGCAAACATGCACGCGTGTAATATATACACTATATAAGGTATAAAACAGTGCTTGTACATTTCTAATTAGGTTTGGTATTATTACCTTTATTCTTCCACACAGCCTAAACCCTCTTAGGCAAGCTTTCTTTTAATTTAAAGTAGTCTTCAGGAATAGTTCTTCAGGCTTCTTGAAGGAAATTCAAAGCTTTTCTTTGGAAGTTTTGATCTGTTGTCTGCCAAAATAATTCCACACTGCTTCAATAATGTTGAGGTCCCAGCTCTGGGGAGGTGAATCCACGATTCACTGTTGCACCTCTCAGCTGACCTCTGACATGCTGACAATAAGTTGAACTAAATAGTTCTGGTTTAGATTCAGACCTGCTGCCACTGATCATCAGTCCATTTCTTGTTTAAGCTGGCATAGCTCAAAATTGTCTCCATCTTTCCCTTTCTTAAGAATGGCTTCTTGAAAGCCACTCTTCCACTGAGAGCATTTCTAATGAGGCTTCAGTGAACAGTAGATTCCACTTTCCTCCAGTTTATCCTCATGATGACTTTTGAAAATTACACATACATCCAACTCTTTGGAAGGAAAATAAGAGTGCCAACCTCAATCAGCTCACTCTCTGGGCAGTATTTTCTTTTAAGGAAATAGTAAATGAATTTTGTATGTATTAATTAGTTTTCTTTATTCTTTTTAAACATACTGCACTACAAATGTATTCAAGTAAAATCAAGTGCAAAGTGGCTTTTGTTATTTAAGAGTAGGTAATGGATAATAGGTATTGATTTGTTAATGACTGGACAGTTTGACCTCATTTGACCTTGAAGAAGAGGTCAGCGGTCCAAAGTAACATGATATTTAAAATTCCCACATATCTTTCCCTATTTACCCGTATGTTGTCAATGTAAACAAAGGCAGTTTTAAATCATTTTGACCTTCAAATCAATCTATCAAGCTTTAAGGAGAGGTCAGAGGTCAAATGTGACATTATATTTTAAATCTTAGTATGGTAGTTTCTATATGTCGACAATGCACACCACCAAAGACTCATACTTTCTAACTTGTATGGCTTTTGTCAATTTTCAATAAAATTATTAACTTTAACTTCAGTTGATGATCTTGGTGGATGTAACGTAAATTCTAATGGATTGCTAACATGACCCCGCTGTGCCCCCCTGTAGAAAGAGAGTGACACACATGCAAACGCTACCAAACAACAACCTTCTTTGCACAAGTAGTGAGGGGTGGCTTAAGACTTGTGTACAGGCTTGCAAATCTCTGTTAATTCAGTTTAAGTAAATAAGTTTCAATTCACTTGTTGCTGCATCCATTCAAACAACAAATGAAGGATGCTCTTTCATTAATCATAATCCTATCTTTCATGATATTTGACAATCCTTCTGCAAAAAAATTCCTTCTGCAAAAAATTCCTAGTTCTGTTCAAGCACCGTCTTACCTTGATGGTGGCTCCTCTTCTTATTTTTCTGTGAACTGTACGTAAACACAACCCCGCTCCCTGGCGTGAGCAGATTTTGACGCACCAGCAGGACATTTGTTCTGGTGGTCAGTTCAGTACCTCCCACATGCGCGCACTTCCTCATAAATGCCAGTCGGTCGAAAAATGCCACGTACTCCTCTGTAAAAACGCACGCAGAGTTGCATTTATTTTGCTGCTGCAGCCTTCACACAGAAAGTAGCAGTATTAGTGTTATTAATAGAACCAACTTTTTCTGCAGTCCAGGGAGCTGGACACCACTTTAATGTGAATGACCTCATCCAAGGGTCGGCCTATGGATACCACACAGCGATCTGTCACATCAGTTAAATCCACTGTGCCTGATTCCTCCAGCAGTAGCTGTCCACATGCACCTAGACAGGAGCAGATGTTATAATATTAATAATAATGCTTTTCCTTCGGTTCTTCATGAGTTCTTAAAGTATTTATGTCTACTGACTTGATTTATGGGTTGGAGTGAGTGTTGTGGCAGCCACTGGGGTCACTGGGATGGTGAAGGCCTCTGTTGGACTAGGAGAAAGTTGGCGTATGCTTGGCTGTGATATGTTTTTAGGGCTTAGAGTGGAATGCAGAGGAGTGGGTTTATCTGATGTGGATGGCACATCTCTGCAGCTGCCAGTGTAGCAGCCCTGGATGGTGATTGGCTTGGGCATGTGCATGCAAATCAGGGGGCTGAGGGGCTCTGGCTTAGAGGGGCCCATGCAGGACACAGCTCTGGATTGGATACCGTAGCCACAGGATACTGAACACTTGAGAGAAACACAACACTTATGACAAGGAAATTTCACAATGTTAGCAATATCATGCTTAATGAGACATCAGTGTCCACTGCTTCGGTATTCAGCGAAGCAGTGGACGGGAGAAAAAAAACAGGTTCAAAAGAGATTATTTCATCCCATTTCTATCTAATAGCCATCCCCATCTTGTGACGTACCTGGCTCCACGGCTTCACCTCCCACCTAAAGGTGCAGACTTGCACCAAGCAGGGCACTGTGATGGCTGGTTTGACAGCTGCATGGCAGTTTTCCTCTGCCACCATGCTCTCCTTGCCGTGGATAAACTGGACACAAGACACAACCCTCTGAGCTACACCTAGGTCACAGGAGACTGAGCAGGGTAACGTCCTGAATACCTTCCACCTGGCCAAGTGACAGTGGTGGGGAGTTCATTATTTTTTTTGCTGTTGCAGAAATCGATTTCAGGTTTGCATTTTGTGTGATCTTCACCTTGCTGGGCAGCTGTGAGTGTTACATGATACCACTGCTGTGGGCTTGGGAAAGTTACTGCACTCCGAATCTTCCACAACCACCTCCTCCCCTTCTGCTTCCCGAGCACAGTACAGCACCCTGTTTGCTACCCCTCCTCCACATGTAACACTGCAGACTCCTTGCTTAGAGCGCCACCTGGTTGTTACAAGAAAAATATCCTGTAATTTTAAAACATTTATTTCAAATCTGCATCCTACTTTCTACACATCTCTATGGTTACTACAGTGTCTCACATAGGAGGGCAGGGTAAAGTGCTGCATATCTCAGACTTGGGATGAGGTTTAGTAGAGGCATCACAGTGGAAGTCAGGCACTCCCAGTGTGGTTTGATGGTCCACACAAGAAAACCACACCTGCAGAGTTCCTACAGCACATAATCAGTGGGCTTTGAGTTACTACATCTGAGTAGACAGCACTGTTTCTGACTAAGGGAGGACTTACCATTGCCGCAGGTCTTTGAACACGGGCTAATAACAGGGCTCCACACATACACACGAGGCTGACTAGAGCGTGGTAACAAATCAGACTTTAGACTGGGTTGTTCCTGGTCAAGAAAGACAACAATTGTAGAGATGTTTCACATTCTTAAAGAACACTGGAGTTCAAGTTATCGTTGATTTTACCTCTCGGTCTGATTCCCACCCAATGGGACACACGTCTACCACACAGGGCACAGAATCGGGGGGTTTAATCTGCTTTGAACAAAAACTTTGATCGACTTCAACATCCACGCCACCTTCAGGTCGGACGCACGATACAATCTGTTTTGCTTCTCCTGGCCCGCAGATTGCCAAACAATCCCCTGGCTCTGATGCGTGCCATCTATAAACGCACAGACCGAAGATTTACAATGTTAACTGTTCACACTCTGTGAATCTAATAATCAGCATTACATTGCAGATGTCATACCTGGCAGGACAGTGCTGCAGGTTACATTTTTCAATAGCGTGCGGAGCTGTATCAGGTGGACATTTGGAATCTGGAACCTTCACCACATCAGATCCATGTTTCTGAACACACCTTACAGGACGCACTCTTTCTCCCCCACCACAAGAGGCGCTACAAGGCCCAAACGTCCCTGCAGTCCATCTGTAAAATAGTACATTTTACATGTGCTAGTTTGTGCTGAGCACTGTATGTCAAAAGAAGCTGAGTATGAACCCAACCTGGGGGGACAGGGTGCAAGATTACAGGTTGTGTAGAGCAGTGTGGTTGGACGGGGTGTTGAACAGTCATGTTCCTCCAAAGGTTTGCTGGTCTCTTCATCTGCACAAATATAAACATGCCTCCGAACACCTGTTGAGGGGTGAAAGGTGGAAGATGCAAATGTTTACAAGACCTTGGATTTAACAGTTGTAGCCTCCTATAGTCTACATCAGGTATCAAACATAAGGGTGTAAATTATGGACTTCTAACTGTATTTTCATGAATTTTACAACTTTTCCTACTTATAAAGACCTCCCCCACAGCCTTCATGCTACACCAAAGTAGTGAAATAGCAGATAAACAATTAAATGACAGAAAAATTCACAGTAAAATAAACAAGTAGGACATTATCTGTAAATTAACAAGACAGTCTGGGCCTGTATTCTTTAATTTACTACAGCATAATCTCTTTATCATGTAGAAGAATTGGGATGTGCTGTTAACATTGCACCAGAGACTGGTACACTTTTTGTCACTCTTTAGCAACAAAATATGAACTTTAGTCAAGTAAAGATTGCTATGATAGTGTTAGCTTCCTTTTTATTTATGTTGCCAACTAAATGATTTTCATTCAACTTAGTTCCACTTCATTGTTTTCCCCAATAATCTAAGCT
The DNA here is from genome assembly GCF_057382095.1 of Aulonocara sp. 'chitande type north' Nkhata Bay. Classification (NCBI taxonomy): domain Eukaryota; kingdom Metazoa; phylum Chordata; class Actinopteri; order Cichliformes; family Cichlidae; genus Aulonocara; species Aulonocara sp. 'chitande type north' Nkhata Bay. The sequence continues at coordinate 14,138,934 of NC_141355.1, forward strand.
CTCAGTAGGCAGCGCACACCAGAGTTTGACAGCCACTGCTAAACACTATTATACAAATGCTTTCAATATGGCATTTTACTTGCAAAAGACATCTGTTTCCCAAACAAAAAAGCAAACACTACACGGTCTCTCAAGGTCTCAAATGATCCCCGTCATCAACAGTATTTTTTTTGTCACTTTCTTCGTTAAGTTACTTACCTGATCCACAAGATACAGAGCAGGGTGTTGGGAAAACAGACCATTTGCCTTTGGGTAACACATCCATTTGGCTGCTGTTTCTGGTAGGCACATAGAACTGGTAGCTAATGTTTGGATTTGTTTTTTCTCCATATTCTTTTCCATATTTGCGATAGATCTACAGTGAGAAAAAACAAAACAAAATCACTATAACTGTTGCACAAAGCCACGTGAACAGTTTAGTAAGATTTCCTCGCCTGACCTGTACTTTTATCTCCTTTTGCAGAGGCCCAGGCACGAGCAGCTCCTCCATCTCAGGCAAAAGGTCAGGTGTTAGATGGATTCGGTACTCCAGGCGGTTTTCATCCAGCGGGGAAGGGTGGGTCATATTCAGAGCCATGCTGCCCATTCCAGACACAATGTACGTCTCCCCAGTCTTTACAGCTGTGGATGCAAAGTTTTAATCCTGTTAAGGTTGTCTTATAGAAATGTAAATCTCCTGTCCAGTTATGCCACTCACCCATATGAGTGAAGAGAGGTGCCCTGTTGATAATATGAACCTGTGTGGCATTCACTGGCACCGAGACAAAGGTGATGTACTCTGAAACAAAAATAAATCACTGATTTATAACTGATGCACGATAATACAGCAGTTATTAATGCCATCAATTATTCTTTTCAAACTAGTAAAGAAAAAAAACCTTTCACACCCCAAAAGCATTAAATTTGCTTATGTACAACAGGGAAAAAAGCAGGAAAACATCATATTTGCTTTACAAATAACTTAAATTAATGGCACTCAGTTTGTTACCTCTGGCCTGACCACCACTGTAGGAGTCAGATATCAACCTGCAGGAAGACCCATTTCCACCACACACCCCACAGATATCCCGTACTTTTCCAGAGTGCAGGACACCATCACAGCCAAACAGCTGATCAGAGACAAAAGAAAGATCACAGAAAGAGGGATATGGCATTTGATCCCTGATATATTTAGCCTCATTAACCCATCCCTACCTGGCATCTGCCTCTTAGACAAGCTGCTGTAGCGCCGAATGGAGGAGGGCTGTCTGTCTCACAGCGAGTACCATCCACAAACTGAGAGCCACGGCTCACTATGAAGTTTTCTCCATCTGACTGGCACATATATCTGCACTGTTCATCCCCTGGTTAGGATAAGAATAAGAAATGTTAGGTGTACACATTTTTCACATTTTGCTCTAAAGAAAAAAAAATCAAGTTTGCTTAGACCTACCCTGTGTAAAGCCTAATGCAGGAATCCATGTGTAGAAGGAAGCACTGTTTGGTGGCAGGTAGAGGGGGTGGTTATCTGTTTGGGAGCACTGCTCTGCCATGAAATTAAGTTGAGTGCGCTCACAGGGCTGCAATAAGGTAGATGGTAAGAAAAGTGTTATTTTCTCCTAATAAGTCAAGTTTACACTGCCAAGCCCAAATTACAGTAAGGATACTCTGGCAGTAAACTGAATTTGAAGAATAGCTGATTTGTCCCATGCTCTTATTTTCACATGTGCATGACTTATTTTCTCGTAATTCTAAGACATTTAATCATTTCTGTTGAAATTATGGGCTGCAAACTACTAAGAAAAGCTCATTCAAAGCTGGGAATGATTTTGGGTCCAATGTTCCATTGATTAAACAATATTGACCTATTGTATGGAGGCCCAATGTAAACATAGCCAGTAAGTACTTACTTGCTGGTTACAAAGTTCAGCCTCGATATCTGGGCCCTCACAATCATTCCCTCCAAACGCAGGTCTGAAAATTAGAGGTGACACACCAAAATCCCACATGTTCTTAAGAAGAAGTTCAGCAACATGTTTTTACTGACGCATCCATTTGTTAACCTTGGGTTGTTACATTGCCGCGTACGAAGTGCGACACCGCCACCACACGTCCTCGAGCAGGAAGAAAACTCAGACCAGCCAGACCAGGAGCCGTGAACCACATCAGGGGAGCTGAGATCATCTGGAGACACACAGCGCCCCTTTAGACACCACTAGAAGAGAGGATTGCATCCCGTGAAAAACACACTACTGTTTGATGACTCTCTGGTGCCTGCAGAGCTGTACCTGATTAGGACCACACTCTGTCCCATCCAGAAGTGGCACTAGGAGGCGTTTGCAGGAGCTATTGTCGTCTAGATTGATGTGGCAAGACAGAAAACGACAAGCTGGCTGATGGAAAGGAGAAAAAGGTTGTTAACAAACTGAAAATGTGGTAATGTCAATTTCCCATCCTGTGCCATGAAGACTGTGACATACCAGGTCATTATTGGTGAAAGAGCAGGCTTTCGCAGTGCTACCAAAAGCTATACGACACTGGTCATCCACGCCATAGTAGAGCCCTGGCTTCCAGTCTTGCAGGGATCCTTCCATTGCAGGGAGATCTTTTACACATTCCGTCTTCCCTTCACTGAGAATACCAACAGATGAGAAAACCCAAAGCGCTGACATTATATTGCGCTGAAAGACTGAAGACTTAATATAAATTACGTTTTAAGGATCAACCTCTGTGGCAGATATGAAGACACGACTTAAGAGTAAATACCATATTCAGTAGTGCCAGATGTGCATGATAAATGAATGGCATTTCTTGCACAGCTGCTGTGAACAGGTTGGCCCACCTGAAGAAAGTAAGAAGCTGCTGTCTGCTGCAGGGAGACCAGGTCAAATCCACACTGTTGTAGCCTCCGTCAGAGGCCATCATGAACCCACTCCTGCTGCAGGTGTTTCCTACTCCGTCATGGTTGATTCCAAAGCTGGGTGAAATACAATCAAGCATAAAAGATGTTAAAGTAACCATAGTGTAGGATGCTGTGAGCATGCGGTTGTTAAAAGATGACATTCCCTGGCTGGTGACATTTAAAGGTATTTTAAATTGCCAAGAATACCAGAGCAAACAATTACGGTAAAACAGTCTTGAAGCATGTAAAGCACCATTTAAACTGTCAATCACGGTCCAGTATGGTGACTATAGTGAGTGTTATGAGCTGAATTAAACTGCACAGTACAATTAAAGCTTTTTTTTATGGGTCTGTGATTTGTGAAGAATTTCTTGGAAACATTGAAAACATTTCCTGTAAAGACAAAAATTTATCTCTGACTGAAAATAGAAAGAAAAACTCACTTAAGGGGGGAAAAAAAGCAATTAAACTGAATTATACTGTTTGATAATTTCAAAATGACAGAAATAATAAGGAATGCCCCAAATTAGACACAGCTGTAAACTAAAGTATACATTTTAGGTCCCGTGGATTATCCCTTTTACCTGTGGCCAATTTCATGAGCGATGGTGATTCCCAGGTCAAAGCCAGTGTCCTCTGTAATCACACAGCTCCAGTCACTGGAGCAAGCCCCACCGAGCTGTGTTACTCCCCTGACCTGCTTGTTTCCATCAGGTAACACCAGGTCATACCTGATTGTGATGGTAAAGCAAAAAAAAAATCATTTTGCTCATCTGCAAGATAATAAAACATCCTCTTATAACCAGATACAGACAGTTAACATACCTTGTAATGTACAGTAGAAGATCTGCATGTAGCGGGTCCGTGTCATTTGAAGGGTTAATCCTTCTGCCCCAGTCACACACACTTCTGAGAGAAGAAGTGATGTTGGTAGACAGCTGGATCTCTGGCTAAAACATGGTCAAATGTAACAAGAGAATTAAAGTACTTTGCACTGAAACTTTTAATCATGTTGCTCACATTCAGAGTCACTATGGATAGCAGCAGCTTAATAAGCTATAGATGTGACAATAGCTTACACAAGCACTGTAGGACTTCAGATTATTGTGCTAAAAAGCTATATCTAATATTTGGTCATTTGTGACTTAACTATAATGAGCTGGAGTCATAACAGAAAGCCACTTACCTCTGGCTCTGACAGGATGATCATGCGGACCAGGTGCACCCTCATGTTGGCACCCAGGGTAATGTCTCTCAACAGCTCTGAGGCCTGGGTGGAAATTGAAATATAAGTCCAATTACTATATTTCATCACTTTCAGTGTATTGGGACTATAGAATTGCGGAGCACTTACACCAGGCCAGACTATGGAAAGAATTCAGCAGACACGGTACAACTTCAGAACACATTACTGTCTCTGACTTATTGCTTTTAACACCTCTTTCATTATCTGCTGATTCCTCCCTATATCATCCTCACAGCTCCATTTACGGATTGTTCCAGTAAACATTCCCATCCACTAGTTCTAACTTCTTTTGCATGTGTGCGATCAGGCTTACAATGTTGAGGTTGGTGAGGATGTATCTTTCTGTGTCCTGCCTGTGGACCTGCTGGACATCAGGCCCCACCACTACCAGTAGCTCCAGATGGGTGATATCAGGCATCACAGCTGACCGACGCAGTCGCTCACTTACTGCGACCAAGAAGAAAACAGTGCAGACACAGAATGATAACCTGTCTGTGTGCCAGTGGTTGTGTATATACTTTTTTTCTCATTTTGTTGTATTTTCAAGCTTCCATTGACACACATACCTGTGGAATGAGAAGAACCTGGATAGGAAAGTACTCTTGGACTGGTCGAGTGATGAAAAGGCTTTTGAAAGGAACAAAACTTTGTTTACATCTAGTAGTGAAATTAATGCTATGTAACTAGATTTAGACATGTGAGTCAAACACCAAAAAAAAAACATGAAAATACTGCTAATTGCTTGTTAGCAGTATGCATGTAAATCCAATAACCAAAGTTAGGACTCTCTGTAACTTGTGGGTTTTTCGCAGGATGATAAACAGCTTAAAGTTGAAGAGTTCAATGTACTTTGCAGAAGTTCCGAGCAGTGGAATGACTAACCGCAGTGCTCCTGTTCACCCGCAGCTTTCCACCTACCTTTTCCAATGGAGAAATCATTAGTGCGCTTAAGCCAGGCCGCAGCAGCAGCAGACAGAACAGAGTCATAAAAACCATGTTTCTCCTTCTTCCTGTGTGTGTACCTGCTCCGCTTTAACACCAGGACAATATGTGATCCTCCTACTCAGGCAGGACAGAGCCAAGAGTCTGTGAGTATGCGTTTATGTAAACAGTAGGGACAAAGTTGATGAGCGTCACGCGTCATTTGCTGTTTTTTTGGGGGGTTGGAGACCAAGAGGACAGCTCTTATTGGTTGGCTCTCTCAGCGTGTGCTATGACTAATATGTGTCATTTCTTGCCTTTTGTCACTGAGTGATAAAAGCTATGACGACCCACCGAGAGTTTTTGTATTTGCAGTGATGGCAGCTTCCTTGCTTTATTTAGAAACCAAAAGTCCAACTTTAGACACCCCACCATATTTATGGGCCTTTCCCAGACAACAAATGAATTGTGCTGAATTTGTTACAAGTGATTGTGAAGTTTGTTACCCGTTGTAGCCATTAGAGGGCACACATGATCCTGTGGATGAAATGAAAGTAACGGGGGGAGAGAGCAGGAGCTACTCCACAAGAGTGTAACAAACTAACATCCCTCATGTTCACGACAGAGATGAAACCAGCGTTAAGCTGCTTATTTGTAAGGGCCGAAGATTCAGAGTGTAAGCAATAAAACAGCTCAATTTAAGCAACATTAGACGATCTAATAACTTTGGTCTGTGGCTATAATTAATTTCCTTTACAGTTTAAATTAGGTCAGAAGAAAGACTTTCTTCTCTCCAACTATTTTTAGTGCTTTTTTTTAACACTTGGTGGAGGAAAGCCATTTTAAATATAACTTTATGCTTTGATATTCCTTTGATGACATGAATACAGTAGCAATGAACTTATCAGATTCCATCTGACTTTTAACACAACGCTGGTTTCTCATCCTGCTATGAAAAAGATTCAAGTATAACCAGAATGTATTCCACGCCTTACATAAACTCCGAAATGTTGTGGAAATAGCATTTGACCCTCTTCCTCTCTCACTCGCTCTCTCTGTTCCTCTCCATCCCCTTCCTTCCTCTGGGGGTATAGTTTATCTCTGCAAAGCTAGGATTCAAGCCCCATCTGCCATTAGTCGGCCAGATATCTGCCTGTTGTCAGTCTGAATTAACAGCTGGGTGTCACAAGCATTACACCAGCGTTGCTGCTCCACTAAAACCTCAATGCCATGCTAGATTTGCCGAGCACAACAGACTGTGATGAGCGTCGTCGGAGTCTCATGCCTGCTCACTCTGAGGAGGGCATGAATTGTATATTCATGATGTCCTAAATTATATATATCTAGCCATATGGGATACACAAGTGGGCACAGCAGATGAAGCCTCAGGAAAATTTTGTTTGGTTGTAATTACTGAGGAAGGAGGAAGCTGTTTATGGCTTGAAAAATATTCATAGAAAGTAATCTCTGTTAGATCACTTTGTGCCCCATTTGTAGTTATCTTATTGCTAGAAACTATATTAAAGTCATGTAAAACTGCATGTCACGCATTACGACATTTTGGAAAGACATTTGGTAAACTGGGTTTTTTTCACTGTGAAGTCCAGCCTCGCAGTGTTTAATTTTGAGATGCATTTAAGTAGAGTGGCTCTGGCTTGTACATAAAAGGATTGTCGCTCATCTGCTGCTCTTTGTCATTCCATCCATCTGTCACAGAGTCGCAAAGATTTGTGTGTGTGCAACAACAACAAAAACAACAGAAATGTTCACCTGCCTCTTTATGACAGTCCATCACCAAAACTTTATGTTGGGGAAAAGCACTGATGGCAGATCAAGTATGTTAGTTTTAGTGGATGATTGAACAGAATCTTCTGACCTGACTTTTTTCTGCAAGTTATCAGCTGTAACTATAAGCAGAAGTCCTCGCATAAATATAGCACACCTTTCATGTCTCAGTAAAGCTGCATTTCTGTTCAGACTTAAGTACTGGACTATTTATAAAATTGTCACAGTGATGTATCAGATGCTGAATCAAAGTTACCTTCATGCATAAAAGTACCAGCAGAATGGCCCTGTAACATCTGTTTTTCAAACATACTGACGTTCCTCTGAACATTTATTTCCTCAATTTATGCATGGGTGTCTCTCTCTCTCTGGAAAATCTGTAAACCTAAGAATATTTCCTCCTGCTGGTGGAGTTTCTCCTCCCTTTCAGTGTTCCATCTGCTAATTAAGACAAATATTGTGTTGATGCTATACTGTCAGCCCTGATATGATAGCTTTCCAGTGTTTTCAAGGCAATACGGAGGGTGCTGAAACTTGAAATGTGCAGTCATTTTCCTGGCCGTGGCATTTCTTCCAGGAGCCCCCCAGCTGTTTTAGCATATGTCAGCATATCGCAGGGATGCCGACGTTGCGCCGGCATTTAATGATGCCACTGTGCTGCTGATGGTGATGCCTTAATGATCGTGGTGTGTGGTTTCTGATAAACGGCTATAATCTGCAAGTGATTATGAACAATCATTTTCAGGGGAGGCGCTTTTGTAATATGTGTTTCAATAATGGTGTGATGTGAGGTAAAGCGGTGTTTGATCAATGCATTATTCTGTAATGTTGTCCTGTTTGGAAGTTAAATGACTATAGGAGCAGAATTTTCATGTCTCGCTCTGGAGTTCGAGTTTTCTACACCGAGACTGTTTTATGAGCTAAAATGTGTGGCATCACAGATATGCACAAAAAAAGAATTATCACACAAGGCCGACAGCAGCAGCAAAACACTAGTTTAAAAGTCTGTGATATCACAAAGCAGATACTGTATGTATAAGCATACAGTTGGGTGGTGCAATGGTAATTCAATTGCCTTTCAAACAGATCCAGACAATGCAAACCTTACCTGCTGCAATACCTACTGAAGTTAACTTCAACATAGTGATCTAAAATTAGACAAACATAAGACAGCATTTAGACTGAACTTGATACAAGATGCAGACTTTAGTTTAGTAAACTCAACAAGGCTTCTAAAGTTCTAAACGATCCAGAAAGATAAAAAAAATCTTAGAGCAATTTGCCCCATTTTTGCCATGGCCTCTTTCTCTATTTCTCAGCCTTGTTCTCTCTATTCCTACGGGGCTACTGTAACTGCAGTTGACTGCAATAAGGGACTGCAGGGAAGGATACTGAATACTAAGCTGGCCAAGTCAGACAGCCTACATTTTGATCCAATCCTCCCATGAATTAACAGAAAGCTCCTATCGGGCTATAGGATGATGGCGTGGCAGTTGTTAATGAACAAATCCAATAGCTGAACATCTGTTTACATGATGCTCGGGGGAGTTGAATTTTAATAAGCTACGCATGGAGATGTCTGACTGCAAAGTTTGGACTCGAGCATGAGAAGAGGAATCGAGAGCAAAAATACAAATGAGCCTTCTGGTTACATGACTCGTCCTCACGTCCTTCAGTATAAAAATCAATACACGAAACTGCAGCGCATTAATCTTTTTCTTCAGACCAATTAAAATTCCTTTCCCCATCTTTTAGCAAGTATGTATCTGAAATCATTTTCCCTTATTCCCATCTTGTGCTCTTTCCCAGCAGGACCCTGCAATCTCCAGATCAGTAATTATAGTAGCCTATGTTTGGATACACCTTACCTGAAATTTGCTGGTATGGTGTCTCAATTTACAATCCCACTCTCAAGCTTTCAGTTTTATTTACTTCTGCCACAGCCCTTCGATTGTGGATTCTTTGTCTTTTGGTCAGACGCATGGAATTTAACAGAAGAGAGTTTCATGAATTTTGGGAAAAGAAGGAACAATCTTTAAAAAAATGGGGTGGATTGTGCAGTTTGTTTTAATAACATAAATGAGTTGCACACACAGACTGTACATAAGAGATGTATGCAACCACTGAGAAAATCCCCCATTGGTTAGTAACGTTTCATCCCAAAGGCTGAGGTGATAGTTGCATCTTAGCATTTTGAAACCAGCCGTAGTTGGGTGTGGCCACAAACAGGCCCCCTCGTAGGGTAAGAAATTACCAATCACAAGGTAGGCCTGCCCCAAGGCAAATGCTGCTTTATTGCTGTGTTTTAACAGAGAGCATCATTTCTAGAATGAACATCATGCTGTGTTTAACAAACTAGCCACTGAGACCATAAAACTCATTAGGAAAGTATTTGCTGGGCTCATAGATCAAGCTACTGAAGGTTTGTATTTCCCACAGAGATTACTGAAATCTTTCTTGTTTTGGTAACAAAACGACCCCCAACCCCCTTTCACTTTTACGTATCATTTTTCAGACCCGGAAACCAAGCCCACTTTTTAAATACAGTCAATAGCGTGGTTGCCAAGAAGGGATGGGCATTCTTCCAAAATCATCCATCATATTATAACCACAAAAAAAAAAGATAACCTTTTCTTTTTTTTTTGTAGCTCAGTGACTAATATTAGAAAATCATGCACATCCCTACCCCCAAGGCTAACAAACTTTACTCCCTAAATATTTGATGAATAATGAGGCTTTTACCTTTATTTGCAAACCTGTACACAGATGTCTCCCAATCTCTCTCTAGTCAAATTTGTGAATTTAATTTTTGTGGACGTGTACAAGACCTGCAAATCTATCATTAGAGTCATATATGAAGATGTGCAATAAAAACATCCCAGTCTGTATTCAGTTTCAAAACTGTGCTGCTGAGAAAAGCAGACAAGTCGGGCAAGTCTGCAGACACGTTTTCCTTTTGCCCGGAAATTTGCATTTTTAGCAAACTTTATTAAGCATAATTCACTGGATTTTGAACCCAGGCTTTCTCTGTGAAGGTCAAAAACTTGACCCTACCTTACAAAGTTAATATAGTACCTTACGAAGCCTATTTTCAGTAGTAACAGTATTTTTCTTTGACCACAACATTTTGTTTACTATGGTTGAATCAGAGTGTCAGCATTTTATGTTACTAAAAATAACTCACTCATAAGTGATATACATGTATTCAGCTATGTATAAGCTTTGATAAACTTCTGATACCTGAGCCCTCCACACTAGTAGTGTTTTTGGGGAGGACACTGAACTAACTTGCTCCTGATGCCAGACAAGCTCCTTGCATTCCAGCTCCACGGTCGAGTGTGTGTATGTGTGTGTCTGCTTATGTGAAACTCATTACAAAGTCCTTATAGAACCTGGCAAAGGTTGAATAATATTCCGTAAGTGGCCCTTAACACATTTCACAGTTAAGATATGAAAGGAATAAATAACAATACCAGTCTGCATCAGTACAGGGTGTACTCCACTTCTCACTGGGAAAGGCTCCACTGCGACCTTGAATTGGGTAAGCGAGAGAAGATGCATGGATGGATAAATATAAGAGTACTTGGATTCACTGAACAGTTATTGGATAGTCTGGGTCCTGACGAGAAAGCAAGTGAAAAGCAGTGAGTACACACATTTTTCTTCTCAAGAACATAACATAAAACCATATATGTAATAGCATGTACGGTGTTATGTTTAGAGGATGTGTGCACTTACATACCTATCAAGCAGCAGACTATGGCATCAGCAGCCGATTCACCAACAGGGGGACCTCAGAAATTCCCTCTCATGTTTCCATGGTGGTCACGCTTTAACTCGTGTTCTCATTATGCCTGAAGCCCTCTGGTGAAGTTATTTTAATTTTGACCAAAGGCCTGTGAGTGTTAAAGTTCATACTCAGCAGTGATTCAGCAGCCTTTTGCTGAAAATGTAACGACCCACTTACACACATCATTTATTCACACCCCATTGTTTGAACGGCTTGCTGCCCTAGGGAGGCTTTGAGACTGTAGATGGGCTTTTTAACAAGCTAGCAGATCAGTCTCTCCAAACATGACTTGATGTTATCGTTTTGTAACCAAGCTTTAAAAAAACGAAACCAAGCATATCACGAAACACAAAAACTATTTCAGTGTGTAACTTGGCTACCTGCCTTGTTTTCAACCATTAACATTAAGCGTGATAATTCACTATTAATGGAGGAAAGAGAGAGAACAGAGAGAGCAAAAGAGGCAGGTGATCTTTTTTTGAGTATGGGCTGCTCTGCTGCTGACATTTGAAATCATTGAAAATAGCTTGTATTTAAAATGCCATTGATTTTAGGTGTTTGTTTTTTTTAATAAGTCATTGAATATGTATGATGTGTTAATGAGAAACGCCATTAGAAAATGCTAATCATTTCTGTGTTATTTGGTTTGGTGTGAGAATACTGAAAAGTTTAAACAAGTGCAGATATGGAAGTGGATTACTTTGTAGCTTTTAAACATAGCAATAAATAAATAAATAGAAAAAAATAAACCTTTCTTTACTTCACACTTAAAAAGTGATCTTTGTACAAACCAGTGTTATTAACGGTAGTTATTTAGGCCAAACGCTGTAAATCAGATATCATGTAAATTTGGAATTTTACCTCAAACGCAGGACTGCCTTCAATGGCATTGTGGGACTTGTAGTGTTGCTCAACCTTGACTGACCCCGACGAAGGACTAAAAGTTAGATTATTCTGAATCGTTTTAGCCCCTTTACTTAAGGAACTTTGATATTTATGCTAAAAATGTAACTTAGTGCATTTTAATTCAACCCTTTGCCACAATTAATTTTTGTCCGTTTGAACAACAAACTCAGAATTCTCAAGTTACAAACACTAACTTTGAATCCAGTGCAGTGATTAAACATTAAAAAGGGTAAGTGTCTAATTTGAGTGTTATAAAGACAAACCTCACCACCACTTTCAACCATTTTTTTCTTTCTTTTTTTGTGTGTAAAACTGGGCAGGCAGACTGACCTGTAAACAACGTTACATATAATGTGAATGTGAGTCGAAAAGTTAAATTCTCGCTATATGCCCGGTGACACGTGTAAAGGCTCTTAAAGCACACAAAGAGTCAGTGTGTGTCCAGTGGTACCGCGACGTCAGTGTCTCTGGCACTGAGCTGAGTTGGTCGGGGCCATGCAGCAGAGGCAGCAACGTCACTCCCTGACGGCGGCATCAGAGCAGCACGGACGGCCATCCGCGCAGCAGCGAGTCGCTCACTCCGGAACTCGGCGAAGGAAGACGGCGTCGGACAGCGGCTTTCTGCTGTGGGGCAAATTTTTTCTTTTCACCGCGACTTTCCGCTTTTGTGGCTGAGGTAACCAGAAGCCGCTTTATATGGGAACGTTTTTTTCTTTATTCGTTTAAAGGTGTGTTTTCTGTTTTTTTCCTTGTCAACTAGCTACACGGAACAGCATGGGTACCAAACGTTTCGAGTACAATGACTAGCTTCCCGCACTGTAGCCATAAACTGAGGGTTGCTATGGTACTGCCAGGCAACATCCCACCTGCTGCTGCCGCGACTGTATGTATTTCTCGCTGCTGTCAATCAAAACACGTTGAAATTAATAAAAACAAAGCGCTTTTCGAGGGTTTTAACCAGGCTATACGTTTGTTGAGAATGTATGTATTTTAGTTGTGCTGTTTTGTCTTAGCCAGCTGTTTGAATCAGTCATTTCACAACGTGACTTCATTTTCTGCTCGTTTAGGCTGTGCTGATTTAACGCAGAATACTTTAATAGCAGCCTCTACAGTTAAATTGACAGCACTCTTCTAGCTGCATATTGTGTGATGCCTGCTGGCTACACTCAGCAGCTTAGGCAGTCACTACAAAGGTCGTCTTGTTTTGAGTGTTTTTCCAGTTAAGTGCCCATGTGTCTGTGGCTCTAGGTGACAGTCCAGTCCATTTCTCATGAAATACAGCACATGCCTGTCATTCCCTTTGTAACTGCTGTCTGTTTGTTTATTTTTATAGTGTCTGTGCAATATCCAGGACCAGAAGGCTTGAGCAAACGCAAAATGGTGATTACCAGCGTGGCATCCCTCGCAAAGACATCACTGGCCGTCGACGCAGAGTACAGATGTTTGCAGTGAAGGTGCATAGTGCGTACAGTAGTCTTCTAATTCTGTGGCTCAGACAGCTGCTGTGGTTAACCGTCAGTGCATGCCAACGCCCGGCCCACGGTACAAAGAAATTCCATTATCCCCATCTCTGTGACAGAGAGGAAGAAACCACCATGCCATGTTGTCATGAGGCCAGAAAAGGAGGGAGAATTATGAGTCAGAATGGAGGAGAAAAAAAAAAAGAAAACTGTCACTCTTCAAATACACATCTAAACTTGGTAGACAGCTCACATGCTTATTTTAAGAGCAGCACCGGATCTCTTTTGTGCTGTTCAGTTGGCATCAGAGCTGTAGAACCATGAACAGACTTGGCGTCTTTCTGGTATCTTCTTTTTTTCCCCCCTAGAAATTATTACTGAAGCTTTTTAAAACTGTTTCTTTACACTGTGGTGTCTGTGTAAATTCCAAGGATTAGAGCTAACGTTTTAGAGCGAGCGCAAAGTGCAGCGGGGGGCATCCAAGTCGAGCTCTGTTCATTGTATTTTAGTTTACACACCTCCTTATCTCAGCTGTCAAGAGGGAGGACTCTTTTTCTACAGTAACTTACCCTGAGCAATAGAGATAGTGGTGGGAAAGGAGGGGTGGGAGGAGTGAGAAGAACAGAGAATGACTGTGAGGGAGCGAGCGTGCTTAACCCAGCCACTGAGTGACTCTTGTATCCAAGGACGAAGGTAGCAACGCGTCCAAACGCCACTCTTCGCCCACGGGCTGCTGTAAAGAAATGAGGCGGACACATAGGCGCTCCGCAGCGCTCGTATAGACTCAATAGCCTGCTGGGTCCTCTTCACGTGGTCCCCTGGGGTTTGACTCGTCTGTGTGGAGTGCTGATGGCTGAGCAGATCATGACCGCAGCTAGAGTGATATATACAGAACGATTAGCCTGAATGGGAGTGTTTTATTTCCTTTTCTGTCAAAGCAAACTCAAATAAAAGTGTCTTTCTCCTATCTCACCCGTGTCTTCGCACCTAAACTAGCCCCACTTCTCTTGCGTGTTTTGGCAGAGGAGCAGACTGGCGAGGACGTAGTAACAGGTGATACGTGCCAGCGTGGATTTGGGGGCGTCGAAGAGAGCTGAAGATCATGGGTAAATCCAACAGCAAGCTCAAGCCAGAGGTGGTAGAGGAGTTGACAAGGAAAACCTACTGTGAGTAACTGAAAGTGTGTTTGTTTTTTGCTTGTTCTTACAAAGAAAAACTTTGCAGAAACTTTTTCTGTGAGCTTGTCATAGCCTGTTGGCCTGAGGTTAAAGAACATACAGCTTGCAATAGGAATACATAATACAGAGTTTATTGCTGCGGTTTGCTAATCTCATTTTCCACCCACTGTGCACCACACAGGCTTAAGAGTAAATAACGCTGCCTGCTGGGATGCTTTGGGATGCTATACATTTTTCACCACTGACAGAGCAGATGTCAGTTGCGAATGATCTCCTCATTTGTTTCAAATTTCAGATTCTTGAATGTATCGCAGACTGCAATCAGCTAAGGCTGAGTAAAAAGTTGCAAGCGGGGGTCTTTAAGTTACGCTGAGGACATAGTAGAGTTTGTGGCAGCTGTAATGATAGCTTTTCTTTACCGATGAGAATGTGGTTTTATGTGCTGTGCTTGTAAACATGCTGTATGTTCTACTTCTAATGTGACAGACATTGATAAATTTAAACGTAGAAAGGGTAAATCAATTGTGCTTGTGCCGCCACACTTATAAATTGCATTCCTGCGTCAAGATCGATGGATGGGGTGGACTCACAGAAAGGGGACTGACCCTCCGATAAAGAACTGTAGCGAAGGTGCGACTTTGTAATTATATCTTCGATTGTTGTTCCCGTTGATGCATTAGGGTGCAAATTGACTGTATTTCTACCATCTTACCAGCCGTTGCTTATCAACGTCTGCTCAGCTATCACTTTGGATCACATTTCTAATTACCACCAGCAATGTCTGCTTGGTATCCACTATATTAACCACTTGTGTGTTATTTTTGGAGCACAGCATTGCTATTATTATTATTATTATTATTTGAGCACCGTGGTGTGCAGGTGTGGGTGGGAGTTGACATCCCCTGGCTGCTTAATGACAGTGTTATTTGTGTGGTTGGTCTCTCCACAGCAGAACCAAGGAAGGCTGTTGTAGCAGGAAATTGCTGTGGAGGAAGATTAGACTTCATGCTGGGCTGGACTGCTTGCTGCTGTCCCTTTCTCTCTCTCGCTCTCTCCCCCTGTCTGACTGGTTTTCTCATTCTCTCTTAACCTTTCACCCTGTCTCTTTTGCTTTTCCCCCTAACCGCCCTCTTTGAGCAGGGAATGGAATAGTATAATTAGGATCTTATCTGGTTAGCATCGCTGAGAGGGGCTCTGAGCTTTTCTCTCCCAGCGTGATCGTTCTCTTGTTGCTACTGTTGTTGCTTGATTTGAGACTATCGTTTCTGCTTTCCTTCATCCTGTTACCTCTTTCTCTTGCGCTCCCATGAGAAGCGTAGTCTGCCATTTTAGTCAATGCTTTCCTTTGGTCCTTGACAGATTGGGGACTCAGTAAATTTCCCTGTGCCCCTCTGTTTGTTTGTGTTTGTGTGTGTCTGGTAAAAGATGCAGGATGTTTTGCACAGAAAATAATGTGTGTTAAAAGGTAAACAGCAAGGCCAGAATTGAGGCCCATTTATTTACGAGGAATAAATGCTGACATCTGGATTTATTGTATTTTAGAAAATTTCTTATGAGCATATTTTTGGAATTTTTTTTTTTTTTGTTATCGTCAGTAAAACACCTTCAGAGACAACAGTAGGCTGTGCAACAGCTCTCACTAATGAGTGATTTTTCTGGTCTTTAGTGGAAAACAGTAGGGAATAGTTACAAACTCGCTCCTCCCCATAAATGCTTCCCTGAATGACTGTTCTGGCATTACATGGAAGGACCAGCAATCCTATTAAAATGTCTGCAGGATGTAGCATAGGCCCATGTATCAGCATGAAGATTTTTTCTTTTTCTTTTTTTGAAGTGAAAAGAGACAATGACACTCATAGCGATGGAGGCACAAGCTGAATGTGTTCTAGCTAGACCCTGCAGGGCCAACGACTGAGTGGGCCCCGCACCCTCCTGCAACTGGCTGATTGCATTATTGCCCATTGCCACTGACTGAGTTATGTAACACTGTTTTTTATTAAATCGCAGCCATGGTAAATTGCCTCAATTTCTGACTGCAGCAATGGCTTTTGAGGCCAATTTAATGCTAGCTTGGCTTGGCTAAAAGTAGTGAGATTGACCCTGTCATTTACTGACCAGAAAATGGTCACAGGATGAGTTTCTCGGTTTAAATGCTGAGCAGAACAAATTGAGATGGAGATATATGCAGAGCTCCTTATCCGTAGTCCCTGTATTGTTTTGCTCTTGATCTGAGGTAGTCGCATTATCACAAACATTTGGTAAATATCATGTTTTGTGTTTCAGGTGTTTATTTTCTTTTTTCCCAAATTTGTTGTTTGTTTGTTTGTTTGTTTGTTTGTTTTTTGTTTGTTTGTTTTTTTTAATTTGTCTGTCTCCTACAATGCGAGACTGCTGGATAATGTAATTTTATATTTTTATTTTTATTTTTTTACAGGAGAATGTAGCCTTGCTTACTCAACACTTTTTACCCTCTCTGTGTTTTACCTGGCTAGTAACCATGACTATGAGCTGCTCAAGGTTCAACATTACAGTAGATGAAATTAGTGATTAAGTTACTGTCGTTTTGTTGTCTTTAAAAGCCTTTTACTTTCCCCCGGGCCAAACAGAAGTGGTGGTAGACAGCATCTATTGTCAGCTTGCTGCAGCAGCAGCAACATGAGTTCAGAGAGCCTCTCAAAAGACCACCTGGTTAAACTAATGCTATTGATTTCCAGCCCTTTTTTTTCATTAGTAATCCCAGGAGCCAAGAGGCTGAAAATTACTTTGGTTACTTGAGAGAAGAGAGACAAGGGAAAGGCATGTGGGAATGGTTGATTACATACTGGCAGATAGTAGTGCTTGTGTGGGCATGATAACACATCCTGCCACATAAACAGTTCTTTTTCTTAAATCAGTGGCTGACCTTCATTCCCTCTGCTTTCCTCGTCTTTTTGTGGCTCTCTAGGGTTTACTCCCACTTGTCTACTGCTATACAGGATATACTAGAATTAATGAATTCTATTTTCAGCAAAACAAAAGCTGTATTCCAATTAGGGCTGGGCCATATTATACCGTTCACGGTAATACCGGTATAATGTTAGGCAACGATAGGAAAATGAAATATCGCGATAGAATATGAGTAAACCGCGCATGCGCAGTGCCTTTGTTTTCATACGCACATGGCCGATTGTTGAGTGAAACAGATGAACCAGAATTGGTTTGTAAAAATGGTGCAACTTCAGTGATGTGGAACTGGTTTGGTGTTTGTCTGTCAGATACACGACAAAGCACTTTTTTTTTTTTGCAGAACATGCAAGCGGCCGTCGTTATTGTCAGACTAAGATGCTCTTAAATCTGGGAGTAATCTGGGTCCTAAACTCCGTATGTTTCAGGTCAAACAACACTGCAGCATCACTGAGAGTTTAAAACTCTCTAAATTCTTTCATCTTTAATAAAACGATCAGCATTGCTGCTTTACCAGGTGTAACTATGAAGTTTAACTTCCAGGCATCCATGAAAACAAAATTTATTACATTTAACTGAGTTAGAAGTTAGCAGGAAGCTAGCGGAAGTTAGCTCGCTAGTTTCGCTAGTTACCTAAGCATGATATTGCATGTTCTGACTGAGAGATTTCTGAAAAAATTCAAACGTACAGCTCTGCTTTCACTTCCAACATAAATGAAGACAGGAAACTAAACAGCAGTGACGTTTGTAGGGTTACTGAAGTTGGGCTAGCTGGTATATAATGATGTGCTACGTGACTGCTAGCGACACAGCTACGTTAGCATAACATAAACAGTGAAGCTGGAGGACAAACACTAACACTTTTCCACAACTGAGATAATCCATCCACAATACAAGGTTAGTCATTAATATACTGCAACAACATGGGAATAGAGCAGCTGCCAGAGAATTCAACATTAATGAATCAATGGTACAGAAGTGGAGGAAGGAAGAAGAATGAGTTTAATAAAGTTTGATTTATCTGACTGTTTTGTTTCACTTAATGTGCGTTATAATCCCGTGCACCTTATGGTCCGAAAAATACGTACTGCACACTACAGTTTAATGTTGCAAAGCACCTCTTTTTAACTTCAGTGGATATTATACATGGTTATGCTCAGGATATGTCAGCCCATTTCTACTGGAAATGCCTTTTGGTTAAACTTTCAGCAAGGAATTTGCATTTGCACTGTTACATTTTTATAAAGCTTTAATGTACATAAAAACCAGCTTCTTGTTTAAGTGAAAATAAATGGAAGGTTGTCTTTTTGCGCTAGTAATGTTGTGGAGTTGTATTTTGTCTCACATCAATTATATCGTCAGTTAAATCGTTATCGCAAATTTTCAAATATATCGTGATAAATATTTTTGGCCATATCGCCCTGCTCTAATTCCAATAATTGCATGTTGAAACTTAATGTTTTTTTTGTTGTTGTTGCATAAAACATGTTTGAAAGCCTAGTACCAATATGGTTGGCTTCCAGGCTCCTCTATTGTGTCTGATATGCTAAGTTTTGCATCTAGCTAATGTCACTCTTTATTTCTCTTACAGTTACAGAGAAGGAGGTGCAGCAGTGGTAAGTGTGTGCATGCATTTTTAATGAGATTTTTTTTTCCTTTGTTCATGTGGGGCTAGTCAAATATTAGCATTTAGCAGCGTCTTCAGTGACAAAGCTCGCTGGAGTTAGACGCTCCTTTCAGGTTTACTCCTTTGCATTAATCTGACAGCATCTGAATGTGCTGGTTTCATGTTTTTTTTATATAAAAGATACTGTGTCATTTTTAACACACCACAAATCCAAACTGCATGCTGTATTAACAGATTGGCAGGCACAAAAGTTTGACTCAAAGTGTCTCTTCATGAATTGCTTGGCTCACTGATAGCATGGTTGTCTTTGGAGAATGCCTTTAATTGCAATAATGTGAGAAATAATAGCATCTTGCTGGCTGTGTTTCTAATTTACAAAAGGTATTTACCTATGATGCACTCCTGATTTAGACCATCCGGTGGAGATCGCGCTCTCTATCTCTCTCAGCCTTTGTGTGAGGGGCAGTGACGTGCAGCATACATAAACGGAAAAATACACACTCGAGAAAGATATTTACAAATGCGGTCACACTCAATTAGAATCGATGTTGAGAGCTGTCGTCGTCACGATTAAAACAATTCTTTGGCACGTAAAGTGAAAGGTGTGCATCACGATCAGGTAAACACAGTGACCTTGACAGATTGACGAGGTCAGCATCGTTACATGTCCCAGGTCTCAAAAGGGTCAGGAAGTTTTACATTGACCCAGCTGGAAAAAACCCTTTTCGATGTATCCCTTCTCAGGATTCGTTTTCTTGAGTCAGCAAACAGTGTTGCTGGATTTGGTTTGATAGTCGATTTGGAGCCATCTCCTTCACACTTCCCTGAAGACAGATGAGTTCTGAAAATAGAATGACTTTGAAGCCTAACTGAGACAGAATGACTTTGAAGGCTGATAATACTGATACAAACATTTCCATGATGCATTCCTCCACAACCTTTTTGCTCTGTTTGCAAAAGGGATGTCTGATAACAGAGGAATGGCAGGGGTGCAAGCTGTTTCACTTTCAGGCAGTCATGACTACTTGGCCACAAAACCTACACAAGGTTGCTCATTAGTAATCCTTCCTGTCAGATTCTGTTCCTATTAGTCACTGTGACCTGAGCCAAGATGGGCTCATAGAGGTCTAGCCTTTGTCTGATCCCCGTCTATGTTAACAGCGTTAAAACATGCACGTCAATGTGTCAAAACGAAGCAAATTCATAAAACAAAGACAGTTTAAGCCAGGATATTGCATAAAAGTGGGCCCGGAGCAATCTGCTTTTATTGTTAAGGTGTGAATTTATGGATCTTTTTGTGAAGGGACAATTTGACAGCCTCTGGCAGATGGATAAGAAACAATGCTTTCTTCATTAGCGGAGATGATTCAAGCGTGAGCACAGTCATCTCTTTTGTTTGCCGGGTGGTGCTATTGGGCTATTATTTCTTTGAAAATCCAAATCAAAGTAGACCATAAATCAGAAAAAAGAGCTCTGTAATGAAGTGATGACTCTTCAATGTTCACATTTTAGTTCTCCTCCTTTTGACGTTTGCATTTCATGACCTAATTCCACATGCGTGAAAAGAGCTTTGCCTTTAGAACTAGTTGCTCTTCATGTTTCCTGTTGGGGAGTTTTTTTGCAGGGGGAAAGGGAGCCACGGCACATAGCAGTAGTACAGCAGCATTAGATATCACTGGACATTGGCAGGTCCAGAGCCTTCGAGCTGGCCTGTCTCTAGGGCTGCCTGAGTGCACTGGGGCGGAAACCCTCCCCTCCCCAAACCTCCACCCCGCCGGCTGTGCAGCCAGCTAGCTCGCCATCGCTCTCGCTGTCTTTCACAGGAAAGTTTGCACGAGCCCTCACTTGAAGATCAGTAGCAATCAACACGGCTGAGTGTGAGGGATGAGAGGGAATTTTACCAGGGGGAATGCCAGATGGCGTGTAATTAGAGCACAAGCACAGACACAGAAGAATTAGCAGGGTTAGATAAATGCCTGTGTTGTGCATTAAATTTATTCTCCTTTCTAATTCTCCTCTAAGGGAACATCATTAGTATGCCCGCGGCCTACCTGAAATCAATAACTAAATGCCATAGCTCAGTGATGTTCCCTGCCAGCTAGGCAGGAGCAAAAGAAACATCCTGCACAGTACCAAGCCACCGTGGTAGATGCCAAAGAACACAACCAGTGCCAGAAAATAAATATCTTATCTTCATCCCAGCACCCGAGAGTAGTCTGATCCACAATGTCACATCCCCACAAGTACAGCACGTAGTTGCACTATTACACCGCTTCAAGTACAGGCTGAACGTGTGTGTGTCTTAGCACTAATGTCACCAAGTAGGATCTCTTGTACATGACGTGTTCTTGGCAAATGAAAGTGATTCGTATTATGAGCAGCTGACACTGCAAACATGTTTACACGTTGGTGCAGTGCTTACTGTATCCACTATATCTACAGTTTGAGTGTACAGTGCATATGTAAATTAGCTGTTGTATAGTTGATGTGTTTCCCAAAGTTTGGGATGCTGTGCAAAATCTCAGTAAAGGTGCACTTCACTGTTTAAACCCTGCTTTTTGTGGAAATTGTGCAAAGACAGCGTATCAAGTTGTTTTATGATTTTATTTTTTTTTACATTTTTTAATTAAATTTTTTTTTTTAAATTTGATGCTAGCAAAATGTTTAACAAAAAAGGGGCAGGCTTAGTAGTCTGACTTATTCTTGCCGTTGTTCTTTTAATGTTACAGTTAAGTGACTGTCTGGTTGATGCACAATTGATTTCACTTGAAATAAATAGTTAATTATTTAAATATTCAGCTATTAAAACTGAAACACTGTGGAGCTGTAATAATAATAATCATAAGATGAAATGCACTACTGCGTCATTAGAGCTCTTTTATTTTATCATGTGTAAGAAATTATTTTATAATTGTTGGCCTGTTGCTATTAACTGCTTAAATGTCACTGGATTAGTTTTGCATACAAGTATATTTACAGGTCTAAGGAAATACTACTATAGACACTGTAGTCAGGCGTTCTCACATTTTGAAACCTTGAAAATGTTGTAGATGTGCTAAATTACTGGAAGATGTTTTCTAAGATGGTAATTCCTTATGAGTTGCAAAAAGGGGGGAATCCTTATTTACGCAGCTCTGAGGTACTCAAGTGATTTTAGCATTGCATTAAAAAAAGATTGAGTTCCTCTGAAAGAGCAAAAAATTAAAAAACTGTTCAAAATTAAAGCAGCCGAGTCCGCCCTATCCTTTTATCCATTTCCCATAATGCAACAGAAAATCACCTTCCATTAGACTGCACTTGCATCTTAAATGCTTTCTCCTCTTAAATGCCATACCTCCTGCTTGCAACACAGGCTTTTTGTTAAATTTTAAGGCTCGAGCTAAAGTCGAGAAAACCCAAACTACATCAACAGTCACTCAGTTTTTTTGTTTTTTTTTTCTATAAAGTTCCTTTTAAACCACAGAAGATTTGCTTTCACAGCCCGAGAAATGCTCCTGATGGGTGAACTGAGCCTTTGTGTGTAAAATTGATGGGTTGCCCTTCTAAAAGCCTTCTTTTTGCCATGCATAATGGCTCAAAACGCAAAGCAACAAAGTGTCTGGACAACATCATTTTTGCTGATCTTCATCTCAGTGAATTCATTTATCCTCTGGACAGAGAAGGATATAAAACAGCATTTTTGCCACGATTCTCAACACATTTCCAAACTGTGATTTTTGCCATGCAGTGTCTTGTTACTTATTAGAAAACAGATGCCAGTGCATCTTTAAGCGCATGCATCAATATGGGAGTGCTAATTTATTTTTGCTTGTCTGCAATGAGCTAAAATTTGCTGATATTTGACCCTCCTGATCTGACATTATTTAAAAAAAGAGCAAACTAGATGTGATATTGACAGAATAAGAATATTTATTTTAGATGTGATTCGATGAATTCATATTCCTCTCACTGTGGGTGTACCTATGATACAGTCTTCAGTGCCTGAAAGCAGTAAACGGAGAATTTGAATGCACTGTACTAACGGTTTTTGTACTAATTGTACTAGTTTTTGTACTTGTAATGTTCTGTGCTTGAACATGAGCACTGTATGTACAGTATGATAGAGCACATTTCATTGTCTTCAGTCTTTTCTTTGATATTCCCCCGTCAAGCATTAAAAATGACAAAAGAATTCAGGTGAAATAGGTCGGCTGTGGATTACGATATGCATTGTGCGTTCGGTTCTTTGAATACCAATCAGGTTATAGCCTGCATAGTTAAGCTAGGCTTTCTTTTTTTTTTTCCCTGCATGTATCTCCAGATAATTCATATATGAGAATTTTGTGGTTCTGCTCTCTTCTCGCTTTTCTTCTCGCTGAACTTTTTCCCAGCTGCTCCTCAAAGCTCCTTGCCTATTTCTTTGACTGTAAGGAGCTGGCTTCATTATCTCCCGGGCAGATTAAAAGTAAAAGAGTTTAAGAGGAGTGAAGAGTCAGAGTGTGAGTGGAAAAGATCGCCCCTGGCCTTCATTCTTCATCAGAACGCGCTTTCTCTGGCCTTAATTATAGCCCAGTCTTATTACGAACAGCCAGAGCTTAAGCAGAGACGAACACACAGTGCTCCCTTGTGTGAACTTGTGTCATTTTTGCTGTTGATTAAGAGGAAAAGCTTTTTGCAATGCTTTTTATAACTAGAGTGTTATTATTTCCCTGTCATGTCCTCCTCCTCCTACTATTCATCTAAGATTTATTTTTGTAAAGACTAAATCTCGCTTACTTGCTTCCTAACCTGTTCCTGTGTGGTTAGACTCTGTGGATGCAGACTTCCCTTATGAAGACATAGAAGAACACTGCCTACCTTTGAGTGATTGCGCTTGAAATTGCTTATGAAATGCTTCTATATTTAGGCTAATAGAGATGTTAAGTCACTCTCCAGATATGGTATTTCCAGAGGGCAAGAGGAAGCTCTCAGACTTATCTACCAGCCACGCATATTATCAAAAGAGGAGCAGAGAGTAATTTGATTAGAGTTAACCACCCTGGGCTTGCTATTGGATTAAGGCGATCGTCTTATCTGTGAATGAGACAAATAGCTTTGCACTTTACCTTTTTGATCTAGCGCACTCTTTCAGACTGAATCAGTAATGCCTATGGTAAGAGTGAGGAGGTGACTTCAGTCTACTGCTGCTGTCCGTTCTAGTCTTGATTATGAATTCTCGTTTCGTATGGTTGCATTGCATAAGGCTGTATTACTTTTTAAAATAATCTCACAGTGCGCTCTGTTTTTCTTTTTAGGTACAAAGGTTTCATCAAAGATTGCCCGAGTGGGCAGTTGGATGCTGTGGGTTTTCAGAAGATATACAAGCAGTTTTTCCCTTTTGGAGATCCCACAAAGTTTGCCTCCTTTGTCTTCAATGTTTTTGATGAAAATAAGGTTTGTAAACAAATTCATATGTTTTATTAGCCTTTTAGGGTGTGTAGGGAAATATTAAAATACCCTTGCTAGTTCACAGTAATATGATCATTTGGGGCTGGCATTGCCGTTAGATAAAAGGAGTCTGAGGAGAGGGCTAATCTGGAGGTTTTTGTTCAGATCATGTCAGTTTGTGAGAACAGCATCTCTTTCTTTGTGAACATCTAGGGACTACTGAGCAGAATAAAAGAGAAGCGTTGTAATCTTTTTCATTTTAATTATTATTCCAGTGCCATTATTGTTGTATTTTTCCCCCTCAGAGCTGTAGTCTCTCACATCTGTATACACACAGTTTTTGAATGAGAGCTGTTTGTTTTGGGCATTGTCATAAAAATTATAGGCAAAAATGTAATTAACTATTTCCCCATTGGGACGTGTACATTACCTACAACTGAAGAATCTAGCAGTGCCAGTGCAGATATTCTTTCTGTGATGCACACTGAGTGCTCACATTATGTATTTCTGGCAACATTAGCACAAAAAGAACCTGGATATATTTTACACTTAAAGATATTATATTACACTAGGTACCCCTTCTTTTTGCTCAAAAAGGAGCAACGAGCTGCAGTGGAGTCTTCGTGTCTACAATAACCTATAATTGTAACCCAGAGAATGTGCTGTTCTCTTTATGGGGTGAGGGTTGGAGGATGTACTGGCAAAGCCAACAAGATAGATGCATTTTTCTGAAGAAATCCACCTCACTGTAGCTGTACGTGATCATTGTGTTTGGGGACACAAACTGAAGAAGAGCAGTTCGCAGAAAGCTGCTGAGCCCCCCGGAGGTGTATTGACTTGAGTTAAAAGGCTTTGTGTCAGGAAGATCACACAATCCCCTTCATCTGATGTTTATCTGTGACCTT
Organism: Aulonocara sp. 'chitande type north' Nkhata Bay; assembly: GCF_057382095.1. Taxonomy (NCBI): domain Eukaryota; kingdom Metazoa; phylum Chordata; class Actinopteri; order Cichliformes; family Cichlidae; genus Aulonocara; species Aulonocara sp. 'chitande type north' Nkhata Bay. The sequence continues at coordinate 14,163,982 of NC_141355.1, forward strand.
CATTAGCATTACGCACCCCGTAGTTAGAGAATGCATTGATCGTAGCAGTTTTTGGGACTTGTGCGATCTGCAACACATGACTTTAGCATTTTCTGTCTAGTCAGCTGTCTGGTAGAGATAGCATTAGCTGACCCTGAGGGGCACAAAAACACCAGGCTTTTTTCCCCTGCTTTAAAGAATACTGTGGCTAAACTTGCAGTGGGCAGCTGACTTAGCAGAATGTAGGAAGACGACAGACTCCGTCAGCTGCTTGAAACAGGAAGTCATAACATGATGGATTGGTTTGAATTAATGGCGTCTGAGAAACTTTGAGTTGTGTTTTTATGATTTAGAATCAAGTCAGTAGACCACTCTTTGATGCACAAAGTGTGGATTTAAAAGTGTAATTCGTCTTTTTTTTTTGTGGGGTTTTTTGTTTTGTTTTGTTTTTTTAGCTCAGCGAGTCACATTTTAACAACACTTAGAGAAAACTAAATTTCAGAGTGGAACGGTTCCTGCCCCGTTGGACAGAATGATCACTCGCGTCCATTCGTGATGTGAAATGACTGGAAAATGCGAGGCGTCTTTGCTCCCCGTATGTTGTGGTCGTATGTTTGCCTGCTGTAATTTTTAGACTTTGAGCCAGTAGCATTCTTCTTACTAATGACCAGAGGTGACATATTTCTACCTCAGGAGAGAGCCAGGTGCGAGGCAAAAAATAGCATCTGACTTGGAGCAAACGTCTGGCCCCATTTTCAGAAGAATCCAGCAAGGACATCATGAAAAGAACAGGACAGAGTTTGTGAAAGTACAGCCACTGCAAGTGTGAAGTGAGAGCCTCGTCTTGTCTCTGGGCCATTTCTCTTCACTCTCTTTCTCTCCCCTCTCTCGGTCGCTCTGCAGGATGGACGCATCGAGTTCTCCGAGTTCATCCAGGCCTTGTCAGTGACTTCCCGGGGGACTCTAGATGAAAAGCTGCGATGTAAGAAGATGGAATCTCCTCTCTTGTTGTTAATATTTAAATGACAGGAGTACAGACTTCTAGAGAGAAAAACGGCAAATAAAACCTTGACTTAATTTTTAAACCTGTGACAAAGTGTGACGATATTTAGACTCCTTTTTCACCCACATGAAGCCCACATATTTTAACTTCTTGTCTTTGTACAGGGGCTTTTAAATTATATGATCTCGACAATGATGGCTACATAACCCGAGACGAGATGCTGAACATTGTAGATGCCATATATCAGATGGTGGTAAGTTTTCCCAAACATTAGAGATCTAATCCTGACTCGTTTTAATGCAAACACCATATGAAGCATTATGATGTTGCTGATGTCGTAGGGGAACACTGTGGAGTTGCCTGAGGAAGAAAACACACCAGAGAAGCGTGTGGACCGCATTTTTGCAATGATGGATAAGGTCAGTGTTTGAGTACTAGAGATGTAATTAGTAGGGGTGCAACGATATTCGTATCGATATTGAACCGTTCGATACAGTGCTTTCGGTTCGGTACGCATATGTATCGAACAATACAACATTTGTAATTTATTTTATCAACTTTCCTTCTGACGATGCTGTCTGTGTTGAGCGCTCAGTGAATCTGCGTTCGACTACTCCGCCTAGGCTGCACTGTCGAGCGCAGATCCACTGAGCGCTCAACACAGACAGCATAGTCAGGAGGAAGAGCGCAGGGCAAGCTAGCAAGACAGAAGTTGCAACATGGACCTCCCCCACCCTCATTCAGATCTGGCGTTTGGAATTATTTTGGTTTTCATGTGACGTATGACCCTGAAGGTAAGCAAGTCATGGACTAAAGTAAAACAGTATGTTGGATGTGCCATGCAATGCTCAATTACATGGGTGGGAACTAGTGTGTTAGCGCAGTTAGCTCGTTAACGTGTTGGCCGTCTAGCCCCATGCACGGGGCGATCGGCGGTAGCTCGTTAACGGAGATTTGCCGTGTTGTGGCGTTAAGGTCATTTCAACGAGATTAACCTGAAAGCACTAGTGGGAACACAACGAATATGACTGCACATTTACGCCGACATCATCCTAGTGCAAAGACAAAAACAACAAGCATGCTACTAACTTTAGCCGAGTCATTTAGACAGCTGTTAGCACGTGATTCTCCTTATGCTGCTGAGAATATAGCCCAGAAGAAGCGGATAGTATCGCTTTTATTTTGGAAAGAGACATTTCTCTGTAATAAACTCTCTTTTCCAAAGATGAGTGATTCCTCAATCAGATACAGGGCTTGCAATATCGCTAGCCCGACGTCCTGGGGCTAGCGATTTTTTTCAGACGGGCTACTCTGCCCGTCGGGCTATTGTAGGAAGGAAAAATATATGTCAATGCTTTTGCATTCTTTCAGAAATGTAGCTGGGTAATTATGTCATTGGCATCGGTGAGCCACTGTCAATATGTGACATATTGAAATCGCGTTTGAATTTGCGCTTGTTTTTTTGCTTTCACTTTGCAATGACAGCACTGATCTGTGAGTGATGATAATTTGTGCACCAATTCCTCTGACATCGTCTTATTAATCGTTAGCTTACTATGCAAACATGACAAGTGAAATCTCCCGCAGCTTAAACATGTGAGAGGTTGATCGCGCAGAGAATCGCTGAGCTTATGTGAGTCCGTGTGTAAAAGCAGCAGGATTTATATTTCAGTTCTGCTGAGCCAAATAAGACAGGTCAGGGTGAAGAAGTGACAGCCAAAGAAAAGCTTACCACAAAACGGAGAAGTTATGACAAATCAGACTATAAGGCAAAAAGAAAGTGCAGCTTTATGGTTTCATGGACAAAAGAATTTCTGTGGCTGCAATATGACGAGCTAAATAACCAGGGCTGCACATAAGTGGTCCGCAGGTGCGCATTTGCTGTCAAAATAAAAAACGCGCACAAGGGTTAGGGTTAAATTTAAAAACTGTACTTTTGAGTTAAAATATATATTTATAATTTTAATAAATGACAAATTAAAAAGGCATGAACATTTTTTTTGTATCGAAAAAATATCGAACCGTGACACCAAAGTATCGAACCGAACCGAACCGGGAATTTTGTGTATCGTTGCACCCCTAGTAAATAGTGATAGAGCAATATCTGATATTCATTGAGACTGACATTGATATAGTCATGAGTTTAACTTTATTAGGGCTTTCGTCTACCTTTGTTGCCACCCTCGGGGCTTTGATATGGACGCTGTTAAGTTTAGAGCTGTTAGCTGTATTCATCACAGTGTCACTAACACCGCCTGCAGTCTATAAACATCATATATATATATTCTCCTCCACCTCTAGCGCTCAGTGCTGGTGCCCGCTCTGTCAGCTCCAAGAATCTACTCGGCTTTAGTGAAAGATGAGATGCTGCCTGCATGGGCGTGTTTGTCAGCTCACTACTGCCAAGATCAGCCCATAGGAGTAACTGTGCAGCACAGCAGCACTTAGTGATTTGTATTAGCTGAGAGTGGTGACTGTCCAAGTGCACTGAACCAAACATCAGTCCCAATAGCGTAGAATAGGGGCAACATGACATGGCCTGAGATGCTTTTTTGCCCCCTGCTGGAAGGTGTGTGTAAAAGCATCACAGGGCTTCAGCTCGATATATTTTTCTGTTTTTGTGTCGTGTTGCAGAATGCAGACGGGAAGCTGACTCTGCAGGAGTTTCAGGAAGGATCAAAGGCAGATCCCTCAATTGTTCAGGCATTGTCACTCTATGATGGACTTGTGTAGGAATGTAAGGTGAGTGGGGTATTAATCAGCTGCTACCTGCATACCTACCCGCATGGGTGATTTTTCAGTTCCCGGTCATGCTTCAGCCTCACAGTAATGCTGTGTAATTTCTATTTCTTCAGAGCAAAGAATACAGAAAGGAACTTCAGTCTGCGGGTTGAAACCAAAGTGAAGAAGCCACTTTCTGCTCTTGAGTTTGTTCTTATGAATTATTCATCTGGCTCATTTGTTTACTGGCAATCAAATATTCTTGCAGCGCTGAACGAAGAGCGAGACAGGACCTCCTCTCACTGGCTAATGTAATGCACTGGCTGCTGCCAATTGTTGCTGACATCCTGCTCAGCGTTTTGTCAACTGTGAAGTGAGCTTGTGAAGACTTTTTTTTTTTTTTTTTTGTAGTAACACAGCAGCTCTGTTAGTGATTACCCAGCATGCTCTGAACACAACCAGGTATCATAACTCAACTGCTCCACTCACATCCCTCTTACACCTCAGATGGATCCCACTCAGCTTCCCCCCACTGTCCGTTACACACCAGTGCAGCACCATCACACTAATAATGGGAGGAAGCCACATTTTAACTCGATCACCCAGAAGCAGATTGCAAACTTTTCTACTCCCAAGTATCTGCCCATCTGCGTTTCCAATAGCGGACTGTGAACAAATATATCGTCTGATGTGATAGCGAATCCAAACCTGTCTGCAAAACCCTCCGTTGTTTGTGCGTGCTTCTGCAGCTACGCAGCATCGCATCACACCCTTGAGTAACTCTGGACTTTGGAGTATTGTGTAGTGCGAGGTACTGAATTCCTGTGGAGATGTTCGTGTGCATCTTGTTCACATGCTGTAAAGCGGCAGATGCAAAGTGAACTGCTCACTCAGAGGAACTGTGCTGCTGCTTCATCACCACACAGAGAGACTCTAAACCACAGGAGAATCTGTCGGGGGGGAAGAAAGTGTTACTTTTGTGATAATGTGAACACTAACTTAAAGACACAAAGCAGTATAGTGTGTATTATATAATGTAAATATAATGGTAATTTATTTTCTGCTTTTTTTTTTTTTTTTTTTTTTTGCTGCATTTATGGGAATTTCCTCATAAATATGGAATGAAGTTTTATTTTTAAATCAAAGGTTGTTGAAATGTATTGCACTGTATTTGTCATTATTGTTGCCCGATTCTCATTTTTGTCACGCCCCGAGGTTTCCTTTTCTCGAGAGAGCAGGGTTTTTGTTTTGTTTTTTCATGTGAGGAGGAATTTTGAAGTAGCACAGAGTTTTCTATGGATTATTTTGCTGTGTTTGCAGCCCGTGCATCCCATCGTGGTTCAGTCTCCCTGCTGTTGTTCGCTCTGCTGCCCCCGCCTCTCGAATGGCCCGGCCAAGCAGCCCAGCCCGGTTCTCACAGCAGCCGAATTGAAGCTCAGTATTTCTTTGGAGAGCACCCTCAGCAACACAAAGCCATGGTCACTGAGAGCCACAAACGGACATCATTTCTGACTGTGAAGCTTTTGTGAGCTCTGTGGTTTCAGTTGTCTGCTTGGTATTTGTTCTGTGTGAGACCTGCGCATGTATTGATGCCTTTTTTTTTTCTCCATTGGATTGTTTCATTTTGAGCATTAAGATGTTTTTCAGCTTCACTGATCTTTATGCCTTATGCAAATTTACTAAATTCTAAATGTCATTTTCCTGTTGATTGACAGTATAAGAGCACAGAATAAAATGCATTTAAGTGGCTATCTTTTCTATTACTGTATCCTTAGTTTGTAATGGATAGAAAACTTTCATTTTAAAAAAAAAAAAAAAAAATATATATATATATATATATATATATATATATATATATATATATATATATATATATATATATATATATATATATATATATATATATATATATATATATATATATATATATATATATATATAAATAAATATTATTTTTTAATAACTTTAAGGGGCTGCTTTGTAGAATGACTGTTGCTCATGTGTTTATTTGCAATATTTTAAACTTTACGGATCTTAATCAACTCTCAAGAAGTAACTCAAGTTTGCACAGACCCTGATGTTTTGTGATTCAAATGTAATTTATTATGAGTCCAGTTTTGCACTGCTGTACCACTGTTAAGGGAAGGTGTCATGTCAAGCTTTAGTGCCTGTAATGCTTTATAACACAGAATCTAACATGCCAGCTTGCTCTGTGGTATAAGCCTGCACTGTGTAGTTATGTGATGAACAATGAAGTGCATAAAACTCTGACGTCTTGGCATTGATGGGTTTAATGGGTGGGGCTCGTGTCTTTTAAAGTTGCTGGGCTCTCCGGGCCTGCTCAGACCTGCTTTCTTTCTTCTCCTGTCTCTTATCCCCCCCCCCCCCCCCCCCCCCCCCCCCTTTCATGAAGGACAGATGCAGGTGTATTCAAGAGGAGGAAGGGTCTGGGGCCTTGACCTGAAACTGTTTCTTTACGGGGTTTTTTTTTTATTCAGCATAAGTTTCAAATGTAGCATGTGTAACTTAAGTACAGTAAAACACGAGTGTGTTTTCATGTGAATAATCAGTTTCTTAAAAGAAATGTTCTGCTTTTATGCAGCTTACTTTGGAATTAGCTGACATATTTGCGTTTGTAAGATCTGGGGGTGGGTGGTGGCTTCCTCTGTGAGGTCTGATCACATTAAAAACGATATATCATAGCTGGGCACCAAGTCCACGAGGATAACATTTTTAATGATCAATAACATTTCATCCACATCAGCAGAAAAGAAAAGAAGCACAGTGACATTGCTCTTCATTCATATGTCAAGGAGACATTTGTCAGCGTGGGCTATGTATAAAATTAGGTTGGTGTCAGCTGAATATAAACTATGGCTATTTATAAAAACCAGGCTGTTACTGAGACAATGTTCTCGACACGTCCAAAATACAGACGCCAGGCCCCGCTGGTAACAGGGGAAAGCTGTTAAAAAGTGCGTCTCCAGGGGCCCACCGCCATTGTAGAGAAAAATAAACTGACGGGAAATGTTGAATAGGGTTAAAGAAGCCTGGAAGTCACAGTGGGGTCGAGTTACACACACACACACTTTCACACAAACACACGAAGGAAAGGAGAAAAAAACAGGTTGGGTCCCGGGAACTTTTTAATACCCATCTCCGCCCCCGTTTGGAGCGTCAGAGCACCAGCTCTCCTGGGGCCAGTCCACATGCTCCTCCAAACTTTACGCACGGATGTACTCCCGTGGAAGTATTCAGCACTGGATTTTGAAGTGTTTCAGCTGAGCCGCGTTGTTCTAAATCTACTAGAAGCAGTGCCAGAGTCATTTGGGCGGCTTCGAAATCAAAACTTTTTAAAACTTTGTGATCCTTTTTTTTTTAAAATATATGACTCGCCTTATTCCAAAAGACAGATGCAGTAAATTTGGAAAATGGCCGGTGCCTTATTAAAGTGCTTAGTCTTGGCGCTCTCAGTATGCGCGCACAGACTTTTGGCAGACCCCCGCGTTGAGACGGGTGATGAATCCGATGACAGCGCTTCGACCCTGGCCTTTGTGTTCGATGTTACCGGCTCCATGTACGACGATCTGAAACAGGTGATAGAGGGCGCCTCACGGATCCTGGAGAAGACGCTCAGCCGGAGGACCAGACCCATTAAAAACTTTGTCCTGGTCCCCTTCCACGACCCAGGTACTTTTTCTACCTTTAACACAAGTTTGTTCTTTAACTAAAGAGCCACAACTTAAGAAACTTTTTTTTCGTGAAAGTGGATGTATGGAATGCGTATGTTTGTTAATTCATGAATATGATTATAATTTATTGGAGCATTGACTTCAAAGGAAAAGACTTTCTTGAATTACTACAAAGAGAGCGTGGTATTTTTATAGTTTCCGCGCCTTGCACTGATTTACTATTTATATCTGCCATTTACACACTTATACTTGCAACGCATCTCAGAACGTGTAGCAGAGTGTGCTGCTGCATAGCGGCTTCAGTGGAAGCCCACTTGTAGAGAGAAGTGAAACTGATGCAAGACGTCAAGCAGGGGAGGATATGCGAGCTCACAGTGGGTCTTGGGGACAGGTAAGGCTCTTCATCCCAGCCCAGCATCTTCCTTTCTATACGGGAAAGCTACAGCTTGAAAATAAGAGTGCTCCAATGGGGGGAGGGTGTTTGTGCGCTGATGGGAAGCATATGCTGTCTGCTTGTGTGTGTAATTACCCCAATCGCCACCCCACACTCACCCCACCCTACTCCTGCCTCTCCTCCCTCTTCTGCCTCGCAGCCCCCCCACTGGCCACCCGGGGGGGGGGGGGGGGGGAGTTGTGGGGGTTGCCTACCCTAACGCCACACATTTTGTCTGTGTTTAATGCGCCTATGCCCTTGGGGACCTTGTAAACTTCCAAGATCCCAGAGAAGCCCTCTGTGGCTGACGAAGAGGCGTGACAGCGCCGTCGGTGTTTCCTCTCAGGCACTCTTGAGAGGTCGACAAGCACTTGAAAGCAGCTGGAGAAAACACCGAGAATGAATTAGAAATGTCATGGCCCTGACACATGTCTGCAAACTCTGTATCATTAGTCTCACAAAGATACTTCAAAATTATATTTGACAGTTGGAATAAAGAGCAATGACACACCAAAATCATGAGGTATACAAGACTGGATGAGGGTCTTTTTCTGTAATAACTGTGATGAAGTGCTCGTGTTTATGGAGGGCAGCAACACAATGCATTCCCTCTGCACTGGTTAATGTTTACTGTTCTGTAGTTTGGCCCCAGAAGACATCCACATAAGTGTCAGGCCCTGACAGGCTTTTATCCATCATCCTTGGGTCTGGAAAATGATTATTCCGTCATCGTGCAAACTGTCGCCAGATTTTTAGTGATTTGTGTAAAACAAAATGTTACGCTGTAATTTTGTCAGCACGGCCTCTCTTGTGCCCTGTGATGTGTGATTGATATTCATGTGGTGCACAACGGCTGTGGGGCATCATTCTGGCCTTGATAAAATGTGCTTTGGCTTAATAGGGTTTTTGATGCTGTGTGCTTTTCCTCTGCTCATAAGGGCAAAGCTGCTAAGAGGAAACAAACAAACGCTCTCCCTTCTAAAAATTCCAGACCATAGGCGTTTTGTGGTTGCAATGATTATCCTGTTCTGTATAGGCATACACTCTTCAGAAATCAGAACAGAACCGGCTGACTGGGTTTGATTTTCTTCACAGAAAGGTTTTTTTTCCTGATGTATATTTTTAATCTGACAGATATCGGCCCCGTGTCCATCACCACCGACCCAAAGAAGTTCCAGCAGGATCTGCAAGAGCTGTTTGTCCAGGTTCAGACACAGATTACATAAATTAATAATTTTGTACGAATGAAACCTTTAGATTATGGTGAACAGTATGTGGATTGCCAGCCCCTAAAACTGTAATCATGATAAGCAGCACATCTGTTGAATGTTAAGAACCCCAGATTGTACTGAATTGAACAGTTATTCAAATGTTTACTCATATAAGGCACATCGTTTATGGGACCGGTTCTTTCTTCTTTCAAAAGTAAATTAGTGCTGCTTTTATGGGTAGTGATTTAAACGTATTTAAGAAACATTTGATGTGTCTCTCCACAAAATGGATGTGTTCAACAACACGATATCTGAATGAACATTTAAAAAATATAAATATATGATTTTTTTTTCTGGAGTTTTTAAGCAAATGTGATTCTATCACACAGGGTGGAGGCGACTGCCCTGAAATGAGTATCGGAGCCATAAAGAAAGCACTGGAGGTTTCCCTGCCTGGATCCTTTATCTATGTGTTTACTGATGCCAGGGCCAAAGACTACCGCCTGAAGAGAGATGTTCTGCAACTGGTGCAACTCCGTCAATCACAGGTACAAGGCAGGGAATTTAAACAGGCCTCTTATACATCAGGACAAAACTGATACATACTTAATCAGTCCAATGTGTGCTCTTTATTCAATGTCAAACATCCGATAGATGCAGGCTTCTCTTTGATCAAATCTATGGTATGTAAACTGATTAAAAGAAAATAAAAACATGCCCACAAGCATCTCATTTGTATTCACTGGTGCTGAATACTCCCATAATGATCAAGATGCCATTTAACTGATGTTATCTGGAACACAGTTGAACCTACAAACACGAGCCCCATCCCACACTGTCTTTAGAGCCTCTGCATTTATTGCACGCTGTCACAAAAGGGATACAACAGCAATGCTGTAAAAAAGAAAAACCATCTGCATTCCAAAGAAGTTCCCGGGATCAGCTGAGTGCAGGAAAGTTGCTCGTCTCAGCCCCTACATGATGCATGACAATGAGCATTTGGAGCAAAGTGAAAGCGACTCAGCAGAAAGCAAACACTCAACAAATGTAATCCTCTTAACTCCTCTGTCCTCTTCGTTCCCAGGTAGTATTTGTGTTGACCGGGGACTGTGGAGACCGCTCTCAGCCTGGTTACAGGGCGTACGAGGAGATCGCCGCCACCTCCTCTGGGCAAATCTTTCACTTGGATAAGCAGCAGGTCAACGAGGTGAGAGCAACGCAGAGTAACCGTGCGCTCTGACGACTGGCCACCGAACCCCCATTAAGCCCTCACACATAATGAATTAGCCCCTAAATTGGAACTCTCTAGTGTATTTGAATATGAAAGGGGTGATATTTTCTAATAACAGAGGAGAGCAGGAGCAGAACAACATCAACTCCCATTTGACCCACCGATAATAGATGATAATGAGGAATTCATTTAGCCTAATCAAATGATTCCAGTGCTGATATTAAACTTCCTGGTCATACGATACGGGCCGGTGGTTCCTTTATATCGGAAGCAGCATGTAACAGGAGCTGAGTCTCAGAAGCCAAAGACAGCGGGGCTCACTTCCCAAGCAGACGTAAAAGAAGCCAGAGTTTCCTCTGGAAGAGACACTGGTATCCTACATGTCAACACAGGAGATGGCTGGGCAGCGCTGAGCTGGAGCCAACAGCTCTGCACACTGGTGGCCCACTGAACCTCTGAACTCAGATGTGTTTGTGTGGGTCTTTGTGTGTGTGGGGGGGTCTGTTTCCTGTCAAGTCATGCTTGCATATAGCTAGACATACAATGCCTGTGTGTGTGTGTGTGGCAGCTCGTTTCATTATCACTCCATAATCCTACCAGCTGTTTAAGGAGTGCTTAAAAGTCATTTTACTGTTGTCGTATTAAGGGAACAGGGGACCAAATGTAGTCTAGACCTTATACCTCAACACCAGATGGCTTTGTGCTAATGTAGCCCTATTATTTTGAACATAGTCTTTGTGTACATTTTCATATAAACAGGCTTTTTTTCCCCTCTTGGATTTACGCTGTCTGTCAGTCGCTTCTCTTTTTTTAACCTGTATGATTTTTTTTAGCTCCTGGGTGGCATGCTTTTACCAAATTAATGCAAATCCTTTAATCCCTTAAAAATCCTCAGAAGTAGTACAAATCTAACCAAATATTCACCATTAATAGTAGTTTAATAATGTGCAGCCAAATGAAATATACAGTGTCTTTTTGTGGTCTCCAGGGGGGCCAGCGCAGAGAAAACAGACTGCTTATTTTACTCTCTAATCCCAGGATGTGATCTTTCATGGTTTCGCTTCTTCCAACACAGCTGCCCAGTGGAATTGGCTCCAGGTCCTCGCACAACAGTTTATTGTCAGCTCTGTGTAACACGCTCTTTACGCGCTTTAAATTTTAATTGGTTATGATAAGTGAGTGAAAATGGTAACACAGAACACAGGCAATGAGAACCGCTGTCTTTAAAGTGTTGAACATTTAAAAATATCTGCGTTCTTAAGTGCCCTAAAGTGCTGAAGAACAATGAGGAATGTGATGTTTTACTGGGTGATGTGATGTTCGCTCAGAGAAAGACCTGAGATTTATTAGTTTTGTGTTTCTAGTTGGTGCATACATGGATAACTCGAGCACCTTGATGAGTTGTTTATAAGATTAGCCTTGGGGTCTTTTCTGATTATGGGTGCTGCAGCGAGTTAAGGGAAATGGCAATGGTAATGGTTGCCAGGCATAAAATCTAGGTACCTTTTACCCACAGTCCGGCTAAACAAAAGCACTGCTTATCCTGTAGCTGAGCCTCTCTATGTGGAAACTCCCACTCAGAAGGAGCAGGGGATCTGTCTGGGTCTCGTTTACTTTAATAACCTTGATTTGGAGCGGGCCATCTTCATGCAAATATCCGGTAAATGCTGTGTTTATACCTGCGTAAAGACAGAGCTGACCTCTAGCCCGCTGGGAGGTCTGGAGGCAAGCTGTTCTACCTTACAGTGGCGCGGTCACGCATTTTCTTCTTCAGGTAATGTACCTGAATCGATGTGGGGAATACACCATCACCCCAGCTTTAGGTAACACTTCTTCTCTGCCCCATCTGTCATGCTTCTATGAATAGCAGCAGGGGGTCTTTCCTGTTACAGCCCTGTAAGCCTGATCATCTGAGACACGCTGGATGAGGTTTCACGGGGACTTAAGGTCCTTTGCATTCCCAGTGGTAGAGCCAGGGAGAGGCTACGGCGCTCGGCTCTTCTAGACCCTGCAGGCCAGCCCAGACAGGGAACTGGCCCCACCTCTGGGCTCTTCTTCTCTTTCATCTGAGGTCCGAGGGCAGAGAAATGCCCACTCCTCTTTGCTCTACCGCATAAGACACAGACATAGATGTGGGTCACTTCTAAGCAGTTTCCTGCTCTGACTGTGACGACTGCACACGTGGCAGACATTACAGCTGTTTCCAGTTGTAAAATGGCAAGAGGAACCAGCTGCTGTCAGGACCTTGCAGACCCGATAGAGGAGAAGTCGAGGGCTGATAATTAAATTATCAAAGGCTTTCCCTGTTTCATTTTTACGTCTGTGTCGTAAAACGTGTTGGTGTTGGCCTCATCTCTGAAGGGCCTGCCGAGGAAATGTTTTCATTTGGCTTCATTACAGGCACAGTTAAACCGTGATGCCTCTCAATACGAGGTGAAAACAAATATTAGACAGCAGCTGCTTGTTAAGCGTTTGGAAGATGGACGACATTTAGTTTGCTGTGACCGCTGAAATAGGACTCTGTGAAAAGTCAGTGGGCTTTTGCTGTGCTTCTGTTTTGATTTGAGTGAAAACAAAAGAGAAACTGCATTTTTAATCAGTACCTCGCTGATGATTACACCCAGAGGGTCAAGCACCTGTCAAAGCTGAACATCACAGATTCCTGTGGAGAGCTGCTGAGGGAAATTAAAGTCTAAGTAATGACTGTTTTTACCATCATGTACAATCAGCTTGTTCAACCTTTCTGTAATCTTTGCTCAAAGTGGTGGAATGACTAAGAAGAGAGTCACTGTCTGACCTCATCAGACTTCTTCAGCTTAAACCTTTCAGCAGAAAAGTGTGAAATGCCTGCCTGATTCAGTTTAATTCAAAACCACGGCCGTTCCCACAACCCGATCCACCGCTTCCGCTTTGTCTTCTGAGGAACAAGCTTTATGATTAATAAAACCTGCGCCGCTGCAGCGGGACTGCTGCCTGACAGGCTTCCACTGTGAGAGACACTTTTTCTGGGAATACGTGCTTGAAAGTGCAGAAAACTGTATGTTATCAGTTTGACAGCTGAGCTGCTTCACTTTTCCTTTGTTTAGGCAAAATCCGTCTCATGAATAGTTTTGTGATGAAAGAATAGTCCGAAAGACGAAGAACAGGGAAAAGCAAGGGCTTTGTGGGGGCTTTCGGAGTTAAGGCCAGTGCGTCCTTCCTGTCCCTCTCCTGCCTTTTGAAGTTTACCTCTCTGACAGTTTGATTAATGCACTCAGGAATATCTTGCTTGGTTGTGCTCCTGCAAATGCTGTGTTTTGCCTCCTGCCAGGTTTTAAAGTGGGTAGAGGAAACAGTTCAGGCCATGAAGGTCCACCTTCTGTCCTCCAATCATGACAGTGCCCAGGAAAACAACTGGGAAGTTCCCTTTGACCCAAGCCTCAGAGAGGTCACGGTGTCACTCAGTGGACCAGCACCAGAAATCGAGCTCAGCGATCCTTTGGGTAACTCATTCCTGCTTTTCCTATTTATTCTTATCTACTCCTAGCATTATCAGTGCTTTTAAAGAAAGTCATGTTTTTCTTTGAAATAACATCTGTTATGTTTCCTTTTCCAAGGTCGGGCAGTTGGTGTAGAGGAGGGCCTTAAAGAACTCTTGAATATTCCCAACTCAGCTCGTGTGATAAACCTCAAGTTTCCTAGACCCGGTGCCTGGAAACTGAAGGTATTTATTTTGGTGAATAAATCACAAATGTGTTTTGTCTGACTTTTTTATGATGCTGAATTCACTTCACACGTTTCACTCTAAAGATAAGCTGTAGTGGGCGTCACACTCTGAGGGTCACAGGAGTCAGCAGTCTCGACTTCCGCGCAGGCTTCTCCAGCGTACCTGTTACAGAGTTCAACCACACGAGAGAGAGGCCGATAAAAGGTGTCTGGCATGTGTCTGTTAGCTCTTTGCCTTTTATTTGACCGAGACCATGTGCAGAAAATTACCTCATGCCGATCTTCCTTTGTCCTTCAGGGCTCCCATCCCATGTTTTACTGAAATGCACCGGCCTGAAGCCTCCAGGTCATCTGAGCCATGTGGAGCTTGTGTCAGGCTCAGGCCGCTCCTTGCGAACGATCCCTGTACCGCTGCCCTCTGACCTTGGAAAACAAGGCCTGTGGAGTCTCCCGGAATTCCGCACCCCTTCCCAGAGCTTCTTCATCAAGGTAACGGGCAAAGACGAAGAGGGCTACCGCTTCCAGAGGCTGTCCAGCGTCTCCTACACCAACATCATTCCAGGCAAGGCATCCCTCTTCACCAAAGCCACACTGCAGTGTCTCCCATACCTCATCAATCTCTTTATAGCCTTTAACCTTTGTTTCCTCCCTTGTGCAGATGCTCCAGCTGTGAGCATGTCGACTGTAGTGAAGGGCGTTTATATGCAGCCAGCTGTGATTGGCTGCTCTGTAAAGAGTGACATTCCCTACAGACTAAGATTCACCAGAAGTGGAATTACACTGGGAAGCGAGAGGTTCTTTCAGTGAGTCTCTTCTCTATTTGCTCAGCACTCCATAACATTTGGCTCGCCTTCCTTCCGATTCCCTCAGATCCCCGAAGCTTCGCGCGCCTATTACCTCATTTAAAAGCATTAATTAAGTCACTCCCTAATCTTACCAGTGGGCACGCCTGTAAAGCATTAGTGCTGCCTCACTCTTGCATTTTATTGGTTCATCTGTCAACAAGTGGATATATACACAGTTGATTTTCTAAACATCACATACTCAATTTAACAAAGCAACTATTTTGTCTTGGTGTTGACTCTCTGGCTTGAATTACTTTCATGAAGTGCAGCTGACTTTTGATGAAAATTATTTCCAGTGCGTGGATGTGCCAAAGAGCCACTGGGTGTGACATGAAATAAGAGGAATATGTGCTGGCCAATAAACCAAACGTGTCTTTGCTTCAGGTATTCTGCCGTTGCATCATGGGAAATTCCGAAGGCATCAGCCGAGGACGAAGGCCCGTATGAGTGTATGGCGCAGAGCAGCGCAGGGCAGGGGTGGGCTGTAACACAGTTAACTGTTAGAGGTATGTCACACAACAACAATGCAAGCGCACACTCCCCTTCAGTTGGACGTGGGTGCGTTCCAGCCATTTAGATACAAACCTCTGCTTTATCGTTTAGACATAAACTAGATAGAAAGCATGTCTGCACAAATATTTGTTTTAAACATTGTCTGCACTCATGTTTCCACTAAAACAGATCCTCCTCCGGTCTTGAAGCCCCCAGTGAATGTGACATCTTCTGTGGGAGGCGTGGCTGTGCTGTCCTGTCAGGTGGAGGGAAACATGCGCCACAATTTGACCTGGCATCGAGGGGGCTATGCTATCCAGGCACGGGCAGGGAGGGTGAAGCTGCTGCCCAACTCTTACCTGCAGATCAGCGCTGTGCGGGCTCAGGATGCTGGGGAGTACCGCTGCGTGGCAACCAACCCCTACGGAGACAGCAGAATCGCCGTGTGGCTCCACGTCCCAGGTATGATAGCCCAATACCCTGCGGCTCATCTGCTTAAACATTTAACGCGGCAGGGCTTAACGGATCCTCGCGGGCCCCCGTCATCTGTTTTCCATTATTGCCTCGACCTCCTTGCAATCAGATTAAGCCACTTCCTTTTCTCATCAGCAAAGACTTATGCGTGTTGAAAAGTGTGGCGTCTACTGAGGGAATGCACTCAGATATTTGCAATGACTTCAACAAACAGGCAAATAAATATGTCTTCAAGAATATCCTGTAGTTATGAAGTCAGACATGGAGTGTTTTTGTAATTGCTTTGCAGCCCACAGCATCAAGTTTGCTCTTGTTAAGCTTGTGATAGCTATAAATGACATCATGCAGCCTATGACAAGGCCCTGAGTCATCGTCTGCTTTTTATTTTTTTTACATTTTTTGCCTTCCTTTGATTTCAACTGCAGAGGCTCCTTCTGTGGTAGTGCACCCGCAGTCCCTGGCTTTCTCCCAAGGCGATGAGATCCGCCTGGTCTGCTCGGCGTCCGGCTCCCCCCCTCCCCGGCTCTTCTGGAGCCAAGGCAACGTGTTCCTAACTAATCGGCCGAGGTAAGAGGGGAACTCTCAGCCCACTCGGCACCTCTGGCACAAAGGACTCAGAGAGTCATTACGTTCCACTTGACCTACATGCGCCATCGCCTCATCTTGTTTGCATCGCTTTGGAAATTTACATCTACTCGTGTCAACCCTTTTTTTTCCCCCAAACCACAAGTATTTTATATGTCAGCAGTGAAATATACATTCGCACACACACAAATTTCTCCCGTGACACCAAACAGCAGCATAAAGATTCAGAGAGATGGATCTCTGTTTTACATCTGCGCTTGTAATCAACAAAAGTATCAACAAACATGAATCCTGTCCACTGTATGCTACAGGTTCAGTCTGAACCAGCATGGAGTTCTAACCATTAAAGGGGCCCTCCCAGAGGATGCTGGGAACTACACATGTCTGGCAAGCAACGAGGCTGGGACTGCCTCTCAGTCTGTGTCACTTAGTTATGCGGGTAAGTCAACACATCCCGACAGATGTCTGGTTGAGGATGCCAGCGCGAAGATATATTGTTGCTGGAATTAGCCTTTCGTCATTCGGAGTTGTTAAAGTTTCTGTTCTGAATAATTGCTTCTCTTCTGACTTCATTTTTAACTTCCAGTGACACGAAGCATTTTTGCCCGTGTTGACTGTTTTTAAGGCGCATTTCTTTTAATGATATCCAGCAGGATAGAGCAGAGTATACAGCAAGCGAACATGGCCACATACAGCTCTGTCTCACACGACGTGATGTTTCTCTCCTTGTTTGGTGAGCGCTGACAGTTGTGGGCCTGAAGTTTCACTCACGGCTGTCAGTTAGTGCTTGACAGAAACCGTAACACTGATGGATTATGGCAGCATTTTCCTGGGGCTTGCTGGTATTATACGCACTTGTCTCTGAATGTCATTTTTAACAACACTGATCTGTCAAATCAGGGAAAACCTTATAACACAGTAGATCATCTCATCCTTTCAGCTCAGCTGCCTGGGTCTAAAGTATAAGCATCATTTTTACATTCACATCAGGGTTTTTCTCATGCCCTTGCTGGTATAAACAAACAGCACGTTACTGTTCACGTACAGTAGCGCTGCATGAAAGACCGGTGCATTGCTATAAACTAAAAAAAGGGGGGCCTAACATAAGGCCCGGGGGGCAGAATTGGCCCAGCAAAAACTCCAATCCGGCCCACTAGATGTCTTTAGAAAATGTGAAGGAGAGCATAAATTTTGGACTTTAAACTGTAAGCTTGTCCTACTGATAGACCTCCAAAACAGCCATTCATACTAAACCAAAGTAATGCAGAAATAGAATTTGCAATTAAACAATTAAATAAATGAATAAAATAGAACAACAAAAATGCCCCACTTTAAAACCACAGGAGAATCTGGCCCACGAACTATCAGTACTTCTGTAACTTTACACATTTATTTGTTACAGTTTAAGTCCACAGAGTCATGCTGACAAATTTCTTTATTTTACTATAGCAGCGTTTCTTTATCACGTGGAAAAACTGAGACGCACCTTTGAAATTCCACTTCTTTTTCTTACATTGAGATATCGCAGGGTTTAAATGTGCAGTTAAACTCCTTTGCACCGATAGAAAGGGGATTTTCACTGGTCCGTTTAAAATCAAAGTCCCGAGGCCTATGATGTAAAATGACTTGGACATCCCTGGAATAAAAAGTTCATCCCACTGATTTTTTTTGTTCTGCAGAGGCACCAAGAATAACAGTGGTACAGCAGGTTGTGCTAGTGACTGTTGGTGGTGATGCAACTCTCGAGTGTCAGGCCACAGGCTTTCCGTCCCCTCTTGTCCACTGGTTCAAAGGTGAGTTAACGCCATACACAGTGCTTTTATTAAAATGACTGTGGAGATGTCTCTGTTAGAGGACGACAAGCTTATATTGCTCGTACTTCCAGGTGAACTCGAGGTGGGCTCTGCTCCCTTTGTTGAGCAGGACGTACATCGCGGGACGCTGCACATTCGTGGCGTGCAGGAGGTCGACGCTGGTCAGTACAGCTGTGTGGCGAGCAGCTCTGCTGGAACCTCCTCTGGCACTGTTAGTCTGGTGGTTGGAGGTGAGGCCACACTACAGTTTTCCACATAATACTTGTATTTCTCTCACATTTATACAAAGGAAAAAACATCCATCTGGCACCACTCTTCCTTCCACAGCGGGTCCATTGTTTTCCGAGGCACCGGCTGACGTGACAGTCAATGTCGGGGAGAATATCACCCTCCCCTGCACTGCCCGGGGATTCCCGCAGCCGACGGTGACCTGGCGCAGACAGGATGGCAGACAGATTCTCATGCGTTCAGACAGCCACAGTAAAACAATGCAGCTGGAGAACGGACATCTTCTAATCCAGAGTGAGTTATCACAGCAAAGAGCTTTGGTGTGCTGTGCGGCAGCCTCACGGTTTCCCTGCTCGAACTGGCTTGACTCAAATTGTGCAAGTATATATAGAAGAGTATCATATTAAATCCAGCTAACATTTTCTTAAGAGGTGGGAGAGCCGGGATGTCATTGCCATTGGTAAAGTTACAGTAAACCGATGCCTCTCGAATATCCATCCTGCTAAAAGCATTATCTCTGCTCTGTGAAAAGACTCTCCTTAAAATGTTGTTAATTATTTGGCAAGAGAAGGCGTCTGTCTTTGTCCTCATCAGGGCAGGGGGATCAAAGCTGTGAACTCTGGAAGATATTTCAGCCTGAAACATGACTATTCTTAGCCACATACCGTGATGCTTTGTGCTCCTGAGACTAAATGTTTATAGTGTGAAATATAATATTGGACAGGAACAGACATATTTACATGGGCCGTTTCTGTCACTGTTTCCATTTGCGGCTGCCCTCTGACCTGATTGGCTCCATCTGCTACAGATGGCTTTATTTTATTTTTATTACCTGCAGTTTCAGAAATGTCTCTGTTCATATTGCGTAGTGCTCAAACGCCACTATCTCCTTGAATCGTGCTCCTCACTAGTTACCTTTAATGCTTTATCCTGGAATCCTTCAATATTTGCTAGGACAGAAGAATTGAAACATATGTTGATCTTCCAAGATGTGATCTCAAGAGAATTTACTGAGTGGGACAGCAGGATAGCAGCTGAGCCAAACCCATTAATCCTGTTATTTTCTATTTTTAGCTCCTAATTACAGCACTGTCAGGCCAATAATACCAGTTGTTACTGAGTAGGGGTCTTAGCTGCTATTAGCATGAACTTATTTAGTTTTTTTAGATAGACTGTTTTCTTTCTTGGTAAGTGTGATGATGCTGCTACTCTCAGATGTATTGTAATGTGCGGCGGGGTGCATTTTTCAATGATGTGTGTTTGACTGTAGGTGTCTGGCTGGATGATGAAGGTCTATACATCTGCGAGGCCAAGAACCAGTTTGGAACCATCAAATCTGAGGCCAGAGTTAGTGTCACTGGACTGGGTAGGCTCTTTTTGTGATCCCATATATGCATGTAGCAGAAACACACAGAAGGACACTGTGGCTATAACACATATATTCCTGCTCTTGTTGTTTAATAATAATTTCAAATCCTTTTTCTTGCAGAGCCACCTCTATTGGCCCAAGTTGCCCCAGTGATCACCACCGGGAGCGGTCAGTCACTTAGTATTCCTTGCATGTTGTTGGATGGAATTCCTCTTCCAGAAAGACACTGGTCCAAGAATGGAAAACCTGTAAGGCTGGTAAAAACATCAAACTCAAACCTGCCTCTCCCATGGATCATATCTGTGTTTGTGTATGACAGGAATATTTTTACTTTTTTCGTTTGCACAGTTCCATCTGAACAGAAGGATGTTCTTGAGGAGCGATGGCAGTTTGTACATCGAAAGAGCCATCCCAGAGGACACTGGGATTTATGTGTGCACTGCGGTTAATGTGGCAGGCTCCGCGAACATCACAGTCAGCCTGGAGGTTCACGGTAGGAGAGTAAAGGAATAGTAACACTCACATTACCAATAAAATCAAAGCCAGCAAACAATAAGCACAAGCAGCTAAGACAGGCTTATAGTCTTGGAGATACTCCAGAAAGTAACTGACTCAAATTATTGTAGTAAATGACCTGCTGTAAAATCCCAAATTGTGTGTGTAATTTACATTTTTGGCACAGCCAGGTTAGTTGTTTCCCACTTTCTTCAAGTCTTTATACTAAGCTTCCATAATCCAAGCTAAACTAAACTTACATCTCCTACATCTGGTTCTATCGTCATATTTAATGTGCACTAATAAAATATCAGCAAGAAAATATATGAGCCTAATCTAAAAGCAGACCCTTTCACTCACTGAATGCACTTTCTCAGTGCAAAGTTTGCAACCACAGGCTATATAATTGGACAATTAAGCCAAAAATGTGCCAACTCAGCATGGAAAACAATTTTTGAATGAATCGACCACCTGTTGTCATCACAGAGAGAGGGCCTGCTTTATTGCATGCTTTGATAAATGGAGTCATGAGCATGTAATGACAGACAGCCAGGATCACGGTTCATCATCAGTTTGTAATGAAGAAATGCCTCAAACGCCGATGTTGCTGGTCAGCTGAGGCCGGTGGTAATGCAGCAGCAGATCGCTTCTTCACGCTCAGTCAGACAGCTGTGTTTTATGACCTTATTCTTCCACAGTGCCCCCAGAGATCAGCGCTGGTCCGTACCACTACATAGCCAACGAGGGTGTAGCCATCAGGCTATCATGCGAAACCACCGGCGTTCCCAAACCAGATGTTGTCTGGTCCAAGGTAACACTCGCAACCTTCAGCTTCAGCTCAGTAAATCAAGCGTGACTTCCACAGCACCGTCTAGTCCAAGGTCAGCCCTTTGTATCAGTTCAGCTTACAATGAGTCATTATTAGCACTTTGGAAATAATTATCACAATCAGGCAACAGCAAAAATCAATACTCAGCAGTGATGGGATCTAGATTATCCTTAAGAGTGCAATCTTGGACCGTGCCAGTCAATACAAGCATAACGATATTAATAAAACCAGAATCAAATCAGTGTGAAATGACTGATAATGAAAAAGGGTTTTAATTCTGAATTCATTTTGAGGCACACTGAGTTACTCTGGATATTTTTTTTATTTTACACATACATCTGTAGCACTTCAAATCGCCTTCACTTACTGTGATTACATTTACATAAATACAATTACATTTTTTTTGTCTTATTCAAACAGTTTTCTTTTTTTCCCCTCTGGTCTTTTCTTTGATTTGTCAGAACACAAAAAAACAGAACAAAACAAAACACCACCAACAAAAACAGTTTCCACTGCAATCAAGACTTGATTAACCTGGCCAGGGAGGGAAGTAACCATGGCAACTTTACTATATTGCTGCTTGACTGGTGCAAATCACCCTGTTTTTATCGTACCTTAGGAATCTATTTCAAGACTTTCCCGCATCCCCTCCTAGTACAACACTTCATCATATCACGAGAGGAAAACACAAAAGTTTATGTGCAACCAGGCGGTGCTAAGCCGATGCTCTCGATCCATCCAGGATGCAAAAACAGATCTTATTACAGCTTGTGTGGTACTGCAGCGTTGCCTTTGACAGCCGCTGCAATATAACAGATTAATAATTTGTAATGTTGCTAAAGCTGTGAGATAAATATTGCCTGGTAAAAAGTGTACATTTATCTTTGACGTGTAGTGAAGCAGAAGCGGCAGTTTGTATACTGTTAATGCATCTGTTTCTCTTCCACCACTGAAATTAGGAACTGCAGTGATATCATCTTTTCTTTAAAGGCAAGAAAAACATGGCCGATGAAATACCCTGCCACTATTACGTACCCTGTACTAATACTACCCTGCACGAGGTCAGCATGCTGTTGTTGTCTACATGTTGCTGAACTGAGCCGGATTTATATTCCACCCGGCCTTTCCCCTAACATTTTCAAAATGTTACTCTAGAGTCAAGTAAATTTACCTTCTTGTCAGATAAAAGTGTATCTGTTAAAGCGCTCTAATGTTCAGAGCGAGTGGATGCGCAGCTGCCTCGGTTCTTGCGTGTGCACGCTGCAGATAGAGAGCAATCCGAAGGGGTGGCCAGTAATTCCATTAGACATCAAAGGTTGGGTTGTAAACCTTGAACTGATCTTAGCATCCATGCGCACGCTTGTGTGGAGGACTTTTCTAATATAATATGTTCTGTCTGATCTTATTCTGCCAGGGGAGGCAGCCCCTGCCCAGGGACAGCTCCGCTCTTCAGTCTGACTCTGAGGGACACCTCCACATCCCCAACCCCTCCGCCGAAGATGCAGGCATCTACATCTGCACTGCCACCAGTCCTGTGGGCTATGCTAGTCGCGAGATCCAGCTGAGTGTCAATAGTAAGGCGAACGGAGGCAAACAGTTTGCGTTTGGAATTGTAAAGGAAGTGCCTATGTGGTCGTCTAACAAGTTCTTTTGTTGTGTTCAAGCTGTGCCAAAGATAATGGGCGTGACTGGTCACGACAACACAGTAAACATGGCTGCAGAGGTGGGGGCAGAGGTTGTTCTCCCGTGTGAGGCTGAAGGGAGTCCTTCTCCGTTAGTCACGTGGAGCCGAAACGGGCATCCCATCCCCCCCGTCACAGCTGGGTAAGAGGAAGCCTTACCTCACCCCGACAATCATGCAGTTAAATGTCTCAAATATAAGCTGACATAATCCAAAAGCACTAACCATACTTTACCTCTGACTTAACTAACACCTGAGTCAGCTTTTACAAAGAGCTCTGGCTGTTGTTCAAAGCTTCTGCTAACATGTCGTAATGCCTCTGGAAGAGCGGCCAGGCAGAGGCAGCAGAGACTAGAGATCTGTGTGTGGGCATCACCAGTTGGCTAAACCGAGGTAAAACATCTGGTCCCACGTGGTTGCCTGATTCCTGGCTTTCATGTGTGGTCACTCTGGGCGCAGACAGGCAGGCAGGCTGCCCCGAGACACGAGCTGGATGGATGACAGGCAGACTCTTTGGGCCAGACACCAGGCCGAATCATTTAGTGCAGATAGAAGAATGACAGAGGGAGTTGAAAGCCGTTGTGACTCAGATACAGTATGACTTGTGTGGGGTCAGGAAGAAGGAAACGGTGGGGGGTGGCGTTGGAGGGAGGGGGTGCCAGGAAGAGGGGCGGAAAGTGAACTGACAGTGGAAGAGATACAAGTTGTCTGTCTGATGTTCAGATTCCCCGCGGTGTTTCGGCAGTAAAACAACATGCTGACTCTTTACTAGTCCTGTCTGATGAGAATAACACATCCCTGTGAACAAACCCAGCGTCATGCTTTGCATACGCAGGGACCTATGGAAGGAGCGGGCTCTGTAAAGGAACATTAACTCCTTTAAGCTACACTCTGAGGTTCGGAGGAAATAACTGAGGGGTGCTGATTTTTAAAATAACTTAAACAGTGGGAGATGATATTTATCTCATATCCATGTATTCAGACTAGTACCAGGCAGGGAGTTTTTTGTTTTTCTCTTTCCTTTTTTCAATACTGAGTCAGAAGATTTGGTCACAGGAGACCTGATCCTGATGAGGCCAATTTGTCCCAGTTAGTCTTTGGCCAGTCGCACTGTGTACACAGATGACACCAATGTGGGGAGTGATGGATGAGCGAGAGGGGCTGTTCATGTCATGCGGAGCAGCACCGCTGTAGCCTGAGCTCACATTAACCACTGCAGAGGCCGCCTTTCAGTTTTCGAGCTGGATGCTGTTGTCTCTCCTACGGCTGTTTGGGGAGGTGGGGGGGTGGGTGAAAGACATTACACCATATGTGCGTCTAAAATACAGAGCTCTTTGTGCTTCTAGCTCGTTTCCACTTAGACAGGCGTGTTATTGTTAGAATTTGGTTGCTTAGCAGACACACTTATCAAAGATAAATCGCAGAGGTGTGTTTACATTGCTGTATATTATACATTTGTACAGCTGGATAGCTTCTGTAGCATTTCAGGTTACCACACCCTCCTTTAAAGTTGCTGACCCACAGCAAGCAAGGCCTGACTTTGGAGCTGAGGTTGTGTACTGGAGTGTATGTGATGACCACCATCTGTCCACTTGTTTGACTTTGACAAACATCAAAAAAAAACAAATGGCAAGTTGGGCCAAAACGTTGCTTTGAACTTAGTTGGTCCCAGGAAGGATGACGCTTTGACTTTGGAGACCTGTGCGACCTTTCATTCGAGCTCCACCATTAAGTCAACCTTTTGATTTTCACTTTATCTTTATTTCCTGACCCCGCGGTCGTAAACGCACAATAGCTGCACACGCAAACAGAAAAATCCGCATTGATCTTTTTGAACCTACAACCTTTCCCATGGTGATATTATCAGGTCAAACACTGCTGACCCTTTCACATTGTAATTATCCCAGACAATCGTACTTAGCTCTGGATGAGGTCCAGACTCCGGCTATTGCTTGCTCTTTATGAACTCTAACCCTCACACATTTTCTTTTTCCATTTCAACAAAACAACATAATTGAATAAGGACCACTAAGTGTTTGACAGCATAATTCAATTTATGTATACCTGTCAAATGCTCTGATACTTGTTGTACAACCCAAATACCAAAAAAAAAAAAAAAGTTTGGACGCTGTATAAAATGTCAACCAGAACGTAATGATTTGCGTCTCTCATAAGCCCACATTTTATTTACAATACAGCACAGAAAAGATATTAAATGTTTAAACTCTGAAAAAATATGAGCTAATTCTGAATTTGATGGCAGCAACAAATCTAGAAAAATTGGGGCAGGGCCATGTTTACTACTGTGTAGCATTCCCTCTTCTTTTAACAGCAGTCCATAAACATCTGGGAGCTGAAGAGACCAGCTGTGGGACTTCTTGGAATGTTGTCCCGTTCTTATGTGATATAGGATTCTAGCTGCTCAGCAGTCCTAGATCTTCTTTGTCATGTTTTTCACTTCATGATGCCAGATGTTTCCAGTTGGTAAATGTTTTGAACTGCAGTTCAACACCCAGACTCTTCTGCTATGAAGTCATTGTAATAGATGCAGTGTGCAGTTTAGCATTGTTTTGCTGAAATGTGCAAGACCATCCCTGAAAAAGACATCATCTGGTACAAAGTTTCTCTGGAATCTTTCTAGCTTTGCAGATGTGCAAGCTGCCACTTTTGCTATTGCACCCCCTGCAGGATTTTGAAATGAGTGCTGATAACAACACAGACGCTCCCTCTCTTCTTTGCTGCAGAGATTTTTGTGTCCATTTTCTCCAAAAAAGAAGTTAAAGTCTTGATTCATCTGAACACTGAACAGTTTTCCACTTTTCCTCAGTCAGCTTTAAAGGAGTTCTGGCCTGCAGGAGGTGGTTTATATGCATGCTTCAAAATATAGGAGATATAGGAGAGAAAAAGAAAACAGACACACCTATTTTATCAGAACACAGTAGCTGTAGATCTTCAGTGACTCATAAAGTTCTGTGTTTTCTCCATGTCTTTGCCCTTGACCCCTAACCACTCCCCAGGTTCACTGTTTTGCCTTCAGGCTCTCTGAAGATCACTGATGTGCGCCTGATTGATAGTAAACTGTACACCTGCACTGCAGAAAACCCAGCAGGCAACGCGTCCCTAAGCTACAATTTACACATTCAAGGTAACTCCACAGGGTTTCAGTAAAAGTTGAAGTTTATGGAAACTTGTTTGTTCAGCCAATATCTTTAAGTCTCTGTGTGAATATATCACTTATATGTGAGACGTGTGTATGAATACAGTTCCAAATATTTTTGCACATAGATTTTTGCTACTTTAAAGCCATTTACCATGACATACTCAAGTTACAGTTTTATGATGGGCTTAAAGCTGCTGTCGAGCTTCAATATTGCATTAACAGCTGGGGAATTTCATTCATTTTTATGCACAGTTCTCTATGTTTTTTTTCATTTCAGGTTTGAGAGCTGATGCGAAATCAGTTGGTTATCGGTAGTTGTGGGCCATCCCTTTGTTATTTCTTCATAAATTTAGCAGGAAAAGGGAACTGGAGATTATTCAAAGCTACAGCATGGACAGCCTGTAACTTTAATGTGATAAAGTTTGTGTCAATGTTCAAAACTATGTGCATCTAATATTTAGGATATTTGTTTTGTCCTCAGCTAAACCCAGGATTCTGCCAGCACCCTCCCTCCTGAAAGCCCTGCTCGGCCAAACAGTGACTCTGCCATGTATAGCGCAGGGAGAGCCGAGCCCTGAGATCAGCTGGTTTCGCAATGGATCACCTGTTGGAGACAAGAATGTTACACCCCTGAGGATCCAGCAGGTCAGCCACGCCGACCAGGCCGCCTACCGGTGTGTGGCCTCGAACAGTGCAGGACAGGAGACCTTGGAGATCAAGCTGGAAATTCTTGGTGAATGTCACGAGTTCAATTCCTCAGACCTGCTTGTTCACTTGCAGAACTATTAAATTGTGACTCATGGTTGTTTTCTATGATATATCTGAACAACTATTCACTATCACTGGTCATATGAAGGTTCACTAATGATGCATCTGTTTTCGGCCCTCTCAGCGTTTAGAGGCACATTCACTTTAGGCGCACATTGACCGTACAAACTGGCAAACAGTGAGCTATTTGACCTTCTGATAAACATTCACAAAGGGAGATGACTTCGGGTTAAGAACTCAGAGTCGTGTCCATTTGTACTGAATCAAGCTTTCTTGTTGTTATTTACGTGATATATAAATAATATTATTCTTCCCGATCAGTCCCCTTTTATATTTCCATGCCCTTGTTCCTCTCTGACACATGCTCTTACTCATCTGCAGTCTGCCTTTGATGCTTTCCCAGCTTCCCTACTTAATCATTTACTCATTTTCAACATCAAGGGGATCAAGCGCACAGGGACATTCTAACCTCTCCTAAACCAAAACTCATCTTTTAAAAGCAAAAAACTGGATTTTCCCATTCTTCTTACAGATGTTCAGGCTTTAACAGCTGTTGTTTCTTTTTGCAGCAACCCCTGTAATTGCTTTGATTCTCTCTATTTCACGCTTGACTTGTTGGTTTCAGTTTGACTTACATGTGCCGTTTGTGTGGTCCTGTCACTTTGTGTGGCATTTTTTGGGGTCTCTCTCTTAAAAAAATGATCTCGATCTCAATATGACTGTCTGATCTAAGAGATAAGAAAAAGAAGTCAGCCTGGCTCAGGCTGTCAAAGCATGATGCACGCTCTGGTCATTGGGGAGAATCTGTTCGGTTTTTCAAATCATGTTTAGATCCTATTGAGGCTTCTTCTTACTCCGAAACCTAAAACTAATTGTCATTGCACCTCTTATTTATTAGCTGCCCTTGCACTTTGAACTAGCACTTAACATATTTTTCTGTACTCACAGAGGCCCCGACCTTTGCCGAACCTGGAGATGTTATCATGGAGAAAGTGGCAAACAGCAAGGTCATCATCCCTTGCCCCGCTAAAGGTATGGAATGATTCACAGATGAGTCAGCGTGGACACACTGAAAAGGTGTAATTCAAGTTTTAGGGAGCCTAAAACTGAACTCTGTCATCTTTCAGTTTGTTTCTGCAACACAGAAAGGAGAAAAAAAAGAGAGAAATCAATGTTATATGTAGGACAGTGATGTGTTTTTGTGCGCAATCAAAAGAATGTTTCACTGTCACCACAGACTCCTAGTTGCCATCTTAAAAGGAGAAACTTCTTTTCACTGCAGCACCCGGAGGCATGCCATTGTCTCTATTTCCTAACATCCATTTGCGAACGAGAGACATTCTGTAGGGATGTGGAGGACCTGCTGTTTTATCAAAACGCAGCAAGCGTCGGTGTCGCGTCTCCGTCTGGACTGATGGCTACTCAGTGGCAGCCCGCACAAACAGGTATTGTTTGTGTGGAGCTGTGTCATGGTAACCAGCTCAATGAGAGGAGGTGAGCACTGTGTATAATGTGGAGCAACAGCTGGAACATCAGTCTGCCTCCTGCCTCTGTGAGCCACATCTGCTTTCCTGTGTGTCGGGCCTGCTGGGAGCGGAATCCTAATTACAGGCTGCTTCTGGCAGATAAAGGACAGAGATGTCTGAGGTGCGCCGTGAAGCACAGGAAGAGAAAGACGAAGCCTCGCTGGCCTCACCTTTCTTCTGAGTCATACGGAAGGGTTGACAGTACCAAGCACAGAAATACAGAAATGCTTGATGCTCTTGACGGGCCGGAGAGGCAGTCAGCCTGCAGCACCAAACGAGGATCCCCACTTTCTTTGGTCCTTTTGTTTTCTTTGAGATCTATCTGCACGAGGGGAAACAAGCACAGTCTCTGCCAGAAGTTAATTATTAATTCACCAACAAGCACATTGCATTTGATAGAGGTAATTATTGGAGAAACACATGGAAGAGATAATCTCAGACTTCGTCAGCCCCGGTAAATAAATTCAGAGCCTGCTAATGAGATCTGTTAACATCTAAAACACAACATCTGTATGCATTTCCCGCAGCAATGAGATAATGAATTTGCTTCAGAGCTCCTTAACTGTAAACACGTGTTCTGAGAGGAAACAGACAGTAACGTCACCTTTGGTTGTGCTGCGTCTTCTCCTGCTTTTTGGGGGATGGAGAAGGAAGGGTGCTGCGGTTGATTTTTCAAGTGGTGTTTGTATATGTGTCACCTCTGTAAATCGAGGGAGTGTGGCTCTGTGCTGCTCTGTTAGTCTGTTAGGGAATCTGTTGTGGAGATTTTTGGAGGGTTACAAAGCTTTTTAAATTCTCCACCTTGTCCCTGATCCAGTTTTCTTCTGTCGGGCATTTCTAGCTCTATTTCCACCCAATAATCCACCAAACACATGTGTTTTTAAGGCTCCTGAGGAAACACGCCAGTGCCTTTGAACCACTTGTTCAACCACTATCTTTCTTACAGCTCTTACTCTCTCTACTCACTCTCATCCCAGTGTTTAGCAATAAATCTTTGTCTGCATTTTAAGTATTACATCCTCCGTCACTCCTCTATGCAGTGTTTTACTTTTTTTATGTGACTTTGACCTTGAAATCTTAAGCCTGCAGGCGACAAGGACTCTAACCATTTTGGCATCCACTCCCTGCTGTCCTGCTGTCTGATAAATGTAGAGAGCTGGCTTTTTTGTAGTCTGGGCTGCTTGCCCGTTAAGTTATCCTGCACAGAAGAAGAGAGATGGAAGTAACTCTTCTTTCTGTCCGATATGATCAATAAAGCTCATTTTATCCTCACTCGCTTTTCTTGTCGCTGCACCTGCAGGTTCGCCTAATCCCAAAGTACGCTGGTTCAAGAATGGCCTGGAGATACACCCCGAACAACCCGACTTTTCCGTGGCGAGGGATGGAGCTCTTGTAATTAGCGCAGCGTCTGCCAGCCACAGTGGGGACTTCAAGTGTGTGGCAGTTAATGAGGCAGGCTCTGTGGAGAGAAAGACCAGGCTAAAAGTGAATGGTGAGAACTTATCTCATGGCTGTTTTCCTGCTGTTAAAAGTATATTTTACACATAACGATGGTCCATAAACCTTTCTTTCTGTGCTGTCTTAGTTCCCCCTGAAATTCAAGATAATGGCCAACCGCTGAACCTCACTGTCACCTTGAAGCAGCCTCTCACGCTGGGATGTGACGCCTTTGGGATCCCCTCTCCAACAATCACCTGGACTAAAGATGGCAAAGCTGTGAGTGTGTCATCCTGGATTCCCATTTACAGAAAAATCTAAAAGCCAGGTTACATGTTTTTACTGTAAATGCTATCTTGTCGATCTCTAGCGGTACAATGCCACCAAGTGGCAATTATTTCAATAACATTTAAACAGTGTGGATGCACTCAAGCTGATTTCTGTGTGTGCAGGTGGACAACCCTGGGGTGTATCTTGAGAATGGAAATAGGCTGCTCAGAATCTACAGAGTTCAGCCTGAACATGCAGGACAGTTTGTTTGCACAGCTCAAAACTCAGCTGGAGAGACCCAAAGACAATATAACATAGTGGTGCAAGGTGAGCTCATTATAAACCTGCTTTCACATGGATATTTAAGAGGAAGGTATAAGGCAGCAAGAAAGACCAGTTTGGGGATCTGTGATAAGATACACATTCAGCATTCATTCTTAATGCAAACTAGTCATTGAGCATGTGGTGTTTTTCGCCAGCTCCACCTGTGATCTCAGGAACGTCTCGAATGCAGGAGTTAACTGTGGTACTGGGCCAGGAGGTGGAGTTTCAGTGTCGGGTTAGTGGAAAACCAGCGCCAAGAGTGGAATGGAGCCGCGACGGAGAGTAAGAATCTCTTTTATCGACGTGACATTCAGCAGCGTACACAGGATGCAGGATTCACTGAATTGATTCGATCATCCTTTCCGTTCTTTCTCCAGGGTTCTGTCCCGCGATGGAGACCCTCATGTGGAGTTTCTGGAAGATGGCCAGGTGCTGAAGGTGAAGTCAGTAAGGCCGAGAGACCAGGGTCTTTACCGGTGTCTGGCCAGTAACGACGCAGGAACTCAGATGCGCCAATTTAGACTCAACGTCCAAGGTTGTTTTGAACATTTTTTTTAACAAAATGTAAACCTCCAACTACACTCACCTGAATTTAACAGCAGTTATTGATTTAACACCTATGAAAAAAACAAAGCAAAAAACAAAACAGTTGTATAGATTCAGGATATTACTCTGACATTTTTCCCTAAATTGCTGCTGTTATGGCAACACTCTGAGAAAGAGAATTGCGAGGCATCATATATAATTCATGTGAATGCCCAGCCTCTATAGTAACATAAGTTAACATTGTATTTAGCCATGTGGTCGATGTGCACATATTGAATTCTCTTTAAGGGGACATTTCTCTGTCAGGTGCAGTAATAGAGTACCACACGCTGCATTTCTTTTTTAGAAGGTTTCCTACACAAAAGCAAAGCATTCGCCTGTTGCTCTGGTTATTCTGTACTGTGTGCCAGTAAAAAATGATTTGGCTGTTAAAAATAAACGTGTTCTCTGTTTTTTACTCCAGCCCCTCCCACTATTAAGGGGACTACTGAGACATCAGAGGTGTCAGTGGTGCTGGGTTTCCCTGCAATCCTCCCCTGCAACGTCGAGGGCTTCCCCACACCCAGCATCACCTGGCTCAAGGACAATCACCCCATCGTATCCACTCCCCAGCTGACATACACCCGCGGTGGGCTGGCCCTGCGGCTGGGTTCGGCACAGGGAGACAGCAGCGGCCTCTACACTTGCAGGGCTACAAATCCAGCTGGCACTGCCATCAAGCACTATTCACTCAGTGTTCTGGGTAAGAGACATGTGCATCTCTAACAAGGTGAAAAATAAAAGAGGGATTTGATTTTTAATGTTTTCATCTCTTTAGTCCCACCGCAGATAGAAGGAGACTCTACCTCCCTAACGTTTGGTGGTCAGGAACAGAAAGTGCGGATCAACGGGAGCTTAACTCTGTCCTGCCTCGCCAAAGGTTTCCCCGAGCCCAAAGTCCAGTGGTTCAAAGACGGACAGGTCCGTGTGTGTCACCGTTAAAAGCTATGCTTCCTAAAATCAAAATGTGTTTTCAATGGAACAAGTTCTAACCTCTGCCAGCCTCTATTGGCAACTGGTATGAATTACAGCAACCCTCTTGCACAACCCACCTCCACTCGCCTTATTTAGTGTGATGAGTAAGCCAGTTAATTATAGACATAGAGGAAGAATCCAGTGATTAAACCTCAAGACATAAAACACTGTGCGATTTCTTTTTTTGTTTTTTTCGTGACCTACTGTGTTTTGATGTACTGTGTCCTTTATTCTGTTCAGAATGCAAGTGCACGTGTATGAATATTCTGCAGGGCCTACAATATTAGAAGCAGGAATTGGATTAAAGATGATGTAAAATATGATTTTCTTTCTGAGTGTGGGTGGAAGCTCTGTATGTCTTGGGTGTTTTAAAGCCACATTTAAAGATCTGCTAAATATTTTCTTGACACAGTAGTTCAAAGAGGCAACAAATCTTAAGGAGGCTCCATCGAGCTTAAAGAGCACTTTTGAACAAAGTATCAGAGACAGTCTGTTTTATTTATTCATCAACCCACAGATTCCTGCGAGCAATACTTCACATTAACTGTGTATTTTCTTTGTGTTTTAGCTGCTGACTGGAAACATCCATGCTGGCATTAAAGAGAGCGGCCACTTCCTTCACATAGAGAATGCCATGCTGTCCCATGAGGGTCAGTACACCTGTGTGGTCACCAACTCTGCAGGAGAGGACAAGAGACACTTTCGTGTAACTATTCAAGGTGTGTTCGGTTAATTCAGTGTATAGCAGCTAGAAAAACACTTCATTTTAAAACCTTTGTATAGAAAGCAATCTGGCTCTAATGTGCCGCTGTCTCTTTAGTCCCTCCGATTTTCCACCGGGTGAATAACAGGGAAGCATCCTGGGGTTTGGGACACGAAGACGACCTTAATGATGAGAACGTGGTGGAGAAGCGGGAAGTTGTGCTAGGCCATCAAATCAGCCTGTCCTGTGAGAGCAATGCCATTCCCCCTCCCAAGCTCAGCTGGTATAAAGACGGCAAAAAGTTAACCTCTGCAGATGGAGTGGTGCTTCTTCCAGGTCAGGGAAAACTCTGTAAAACCTCATGTAAAACCACTAGTGCAGTTGTTATATGTAACTGAGGAGTCATTTTTAATGTATGACAGGGGGACAAGTGCTACAAATTGCCCGAGTGCAGAAGGAGGATGCTGGAAGGTATACGTGTCAGGCTGTTAATGAGGCAGGGGAGGATCGCATGCACTTTGATCTGGAGATTCTAGGTAAGTGAGTACATATACCTAAGTTAGATGTAATTAAAATGTTTGCATAATAAAATCTGTGATTATAGAGATGTAACTTAATAATTTCAGTTGTGTTTAACTTCCATAGTCCCTCCTGTTATTACTGGAGCATCAAAGGAGTTTATGGAGGAGATAGGAGCAGTGGTTAACAGCACCGTGGTTCTACACTGTGACGTGATTGGACATCCAGCTCCAGTCGTCTCCTGGCTGAGAGAAGGGCAGCCGGTGCACATGGACTCACAGCACCACATCAGTGAGGATGGGACTCAGCTTCAAGTTAGTTATCTCTGACCTTTGTGCACCGTTGCCAGCAAATAGACAGATCCAACCGTAACGTTCTGTAGTGAAGAATAACGCTTGTGTCCTAACTTACAGCTTCTCAGTGTCCAGGTTTCAGACATGGCTGGGTATTCGTGTGTAGCGGAGAACAAGGTCGGAACAATTGAGAAGCTCTTCAGTCTGACAGTGCAAGGTAAACCCCCCCCCAAAAAAAACCCCAAAAAAGTCTTTACTGTGATATGCAACTCTCTTCTTTTTTTGCAGTCCCTCCTAGAATAACAGGCCCTAAAGAGGAGGAGGTTAGTGTGACTGAGGGCCACATGGTGTCTTTGCTGTGTGACGTCCAAGCATACCCTCCTCCAGAGATTACCTGGACCAAAGATGGACAAGTCCTCCATTTCAGCACCAGCATTCACATTCTGCCAGGTTAGCCTCTGGGCCATCTTCAATACCCAAATCCTTCAATCAGAAGCATTATATTGGGTAGAATCTAATTCTTGCACTGATATTTCATATCATTATTTGATATATTGCCTATATATATGTAATAGGTGGCCAGATGCTACAGTTGCCCCGGGCCAGACTAGAAGATGCAGGGCAATATGTTTGCACAGCCACCAACTCAGCAGGGCAGGACCAGAAGAGTATTCTCCTCAGTGTTTATGGTGAGCAAACACACTGTGACCCATCTGCACAATTCAGCCACATATACAGATGATCAAATCCCAAAACACTGCCTGGCAAAAAAAATCTGTTTATCTCAAGCCAGCTGTGACTGAGAAGAGTTCAGGAGTGACTCATTCGAATTCTGAATGAATCAAACTGAGATCATGTCCTCTCTAAATGTGCAAACCAACAGTCGTGCCCACCCTGAAGCCCCGGCACGATGCTGAGTCAGACTCGGTGACCCCTCAGGTTGGCTCCTCAGTCACCTTGCGATGCGAAGCCCACGGCTTCCCCGAGCCTGAAGTCACGTGGTACAAGAATGGGCTCCAGTTGGCTGCAGGGAACGGACTAAAGATGGATCAGTACCAGCTGGAGATAATAGGAGTCCAGGTCAGACTCATCAGACATTTTTTATGACTGCAAACAAAACATAAAAAAGGATTTTAAGGGGTTTTCAACAGCGTGCTGATGTGTAATGTATACATATTTTCACTGCACTCACTGTTCCTTTATCTGGTGCATTTAAAACCCCTGAGATAATTCTGACTAATTCTAACAGGCTGGAGCTGAGATCACCCATCTGAAAGCATTTGAAGCCGGTGTTCCAAAAAAAAAAAAAAAAATCATGAATCCCTTTGGATTATAACTTGTAAAGAAAACACAACTCACAATTTTTTCCTTTGTGGTTACTAGATGGGAGATAGTGGCACGTACACTTGCAAAGTGTCCAATGTGGCTGGACAGGCGGACAGAACCTTTAGGCTGACGGTTCATGGTAAAAATCACTCTGTAGCATTTTGGAACAAAATCGCTATAGACAAATGTCTTTAATGGACTAAATTCTCATAAATATATATTGACAGTTCCACCTGTCCTGGATGGACCTCTTCGAGAGTCTCTAAATTATAGCCTGGGCTCCCACGTGGCTCTGCTGTGTGAGGCCACAGGCGTACCCGTTCCCAGCATCTCTTGGCTTAAAGATGGAACTCCTATTGGTAAGTGGGAGGGAGTGACATGGAAATGTGGAGAAATGCAGACGTGCCAAAGGGTGTCACAGCTAGATTAAGTGGATCTGTGTGGTTTCCAGAAAGCAGGCTGCAGTGGCAGTGGTCTGTTCGAGGCACCAGGCTGGAGCTGGGGCCTCTCAGCCTGTCTCATGCCGGAACATACACGTGTGTGGCCAAGAACAGCGAGGGAGAAACACGAAAAGAGTACACAGTCACCGTGCAGGGTAACGAGGTTTCTTAAAGCATGTGTTATGAGAGAAATGATTTCAAAAGGTGTTTAACAGTAATCTCTGCCCTACTCAGTCTCCCCAACCATCCTGGACTCTGACCTCCCATCTGAAGTGAGTGCACCCAGAGGAGAGGAGCTGACCCTGGAGTGCAGAGCAAATGGAATCCCCACACCTCGCCTCAGCTGGCTGAAAGATGGAGTGACTCTGGAGGGATCGGATGCCCGTCACATTGCGTAAGTCATTCTCAGGCCCCGCTCTGTCAAGTGTGAAGTAATCATAACAATGGTAAATATTTGAATCGATGAACAGCCTTCATTAAGGGTTTGGGAAAGTGTCACCGTTAATCAGAAACACAGAGAATGATGTGCACGACGAACAAATGGTTTATAGTGTCTTGCCCAGTTAGATCATGAAAAACTGTAAAAGCAGCTGCTTCACAGCTGTTCGCCAGCTTATGTGGTCATCAGACAGTAAGCGACTGTGTTTATGTATCTGCATGCGACTGTGAGAAAACTGTGGGATGTGGGTGATAATGAAAGAATTACACCGAGGTTCAGATGTGGACAAATAATAGAGAAAAATGGATGTGAAAACAAAGCGTGCTTGTTCTCTGGCAGCGTGACATCTGATGGCAGCACACTGACTTTGCTGCGCCTGAGTCCTGAGGATTCTGGGACGTACACCTGCCTGGCTGTGAATTCGGCCGGCCAGGAGAGCAAAATCTACACCGTCTTTACTCTAGGTTGGTTTTTCACCCCTTAGCTTTGTTTATCTGCGTTAAGTTTCTGAGCGATTTCTTCACAGTCTATTTCATCTGTGGCAGTACCGCCATCTATTTCTGGTGAGACCACCATCCCCAAAGAGGTGCAGGTCACGCAGGACAGCGCTGTGACGCTAGAGTGTCAGGCAGCAGGAAACCCCCCGCCTCAGATCAGCTGGCTGAAGAATGGGCATCCGCTGCTCCTCAGTCACCGCGCTCGCCTCCTCTCCGGTGACTCTTTGCTGAGGTCAGTTAAGATGATTACAGACTGTGTTGTAAAAAGATTACAGGTTGGTGGATGAGGTCATTCTAAATGTTCTCTTTCTTCATTAAAAAAAAAAGGATTTCTCCTGTGCAGCTGTCTGATTCTGGAGTTTACACGTGTGTGGCACGCAGTCAAGCTGGTCTTGCAGAGCTCAGCTATAATGTCCAAGTCCAAGGTACAATCCCAACAGTAGATAACATGAAAACAGAACATGCTGGGTCGGTGGGGTTTCACACTCTGTGTTTATGGTCTGCAGTGCCCCCCGGTGTGAATCACGTCGAACCGGTGGAGCCAGTTTCAGTAATCCAGGGATCCTTGGTGACTTTATCCTGTGAAGCACGTGGCGTCCCCCCTCCGACGCTAACGTGGATGAAAGATGGACAGCCGCTGTCCCTTCACCGCAACCTGCTGCTGGATGGACAGGAGACAAGACTGCAGCTTCCTGACGTGGCCCCCTCAGATGCGGGCTTTTACAGCTGCGTGGCTAGTAACCAGGCTGGAAGCAGTACCAAGAGCTTCAACCTCACCGTGCTTGGTACGATCACCCTCTTTTTATTTATTTATATCTGCAATAAAGAAAAAGAACATAAGCTAACACATTTTGCTTTCTAATGCAGAGCCTCCAAAGATAGTCAGCTCCGACTCACCAGAAGAGCTGACCATAGCAGTTAACAGTCCACTTGAGCTGGAGTGCTCTGCTGTGGGAGTCCCACCTCCTACCCTCAGCTGGCTCAAGGATGGTCGGCCCGTGGAGAGATCTGATATCGTTCAGCAGGACGGAAACTTTATCAGGATTAGCAAAGTTCAGGTATAAATTACTGACTGTGCGAGCACATGTTCTCCTGAGATTGGCAATTTAAGGTGTAAAACTTTATTTAAGACAATGTATGTCGCTAAGACTTTTTCTAAGCAATCACTCCTGTTAAAAAACAAACAGAAAAACATACCCACTCTTTTTAAACCTTAGTCGTCACTTTAGTTGAGTGTAAATTTTCAAATAAAGCATTGTCATGCAAGAACCACTCAAGCTGATTGATATTGTCTCTTTAAAGGTCGAGGATGCAGGTCTGTACACCTGCTTGGCCAGCAGCCTAGCCGGAGAGGATGGAAAAAACCACTGGGTCCGGGTCCAAGGTGACACAAGCTGTTCTTGGATATTATTCAGCATGGAAGAAATATGTCATGCCCCCCTTTTCCCTTAACTTCCTCCTCTCTTTGCACCTGGTACTGCATGAATAAAGCTCTGTGTGCGATCAGGAATAAAAGTCTGGATTTTTACACAAGTGAAAAACAGACTTGCGCTGCTTGTATATCGGTCTCGCTGTTTTGCACGCAATATGACATGCATGCAGCGCAGGGTGCATTTTCTTGGGTTTTTATTGATGGCCTGACTTTAATTTATGAGTGTGCACTACTCACCATTTATTCCACTTGTTAATATTTGAGTAAAATGATGCTTCTATAAATATAATCATACACAATGCAGTTAAGACCTGCGAGACTGCTTAGATCAGTGTTTTCCCAAATTCATGGTGTTTCTTTTCCCCATTCCTATAATTAAGACTCTTCTAGAAGATTCAAAACTGTGTGGCACACATTTTTATAGCACTTTTTTTAGTAATGTCTTTTTTTAAGTGAAAACACATGCTTTTTATACCTGTCCCCGATCTACATTCTGACTTCATCTGTTCCACACGGCCTCATAACTTTACCAAGCTCTTCCTGAAGGAGCACTTCAGGCTCACAGCACTTTTTTTTTTTTTACTTTCCTTTTGTTGCTGTTATTGTGGATCACATAAATCTTAATGGTCAGTGGTTGTGTTGCAGTACCACCAACGCTCCTTGGCTCCGGTGATGTGAGGACATTGACAGTGCCGGTTAACGGTCACCTCACTCTGGAGTGCCTGGCTGACAGCGACCCTCCTCCACACATAGAGTGGTACAAGGGTGAAACCAAACTGCAGGTGCAGAATGTGAACTCAAATAAGTCATCCACTATTAAAAGTATTGATCTCCTCTTTGACTTGCGTATTCTATCTTTCCTTTCCTTCTGTTGTATCAGCTGGGTGGTCGTATCCAGCAGCTGGCAGGGGGTCAGTACCTGGAGATACAGGAAGTCAGGTCTGAGGATAGCGGCCAGTATAGCTGTGTGGTTACCAACATAGCTGGAAGCAGCAGTCTCTTCTTCACTGTGGAAATTCTCTGTAAGCATACTTGTCATATCTTGTTTTTAAACTGTTGAACTTTTGAACCGTAGACATAAACACATGACAACCAAATATTTAACTCAGCAAGTTGCCAGTTACTGCAGTTAGTAACCAGTCCAAGTTATCAAGGAGAGCGTTAAAGACCAAAGTATACTCCATTCTTTGGAGTCATGCCAAACACTGCAGACAATGGAGCTGCTTCTAAAAATGTTTTGCAGTAAAAGTGTTAGTGAGCTATGAATGAATGGCACACTGAGCTGCTATTTATCAAGGGGTTGCCACAGTGAATACATCTGGATGCTTTGACTTGCCACAGATGGAAAAAACCCCCAAACAGTGGATGACCTTTGTGGTGTAACCCTCTAATTCAGGGGTCCCCAATCCCAGTCCACGAGGGCTGGTGTCCCTGCAGGTTTTAGATGTGTCCTTGATCCATCACAGCTGATTTAAATGGATACATTACCTTCTCAACATGTCTTGAAGTTCTTCAGAGGCCTGGTATTGAACTAATCATGTGATTCAGGTGTGTTGACCCAGGGTGAGATCTAAAACCTGCAGGGACAACGGCCCTTGTGGACTGGGATTGGGGACCCCTGCTCTAATTGATCCAGTCTTGGAATAAGACAAATGCAAGTACGATACCTCGTGAGCCCCTGAGGCTGGGTTTCTGTCGCCTCCTGGTGTCAAACCGGGGACCTACATGTAAGGCAAATGTGTTAACCACTACACCACGGAGCCACTAGTTTCTGAAATGCCTGTTAGAAAAAACAAACAAATGTTTAAAAGAGCTAAAAGAGCTGTCACTTTAATACATTGTCATGACTTATTTTGAACTTACATAAGAAGGTCATAGATACATGCAAAGAGTAGCTAGTTGTAGCTGAGGCTCTGCAGTACAATAGAACAGAAGCCTAATTAATTGTTCGAGGTGGAAATGATCAGACACCCCACAGTATGATATTATCACAGTTCTTCACAATGCAATACTAGTGTGATGTGCTGAGTGCTGAATATTGCACATATATTGTGATTTATCCCCTTTTTCATCTGCTAATCATGTTATCAAAGTTACACTTTTTATCCAATAAGATAAAGTTATCTCAAGTCATTTTTCCTGCTGGATAATGAGGTTGTCAAATATACCAACACTGCTACTGAAACCTGCCATAAATGTTTCTATAAGATGGAGTTAGTCTACTATTATTCTATTTTATTCTACTATACTGTTATATTTACTATTATAGCTGATAATACATCAACTGGGATAACTCTGGGATAAAGATGACATATTTGACCTCAGCAGCATTCCTGCTGTATAGGAATAAAACTAAAATACAACCAACTGGCAGTCCGTTGAGTTGAGTCCCCTTGAGTTTTGCTCATTAACAAAGACTCAGTCAGACTGTTGGCAACCTGTCTGCAACAGACTGCAACTGTTTGCACAAAGTTTGGGCGACATGTGCAATCACTTTGTGAGAAACCAATCAAATCTCTGTGTTGTATTAATTTAGAAAGGTGGTAAGTAACTTTGTACTTGCATGTGATCCAGATTCCTAAATATTTATATGTGTGAGGACTAATAGAGATGAAAGAGAAATTCCCCTGTCGTATTTCAACTTTTAATGCTGCCATTAAAGGTTGACTGTAGGTGGGTAGCTGGAGCAAAGTTCAAGAAGTTTATTTAGGAGGCTGAGTAAAGAATTAGAAGTAACATGTGGTAACATGTAACATCATCATTTGAAGAGAGGCTTAAAAGAGCCACCTACTCAAGCAAGTTTCAAGGGAAACCACTGTTTGTGCGTTTAGGGTGGTTTTAAGGGAAATAAGTGTTTGGTGTGTCGTTCAACATTCATGTCTGGGGAGAAAAAAAGAGTTTTATATGCTAAACACAACAAGATTCTGTCTCTTTACTTCCAGTACCACCTGTAATAAAGGAGAGCAGCTCAGTGGTGACTGTACATATTGGCCAGGATGCAGTTTTACCCTGTGAAGTCAAAGGCGACTCCTCACCTGTGGTCATGTGGAGGAAAGACGGCTTCCCCGTGCGTCAAGATAACAATAAGTACGTCCTGAGATTTCTCACAGGTGTCTGTAATTGTATACGTCACACTCGACTGTATCTGTCGAACACAGACGCGGTGTATCCCCAACTCATTCATCTTTCGTGCATTTCAGATACACCATATTATCCGAGGGCTCGTTGCGCGTACATGCAGCTCAGCTGAATAACGCTGGTCGCTACTACTGCACCGCGTCCAACCAGGCTGGCTCAGATCACCGAGGAGTGGATCTTCGTGTGTTTGGTAAAGACAGTATAAGCAGTACTTAGCTTATGAAGATTTTGGGGATGCCAGCAGATTCAGTTTTTAGCACAATTTTTTATTGTTATAACAGCTTAGCTGAAGGTCTTCTGTGTCCTTTTAGTGGGTCCCTCAATCAGTCCGGGTCCATTCAACGTGACAGTAACCACTGGTATCAGAGCCCTGCTTAGCTGTGAGGCTGCAGGTATACCTTCTCCTAAAGTATCCTGGAAGAGGAATGGCACTCCCCTGGATATCAGCCAGCAGCCTGGTGCATACAGGTATAGACAAAGCTATGCCTGTACGCTTCAAATACACAATTGGTATGCAGTACAACTCGTACAGCTATAAAAACTTCAAAGCTGATGCAGTTCTGCTTATCTGTTCAGGTTACTGTCCTCAGGGTCTCTGGTTCTTTTGTCCCCAGCCAATGAGGATGAAGGTTATTTTGAGTGCACTGCAGTCAATGATGTTGGAGAGGAGCGCAGAGTCATCGAGGTCATCCTGCAAGGTATTGATTTAAAGTGTTGTGAAAATCAGCCGGCTGTAGAATGCCGTTTCAGATAATTCAGCCCACAAATTTGCTGTTCTCTCCCGTAGTCCCTCCATCTATTGAAGATGATGTTACGGCAGTTAAAGCTGTGAAAATGTCTCCTGTCGTGTTGCCTTGTCACATACAAGGACGCCCAATGCCCACTGTCACCTGGACGAAGGGTGGAGCCAAACTGAGCTCCAGAGGAGGAAGCTACCGCATCCTTCCCACTGGTAAAGCAGCACACCAGTTGCTGTTTCCTTACATTTTCATACATCACGGTCCTCTGTAAACACATGTTCTTTGTACTCACTTTAATGCAGGAGAGTTGGAGATAACTGCTGCTTTGCCCAGTCATACTGGCAAATATACATGCTCAGCCAGAAACCCAGCTGGAGTGGCTCACAAACACATCTCTCTCTCAGTGCATGGTAGGCCTCCAAGGACATATGTTATCTTATTATGTTTATGTTAAAATGTATGAAACCATATGACACTGTGTTCTGTCTTCCACACACAGAGCTGCCAGAGATCAGACCAATGGCAGAAGAGGTACAAGTAGTGCTGAATCACGGGACTCTTCTCCCCTGTGAGGTTCAGGGCTTCCCCAGACCATCCATCACCTGGCAAAGAGAGGGAGTTCCCATAGCAACAGGTAACGGTACAAAAAATATGAGCCAAATCCTTATTTATGAAGAGACAGACAGATGAACATTGCTGTAATTATGCACAGTTTTCATATATTAGAATCCAACACATTTAACAGCAACTAAGTCATACTCCAACAAGAATCTTTTCTTTGTTTTGTTTTAACGTTTTACAGATAAGACAGCAATGTCATCATGCTGTGGGCTTTAATTTGACCTGTCTCATGTGGACCAGTAATTTTCATGTGACTGTGTGTCTAGGTCACAGGCTGGCTGTGCTCCCGAACGGAGCTCTGAAGTTTTCCCGTGTGACGCTTGGTGATGCAGGGACCTATCAGTGCCTGGCAAAGAATGAAGCTGGTGTAGCTGTGGGCCGGACAAAATTAGTCCTTCAAGGTAATGCCGATTTTTTTATCTCACCATGGGAATAACATTATGTAATGTTTCATAATCTTATGAAACATTACATACATTTTAGGAAATTTGCAAATAAATATCTGCTCATCTTATGTTTCCGCAGTTCCACCAGTGTTGAGCGTGCC
Source organism: Aulonocara sp. 'chitande type north' Nkhata Bay (assembly GCF_057382095.1). Lineage (NCBI taxonomy): Eukaryota > Metazoa > Chordata > Actinopteri > Cichliformes > Cichlidae > Aulonocara > Aulonocara sp. 'chitande type north' Nkhata Bay. The sequence continues at coordinate 14,206,509 of NC_141355.1, forward strand.
TCATGTCGAGTACATGGCTGTGCTAGGCCAGCCAGTCAGCCTGGAGTGCATAGCTGATGGGCAGCCTCTGCCTGAAGTCACCTGGCACAAAGAGAGGAGGCCTGTGCTTGATGGCGCTCATGTGCGCGTCTTCTCCAATGGAACTCTGGCAATTATTTCTACCCAGCGCAGCGACGCGGGTCTTTACACGTGTACTGCTAAAAACCCCGCCGGCAGAGCCAGCCATGATATGAGGCTGCTCATTCAAGGTGAGTGAAGCACTTTACAAGCTGCGCTGTGTCGTAACATGTTTGTGTTAATAGTGGTGTCTCTTTTCAGTCCCACCCGTGATTGCTCCTACACAGACGCAACTGTCAGTTATCCAAGGATTTCAGGCTCTGCTGCCCTGCGCTGCTCAGGGTTCACCAGAGCCTAAAGTGTCATGGGAGAAGGACGGCAGCGTGGTGCCCAACCTCCCTGGCAAATTCACCGTCTTACGGTCAGGAGAGCTGATCATAGAGAGGGCTGAGGTTAGCCTCTATGTCATGCTTTCTCTGCACTTTATTATGAACTGCATCTCTCTGTAGTTCCATGTGCAACACTCAGCTGCTGCTTCTTTCCTTCAACAGTCAGGAGACGCTGGTGTGTTTACATGCGTAGCCACCAATGCAGCAGGCTCTGCGAGGCAAGACATCCGACTGACCATCAATATGAGGCCTGCATTCAAGGAGCTGCCAGGCGATGCAATGCTAAACAAAGGGCAGACTCTTGCCTTATCGTGCCATGCTCAGGGAACGCCTTCTCCTACTATCTCCTGGACTGTCAACAACAGTCCCTATGCAGGTAGTGTTTTCCTTTTTTTCTTCAGTTACACAGCTCATAATTGCCACACAGATTACTGTATTTGTTATTATGTGTAATGCATTCAGTTTAAAAAAAAAAGAAGCCTAATTTAAAATAAAACTGTGGTGTAAAACTGCAAAACTGTTGCAGGTGCCACTGTAGATGAGGCAGGCAGAAGCTCCATCATCATTGAGAATGTGACTCGGAGTGATGCTGGGACCTACGTGTGCATAGCAGCAAACAGCGTGGGTTCCATTAGAGCGCTCTCGTTCGTCCGTATCAGAGGTGAGATTTATCCTCGAGGATTCCCGCTCACTGAACTTTCTATAGATATTTACATTATGACACATTCTATCTGAAAATACACATGCTATGTGTTTCCAGAGCCTCCGGTGTTGAAGGGTGAAGCCCACACGTCTCAGACAGTCATTCAGGGTGGCTCTGCTGTGCTTGACTGTCCCGTCCACGGAGACCCCAGCCCTGTCCTCCGCTGGCTCAGAAATGGAAAACCGCTACCTCGCTTCCTCCGAATGCAAACCCTCCACAACGGATCTCTGGTCATTTACAGCACCACTGTAAATATAACATTTTCTTTTCTCCTCCTATTTCTGTTCTTTTGAGCAGTAATCCTGCTTCTAAACAAGTTCTGTCAAGCCTAGCTCACTCTGGCATGAAACATTTTCCGATGTAGTTTGCGCAAGAAGGCTCCATCACGCAATCTGAGTAGAACAGCGGCGCTTTATTCATCCCATCTGAGCTTCATCTACAATACCCTTGGGTAGAGGAACAGTGTGTGACTGTCCTGTAGTGTCCTGCTCCCATCTAAATCAGATTCAGTTCAGCTGGAGAGGCTAACAGCATTAGGCTCAGAGGGAAGAAACAAACAGAATGCTGTATGTTCCCAGACTCTGCCCCTCTTTCCGTAGCCTCTAACCTTATTATGGTCTCTAACTGCTGCTGTAATTGCACAGCCTGCAGCTGAGACTTTCTCACAGACAGATGACTGTCCTTCCAGCAGAGTGCTCTTATTATGAAATTTCCTCTCTCTGTCCCTGTAATATTAATTATGACAAACAATTCAATGGAATAAAGTCAACTGCCCCATTGAAAATGTCAGATTTTGTTTGCTTGTATGGTAATTTCCCTAAACTGTAAAACTGTACCCAATTCAGAGATATGTTTGTCTGGAAGGTTTGTAGTCCTATTAAAGGATAACTGTTCCTTAGATAATTCGATAATCAGCTAAACCTGGTTGATCTACAGGCTGCAGATGAAGGGGAGTATCAGTGTGTGGCTGAAAGTGAGGCTGGAACAGCTGAGAGGACCATTACGCTCAAGGTTCAGAGTGAGTTCTGTCTATATGATTTATTTAACGGGTTATGAAATAAAAAATTCAAACAAGTTTGTACCATAATGTACTTCCCAAACTGCCTCCAATCCACTTTTAAGAACGACTTTAAAATGTTAGTTTCCCCCCGTGTTCACTTATTCATGTCTGTTGCTTTCATGTGTTGCAAGTGCTCCTTTCCTTTGCACAACAGCAAGTTTGCACAACATAACCTGTGCAAATGAACTTCCTGAGGACCCACTGTTGAAAATTCTTTTCTTCTCTTCCTCTCTTAGTCAATGGAGGCTACTCTAGCTGGCAGGAGTGGGGACCATGCAGTAGCACCTGTGGCCAAGGCTTCCAAGAGCGAATCAGACTATGCAACAACCCAGAACCAGCTAATGGAGGCCGATCATGCAGCGGCCCCAGTATCGACTCTAGAAAATGTCAGGTCGGCTTGTGTCCAGGTACCAGTGGCTTTGTTATTCATTTCGATTCATTTTGATGCCTCCAAAAAAATATGTCTGTGTAATGCATGAGGAAATTTGAAAATTAAAATATATTATCTCAGTATTTGCAATCTTGGCCGTTGCCAATAACTACAAAATATTTCATTATTCAACCCTTCAATTCAATTTTATATATACACTGCCAAATCACAACAGCAGTCCCCTCAAGTTAGCTCAGTACCATAAGAACTAAAAATAATACAGAGAAAACCAAGCGCTTGGTGACAGTGGGAAGGAAAAACTCCCTTTTAACAGGAAGAAACCTCCGGCACAACCAGGCTCAAGGAGGGGCAGTCATCTGTTGTGACCAGTTGGGGGTGAAGGGAGGAAGACAGGACAAGAGACGCAATATGGAAGAAAGCCAGAGATTAATAATAAGTAATAATTAAATGAGGAGTGGTGTCTAACACAGAAGTATGCTCTTTCTTTCCAGTCCATGTCAGTAACTTTAAACACTTTCAGGGAGCGTTTAGGACAACCTGATATTAATGAATTTCAGTTAATGTAGCTTATTTAAACGTATTTTGGTGCTGCCAGGTGAGGTTCCACGCAGGACTAGAGGCAGCCTGATAGGAATGGTCAATGACAGAGAGTTTGGTGTGTCCTACCTGGAGGCCAACATTACAGACAATGATGACGAGGGGAGCAGCACTGTGCAGGCACGCCTTGACAATATTCCTCCCACTGTGGGTGAGTGATGGCATGTACCATTGTGTACCATTGGTTGCTGTTGACCTCAGCCTCATACCTAACAGTTACCACTTCATTAAACAGTGGTCACGCTGAATTTTACTAGAAAGAGTTGAATTCTTGGGGATGCATTCCCAATCTTGTTCAAATCACATGTTGATGTGTAGCAGAGCAGCAGAGGCACAGAGCTAATGCTGTCTTGTTGTAGGTCCCTTGCTGCGGGTGCTGGTGTCTGTGTTTGCACCCATCTACTGGACCACCGTGCTGCAGAATGGAGCAGCCAGAAATGGCTACGCTTTCACTCAGGGCCAGTTCAGACAGGAGTCTCAGCTGGAGTTCGAGACTGGTGAGCTTTGCCTACTACACATTTTTGCTTTGTTTTCCGTGCATATGCCAGTTAATATTTAAAGCTTTTGATTCATTTATTTAAGGTCATGCACTGCATATTTAATCGATGAAAGTACTCGGCTTAAGATAAGTTTTGTTCAACTCTTTTTATTTCTGTTTAGTTTCTTCTAAACTGTGGTGTGATTTTACAGGAACAACAACAAATGTTGAGTTTTTCATGTCCATTATGCGCTCTTTTGTAAAACAGTCAGTAGATGGCAGCACTTACTAGCAGTCACATACATTGAACATGGAGGCTTGTGCTTCTAAGCAGTTACAGCACGCCCCCTTGTGGTTTTAAGTGGATTTACAGTGTTATGTTTTTTGGTTTTTTAATCTCTTCTAACAGGGGAAATCCTACGTTTGACTCATGTTGCCAGAGGTCTGGATTCGGAGGGTGTTTTGCTAATTGACATAGTAATTAACGGATTTGTTCCTCCTTCATTATCATCATCTCACATGAGCCTTCAGGTGTGTTCACAGCTTTCATCGTAATGTGTATTTAAAGATCATTCAGATCAAATCCTGACTTAAAGACATGACACTTTAGTTTCACACCTCCGATCCTCTTTAGTTTGTGTGACCCGATTTCACTCCTGCCCCGTAGGAGTTCGATGAGTCATATGTGCAGACGGGCCAAGGGCAGCTGTACTCGTGGTCAACGCAAACCCACCAGAGAGGAGGAAGCCCCATGGTGCTGCGTTGTAATCACACAATTATTTACGAGGGCCAGGAAGAGCGCCAGGGTCCTGTGCTTCAACTGCTCAAGGTTTCTGGGATGAATAGTGCCTACAACATGTTTACGCTCACTTTGGACTTCCATGTTACTGCCAGCCTACACGTACCAGGTCTGCAAAAATATTAAAAAATTCCAGCAATTTAAACTCGATTTTACATGAAATCCAGGATCTGTTGGAAAGCCTAACATTGCATGTACTCTGTGTTTGCAGATGGTTATGAAGACGCATGCCCTAAAGGTTTCACTCTTGACACCACCTCCTACTGTGCTGGTATGCTGTGCTTATTTTTTAATACCTCAATCATTTTTAACACCATTTATTTGAACATTTGTGACTGTTCTATTTTATTATTATCATCAAATGCATTCTTATTAGATGAAGATGAGTGTGCGCTCCAGTCTCCCTGCTCTCATTCGTGTAACAACATTATGGGAGGCTTTTCCTGTACCTGTCCGTCTGGCTTCACCATTTCTGCAGACACCAATGTATGCCAAGGTAAGACAAAGAAAACCTGCTGGGTGATTTTTTTTGCAATATCCAATATTACAATACACAGTGCACAGAGATAATGTCCTACTTAAGTAAATCTAAAATGATCTCACTAACTGTTTCCCTCATGCAGATATCGATGAATGTTCCCAAGGCTCACACATGTGCCACTACAACCAGCAGTGTGTCAACACAGTGGGAACGTATCGCTGCCAGGCCAAGTGTGGACCAGGATTTAAGGCCAGCATCACAGGAACCAGCTGTGAAGGCAAGCAGCTGTTAATCACTGTTAAAATGTCCAGCATTTCATATGGAGGCATAAACGTCTCATTATTTTCCTGTTCGTGTAATATTTTATTATATTTGCACCTGCAACAATAATAAAAATCTCATTTCTTGCCAATCACTTAAGTGTTAATCAGCGATAAAGCACTGCTGTATGTGTCGAATTGGTCTTTTAGATGTAGATGAGTGCCAAGAGTCCGCTGTCTCCCCGTGCCAGCACCAGTGCCTCAATACTCTGGGTTCCTACCGCTGTGTTTGCCACCCTGGATACCAGCTGTCAGGACGTCACTGCATTGGTCAGTTGAGATAAAAAGAACAAAAACTACCTGCCTGCCTTAACTTGTTTGAATTCTTATTAAGTTATGCTACAGAAGATTTCAAAAGATAAGACTACACCCAACTGCATTTTTTTATATACAAACTTAGCACAAAATATAAGGAAGTTTGTGTTCAGTTTGTGTTCTTTGTTGTAACGCTGCTTCTTATACTTATAATGTTGAAAAGCCTGTTTATTCCCCTTGGATGTATTTTCCATTGATACAGCATCCACAGTAATGCGGGCCCTGTAGAATATTTACTAACAGCTCCGATGTGACGGTTTAACTTTTGCAGACATCAATGAATGCACGAGGAACGTATGCCCGGCTCACCAGCAGTGCCGTAACACAGAAGGAGGATACCAGTGTTTCGACAGCTGCCCAGCTGGAATGACCAAAGCAGAGAATGGGGCCTGCGTGGGTAAGCTGCTTTTATCCACTTTATTTATTCAGACATAGATAGATAGATAGATAGATAGATAGATAGAACTTTATTAATCCCTCGGGTGGGTTCCTCTGGGAAATTCGATTTCCAAAAAAGCACAGCACCGACAGAAGTCACATAGTTACAGAATATTATATATATATATACACACACACACACACACACACACACACACACACACACACACACACACACACACACACACACACACACACACACATATATATAAATACAGAGACAATATAAATAAAATATACGAAGGGGATAAATAGAATAAATAGGAATAAAAAATAAAAATACAAGTGAATTGCACATTTCAAGTATTGAGGTCTATTGCACTGTTGACTATTTACAAAAGTATTGCACAAAAGGTATTGCACAGTGAGGTGAAGAGGCACTACAGCTTAGTTGTTCCCCCCTCCTTTGTCCTCCTGTTTCCCCTCCCTCTCCCCTCCAGAGAGGAGTTAAACAGTCTGATGGCGTGTGGGACAAAGGAGTTTTTAAGTCTGTTAGTTCTTGTCTTTGGGAGAAGCAACCTGTCACTGAACAGACTCTTCTGGTTGTTAATGGCCGTGTGCAGAGGATGCCTGGCATTGTCCATAATGTCCATCAGTTTCTTTAATGTCCTTTTCTCTGCCACTGTCAGCAGAGTGTCCAGCTTCATGCCGACCACAGAGCTAGCCTTCCTGATCAGTTTCTCCAGCCTGGATGAGTCCTTCTTTGCTGTGCTGCTCCCCCAGCACACCACAGCATAGTAAAGTACTCCAGCAACCACCGACTGGTAAAACATCCTCAGGAGCTTCCTGCAGATGTTAAAAGACCTCAGCCTCCTGAGGAAGTACAGTCGGCTTTGGGCTTTTTTATACAGGTGCTCTGTGTTGCATGACCAGTCCAGTTTATTGTCCACCCACAGCCCGAGGTACTTGTACTTGTTGACCACCTCCTCCCCCTCTATCTGAACCGGCAGTGGACCTGCTCTGGACCTCCCGAAGTCCACAACCAGTTCCTTAGTCTTTGAGGTGTTGAGTTTCAGGTGGTTTGTGTGACTCCATGCGACAAAGTTCCTCACCAGACTTCTGTACTCCTCTTCCTGATTATCCCAGATACACCCCATGATGGCTGTGTCGTCTGCAAACTTCTGAATGTGGCATAATTCAGAGTTGTAGCCGAAGTCAGAGGTGTACAGGGTGAAGAGAAGAGGGGACAGCACAGTTCCCTGTGGTGCTCCTGTGCTGCTGACCACTGTGTCAGACGTGATGTCCTTCAGCCTGACGTACTGTGGTCTGTCGGTGAGGTAGTCGGAGATCCAAGCGACCAGGCAGGGGTCCACCTCCATCCTGTTCAGTTTTTCCTGAAGCATACAGGGCCGTATGGTATTAAAGGCACTGGAAAAGTCAAGAAACAGGATCCTGACCGTGCCTTTTCCCCCATCCAGGTGTGAGTGGGCTCTGTGTAGGAGGTACAGGATGGCATCCTCCACTCCGACACCCGCCTTGTATGCAAACTGTAGTGGGTCCTGGGCATGTTGTACCTGTGGTCGGAGGAGGTTGAGGAAGAGCCGCTCTAGAGTCTTCATAAGATGTGACGTCAGTGCCACCGGTCGGAAGTCATTCAGCTCATTGGGCCGGTTCTTTTTGGGGACCGGGACGATGCAGGATGTCTTCCATAGGGCGGGCACTCTCCCCAGTCGCAGACTGAGGTTGAAGACTCGTTGTAGCGGCTCCCCAAGTTCAGCAGCACACGCCTTTATTGCTTCATTTAACAGTTCCTGTTCATTAATCACTGCTTAATTTATTGACTGACAGCATGAACTCATTCATGCCTTGAAAGACTCAGATTTGGCTTCTACCTCCAACCCTTCAACACTGTATCGTGAATTTGCTAAAATGGTTTTCCTAATAAGTGGAAATGAAACCCCCTGTAATCCTTTTGAAAGCCAAAAGAACCACTGATCACTGGTCAAAAGAGGCCAAATAGAGAGCAAAAGATTTTATGAACTGTAAATCCACTGCTGCGAAAAGAAAACTTCTGTAACAAGATGCAGCAGAGTTTATGGTAGACACTGCTGCACGGCAGCTTTAAAGTACTCAGGATATCTTCTCTTTAACTGGCTTCATGTCAGCAATCGCAGTCACCATTAACACACATATTAGCTCAGGTCGTCCCAATCTAGCCAAGTGCACTCACGTAAAAGAGGCAGTGTTTGCAGTGTAGGAGCAATCACTAAACACAGGCTTGTGTAAAGGGGTCTTTTTTTTTCTTAATAAAGAGAAAATGATAATTTCAGGAAAAATACAACAAGAACAAGATGCATAATCCAGGCTTAAATCAACCTTTATTTAGCCAAAGTGAGGAAAAGCAAACTAAAGTTATCGGTTTTGTCAATATAACCATTAACCTTAATCTATCGTTAAGGTATAGCTGGATATGACCAGTGTTGGGACTAACGCGTTATTAAGTAACGCGTTACAGTAACTACGTTATTATTGTGGTAACGAGCACGGTAACTAGTTATTGTGCCAAAATCAGGAACGCGTTAGTCGTTACTTCGTGTGGTGGCATCGCGGAGCTTCCACAGATTCAGTAACATTAGCAAGTGGTGGAGGCAGCAGGTGGATGAAGGAAAGGGGAGGCAGGAGGAGGAGAGGCCCGAGGCGGCCGCAGGTCCAAGTGTGAACTGAACTTCAGGTAAGAAGTTCTGACCTGCAGTCTCTCTGGGTCAGATATGAACCAAGTGTAGGTGGAGTTTATTTTCGTTATTCTGACTTTTTCGTACTGCGTGCTAGCTAGCATGACGGAGTTTCTATACAGCTGGGTGGTGCTGTGAAGTTAATGATGTTGAACTTTATTTTGTTCATAAGTTATTAGAGTTGCCAACCGTCCCGTCTGGTATTCAGAGAAAATATTACGCGTTTCTTATTGAGGTGAAAAGGAACAGTTTGTCCCGTAATTCAGCTACAATGAAAAAGGCACAAAGCTGGAGTTATTCTGTGTTTACGCTGCACAGCTGCCTCTTCTTCTTTCATTCTCTGCCCCTCCCTCTCCCGTTTCTACTTCAATCATGAAAACTGATCAATGATCAGCTGATCGGCTCTCTTGTTTGTTTATCGCTCACTTTGCGCCAGAAAGAGGAAACCAACGGATGTCGCGCTAAACAACAGCAGCACGTTTAAGCTTGATCAGCTGTTGTTAGAATTTATTTAATATTAATTTCTAGTATCAGCTGATGTTTGCTGGAGCCACAGCTGTAAAGCTGCTGGTCATGATGTCGGTTTGGAGATGTGGTGAGAGGGAAACATGAAGATGAAACCAGGAGATGTCCTTACTGAACCATCAGAGCTGTGATGGAGAAACAGGTTTACCTTTTAGGTGACATGAATGAGTTGAAGTTATGAACTGTTTCTGAGAGACAAATAACACCAGGATCCTTTTTTATGTAGCTGACAGCTGGTAACTGTGCAGGGGCGGGTCTAGCAAAGTGTTGCCAGGGGGGCATGTAGGGCATTAACAGGGAGAGGGGGGCACAAAGAAATACTTTTCTTTCTTATTCTCATTTAAAATGTCTCGCTTTTATTAAATAATTATCTGAATCTTACAACAAACGATTGATAGACTGATGCATATATACCATCAGAACAGTGAACATCACTGTCACAACAGTGTTTGTTTTCATTCAAAGGCTTTATGATTTTTCCTATAATGGTGGCCAGTCTCTAGTCAAAACGCCCGGGCCAATTTTCTGTCCCAGTCCAGCTCTGTATGCAGCTCATCTGCAGTCTGGTGTTACCTACATCTTCCTATTCAGAAGGCAGAATTTCCGAGTTCTGAGTACAATCAAAGCACCACGACTGCAGTTTTTGTGTTGGATGTAAAAGGCGCACATGACGCTGTGACGTAGGCTAGAATCATGGCAGCAGTCAATGACGGTCCAGGCGTGGGATTTCTCTCGTGGAAATGTGCACATTATCTTTTCCTTTCTATTGGTAGGTGGCACAGTGCACTGTGGCAAGTAAGCAAGCTAGAAGACTGGCAAAGTTATGGAAGCAACACATTAACAAGAGAAGTCTGAGTAAAACCAAAGTTACTTTCCCTGGTAACTAGTTACTTTGAAAGTAACGAGTAACTTGAAGTAACTGAGTTACTTTTGAGAGAAGTAACTAGTAATGTAACTAAGTTACTATTTTAAAGTAACTTACCCAACACTGGATATGACTGTGTGAAAATCATCCTTTTTTGATCTGGACATTTTTCAGATATTGACGAATGCCAGGATGGAAGTCACATGTGTCGCTACACTCAGATCTGTCGAAACACAGTCGGAGGTTATGGATGCGTGTGTCCCAGAGGCTATCGATCTCAGGGAGTTGGGCTTCCATGTTTGGGTAATTATTACGTTTGTTTAACAAAAAAACCCTAAACATCACACCCAACGGAAGCACAAATCACTACTTAACTTTTGTTTTTCATTTCCAGACATCGATGAGTGTCTGCAAACGCCAAATCCCTGCGCCTATCAGTGCCGCAATGTGCCGGGCAGCTTCAGGTGTCTGTGCCCCCCTGGGACAGTGCTACTCGGCGATGGGCGCTCCTGCGCAGGGCTTGAGAGAGGGCACACCTTCACAAACGGAACCAGAGTCAGGGCGAGACTCGTCCCACAGCTGGTGTCATCCCTCGGCAGGCCAATCCTCTCCCGTTCCCATGGAGTATCTCGCATCACCAGGCAGAGCTGTCCTGTCGGGTACACCAACAGAGACGGCAAGTGTGTTGGTAAGTTGAAATCAAAAAGACTCCAAAAGATGTAAAATAACAAAGGATTCTTACAATATAAGCCCAAACAATGTTCTGTTGTTTTCCACTTACAGATGTGGACGAGTGCCTCCTCAAGAAACCGTGCCAACATGAATGCCGAAATACGATTGGTAGTTTCCAGTGCCTGTGTCCCCCTGGATACCAGCTGCTACCCAACGGCCGAAGCTGTAAAGGTAAATGTCTCCTTAAACTGTTTTAAAACTTCCACCTTCCCCTCAAATTATTACAGCTATATACTTATCCCCTCTCTTTCTCTTAGACATTGATGAGTGTGTAGAACAAGGCATCCAGTGTGGACGCAACCAGATGTGTTTTAACACCCGAGGAGGATACCAGTGTCTGGATACACCCTGCCCTGCATCCTACCAGAGTGGAAGAAGACCCGGGTAATTTGCAACATTAATAAGTGTTATACAGGGTTATTAATTAAGTTGTAGATACCACACAAATGCAAAATTATGTTCATTATATGAATTAATAATTTTTTTTTTTTCCGGACGACTTTTAAAGGACCTGTTACAGGCCTTGCTTGCTGGATTGCGCCACCGGAGGCTCTCCTCTGCTCCTGCAGTACAAGCTGCTCACTCTTCCCTCCGGCATTCCAGCCAATCACAACGTGGTACGACTGTCAGCTTTCTCAGAGTCTGGCATCCTGCAGGAGCGCACATCCTTTACAATACTTGAGCAAGAACCGGAGGCAGGCAGGCTGGGGCAGGTGTTCGGTATCAGAGATGAGGCCGGCAGAGGGATCATCTACACCCTGCAGGTTCTGGACAGACCTGGACTAGTGAGGCTCAAAGTGCAGGCCACCACTATATCGCTGCAAGGCCGCATTACCTACCAGAGCATCTTTATCATCTACATTTCCATCTCACCCTACCCCTACTGATCGTCCATGCTGCTTTCCACATGACTCTGCCCCCCCAAGATGTTAGCAAGTGGATAATTATTGTGTATCTTGACTTGCGACTGAATCATAGCAGGAAAAGTCCTGTTCCAAATCTTGGCTTCTGTGGGATCTTTTGATCACAGAGCAGAACATCCTGTTCGGAAGACATCTGAAGTTCATTTCATTACCCTGCACCCTCTTTGTGGTTAAAAAATGCAGAGAGCATCTAATTCACATCTGAAAATTCAGAATGTATCAGGAACTTTTTTTTTATGTTCTTCTATCAAACATTTTGTATGTTAGTTTAAAGTGTTGCATTTCTATTACTGGGAAAAATTCCTTTTCATATAAAAACATGTTTGCAGCATGGAAATACAAGCCTGCTGCTAAGCTACTATCACAGCTACGAAACTGTACAATGTTACCCCTATTATTTTAATTTATTTAAGGAATTTGAACACATCACTGGTTAATAAAACTTCCTGTCACAGAGAGTTTGACTTATTAAGGATCTACTGGCATTGTAATGGCACATTGTAACTAGCTAACAACAGTCTTTCATCTATCTTAATATTTTTGTATTCTTTTCTTACGTTTTGTTGTCACGTAAATTGTAAAGGTGCTATTCTGAATGTATTTTGGCGATACCATTACAAGCGATGTGATTGGTGCTGATTTTACAAAGGTAATATAGTTATTAACAAATAATGAAGCACAGTTGGACTGCACTTACATTTTCTCCAGCGTGGCGCTACAAACTAGCATGCTTTCACACCACTGTACAGAGCACTGTATTGAAAGTTATCGATGGTGTTCAGTAGTCAAATATGTGCCGCTGTTGTACAAATCTGAAAAGGAACATAACCTGAAAACCATAAAGTGCAGTTTAAGTACAGTATGTCCCTGTTGCTGTAAATGAATGTCAAATATCCACAGAAATAAAATGGACCACAATTTTGTTTTTGTCTATCTTACTGCCGTACCACCGTAGTTTTAATTATCTTCTGTTGAAGAAGAAAAACTCAAAAAACAAACTTTAACTTTGGGGACCATACTAAGAAAATCCTCCCTTTAATGGGGCAAGAACTTTGAGTGTTTGAGCTTAATCTTGTTATATCATTATTCCTTTTTGGTGATCTCAGTCCAGACCTTTATTTAACCTGGATTTTTTACATCTAAAAAAAGCAGTTTTATATTTCAATCAGAAAGGGGTCAAATCTAACAGGATATACACAGGGATAACACATTAGAGTCCGACCAATACAAAATTAATCACAATTATTACATTGTTGCAAAACAATACTTCTGTACTCATAAGAGTGATCTCTTCCAGAATGACAACATCCCCATCTACAGGCCATGATGGGTCATGATTTAGATCATCAGCTTCACAGTGGCCAGATCTCAACCATCCCTTCAGTAGAGTCAATGCCAACACAGTAAAGCTGTTCTAACACCACGTGATAGCCCAACACCAAGAAACTTCCTGCTTTTTTTTTGTTTTGTTTTTTAATTTGCCCCCCATCTGCAACATAAAATTTGCTCTGGACAAAAATATGCTTTAAATCAAGAATCTTTTAGCGCTTTAATCAAAACCAGGAAGTCATATGAATCATAGATTCTTCACTTTGGAAAACAGGAAATCTCCAGTAAATAGCCGTTGCCTGAGGTAATACCTCAGCTGCTCTGTAGATGGAGCAGGATTTAGCCCGTTTTTAAAAAGATCCACTCGCGGGTGATCTCTAAAGTCCTCGCTGCTGGGTAACGGTGCTCTCTTAGCGTCATTAATCTCAGATGTTGAGCTGCTGGTCATAACTGACAAAACCCAAATCGCACTGGGCAGCTCGAACTTTACAGGAGAGATGTTTATATTAGCCCCCCCACATCGTACACGGTTTCTCCTGAAACCTATGATGTGCTCATCTGGAATACAGAACCCAGTTCTTTGCTGTTCATTTCCCCGAAATGAGTAATAGAGAAGGTCAAGGAAAGCTGGCCTGCGCTGTACCGGGGAAGCGTGTTTGTTGATGCTTCAGTGCTGTGTGTGTGTGCAGTTGCCTCAGGTTGTTTTCTATGATGTGCTCATTAGCCGTGACTGCATGTTAGGAATAACTAGTGAATACAAAGCTGATGGCGTTTGTGAAGATTTAGTATTTGTTGCAACATTTACAAGAGAATTGATCTGCTGAAATAATGTTGGAGCACTCTGTTAAAGCCAAAACCTGTCATGTAGCAATACTAACATTACTATTAGGTAAAAATGTTTCCTTTTTAAAATAAATGCAGGTCTGTGAATACTGTCCCATTATGTTCCATGCTGCTCGAGTTTCTAAACAAACACGCATTAAACTTAATTCTTTTTGACTATGGTGCATGCCAGGCTAATTAAAACCATCTGCGCTGCGTCTTTAATATTTCTGAAGCATGGGCAATAACTAAATCAGTGCTACCACTGGAATTTTTTAACAGATATGTGTAAATAGAACGAGCAGTGGTAGCAAATAATTAAAAATAGCATTAAAATGAGAAAAAATTACATTTCCTTCTCCCATTTCTTTCAGAGAAAAACAGCAGGACTGCACATAAACTTGGAAGCTTATCCTTCATTAAGTATCACTAATTCCCTGTAACACGTGTAAAAAAAAAAAAGCGCTGTAAGGCAGACTGAAGGCTGTTTTCCCTTTTCTATAAAACACAAAGTATTAGTGGGAATGAATGCTTACGTCTGAGCGATGGCTACCAGTACCATCTCCCCTACTGCTTTACACAGTCAGGATGTCAGGAGAAATGGGGACTTGCTGTGCTCCACTCGCTAATGAGCACAACACTGCTGCCTATTAGTAGGTATAAGCAATGAAGCTCGGAGCATAACCATAATTAACAAATTAAACCTGCAAACAAAAGAATTCTTCGAGTCAAACTCTTGTCAAACATTTCACTTTGTCCTAGATTCTGCTTCACGCACAAATCAGCCGCTGTTTAATCACTCAGAAAACTTTCACATCCTGAAAAATATTTTAAAAGACCAAAAAAAAAAGTGCTGAAGTAGTCCATATTTTAAACAAAAATGACAGTGTGTGATATGAAGGGTTTAGCTCATGATGAACTCACAAAGAATTATTATTCAACTCTCAAGCTCTTGCAGAGCTTTTCTTTTGAGTCTTTAAGCTCTCTTTTCCAGATGCAGGCAGCTGGTTTTATTCAAAAAAATCCAATGATAGATGTATTTCAAACTACCTGTTGAGCATCAGTATACTGAGAAAGTTAGCATCTGGTGAACACACTGGGATATTTAGTTGATAAAGAGATTTTCTCAGAAGTCAGTGGAATAAAAACGCAGTTAATAGGAGGATGAATGTCAGATATTAAAACCACTGACGTGAGAAATAAGGAGCATTGATCGTCTTGGGCAGTCTCTCTGGATTTCTTGTGGATGTTACTTATATGTGTACCACAAAAATAAACTCCTTTTCAAACTTTGCTATAAAACAAAGGAGGAATGGCTCCAGACACCACAGGACACAGGAGGTTCCTCATCAGTGCAACGGTGGTAAAAGAGCTGTTTTGTAGGGATGAGGGAGCGCTACACAATATTAGACAAGTGGTTTTAATATTTCACATTTCTCGCCATGTGTAGGGTGTGCGAGCAAGCACTGGTTTCATAATACATTTTTTTATAAGCTGATAATGTGTCAATGCTGTGTTTTTATATCTAGTTCAACTGTCCAGAAATGGCAACAGAAGAGTTAAGGCAATAATATGTTACCATTTTACCTCCAAATATTACACTCAAAGTACTTTTTATGGTACACTGACTGAGCCAGCTTTAGCTTCATGGACAATAAATTAGAGCTTCTCTGGCTAAGACTGAAAGCAGATAAGGAATTGTTGCTTTCTTCTGACCAAAACTTGGCTCAATAAAAACTTGCCAGATTCAGCTTTTCAACTTGGTCCTTCTTTTGTGAGCAGACTGAGACTCGGAAAAGTTTTACAAATGATATCAGGGAATAACAGAAGAGGCTGACCAGTATATGTCTCATATTGTTGAACTTGCTTAATGTTTGGCTTTGTCAGCAAAGTTAACGACTTGCAAAATTTTGTATTCAGATGATTTTCAGCTTTACTGTGTTCCCGATTCAAACCTAAATTTAATGCAATTCATGTAGCCTTGAATAGTCTAACATTCATAATTAAAGGTAGAGCGTGTAAAATCTCACCACCAGATGGCAGTAGATAACAGCTTGCAGTCAACTGAATTCTGTTTTCTTACCTGTGAGTTATCTCCTTTTCTTGTTTTTTTTTTTTTTTTTTTCAGGTTACGCGTATGTGGCCGTTCCCTCGCCACAAACTCAATACGCACTTAGGTGGAACGGCCATGTCCATCTCGGCCACTGTGTTTAAGATGATGGGACAACATCTCGGTTTCCACAAATCTGTTCCTGTGTATTCTTGAAACCTTCCTGTCGTGTTCGGATTAAATCTGACTGATTTACAAATTAAAACACTCATAAATATTGTGTTTTACATCTGATTGCTTCAAGGCCTTATGACATCCTCCACACTATGAACTTGAACATAAAAGTAACGAGCACCTCTTTCATTGAATTTTGAGTGCTTTAATCAACTTTGTTATATATGTGGTGTTCCCGGTCAAAAGTGTCCGCCATAGGAAATGAATGGGAATCCACCCCCCACCCCTTTCGGCCTCTGACCCCCTGAATGGCCCAGTGAATGACCAAATAAATAAAAGACCCACTGAACGACCTATTGAACTGAATTTGTTGGTGAAAAATGTTTGTTGTGTTAATTTAAGAGCTGTTAAAACTGACTGGTCCATTGTGACCGGAAACTCTAAAGTAAGGGGGATGGGGGTCCACAAAATTCTACATTTATACATTTTATCCTTGCACAATATTATTTTTTCTTTTCAATAACCTCAAAAACAGCTAAATATACCTTTAAAGTAACTTTGGATTGTTTAACATTGGTAATTGAAGGAAAAACTCAAGAATTTGCAAGAAAAGCATGTGTGTGTTGAAAGAGCCTGTACCCATTAAAGTTGGTACAAGAAGTTTTCCAATGACACCCTTTTATTTAACATCAGACACAACTGGAATCCAAACCAGTAAGGAATATGACTAATGTCCAACATTCATATGGTCACCAGCATCTGTGGAGAGACTGAGTAATACTATGAAGTGGCGACTGAACTACTGGTAAAAGCGTAATGGAGGATGTCCATGAGCAAAAGTGTAGTCTGAGCCAATTCGCCAAACACTGAGTATTTCTTGCATATTCATCATTATTGTTAGACATCTTAAAATGTGAAGTTTAGAGCAGATTGTCTGGCACCGAATCAGTGCATGAAGTTGAAACAGAGGATGAGGGTCACCAAAGGCCCAACTAATGCAAATGTAATCATGCTGCACACTGCAGTAACTGCGTGAATATAAAGATGCTGGCAACATGCTTGAGAGCCATTAATGCATTTTGTTAGCACATACTTTGTCATCATAGCACTCAAGTGTGGAGACCAATTTATAAAATTGAAATCTATTTTCCAGATGACATTTTAAGTTTCTTGCTCCATACAGCTGTGCTGCCAATAAATGTGATAATCAACATACATACGCAGTATAGTATTAACCATAACATTACCCTGTGCCCTCCTGGAAACCACTTGTGCACAGATGAAAAGCATGACATGGCAATATTTACTTGTTGCCATAGCAGCAGTTGAACATACATACATAAAAAAAGAAAATCTTTATGAAAGTAAGCCAGAGGAAAATAGGTAAGTGTGGAATAATGCAGACATGGTCCATAAATAATAATTTGGGTAATTTTGTATTTAAAAGGTTATTTATAATGCACGTGCACTCACACATTTTAGCTTAATTTTTGTGGTGCTAAGTGAACTTTCTCTCACTAAGGCGGTTGTGAAAAAGGATAAAATGTTTATTTATTTATTTATATGTTTATTTTTTGCATGGAAAAAAGGGTAACTATGATCAGAGGCTGATATCTCAGGCAGACGTGTCAGACATGTCTACAAGCTCACACCGACCTGCATTACAAATCTGCACCAGCGAAGCCCTCAAAGCCATCTCTCCTCTCGCCGGGGCAATAAAACACAAATGCTGTGTGGCATATTCGTTGACATCATTCTTTTCAACTAGCTTGACAATATTTCCTGCACACGTCAGTGAACAGCTTGCCAAGAACATTAGTAAGTTTTGAACTGGTCTTTACCTTTTACAGCGCTGTATAAGACATCACATGGCTCTCTGTAGAATAGCCAGTGAAATCATTACTGGGACACTCTTCCAGCCACCCGCAGCGCTCCTCCAACACATGCAACAGAGACATCAGCTTGTCTTGATCTAGGCTAACACCTTCATGTGTTCTAAGCATGTTGGCTGGAATCTAGCTGTTGGTTGACTGAATGTGTCTGGTAAAGATTTAATGTGAGCCAGACACTGACTTCATCCCCACAGAGTTCACCACAGTAGTTCCATCCATCCTGCTACCCAATCTGCCAGCCAAGCCCCGCTTCCTTCCATTACTCCACGGGACTGCAGATGGGAGCGGGAGTGGGGGGCGTTGTACCAAATCAAACATTTTTTTGCTACAGAAGGAAATAGGAATAAAGACCACCACATACACACTCTTACACAAAAGTCTCAAAGCTACTGTTTTGGGTTCGATTCGACATTTAATGTCATTCACATCAGTCCTGGCATTATAGCAGGACATCAGACGCCAGATTTTCTTCTTCCTCACATTCACATTTCTTCTTAGAAAAAAGACTTTCCAGGCTCAATTGAATAAAACTCTTATATAACCACTTGCACGAAGAGGTCCAAGCAAAATAAAGCAACGCAGCACACCACTAAGAGTAGTAACGTGCACGAACTGAATTTTGTTGTTTTAATTGCGCATAATTCAGTAACCGCTATAACTACATAATTATAGAGAATTACACAAAGACATTGAGACTTATAAAGCTGCTATAATCAATATAGTAATAAATGATGTAACTGCTGTAACTCACTGTGAGAAATCCAGTGATAATTATGAGCCCTCTGTGCTATTCTCTACAGCCTTTCAGCTCAGCTCTTCCAGCTCAACCGCACTACTCTCATTAATGCCACATTCAGCAACAGCAGGCAACAATAAGACTTTTTAACAACAGAACTCTTGTCATGATAAATCGAGTACTTAGATAGCCAGGTATGCCCCTCGATAGTGAGCAGAGAGAAAGGTCTCTGCTGTGTGTAGATATCTAGTTTAAAGCTCCAGATAAAAAGACTTATTTTACTTGCAACCCCCGCCAGTTTAAATAGTTGGCGGCACAAGCACTCTTTGCTCCCTCAGGATATTTTGTGTCTGCACCATTAGTGAGGTCAGACCCACAGTTGTTACCTAATCACTCTGCTTAGATCTACAGCCCTGACAGGATAGGTAATTGTCAATTTTGCTCCAGCAATGACTTTTAGACACACCCCATGCTGTGTAGGACTGATACTAAAGAAGTGCTTTACAGCCCCAAACCAGAGGCAGTAACGCTGAGATGAACCCCCCCTCAGCCAAAGCCCTGCAACAACTCACATGCTACATTGCAAGTTTTAGTGTTTTGGTTACAGAAATATAGTTGCTTAGACGTGTGACTGCAAATCAAGATTTACTCCCTGAGTAAGACATAACACATACGTTTTGTTAATTTTACAAACTACATTCCATATTGCTATAATATATAAGATACTTTACCAATATGAGCATAGGTCAGTTCAATTCGGTTTTACTTACATTGCTCCAAATCACAACAACAGTTGCCTTGGTGACCTTTATATCATAAAGGCAAAGATGCTACAATATGAGAAAGAAGCCCCATCAATCAGACGACCCTCTGTGAGCAGGCGCTTGGAGACAGTGAGGAGGAAAAACTCCCTCGTTATCAACCAGATGCCTCTCTGCTCCACGCCCGTAATCACACACTTGTGAAATGACTTTTTAAAAGGTCACGCTGTTCATGTTAGGTGTTTTTGACATCTGGTCCCCAGTCTGTAGACACTTGGTGCTTTCCAATTTCAGAGTTGACTTTATTACACATATTCAGTGCAATCAACACCAGCAAGCTGCAGCTGGCAGAGTGCGACGCTCCATTCATTTCATCTACAGCCTGGAACGGGACGAAATGGAAATATCAGCATTATAAATAGCTTTGCAACAAAGAGGTTCAGGATAAGCCGAGAGTCTTCCGTTCAGCGTCTATGGGGAAAAAGTGGTTATGACTCTGAACAACCGGTTGCATAATGATTTGAAAAAGCTACTCTCATATTTTAGACGGTACCAACTTCTTTTAAATCATTTAGTTAAGTAAGAGCTGAACATGTGTCGCTGTGCTTTAAAAAGAACTAATGAAGTCTTTAAGGACTCTTCTTATGCAGCAACAGTTGCAGCCATAACTGGTCATTTCCTGCCTCTGATGAGAAGTCAGACACTACATAGACCATCAGCAAATCTGTGAAGAGAGCATAGGGTAAATTACGGGGTGACATCACTGGATACACCCCCCCATATAACTGCAAACAGAATTACCTCATAAGAAAAGAATGGGCCTTATATGGTTCCAATAAAGACACGCTATACCACATCTGAGAGTCAGTCAATGTTGTATATTTTCAAGAAGAAGTCTTGGAAAAAACCACGAAGACACTGTTTGTCTTGGCAGCCATTTAGTGCAACATTTACATTTTGTTGCTTTGGCTCTATTCGACAGTTTATGAGTTTCAAAGATGTATCGGAGCTTTTCCCGTCATGGGGCTGAGAGTTCTGGTGGCTGACTTCCAGAGAGACATGACCTCCAGTGGTGTGACCCCAGGAAATGGGGTGGCACTGGAGGGGCTGACAGCCATCCATCACAGACGGTGCCATGGGACCAGCCACGGTGTGCTCTCCGGCTTTCCTCTCAGCACCGTCTATTTCGTGCTTCTTGAAATCCAATACACATTTATATTTAGCTTGTCCTCTCCACATTTTACAACATGGACAGAGCCAACAAAGACTCATGGCTCTAGTATGAGACATAACCGTTCATGGGTGTTGTATGAAATCCTGTCCATGGCAACGAACTGCAACCGCTCTGCTGTTTCTTTGTTGTTGCAAATGACACGTAGCAGCGAGTGACCAGAGCGATAAACAACCAAAAAAGAATGACAAATGGAAGTCAGCTGTGGGCAATAAATCAGCACATTCGGGTAATTATGTTGCAATTTCTTTAAAAAAAAAGTTAGCAACCTAAAGCCTAAAATATTTCATCAACCTTCTCATATAGCACGGTTAGCACTTGTAAGCGCCACACACAATATCCCCTGAAAATGGAGAAACTCTTTGTGGCATATTTGACTAATCAGCTTAATTTTAATATTTGTTTTTGCCACATCTCACATCCCAAGTTTAGGAAATCACTTAACTATTCAAAGAATCGCAGTGTAAGTTTAGAGCTCTGCTCTACCTACAAATGAAGACAGAGGCCATAAGAAGCTGAAATCCTTTGACACGTGACGTCACGAGTTTAAGTGGAAGTGATCTTTGTTTCCATAACTCATTACTCCTCGCTTCAGAAATGCACTGAGGTAGAGGCACAACATTTTTCTAGGAGTATTTAGTAAATAAAGTCAAAACCGGTCAATGTCATTAGTGATCAGACTTTATCCAAATACTTGGTATAAACAGCTGACTTCTTTTAAAAACTTCTGGCCTGAGTGATTACAACAGTCCTCCTCTCCATAAACATGAAAACATACAACGACCGGAGACAACATCGTGTTCAGACTTTCAGACGTTGACAGTCAGGATGGAGCTTATCCGTTGCCACAGTAAATATAAACCAACGGCCGGTGATCACACGAGCTTTTATAGTAAACAGAGAGAGAAAAAGCAAAGCTGAAGAGGCCAAAAAAAATGCCGAGCCTCGGTGAGATCCCACTTGGAGAGGAGTGGGGTTTTTGAGCAGCACCAACTGGATATTAAAACATTAGATAAAATGGGCATATAATTCTTCACAGTACGGTAAAATTCAATAAATCTGATGTTTTTGTCATAGTGCGTAACATAGGTGTTTTCAGTGTTATGTGGGTATGTCTTTTATTTTAGATATGAAAATGTGAAATTTAGCCTGTGTGGCTAAATCTGGCACATTTACATGATGCATTTAAGTACTTATGTGAATTAATATGCATTGCCCCCTTTGAATAAACAGCAGTACCTATACCAGACTGACTTATCAGAACTGAGCTGTTACAGCATGTACCGTTTGCCTCTTTGATCTCATCTGGTTAACAACACGAAGTATTAACACAGCTTTTCCTTATGCCTTGCCATCCTTTTTGCAAATTTGTTGCGCCGTTGAGTTTATGACAAACGATCCGACTTAAATTTAATGAAAAACAGCTACTCTGCGAACTGCCCACGGTTGGTGAAAACATCCCAGGCCAAACTACTGTAAAACCCACTCTCTGTGATATCAGCAGAAGCAGTCTGCACTTCTTCTGTGGACTTATTTTAAGACTCTAGAGATGCATGTTCTCTATTTTATTTATTACCGGGAATTAAACCAAATTGTTAACTGGGGAGGATTTATTTCTAGGTATATTATCACAAGGCTAAGCTGTTATATTTCACACACTACTATGAACCTAGTCAGTGTGTAAAATATGAAACAGAGCGATTTTAGCCAGTGCTTACAGTACCCTCACCTACAAGTCAGTGACTCAATTTTACAACCTCAATGAAGGCTTCCCCCAAGACAGGTCTTACATTCATTTGATACACACTGTGGGTGCTGACACAAGCACTGTTCTTTTACAAGCTCGATGTTAGCGCACTAGTAAAGTCGGGAGTCAAGAAATTTAAGCTTCTTAGCTTTGTTTCCAAAAAAGGAAAGTTGCAAGAGTTAGGCTCAAAACAAACAGGTCAAGTACTCTGACCTGACTTTTACTTTACTCTCTGGGACATTCCTCCAAAATTACCTCATAGGGGGGAAAGCAGGCCTGGAAAGCAATAAAACCAGTCTCAGTATAGATGGCTTTTCCATCAGCTCTCCAGGTTCATTGTTCGGGGCTAAAGTTCCAACCTGTAGCAAAGACGTTGTAATGACTTAAACTGCTGAGGGATAAACTCCCACGTCTCAAACTGTTGCAACTTTATAGTAGCTAAAGTCTAAATTTACACCTGAGTTAGCTAAAAGTTTCATTTTGGTTTGCAGCGTTTTGCTGTACATGCATGGGGACAGGTCGGGTTTCAGATGTCCAAAGGCCACGTTTAAGCCAAGGTTCTTCAACTACAGGAAAGAATTTAAAAACATGCAAACACTGCTTCCTGTAATTATTTAATTAAACTAGAACATAGGACATGGAGAATATACAGTACAGGGCAAAGGTTTTAGGTACTTTAGACGTTTAGATTATTATCCTTACAATACAGTCAGGAAGTAGATGATTATTGGTCCAAAATTCTTTCTACAGCATGACCAGCATGCCAGACTCTGGCATTTCAGCATGGCTGAGCTGCTGCTGAGGGAGAAGCTGCTGTCTTTACTCTCAGTAGTGTCTCTGGAGGTTCCATAACAAGGACATCTTTACTTTGCTGTTATGCAATGGCAAATAGCTTGTGGAAGAAAAAAAAAGACAATCCAGCTAGCTTTATCCCAAATTGCTCAGAAATTGGGAAACAGGTACAGTGACTTGCGCAAACATGTGCAAACACACATAGAAATATAAGTGCTAACGGTATATAAGGGAAAAAAAAGTTTTGAACAATTCTAACAAGCCTGAAAGTCAGTATTTGGCATGACCACCTTTATTTTTCAACACAGCCTGAACTCTGCCATGCTTTCTTCTTATTTCTTTAAGCAGTCTTCGGTCATAGTTCTCCAGACATCTTGAAATATATTCAAGGCACTTCTTTGGATGTTCCTGCCTTTCGTTCTGTTCTCTGTCAAGATGATCCCACACTGCTCCAATAATCTTGATCCATGACTGATCCATGATCCATGACTGATAGTGTTCAATTGCGTTTTTGCTGTCCACGTGTGCTTTTACTGCATTGGCCATATGTTTGGGATCATTGTCATGCTGAAAGAAGAAGCTGTTGCCAATCAGATGCTTTCTAGATTGTCTTGCTCGGTGGATGAAAATCTGACCATGCTTTTCTGCTTTCATAATTTCAACCATTTTTTAACCACCGGCTCCTAACCTCCTTGATACTTGTGTTCAAAACAGTCTAGTCATTCACTCTAGTTCTTGTGTAATTTGGTATACCTCAGTCTTTTCTCCCTGTTTCCCATCCTTTAGGTTTCCTGACAGCCACTCTTCCACTGAGGTCACTTCATGTATCAGCTGAAGGGCCAAATACATCGCTCATTATTTATTTTTGGAAGCCTGATGCTCAGTCTTTTGGCCTTCACTTATCCAGTTGCTGAGTTATGTCTAGTTTTAATAGATTCTTGGGAATCAAAACAAAAGTATCCATAACTTGAAATTTGGAGTTATTACCGGATTATTATTATTATTATTATTATTACCCGGAAGGATATGGAGCAGAGGAATGTGCACTCAAAACCAGATCGTGAGCTACCAATGTATAGCAACAAATTGGCGCTTTCGAGAGTATGTTTGCTGATAGTAACGCCATGTGATTCAGCTAATAACACAAGGATTTCATCATTTGTGAAGCCACGCTGAAAATACTCAGCAATTTGTGCATTCATGACTGACTGCAATACTGGTAGCTTAGCTGTAGCATTTGTAGCTGAGGGCTTCAGCTTCCGAGTAACAAGAAATTACGTCATTCACGAAGTCATTGGCAGCGCTAACTTGAAATTTCGAGTTACTTTTCTCAAAAATTTGAGTTAATAAGTCAAAATTTTGACTTACTTTTGCTTAGTTATGGATATATTTTTTGTGGTAGAAATGGTCTTCCATACAATTCTCAAAGATTTAACCAAAGAGATGATAAAAAATTATTTCTTTTGATGACAGGCTGCTTGTAACAAATTGCTTAAAGATGCAATTTTAGATTGTTTCATTGGTAATTTGCCTGTTGTGTGTAGACACCACAGTGGTTCATCCCTTAACTTAGGTGACTTTTTTATGCTTAAATGACTGTAAAGTGGCTTAACACAAAAATCTTGACAATTTGTTTTGAAAATGGTCAAGTACAAAGTCTAGACTGAAAACGAATGCGAAAGCAGCCAATGTACAAAAAAGAAGAAGACCATCAGAAATCCTGGAGAACTATTGCTCAACTATTGTTTTCCACTTTAAGAATTACAAGAAGCTAAACAGAAAGAAAGGGTGGCTCAAGACTTGTGCACAGTACTCTTAGTCTCTCTCTCTTTCAGAGAAGAATAAGGAAAGCAAACAATAAGAAAATCTACAATATCAGGAAATATCAAAGAATTATTTAGCTGAATGAGCAGACAGCTGTCTCCTGTTGACTCCCTCTAACCACTTCCGCATGTTGTATAGGAGGCAAAAAACCACTGATAGCTGCGATTCCCTAAAACTACAAATGATGGATTGCATAACGAGGGCTGATTCACAGCTTAATTAAATGTTTAATGCACACGTGCACACAATTAAAAGATTTAAAAAGGAAATTGGGTTTGAGAATGTTAAATCAGGCTGCTGAAAAGCTGGCAGTAAAAAGTACACTAAGTAAATTTAAATACTCTGACACTGGTTTAGCGAAGCACACATAGTGGATAACAGTCTTTGTCACAGATGCAGACTTCTATGCTGACAGGAGACTCAGCACTATAACGCACAGTGTTTACATAATCTGAGGATGTTGCCTGAACAGACACACTGGTGTAATACTGTCTGTCTGGGGCTCCAGTCTTTTTAATGGCCTGACCAGTGGAAATAGCTGACTAAATATTGGCTAAGTTGTTATGGCTGGCTCAGGGAAGCCATGACAGACAAACATTAGGTAACAGTGGTTAAGCACCTTCAATTTAAGGTATTAAGACAGAGGTAACATAACACAAGCATAATGATCCGCATTTAAAATAATCTTTATGCAGCAGGCTACCAGCTATGTTTTTGCAAATGAACAGACCATGAATTACTCTACTTTATTCTTCTAGTCCACAAATAGGGGAGTAATCAAGTACAGCATCTGCTACAAATAGCCGTGCAAATGAGAGTTTAGGGCTGATTAAGTGTCTGACTAGAGCAACGGTTGAAACAAAAGCCATGGAGTTTTTTCGACTGAGTACATTGCAGTCCGGTACCTTAAGGTCATCCAAGTAAGGTTATACGAACAGAGCTCTTGGAAAAGAAATTTGCTGCATGGCTCTGGAGGAACAGCAAACGTTATAAAGTTTTCCTTTTGAGACAATTCGATCGACAGGCACCCTATTGTTCCACAGTGAAACCGACTGCCAGTGCTGTGAAGGAAAAGCACGAGTAATAAAAAGTTTCATTTGATTGCTGTTGCTGGATGAATGTAACTTTTGAGTAGTTTCAGCAGGCGTTTTATGTCACGGCATCAGGTCCTCGGGAATGACATGCGACATTTACAACAACCTGTCAAATGGACAGTAATTATGGCAACGAGCTCCGCCGCTCGCCGGAAATTAAACACTTGACGCAGCATTCATGTGCAGGAAGCCGGTGGCATTTCACTAGTAAACACTTCGCACTTCAGAAACTTTTCAAAGGAAAAGTGCAGAGATGAAACTCTGTCCCTGACATCTGCCTGTTCAACTAACCAAATTCAAACCTCTTTCCTGATCCTAGCTGCAATGACGAAGAGGCAGAGCTAAAAGGACCTGACTTTGCATGTTCAGAAATGATTCCCAAGCTAAACTTCCAAACTAAACATGCATGTCCAAAGCGGGATTGGAAGACTGTTCTTATGAGGTAGTCTGAAGGAACGAGACAAAAAAGCTTGCAGACACTCAGCCAAATTATGAGCTCAACACTGGCCTCTGAAAGCAGTCTGTGCTGAATGGGGAACTAAGTGTATACATGTGTTTGTTCAGAAGCGTGTGGTAATTAAGCTTGTCTCGTTTTCTGATGTGGTCCAGGAAATGCCTCACTGTTCCACTCGAGCCACGTTTAGGTTATACTAGTAAACATTTTGTATCCAGATTTCTCCGAGCTGTAAGACCCGTGGTGTAAGAGTCTTATAAAATCTTTCCGAAGGCATCTACTCATTACTGTAACTATAAAGCATGAAATCACATTACATCAGTGTGAGCTGTTGAATCCAATAAATTAAAGAAGAATACGGCCGTTTCTAAGCCAGTAGCTCATCTGTAGGACTTTGTCGTATAAAAGTATTATTTAAGTCTTGAGCAGACATGGGTTCTCCCGGTCGTTTTTTGCGGTTCCTTTGGTTTTCTCCTGTGAAATTTGGGTCCGTCTTTGGAGCGAGGGCAAAGAGCATGCTTTAATGTGGAAAATATTACCGGGGGTGGAAGAACATGGGAAACAATAACAGTAAGAGGATTCCTCCTCTTCCATCCTCTGGGCTGCGTGATTAGGAGATATGCTTTCGTCTGCAATTTTACCTCACCACAGCAAACCGCTTGGCCCCCATCCTCCGCTACTCTTTTTCCATCTTCCTCTAAAGTGGGCTTTTGTATTGGCCCGCACATTATGCAGAAAAGCAGTAACAGCAAAGAAAAACCCTCAGGTAATGGTTATATTAGTCAGTACTAAACTAAACTGTGCTCACCCAGACCATTTAACACGTTCATTGAACTTTGTGCTTTCAGGTGACTCTTTTACCTCCTACCAGCAGAGTCCTAATAGATGACACTGACTTGTCATGAGGTTTCATTGCCCTGTGTGGAAAGCTTCCCATGTTCAATCGAATACTTGCACTTCACACATGGAGAAGTCATCAAAACAAGTGGAGCAAGTAGTGCTTCCTTCAAAGCGAAATGACTCCCTTCTGTTTTTGACATTGAGAGAGCCAAAGCTTTCCGGCTACTGATTAACTACTGTTTTCACGGAGGAAACCATAACAAATGATTTGTACGCTGTCTAACAAAAAATCACCACGGGGACAGTAAACAGAAAATTGAATCCACTTTTACTTCCTGCTGGGTTGTATTGCGGAAAATACCTCGTGGAAAGGTAAGGCTACTGAGAAATGAAAATATGTACAAATCAGCGCCAAGCCAAATACTCTTATGCTTGATGCCTTTACATAATTACTGAATAGTTTGAATGCTTGAATGCCACAGTCAAGGTCCTAATCGAATTAAAGAGTGGTGATTTGTGATGAAAACCTGAAAGCAAAGGGATGCAGTAAAACTTGCAAGAGTGCAAGCAGACCTGCTTCAATGAAAGTACTCAAAAAAAGTGCAAGAAAAGTCTGCACACACAGCTGATTATCTGAGTCACTGTCACAACAGGGGATGATAACTGTACGGTTTTTGCATGTGAGTTCTGCTCAGAGGGAAATTCAGTCACATATTAAGCTCTTAAGTGCTGAGTATAGAAAACTGTCAGGTCACAGAGGCCGATTGTGTAAGTTCTATGATTTGACAGTGTTTAAAGAAATTTGAGTAAAATAGTTTGCCCCATTCATGTTTTTACCGCTCAAAGCATTTCGCACTACGATCCATATTCACCCAAGGATACTTCAACAACAAGGAGGAGCTCCGGGGATCAAACCGCCAACCTTTTGATTAGTTGACTATTCGGTTGCACCTCTTGAGCCACATTTCTATATGAAAGGTGTCTGTTACTACAAAAGTCAGTATTTGGGGGGAAAATGCTTACTTACCTCGTGGTGGGGGGACATGACCCCAACTGATCAAGGTGGATGGCGCACCCCGAATCTGGTTCTTACAAAGGTTTCTTTCATTTAAAAGGATGTTTTTCCTCATGATTGAGGTGCTGGCTCATGGGCAAACTGTTGGGTTTCTCTCTGTGGTACCTTTTCCTGGTTCAGAGTCGACTTTTGGGGGAGGTGACTATGCTTTAAACCATAACCAGTCTCCACACAGACAAGGCAATAATTTTCTGTTACTCTATTAGATAGAAATGTCTTTCTGTAGTTTTTGAAAATTTTATAAACAAATGCTTATCGTGCGTGAATAAATTGAACAAATAAACGAAATTTCATGTGCAAGAAAAGATGGTCTTTTTTCTAATGTAATTAAGTGCAGTTTTAACCTTATTAACTAATTAATTAAAAAGAAATTTGAGCATTGCTTTATTTTACTGTAATGATTGTAGTGTATATATGTGTATGTACCCTATCTCCCTTTGATGAGTGGCTCAATTTGAACAAAACTTTGCACATCGTCATAATTACAGTGACGATGTATCTTATGTCCATTTTATGTCCATAAATATGTCTTATGTCCATTTCGTCATCAACCTGATACTTCAGTGTCCTGCACTCTGTTTACAAAAGTAACTGTTAGCAGACAAACAGGAATCTTTCACACAAACTACAGGTGATCGTGACAATCGGCCGCTTCCATCAACCTCCCGCCTCCTGGTGAGGAAATACACATTTCTCCCTAGCAACTGGAGGTTGCCAGGAAGTGCTGACCATTGTTTAATCAACAGAAGAACGAATGAGATTGCAACATGTGGTTAAAAATGAACAGTTTCCTTTTGTTGCTTCCCCCTCAGATGTCACTGTAATCTGTGCAACTCTTTCTAATGGAAGATCCACAGCCAGCCAATTTTTTAATGCTGTGTTTATGTCAAACCCATCAAACTGCTACATCTGATATTATTATATCACCATCTTATGATTGCCAGGTATTAGCATTCAGGCAGTCCAGCAATAGATGTGATGTTAAATTGCATCTAATGTTACAAAAAAAGCTAAATAATGTGTAAATGGAGGAGGTCAGGCATTAAATCCACTATTTATTCACATATTATTCAAAACAAATACAAACTTGAAATCTAAATTACACTTTTGCTACCATTATGTGTAAATTTTTTATCTTGAATGTTTAATGCATAATTACTCTATTTTTATAGTAAGAGTTGGCATTTTGGAATTTACATTTTACAACATTTAGTGCTGGTATTTAACATTCTTTCCTGATTTCACAAGCTGTCAAGGCTAACTAATGGCGACATTAATCCTGGCTGGTAGACTTTGTTAAAGACCTTCTTATTTGGGTATCAGGTTTAGATTCAGGTCATTATCCTTCAGCACTCAGAAGGTTTCACATATGTTGAATGCAACAACTGTTCTGAAGACGGCTGGTGGTCGAACGCTTTACTGAGACTTTTTTCATTTGTTATGCAAGTTCAAACTTTAAAAGGCTTGATGATAAAATAATTCATAAAAAGCATCTACTAAGTTTTAATTAGCAGTGCTTTAGAGCTCATTAGTAGCACAGCTAATTAGCCTCGTAGATTTAAATTTAGTAGGTTAGCAAGAACTTAATACTCACAGCAGTGTTCACGTTTTTACGAGAATCACACAAACACACATGTACTCTACTGAAGGAATGGAAAAGGCCACGCTTGACTGAATTTAGTCACATAAACCGGAGTACATATACTTTGGGACTTTCAGGTCAACGGCTTTCATTTGGAAATCTCGTCATTAAGGCTGAAGTTTACGATACAAAGCAAAGAAGAATAAAAATAACAATAAAAGCCATAATCCAAGAATAATGCTGCATTTTTGTGCTTTGCTTGTTCATTATTTCAGATTTTGTTAGGAAAAAAAGTCAAATGACGAATGTTGTTCAATATTCATCATCATCAAACTGATCAAAATGAATTCAAGATATTCAGCTTACAGCTGCCTTTGATTTGTGGGATGACAATAAATGTGTATGTGTAGTTGATGCAAACATCTATGCTTAAGTCTGGATCTGTTTCCTCCCGTTTTAAAAAAATACATTTGTATATCAGGTCTAATTTTTAATGTTTCTGTAATTAATTTTTTCTCTAATTTTGTCTAAATGTAATAGTCTACTTATAATGTCTTCTTTTAGTTTTGTTGGACTCTCTTGTCTACTAGCTTTTCAAACTTTTATCACCAGCCTGTTTAGAATAGGAGAACACAATTATTAAATCAGCCTGAGCCTGGTTCTGCCGGAGGTTTCTTCCTGTTAAAAGGGAGTTTTTCCTTCCCACTGTCGCCAAAGTGCTTGCTCATAGGGGGTCATATGATTGTTGGGTTTTTCTCTGTATCTATGAAGCGCCTTGAGGCGACTTTTGTTGTGATTTGGCGCTATATAAATAAAATTGAATTGAATTGAATTGAATGGCCTGACCAATATTTTTATTGTTATTCATTAATTCAAATGTAATATTTTTATTTACTCATCGCATGTAAGCATGTCAAACCTGAAGCCTACTATGTCACAAACTGAGTTCATCTGCAGCTCGAGTGAACGAGCTGCCCTGTGTTTGAAAGGTGATGCCAAAATTTTGACTTGCAAATGTATAGTTTAGTATACATTATAATGATAGTATCAGTATAAAATGCTGGTTTTCCATCTACTTACTAACACCAATAACTGGTAACTGATGATCATCATTGTGCAGCATGAAGGTGTAGAAAGCCTGATACTGTTCCTGAAAGTGGAGTGACAATCAAATATTTGGACAAACACATACATGTAAACATATGTGTAACATCTCTTTGTCATAAAAGCAGCATTATTTATGAAGTGGTATTAAAAACAAAACTTCCAACTGTTTTTTGCACAAAGGACATTATTAATAAGAACTTCTCTGACAGAGTGGAGGCTGCAAATTTTCAACAAAGTTCCTTACATTGGAATATGCCCATAAACTCCATAAATTCCTGACTTCTTTGACATAATGTCTCCCTAGTGCTGCTACTAATGTGTTAGGCAGTATAGCATAGTTGCAGTTGAGTTTTAAAGGCACCCCCAGGCCTCCTGGGGTTTGGGGGTGGCCCTGCTATCATCAGTATTTCCATAAACAGTAATGAAATGAGCTATGGGCCATGCTGCGGAAAGGTGCCTTTCCAATCTTTCCTCATGCTGCTTTTCATCCAGAACTTCAGCCATTAAATCTAGTGGACCTGAACCTAAAAATATAGCAGCAGAATACAGTTTTCACAAATAAAGGAGGCAAAACTAGAGGAAACTAGAAGGAATCAGACAATAATTCAAGGATTTATCGAGCTTATTCAAAGAAACGTGTCCTATAAATGTTCAGTAAGACTGGAAAGAGACAAAAAGATAACATTTAAACAGTGATCAATGCAACAGTGGAAAAAAACTGTCAAAAGTCCAGATATACTTGTTTCTAATCTTGTCCATCTCTCACAGTGAAAATCTAAACATCTTTAACTCTGCCATCTCCAGGTCTGTGTTTTCATCAGTGCTACTGTCTCCAAACCATTGCAAACTTTCCCTTTAAATACTGTTGCCATTCTTTACCAATCACCCCTGACGTGGGTGTTTAAACTCGTCCATGTTCACTACCTTTACTCCTGGCAGCTTCACGGTTACACCTGTCTAGCTCTCATTCACGCAAACATATTTTGTCTTGCTTCTACTGTTTTTATTCCTCTTCCCTTTAGAGAATACCTCCTGCTCTCCAGGCTCTCTTCCACCTGCTCCCTACGCTCACTGCACATCATAATGTCGTCTGCAAACATCATAGTCCACAGAGAGTTCTGCCTGACCTCAACATGCCTCCCCATTTTCCTTTGCCAATAGTAGCACAGTTTCCACTTGCACCCTGTTGTCCAACAGTAGAGACAGTAGTTGTTAACCCGGGCTCTGTCCAATTGGTCATGGAAATTTCATTTTTTATGATCCACATGTTTGATTTGGCCACGATTTTTCACCAGATGCCCTTTCTGACACAGCCCTCCCTATTTACCCAGGCATGGGACCGGCACTATAAGAGTGCACTGGGTTGTAGGCCTCTAATGGCTGATTTAATTGCTAATACACCCACAGACACACACATATATATACTGTATGTAGTGATTATGTAGTATACTATTTGCTCTACCAGGTGAGTTTTAGGGGACATTCTGTTTAATTGTGGAAATAATGGTCATCAAGCTGAAAAACTAGGTCAAATATGCTGCTGACATAACTCACACAGAGACTTACCAATTTCATTGTGAGCTGTGAAATCTGAACTGCACCACAGCCAGCCGGCACTAATGACAGAGCTATATGTGTTATGCGTGAAACACATTCCCATGTCTAGATTTTGACAGGCCACCGGGATGGCCTATTAAAACTTATCCATGTACAACACCCGTAGAAAACAAGTGGGATTGCTTTTCACCTGTACATTAGGTCACACTTAATTATATTTTCAACTAGATCTTTAGTTGTTGTCCTGCTCTGCATCCATGGATCCCAAGGCACAGCACCTGCAAAAGCCTTTACCTGAGTGCTCCTTTGGATTCTTTCCAAGTGATGTAAGGAAGACCAGACTTGTCTGGAAAGCACACAACAAATCTTTAATGCTCTCGAAAAATACATACGGTAACATCAATCTTTAAATTCAATGTCATGAGACAAGATGTATTTATAGCTTATTGAGATTATTTAGGGTTAAGAAACAGGGAAAAAGGTGAACATCAGGCAAAGTTAGTAACTTCTGAATTCCTGAAGTTTGGTCACAAGCTGCACATGTGGACAGATCTCTTAATGTTATTAGCAGTAAACGCATTGTTAGACCGTTACACCGTTAAATCGCTGCATGAATAACGTTGAGTGAATTTCAGACGGGGCCACACAGGTTGCTCATTCCTTCAACGTCAGAATAATGAAGTCTGAATGAAATCCTGTTCCTCTGAATTCTCACACGTTGAATATTTACTAGTCTCATTTGGCGGTTTTGTGCAACAGTTGGGGTGAGCTCGACAAAATCCTGAGCCAGTCCCATTCTTTCCACTCAGATCATAAAACTCAAAGTTTTCCTCCCAACAGAATGGTCCTTGTAGGTCCAACCACAGGGAACAGTAAGCCCTACACAGCAAGGCCATGAAATAATTACGCAAACTCTTTCCATACCACATCATATTTATGAAAATATGAATATTTATGTTTTAATAGCTTTGTTGGAGTGCCATCTCATTAGAGCGGAGAGATGTGTCAAAAAAGGCTGTTACAGCAGCAGCTTCCAAAGGCGAAATCACAGCTCTAATAGGCTTGTCAATCAAACACTGATAACAAAGAAGCAACAAGCCGCGGGTGACAAGGTCGATGAAGGTCACCACAGACCCATCCGTCATGCCAGGCAGACAGGGAGAAAAGCTGGCCTGTACAAGACTGCGTTTAAACAAAGGTCGCTATGGAGACACATCTGCTACGGACGTACACTAACTGCCAAGATACAAATCAGTGACTTAAATCATCTGATTTGCAAAAAAATACAGATACATGAAAACATTATAACATTTTGTCAAGGATGAAAGTAAATGGGACAACTACCTGAAGTACATTTTATGTTTGACTAATAAACTGCTGACTTCAGAATCCATTAATGAAAGTGCACTAGAAACGTCTTCCTGTGAAGATTTAGTTTAGGGTCATTAATATCTAAGGTTTAAAATTTGAACCAAACAGCAACCCTGAAACTGAACAATCAAGAAGACAATTTAACTATAAGTTTAACAACCTGGTTGATATCCATTAAAAGATACAGGAGCATTTCCCCATGAATACAATGCCCCTAACAGCTTCGTAAGTCTTTTCTGCTTTATTTATAATTCCTAACCTCTCATGCAGAGCAGCCTGGCAGAGCTGGTACGGACCATTTCGTTTTTCAAATTCCTCAAAGAATTTTCTCCATTAAAGTTGAAATATCTGGTTCCTGTAGAAATATAGTCTTTTGTTCAAATCCTCATGGGGGCTCAGAGTCATACTTGTGGTATTTTCCTAAATAAATACCAAATTGTGGTAATTTGTTTAATCAAATTCATTCTGGTTATATATCTGCACTTTCACTACATATTAAAGAATACATGGCCTTAATAGTAATTTGTAACTATTTTAACCAAACAAACAAACATGCTTTTGTCTTCCTGTGTATTTGTACTACGATCAGCTGATTTCAGTTTGCGGAGGAGGAAAATGGCAGAGTGAGCTACGTCTTCTGAGGAGGTGATATATGGACATTACTTTTATTTTTATCCCACAAAAAGACAAGAGCGTGATGTTAAAATGAAACCTGCATCCAGGACATAAACAACCACATTATAGTGCTAACAGAACTTGGACTCTATCCAACTTTTTGCACAGACAGCATGCTAACACAAAGCTAGCCAAGAAGCCAGAGCTATTTTAATGCTGACTGCATGCCGACCACAACCCAGCAGCCAGAGCTGATCGTCAACAGATAATAAAGGAAGTGATGAGCAGTCAGGCTGCAGCCGCCATTTCTGCCTGTTCGTGTTTCTAAAATAATCACTGATGCGATTGCTTTGAAGCCTCTTTGGGCTGATTGCGTGGCTTCATGTTTATATGTTCAAAGCAAAGGAAAGATTGCATGTGTGTACTCTTTAGGATAAAGTCCCTAAAGGAATAAAGCCTCAGATTTATATCACTTTGTTAATAATTACTAATGAATTACTTGACAGTACATTTGAGGTCATTTTATGGAGTGAAGAGAAAGAAATGTAAAGAGTAGTGTAACAAATTACTGTTTCCGGCAAGTAATTAAGTAACATACTGCATTACTTTTAACAAATCTTACGAGTAATGGGTAATGCATTACCCTTTTTTGAGTAATGACCCTAACACTGTCTTCACAATATTATGAATCCTCTGTAACATTATGTGCTTCCCTTATTTGTATTAATTTCTCCTTCCTCTGATAATGTCTCTGAGCCAGCAGTTAGACATCAGACACCCCGTTTTATGTGGGCGTATACAGAGCCTGAAGCAGAAGCTAGGGTTTAACAGAGAAAACTAATTATACACAATTGTACTAACGAGGGTTTTAAGTGTTTTCAGGCAAGCTAAAACTAAGAAAGCCTGACAATCTTGAACTTTCTTTGCATTATACCCCCCAAGAAAGCCTTCAAGTACACAACAGTTTCTTTAAACTATTACTTTCACAGAATGAAATACTCCTTGAAAAAAAAGGTCATTTATTGATTTTAATAATGTAGTCTTTGCCACCTTACCACCTTTTTTTTATATCTAATTCAAAACAATCTGTCGTATTAGTGCCGAGACGGATTTTTACGCACCATGCGTTTACGTTCCCTAGTGCATGCAACAAGGGGACAAGCCCAGGCATGTCTGAGAGCAAGAGCACGTCTGCTTCCTAAAAACGGAACTACTTTAACAACCTCCAATAAAGTACTTCCAAGTAAAGTGCAGGATGCTTTCACAACTTGAGGCAAAAACCCGACATTGAGTACAAACAGGCTATAAAGGTGACGTGTGACCCAAATCTAAATAAATGAGTTAGTCATAGATTTTTTTCCTATATCATGAGAAATATTCTAGGTCACCCAGAGTACATAAATGGTACACAGTAGTAATAATACAGTACACACTCTGTTAGTTCTAATGTTTTAGATATATTAAAATGTAATAACAAATGATCTGGTCATTAGTCGGTGGAAAAATTAAGAAAAAATGTCATAAGTGTGTCATTATGTGTCAATGACCCTCTACTAGACTTTACAGGCCTCAGTTAAATGTTACATTTCATCACAGTACAGTTAGAAAAGGACCAAACAACTTATTTAGAAGAGCTATTGTGAGAAAGCCTCTTCTCTCTAAAATGAACATAGCAGCACAGGCTCAGTTAACAAAGCTGCATCTGCACAAAGGCTTCTGTAGCGATGTTTTCTGAACCGACCAGAGCAAAGTGGAGTTGTTTGGTCACATGTTTGGTCAACGTGTACTTTTATACTTTTGTATTTAATAGTGTCTCACTGACCCACTGATGTTAAACTCTTAAAGTCTGAATTGATTCCACAGCATGTTATGTTGTATGAGTGCAGCGATAAGATTTAATTGCCTTCAGAGTTACTAAAAAGGAGGGGAAAACATGATGTCATGCTTTTCCTCCCAGTTCTCAAGGGAAACCGCTGTTGATGAAACATCAGCTCATGGAAAAAAAAAGGAAAAACATGTCTATTGATGTAATCCTAAAGCTCTGTTTTATTGAAAACTGTAGCACTTGTATTTTGGCCAGTAATATTTCTATCAAAGTAGAGGACTACAGTTCTCTTTCAATAAGCTTTCATAATCAACCACATCAACGTTCAAGTCAGGACAACGCAAATCTTTTAAATACAATATTTGAAACACATGGGGACTAGAATAGTTTGCTTATATGAAAAAGCTGTTTTTAGCTGTTTCTTTCTATTTCCTCTTATGTGTGTGGACATGTGTTCAGAGTTGCTGCAGGAATATGTCAAAGAGAAGAAGACGCTACATTTTTTATCTTAAACAGATCCAAAATGTTCTATACAGCAGTTCATTTCGCTTCAATTCAATGTTATTTATATAGCACATCACAACAGCAGTCACCTCAAGGAGCTTTATATTGTAAAGTAGAGATACTGTAATAATACAGCAGCAATTGGCGACAGTGGGAAGGAAAAACTCTCTTTTAGCAGAAAGAAACCTCCAGCTCAACCAGGCTCTGGGAGGGGCTTTGTCAAAAAGGAAAGCTTTGAGCTTAATTTAAAAGCAGACAGTGTGTCTGTCTCCCAAATGCAGCCTGGGAGTTTGTTCCACTGAAAGCTGAAGGCTGCCTCCTATTTTACTTTTACATTATAGGAACCACAAGTAAGCCTGCTCGCTGTAAGTACAATGCTCTGTTGGGGTTATATGACACTATACGGCCAATAAGATAAGATGGGGCCTAAGTATTCAAGACCATGTATGTGGGGAGCAGGATTTTAAATTAGATTTACAGGGAGCCAATGAGGAGAAATTAATATGGGAGAAAAATGCTCTCACTTTCACTCTTTTCATCAAATGATGACTTTACAGGGAGCTTTTAGGACAACCTGATAAGAATAACAAAAGAAGTAATACATCATCTAGGTTTTGAGCTTTTAAGCATCACTGATGCAAGAAAGCATATTTGTTTGACATGCACATCCTGCTACATCTGTTAACCTATTTACAACATTCACCGAATGTCAGCAAAAAGAACCAGAAAAACTTACCTTTAAATCAAGAAATAGACACTGTTAAACTCGACTCCATTTCTAGTAATAACAGGAACTTTCCTGCTGCAAAACCTGCAAAACCCCAAACGATGTACTGGCAAGCAACCAGGCTCTCAAATTATTAACTCATTCACCAACATAGGAGGCCATCTGTGAAACATTTCCAAACTGAAGATCCTTTCCACACTCTCTCCCATGTGGTAGCAGCTTTAAAATGCATTGATTGGTCACCATTTCAGCATGGGTGCAACATTTTCCCACTGACTTCAGTGTTCCTCCCACCTGCTAGAGATTAGAGATGGAAAGAGACCTAATCACTGCACCAACACGGTGGTTTTGGATGAGATTCAACAATGAGTCAGGCAAAAACGCTGAAAGCACTGTCATTCATGTGCTGACCACATTCAGCTGCAGCTGTCATATAAGACAGGGAAGAAAACAAGGAGGGCATTAGAAAAAATGCCAGTGTAACATGTGATCCATGAGATCTAAGTGGAATCACAGTTTCTTTGATCACAAATCCCTTTAAGGGATTATTTTGTCAAATGAGTGACTACTCCATCAGTCTGCCTTAATCCAGGATGTTGCTGGTCCAGTATCTTTTGCCAGCAACTTTGCTCCACAAACGCAGTTTTACATTCCCACTGTGTCCTCAGGAGGAACATTTAGACTGTTCTATTCACTTTAGGAAGAAACTGAAATCAACATCTGTCAGCCTGTAAACACTGAACCACACGTGATCTGTGCAAAGAAACCGACAGAAGAATGTGAAGCGAATATATCAACAGTACCATGCTGCTTATTGTGGTGATGAGGTTAACCATTACACATATTCAAATATTTGTTGTCTTTTGCTTGATTTCTTTCTCTGTTTCTCATTGTACTTTCAGCACGCAGCCGTTTGCAGTAATTTCTTTTTATTAACTGCAAAAATGCATGAAACATGAGCAAGGTTCAACAGTGCCTGATGTGCATAGCTTTTTTCCTTTCTTGCTAGAAGTTATTTAATAGTGCACTGAAACATTTCCGAAAACTGAGGTATGACTTTTTTATGATTGGCCTATTCCTCGGAGAGAATGAAAACCGTACAACAGCCTTGATTTCAGAGGTGTATTCAATCTGCAGGCTTAAAAGGAACTTATATAACCAAATAACACAATGGAAAATGCTGATTTTAGAATACACAATTACTGGAACAGCTGCATACATAGTTAAGAACAAAAAAAAGGGGAGGGGGGGGGGGGTCATATAACTGTAAGACCTCAGCTATTAACTTGAACACCACTTGTGGCCCCTTTATTTAGCATGAGTGGATTTGGACATGTCCAATAATGGAGATGTCTGCTGCTTCTGCTACTTAACTCTCAAATTAAAGCTATGTTGCAGAAACTTCATGAATTTCTTCCCCATTCTTTCCTTTTTATATGCATCCCAACACTTTTACAGGTTCGTTAACGCGCATAAAAGGTAGTCGCCATCTGCAACATATTTAAGGTTTATGTTCCAGAAGGGAGAATGAGATATCCCATAAAACAAACCCAGCAGCAGAACTGACAACTTTAGACAACACAGAGTCAGAAAAACACAATGATGTTTGCACATATACTATTTAATTATTCAAAGCATGACAAAATGAATACTTAGAGTAGTGATACCATCTTTTTATTCACTAAGGTATAAAAAAGGCTCGAAGCCAGTTAAAAGAAGATGATTGACAATGAAGCCCATCTGCAAGTTTAGAGATGCAGCAATTTGTGAGTCATAAATCACTATAAGTCAGTTTTGGCTTTGCTGACTGCTGCTGACCTGTCATTAGATAGGATGTGATCACCTCACTGTCACATTATCTAATGCTAAAAAACTGAATATTGGCCAGATTAACAGTTAGCAAGTCTTTGTAATACAAGCTGGTTTGAAACAATTTAAACAGCTGACTACAGTTTTAAGAAGAAGAAGAAATTAGATTAAGAGCAGCAAGAGAGGGATAAATTCCTCTGTTGTTATGGCATTGTATGTGTTTCTATGATACGTCCTTGCTTTGAATAGAAAATTATGAAATGGCAAAAATCTTAGTAGAGACAGGAATCCCACATTACCGGCAGGGCAAAATGCAAAACAGGAAGACAACACAAGAACAACAGACAACCAGCCACATGAGACCAATTGAGGAATTTGTAGATTGCTGGCAGCGCTCTCCACACGCACATCATCGTGTTTTTCATGTCGTCTTGTTCAGCCCCGTATGATTGATACACTCCTGAAGTTAATTCATTTTTACTATCTCTGAGCAGCATCACAATGCAGGAATCCAGCCTGCTTCAAACACGTCATGTCCACGATGTGAAGCAGACCTGGCTTTAGTCAAACACCTGGATCTGCTTCCCATCCGTCAGGCTGTTTCTCAGGACGGGCGCTCATTCACGCACAGTTAGGATGTGATCAGTCTGACGTCCCTGCTGTCCAACACCAGGAGAACCGTGCAATCCAAGCCAGAAATAGTGGTGGTGGTAGTGGTGGTGGTGAACCAGTAGCCAGGGGGCAGGGGTTGGAAATCTGAGTAGAGTGTGTGTGAGTGTGTAGCTTGTGTTGTGCGTGATTGTGAATCTCTTCTGTGCCATGGGGGGAGGGGTAGAAGACAGAAGGCTTTTGCTTTAAAAAAAGAATGTGTTCATTTAAGTGTGTGTGTGTGTGGAGGGTGGGGGTGCGGGGCTCTGACTACTGAAACTACTACAAGATTTTTCATCATTTAAAAGCACAGAGGAGAGAGAGAGAGAGAGAGAGAGAGAGAGAGAGAGAGAGAGAGAGAGAGCGGGTGGGTGAGAGAGAGAGAGGTGCAGTGGAGAGAGACAGCCTCTTAGAGCTGTGAGACAGAAGTGATGGATTCAGCCCACAGGAAAGTGACAGTCCTCTCCTAACGGGCTGCGGGCAGCACACAACCTGCCTCAGACTCTCACTGTTGATCAGGAAACTACCTCTGCCACCTGGCTGACGTTACCAGCTGTCCCTTTTTTCTCTTCACAACTTTTTTTTTTTTGTTAAAGTGGATCTGGGAGCAATCTCCTTAATGTTTGAAGATTAGTTTCAACTTGACGTTCTGTTTGGCTACTGACAGTTTCTTTTTTTAACAATTACAACAATAGGCTTTGAAACGCCACCTTTTCACCGGTGGAGTGGACTAAGGTGAGAAAAGGCTGAGTAACTATAGACAGCCAGAGCGCAGAGAGGACTACGCGGGGGTGCAGGTTTCACCCTTGGGATGACGTTCAACCATAAGAAACTTCAGACAAGTCTGGCAGGAGGGCAAAGGAACTGAAGGAGCCTCACCAGTATAGTGCAATTATCTCGTAAGCATGATGTAACCTTGTCATGAATCTGCAGTTACCTTATGATCTGGTTTATTTCAACAGGGTGTTGCATTCATTCAAAAATGACTTTACTCGTTTTTAGTATCTTGAGGTAGCGAGTTGTGAGTAGACTCGGTCTCAATAACTAGTTCTAGTAGTGTGGTTAAGCTCACTTTGCAACAGCAGGCTGAAGTCAGACTTCTGTACTTGGTTTAATGATTTCTGCCTAATCCTGAATTCAGCAGTCATCATGCAGCATCCGTCATCTGACTCACTGCTTGTAGCCAAAAGGTAATTATGCTTTATGGTGACTAACTGGACTGATGCTGACTATGACAGATTTGGCCAAGGGGAGGTTAATTCAGCACAGGGGGATGCTGGTGAGTGAGCCTCTATAGTGAAGTGCCTCTTTATTACTCATTAGGAAAAAAAAAACTCTGTGTTTTCAAAACACAGAGCTCTTAAAGTTTAAAATGAAGGGACATGCCCTGTACGTGTTATATGTATGAAGAGCTCTTTATGATGGTGCCGGACACAAGACTTCTTTTTATTATCTATAAATAACTGCTCATTTATAAAGAGGGGGGAGAAAAAAAGGGACAACTTTACTATGTTAAGCACACTGCAGCTTCAGGATGTTCCCCTGGACTCAAGAGGACAGGGAAGCAGGCGGTTGAATCTAGTCTTTGTTTCTGTTGCCAGGGTGGTGTTTGGATAAGGGGGCTTTGAGGTAGAATGCTGGAACTTATCGAAACAATTCCCAAGACCCCCTGCCTCCCCGTCTGAAATCACAAGAGAGAAAAAAAAAAGAGCATTGAGTGGAACAAAACCTACATTCAAAAAAAACAACTTTATCTCCGCTTTTCAATAGACAGTGGAAATTACAAAAATAACCCCAGTTACCAAGCTGGTAACTGGGGTTAATCATGCCTCAAATGACATGTTACACGCTCATAAGGATTACATGCTTGAGGAAAGAATGAGGTTCGCCTCAAGGTAAAGCAATAGTGCAGATTACCATGAGCAGATTGAATTTGACTCTGATCCAACACTTATTGGGTGTCATGCAGGAGACTGCCAGTTCTCAGCAGCGGTGGCGCTAATTTGAACATGCAGCACAAAGCCACGCGGCAAAGTGTCCGCTTCTTTTTTGGCAACTGGCAAATGAGATGCTGTGTAGCCGTGTTGTGATCTCCTGTTGAGGGTGATGATGGTGTGATTGTGATGCATTCACACAGAAAGTAGGACAATGAATGAAGTGGGTCAGCAGCTATGGAGCATCTTACAGGTAGATGACGAGGGGCGGGGGGTGGGGGCGTAGTAGTGGTCCTCCATCTACAGGGTCCGGCGCTCTCGGTTCCGCCACTGCCACTGACTCTCGGTGTGAGTATGGCGGCTCGCTCTAATGAGGTGATGAAGAATGTTTGGAATGCCATGCTCAGTCTGAAATGAGAGGGGCTGGGGTGAGAGGCACGGACCAGCCGGAGCAAGGCAGCCCACCTTCTAATTAATATGTGCTGAGCATGACCATGGCGCTGGTCAGAGACACAGTGACCTCGCCCCCTTCACCCACCCATCACACTTAATTTAACACGGAGCAAAATCCAGAAAGAGGAGTCGTGTAAACACAGACTTACCACCTGAAAACAGTGAAACCAAAACATGTTGGTGTGAAGCAGACTCGAAAAAATTACCTAAGAGGAGCTGCCAATCATACTGCAACAAGAAGGCTCACTCATTTCATTCGATCATATGCCTTCAGGCCTAGAGCAGAGTATGTATGGATATGGCACTTTTAAGGACCACTCAATAATTGCAGCGTTTGGTGGTCAGTAGCAGTTTGTTTAGGTGGACTGATCTTAGGACTATAAAGTCCACGGGGTTTTAACAGGAAATAAGGAGGTAAAGGCTTTTCCGCTGATCCCCCTGGCAGACTATGGATAAGGTAATAACATGCTGCCTCTGCTGGGGCAGATGAGACTGGCTATTGTCCCCAGGATACTGAACGCCAGCAAGTGTTGTTATTAGAAACACATTAACAGGGGGAAAAACATTCATAGACATGCACAGACTGCATCACACTTGCGAACACACGTTTCACAGCAAGCTGCAAACATTTTCCCCTCAGCTTTGAAGTGTAGAGAAGCCTAGAGCAGGAGATTCCAGGCTAACTACGTCCAAAATGGGAGTCCTCCACAGCAGGGGCAAATCACACGGCATTTCTCTGAGACAGAGCTCATGTTCCGGGGGGGAGAAACCGCAGGAGCCGTGGACAAATACAGTCATCAGCACATTGCAGGACAGGCCCTGAGCTGCTCTATTATCATGCCGCGGGCTTACTTGTAAGCTATTATTAGTCACTTCTTCAGGGTTTGATCTGTAAGACTTTAAGACTATATTTGTCAGACTTGATTAGAAGAATCTCTTTGCATAGTGTGAAAAATATTTTGACACTACAATTTCGGCGTCAATCAGTAATAGCAGAGATGCCCTCACTGAGCCGGGCTTTGTCAGATGGATTAGCTTTTCTGAAAGACAGAAGAGTTTCGTGCTTTATCTAAAGAAGAAACTGTGCACTTATTTTTTTTATTTTTATTTTTTTGCATAGGTGACGAGTGCTTTAAAGTATTCTATTACCAAAGTACCTCTGAGACCTTGTGCTCTTTTGTACTGTAATTTAAAAAGAAAATGTTCTGGCTGAGTAAACGATGACATCAAAAACACAGGTTACATAAGACTAGCATGAACTGTGCAGAAGATCATTTCTATTACTTTTTTTTCCCCCCGGAAGAAAGTGTTTACACATTTGATTCTAGACAGATAAAGCCAGAAGAGTCAAATGTGCCAAGGGTCATGATCTTGGACAGTGCTGCATTTCTCTTCTCCAAGTCTCCAATCTAATGTGCTGGCTACACGCCCGGATTAACAAGACAAAAACATTTCTGCTCTCTTCCCAATTTTGTGCTCACCGTTATATGGTAGATGGTCTTTTACACAAAGATAAGCAATAACAAATGGAAGTCCTGAAGGCAGGCAATCGTTACACAGCCAATTTAGGTTTCTCTGTAATGCTTTATGATTAGGCCGGCCCACTTTGACTCCAAGGAGGTGTTAAACAGGACCCCTCTGTAATCCAATATGCAGCAGCTTTCAATTATGCTGCCCAAGGAGTTACAGGCCTTGTTATCCTTATGCAGGAGTTACATTTACCTCAACAACCAGTAGCACATTCCTCCAGATCTTCAAAAACTCTGAAAACTTATTTTACTAATAATATAAATGAATTCTAGGGGAATAGCTCATATTTTAATTCTCCTGAACCCTTGAGGAAATGCTTAATTACACACAGGAAATATGATTTTAAAGAGATTTTAAACTGAACTTTATCTCAGATTCAATCAAGCAAAGATGAGGATAATATTAGCTGCCTTTATTCATTCATATTCA
This sequence comes from Aulonocara sp. 'chitande type north' Nkhata Bay, assembly GCF_057382095.1. NCBI lineage: Eukaryota > Metazoa > Chordata > Actinopteri > Cichliformes > Cichlidae > Aulonocara > Aulonocara sp. 'chitande type north' Nkhata Bay. The sequence goes on from NC_141355.1 coordinate 14,251,166, forward strand.
TGCTGAATGCTAGGGTAAGCTTTCAGTCTCGCGGTCAAAGCAGAAACAGACGCGTTTAAAGTCTGCAAATTAAGATGAATTTCCTTCATGACTTATGATTAATCGTCTGAATGCAACCAATTTCCCAGTTTTGGTAGGAGCTATATATACACAGAACTGATGCAACATGCTCAATACTTTAAACAGAGCTTTGAATAGCATCATCTGGTGGTGTCTCAAATTTTCCATGAGTTAAGATGTCCAGGCCTGCAGAGTGGAACAGATGCATGTTGGAGTGCGTAAGGGACAAGTGGTGGCAGTCGCTCAAGCGGAGCCGACGCCAGAACGACAAATTAAGCTAAGCGCATGCTCCTACCAGCGACTTAATAAACCAAAGTGATCAGCACATCACTGTTCGGGGCAATGAGGTGTATTAGTAACTATCAAACCACGTGTGCATGTATTGCTTTTGAAGCTCGGACTTCAATTTTAAAAAAACAGGCTCAGCACATTTCGTAAATTACACTTAAAGCCAGAGGCAAAGCAACAGTGTCTGCTCACACCAGCAGTGATATGAACAGCAAAGACACTGAGACACTCAGATTTATGGATTACGCATGAATATAATGCATCTGTGACACTCAGCAGGGCAAGTGAGCCATTTTCTTTCAGTTGACTGTATCTTTGCCAACTTCTGCCCAGCCTACACTGACATGTGTATGCATGCTGCTTCTGTACCTGTTTGTTTCTTGTGGTTAATGAAGACAAAACCAGTGTATCTTGATGAGCAAGCTTTTTCTGGTAATAGACCTATGTTAACATCAAGATTCTCTTGATATTGCAACAAAATAAGGTTTTGGTTTATTCCTATTTGTGCTTTTAAATGTAGAAGTAACAGATTGAGCATAGCTGTGTCTTCTGCTTAACAGTTGATAGTTTCCCCCTAAACATCTCCATGTTTTCCATTTTCTTACTTGCATTCTTTAGAGTTGGACACTAACTCATGGAGCCCCCTTCAGTGGTCCTGCTAGGGCTCCTTCTAGTTTATGGACTAGCCTGTGGAGTCCAGCAGACGTTGGGGAGTCGCTCAGACGGCAGCCGTGGCAGGGGCAGTACCCAAGAATTTGAGAGCAGCGAGGAGGGTCTGGAAAGAGATTTTATCTATGCAGGAAGGAGCAAACGTGCTCCAGCTGACCAGCAGCAGGACAAATGTTCCTACACTTTCATTGTACCTCAACAAAAAGTGACTGGAGCCATCTGTGTCAACTCCAAGGAGCCAGAGGCCATGCTGGAGAACCGGGTCAACAAACAAGAGTTAGAGCTGCTTAATGTGGAACTACAGAAGCAGAAGAGGCAGATCGAGACCCTGCAGCAGTTGGTCGAGGTGGATGGGGGCATCGTCAACGAGGTCAAGCTTCTGAGGAAAGAGAGTCGAAACATGAACTCCAGGGTCACTCAGCTGTACATGCAGCTGCTCCATGAGATCATCAGGAAGAGAGACAATGCGCTAGAACTGGCACAGATGGAGAACAAGATCCTCAACCAAACCTCTGAGATGCAACAGCTCACCAGTCGGTACAAAGATCTCGAGCACAAATACCAGCACTTGGCTTCTTTAGCCACCAACCAGTCGGCTCTCATTGCCGTGTTGGAGGAGCAGTGCCGGAGTCGACCTCCTCCTCGCCATGTTCCCGTGCCCCAGCCCCAGCCGCGGCCTCAGCCTCCACCACAACCCTCACCCCCTATTAACAAGCCCTACCAGCCGCCTGTAATCCCACGCATCAACAACCCAATCAGCAATGAAATCCAGAGTGACCAAAAGTCTCTTCCACCAGTTCTTCCAACAATGCCCACTGGTACGCACAGTCCATCTACCACAGACAAGCCCTCTGGTGAGTCTAACAGTCCAACAGAAAACATTTGTATTTGATGCATTGGTACCAAAACAAACCAGCTGCCATGACAAACAGCATTCGCAAAACAAAGACCGTGTTTGTGAGTGAACCTCTTAATCATTAACACCCATTCTTCGTAGTCACAACAAATTTAAATTTATCCCACACATTCCTAGAGGAGAGAGCTGGCCGTGAGAACAGAAACGCTGTTGTCTTCTGCCTTTTCAGATGCATATCATCAAATTGCCACGATTTAACCCGCATAAAAACACAAGCATGGCTAACTGTGTGCGCCTAAATGGATACCTGGCCCTAAGCCCATTGTCTTTTTGAACATGTGCGTGCAGATTTAAGAATTGATGCGAAGGGCATTTGATGGGATCAGTTGCAGTGAATAGTACACCGCCACTCCTTTTTATTAAAAGACTTTCGTTTTGGTGGAAAAACAGCGGACTATTCCCAGCATTTCCAGTGGGAGCATTTTCCGTTGACATTTCGTGCCACTGCATGCCACTTTTCACCAGGCTGCATGTGAACAGTAGCCTTTGTATGAATTTTTGAAAGGAGGCAAGTAATTTCCTGCCCACGGTCATGCAACTAACACCCCAAAAAGTTATTCAAAACTGTAACAGAAAGCTACACACCACGAAGAAGTAAAGAGAGGAAGACAGGGATTTGAAAGGCAAACAGAAAACATGAGGATGAAGTCTAACAAAAAAGGGAGGGTGTAACTACAAACAGAAAGAGATACCCTGAGTCAATGATGTCATTTGTTCCAGCTGAACCAGGCAAGACTCGGTCATATGTTCCACCGAAGAAGCAGACTTTATCAGGCAGAACAGAGCAAGGGCAGGGCAGGGCAACTTTCTGGCTTGTATCGGCCCAACACAGACATTCCTGAGAGTAAATGGGTGGCTAAGAGTGGACTATGAAACAGATATCATCCACAGTGATTTCTTGAAACCAGAAACATGTGTATAACAACACGTTCTTTGCTTCTTTCTTTCATATGCTTGCTTTTTTTCCTCGTGTAAAACACTGATGGACCTCATCCTCAAACTCCAATGCTCCGTGCGGCCCATAATTGTCTTTCTTTTTGCATTTAAAAACTGTAACACGGGCCAGTTAGCAAACCACTCAAGCATGCAATCTTGAGAACTTAAATACATTTTAACATTTTTGCAGATGAGTGTTTTTACCATATTTGCTATGCTTGGAAGAAATACAGGCACATGTTCAAATTAGGGTAGATACAGCTGCTGAAAAATAATGCAGTTTTGATGCTGCTCAGGCTGTTCTGTGCAGTTTCTTTCCCCTCTGCAATAACATTAACATCTTGGTAATATAAACACACACGGAACTCTAACGTGTTATACATGACTGAAACGTTTTTGCTATTGTTTCATCATTCAGTAGTCAGGATTCCCTTTGCCCTCATGCCAGTGTTTCTTTTGGCTGCGCAATCAGCAGCCATTTCCCTTGTGATAGTAGAAGCCAAAGTCAATTCTACTGTTAAAATGAGCGCCTGTGCAGAAAACTGGGATTCCCTGTGGTAAAGTACAGTAACTCTTTGTGTCACTCTGAGTTTTTCTCTTTTTCTGACTCTCAACCTTTGAGCAAAGACTTGCAACTGAGTGTGTTTTACATGCTGTGTACACATTATGCTTTAATCTTTCTGTCTAGGCCCGTTTAGAGACTGTCTGCAGGCTCTAGAAGACGGACACGCAACCAGTGGCATGTACCTGGTGAAGCCAGAGAATGCCAACCGACTTATGCAAGTGTGGTGTGACCAGAGGCACGACCCAGGCGGCTGGACTGTGATTCAGAGGAGGGTGGACGGCTCTGTCAACTTTTTCAGGAACTGGGAGACGTACAAGGTGCGGCAACTTCACACCAGATCAAGGACTTCATGGTCTGGAGGGAAGCTGGTTACTTATGTAGGGTGTTTTGACACTAACCAGATGTCAGTGACCAATGAATAGGTGACTGTTAAGCTTTCCACGTGTCTAATATAGTCTGATTGCCCCTGCATACGTCATAGCCTAATACCTCAATAATTTCAGCAATGAGGTATTTGTCTCAGTGGTCTTCTGAGACAAATTCACACATACAAAACTATTGGATTGCATTTGGAAGTCATGTTAGTGTGTTGTATTATCATTACTGACATTCTGGAAAAATACTTTTTGAATATTACACCAGAACTACCAGATAAATGGCTATGGAGGGCTGTGGAGAACATTACCACTTACCCAGGGGAACTAATTTCCTCTATCTCTTGAATGGGAAACCTCTTACAGTGGAAGATGGAGTTCATAGGTAAACATTTATAGGCTGTGACTCCTGATTAAATCTTAGCTCAGAGGAACAAAAGAAACTTTTTTGCAAAAAGACCTCTAAACCACACAAGATCTCAAATTGCCTTTGTGCACTCATCAAAAGAAGTGTTTCCACAATTTGAAACACCACAAACCAACTTATAATATGACCAGAGCCAGAAAATAGTGGCGCGCCAGGATCAAGTATGTTGGCTTTCACACTAAATGCACTGTATCCTGCTGCATTCTCAATAACAACATAACAGTGGAAATCTGGAAAACCGACTGAAGCTATAAATTCGACTCAAAGGGTCCATTTATGATAATGTTCCTTGACGATAAACAACCACAAAAAAAAAGAAAAAAAGAAAAGAGAGATAAAATTCACAATTATAACCAGAGCAGGAGCAACGACCCTGAATCATCCCCCGGCCGTCCAATCTAACCATTCAAAGCTTTTCAAACAACATTCAGAAGGGATTTACTAAATGTACTGATAATGGTTTTTTTTCTTAACACTGCACTTCACAGCAAGGTTTTGGCAATATTGACGGCGAGTACTGGCTGGGTCTAGAGAACATCTACTGGCTGACTAACCAGGGAAACTACAAACTGCTGGTCACACTGGAGGACTGGTCTGGCAGAAAGGTGTTTGCGGAGTATGCCAGCTTCAGGGTGGAGTCTGAAGCTGATTTCTACAAGCTGAGGGTAGGCCGCTACCATGGAAATGCTGGAGACTCGCTGACCTGGCACAACGGCAAACAGTTCACAACACTGGACAGAGACCACGATGTGTATACAGGTAAAAATCTGGGTGACGTTCCGGCAGATTAGCTCCAATAATTTCTCCATGTTTATGAGCATAGCTTGACTGTTTCTCATTTATTTTCCACGTTTTTAAGGAAATTGTGCCCATTACCAGAAGGGAGGCTGGTGGTACAACTCTTGTGCCCATTCTAATCTGAATGGAGTTTGGTACAGAGGAGGACACTACCGCAGCCGCTACCAAGATGGAGTCTACTGGGCAGAGTTCAGAGGAGGAGCTTACTCATTAAAGAAAGTAGTCATGATGATCCGTCCAAACCCCAACACCTTCCACTGAGCATCCGAGGAACATATACTATACTGTATGCCTCCCTAAACAAACTATTTACAGGCCATTATTATTCTTTTTTTTTTTCTTTTTTTTTGGGGGGGGGGGGGACCTAGAACCAGGTCAAGGTAAATTGAGATAAAAGTGCAATATCAAACATTAGGGCAATACTCATCTCCATGACAACTTTACACATTTGCTCCCTGCTTTTTCTGAGGTGTGTACATTCTCAGTGTAAAATATGAGACAAATGAAGGCGTGCTCATTGCTCAGAAGTTATTATAGAGACAGGAACCTTAGGTGACCCTTTAGGATGTGAGGGAGTAGCTTTAAGTTAGGGACCCTACAATATATAGAGTTGACACAGGAAATGTATCCAGTGATTTTTTTAAAAAATTTCATTCATTTTTCAAAAGTGCAATTTGTAGAACCAGTTAGATTTATTAACTTGTAATAGAGCCTTGATTTTTTTTTTGGCCAGTTTTTTTTTCTTTTCCAATTTGAAAAACTGCACAGTTCATGTACCCGGCGACATCTCCTCTTTTCCTCTTCTCTCTCTGTCTCTGTCTTGTTTTTTTTTTTTAAACCTTAAACTGTTAGCGAGTACAAAAACCTGATTGACAGTATTTTATGGAACTTTTTTTAAGATCAACGTTTTTTTTATATTCATTTTGAAATCTTGAATAGCTTGAGCAGGTATCATAAAATTTGCTTGTATAAATCAAGCACTGTATTTACTGTATAAATCTCGTGGTTTGTTGATGTCAGCAGATCCAACAAATTGCGTTTGTACATAAGAAATTTGTAAAATAATGTATTAAAAATTGTCATGACACTTGTAATTGCAATAAAATATGTACAGCTTGTGCACGTTTTTGTTATTTGTGCCTCGTGGGTCAGTAACGTCAGCGAGTAGGCACTCAGTAGTCATAATGTACAGTCAACTAGACAAGGTTTTTTCCTTTTTAATGCAACTTTCTATGATTAAGACACTTCTAAAAGCTTAACCATCTCATAGTGTATAATCATCAGATGTTTCTTATTATACTGAAGCATTAAGAATGTGGCTTATAAGATATAACCTAATAATCTGAGCAATATTCATTAGAATAACTGTGTAAAATACTTTGTGTTTTTACTGCGGATAAATGTTCATCTACGTAAAAGGTTTCTAATCAAATTACCCCAATAACTGACTTATAAGTGGAGTATTGCTCTTTTAAACTTCTTCTGAGTCCTGTGCTCACCGTGCCAGTATTTTATGTTCATCATAATTGCTACCTTGCAGCATACAGTGCTTTTCACAAATTTGCTTTTATGATGTCTTTTACTGCAATAACCACATTCTGTTCTGCTTTAATTTGCTCCAAAACAACTCAGCAGCTTACATAACATCATTAAAAAGCTTAAAAACAAGATGCTTCAAACACTGTCGAGAAATAATTTGCATAGGACAAAGAGTTAGCGTACCAAATATGACTAATGCAATGTGACAGGCTCGTAAAATTAATGCATCCAGCAGCCCCTTTACTCTGACAGCAGAAACCACCTTTAGCTCGCTATGTGTCAATGAGATTTCTGGAAAACAAATCAAAAACGACTCAACACTGACATGAACCAAACTCCATTAATGTCATATTTGAGATCAAATTGTAGCTGAAAAGGGTCTGGACAGAACGGAGAGCATTTCAAATCAATTTAAACTAAATTCCTCTGACTGACAGCTTCAAAGATCATCGAAGATTGTCTATTGAGACCGATTATTACGGAGTAAATCTTTGCCACTTGCGGTTTAAATTGCCTCACTTCAAAATTTACCATCTTAGCATTTTTGGGCTGCCAAAGTAAAGATATATGAATATGTGACAGCAGCCAAGACACTTGTTCAACATTAAACTGACAAACGCTGGCTGCTATATCTGGCTTATGAGTCAAAAGTTAAAAAGCTTTCTCCTTCATAACAAAGAGGCTGTGGATGGGACAAAGGAAGGCATTCATCCCAGTGACTGAAACGCTTATAAGCTATGTACTTAGTAAAGACGGATGGGACAGTAAATTTTACTCTGTACCAAGTCCAGTCTTCCCAGTTAGATTAACACCATTTTTTAGAGCAATTACATCTTATAACCAGTTTAAATCTGCTTTGTCAATTAACCTAATCGTGGTAAAACACAGGATGGTGTTTCATCGTCTCCATAAACACAGACGACAGACTCTCTGGATGCCGGGTATGTCTGAGGACTCACCACTATGGAAAACCTTCAGTAAGGGTGGCCCCAACTCCTCAACCAACATGGAAAACCTTGAGCTGACATAGCGCTCGCTCAGCACAAAAAGAACCACATTTCCTGAACCTTCAAACCTGAACCTTCAAACTTGGCGTCCATTGTTGTTTCACATCTGTAAAAGTCAGTGTCCTTGTGTTTTCAATTGAAAAACTTTTTTGTTTCCTGTCCCCCCACCATCACCACCACTAGCCGTTTCACGTCAATGTTGGAGTTAATGTAGTCATAACCATAAAAACCACCGAACAAATTTCTCTCTGGAGGAAATCAACCATGCACATTTCATGCTTTTACTCAGAGCAAAACAGACACGTCCACCAAGGGGACTGTCCAAGTCACATAAGTTGTAATTAACTGTTAATTATTTAGAGCTCAACTAAATATGATGAACAAATTGAGGTGAATTATAGGCTTAAAGAAATTATTCTATTAGAACTCCTGTGTAACAAACGTTCTGAGCATAAAACATCCTTGAACGGAAGATGTCAACACTTATTTTCAGGATGTTAAATGTTTTGACATCCAGAATTATGAAAGGACTGTGAAGGGGAGGTGACTTTTCAACTGTATCCTTTTTCCATTTTCCAGTGGCTGTGAGCCAGTGTCAGGGTAACGCTTTTTTTAAGAAGATGAAGAAGCCAGTATAACTGCAAAATAAGATTGAATAATAAAATCAAGAATGCTGATAGCCTTTTCAATAAATTAAAATAATAAATTATATATTTAATTGAAAATGCTCCATATACAATTTATGACGGCATACACAGTATTTTGTTTAAAGTGAGAGCTCTGGTGTGTTTTCTGGAAAATATGCGCTCATTTTGATTTTTTAATGCCAGCAGTAGGTTTCAAAACAGTTTGGGCAGGAGTAAACTCCCCTCCGTGTTGCATCATGCCTTCTGTTAACAACACAGTAACAATTGAAAGCATTTGGTAACTCAGGACACAGACAGCTCTGGTTTTGAAATCAAAGGGCTAAATAATTTTTTGCTCAACAGGATTTAGGTTGATCAACAAGTTCGGGGCCTCCATATTTCTGATTCACTTTGTGCCAATTGGTGTGAATGGATCTAAAATGATGTTTGGCACCTGGATTCTTTTACTATTAAAGCTCTACTAGTGTTACATCAGTACAGAATGTGATATGGTATCGTCTTGCTTTAGTAAATAGGGATGCTTTGATTCCATACGTGGACTGGAGATAAATCCAATCCTGACTCTTAAAGCTAGACTGAGTATTGGTGAAAATAGGCCAAAGTATCAGGTTGATCTTTTGAATTCAGTTCTATATTATTCAGGGTTTGCAGCACAGTGAACAACTTAGATTATACAGAGAAAGCCAACAGCTAAAGAGTCTGTTATGGATGCTACGCCAACAGCTTTTCTTTGCATGCTTGCAAAAGTTTTCAGTTATTTTCATTTAAATGCAAACTCAGATGAGTTGACCAGTCTGCTTCTCTCTGTACCTCTGACATCTCACAGAAGGAAAAGGTCAAAACTAGTGCAATTTTTCAAAGTGGTCTTTAGCAGTAGTTCTCCGGGCTTTCTGAAGGTTATTCAATGATTTTTTTCAAATTTTTAGTTCAGTCCCTGAACCTGATCACTTTCAGAGGAATATTTTTTTGTTTGCTCAGCCACTTAACGCTGACCTATGAATTATTTAAGCAAAAAAGAAAAAAAGAAACTTATTTTAAGGGATTAACCAGTGTTGAGTCTACACATAAAAGACAACTTCGCAAAGAACTAATTTTAACATGCAGCTTTAGGCACTTTGTCACAATCTGTTGCACAAACACATCATTTGTTACCATTTCATTAGTTGAATCTATGTAAAAATGCCAAAGATAGCACATTCTGACAGGTATAAGTAGAATAGCATTTTTACAGCAACAACGTGATTTCCATAGAGTTCTAGATCAGAAACTTGGCATATCTTGGCATGGTGTGCAGTGTGTCTTTAAAACATCTGAGGAAACTGGAAAAGTGGAGAATAAAAGAAGAAATGGTGGGTCTAAAACACTATCTAGAGCAGATAAAAAGTATCTGAAAGTCATGTCCTTAAGAAACAGGAAAAAAAACCTGAAGATCCAGATGCATCTGGACCTTCAGTTGATCCATCCACAGGTCACTGACCTCATTAAAAATAGTCTCAGAGGAAATGTCGCTGTCAAGAAGCCATTCTTAAGGAAGGGAAAAGCTGAAGTATGCCAAATTACACAAGAACTAGGCTGCAGCCATCAGTAAAATATAATGGAGGTTTGGAGCTGCATTTCAGTCAGTGGCTATTGGGATTTTGTTGAAATTTATGAAACTGTACACACAGGAAGGTACAGTCAGATTTTGAACCACGATGTAATACCATGGTCCACACACACTGCCAGTGCAGTAAAATATTACCTGTATAGAAAAACACACAGCGTAACAGTATCAGTCGTGGATTGGCCTCCCCAGAGCCCGGACATCAACATTACTGCACCAGTGTGGGATCATCTTGACAAAGGACGGAACTAAAAACACCCAACATGCAAACAAGACCTTTGAATGCCCTTCAAGAATTCAAGAACTATTCCTGAAGACTACTTAAAGAAATGACAAGAACGCTTGCCTAAGAGAGTTCAGGCTGCTGCACCTATGTTTAAGCTGATCCAGATGTTACACATTAAAGAACCTCTCCCTGTTCTTTCCTCAGAATGATGAATAAAATTGATAAATTTAGCAATCATATCAGATCCCTTCCCGAAAACCCAATTTAAAAAAAATAAATCTCAGCAGCAGCATTTGTTGCTCTAAAACCTGTATATCATCGGTCAGTATTAATGGGGCCTTCACAGATGTGCACTGAAGCATTTTTGCTGAACTCTATGCTGATGCTCTCTCTCCTCTTAAACCCAGAGGACACAATTTCCATGATTTCCAAAGAGAAGTTCAAATTTTGATTGCATAGACCACAGGAAAGTTTTCCGCTTTGCCTCAGTCCATTTCATGTGAGCTTTGGCCCAGAGAAGGCTGGGTCTTTTTTTCTTTGCATGGCAGCATTTTAATATCCATCAGTGAAGCGCAGTACAACTGTATTCACTCATAGTAAGAAGTGTTCCTATGTGAGCCTTTGTGGTGATTTCCACTACAGGACCATGCCTGGTTTTATTGCAGGGCTGTCCAATGGCTGGAAGATCATGGCTTTTCAATGGTGTTGTAGTTTTGCCCCTTGAAGACATTTCTACTATTACTCTCTTGTTATTCTACAATTCCTGGACCAAAAAAAAAAAAAAATTCTTTGGATGCTATTGTGATACTCAGTCAACTCACTGACCTGTTGTTTCCCATCCCAAGTTTCCCACTGAGTTTATTGTTTGTTTATACTGCTTCCATGATAAAAATGCAATTTCATCATTTGATAGATAGTATTTGTACTTTTATAACCTTGAATATAGGCTTTTAATGTTTCCCAGATCATTGCATCTTTCTGGTGTGTGTGTGTGTGTGTGTAAAGAAAGCATAATTGCAACACATTTTAAACTAACGGTAAGAAAGTGGAATCAATTAATCCTTTTTTTTGGGGTCTGCCATCTTTTGTTTAATGTTACTGACTGTCAGGTATCCTGAGGTATGAATGCTATGCTATCGTTTCAGAGTCTGTCTCTGAAATCAGTGCTGACATCTGTTTAATGGAGCATTCCTCTGAAGTGACCCGACTGTGACTCGACTCGAGTCCGTCACTGTCACCATCTCTCTGTCAAAGAGCAAAAGCCAACTCTGTGCGCCACCCAGTACCAAAAGGAAAAGGAGTAAAGATTTTTCCGAGTCGTTTATTTGACCCCTTCCTAATTGCTGAAGTAAAATGATTGTGATGCATATGGGAGTTATTAAAGAAGCTTAAAAATAAAAACACATAATAACGCAGCAAGGCTTTCCTTTGGAAGAATAGCCACGTCATTGTTTATCATACGTATTCAGTCTAACTATGGTGGATTTAATAGCATGCCCCCCCCTCCCACCATTTTTCCCATTGTCCCCATTTTCCAAAGGCTCAGCGTTTGAACTTTGGAGATGTGCAGATTTACTTTTAGCTTTAGAGCACATGTCGTGACTATTGTTTCATATTCTTCCACAATGTCTACAAGTTCTGTGCAGGGCCTTCAGAGGAAATTTCTTAAGGGTCAATAAGAAGAATTTTCCTTAGCACAATGGAAATTGTTACGCAACACAATGCGGAGACCCCCCCCCCCCCTCCTCCCCTCCCCAAAATACTGCAGGCATGGCATCTTTATTGATGGAAAACCAAAAAATCTCTATCAGTGTAATTTATTGCATCTTTGAAGATATTGATGCTTCAGTTTCGTGCACGGTAAATTTTTTTCCCATGTGGAACCTGTGACCTCTAGAAGCCAAACTCTGTTCTCCCTGCATTTTTATTCCACTGCTCCCTCAATCAATAATAGCTCACAGATGCCGGACACAAAGACCCACATACGAACTTCTTTATTATCTGGCATTAGTTTGATAAACTCATTTACAAGAAATTTGGAGAGCAATTAATTTTTAGCTGAATCCAAAATCCTAAATGTTTGTGTATTGGTATATAAAAGCAAAACATGTGCCACCGCATGTCTGTTGGAAACTATTAAAATTTAATTTAATATTGTAAAAAGCTGATGGATTATTGCTGCCAAATACTTAACCAAACCCTCAAAAAAACAAAACAAAGTGCTTATTTCTTTGGTTTACTACTACTTTTCTTTGGTTTGTCTACTCTATAAGAAAGCTAATCAGCCAATCACATGGCAGCAACTCAGTGAATTTTGGCACGTAGACATGGTCAAGGTGACGTGCTGAAGTTCAAAATGAGCATCAGAGTCGGAAAGAAAGAAGATTCAAATGGCTTTGAATGTGGAATGGCTGTTGTTGCCAGATGAACTGGTCTGAGCATTTCAGAAACTGCTGATTTACTGGGATTTTCTGCACAACTATCTCAAGGGTTTACAGGGAATAGTCTGAAAAAGAAAAAGATATCCAGTTCCCTGGCATTTTTGTGGGCAAAAAATGCCTTGTTGATGCCAGAGGTCAGAGGAGAATGTAGAAAGTAGAGATGGCGCGATACCACTTTTTTATGTCCGATACCGATATCATAAATTTGGATATCTGCCGATACCGATATGAATCCGATATAGTGTTTTTTAATCAACAAAACTGTTTTTTAAATATCTTGCTGCATTTTGTATAAGTTCATACTCAAGTTTAAAACAACAACTACACTAAAGCTATTCTGTTATACCTGTATGCAAAAAAAAATATTTCATAGTTCAGCAATACTGATCAATCTAATAAACGTAAACCTACACCATCCTCCCTATTCTGGTATTTTAAAGAGTACTTAGCATAAATATTAAGCAACCTAACTAATAGGGTTCCAACTCCCAGCAACAACAAAAATAAATAAATAAAAAATAGGGAACCACCCCTCACGCTCCACCTCATGATGCTTAATCGACGTAATCAACCTTAATTTGATGCAGTGTGAAAAAAAATACACAGAAATCAATTATTTTTCAAGAAATATTAAATAGATTCAACATCTTTCTTCAACAAAATTGCAGACTGCACAGATGGTACCTTCCCAAAGGAAAAAGTACTATAGCTTACTAGGGTATATTAGACTTAACAGTTACTATATACAATAATGGACTTCTATACATTTTACATCAGATTAAAACTTTGGGTGTAAGATTCAGATAAATATTAAATAATTAAAAGCTCGACATTTTAAATGAGAATAAGAAAGAAAAGTATGTCTTTGTGCCCCCTTTTCCCCGTTAATGCCCTATCGGCCCCCCTGGCTAAACTTTGCTAGATCCGCCCCTGCACAGTTACCAGCCGTCAGCCACGTAGAAAAAGATCCTGGTGTAGAAAGTAATAATAAATAAATTCTAACAACAGCTGATCAAGCTTAAACGTGCTGCTGTTGTTCAGCCGCTGGTTTCCTCTGTCTGGTGCAAAGTGGGCCAAAAGCAAACAAGAGACACGGACTCGCGACAGAAAAGCCGATCAGCTGATCATTAAGCAGTTTCATGATTGAAGTAGCAGCAGGAGAGGCAGTCGCTTGTTAAGCTTAACGCAGGAATGCTTTACAAACATTCAGAGATGGACTTACACACTTGCTTTACTTCTCCCAGGATAACTTTGTCGGAGATGAAATGCCGGGTTGCTAGCGAAGCTCCAAATGCTATCCAGACCACCGACAGGTCCCGCATGCCACAGCCGCTCTATCACGTGATGCATAGTGCTCCGACGTGCTAACGTTCTGAGGTGAGTTACGGCGTGTTGCAAGTTTTGTGAGGTGCTTTCGTGATATTTAATGGATCGGATTACATTTTTTATTTTTCTCCGATATCCGATCCAGTAATTTAGGTCAGTATCGGACCGATACCGATACGTAATATCGGATCGGTCCATCTCTAGTAGAAAGCCAACAGTAACTAAAGAGCATCTCTGAGCACACAACAGGTCAAACCTTGAAGCTTCCACTCCTGTCAGCTAGAGCAGGGCGATATGGCCAAAAATATTTATCGCGATATATATTTGAAAATTTGCGATAACGATATAACTGACGATATAATTGATGCGAGACAAAATACAACTCCACAACATTACTAGCACAAAAAGACAACCTTCCATTTATTTTCACTTAAACAAGAAGCTTTTATGTACATTAAAGCTTTAGAAAAATGTAACAGTGCAAATGCAAATTCCTTGCTGAAAGTTTAACCAAAAGGCATTTCCAGTAGAAATGGGCTGACATATCCTGAGCATAACCATGTATAATATCCACTGAAGTTAAAAAGAGGTGCTTTGCAACATTAAACTGCAGTGTGCAGTACGTATTTTTCGGACCATAAGGTGCACGGGATTATAAGGCACATTAAGCGAAACAAAGCAGTCAGATAAATCAAACTTTATTAAACTCATTCTTCTTGCTTCCTCCACGTCTGTACCATTGATTCATTAATGTTGAATTCTCTGGCTGCTGCTCTATTCCCATGTTGTTGCAGTATATTAATGACTAACCTTGTATTGTGGATGGATTATCTCAGTTGTTCTCCTGACTGAAGTTTGGTCCGTTTACAGCATCCTGCCATGCGATTGCATTTGTCTCTAACTATCAGGAACCTTAACGTTAACTTTTATAAGTGGAAAAGTGTTAGTGTTCGTCCTCCAGCTTCACTGTTTATGTTATGCTAACGTAGCTGTGTCGCTAGCGATCACGTAGCACATCATTATATACCAGCTAGCCCAACTTCAGTAACCCTACAAACGTCACTGCTGTTTAGTTTCCTGTCTTCATTTATGTTGGAAGTGATAGCAGAGCTGTACGTTTGAATTTTTTCAGAAATCTCTCAGTCAGAACATGCAATATCATGCTTAGGTAACTAGCGAAACTAGCGAGCTAACTTCCGCTAGCTTCCTGCTAACTTCTAACTCCGTTAAATGTAATAAATTTTGTTTTCATGGATGCCTGGAAGTTAAACTTCATAGTTACACCTGGTAAAGCAGCAATGCTGATCGTTTTATTAAAGATGAAAGAATTTAGACAGTTTTTAACTCTCAGTGATGCTGCAGTGTTCGTTTGACCTGAATCATATGGAGTTTAGGACCCAGATTACTCCCAGACAGTGTTGCCAACTACTCAGTAAGGAAAATCCTAAAAGTCGCTAGAAGTCGCTACATGACGTCATCGCCTAATTTGCATAATCGGTCATGCTAATCTAATTGTAACCTATGTTGTTGGAGAGAGAAATAACATTGTGGAAGAGACATAAAGTGAGTAAAAAACGTCCTAAATTCATTTAGAGTTTATTTAGAACTACAAATTAAATTTCTTTTAGCAATTATTGTTTTTTTTAATGTCACAATTCCAACCCTGCTCCTTTACCCGGGCTTCGACCAGCAAAAGTGACCCGAAATAAGCACTCTGGTGGAGTTACTTTGTGTGTGTGTTTATAAGTAGTTTTAAACCTTGTGATCCACAAAACAGCATAAGAGTAAAAGAGTAAAAGAAGAACTGACTGCGTTACAGCACCCGCTGCTTGTTGAGAGTAAAAGCGATACACGCTTTCACGTCTTTTTTTAGCGACTTTTTTTTAGAAAAAAAGTCGCTAAGGGGTCTGAAAACTCGCTAAATATAGCGACAAAGTCGCTAAGTTGGCAACACTGCTCCCAGATTTAAGAGCATCTTAGTCCGACAAATAACGACGGCCGCTTGCATGTTCTGCAAAAAAATGTGCTTTGTCCTGTATCTGACGGACAAACACCAAACCAGTTCCACATCACTGAAGTTGCACCATTTTTACAAACCAATTCTGGTTCATCTGTTTCACTCAATAATCGGCCATGTGCGTAAGAAAACAAAGGCATGCGCGTTTTACTCATATTCTATCGCGATATTTCATTTTCCTATCGTTGCCTAACATTATACCGGTATTACCGTGAACGGTATAATATGGCCCAGCCCTACTGTCAGCTAACAGGAAGCTCAGCAGAGCTGCATGATCTGATGGGTCTTGATTTCTGATACGACATTTGGATTGCAGGGTCAGAATTAGAGATAAACAACATGAAAACATGGATGCATCCTGCCTTGTATTAACAGTTTATGTTGATATTAGTGGTGTAATAGCGTGGGGATGCATTTTGCTCCTATTACTACCAGTTTAGGATGATATGTGTAACTATGTCTATCCCAGTGTGTGTATTTTCTGATGGCTGATGATTATCCTGAGCCGTGTCACAAAGCTCAAATCGTCTGAAAATAGTTTCTTCGGCTTGAAAATGGACCTATAATGACAGTCACCAGAGCCCGTTTGAGATGAACCACATCATGGATGTGCAACTGACAAATCAGTAGCAACTGTGTGATACTGTTGTGTTAATATGGACCAAAATCCCTCAGGAATCTTTGCAATACCTTGAATCTATGCCACAAACAATTAAGGCAGTTCTGGAGGAAAAACGGGCTCTGGCCTGGTGCTACCAAGATTTACCAAACAAAGGGGCAGATGACTGTAAGTTGTGGCCAAATCGCTTATCACAAAGACAGCCTCTAAACCGTAAGTTTCCTGTGAGTCAAAATGACCTGATCATGAATCAACGTCATTGAAACAGCTTGACTTAGTTTTAATAAAGGAAAATATGAACAACATAAAAGGGTTTCTGTGGGAAAAGGAGTGGTTTCTGGGAATCTGACAGAGGTTCCTCTCACTCTCATTTTATTTTATTTTTTTGTTAATCTCATGCCAGCTCACGAAGACGCTAACTCACAAGTTACAAAAGGTTTATTTAAAAAGCTGTTACAGATGCTACAAAGGTTGCTTTGGAACCTTTTCAGCCGAGCCTCAACAAATCTATTTAAATGATATCATTCCGAGCAAATGGTACATTTAAACAAAACACCCCGCCCCCCACCACCACAAGATTTCACACATGATTAACCATCAGAGTGGTTTCTCATTAAAACTCACTTTAGCCGATCTCACTGCATTTCTGTCTTGCTTTAGTTGGCATAAAAATGCACTATCCACATAAACAGATGTATTCTGCATGTATTCAGTTACTTCTTCATTAGTTCAACCAGTTCCAACTTTCTGTTGTATCAGGTAAAGATAAAAGACACTTTTTGAAAAGTTTGACAGAGTTTTGAGGCTTTAAGCTTATATTTGTCCTCTAATCACTTCCAGTCTTCTCTGCTTCCTGAAGAGAAGTCCCCAGTTTGCAGTTATGTTCACTAGCTCTGGGCCTTTTTTAAGATTGTTTTTCCACAGCAGCAGGACTGCAGGTGTTATTCATAGCAATGACAATGGCATTACTATAGTGCCACAGTAAATGTTCTTGTTCCCAGCAGAGCCTTTGACTTGCCACCTTTAGGAAAAACACACATGGATTTAAGGATGACGCAGTATTCTCATCACCTGTGCTTTCTGTGGCTCCACACGTCAAAAAATAAGCTTATTAGGTCATTTTTGATATTAAAAGTGTGCATTTTTTATATGTCAATATTCCAAAGGCATACATATAAGAAAGCAGAAGTTTAGAGATTCCCCAACTAACAAAAATGGCCAAAGATTTCATGTGAAAGGGTGAGAGCAGAGCAACAGCTAGAAGAAGATAAAGTGTACTATATTTCCAAAACTATTCACTCAGCCATTCAAATCATTGGTAGGGTCAGGGGGCGGAGGGTACCCTGCATCCAAGCCTTACCTAACAAAGTGCAACGCAAAGCACTGGATGCAGTGGTGCATTGAACGCTGCCACTGGACTCTAGAGTTCCTCCATCTGACAATCTGATGGACAATGGTACTTGTCTAAATGTGAACTGCATCGTAAAGTTTGGTGAATCAGGGATTGTGGTGTGGGGTTGTTTTTCAGTAGTTGGGCTTTTAGTGAAAAGACCTCCTAATGCTTGGGGATAACAAGTAAAGATGGGAATTGATAAGAATTTAGCGATTCTGATTCCATTACCGATATCACTTATCCATTAGATTTCTTGTCAGTTCTCTTAGCGATTCTCATTGAGTTCTCCCTGGCTCCTCTTTGAGAGTCACCACCATCTCTAAGCAGCATATCAAGTACATTACATTCATGCAAGTGAATTACATGCTGTGTGGTAAATGTTTCTGCATGTTGGAGGTATTTCTCCTCTTGTTGTGATCAGTGTTGGGGACATTAGTAAAAAAAAAAAGTCATGTATTACATCGAAAACTTTTTTTAAGGACAAAGCAGTATGTTACATAATTACTCCCAGGAGAAGGTAATTTGTTATATTACTTACTCCCTACATTAGTTTCACGTTTCTTTGTAAAAAATGACCTGAAACACATAATTGCCATTTATCAATATTAAACTAGAGGCTACAGTCGCACACACCAACACAAATCCTTATCCGAAGGAGGAGACACATACTGTATGATCCTTGTCTTAGTATTTAGGTATGAACACAAAGCAAAGATGAAAACCAGCACAAAGAGACATTTAAGCAATCGCCACAGTGATTCTGCTTTAGAAACATGAACAGGTAGAACTGAAGGCTGCAGCCTGACTGCTCATCTGTTTGTTACCTGTTGAAGCTCAGGGTCTGTCTCCAGGGCTGGGTTTAGCGTTCACTCAGGAAATGTTACTCTGGGTTCTTGGCTAGCTTACCGTTAGCATGCAGATGTTTGCAAAGAGCCAGAGTTGTGTTAGCAGCATAATGCAGTTGTTTCTGTCCTGGATACAGTTTGCATTTTACCATCGCACTCTCATCCTTTTGTGCAATAAAAATAGTCATGCACACATGCATGCTGTAGACTGTCTATTTTCCTCCTCCAACACACAAACTGAAATCAGACGATTGTAGCAAGTGCAAGTAGAATGATAAGAAGAATCGATAAGCAGGCAGACTAACAATTCTAAGGAACAGTAATTAACTTTCACATAGCTTCTGTAATATGAAGATATTAAGAAAGATTGTAACCTTGCCTTGTGGTTGACTGCTTACTTTTCGTAACATCTATTCAGTCACATACTACTGGGCCTAAAGAGTTATGGTACTGTTTCGAGTCAGGAGGACAGATGTCAACTTTGCTGAGTTGTTAGTTAGGTTCTTTTAAACAAGAAATTCATTCAAACAAGACCTGTATTACAGAATAAAGTCCTTTTTTTCTTTAAAAAGACTCCATCACTTATCTTTCATATATAACACTTTGGGATTAAGTGAGGAGGTAAGTCAGGAGTATCTGTGAACTCTAGGCCGTAGCTGAGTCTTCGTGGCCTTTGTGGAGATGATACAAGGCAACTATTCATGACTGAGCCAACAACTTGTCCAACAAACACCCAGCAATCAGATTCTAACTCCAAAACTGTCATATTGACACTAATGAAACAGCTACCCACTATTTACTCGGATCCAGCTCAGTTTGTGTTACGAAGCCGCAATACATCATACTCACAGAATGCAGCAAAAGACGCCTTGTGGAAACGGGACTACCTCTGGGTTCCTGGCCTTGTATTTTGTGGTTCTTTTTATTCTCTTATTCCACTGAACAGAGCACTTTAGGGTGTTATTTTAGGATCACATGTCTTTGCAGTCCTATAACGCTGTCATTTAAATAATTCGTCCAATTTATTAAAACCTCCAGCAACGAGTGATGCATCACCTACTGCCAAGTATTGTGTTATTTACTTACCAAAGATAATTGAAGTTTATGTCAAGCTGATACAAACTGCCTGACAGCGTGGTAAACAAATTCAAAAGAAAGCTTAATCAGCATTCTTGCACAAGCTCACACAGAATTAATGAATGATTAAGGTCTCCTATTCTTGCTTGTACGTACACACATATAAAACCCATAACTACATGGTGCGTATGCAGCTAGTGTAATAATCCCTACAACATAGTATTTGATCCTTGTCTTTGTCACACGTGCCAATAAGGAGAATATCTCTGGATTTTGGAAAAGACAAAACAAGGAATTTTAAGACATCACTTTGATCTGTGGTTTTCACTATTTACTGTTCAGGGTATCTGCCAGTGTATTTAAAGCCAAGGGGCTCAATTTTTCCATGTGTGAGGCAGCTGTTGAAATGGCAATGGAAGTTAAATGTGTTACCCGTTCAGAAACACTGCAAAAGTCAAAGCATTCTAGTCGTCAGCATTTGTCTCACACATCCTTAATATTTCTAATGTGACGTCAACCATCCAGGCTACAGGTTGAAGCACGCCGTGTAATGCATAGCAACGCCTGAATGGAAACGAGTGTAACGTGTGCCTATGTAACTGCCAGATCAACTTGTGATACATGTTCTAGGCCTTTTCCTTTCTGTGAAAGAGCCCACACAGGTTTAACATGCACTCAGAGCTCACCGAGGTGCAACAGAGGAAGCTGACAATGTTTTATCACAAAAGCAACACACATGTCAGACACTCACATTTGTGAAGGTTTCGCACATGTGCGCTATCATTTAATGTATATATTACTCCCATGACCTTAACACAGTACGGACAGGAAGAACAAACAGTTCAGTTGGGTAAAGACTTTGACTGGTGATAAATGTATCAAAATATTTGAGACTAATCAGGTTTATTGTTTTATGTTTTTCAACTTCTACAAGCATCACAAAAAATCATGCTTACCTAACTCAAAGTAGCTTAATTTTCATATTTCCCATTGTTTGCTTTAAAGTTTTCTAACATTTTAAAAGTGAAATTAAATTTCCCTGTTTTCAGTGACAAAGAATCTGACACACTCTCCTTTCTACGACTCTCCAAACTAATCAGTAACCTTTTGATACTGACATAACTGATATTATATTATTCTCTAGCTCCCTCTTGAGGGTAAAAGTTGCACATGCGTAACAAAGAATCACTGCAGTGCATTTTAACATTGTTCAACATAATAAATAAAGAAAGGGTGGGTGAGTAGAGTTCTCCTTTTCCCCGTTTTCTAAGAAAAGCGTTAATATTAAATAACTGATAGATCAGTTCAGTTAAGAGAAACAAAACAAAACAAAAAAAGACAAAGCAGAGCCAAATCAGCGTCTTTATTTTACAAACGCATTATTCTATTGACATTTTTTATATAATAAAAAAGCAATTTACAAGCTTAAGAACCAAAATGAAGCAGCACTGAATGATTATGAGTAAAATATATAATTTGAATAAATATATTTTATTTCATGCTATAAAATAAATTCATAAATGGCAATAGATACAACATCAGCTCTAGCTAGCTTCATTTACTTCATAGTTGTACAAAACAGTAGAGTTCTGAGGTTCACAGTTGGGTTGTGAGGTTGTGTGTAGAGTGGACAAAACAGGAGCGGAGGCATTTCTGCTATCATGGTTCAGTTCGTGGGCTCAAATGCACCTCATGCTTCAGCTCTGTGGAAAATATGGGCTCATTGAGACCTTGAGGCAGAATGTTTGGGAACAACTGACTGAGGACTTGTTTCCCCACCTGAAGAGAAGTGCACAATTATACTACGGACATATGGTAGAACGTATGTCCAGTGAGACCACTTTTAATGCTATATACCCTGAGTTCTACTTTTTTTTTTTAATGTTGTTTTTTGCCTTGTCACCAAATGCACACGAACCAGAGACATACTAGTGCAGAGTTAGGGGGGATTCAAAAACGAAAAGGAACAACAGGTAGACTGAAAACGTCCCCTCTGATCCTGAACAACTGCACCTACTGTCTCGGAGCCTGAGGAGCAAAAGGAGACCACTGAACTTCAACATAGCAACAGAGAGCCCGGTCCCAAACAGTGGCTATATAGCCCAAAATCCCTTTCATTATTTCACTCAGCTGGAGGTGCAACTCTGAACAGTGCCACTGAGTTTGATGACTGAATCACGCGCTCAGTTCTCGTGTTGCAGTTTACCAACTACCACTGGATTTTCAATTGAGCATTTCAACTGCGTTTTCACTTTCATATTTTTTTTTCTAAAAACAAGAAGTCAACCTGTCCAGAGTTTCAGAAAATATATAAAAAATAAATCGATATCAAATTGTCCTGGTCCTACTTCAATTCAACAGCTCCCTGACTTTTAGTTTGTTTGATACATGACAGGCCAATATTTCAAAAGGTTTGATGATCCCAATACACCACTTTCACTTTCAAAAAGGTTATTGCTTCTCTTTTTTCAAAAAAAAAAAAAAATACACAGTGGACAGAAACTGACAGAAAAGCTATGGAAGACTTACGATTTCTTTTCTAAGCCTGTATCAGTGTTTGTAAACTACCTGAAGTGAGTTTCTTACAAAAGGAACAGGACGAGTTGCAAGTTTGCAAAAAAAAAAATTATCAAAAAAACAAAGAAAAAAAAAAACACAAAGTAGTCTGACAGCCTTGTAAACACTTCTTTTTGAATACTTGTGGCCCAAAATGCATATCCTGTCGCTCTCAGCGAGGTGGAACTACAAGCTGACGAAGAGGGTCCATTCGAGTGTCTATCAAGTTTAGTTGGTTTTTGTAGGTGTGTACTGCCACGTACATAACTATGATACATGAATAACATTTAAACAATTACGCCCCTGTTCACCTACAACAAAAACATGGACTTGCTTGCTGAGGACAGAAAACTGAATTTCAAAGCACCATTCGAGGGGAGAGGTCCTTACAGAAGTGATTGAGGCCTTTAAGATAACTGAGTCCCTAACAGGTAACTACAGAGATAAAGGAGACTCATCGGATAGAACTGGTATGTACTTTTAACCAAAAAACAACAACAAAAAGTAAGTGCACAATCAATGACAGGAAAAAAAAGTTTTTAAAAAATTGGCAATTGTACACAATTTTTTGGCTGAGCAGCGTGCAATTCAGCTACAGTATATGTAGGTAAGATATTTTTCTGCACAAATACTCAGTTTACTATCAGCTAAATATCCTGTCTGTTCTCATGCATCTCCTGTCTCTACTTAAATGCATAAACTACAGTACATTGATTAGATTGTCCTCGGTCGTTAAAGAGGAGGGGATTTAGTATAGCCTCTGACTATGGGGCAGCGGCTTGCAGGGAACAAGTTTGCCTCATCTGATTGTAATCAAATGCTACAAAATCAGTTACACTTTAAAATCAGTTGCCCATCATGTCACAGATTAATAAAATAAAATAAAAATCCAGTGATAGCAAGTGAAAATTAGGGGCAGAGCTTAAGTAGACTAGTACAAAATGGACAAGAATGACATGACTTAATTTCTATTCATTCTTGGCTCCACTTCACAATAAAAGATGCAGCCATATTTCATCATAATCTCTCCATTTATTCCATTCCAAAAGTAAAGAGGCACAAAAATCCAAGTGCCAGAATCTAAAACATAAAGCTTGTGGCAAGGCACTAAGTTTAAGATGCCACTTGTTGTGAAGCAGTCTCTCTTTTTTACACTGGCTTTAAACAATTACATTACCTACTGCACAACTTTTATACCTTGTTTTTATGGCTTAGTATTGTTATGTTATTTATGACTCTGCTACTTAATTTCTGCTTGTTCATTTATTTATTTTCTACACAAGTGATTGTTATAAACTGGGAAACATACATTCTTTTGCAAATTGCAATGAATTAGTCTTACATTAAATTAAGAACCTATTCTTCCTAACGAGCATTCAATTACACAATCCAGCCAAAATTTACCAGAAAAAAAAAATCATCCCCTATTAGTCTTTGGTGTTGTCTTTTGGCACAAAAATATTTTAGCAGTTTGTACCCTATTCACAAAACCTTGCTGATAATATTCCAAGAAGAAATGCTTGTTGTTTTTTTTGTCTTCAAATAAAGGGCAAGAATTATCGTAGTGAGGTTAACATGAATCAGAAACTGATTTTGTTGAGGTCAGATCAGCTGGCAACCCTGCGCACATCGCCCGCTGACAAAAATATACTTGACTTGGAAAACATTAATCTAAAAAAGTACTGTATATGCTGACAGACAGACATTGGTGATGATGATTAAGAGTGTTTGTGATAAATTCGTACACTAAAGACAATGAAAAGCTAGCTATACCGATTTTGCAAAATTATCCAAATTTTGGTTTGTCGATGAGTAAAGACGACGAATGCACATTCAAAGGAATAAAAAGGACTGCACTCTTAATATAAAATCTGACATAAGCAACAAAACACAAGATTCTCCCACCAAATGCACACAACGTAGGAAATAATATGAAAACTATAAAATTGTCAATCAATTCTCAATTCATTGACACAAATTCAGCATGGACCAGTTGGGACAAAATAAAAGCATAAAGCAGGTGCTCTTCAAAAATAAAGGCATTAACCAGCTGGATGGCGAGTAAGAAAGCAAAAATAGCACAAAAGGAACCACCCAGCTGAGCTTTAAATTAGCAAATTCTAATCATCAACCAGGCCTTTTAAGTGCCTTTTAAATGTGAATATGAATTTTTAAATCACAATGGAAATAAATCTCTATATTCCCACAACACCCCATCCCCGTAATTCAAATAGTATAGATAAAATGCAATGTTACCATATATGTGACTTGTAGCCAAAAGTATTTATGTGATTGCAGAGTCTCATCAAAGCTCAAGACATTTTTACTCAGAGTAAAAATCATCACAATTAAGACAGATTAGCACATTTTATTACTGGGACAGCACTCACCCAAACTGCTAACTCTGCAAAGTGCATCGATACTTTGGATCATCAGCTACCTCTTAAAACATTTACCTCTTAACCTTGACAATACCATAAAGTGGGCTTGACAAAATGAGGAAAACGTGTTACAAGTCTGCACCTGACCCTGAACAATGCAGAAAATGAATATCACAGATTAACTGTCCAATTGTAGAGGACACAATGGAAAACAAACCCATAGCTCTTTCAAATAATGGAAGAAAAACCATGTCACAATGGCTGAGATTCCTTTGTTCTTTCTGCTTGCATATTGTTCAGACTAGTATATTATAGTGATTTAGGTGAACACATCCAGAGCTGTTCCTGGTGTGCTGAGTTTACAATGAGTACTCCCTGCCTCTGTTAGACACTGAGTATCAAACTGGAACCCCAGGAAAAAACAAAAACATATACAATAGTTCTGAATAAACCTCATACAGGGGATATAGAGGAATACAAATTACTTCACTGTATGGATGAGATTCATCCATTACATGGATGGCAGCATCTAAAACCACGCCTAGGCTGACAGAGTGAGATCTCCAGTAGTGATGAGAGATAAAATCCTGAAGTGTTTTGAAGAAAAAAAATTTTATCTTGAAAAATAACAGAGAAATGTCTCTTACTCTGCTCTCCATATTTGCCCAATAGCACACAAGTAGGCCAGCAAGCTTTCTACTCATAACATAGCACCTTCTTAATCATGTTATCCTGGCTAACCATGAAACATTTGACAAGGACTTTGTCCCTAATCCATACAATCAGCAAGGAATATTTCCCCTAAGTATCAAGGCTTTGTGTTGAAAGAATATTCTTTACAGGGTTTGGCAATAAGATACTGTACAAAAAACCTAGAACGGATTTTAAACGTTGAACACATCTGTGCCTGGTAGGTTCTTGGCTATGAGGTAGAACCTGGTGAGTTTCATTTAAGTTAAAATACTGTCTATTATGAGTATGTAGTTGCATCATGAGGTATTGAACGGATATGTCACACGAAGCTTTGCACTGGCAGAAAAATCATTCCTTGTGTGTAAGTGGCCTCCTGTGGCCACATGTGCAAAAACAGGTTAGGTAAAAAGGTGATATGACAAGCATCTTACCAGAGCTTTCACATTATCAATTATTGCAACATGCCTATATAACTCTGTAAATATGTTTTAAAAAACATGGAAAGATAAAAAGAGAAATCAATCCGGGGGTCTTGATTATTGGGACCACCTTAAAAATAGTAAGTCGTTACTCCCTTTACTTGAAAGAATCCGATTTCTATAAAGCACCCATTTTCTCTCTGTATTTAGCATCTAACTTTCACAAAACTGACAGAAACCCTCGATGAAAGAAAGGTCCATAGTAGCGGGAGCTGATTCAAAAAGAGGAGAGTCCTTTAAATTGCGCTGAAATAAACATTTCTTAAAGCTTCCTTAACCTGAAGCAGGACCTAAAAATCACATCTTGATGCTTGAGCCTCCTCTGGACTGCACTTTGAACTCTCCTCCATTTCATTGGCTGGTGCCTCTTCTGCATATTGTGCCTCAAAGGCCATCCCCTCAGACGTATCTTCTTGGTCCTTCTGACCTGAGCTTCCCTCCATCCTCTCTGGAGAGTCCATGTGATTGCTGCCCTCTGATGCTCCCAGGTGCTTCTTCCTCAGGTGCTGGTTAAGGGTGCCCTGAAATGGGAAGCATTTCCCACAGATCTGACAGTGAAAGGGCTTGTTGTCCGTGTGGCCACGGATGTGGTACTCCAGCTGGTCTTTCCTTGTGTACTTCTTGCCACAGAATTTACAAACAAATGGGGTGATTCCCATGTGCAGGCGCATGTGGCGGTCCAGGCTCCCTTTCTGATTGAAGGTCTTTCCACAGTAGATGCAAATGAGTCTCTCATTGTAAGGGTACCACTGGCTCCGTAGGCTACGTTCTCGCACATCGTTCTCCAACCCTGTGGGTCCCACAGTTGATTCGCCATCGTCTGAGCCTGGTTTAATATGACTCAGCACCCCTGTGGGGATAGCCAACGGGCGCTTTGCCCTGGCTCGGCCACCTCTGAAGCCACTGAGAATGGAGCGGGAAGGACTGGTGTTGCTGAGGTTGACAAAGCACGGGGAGGACAGCCCTGAGTAAGAATAGGAAGCAGGCTGGATTACAGGACCATAAGAGCCCACAGTGACAGCCACTACCTGGTCTCCATCCACCAACTCTGTGTGATAGCCATCATCACCAGCTGAGGAACTGTCTGAATAAGTGGGCCTATCGGTCTTTTCTATCTTCACATGCACATCTGTTACTTGCCCATCTTTGCCAATCAGTTCCACTTGCTCTGTTTCTCCCTCCACGGGCGCATCGTGCTCTGACACACTATCACTACTGCCACGATCCGAGTGGCCTTCCTCTTGCTGCTGTCTCACCCGGCCCAGGCTTTTTCCTCCCAGCTCCAAGCGCACTTCATTCCCTGCCTGAGTCTGTCGGGAGTAGTAAGGGGGGGAGATCTGGGTGGGATTTATGAAGAGGTTGCTGTCATTGACCCCGTTGCGGCTAGTCTGCAAGCTGTCTTTCTCTGGGCTGCTGACACTAACTGGGAGGCTGATCTTGGAATGGAGGCTCTCCAGGATTTGGGTGCACTTGTCAATGATTGCCTGCATTTGCAGAAAGCTGGCAGCGGTGAGAAAACTGATAATATCTTTGAGCTGCAGGGACATGTGACCTGTGTAGCAGAAAGCAAGAAGCTGTTCAAACACCTCAGGGCTTTTGATGACTGAAATGGAAAGGCCACTCATGGTGCTCAAAGCTGAGTGGTCACGGAAGTAGGGTGAACTAGCTGCCAGCACGGCCTTGTGGGCTCGAAAGGGCTGGCCCTGAACGTGAACAATGATGTCGCACAGCTTCCCTTGCAGCCGCAACTCATTGAGTTGGGTCAGAACAGTGTTGCTGAACTCCGGCACATCAAACTCGATGTAGCTGCCGTCGTCCATTTCTTGTATACGTTTCTCCAGTTTGTTGACAGCCTGATGGGAGAAGAAAAAAGACAAAATATCAGATGTTGTCATATTAAACTGCAACATTTTAATAGCTTCAAGGTACAAAAAAGCACTGGGCCATGTATACACTCAGCTTTGTGCAGAAACTAATGCCATGTCATTCAAGCCCTGCACTAAATCATACCTTCATTAACACTATAATGTTAAGTAGGTTTAAACTGCTCCTCAAAGCATTTTTAAAATTTGACAAAAAATGAACTCCACTATCAGACAAGCAGGAGAAAATGGATGGATAGATTCCAATTTCTTTCAAGTTCACTCTTTACCCTAACAACCTTCAAACATTCAAGATTTTATGCTTTTCTCATTGGCATTAACCACCAACATGAATATGTGAATAATAATTGTGTTAATTACATATGCATTAGGGTGATTAATATATAATATAATATAATACTAATATATAGACTAATATATCTGCTACAGGCAACTGGATGAATTGACTACCAGTTGGTTTTTGGTTGCACTGCATGTACACACACACGGTTGTCTAGGAATGCAACTGTCACTGCCAGTTGCTGGACTGATTGTGACATGTCAAATTTTAACTTCGGTACCTTACCAAAGCCATTTCTTAATAGCCATTTCTCAACCTGTATGTGCACACACATGCTGTTTAAAAGCAGCACAAACTGAGTGCTTAATACAATGTGAAAAAAGATGCTTGGTTGAACCACGTAGCTCACTTAAATTTTTGCCAAAACAGTGCCCCTGCAATAAATTACAGCAACGAGGCAATTATTAGATTCTCAGCCATGGCTTTGGGTTGGCTGTGGATCACGAGGTAAAGCAGGTTACCTACTAATCGGAAAGTCGGTGGTTCAAAACCTGAATAATCCAATCTGCTGGCTAAAGTATCCTTGGGCAAGATACGAACCCCAAGTTGCTCTCCAAGTTGTTCAGTGTAGTGTGAATGGTTGTGAATTTTAGATTGAACACACTTAGGTGTAGAAAGAAACTCTGGATGAATGAGGCATGTTTTATGGAGTGTTTTGAGTGTTTGAGTAGAAAAGTGCTATATAAGAACCAGTCCATTTACCATTTATTTCTTCTGATGTGACTGTTAGATAATCCTCTGTCAGGTTTTCCCAGTCTGTGCTGTGGATGACACATCAACTCGCTTTAGTTTCAATTTGGGAACGTCTCCTCTAAGAACGTTCTATCAATTTCTTGGACATTAGTGCAGTAGGACATGTGAAGCAGAGAGAAGATAAGAGACTACAGTTGTTGACAACACCTGAGCCTACTGTAAATGTATATCTAAAACCCAGATGGACAGACACCAAAAAGATCCCAAATGTCAGTAATTATGATGAAGGGAAGTTAGTCCTGGCCAGAGCACTTGCAACTGTACTGCTCAGTTGCAGATAAACCACCAAACAAACAATTCATTTCAACAGATATGGTCAAAAGAAGACAATGAGATGAAACCATGTTTTTGAAGTAATGTCTGGATGGTAGGTGCTTTGAAAATGAACAATGTGGAATCTGATTTCATTCTTTCAGCTCTGAAGAATGTAGCATTATCATGGGAAGATCTCAAAAGCTCTCTAAAATCTTCAGAAAATAATTACGTAAAAACCTCAGAGAAGAGCTTCAAGTCATTTGAAAAAAAGTCATTTCACTGTAAGTACAAACGGCTACAAGTGAGCTCAAACGGCTGCCAGTTTGTCCAGACTTGCTGCTCTGCTGACATGCATTTACAGTTATAAAGCGACACAATGCACTTGACCTGCATGGGAAGCAAGCTAGGTAACAGCCCTTGCAAACTAAGGCCTGACAGTAAATACAACATCACACTTTCTGGAAAAATGTGCTCTGGTGAAACAAGGAGAGGTATATATCGAAAGTAAAGTCAAACACAGACCAGAGACAGTTTTTCAAGAAAACAACATCATAACAACACTCAAACACAATAGTGGAAATACCTTAGGAAATGGGCAACTTGCTGAATCAGCTATGAATTTTGAATCTCGAAAACTGGTTGACGTTAATTTAAAAACATTTTGTTCAAAACTGCTTCCATTTTTGACCAAAGTTGCCTACCAGAGTCTGGTGGACAATTAGGCAATAATGTCTACATTTACTTCTAGGGAGCTGCTCAAGTACTGTATAGTCCATAGTAGTGTAAAGTAGGAGTGCTGGATATCTTGGTAATTTTCTTGGAAGGCAACATGTAAAGTTAATAAAGTGTAATTATTATTGAATAGAGAATTTCAGTTTCCCATGCTTTATCCTATAGTTTAATGTCTTTAAACTTCCTTACATTTACTACTTACTCGCTGCTGCTAGTAAAGAGGGAGTTGAAAGTAAAGTAACTCTAAGAAATGAAAGTGATAGAGAGATTATGTTCCTGTGTCCCGCATACACTGACTGCATTGTGCACGGCATGTGCTCCCTGTGAGGCACGACTAACTGCTATATCAGGCAGTTAGTCGTGCCATAAAGATATGTGTATACCTTGTTTGGCAGAGAAAGAAGAAAATCTGGTTCTGCCTGGAAGATGAGCGCAAGATAACCGTTCTTAAAAAGAAAAACCTTTTTTCATACCTAACATGAGCATGAGGAAGTACACCGTCTTTTAAATTTGCTGTTTGAGCTGTTCTTTCTTGATGAGCATACCTCCAATAGCTAAATTAAAAGGTTTACAACCTAAAAGTTGCAACTTTCAGGGTTTCACTTTCATGCCCCCATCAAAGTGGAGGGGCCAATGTTGACAACTGGCACACTAAGCTTCAACAATAATATATTGATTTAAGGTGGATTAAAAAGTATCAACAAATGGAAATCCTGCCTTCCTAGACAAACTAGTTAAACAACACTGGGAACACTTCTGTTTGTAAAAGCGAATACATTTATCTTGCAAACCTTAACTGGTGTGTCAGTTCTCCAGAATAGACTTCCTCCCTCTCAACTCCATCTGCCCTTAAATAATCTATCCCTCTGCACCTCCTCCATCCCTCCTGCCCCCTTGCTGGCAATTCAGCATGATCTTCTGTGCATTTAGTCCCTGTCAGCACTTTGGGAACACTTTATCTAGTTGCCAAAGCGTGCCAAGACACCTGTCCAACAAACCATATGTCGTGATCCTGGTTTAGGAAAGGAGAAGTGGTAACAAAACATAAAGAACCCTAAAGCAGACATGCATTAGTTTCACTTCCTCCATAGGCAGCATTCAAATACAACATCTTCATACACATGCGCAAAAAAAAAAAAAAAAGATTCTAGCAATGGCTGCCAACAGCATGCATGTGAGAAGGAGCCAAGTGGAAGGGCAGCCAAAGAATGCATGCTCAGTAGTTGAGATGCACATGCTGAGTGAGGGTCACATGCTTGGCTCACATGGGAAAGCTGAAAATGTTTAAACTCAGCTCAAAAATTACATCTGTGGCTCAAGTTCCTTGTCTGGTAATAGACCAATCTGATACAGCTGCTTCATGTAGGCAGGTAAAAAAGAAAGGGATATTTTACATAACCAAAACATCAGCATAACAGTGATGGAAAGATGTCACACAAAGTTTGGATTCTAAAATGCTGCCATTTCACTGAAAGTCTAAGTCAGCAGGCAAACACTGTATGCTTTCTTCAACATCAGGACAGAAGTGCCTCACAAGCAAAAGGCTCGGGGAGCATTTTTAATGAGATTTAAAAAAATAATAATAATAATTATATATATATATATATACACACACACACACACACACACACACACACACACACACACACACACACACACACAAAAGTAAACTAGATTGTGATACACCTAGGGGAGGGTACGATGTGAGACTCTTAGGAGTGAAAATAAGGCACATTCTGAAAAATGTTAAGGCTTAGTAAAATATCAGAAAGCAGAGCTAAATATTGGATGCTTAGCCTTTGGGTGTCTTCGCTTATTAAATTTGTTTGCAGTACATAAGTGGAATTCAAGAAAATGCTCATCCTTCGTTTCTGCCTACTCACATGCTTATGAGATGAACACAGTGGAAAACTTTATAGTAGAAACCATCCATATCTATAATCTTACTGCACTCCCCCCCACACACACACAAAGTACTTACATTCATAAACCACTAATGAGGAACAATTGACTAACACAGTCATACAGCAATGTAAGCATTCACATGACTTGTTGGTGACAGTGTGCTCCCCAAAGATAAGATTCTAGATAACATACGAGGAGGTTAATGTTATCGTTCCTTTTTCATCATATGCATTCACTACAAGCAGCAGCTGAAGAATTTAGTTAGGAGTAACTAACCTTAGCACAAAAGGTAAGGATATTTGTGTTTAGTCGATTAATTCTTTACTGTAACAATACAGTAATACATCTTGTAATTTTGGAAAGTTTGCTTATTTCCTCTTAAATGGTGCCATGTTCCTATAGAAAATGAATTTTTGGGTTGAGCAGCAGAGATAAGTATAGGCGTTGCATCCATGAAAAACTTGGCAAATCTTCTCTGCCAGTGCCAAACAGCTTATTCTGTAATTGACTCTTGTTTGGTGTTGTTTATTAGATTGGATTATTAAAATATGAAGAAATGAGAGTTATTGGCAGTTCTACAATTCATTAAAGCCCATTTTAAATTAGTACCTACTTGGATGGACTCGACTCCTCTCAGATCAACTGGTTTTCCATTATAATTTAGTGCCTCCTGATTCGTGCGGTCATTATCATGGCAACGTGTAGGAGCGTGCCGCGACATAGTTAATATGCGACAGGAATGTTACAAAAAAGGTGGATGTCAAGGCAAGAACATACCTGGTGTTTGGTCTGTGGCTTTTCATCAGACTCACGGAAAACAAAAATGGCGGTTTTGATTTTCGTCAACTAGACGCTCTCATGACTCATCCTAGTGACACTACTGACCAGCTAATTGGTGCAGTCTGACGACGTGACATTTTAGAACCTGCTTGGATTCCCTGGAAACCTGGCCAAGCAGGTACTAAAAAATTACCTGGTACCAGGTACTTGGACCTAATGGAAAACCCTGGAAACCATGGCAAACTGTGCCAAGTCGATCCTAATGGAAAAGGGGCTTAATTCAACAAACTGGGGTCTCAGTAGCACCTGGAAGAACCATACATAGCCAGAACAGCCTGCCACCCACTCCTAATGCTGGTGACCAACTTGATTACACATTGCTGTCGGATGGCATCCCATGCTTAAACCAGCATTGGTGAGCTAGAGGGGCTGTGTTGATCACTCTAGCGCAAACTGCACACCCAGGTTTATCACACAATTGTTTAACGGGATTCGGGTCAGGACTGCAGGAAGCCCATTCAACCCTCTCCATTCCCAAATTCTGGAGGTAGTCTATGATAAAAACCACTCTGTCAAGTTTTTCATGGGTGCAACCAACATCCTTGACTCAGCAGCTCAACCCACAAATGCATTTTCCTTACAAAGGCGTCATCATTTAGGGGGGAATAAACAGGGTTTCAAGCAGTATAATCTTTATCGCTATTGCAGTGTTACAACAATTATTGATCCACACACAACCTTGTCCAGTAAAATTTGCACAAACTGTTTGTGCCAGGTTTAGTTAAAGGGCAACCCAGTTCACACAAACAACAATACTTTATGACTTTTCCTTTTCTGGATCAGTTGTCACGCATTCCCTGACAAATTTTCTACATCATATGAACAGCACTTTTAATGACCAGCAGCAATTAGCTGAGCCATCACTTCACTACACTGTATTTATACCTGGAGCAAATCTTACACTGTTACAACTACTGATGGTAGCAAAGCAGTTATCGAATGTCTACATTTTACTTTGTTATAAATACTGTACAATTTAATAAGACAATTTAAGGAAATGCATGAGAAAATATTAGAGTTTAGGTTATAATATAAAAGAACATCAACACAGTAACATTTATATAAAGAATTGAGAGATAAACATCACAAATCATGACAAAAACACAGTGGAGAAATTATTATTATTTTGAAATTTGCATGGCACTGTAATGTAACTGAAACAGACAAAATTACTACAGGCAGTCACTATATTGCCCCAATAATCTTCTAAATGACCAGGTTACAACACAGAGCTGTTTTAGCATATAACAATGTACACAGCTAACTCTCCTGCTAACTGTCTTGTGTTTCATAACGCAATATTGCTGCTTCTCCAAAACAGAAAGCAAAGCAAAAAAAACAAAAAACAAAAGCGGACAGTTGGGCGGGTTTAAACCATATTGCCAACTCTTAACTGTATTAGTCCCACTCTGATCTAACATGACTCGTAATATATATGATATTACTACTGTTTTCCGATATAGTTATTAACGAATAACACAAGTTGGTGGTTTCTTTGTAAATTATCAACACATTTAAATGGAAAATATAAGACAACAGCAATAAGCACAAGTGCTTGGTGACAATGAACCCAGGTATTCCTTATAATGTGTCTGACAGCTCGCCATGATGTCTCTGCACTTTGCCCTTCACAGTTGTAACATCACTATGAGTTAGTAGGCACCGACTTTTCCAAAGAGCCCTGCTACATTGATATGTTCTTTAGTCTTTATGTTTAAAACCTGTCTTATGAAAACGAAATTAGATGCAGGCTACTATCTGATATGTAAAATAAATGGGGGACCGATGCCACCCTGGGAACGAACAATAGGGTTAAAAATAAATCGTACCGTTACAGCTAATTTGGTGCGTTAACTTATTATGAGCTCCCTTTACCTGTGTCACCCTGGTTTGTGCATGGGAGAATATTAGCATGCAGCGCCTATCTAACCGCACATGCATGTCTTTCCATTGCGGAGCCAATGCAGGGTGTCTCAAACTTTAATGCAAACGCTTCGTTGATAGTTACTGATTTGGGGAGGGGGGTCTACTCTGCGGAGCAGCTAATGTTAGCGCTAGCTTGACAATTTACAGCCACCGGCTTTCTGTTTACATCTCCCCTGCTTCTCACTTCTGCGGTATCTTCTAGTTAGATTAAGGTGGGTTACAAATTTGCTTCAGTTCACCGGGCCGAGACATCCAAAAGTATCAAGCACCGCTCAAGCAGCGGCTAACTAGCCACATTAGCTACCCTAGAATCGAGCTTTATTCCAGAAAAAAATACATAACTTTCAAAGAGACTTTATTCCTGTGTAAGCTAACGAGCTGAACACGTTTTCTGTGGCTTTAAAAAAGCTTGACACCCTCACACGATTTAACTAGGCAACAACGTCGAACACGGGCACAAACTATGTAGGCTGTCATATGAAAGCGGTATCATGCTAGTTAGCTTATGCTAACAGAACTAGCTTTAGGAGCAACCGCTCAGTAGCGACCAGTGCTAGCTAGGAGCTAACGTTAACTAGCAATTAGTTGCTAGCGGTCGCGGGTAATAACTCCTCATTATTCACACTGCGAGAGCACAGAAGAGCCGACTTTACAAGCGTATTTATGGTCACCAGTCCATGCTAGATCTTAAGTCCACCAAACTCACCGTCTTGCAGATTAGCATTAAACGTTGTCCATTCCCTTCAGTGGTTCGCTAACGCTACAGCCAGGCCTCCCCCCCTCTCTAGTCCAGATGTGTCAGACAGTTGCTGCTGCAATTTTTGCATCAACAGGAAGTGTTCTTTAGGCTCTTTACATTCATTCTATCAGCGTGGTTTGCAGCAGCCCCTCCCTTGCTTCATGTCAGCGTTGCATACTGTAACATCGTGTTCCCAGTATAGAACGTGATGGAGGACGCGCACAGGCGGAAAAATAAATATAAAGTAACCCACAGTCGCGCTCTGATTGTTTTCTACAGATAACGTGGCTATACATTCTCTTATACGTCTACGCCCATAACGCGGCAGTGTACGTCAGATTCGCGTGCTTTCACTTTTGCTAAGCTCTATAAATCTGTATTTTTTATCTCTATAATCTTGTAAATTTGGTAAAACTATCGTTTGCTTTATTGGAATCAAGTTATACCGGCACTTTCCAGCTGTGTAGAGACCCCCACCTCCCCCCTCCGCCCCCAAGATGCACGCACACACACACACACACACACACACACACACACACACACACACACACACACACACACACATTTTATTGTTTAGTTTAGAAGCATAAGATTATTACCAAAACATCTGCATTATTACCAAGTGTCTTAAACTCTGACTCGTTTGATCAAACTGCTTCGACAGCTTTAGTCAACTCTGCGTTCATAAGAGTTGATAATATATGTATATATATTCTTACTTTATTATATTTTTCCAACGTGCTTTGTTAATACTTCTGGTAAATCTACGATAATCTGGCATTATACATTAAAAACCATTAATTCCCTTCTACCACAAAGGGGCGCCAGAGACTAAATTGATGAAACACAATCTCGACCTCTCACAGTGACGCGCAGCTTTCAAAACGTACATCGGGATAGCAAGGGAATCATCCAATTTAAACAATGACATTATTGTTAATAATAATAATAATAGTAAATTGCTAAACTGAATGTAAGTGATGTGCAAAAATGTAAATGTGTTTCTCTGGCTTTGAACCATGTGGTGAATGCCCATGGACGAGTGAGGAAAACACTGGAACTCAGCAGAATGAGGAAATGTTCTGTTTCATAAAGCCCAGTGTTGGCTCACATAGTAGAAATAAACATTGTTGGTCGTAATTCTACAATTAATTTAATAAATCGACCAATAATGACATAGTATAAAAGAATATCAGTGTAGGAGGAGTTTAGGTAAACACTATTTTAATTTGGCTCTCACTGAAATACTGATTTCTTCCCTGCTGTAATCTGTTTTATGTGCACTTAACGGTATTCAAAGAAGCCCCGCAAGTATATATATATTTAATTTTTGCATAAAAGCTTTGCTCATTTCATTTTATCTTTCATAACCCATTCATGTGTAAATATCAAATGTAACCTCCCCAGATGTTAATATTATTGCTCTTTGTATCAAACTTGATATGGTGTCTGTTTTTCTGTTGGTAAAAGGGACAAACACACCTGTCTTTGGTCTACTCTTAGAAAGACTTTCTATGCTCCTTGTGGTGGAGAGGAATGAATGTGCGCTGTGTGTGTTTCTTTCTCTCTTTCTTTTAAAGTGTGAGTGACAGGTTGGCAGCTCAGGTGAATATCTGACCTAATCTGTGTGCAGGTGGGTGATCGGCGTAGAGAAAGGAATCGCTTTGTCATTGCACGTGCTTCTTGTTAAACAAGTCACTCCTCTATCCTCGACCATGATTTGCTTTTTTTCCCCCATCTCTTTTTTTCCAGGAGCTTGATGCACAACTGAAGGTGCAGCCAAGGTATGGTGATTAGAGATGGTTTTGTTGATCCGCAGGAATGATCGTGGTATTGATAACATTTCAAACAAACTCATAATCAAAGGGTTTCCTGTTGGAGTTGTAATCTTTTCTGAAATGGGGCCTTTGTTAGCTCGGTGTCATTTGGTTGACCGGGAATTATTTGGTGGTAAGCTAATGGGGCTGGTTTTGAGTGGTGCAGCGCCAGGGGATCGTATAGGGGGCTCCAGGTGGTGTGGCCCGGGGCTCTGATGTGCTGCTCCTTTTTAATCCCAGATGACATTGCAAAATCCCCGAAGCCTGCCCCCTGTGTAAGACTGTATAGGAGCACAGAGCAGATGATTTGTTTAAGAAGCACATATCATGTATCAAACTGTGGAAATAAGGAGCTCCACTGTTTTATGTTAAGCCTGAGACCAGGTTATTACTTTATATTAAAGATAGGTATTTCTGTTCTTTTTTCGAAAGAGGGACATTTGTGCGATTTCGCTCATAAAGCATCATAATCCATGGTTTTGCTTCATCGATTATATTTGATCAAAATTTGAGCTTTTAATTGGAAAATTGTATTTATTTATTTATTTTTCGCAATTATGATCATTTCGCACCAAACAGGTTGTTAGGTAATGTTGAATAAGTAGCCCAATTTTCAAGCTTAACATGAATAACACATTGTCCTTTATGTGTGCCAAGAGTCCCAGAATACCTTGGCTGTCGGTGCTGGTGAGAACAATGGTCTCCCAGTCCTCCTGTCCAGAAATAGTCTATAGCTCACTGATGGAGAACATATTTCCCAATAGCAGGTGTCTTAGCCATTCAGTGCTTGATCCTCACCATGACTGTAAATGAAAGGGCCAGCCCGTCCAGGTGCGGGAGCACCCCTCAGTCCCTCTCAGGTTTCTCCTTGATGGAGGAGCTGTTTGTGGAAGACTGGGCAAGGTAAATATTGACATTATACTATGTGCATTGCTATTAAAATGCATTTATTATCCACTTTAGAATATGCAGTTGTGTGCATAAGGGTAATTTACTAAATTAGGGTAATGACACTAATTGTTATACTGTGCATAGTTCATTTCTTTTTAATAATCGCGAGTCTTCTTACAAAAGATAGTGTGTGCAATGACTACACTTTAGTCTATTTTGGACAAACTGTTGAAGCAACCTAAATTAAAATTGTCTTGTGCTTAGCGGTCACTATTAAGCCAAACACAGTATAATCTTATGAAATATTCATATAGCACATTGATAGTCAGTTTGACATATCTTTATTTCATTTTAAGGATCAGCTGGACTCCAACCAAAGCCATTCAAGGCAAACCTTCAAACGCTAGAAGAGTTTTAGCAGTTAGTCCACTGCGAGGATAATGAGCTCTCAGATGTGTCATGTATTTGCCTGAGAAATTAAGCCAATTTGTGGAAATGGTGGCCTGGGGTTGGGGGAATACAGAGTGGCTTGTAAAGATGAGTGATATCTGGCACAGCATGAAGAGAATGAGAGGTGTGCTGCCCGGTGCTTAGCTCAAATGAAAGCTCTGATTAGTGGAGCAAAGATCAAAATGACAGAGCGGTGGAGGCTTCAGCTGGGCCTTTGTTATTGATAAGTCTGTCATCTCCGCTGATATTGGAGCAGTAATGGCAGCTGATGATTAGGCCACTCCTGAGCTATTAACTACATTTCTTATCCTTTTACTGGGGCCCAAGAGAGCCCGCTCGAGAGACAAAGGCCTCCTTTATGAAGCTGGCTTCTTAAACGGCGTCCACCTGACCTAAAAGGCACAACTGTTACGTCTTTCTGCCAGGCCAAAGAAGTCGGGGACGAGATACATGTCAGAGGTCGCGGTGCGCTGCTGTTTGAAATGAAGGGGTTCTGAGTGAGTAAGCTGCTGAAAGAGGGCTGCAGCGAAATTACAGAAAATTGGCTGTTTTGTCAACATTTCATCAGAAGATTTACAGAAAGCTGACCCCGACCCTTTCTCCCCCCCCCGCCACGTCTTTCACAAGGCTAAGGAGATTGAGTGGGTCGGAATTGACTGACAAACAAATCTCTTCTTTATTTCTTTCTCGCTTTCTCTTTCCCTTTCTAGAAGTGATATTCAATATGATCTCTTTTTAATGATCCTAAGTGGCTGAAATTACATATCCTCAACACATATTGTTGAGGTTGTTCTCATACCAGCGCACACTAAGGGCATAAAAAGTAATTATCAAAATGGCTTAATTCTCCGGTGAAAAGAGAAATACGCCATTTATTTTGTGTTATTATACCATAGTGTACGAAGATCAAGTACGTCCTTTTTAATATTTCTGTTTATGTGATGGTACATCGCGACTGTGTCGGTGATAATTATCATGTGTGGCCTGGGAATAATAAGAAAGGCAATATTTTTTTAACTTGGCTTGCCAGAGTGCACTAGATTGGTGATTCCAAGCCAGGGGTACTTGTACTCCAGAGGTTTTAAAGGTGAGACAGGGAGGACATGGAAAATGAAGAAGAAGAAGTTCAACTAGTACTTAAAAAAAAGACAAAGCATTAAACACACGTAAAAAACACAAAAATCAGACAAAAGTATGGCAAAGTAAGGCGAGAGAGCTACTTAAACAACTGAAAGTTGGTATATATAGCATAACGTGCAGAGATAAAGGCGGTGAATACATTATTGAGGATAAATTGATCAGCTAAAGATGGTAAAAAACAGTTAAGTAAGATTTTTAAAGGGCAAGTAGCTTAATATAGCTTCAGGAGAGATAAATAAATAGTTTAGAATAGCTAAAAGTAGAGGTAAGCAGTTGATCTTCAATGCTTGTTTAGCTTCTCCCGATCAAAATGCAGTCAAAGCATTACTGTATAACAATAATAACTTATATAACAGTTTACACAGCCAGTTTAAATGTTTGGAACGTGACAGGTGGTGTCAGTGCAATGGTATCTGACTTAATATCATAGTCCTCTGGTCTGGACAAAAGTTTTTTGGGAGGGGGGGTTACTACGCTGCATACAAGCTTGTTTTGGGCATAGCGTTTCTGTCTTCAGCTGCGTGCTTTGTCTCCGACCTCAGCTCAGTCTGCTCTCTGTCTTTGGTATTCCTCTACAAAGGCCAACAGGAATCCTAGGCTTGTTGATTTAGCCCCCAGTGGCCGGAGGCAAAGCATCTTTCATTAACGTCTAAAACCTCAGGAATGAGATACTGGCCTCGTGATAAGATCTGGTAATGCAGTAACATGGAATTATGGAAGAAGAAAATTGCCATTTTGTATATAAGCACCTGTGATCTCCCACGAAAGCTCGTTGGGTTCCCCGGCTTGGTTCAGTCCCAGGAGAGAAGACGGTCCTGGAACTCAATCTGTCCAACAGAGGAGAGATTTTCAGGCTGAAGGCCTGGAGCAATGGAAGGTGCTACTGTCTGCTGAGAGGTCAGTGCACAGGACCAGACAGTGAACCTGTGTGCCTGTCAGAGAATATCACTCTCAGGAGAAATACCCCCGGTGTTCATGGTTCTGTTTGTGGTCAGCAAATGTTTTAAGGTCAGTACAAAAGCATTTATGAGATCCTCTGGAGATATCACGTGCTGCTTAGCAATAAGTGTGGAAAATCAAAGAGCTGCAGTGAGAATATGGGAGTTCTTGTTTTCTTCATTGCACTTAAAAAGGTATGTCAAAGTCACCGCTTTGAGAAAGACATTTCTTTATCTGGGCCTCTATCAAGAGAAATGTCAGGCACAATAGAGTTATGTGGCATTCTGACATTTCAAAGGAGTTACATACCCTTATACCACAGAGCTGAGGTCAGATTCAGAGTACTTGGAGCCTGAGTGCAGTGCAGGTGTTCTGCTGGCAGCAAACGGCCTGAAGGACAAGAAAAACCTCTCCCTTCACTCTTGAGCCTCCTTCATCCTTACAGTTTGTGACACTGTTCACATGGCAATCACAGTGATGAAGTATTTTAGGATCTTTGGTTTGTAAACTTGGCATGTAGATAATGTTGGTCACTTACACATGATTGCAATTACAAAAAAAGCTATTAGAAGCTAAGCCAGTAATTTCATCATTCCCACAGGGCTTTTGCTGTGAAAGGCTCATCTGATTTTCCCATGCTTTCCAAAGCCATGACCACAACCGTAACTCTGAATGTGGAGCTGTCGTAATATAAAAACAAGGCTGCTATAATGAGTTGAGCTGTAGACAGATCAAGTGGAGGGAAGAGGCTAGAAGGAAGCTAGAGGAAAGTCTTATTGTGGCAGAACTGATGTGTTTTTGTCTTCTCTGGATAGTTTCTTCATCACCTCTTTAAATTTTAAAGCATTTGGCATGCAGCCTGTGGCAGGTTCTCTTGAGGAAGCAGGAAAGCAATGAGGGTCAATGGTGCCATATATCTTAGACTGTCCACTTTGGAATCTGACATGGACACTTGAGATATGCATATTTAATAGAGCGTTCAAGTCGACGTGTCTTGAATGGCCAAGTCAAATGCTTTTCATATAAAGAGAACTGTTGCTAGATGTTAACAAGTGAACACAAACTTCTCTATAAGCTGGAGAGACATATCGTCAAACGGTCTTTATTCTGTGTCTTCCTGTAATGCAAAATAGATAAAATGGCACATACGTCCCACCTGTAGGTCTTTTGAAGGGCTCGAGGGGGGAAAAAGAGCTAACAGCCATGTTTTTGCACCTCATTCCACTGCAATGCAATAAGTGATGTAACCTGTGAGACTCACAATATAACCAGCTCTCTCAGAAATCTGTCTGTCCATCATGACTTCACTTTACTGAATTAATGCAAACTCTGGCAATACTAATGTTTTATATATCAAGACAAAAACTGAAACGCTTAAACATGTGAAAAATCTAATCAGTAGCTTGTAGAAGCATCTTCCAGCAATATCTTAAAGTACCTTGAAATAGTTGTTTTATGTAGATTTGATCAGTCTCAGCATTGTGGAAGGACGACATTGAGGTTTCCAGGCAATTGGAAACACGTTATATAACAGCTGTATCACAAACTTGCATTTGCCTCTAGAATACTTTGGTATACAGGGAAGTTTACGGTTGATCCAATGGCTGCAAGGTGCCCAGGTCCTGCAAAACAAATCCAAATCATCAGCCCACCACCACTGTGCTTTAGTTTAGTTTAGTTGGTCTGAGGTGTTGGGTTGTGCTGTTATGCTGTGTGAAGTTCTCACTAAATGTTGTTCTGTGCCCAAACATGTCCGATTTGCCACAGCGGGGTTTATTTTTGTTTGTTTTGCTTTTTTGAAAAGAAAGGGATTTCTCCCGACAACCCTTCCAAACAAGCCCTACTTGTTCAGTCTTTATCTAATACTGTTATCTAGTACTTTCCTGAACTTTAACATTTAACATGCTAACTGAGGCATGTCAGGTACTGTCCCCTGAGGGGAAGACTGGCAACTGTTTTGAATGTTTTTCACATGTGGACCTCAAATTCTTGGAAATTGCTTCTCTAAGATCATTCCTCCTTAGCATTGCAATACAGATGGTCACATTTCCCAATCATTAGTTAATCACATGCATTTGATTATCAGCACTTGGCTGTTACTTACTCTCTTATATCCTATGG
The DNA here is from genome assembly GCF_057382095.1 of Aulonocara sp. 'chitande type north' Nkhata Bay. Taxonomy (NCBI): domain Eukaryota; kingdom Metazoa; phylum Chordata; class Actinopteri; order Cichliformes; family Cichlidae; genus Aulonocara; species Aulonocara sp. 'chitande type north' Nkhata Bay. Next base: position 14,293,779 of record NC_141355.1, read on the forward strand.
AAGTTTTTCCAGACACCGTTTCTGAACTTAAACACAGAGTGTGATAGGTCATGTGTTCTTGTCCACCTCAGGTTGCTTTTACAGTATTTAATTTTAAGACTTGTTGATCATTTGATTATTTTTATTAAGTCTTGACACATAAAAAAAAATGACTCCGTGCAATCTTTTAGAGGTGTTATTTTGTAGCCAACACAGCAGGTTTACCATGAATGATCTTAAACAAATCTCCTTTGATTGCTGTTCCATCGGTTCCCCAAAACAGCACCAAAAAAATAAAAAATACAGTGCCATCATTTTGGCTTCGTGCAATTAGCCATCCATTTAATTACTGGGCCTTTTTGTGGTTAAAACATTTGACACAACCACCATTTGCACTTGTAGATAAAGTGAAGCAATTAAGCTCCATTCCGAAGTCTGAAACTAATCTATAGTTAAGGAGAAAAAGGGGAAAACACTAAGCATATATAATGTAAACAGTTTCTGGCAACAGAGCAGGGTATAAGTTCAAGACAATATTTGGAGGCTAGAAGACTGACAGTAATTTAATTAGACAGGAATCCTCACTCGTTCCGTGGGTCAAAGTTATCCATGTTAATCAGCAGAGACCGGAGACATATAAGCTGCTGGTTTCCTGCTGGGGCTTCTCTGTCTGAATGTGTGCTCGTACCAGACTTTGCATTTAATATAGAAACTTGTGTTAATACAAACTGACCATTAAAAATGTAGATGCCATTAATTTGCTGTTATATATGATTATTTTTAGTTTTTTTTTTTTTTGGTATATTACATTTAGCAACATACCAAAAGGAAAGCAAAAAATTATACATAAAGGTCTTTTATTACCTATGTGGTGTTTTGATAGATTAATAGATAAAAAGGATTTTATGATAACACAAATCATGAAGACTGCAGCTCTTCCTTTGTGAACCATTTTCACAAGGTTTCAGATCTATTTTGTGTTTATGTTGGTAATCTCTCATCCAGCTCTCCAGTACACCTAAATTTGTTGTTTGTGTGTATTTTTTATTTTTATTTTTTGCCATGTGTCACAACCCTGAACACAACTTGGTTGGACCCTTTCTATTACCTGTTTCAGTCTCAGCATTTTTGTTATTTTCACAGACTGAAAGCTGATTTTCTGACTAAACCCAAGTTTTGAGGATGATAACATTTGCTATTCAGTGTTTTTAAAAAAACATCTTAAGAACTGCAGCTTTTCCTTTGTGTTTCAGGACATGTTTTATGAATACACTCAGAGAGAAAGCAAGGGTGAATATGAAGATTGTATTTCAAATGGATTTCTGAACAGTCCAGTGAGTTGCATCCGCAGAGTGAGCTGTGATCCTCGGAGTGCCAGAGTAAGAATGTGGCTGTCGTCTGGACACTTTGCACCCTGGGAGATGTCTGCAGAAAGCAATAACTTCAACCAGGCTGCTGTCAGCTTGGCCAGAAGCAAATGATCTAATGTCTGAAAAAAAGGTCAACCAGCGTATCAATTATTTAGATAAGCCAGTGTGAGTGGAGATGGGTATGGATAGTTTGATATTAGGAAAATAATTAACTGGAGTGTTCTGATTGTGATGATCCCAATTACGCCAACAATTAGTTCTACCTGTCTAGGGGAAACCTGCCTGCACAAAGAACAGGTGCAAATTGCTATAGTCAAAAGGAGTGAACACAGACACACACGGAGAGGACCAGAGCCAGAGCTGTCATCCTGCCTTTCAGGATGAAGTGGGGGATTAGGGTGGAGGTGAAAGCATGCTGAGGACCACGGTGACAGCGAATGAAAAACTCCAAAACTCCTGTGGAATTCACAGCAAAACTTTTGGTGTTGCCACCAGAGCGCTGGATCTTTCTCTGAAGTATTTTTGCCAGATAAAAACAAAAAAATCCCACAAATTAAATCTCAAAATGTCTTTTGCAATGATTGAATGAATCCTACCACAAAGAAACTGATATTTCTGATATATACTTTTCAAAGTACCCCCTGGGAGCATAACAAATTGATGACAATCTCTCTGTTTTGATCCGTTATAAAACATGTGCAGTGTGTGTCAGAGTGGAGGAACCCAGCACAACACCATCCAGGACTCTGACAACACTGATATTAATACCCAGAAAATGATGCCTTACAAATTACACCTTGTATTTGGCATATTCTCGCATGCAGCTGTGTGTGTGTGTGTGTGTGTCATACTCCTTTCTGCTGGTGTTACGGCTATGCAGGAATGCACTTTCCAGTGTGTTTTCCTTCCCTGCCAGCTTTTAGCTGTGGTGGTCCCGCGGCACCAGCCATTCGTCCTTCCACAGACACGCAGACTAGGCCAGCTCGGGCTCAGGTATCTCCACTAACCTCCCCTTTGTCCCACTTTAAAAAAGACTCTTTTGTCTGCCTTTTTCTGCAGGTCATTGTGAGGAGCGCTTCTTAGTGTCAGCTTTAATTCACACTGTAACCCTAGCCGTGATGACTCCCAACTATCCACACTGCCTGCCTGGCATTTAGCTATTCCGTGGAGAGCTGAGGCTGCATCAACCGATCCCCCCACACACACAATTCCCCCCACCCTCCACCCTATAACTGCACCCAAGAGACAACTTGCAAACTTTGTTCCTTAAATATTTAAATGCCCCTTTAATTGGCATCTGTCAAACCTCGGATCAAACTCCAAGAAAATCCTGGTGTTGCTTTTTTGTCTTCTCCCCATTTTTGTCTTTAAATGTTAGAATACAACAGAAAGCTACCCCCCTTTATGTTCAGTGGTGTAGATTTATGCCTTTAAATGACACTAAGGGGGCACGGCTCAGCAGTGTATATTGACAGTATTTTTATAACCTCTGACCTTAGCATGAACCGCAGTCAGAAAAACGGTTACATTAAAGGGTCTTGGAGTCCATTCTTCAAACAACAAAGCCATGTGAAGGGATTTGTCCACTGGATAATGTAAAAATGAACAACGCAGAAGGAAATGCACCAAAAAAATAACACTGGTATTTTTCTCTTTGGAGCTTAACCTAAGATCCCAGCTGGGGAGATCCAGCTCCAGGCTCTGTCTGCCTGCCTACCCTTGAAGAGGAGAAGAAACAACAAGAGGAAAGGAAGAAAAAAGAGAGAGAGAGAGGCTCATGTTAAAACAGCAAACATCATAACCTGATATCAACACTCAGCTGGGGTTCGCTTTGCTTCTGCAGTCTCAGTTTTTCTCTCTTAGGAGGGTGCAGTCTATAAGGGCTTCCTCAAACTATCTTCATGGCTAAAAATAAACCCTCATATACGGTACGCTGGTGTCAGGAGTTTAACAAGTTTTCTGGGGAAAATGTGCACATTTTTCTGTATCAGATTACATATTCAGATTAGGACGTCAGACGATAGGGTGGGTTTATGTACAAGGTGTTTTTGAGAAGAGGATAATAGGCGTTTTACTTAAAAACATTATCTTCAAAACTGCAATTGCCTTCGCTGAATGAATGCAGCCTCATGCAAGCCAGTCAGCTGACCCTGAATCAACCGCTGCAATGGATATGTAGCTTAGAAAATACATTTTATACCAGTGCAATACATTTGAGACTATAACTGAAGACAAGAATAAAAAACAACTTTATTTTGTCTTCTGTTGAAATAATACATTTTGGTCAGTAGAAGGAGACGATGTCTTATTTATGTTTTTTCCAGTTACAGAATCGATACAATTAGTCAATTCCAATCATATGAGTGCATCTAATTTTAATCTTATCCTAAGTATACTAGAATTCAAATAATGTTCTCATTTTCGTCATTGTCATCAAATCTCAAGGCAAATTTTGAACTGTTCTTTCTTTCCTTAAGTTTCCCACCACGTATGTCACGCCCAGCTCCAAGTTTGTACTTTTTGTTTTCAGTTTGTAAAAGCCAGTTCCAAATATAGACTGTGTCACACATTGTAATAATAATTGCTCGTCATTAGAAAATTAATAGTTAAGTAACTCTTTAGTAAATAGTTACTGTTAGCAAAGAACGAAATTACATGGACTTATCGTTAATTATGTTGGAATTTTTTTCTTTGACCTATATAGCACAGTTGTGTGTAACCGTTTCCACTCACAATGAAGGTTATTATTTATTTTTGGTTATCATTTATTTTTCCATGCATTTCCCCATTCCTCCATCCACCCACCTCCAGCAGCTAATCAGAATTTTACACACCCATACTTCACGTAATTTCAACTTGGACTTCCTTGTTTGTCTTGTTTTCCTCTGAACTCTGTATTATCTCTGTGTTAAAGCCATCGCTGGTCCATAGCTATCACCTCAAAACAAAAACAAACAAACCAAAAAGTTATTTTTTTAAATATTAGTTTGTTTAATAAATATTTGTTTTATGAATTATAGCCTATATTATGTATGGTATCATAATACACCATCTGTAAACATGATAACTACTGTTGCACGAAGTTGTTAATGAGCACCAAATATGGCTTTGGTGTTTGGTCTTATTAATAATTAGTGGATACCAAAGCTGTTGGAACCTACAGATATGTACAAAGTTTCCTTGTTCAGTCCAGTCCTGTGATACACATACCTAAGAAAGTAGTTTTGGTGCCTGAAGCCAACCAACAAGCAGGCGAAAATGAATGTAAATAAGAAGTGAAACCAAAAGTCATGTGACAAACTCATTCATCACTGATTATTTATGGCAACTCCACCTGCCAATTAGAAGCTCTTTAAAACACAAGTTTCAAGTTTTTTTTTTAATATCCACATAAATGTTTATAGATGGATTACACTGTCATGTTTAACCATCTGAAAATTTAAACTTATAAACTAAATATTACCATTTTTAATCATGTAGTTGTTTATTAATGTAAAAAGAACATGAATTTATTGAGCTGGTTAGTTTTATACCATAGCGATAATGTCACTGGCTCAAATTATACAATGGCCATGTCAGGCCGCTATATACAAAATACTTAGTAGGATCAACTACTTGCTGGTTTTGGTCTGTTGAGGATGTGAACATGCGTGTCAGGATGTGTCACTAGCGATGGGTCTTACCTTTGACTGGGTAAGAACAGGAAAATCAATGACATGGATTATTGCAAGTTGCTAAAAGATCGCTGAAACAGTGTAGAAAAACATTTGCTGTGATCTCTTTTCTTAATTTCAGTGTGATTTACACACAGATGAAACATAACTACAAGATCATAACTAATTCAAGTGTGTACCACAAATGTAGAATTTTTAAAAAGAAGAGAATAAAGCTTTGACTAAGATGGTAGAGTTAGAGATTCCAGTGAGTCACCGCAGTAAGGTAGATTCTCCCCTCTGACGGGCGACGGTAGAGTCTCTCTCTGCTGGGGCGGCTGTGGGATGGAGCGGAGGCTTGTGGGAGCTCGTCTCGGCCCAGTTCCCCCGCTCAGCTCACATTCTCTGGGTGAACCCGTGTCCTGGGGCCAGTTGGGCAGCACAGGCTCATGTCTCAAGTCCTCACAGTTCACTGGGCCCTTTAAAGTGAGCACACCCACCAGGGGCCCTAAAGACTACAAAAACTACAAACACTCGGCTGTCCAAGCTCACTGAGACACACAGATGCACACTTGCATGCATACATGCACACACACACCAACTGTTAACAGCCCATTTATCTTCAATACAATGGAGAGACAATAACAAAGACAAAGATATTATCTGCCTCGGCTGTTAGTTCCACCGGACAGGAATTTTGGCCCTTTCCGTCACAAAATGTACGACATAAATGAAGTATTAGCTTTTATTTATCAGATTTTTTTTCCCAGAGAAAAGATATAGATCCTCCGATGGTTTTGGGAGGACAAAGTCAAAGAGCAGATCAGTTTTCAGACATGGCACACTCCGGTGAGCATACGCGCCAAGATCAAAGCTACCCCTTTGCCTACCGCAGTGCATCCCCAACAGATCTGACAAAGTGTCCCCATTGTGTGACACCCCCCCCACCCACCCCCCCGACCCATTACTGATAAAGAATTGCTTCCAGAACCGCCCCCTCGGAGGCCGAACCGGTCCTGCGTGGAGCTGCAGTTCGTGCTCTGAGGGGAGCTGCGGCACGCTGATGAACACACACGATATGACATGTCAACTTTCATGCAGTAAGACAGCATCAAAGAGGCTAGGAGCGACGTGAGGCTTTTCTTCGGCATCGACGAATTCCTTCAAGAATCTGACTACACCAGAAAACTTCACCAGCTGTTCTAATTACTCTATTTTTTCATGGGATTATTACAAGAGTATGTTTGAGCATTTCGGAAAAAGAACAGTTGCTGGGTTTGGCAAGTTCCTTCCAGTTGTTTGGTGTTTTTACTGAAGCAGGACTTCACATGACTTGGTTTCCTTCCTTGCTTAAAATAAAAATATTGCAGTCAGGTGAATTACACAATCAAACGTGACATTTCCTTCAATTGATTTGGTTTGTTTGGGGATCGCTTGTATTTGGAGAAATAGGCAAATATGTGCACACACCCACGCCACGCACACCTGAGCATTTACACTTACACATTGTGCTGGCTTGCTCTGCCACGTCCACAGCCTCAGGCATGTTCTCGGTCCCTCCCTCCCTCGTAATTACTTTGGTGATCAAGGTCAGAGCAGTAGTAAAGCACACTAACCCTTTAACCTTCTGTGAACTCTCCCATTAGTCTACCTTGGAAGCCGATGCGTGGTTTCAAACACTGTCGCCCACGATGAGCCAGTGAATTAGTCTTGGCATGAATCTAAGAGACAGGTCTAAAGGATTGCCGGTGTCTCTGCGTGAATCCGACGCTGCTGAAGAGACAGCAAGAACGAGAGGGGGTCAAAAATGCAGTGTTATCAAACACCCCCACCTTCCTCACCGAATCCCCTGCCTGGGCTCACAGAGAAAGGACAGACTCCCATAACGCGCGACGCCGTTCTGCCAGCCCTCGGGGCTCCTCCAGAACAGCTCAGGAATTCAGATTTGGGGTTCGACGAGGTCTACAGCTGGGAGGAGAATTTCTACCATCCTCCTTCTCACCCTCCTATTGTCTGGCAGTGGCATCCCAGTGTTCCCTGTCTGGCTCAGTTGTTCTCACAGCTCGCTGTTTTGATATTAGTTTTGCTCAAGGGCAAGGGTCAGCCAGGCTGTGACATCCGAGTTTGACGGGAAATGAATTGCAAACAGTGATCACGATAAAGGTGAAAATTTAAACTGGGATCGACTGTGACAGAAAAAACAGAGGAGAAGAAGAGAGCTGTTGTTACTAGCAGATACGCTAATGATAATGATATCGCCACTGCAGTTATTAATAATAATCCTGGCAATTAATATGTTTGTGTGTGTGTGTGTGGGTGTGTGTGTGTGTAGGTGGTCCAACAGACATCCTGACATCATTATCATCATCACTGTGTCCTACAGTGTCACAGTGGTCCAATGCCAAGCTTTGGAAGCCCACAACTTCACTGGAGGCTGATAAGAGGACTAAATGATAAGTCCAGGGGGCTGGCATCTTTTTACGTCCTCATCCAGTTTTGCTGCATGCAGTACACAGACTATTTTCCAGGGGGCAGTATTGAACTAAGAGAGAACCACACTGGTGACTGTTGAGGCAGCAGAGACACTACTTCTGAGGGTGAACACAAGGTTTAAGGCAAATAATCAAACTCTTATTGATAACTCTGTGACATGGATAAAAAAAAAACATTTATATGGATTGAGCAGCTGAATGAAGTCTAAAACTCAATTTGGAACATGATCATCATTTCGCTGACCTGTGAAATTGGAAACCTGACTTTCTGTCCTACAACATCTTACATCTTTTTGAGTGACATAATTGTTTGAGATTGTATGTTTCTGGGAGCGCTGATGAGATAAGACACAGTAATTATATCACCTCTAAGTACTGTGATCTTTCTATACCAAGTTTTACCATGTAAAAGCACCAGGGTCGATTCTTTTTTCCCCCTTCCCTTTTGTCCAAACAGCAATTATACAGTACTGTAGAATGAAACAAAAGGGCAGCATTGGCCTTCAAAACCAAATTCTCATCTTCAGACATCAAACACGTTTGGCATTTAAGTTCGTTCGATCGCTGCTTTATCTCAAAAAATCGGCTGGACTGCAGCACGGCGACAGAATGAAAAGGGTGTTCACAGCTGAGGCCACACTGTTGCCTTCACATAGAATTTGATGGACAGCTGAGATGGACCGGGGAGATATTAAGAGTGGGAGAAGGATATGACCAGGATGCAGATGAGGCTTGTCAGAGCGGGTTGGAGGAGGAGGAGGGGTTGGTCGCTGGAGGAGGGGATGGACAGAGGGTGGTGGTGATGTTCGGGGAGGGGGGGGGGGACTGGGTGAGCAGCAGTATGCAGGTGGTGACTGGCTGGTGCTCCTCAGCTGGGCCTGCCGCCAGCTTGGCCCCCGGGTGCCCTGCTTTGAATTCAGTCCTTTGTGCTGCCCTGTGTAGGTCAGACAAATTCATGTCTCATCATCCTCTGAGATAGCCAACGATACAGGATAATGACTCAGCTGCAGTTTCAGCTCTGTCGCCTCTGCTGTAAAATATGTTCATCAAAACACTCGGATCTTGCCTGATTCCGTCATGGGGAAAGTACCTGAAATGAACGCACACACAAACAACATTTTTATCCGTTGCTGCGTTCGCGACAGACAAAAATGTGGCATTGGAGGAATTTAAATCAATTCATTGCCGCTCCGTTTGGTTCACTGATTTTGACAAATCTGTATTTTTCAGACAGAGCAGTAACATATTACCTCCAATGTTGCCAAAATAAACTGTTAAGTTAGTGGAATTTCACAGTAAAATATTCATGCATACATACTAATCTGACAGTAAATTGAGTTTTATTTCATGTCTGAATTAAACTGACAACTTAATAACTGATAAGCCTTCTTGAGAGCCCACGCAGTCATAGCTCAGCATACTCACACACTCACTCACACACACACACATACATACCTTTTTATGTCTTTGGGAGGAACCAGTGGGTCAGTGGCCTGGGTGTCGGCCTACTTAGGCCGAGTCAGACTAGTGGACAGGCTCTAATGAGAAGCAGGAGCAGTGAAGTGGGAGTGGGACTGGCTCTAGGGAGGGGTCACATAGGGTTAACTATCAAAGATGAGTGCAAACCTATCCCTGTGGAAAAGACTGAAGAAAACATCGCCCCGCACACGCTAAGCTCCGCAAAGTGGGAGTTCCTCATCTTAATTAATCCAAGACACAAGGTCCTCCCCCTCCAAGTAAAAAATTTTGCTTCGCTCTACAAAAGTATGAGTGTTAACACACCTACATGCTGTTTAGTTTGTAGAGTTTTTTTCTAGTGCATTTTGATTATGTCACTTTGGAAACAGGGTAAGCCTCTATTATTAGCTGAGCAGAAGCTCATACAGTAGACGAATAACAAAAAAAACAAACCAAAAGTGGCATTTAGATATTTATTGAAAACATAAGTAGAAGAAAAGCTAATGCATATATGGGTAACCACAGATGAAATATGAAAGCAAATTTATTACCGGAGCTGGAGAAATTTTGTGTGGGTTCGTCGAGAAACACCCAGCAAATTTTGGAAAACTGCGCCGTGATAGACAGTTTAAACCCGAAGGAAAACAAAAACAGATGTGGAAGTCTAGAATTAAACTCGTCACAAACTATCGGCAGCTACAGACTTGTCTGAATGGCTGATTGTACAAGGAATCACTTGCTACATATTCATGTAACACAGCAATTCAAATCAGGAGCTTGTCCAGTTTATCAAACGGGTAGAATGGGAGCAGTTTAGATGATCGCACATTTTCACACATCTGCAAGAATTTTCAGCAAGGTTTGTTTTTTTAATCAATTACATTGATCTAATTCAGTTTGGCTGTCAGCAGCTGTCAACCCAAGCCTCGGTGTTTGTTCCCCAAACTTTAGAGTGCATAAGAGCTACTGGGTAAATCTTACTTTTCGAGCATATTCATCATACATATGAAAATGTCGGAAGCGTTCCAAACAAACCAGTGACTCGTGAAGTTAATTAGAACTTCTTCTTTTTTTTGTAATGGCTTCAGATGTAATTTTGAAGGAGCTACCATGGTGAACCAACACTTTGTTGTTTAATAACACTAGCTACAGTATGGCTACTAGTTTAATTTGCAATTGATCCCATCTCCCCCTGCAGCTCTTTCTGCAACTCTCACAATGAGGACCTTTCCTCACAGCAACACATTAGTTTGCCTCCACTTGACCAGACAAGGATTTCACTGGTAATGGCCCCTTTAATGGCCTACGGGTCCTTGGGTATTGGCTGTAAAGGCTATATTATTGAACGGTCACTACTTGACGGACATTTTGTGTAAATGTGTAGAATTTTCCGCGCCGCAACTGTAACCGACTGCTCAATCAGGCGAAATGAACGCGAGACCACCGAGAGTGAGAAAGAGAATGTGAGCACCCTGCGAGAGGACAGGGCATGTCAGTAAACCAGAATCAGCTCAACAGCCAGGACTCTGTCAGCTTTCACTATCTGAAACACGCCGGCTTTCTGCTGCAGCTGCCCCGGAGCGAACAAAGTCGTCTGTTCTGACACGCCGAATGTTTTGGGCACCTCCTCTTACATCAAAGGGATTTAATAGACAGGCAATGATCATTAGCTAATTTGAATTATATGATGACTGAGAAGAGAGATATTGAAGTCATGTATGTCTTAGTTTGTCATTGAGTGTAAAAGAATAGTAACTCTGCTCATTACGGTGCATTGACAGTTTACAAGATCTTTTGATATATTAACATGGGTAGTTTCTTCATATCTGCCTCACATTACTTTATTGTTTCAGACCTGGGTTCCTCCTGCTGAGATCATTTACTGTTTTAGATTGTCCTAGGCTGAAGTCATACTGAAATTCAAGCTCCCAGACATGGCAAATTAATCCAGTCTGATCACAGTGATCCCATTTGCTGGAGTATCTTTGTTGTAAACACTAAAGATGGCTGGCACCTGTCTCCTCACATACAGCACAGCATTGGCAAACTCATCTGCTTTGCATATTTATGTTTTAATTGCATTGCAACCCGCACGGTCTATTAATGTTGCTCTGTTCCAATTGCTGGAGTGACACAAATATGCCATGTTCCCCGTCAGCTCTGGTGTGCATGCGGCAGAGGAAGCAGAGCGATGTGCTATTCAGGAGGCAGGGGTATCTTTCAAAACCAGCCTCAGCTTTGCATGACCTCATCTGTGTTTTCCACTACGAAGTGCAAAGATGTTCCTCACTTCAAGGCGTCACGGCAGCACGTTAGAAACTGCGGCCAGCGTGTTGTTTTGGGTACTCAAGACGATTAATGACTTTGTCCCTCAGTTGAATGGCAACAAAGTGGTTTTTATCTTCTGCATCGTTTCACGTAGTTTAAACACAAACTTTGGACCGAGAAGATGGAATTCAACGTTCCCAAGGCGAGTCAACAAGAAATGTCAAGAAGAGACATGCACCTTCAAAGGGAAAGCCACAGGCAAGGGTTTGTGGGTAGGTTTCTGTGCAATGGCAGCTCTTTGTCAGGGCTTGCTGCCTTCTCCCGAGCCTCCGGTTCCCAAACACCCGAAGAAGAAAATGAGGCCATTCTGTCAATCTGTCAAAGTTGACACCACTGCTGCTGCTGCTGAGTGGCTCAAAATCCTCCCTTTGTGTTTGGATTTGTGAGCTCTTTTTAATTATGTATCAAGAAAGACTCAAAAGAACAAATTGCATCAATACTCTGACAAGGTTAACAATGCCCTATAATACAGATGCAGGTACACATGCAAAACATAGAAAATAGACCCAGAGCAGCTGTGTTAAAGGCAGTGCTAAACACGAGCAGCTATGTTTTCTAGGCAGTTGGACTGGTTAAAATAGAAACTTATCTGTTTCTTCCGATGTGCATTGAATGGAGGTCTTAGAAAAGCGACGAAAAATGCCTCCTGTGCTGACATGCTGTAAAGCTACTGCCAGCAGTTGGTTAGTTAAGCTTGGAAGAAAGACAGGAAAATGGGAGAAACGGTTAGACAAGCCAAGCCTGAAGGTAACAACGTCCACGATGCCTGGCACCCTCATGGTGCTGAAATCATTCAAAACGTTAACACCAGAAAAATCATAACTTTTTGTTCTCAACGTTTTGAAACAAACGAGATATATATATATGTAGATATGTAGATAGACAGAAGTAGAGAGCTGTGTAGCTAAGGAAAACCCCTGTTGTTGCCTTTTTCAGTGGTAAAACTAGCTCACTGAAATACATAGGGATCTCTGCCACATATTAGTCAAACATCACTTCCTGTTCTCAAAAAGAGCCTGTTTAACACAGAAAGCTGCTGCATATTCTGTATCACGAACCTGGCAACATTACGCATTAAATAACAAAGTTTTACTAATTTTATTTCAATGCCCTGCAAGGTTCTTAGCGCTCAGCGCCAAGGAGTTCGTCACGTCCCGCTTGTCAGCACAGGAAGTCAGCAGAGCGCTTTCACCGAGGCGGGCACAGCGAGTCTGATGACATGCATAAAGGTGGGGATGAGGAACATGTGAACTCAGAAACTGACGTGCCTCCTTAGCAGCAGGGACGCCTCTACCCCCGAGGAAGCCCTGACTTCAAGATTCGGGGCAGCCCGTTCCGATGCAGCGCCATGCGAAGGTCTGACTGCACTAAGCAGGAGCTCTGAGAAACTCGAGCCTGGAGCAAAGGCACGCATGCTGATACGCACAGCAGAAAGAACCGGCTGGGGCAAAAGCAGGGCTGAGGCTCGGATTAGATCACATGTTACTTTGAGAAAAAAAAAACACCATAGTACACAGCTGTGTTGTGCTCGGGTGGCTCTAGTTAGCCGACGGACTCTAGTGTAATCAATATTTACTCATAACGGCCACACAGGGAGGTCGCGACCTTTGGTGTTGGTGGCTGGTTATAATCTTGAGTTAGGGCTCGTAGATCCTGATCTATTGGAACGCTCAGTGAACAATTTCATTACAGCTATCAGTCATGATGCATATTACAAGAGCTGGTGATAAAATATCTTTACTCATTCATCAGCGGAAACCTGTTATAACAGTCTTAAAGCTAATTATTTGTCCGTTCAAGCTATCGGCATGCTTCCTATGGCAAGGACTTAAAGGTCACGCTGTCTTTATTACACACAACATTTCATCTCTAAATCCATCTTCATTAAAACAGTGGGAGGACAATGGCCTTCCTTGAACTCCCAACACTTAACCTCGCCAGGCACAACAATATTGTAAAAGTGCAAATCTCTCTCCAAAATGGCCCCACAGTTAATAATTAAGCCATGACATTTGGGGGAGACACCAAAAAATCCATATGGTGAAATTTACTAACCTTTTGAAAAGCTAGCAAGAGGAGGCAGTTCATCCGCAGTTTATTTGGGGCCGTTTTAGTCCATATAATAAAAACACACCGAAAGGTCGGGTGGCGCACAAAGGATGATTGTATGCTGTTAACTGGAAGAGAGCAGGAGGCTAATCAATGCTCTCCACATCAAAACTCTATTAGAGGAGCGCTGTCTCTCGGGAGGGGGATTGGACAGAAAGACAGGACGGACAAATGATATTCATATGTAACACTATGGATTATAATTGTCATGATGTAGTGATAATCGTGCTGGTTCTTGCTACAATGTAAAAGGTCAGTTTGGGGCAGAGTCACACTGACCTCTGTCCTCTGAAAACACAAATTATTAAATTACAGTGGGTCAAATGTTCAAACGGTGGGAGTCAAATGTGGCCCAGTGGTCATTAGATGATCTCAGTGCAATAGCTAGCATGGCACTCAGTAGATACTGATTTACAGTTTTAAAAACATCTTACTAATTAGCCGGATTTAATTTATCTAAACAAACAGAAAAGCATCTTTTATAACCAGTTAGGTGGAGGACGTGGGTCAAGCTCTATTTTGAGAGCAAGCGTATGTCTTTTAACTCACTGACGGTCTCCAGAAAGTCATTAAGGGTATATAATAAATAGGGTATACATGACAGGAGGTGTGCCAAATACAGAATTCCTAACAGTTTGGTTTAGCCCGCACTGGCTGTTGACTTTCAGATTTACTGTCCACGCTCAACTCTGAGTGTACACTGCGAGTGATTTATCAGCCTCACAGGTGAGTTCTGTCAAAACATCCAGGGCTTAAATATACAGCTCTGGGCTCACCTTTTCCTGCATCGTATCCTACACCCAGAGGTAATGTTTGTGTGAGCTGCTGTGAACAGCCAGGGGAGACTTCCTCCTCTCCTGTTTGACTTCATCCACACAAGAGTGAAGGAGTTACTCTGAATTCAGACTTTAACAAGCTTTCAGATTACTTTTATATGCACACGTACTTTGGGAATAGGAGTAACTCAAGTAAAAGTCTTTCTTTCTTTTTTTTAAGGCTCTCTTAATAAATTGCCCGAGAAACCTGAACTGTATTGCACTGCACACACACTCTTCCTCCTAATGTGTTTAATATGATTGCTGCATTTATCTGCCAGAGTGACGAACTTAATTCTCTGCTCCCAGTTTGACAAATGCACAGCGCATCCACGACACACCCTGTTGGACAAAGGTTTGCTTGAACTGTGCCGGTGTCTATTTTCCGGAAGGTAACTTAACACAAGGAGTAATCATAAACACAGGTATCAGCTGGCCGCGCACGTGATGATTTGGAAAACATATCAGTACTAATTACCAATCGCTCTTCATGTGAGTGAAATTTGATTGACCTAGCTTGTCATTTAGTCCTCAAGAGAATGCCAAAATTACAAGTGTAATGTGGGAGCATAAACTATCCTCTGCTAGAGCTAGAGTTGAAAGACAGCATGGGGATTGTAATCTGCATTATTACACCGCCGCACAGCCTGGAGCTGGTACACTGATCATAAAAGCAAAATTCACTTTGTGGACAATTAGAATATTTGCCTGAACTTTAATTTCTTTGAAGGCCTTATTAGTGCTTAGTATTACTTCTTAAAACATCTGAAGGGAGAAACGAGGCCTCATATGAGTCAATCATTGTGACGGCTGCCATCTTTGGAGCCAAAAGTGACTATATTTGGACATGAAGGTTGAAGTTTAAGTCGATTAAAGTTAACTTGCTTGGCTACACTAAATAACCACACGCACAAATAACCTAGTGGAGTTTTACTCCCCACAGTTAGCACATCTGCCGCACAGCCCGCCATATTATTTGTTAAGTAATTGCATTAAAATTGCTCCGCAAACAAAGCTGAGAGGTTCATGTATTTATGTGTGGGCAGGTGAAGACAATAGACAGTCCATGGTAAAAGACGAATGTAAGCACCGTGATGTCACCCCTTGGTTTTACAACCCACATTTTGAAGCTTCAACCTTGAAAATTTTTATACTGACTTTCAGAGCCAGAAGTCACCACAAGCCGGATGAGAGGGTGGAGAGCTAACGCTAGCCAGCTTGGTTAGCAGCTGCATCAATAAACTGTGTGGGTGAAATGTACAGGCACACATGTTTGCTAATTAGTGCTGCAATAACAGGCTGATAAAATACTAGAACGTTCCTCACCAGAACGGAAGTACAAACTTCTTGGATGGTCTGTACCACAGGGCGAGCTATAATGCTAACCAGGTAATCCAATAGAAATGCTCTAAAGCACACACATGGTGAAGAGATCCAATGCAGTTACTGGAACGAGGCAGACGGACAGACAGTGATTGGCTGTCAAGGTGGCCACGCCCATAACTGTTGGGAACTATCAAAAGCCTTTTTTTTTTTAAACTATCCTTTTTAACATAAGAGTTGACTTTTAGAGCCAACCCACATGGTACCCCTGTGAGATTATCACATAGACTAAAACTGACATTTTAACTTCATCAGTGTGCATGTCTACTGCTATACTGGCATTCACATCTAATTCAAAACTTTGTTGTGCCTTAATTATGTAGTGCATATCATATGGGAGTTATGTAGCTCCACTTTTCCCTTTTTAATAGAATTATAACTGCAATATGCATGACTCTGCACACTATGACTAAGGCACAAATAATAAAATGTTATGCTTAAGATATTACCCAATTGTCAGATGATGTGGCAAATTTGTAATGTCCCTGGAGCCTGGGGTTGGAGAGAGTGCAGGACTTAGATTCCAACATCAAGGGAGAGGCTCCCGGAGGGTGAGAGTGCTGCCTTGTGTCGGACCTTAAGGTCACCATTCCTTCGGCTAATGCCCCTGGCATCACCTTCCTCCTTGACTTCAAACACCCTGGCTACGCTCCTAGACCATGTACCAATAAGCACTAATAATGCAGAAAAATGAAAACCAAAACAGATGGGCTCCAATAGAGGTGGGGATTACTCAGCCCTATCCAGGGCTCTATCTACACCCCTGGGCGCTGAGATGTGAATCCCGAGCTGTTTTTTTCTCAGCATAAAACAAAGGCAGGAGGTGAATAAAACAGTTGCAGCAATATGTTTACGTGTGCCAGAAATGTTTATGGCAAGGTTCCAATAATTTCTTTTTAGATGTGAGAGGATAGGACTGGATTTTCACTGAACCCTCCTTCGAATTGTGGCTTTTGTATTTTATTTTAAAGTCTTATATACTACAAATATGCTGACCTCTATGAACACTGTTCACATATCTATGGCACGCAGTTTATGGTGCTACAGTACACTAGTTGGTTACAGTGAAACCAAGAAGTACTGTATGTTGGACATGTAACTTGCATATAATGTGTCATACAGAGGCACCAATGTCTTGCGCCGCTGACTGACACAACAGGGCAACACACTGCTGTGAGGGCATGCTCGGAGGTTTGGCTATGACCTCTCACTCTGGTAAAAAAAACCACACTATAGCCTTTTATTTGATTATGCACAAGCCCTCAAGGCTCAAAGAATATGTGTCAGACGCTGCTTAAAAGTCTCCCTGAACAATTAACCACACGCCATGGAAAATGCCCAACAAAAACACCCCCAAAACCTCCCCCAACCGTCTCAACTGGGGACTCGCTGTGAACTCCTGCGAACCCTGGGAAATCATGAGAAGAAATCTAGACAGTGCTAAAACCCACAAACGTCTGAGTGTCTTTGGCCTGGCAAAGCAACAATTAATTGGATTTGGTTGGAAAGAAAATGTAACTGTGACGCTCAGAAATGACAACTGGGAATGCCAATTAGAAGAACAGTAAATTTTAAACAATGGGCATTTCAAAATAAAATTGAAAAAAAAAATGGTTTGGATGAGCCCCTCCCTGACTGAGTGAGTGCGATGAAGTAAGGGTTGGATGTGCGGCCCTGTTGTTCACTCTTCAGCTACTGTCTCGGGTCACGTTGTGCTTTTATGGGGCAGCTGGTCAGAAACTTGCTTTAAATTACCCCGAATAACAAATCGAGCTCCATGTGTTTTTGATGGGCCGGGAAAGAAAAGCTAACAGTTAAGGAGACTAAATGAACCACAAACGTCCAATTACGTCTCAGGTAGAAAATTTCAGGATTTTGGTTATCTAATGAAAATATTGTCACTAGACTCATTTCCTACGTGGTGCCAGAAAGGTAGAAGAGAAAATGTGTTAACAGTATACTGAGGGTTGACTCTTTAACTCTTGGTGAGTTTGTGTCTCCAGCTCAGGTTTCAGGGTGACTGTTTTTATATCGGGGCCACGCTTACCTCAACCTCTGACGGTCTCTTTTGGCCAATTCACAACCAAGTGCCAGTGAACAAGCAGTGACATGGATTATGTTTGCTCATTACCGTGACTTTTTTGGCAAACGAAAAGTAAAACTGTAGGGAGATAGTTGATGAAACACATGTATTTGCTTGTGTTTTTGTTTTTAAGTCTAGTCTACTCCACACCTGGAGGAGATTGGATAGAGTAGATATTTATATTATAAAGATTATGACAGTTTATGGCAGGAAAGAGTTTTATCATAGGAAATAATAAAAAATGGAAGCTATCCCTTTCCTTTGTTTGAGCTAGATTAGAATTTAAATTCAGTCAAGATAAGCTAACAGGGTAGTGGCGACAGCTACATGTTTACCATCCAGGCATATTGCCTTCTAAATCTTGACAGGAGAGAGTGCTGTGATGAAAGCACATCACCACAATTTAGCTAAATGATTATTTTCAGAAGTTATTCAACAAGACCAATCTAGTTCTAAACCAAAATTCAGGACATTCTGGACAAACATGTTGAATGGTTGATTTTGTTTTTTTTTTTCCAAAAAGGAGAATTAGACAGAACACTGGTTCATCCCTTAAGTTAAGTCTCTTTTGAATGTTTCACAGGTCTGAAAATGAGTGAAAAAGCAGCCAATGTTCAAAATATGTCGTAGGATTTATGGTTTTTGAGGTTTACTCTCATCTTTTCCACTACAATGTCAGCAGTAGGACCTTCTGTCCTCCTCCACACCTAAACACCTTTCTGTAAGCTCACCTGGCCTGGCCTGAAAGGAGAGCGCTTGAACCAACTGTACCGTGGCCCCCGTGCAAACACAGTGTGTGCGTAACAGCCTCATTCATGTTTACTGTAAGTGGAAGTCTTTGTCATGTCTGTTTACTCAGTCTTTCACATCTTTCACACTTGAATCCACATATATATTAGAAACCTGACGCTAACATGTTCGTTGTTCTCATTAAACCTGAAAACAGACACACACTAAGTCAAGCAGACAGTCGCAAACAGACGCACACACTGTTCAGCCTGACAGTTTATCATGTTTGCTATGCTTTAGTTTATCTGCTGCATGGCAACTTAAGCTGACCGTGCCTTTTATTCACAGCTGGGTTTGACGAATATTTGGGGTGTTTTAAAACCAAAATCTCACCCGTCCAATGAGTACCCAGTCTAAGACTAAGATGATGTCACTGTAGGGCGTTTCCTCCTTGTGGAATGACAAGCGAAGATAAATGGCAGTGTAACAATTCCAACACCTGGCTGTCAGATTGAAGACAAGATAGCCATCGACAGTAAATGTTATATATAGGTAGATGGAGAGAAGATAGTGCAGTCATCTTCTGTTATGTTCTAGCTAGTTACATTTTGCGAAGCATACCGAGACACAATAAGACACAAGATCATGCGTGTGTTGATTAATCTGTTTGGTCACATGACTAAACAGACTGTGGGTGGAAGACTGCCTGGCAGCACTGAGAACTGTCAGTGAGATGAAGGAGCACCCAGATGGTACTTCCAAGAAACCGCCCGACAGCCCTGAGGTTATAGGTGGGGTTTGCGCTGTAGTCGTGCAGCTGTACTGGTATGTCACCTGAACTTTTCTCCGACCTCACCCTCAGCCCACATAGGTGTTTATGCCTTAACGTCCGCATTCTCTTACAGACAAGTCATAAACTGGAATGTTTTCATGCTTACTCAGGTCTGCTACTGATGTTGGACAAATTAGCTAGGTTACAGTTGAGTTGTAAATGTAGTCAATGAGTTGTAAAGGACTTACATAAGTTCTAACTAATGCCAGTGTTATAAAATGTTCACAAAAAAACTCTAACACGCTAATGTAAAGTAGTTATCTTTACTGTTTTCACAATTTTAGTACATTATAATGTTTACTAAATACAGAAGCATTTAAATTAAGTATTGGTGCTAAAAGAAAAGTCAAGTGACCACCAGTTTTATTAGGATTGAACTTTTTGGGACCAATAATGTCTATTATTTTTCGAGAACCATTGATAATGCTGCTAAAAATTAAAGATGAATTTAATGAATTGTGCATAAAGGCCATTAACTGAAGTAGCTCACACGTGCTGAGAATAGTGTGAATATAGAGTACTGTTCTCACAGAACTGAAAAACTAAGGATATGTAGCACAGAGTTATAAGCTAAGGCTAGCTAGCTTGGTCAGCTAGATGTTTTCCTTGGGATACACAGATACCTGCACATTAGTGAAAGTAACAAACATATGATATACAGATACTGCACTAACTCTCCATACTTGCTCCACTGTGGTATTATTATTATTATTATTTTTTTTTTTGGGGGGGGGGTTCTATGTTATGTTTGCACCAACTTGGAGATATCTGTGTCTGCATGATGCACCCATACAGTCATGGATTCACCTTGCTAAGGCCTTATTCATGCAGGACTATGGACCAGTCAGTAACCCCCACTAGTTGCTAGGGAAAAGTCTGTGCAATTTGTGAGAGGTATACGGGGCTGCACTGAAAACCTTCTTGCTTTGGTCACTAGCACTTTGTAAGGAAGACAGCAACTTGTCTGCAAACACTGGCAAAGTATTCACCAAATTCTAGTATAACTGGGTAAAGTATGATGGAAACCATAAATGGAGACTGTTCATCTTCAAAGTCAAAATTGGGCCTTTGAAATGTGTTAGTTGTAGCAGTGAGGCCCAACCTTTACTCTGAAGGTGAACAGTCTCTGTTTCCAGTTTGCATTGCACTTCTTCAATTTTCTGAACAGGTTGGAGAATAAATGGTGGATATTTGTAGACAAGCTGACGTCCTCCATGGAAACTACAGGTGACCCCAGCAAAATGCTAGTGACCAAAACAATCACAAAAAGGGCTTTGGTGCAGCACCTTTGTTGGGACCAATTTCAACTAGCAGCAGCCAACGAATTGGGCAATATACCAAATTTTTCCCTAGTGATTGGAGATTTCTAGAGGTTCACTTACTGGTCTCTAGATCTAGGTGTTTGATGCCTAACCAAGTTAATACCATGATTCAAAGTCTATTAAAGTTTCTCGAGTGACATCCTACACACATTGATCAAGAGTTGTCAGTTGTATTACACATGTTACAACCATGGTTGCTAGGGAAATGTGTTTTACCCTGACTAGATGGCAGCAGCAACAGTGGCTGTTGCTGAGAGAGATTAGTTCTGGGTCCTGGGGATAGCTTCGGTTGTTATTTCCACAGTTGCCTATAGTTTTTTCCTGTGTCTACAAACACTTGTTAACTACTAGCTGAGCAATATAAAAACTTGAAAAACTGTAACACAAACCAGAAATGAAAGAAGGTTCATCTTCAAAGTAAAAGTTGAGCCTCAGTGCTGCAGCCAACATGTTTCAATTTTTACTTTGAAGACAGATGGTCTCCATTTCTGGTTTGTGTTGCACTTTTTCAGGTTTTACTACAGCTCAGCTAGTAGTTTACAAGTGTTTGTAGACAAACATGAAAAACTTTTCACAGTTTAACTGCAGCTCAGGGACTAGCTGGCCGGTGTGTGTAGACAATTCTGCCACTTCCATTCAAACCACGATTGCAGCAGTATGCTAGTATGCTTGCCAACCAGTTGGGGAATACACATTTTTTGCTAGCAACCATTGTTTGAAAGGGGGTCACTGGCAGGTCTGTTGGCCTGCGTGACTGGGGCTTTAACAATCATTTTGCCAGCGACTGCCATCAACCTCCAGCAACTACCAATAACCAGTCAGGCAATACTAATTTTCCCCTCACGACGAAAGATTACTGGATGGTCACAGACAGTTCTCTAGGCCGGTGTGATTGGGGCCTTATTCATACCATGACTGTCACATGTCCAAAATGATAGACAAGTTAACATCAGAGGGTTAATCACATGTCTGCAAAACATCAAAAGGACTGACTTTCTTTTGGAATTAACCTCAAGTTGTCATTTGAGCAACTGCAGTTTTTGGCACTCCCACACTGGCTTAATTTTTGAGCCCCAAAAGTTGGTAATACTTGATGACTTGTCACTGATGGTATTTATTTAACATTATCAGGAGAAAGACATTGTTTATTCATCAAACCAGTCGACTTTGGTCAATTAGCAACTTTAACATTTTGATAATGCACATAGGACAATGACAACAAAAGGTTTATGGTCTGTATGAAATAAATAGCAACTTTGCCCATTTACAGCTTGGCTGAATAAAACAAAAACAAGAGGGTTAATCTTCATATTAAAAAGGTATACAGATGAGCTGTGATACTCATGAACTCACTAATTCCTCAACAAAAATGCTCTCCTTTTTAAATAAAGCTTTTCAGTTTTAATATGTACCTTCAAGAGCCTGTTATAGTTAAATAAATAGAATGCTTTCCATTTTTAACATGCACATCCAATTTGCCTGGGGAAAGTATTTACACTTCACTGATCCTACTTGTCCACCAAATTCTCCACTTTTGTCTCAGCTAAACAGTTCTTTCTCTCATACATACACAAATGTACAGTCACTCTTGCAGACATGCTGCACCTATTTACTATTAACACAATATCTAAACCTATGGAAAGTGATCAAAATGCTAACGGTGAACATGGAATCCCATGTAGTGTGAAAGAAGAAACAGTCCAAACACCACATCTTAACTGGGGGAGGAAGGGAGGGAGGGGGGAGCTTACAAAAACTTTTTGTTTACAATTGATCATGCACTGTATAAATTCTTTGTGTTATTTGGCTTGAGAGTGTGTAATCAGTGGCTTCAATATCTACTTATTTCCTTTAAGTGAACAAAGAAAAGAGTAATATTTCCTGTGACAAATAAGCAATCCTACCAAATAATCTCTAACAATATTTAAGTCTTTCCCCCAGGAATCGTCACTGTCCTACAATAAGTGGTTTTACTATCTTTTCAGTAAGCTTCCACACATAACCAGGAGCTACTGCAAGGAGGTGTTTCTTCTGTCATGTCCATGTTAGCGTAGGTCCTGGCCATCCATCGCTCTTCAGGTTGAGATGGGCAGTTTATTCTGCGCTAATGTTAGCTTCCTCTTCTGTTTTCATGACGCAAAATAAGAGTTCTGCATGGAGTAGAGGCGGTCGATGGGGTTCCCCACGCGGGCCTGCAAGGAGTTGACTTCTGACGATGCCATGAAGCAGTCACTGAGGCTGGTTAAGGACGTGTCACTGTCTATGTCATGGAATGCAGAATCATTACCTGCAGAGAGCGGATACGGAAAAAGCCGTCAGGATTCAGAGGCAAAGGCGTCATTCAAAGAGCACAACACCCTACTCTGGCTGTGAAATCGGTGTAATCTTGTATTTGAGATTTATAGCAGCGTTGGGAAATTATAATTACTAATAGTCCCTTTGAGAAACTGCTGTTATGTGTCATCACAAATGTGAGAACTGTTTTGTTAGATATCATCAAAGCTCACTTTTTGCTGCGCTCACTGGGACAATTGCGGTCTGTGAGGGAGCATGTAAACAAGGGGCATCCTCCTAAAAGATCTGGTTAATAGCAACTGTTTACGCCTTTCATAAAACCTCAACATGTTATTTCTCTGGAGGGAATAGTTAACTTTATTGCACTCTGGATCTTAATGATAGTGTTGCACAAAATGGGGACAGTGTTTTGAGACATATCTTTTAATGCCTTGCCAATATTGTTCTTTTCCCCAAACCAAAGGAGAGTGATGAGACTGGGGATTTGGTTCTTACTACCGAAGAGAACTAAATGGAGGCAAATTATAAGGAAGTTATGAACTTCAGGAAATGGTCCCTCTGGGACATGTTGAGGACATCGCTCGAAAATGTGTTATTCCAGTTACATCCTGTGGACTAACACTTGATTGACTGATTTTTTCTTTTTTCTTTTCCCCCCTCCCGCCTTTGTTTGCGCTCTAATTCCTTCCTTTATCAAACAGAAATCTGAGGCTTGTTGTTTTCCAATTCTGATTCATTAGCTCACACGGTCTTCAATCATTATTTGCAGTGCATTTTATCTTAAGCTGCCCACATAGACCACATGTTTTTACCAACATTCGGAAACATCATCAGTAACAGGGCTGGGGGCAAGGAGTTAAAACCATATTAAACAGATTTGAAATTACACTTCAAAACCCAACGGCTTATGAGAACACTTGTGTTATCTCATGTGGGAGGAGAAGCTGCTCGTTCTTCTCTGTGAGCAACTTAAATCAGGGGGCTGTGGCCTGAGCACATGTCCCACACTGGGGAGCTTTGAGGTTGATCAAGGGACAGGCATGTGTGCGCTTTGTAAGCAGCAGTGGGGTTTTTGGGGGGTGTAGTAGTGTGTGTGTGTGTGTGTGTGTGTGTGTGTAAGGGAGGGGTGGGGGGGTGGGGTAGATGCTCACCATATGGGTTCATATGGTCCCCGGGCATCTGTGGGGGGGTGAGCCCCTGTTGGAACGGGTCTGTGCTGTAACCATTCTGATCCATGGCGACCAGCTGCTGCTGCGGCGGAGCCAGCGGTGTGAAGGAGTTCATCATCCCTTCCATTCGATTAGACATCACCTCTGCAAGGCAATGAAAGCAAAGGGGCAAAGTTAATACAGCCAACAAGAAGACTTCAGATGAGTCTGCAAAATATTAAATGCCACTACGCAAACAGAGAGCCGGTGACGCTGACCAAGAGAAAACTACAGAGTAGGTACTTCCTGATAGATTCCTATTTGTACCCCAAATATGTGGATTGCTCGCCCTTGTTGTTTTTATGGAAACATACGGTAGTCCTTGCTGTGGCTTCTCTCCCATTTCCCTCTACAAACAATGCTCTTGGCTAACTGAATGTGGGACACAAAGTTCTTGTGGCTTCATCACTGGAGCCCATCCCCATTCGCTTTCCTTTATAGTGGTTAGGTGAAATGATGATGATTCATTTCATTTGGCTTCCAAACTGAATTTCCATTTTACCCTTCATGTGAAGTGCCCTTGTTTACACAGTGACATATTTGTAATTTGTAATTCAGCATCAGTAGCAAATACAGCTTTGATTAGAGCGCAGCGTAAGCGAGAGAAGAAAAGTTCCTGTTTTGAGATTAAGCAATTGGTACACCTTCTCCCTATTCCGATGTCAACATCAACAACAAACTATTGCCGCGATACAAACACTCTTGACCTACTTGGAGATATGTACAAATATCACTTTAAGCTTGGGGCTGCCAGAGACAATGGGCCTCCATTGTGTTTGCAGGGTATGTGGAGCATCGTACCTTGGCCAAGTCTTTGAGAATTCTGTTGTTCTTGTTGTTGCTGCTGTCTTCTTGCCAACTTCTTCATCTGAAACGAAGGAGTCAAAGTTGTGAGGAACTCCCAAAACTAACATGCTCTCTTTAATTTAAAAAGGATGCTCCTCGCTCTTCACCCTTGAATGAACTGCGTAAAATCTGTATCTGAGCGCACTTCATTGTCAAATATCAAAGGTTTTCACAAGATAATCATCAGAAAAGAGGAGGGCGTAGACATTTAATGCAAGAGTGAGCTAGATTTGCAGCTCCTTGCTCTTTTGCATTTGCAAAAGGAATGCAGTGATAAGTTTAACACACATAGTTGTGGTGATTTACTAGCTGAACTCTAAAATGGACCGAAGCTGCTTTTTTTGGGAGTGGGTAGGGTAAGGACACAAAATGCAATTTGTTTTGTGGTATTTGCTCTCACCTTAGCTCTCTGGTTCTGAAACCACACCTGGACCACCCGAACACTGAGTCCTGTCTCTGCAGCCAGAGTCTCCCTCACCTGAAAATCCAAACAAAATACTGTGAGCATCACACAAAAAACCGAAACGCTTCACAGCCCTCTGAAATCCCGTTCCGCCTTAACATAACTGCCACAGTTCCTAACAGCCGCACTGCTTCTTTGATTTACTTTTAAGTCAATGCTGACTGAATGCAGTGGTCTTTTTGGACCTACTGGTTATTGCCGCTTCAAAGTTCGGACCAAGTGCAGCGCCTGTTTTAGGGCCCGGGCTATGGAGGGAGTTCTCCTATCTCAGTGTGACATTTGGTGCAGACGGAGTGCGTTACACCAGACTGCCTCGGTTAACACAGAACAGAATGCTGCTTGCCACTTCAAAGCTCAGCTTTGAGGTGGGGGAGATTTTTTAATTTGAGAATTTTATTTGTCAAACTACTGTAGGGCTCGTGGTTCGCATCTCAACTTCTATCTAAACCCTTACCAGGGAATTAAAAAAACATAAATCTCAGATTTTCTTTACTCAGTTGCAGCTGGTTATTAAAGCTTTGTCTTACCTTTCTGCAGGGCTTTGAAGAGACCTCAAAAGAAGCCTTAAAGGCCCGTCTCTGTTGAGTGGTCAGAATGGTTCGTGGTCTTTTGGGCCTCCTTGGATCCTTGCTGTCATCCCCCTTCCCCTGGCTCCCTATGCCTTTCTCTGGCTTGATGTCCAACTCCTCATCGTCACTTTTCTCTGTAAAGAGAATCAGTTCTCTGTATCATGAGCACAAGCTTGAACTGCCTACACCCTTATTTTTTTTGTCTATGACAGTCTGCTGATAAATATATTTTCATTCTTCCCTATTTCAAGAGATTCACACACCACAAGTGCCTAATCAAAGGAGACACATGTGTTTTTGATACATTATCAATTTATTACAAAAGGAAAAGGCCTCATGTATGATTAGACCTACAGACATCTATGGAAAGCACAGTGAAATATGCACATTTGTCACTGAACTGGACACAATGTCACTAGTAAATTATTACTCTCAGCTTTCTCTGATTTACACAGAATCAATCTCTGATAAGAGTACTACATCAAGTGCAACATGAAACAGGCAATGAGTACATATGGGAAATGCATCTCCTGCAACACAATATGTAAGATAGTCTCGATTCAAACTTAACCTTAAAATAATGACGGAATTTATACACTTTGCTAAACTTTAACTGTCAAGGGCAGGATATTAAAATCTGGGTCAGTAAAATTGCTATCATTTATATATATATATATATATATATATATATATATATATATATATATATATATGTGTGTGTGTGTGTGTGTTCAGACGTTAAATTGGGACAGAGCTGTCTGTTGGGAAGCCCCACCATATTCACTTTTCACTGTTATCAGGGAATATTATGACAAGCACCCACTGATATTGATATTGCTTAGGCGAGATAATGTCCATTTTGCTTCACAGTTTTTACTTGTTTCAGTGAAGTCACCTATCTTTCTGATGCAGCAACCCACTGCACTCATGGTGTCGCAGACTATATAATAATATAACAGTTATTTAAATAAAATGCAACATGAACAACTGTAAACATAATGGAACAAAAAGAAGGACTATATTTCACAGAACTTGAATTTGTATTTTTCTGTCTAATTCTTTAAAGAATAGCAACAATTTCGTCACTAATTTATTTACACCATTAGCTCTATCTGGATTTAGAGTAATTAAAATTGAGCAAAATATAAATAATTAATGTGTTAGCCCTGCGACAGACTGGCGACCTGTCCAGGGTGTACCCCGCCTCTCGCCCTATGACAGCTGGGATTGGCTCCAGCGCCCCCCGCGACCCTGAAAAGGATAAGCGGTAGCGAATGGATGGATGGATGGATAAATAATTAATGTTTCATAGAGTTTTCCGTTTCCTGAGACCTGATTTTGTTTAATAACTGAAAATAATTGACCTGCTAATCTGCTTCCACAACCTATGAGTTAATTATACTAAATGCTATTTAAAAAGAGGCAGGCCCACTGAGTAAAGAAGCATTTCCATCAAGCTAAGCTAAACTGTGAAGCCAGCAAGCATGGTTTGAACAGAGTATCAGACCAACTCAAATAAGACAGTAGTTTGAAAGCTAATTTACTGAATTGCAAGTTGTAATAGGCTAAATATCTGCACATGATGCAATATTATATAATGTAACACCACATAATGCTTTATACATAAACTGGTTTGGGCTGGTCACATCCTTTAGCTGATTGCTAGTAGATGCTGAAAAAACAAAAAACAAATGACGATAGAATTTTTATTATTCAGTTATTACATTTAATTTTTTTTTTCATATGAGGCTAAAAGAAAGTGTTTACAAATCAAAACTACAATTGCTGTTAACAAACCCCAATGACTTCAGGGCGCAGGCGCATGCTTGATGGCTTATTGTCTCCTGTCATCTGGTTCTGATATGTAACCAATGAAAACCTACATTTCATCTGCCACATGCCGAGGTTAACCTCTATTCATGTCAACATTTTCTCCATCTTTAAATTCTGAGACATGCACAAAAGACATGCCTGTGCGATACACTGGGATACAAGCAAACGAGGAAGACGTGGAGCAAATATTCCCACAAGTTGACAAAAGTTGACACAGGCACAGATGTATTTGACAAATTCCCTGCTTTTGTGCATGTTTAAATGCGAGCCAGATGGTAGTGAACAGCGAGGCTTGGCAAGATGCCTCAATGTGTATGGAGGCTATAGGAGAGGAACACTAGAGCTGATAAGAGTGGAGGTGCAGGCTTTCTGCAGAAAGGCCTCAAATCCCTCTGTCACTCACCGTGATACAGTGATTTAATTCTTTCCAGCACCAGATCCTGCCCACGCATGGAGCACCATTAATACAGGGTGGCTTGGCTTTGTCCTGCTTCCACTTCCTACTGTATCATAAACTTACGCTCCCTGCTCGAATGAATGCTACAAAATCAGCCACTGAAAAGCTGCAGATGGAGCTACGCTAGACCTTTTACGGCCTGGGCTGTAAGCAAGACCTCAGATGTCAATACATCTAGTATCTAGAACTGCTTTATTCCTTTGCTATTAACAAAACTAAAACTAAATCCAGTAAGATTCAGAACCAGGTTCCTCATGGAGGACGTCTTAGGTGGCCACAGCTGTGATGGGACAGAGCATACAGAATACAACACCCTGGTGCCATTTGACGATCGCACCACAGTGTCGTTCTCACTCTTGTGTGAGAGGGTGCAGAAGGCTCACCTGAGTCTGAGTCATCCGGGCTGACCGAGCTGAGTAAGTCTTTCTCCCTCTCGTAGTCAATCTTGCAAAGCAGCTGACCCTCCTTCAGAACAAACTCATCGCCCTTCCTCAGCTGGCGGTCGCACACGCAGCAGCAAAAGCAGTTCAGGTGGTAGACGCACTCCAGAGCACGCATCACAAACTCTGTGGGGGCGATTTTCTCCATGCAGCCGCTGCACTTGGTTGCAAACAACCTATAAAGAAATAAAAGAGAATATGGTAGGAAGTGTGGTGATTTAAACAGAACACCCAAACCGAATTTTGCTGTTCAAAGCAGCACTTGTGAAAAAGATAAAAATAACACAAGTAAAAAAACATGCATTTTCTAAATGGAGGTATTTATTGTTAAGGGGGAAAGAAAATCCAAAGCTACGCGACCCTGTGTTAAAAAGTGATTGCCCCATAAGCCTAATAACTGGATGCAGTCAAGCATCTTTTACAGCGTTGTGCAGGAATTTTGACCCACTCTTCTTTGCAGAATTGTTGTAATTCAGCCACATTGAAGGGTTTCTGAGCATTAACCGGCTTTTTAAGGTCGTGCCACAGCACCTCAATCGGATTCAGGTTAGGGCTTAGGTCACTCCAAAGTTTTTTTTAAGCCATTCAGAGGTGGACTTGCTGGTGTGTTTTGGTTACCTTTGTCTATCATTAAATTTTGTTGGATGACCGGAAACATCTAAAGTGTGACAAATATGCAAAACACTAGGAAATCAGTGAGGGGGCAAACACTATTTCACACCACTGTATACTTATATCTGGTTTGATTATGACTGTTTCAGTATCTTGGTCCTGTGTAGTGTCCAGCTCATTTGGCCTTACAAAATATTTAACAATAGCCTGGAAGGCTTTACGACAAATTATTATTCACACTTCCATAAGCATAGTCCCATCTAGCCCGTTTTGGTGTTTTGGATGTAGTTATTTCAACTGCCAGGGAACTTCTATAAACCTCACCAAAACAAAGGCTCGAAACCAAACATAACAAATCAGGCTTCTTCAATTGGATCTTATCAAACGAATAGTTTGTCTAATCACTGCGCAAAGGACAATGAAACACAAAATGTAATCCATCCTCGGCAACACCAACATAAAAAAAGAAATAGACACTGCTTTATATATCTGCCTACTTTAATTGCCAATTGTAAAGTTCTACTTCTTAACTTTTGCATTCGGTGTTAATTAGATTTTTCTGCATTGTAATCATCTTTAATTTGAATGTAATTTCTAAGCGTTGGTTTCCCTCCACCGTTCCTTATATCTTAAGATTTATTTGAAAGTATTTATGTGCCACTTCAAGTTATCTCAACAAACATAATTTAAATTCGGAAACTGAAAATATTGCAGGGACCTCTCTCACCCGACAGTAATTACGTGCACGATGAGAGTTGAAGCTATTCTTCCTCGGGGACCTGAATGTTCAACAGGTCTTACCAACTTACATCTCTGCCTATCTGCTAATTGTCCAGGGTTACAGTGTTTGCCGTGCAGCGAAAGAGGTGCCTCCTTTGGCAGCTAGTCATCTGTTAAAATTTTAGGCTGAGCCCAGCCTTGCATCATTCCAAGTGAGCTCAGTCATGGGGACTGACCCCAACCCCCTCACAAGCCTGACCAACCCCCCCCCCCCAAAAAAAAAAAAAAAAAACAGGCTAGATCATGCTCCAGTGCAGCAACTACTAAACCCTGATGATCTTAATCAAGCCTTTGTTGGCAGTTTATGCATTTCTTTCATATCCACACAATGCTCTATATGCATCAGATATCATATCATGATTCATTGCTGGTTAGTGGGCCTGGTCTGTCTGTATCTCATCTTACCGTCTAATATCGTGCCTCTGTGGCGCAACACTGCCTCTATCACCATTTCCTAGACAACACTTCCATCTTCTTTTATGTGCTTTCAGGAAGATGTTTGCATTGTTTTATTGGTGACTGAGTGGCATTTAATTTGCCCTCCGTTGTTTAGAAGAAGCCACATTAAATGGAGCAAGGAGGCAGGGAGTGTGGTTGATCTTGTCCAGCCGTAAAGCTGGATTTATTAGTGGCCTCTTTGTTTGCCCTGGTCTGGAAGACAGCTGGCAACCGCCTATCTATTTGTGGTGAACATCTATTTCATTGTGCAAGGCAGGGAGGTAGTGAGAGGAGCAATTGACATCATCTGCTGGTTCGGGACGGGGTTGAGCGATAGTGATGAGTATAATGTGTAAATATGAGAAGAGGGGAAACCAAAGGGTGGTTTTGTTATGGTAATGGTGTTATAGGTACTGATTGAGTAGTGATATGGTGTGTGCGTGCGTGTGTGTGTTCACACATGTAAATGCATTTGTATGAACAGCTGTGTGCACGCTGGTAGCAAGTTTGGTTTTTGTTGTTGCCTCTGCAGCTTTCTAAAATAATTGCTTCACTGCTGCTCATCAGATCGCAATCGGGAGAGCTACATTTTATAACATCGTAATCACTTCACAACAATTAATAGCCTATTTTACTAGTTTCGAGATATCCATCCATCTATTCATCATAATGAGCATTACAACCTGGATCCATAAACTAAGGATGGTTAGACAGAGCATCTTCTTTTCTTTATAAAACAACAGAGATGTCAGCCCAGGCACTCTCTGGGTTCATAAAATCCTTTAATCTTTCATTTATTACAATAAGTTAAGAAGATTATTATTGAACTATGGAAAAACCTCTAGGATAATCCCCTGAAAAAGAAATTTCGGCATGTTTCTCAAACAAACATGGATCTTGTTTAACTGACCTGCCAACCTGGATCGGTTTTCTAAACAAACTACCCAGTTTGGCTTATAAAAAATAAATTAGAAAAAACATTTAGAACATTAGAAAACATTTTAAACACTGACTTATTCCCGCAAACGGCGCATTAATAGGCCAGTTTCTAGGTTTTAGAAGGATCGTTATAGGCTGGGCTCATCTTAAGGAGGCGATGGGTTTGTCAAGACAAAGTTCCCAGCTCTAAGTCTGTTTGGCTAAAGGTTGCCAGCTTAGGCTCAGAGAGAGCGCAAAAAGTTGAGGAAATGACTTATTAGCGCGGTTTTGATATGTCCAGCACTCCGTATTCACCTACGACCGCTCTCTAAAATCTTCTCATCTAGATGAAAACATTCTCATTCAGCCCTCTTTCCTTTCTTCTTTCTCCTTTGCCGAGTCTAATCTTGTAAGCCATTATTTTTCTATTTCCCCTCTCTGTCACTTTGCATTATTTTTGCTGCTGTAATTCCCATTCGTCCCTTCTGGAATCTTCCTGTCCTGCTTTGTCCTCGGGTCTAATCCGGACTTTCTGCCTGTTTTCAGTCCCCGGTCCCCTTTCTCAGTGGGGTTCAGATGGAAAAGCCATGCATGACGCCCCTTCTATGGCAACCACACCTCCACAGGAAGGCAACGCCGACTTTTCGGATGGGCAGAGAAGGCCTTTGAGAAGCTGGCAGCAGAAGTAAATCCTTCTCTAAGGAACAAGGAGAATTAGCAGGGAGCAGTGGACTAGGGATTTAACCCTACCCCTCTCCTTTGAAAGGCACAGTCAGTCCCACTCCTGCGGCTAGCCACAATCAAACAGAGGAGGAGTGGGGAGGTGGCAGCGGAGAACACAAACTCCCTGAATGACACAAGCAGTGGATTGTGGAGGAGCCTAATCCCACTTTAATACCTTTCCAAGTTCAGCTGCTAAAGAATGCTCTTTAAAACAACACCACTGTGTGAGCAGTGAAGGTTGACCAGAGGGAGGCACGCCATTCAACCTCCCTAACATTACCTGATTAGTGGTTTGAGGAACAGGCCGCTGCCAACAGGAGACAGAGAGGGAGATGTAAATGATTATTTTATATATAGAGAGAAAAACATATCAACAGGCGGTATTTAACTGGAAACTGCACCAAGAAAGAGACACCGCTCCCTGCACTGATCTACAGGGATATTAAAGATATCAAAGAAGATGTAGCTGCGACTGAAAATCAGACCTGAACTGATTTAAGTGATCAATTACCACTTTGTCCCTCTAGCTGATCCCAGTGACCAATCACATTAAAGCTTGTATCCACCTAAAATCCACTTTCTGGACGTTGAGCTGCTTTCGGTAACTTGACTCCCAGTGTTGCAGAGGTGAACCAGCATCAGTATAAAAAGACACCACAAAGGGGACCACCAGCGCGACAGTCGCGTCCCGGCTCCCGCCTTTCCTCCTCCCACACCTGAGCGCACAGATCAAGTGATGAGACCCTCCCGTGTGGATCAATGGCTGCATCTCAAGCCAAGAGAACTGTCAATATTTACCCAGGCCTCCCCGGGACGGGACTCATAAATGAAAAGAAGAGGCCATCTCAGCACATACCTCACTCCCGGAGGAATCATTACATCCCTCTTTTTAATCCTGTGTCCACATACCTGTAATCCCTTGTCTGTTCTTTTTTTTTTTCTAAGGATGTCGCTCTCTCTCCGTGACAGATTATCACACTGCTGAGGCTTGTAAGGCTTGCAAGAAAATGCACAAAATGCAGCATCAACAACAGCAGATAGGACCCAACCCCCCAACCCCTCCACACACACACAAAAAGAACAATTATAAAGTGGGCAAAGGCCAGAAACAAGTGAACACTTAAAGTGAGTAAAGTGCAGCTGAGAAACGTCGGCCTCTGTGTCGTTCATCTTCTATCCTTTCTGTTTTTGCAAGCGCTTTGGAGAACTATCCACGCTCCCTTTGAGCAGATTATGGGCAACTTAAAGTGTGACAACATCTTAAGCTCTCACCACATGTTGCCAGTGATTGCCCTTCTACAGACATTACATTTAATGCTTCTGCTGCAGTGATAAGCATCAGGAGGACTGGATGGGATAAAAGGAAACCAGAAGAATAAGAGAGAAGGTTGGAGGGGGGCAGAGGGGATGAGTATGGAGCTGCTTATGCTGCTTGATAATCACGCTACATTTAGCAACACGTGCAATAGTCTCACCTAACTCCCCTTTTGCTATTGAACAACACTCTGAGAGACAGCAGAAGAATTTAGGAAAGAACAGCCAGAGCTATTATGTCACCACAGCCCTTCAAAGACAGAGGGGATGAGGATTATCCCGGCAGCAGCTGTAAGCTATTACTTTGAAGATGGGCTCTCGTGTTTGGGCAGGAAACCTGTGGCCATGCCAATCATGCAGAGGTGAGAGATGAGGCCTGTGAGCCAGGTCAGGAAAGGGCCCTCCGGACGGGATGGAGAAAATGACTTACTGGCTAAAGCTCAAGTCAGTCATTTCACAGACTGCCTGACACAGCTGATGAGCATGTTTCCAGGACTTTTTACTTTCAAGGCAGACTAGTTCACTTAGATTTTTTGGTGGTTATGCTCATTCACATTCTTGCTAATAAGTCTTTTTTTTTCTTCTTTTTTTTTTACTTTAAAGCGAAGTATGTGAGTAGAACCAGTGTCCAGGCAGACTACATTAGCAGAAATACTACAGCACAAACCAGGATAAAACCAGAGAATATATAAAAGATAGCAGTAGCCTTTGTGACCTCTCCCAGCGAAACATGATATTTGTTGTCTTTTGATCTAATGGGGCTCATAATATAAAAAACAAACGTCGTGATGTATTCAAACACAGCTGCAACTAGCGATTGAGGTGATAAAATCATTGAGGAAGTCTTTCCTTAGGTCATAAATCAAGTGATAAGTAGAGTCCTTTTCTCACTCACTTCCACAGAATCAGACTTCTATTTAAAAACAGTGGAGTTGCCCCCTGCTGGCAATAAGAAAGAATGCAAGTTTGTTGCAAGTTGCCGCTCCACTGGCTTTTCCATCACAGTGAATGAAATGGATATGGAAAAAGTTACTAGCAATAACATTTTACACTGACCAAGGTTTGTAGGTCAGACTCTGATTTCTGTTTAAATGCAGGAGAAGTCAGTTACCTGTGGAAATGGTTAGCTTGGTTCAACCAAATTTAAAATCCACCAAACATGAGTCAAAAGGACAGAGCTTATCTGTTTTTGATGCGCTAATGCTACAGTAACATGCTGTAGCCCTGTTTTATCTAATATTTATTTTCTCGCGGATCTCAAAGAATTATCTTGACAAACAGCTAGTGTATCAAACGAAAAGCTTGTTTCTCCTTCACGTTTTCAGATTATATTCTGTCCTGTTTGCTGTCTGAAAAGCACCAAACTAATCCGTCACAGCAGAGACTTTCCAAACTGTTGAACAGCCACTATTTTAGTTTTTTTTTTCACAAGACACGCCTTAATAAGGGATAATTGGTTTTGTAGCAACTGTATCAAGAGCTTTGGCCATAGAAGAAAACATTTGATCCCCAGATGTTTAGCTACATGTGAAAGGGAGGACGGCAAACCTTTTCAACTTCGTCTCAGCATTGTGAAAATTACTTTGCTATGTACATTTACGCTGACCTCTGCACGTGGCAGACACACAAGCCTAAAAATAATCTGAATTTGGCTGATACGAGTGTTTGATTGCTTGCAGAGGGGCCTAATGATAAAAGCAGATTCGAATAAGGGGGAGCCTGTACATTAACGCACCATATTTTTGTGTGTAAAGCAGATAAAGTGTCATTGATTCTTTCACCATGAAAGGAGCCTGAAACAAACTTTCGGCCTGCGTGAGCAGTAAAGTGTTAAAAAGTAGTAGCGATGATGCCGTCTGCATAAACAACCTCTGTGGCTGACCTTGTTTCATAGTATCAGCATTTCTCTTTGGAGCATAGATTCATGGAGAGTAATGAAGCCAAATAAAAAGTGCCATGCTTCTGCTCCCAAAGGCCAGCTCCAGTCAGCTCTAAAAGCTGCTTAATCACCATCCCGTGCTTACTACATTAGCATAATAATGGCCTTTAAATTGAGGCTCTTTGTTTTTTAATTAAACTCCCAGCAGGTAAAAGTAAAACACATTAACGGGAAATGTGTACACCACTAATGGCCCAAAGGTGCCTTCTTCATCACGTAGCTCTGGCCACAGGGTTCTGCTTGTTTCCTGCACCGAAGCGCAGCACCGGAGCATGCGAGCTCACAGGGGAGGAATGAGACAAGCTGATTGCACTTGGCATAGCAAAGATAATAGCAGGAAGAGGTGTTCGATGTGTTCGAGTATGCATATATGCACCTGCCCTGCATCTCAGAGGGAGCGTGCGCGATAATAGCTGCTGAACAGAGCTACACTAAATCTGTAAAAAAAAAAAGGCGGATCTTACAGTGAATGTGGAGTCAAATGTTTCCAGGATCATCTATCCCACATGTCCACTATTGTGAAAATAAATACGGCCACTTTATTTCTATGGCAGCATGAGCTCCTATGTGCTGGAATGTACGGCTCCTCAGACGAGTCTCCCCGCACCCCCCCATGACTAGACGGACATCCCAGGCATATCTGTGTGTGAGGCTATACTGCACAGCTGCAAAAAGAAATCCTAACCCTTAAGTCATTATTCAAATGATCTCATTCCATGCGCCGTGCTCTTCACAGATTACGCAAATCCCGAAATACAGTTAAGAGAGAACGTGTTGTTCGAACAGACTGCCTCTAAACATGCAGACCACGTCTCAGTTTTCCTCGACTATGCTCTCGTTGAAAACGAGCGTTTCTGCTGTGTGGTATCAAGCTATATGGCATACGACAGAGTCAGTGCCATGCCGTGTTCAAGCTCTGTCTTGCAGCATCAGTTTACCCAGTGCCTCTCTCCTTTACACCGATCTGCTAATGAGTCACTAGGAAAACAGCGTGGAAATAATCCTCCGCTGCCACACAGGTAGAACAAAGCTCATGGAGTGAAAAGGACAGTGTATTGGGCAGCAGAGGAGGCTAAGTACACATCTAAATACAAGAGTAAGCAGGCGAGCACACACGATGCTGTTTGGACAGCTGGTCTTCCTGAGTATGTAAAATGAGTGCAACATCGCATTTAAGTACGGTTTTTAGAGCTCAGAGCAAACAATATGGTCACACGCCCCCGAGTGACAGTGTCAGTGAAGAAATTATGACACTGGAGATTTGGAGATTTATTCTTTTACTTATTCTTTAAAAACATTTTTTTTTTAAAAGACAGTAATTTAAAAGGCGGTTTATTCCGCCTCCTGTAAGAAGCCATCACTGATAGATTTGACAGCTTTACGACACAGACACGAGAAGCAAGTCTGGACTGCTCCTGCTGAGACACCCGTAAAAATCACTCGCACCCTTTTTGTATATGTTTTAATAGCGCTGTTTGTCCGTCCTCCTTCCAGGCTGATCTGCGTGAGGTGAAGGGGACTATAGTGCTTATGCAGGACTGCGATCGACTGCTGCTTCTGAGGGAGCGAGCAGAACGGCGAGAGCGATGGCTAGTGAGTGTAATGGCTATCAGATGTTATATGACTACAGTTTAGCTTTTTTTTTCTTCGTAAGCAACAGTCAATTTGAAAAAGTTGCAGCAGCGAAAACAATTTGCATCTCACGTCCAGTAAAATAACACAGATTAGATTAAATCATGATGTGCATAATTACAAGAGGTTTGAAACACGGTCTAAGACACTTTACTTTCTTCATTATAAGAAAATAAATGGACTCGGCTTTCAGATTCAGCGCTGGAATGGTTAAAAAACAACATTTGGATTGGAGGGCTTTATAATTACTATTGACCCAGAGGTTCTGGGTCTAAGAAATAAAACAAACAGTAATATGAGGTGTTCAAAAGCACAAGTCTGCAAATATGCAAAGACAGGGTCTGGTGGAGAGCATCGCGCTTCGGCTTCTTTTCTCCGGCTCCTAATCTGTGGGCCTACACAATATTAAGACGGCTTTGGAGCCACTTGTGACCCAGCTGTGCACTAATGAAAAATTCCACAGCTCTGTGCGGAGGCCAGTGGAGCTTGACCCCTTTCCACCCTAAACCAAGCAATGTCCATCTTGAGGAGTTTACTAGGGCTCAAAGATACTAGATTAAAAGGTAGAAAAAGGAGAAAGAGAGACAATCTGGGAAAGTCTAGAAAAAAAAGCCCTTATGTGCTTCCCATCCTTTTCTTCCTCCAGTCTTTAGTATATTGGTGTGGAGTAAAGTGTTTGCCCAGGTTTTAATGGACAGAGATGATCTGGAGATCATTGTGACTGAGGATGGTTGCATAAGGGGGTCTCTGTTTACTTATCAGAGATTCGGCCTAAGCCCAAAATTACTTTGGAGCGAGTGAATGTGAGGCAACCGGGAATTAGACGTCGTTCACAAGATCCGGATCCATGTGTTTGTGATCCCTCTGCCCTTGATTCTCTGTGTCCGCGTCTCAACCGAGACAAAAGTCAGCACCATAGAAACAGATGTCTAAAGAACACCAAACATGAATGAGTCTGCTGACTGCACAAGCGTATACAGTGATAGCAAAGATGTTAACTACTTAGAAGGGTCAATAAGCAGTGAGAGTTTTTATAAGGATGTATACATTTTAGGCTTGTCTATCTTTCATTATCTTTTCAGTTTTTTTCCTCCTCCTTTGCATTTATTTATCTGAACTTAAAGATAATTTAAAGAACGCCCACTCATCTGCTTTACGTGCTATCATGTGGCCTCACAGATACACAGACATGCAGATAAGATCTAGGAAAAAAGCCAAGAAATGCAAGGGGGGGGGAGAGACACAGACAAAAAACACACAATGAAAGGAAGATGGATGAAAATATGGCTCACATAATTTCATAAGAGTGTTTTTTAAAGAGCTAGTTGGGGATTTTAATTACTGTATAACATTGTTCACTGATATCAGAAGACAGTGGCGGCTGAACGATCGCAGCAGGATAGATCAGCAGAGCAGGATCAATAGCAAGCACTTTACCGGTCAACTCAAATTCTCATCAGAACGAATGATAATAATCCTCCTCTCCAGGGAACTCCGAATCATTGATACTCTCAAATTGTCACATACTTTAAAAGATGAGCGCGGTATTCCTTGAGGGAATGGACTGCAGAGCTAAACGTGCGGTGGGATTGAGGTGGCGCAGGGGTGAGAGGAGATAAAAAAGAAAAGAAAGGAAAAAAAAGCAAATGAAAAATAAACATTGTTATTGAAAGACAGGATGCTCTAAGACCCGGGGGCTGCGGATTAGCATTCAGATTAGCATTCAAATAATATATTTGAATTTCTGATCAGCAATCCTCTTCAAAGAGCTAAATCCCAAGATTAGCAGGTGTTATGCTAAAAAGCTGTGTTTTTTTTTTCCTTTTTTTTTTGTGTCGGGAACGTAGCTACACTAGCCAAACAAATATGTCTTTGAGTGTGAAGAGCTGGCATGGATATGGTTGTAACCATGGCGACTGACTGGTAGTTAGGAGCCCTGGAGAAAGCTGCAGTGTTGGAATGTGTCAAACAGACAGAGGGGCGCGCACACACCGCAGAGCAAACCAAAAACCTGCTGTTTCACTAAAGACCATCGGCTACATTATTGAGACCACCTACAAATTCCCAGGAGATTCAGGTCGAGAGCGAAAGAAAGGTCATTTTGCATCATCATATAAATATATTTAGATATATTTTTAAAATATATTCTTTTCCAATTGGTTTGATTTAAGGATGCCTGGTCCAGCCAAGGGAGTCAGATGTGAAAAATGATGAATTCATGCTTGTCTGGTTTCCACAGAAAGATGAACTGAAACAAAATCTGCTATCCTTTTTCCCTAACACATGTCCCTTTATATCACAGTATATAAAGCAGTGTAATGTTACCACAGTTTATGTTATATTTCAAGAGCTACACTATCAGCAGCAATGCAGTTAATAATATTTTCTAAATCTCTGTGGACTTTACATTTGTATAGGCTGAAAGTAG
Organism: Aulonocara sp. 'chitande type north' Nkhata Bay; assembly: GCF_057382095.1. Lineage (NCBI taxonomy): Eukaryota > Metazoa > Chordata > Actinopteri > Cichliformes > Cichlidae > Aulonocara > Aulonocara sp. 'chitande type north' Nkhata Bay. The sequence continues at coordinate 14,333,227 of NC_141355.1, forward strand.
ATTGAAATGCCCACTGCACGACTCCCGCGAAAAGACTTTATTTGCTCTGCATAAGGCTACACATATCCACATAACACACGTGACATATTTCACCTCATGTTCATCAGTCAAGTAGGTGAGATGTGTGTTAAAATATGTAAAAAAAAAAAAAATAGATAAATGAAACCAAATTCCTCACTGTATGCAAGATGCAAATGTGTGATGTTTTATGACATTACATGCGAAATGTGCACTTAAAATTAAAATAATGTATCCAGAAAAGTGTCAAAGGACAAAATGTAACTAAATTCATTTGAGCTACAGTTAAAAACAAACCTTTAAAGACATGTTTTATGAATACAAAAACATATCAGGACACTGTATAATACATCACAAAGCCTTTATTTTACCGACTACAGTAAAATAACAAACGAGCTGCATATGTAACCGCAGTCACAGAACTTTTTCAGTGTACTATCATAAGTAACTGTCCATGCCGATATGAGAGATTTTGTTAATTTTAGTCATTTTAAGGGTCTAAGTTCCTCTACCAGCCATATAATTAGCCAGTTTACAGCAAACATATTGAAGCAGCTACTTTGAGAATCAGTATGTATACCTGCGTGCAATCCTGCAGTATTAGTCCCTACGCTATTTTCTTTTCTTTCTTTTTTAGCTCTACCTTCCACACAAGATACAAATAACTCTAGAAGAACAATATAGGAATTGTCTGTACAGGCTGCAACATGCGTTGTGTACGTGGGTGTTTGTGTATTTAATCTTGAAAGGGAAATTCTCTCTCCATTGTAGCAGCTAATGTTACTGCGAAACTATTTTGTTCATGACTTAAAGTACTCAAGCATGCATTTTGCCCTGGGAGGTCTGGCAGAGGAGTTGTCTGATGCCCTCACTGCTTCTTTCTGTCTACTTTCCACTGTTTTTTTCCCACACACCCACCCACCCACACACGCACAACAAACATTTCTCTGTCATGTGGTTGGTGGAGTGTAAAATCTCATCTCTCCAGCTGGAAGAGAACCGGTTCTACAAAATTTCCTTTTCTTCACGTGGAGCCTCTAAGGCATGGAACGGAATGGCAAAGCATGGCACGGCACATCTGGTCCTCTCCCTGAACCGACCGGCAGTGTATCTGCATGGCCCCGCGGCGCTTACCTCGAGTCAACTCAGTGGCCTTACCACAGCCTCTTAGTGACTGCATTATGACCCCTAATAGAGCACTGACATGGTTTATTTTCCCTTTGCTTTGGCTCTGGACTCGGCAAATTGACAATGCATTGTGCCGTAGAGCACAGAGCTACAGATGCCTCGACTCGGATGATTCATACATATAAGGCCCGCTTAAACAGCTTGATATGAATTCTCAAGAGAGTATGATGCGCGGCAGCTGTAGTTATGCATATTTGACTGCGAACAAGGCCAATCTCACCGGTGCCCCAGCCACTCATTGTACACCCAATTCGGCTGATATGGATCCTTATTTGTCTTCAGAAGTGATGACAATGTCTCCCGCGACAGTGACACCCGTGGTCAGCCCTCTCAGCATGGAAAAAGGTTTGCATTCACCAACCAATTTTACACTCTCTTTGGGTCCAGGAGTGTCTTTGTGTGCTGGGGAGCAGCCCATTCTCCGTGGCTGCCTGAAAAAAGCAGCTGTTTCTATAACGCTGTGGCAGCACTTTATGTTGCAGAATGATAAATGAAGGGGACGAGGCAGAGCTGAGGTGCAGCTGAAGCATGCAGAAACAATGGCGGAGGAAGACCCGTGCGCTACATGGATATGCTCTGTGCGCCTTTCTCTTTCAGTCTCAACTTCACTCTTGCTTACCCACACACACGCATTCACTCTCTCTCTCTGTAGGTTAGACTCTCGAGCTCAGCCATAGCCAGAGGTTATGAGAGCGTGTTGAAGCAAGGGGGGAGGCTGGGGGGTGGGCTAACAGAACTGACACGTCCCACCAGTCTCCGTACAGACCCAGGGGAGTGGGAGGTCGCGGTCGCTGTCCCACCGGGACCTGTCGCTCCTCTGTCCTCGGGGCAGTCATCTTCCTTTCCGCCACCGACCTAATGACAGAGCCCCGAGGCCTCATCACTCCACCTTCACCCTCCCCTTCCTCCTGCATCCCCTGGGGCGATCGTGGCTCAAGAGTTGGGCGTTCGCCTTGTAATCGGAAGGTTGCCGGTTCGAGCCCCGGCTTGGACAGTCTCGGTCGTTGTGTCCTTGGGCAAGACACTTCACCCGTTGCCTACTGGTGGTGGTCAGAGGGCCCGGTGGCGCCAGTGTCCGGCAGCCTCGCCTCTGTCAGTGCGCCCCAGGGTGGCTGTGGCTACAATGTAGCTTGCCATCACCAGTGTGTGAATGTGTGTGTGAATGGGTGGATGACTGGATATGTAAAGCGCTTTGGGGTCCTTAGGGACTAGTAAAGCGCTATATAAATACAGGCCATTTACCATATTTACCATTCCCTCCACATCTCCTCCCAGCTCCACGCTTCTCTCAGTTCTCCCTGTTGTCCTACCCAGGTGCCTGTCAGAGGGTGCCTGCTCTGCGACTGGTGTAGCTGTCCACATAAAGGAGATCCACCCCTGCTTCCCCCCCGCCACCCACCCTACCCCTTCTTCTCCCCATGGCCCCAGGCTCAGCCTTTCATTTTGAAGTGGCGCGGGCCAGCTCTGCACCAGCCTGGGTCCTCGGCCTGCAGCCTGCACCATTGTTTGGCCTCAGAGAAAGACTATTATTTCAACTCAATTTACTGTGAGTAAACACTGAGTGATAAGGCCCCCTGTCCTATCCTTCACACACACACACACACACACTTTTTCTGATCCCTCCCTCCCTGACCGTGGGCTGTAATATACGCTGCCAACAAATCACTGCTCTCAGCCCGTTGCTATCACCAGCTTTAGAATGGAGCTTACTAATTCACTTTCCAACACAGATCAGAGGACAGGCCTCATGTGTTTCAGAATATGGCTCCACCACTGAGTGGCATTTAAAAGGACTTGTGGCCCTATGGTGGACTGTTATAAATTTTAAGTAACAGCATTCTCACATCCTTAAGATACCATTCACATGCTAAACCTGAGCTAATCTGGTGTGAATATGCAAAGACATCAGCCGGGAAACAGCGCCGCGACAGTTTATTAAAAGAGAGCGTTTTAATCATTTTTCCACATCGGCGTTATGAAAGACGGCCCGTATGATGTATGGCTCATCGGAATAATCGTGATGGTGGCTTTTTGTGTTTTCTAGACAATGGATGCGGAGCGACTCGCAGCTGCAGGAGTGAGGCGCTGTGGCCAAGTTAACAATATTAGACTCTGCATGCAACTGAAGCAGCAGACTCGACTAAAGGTAAAATTCTTCACAGATAAATGTGAGGCTGGACTGATTTTTTTTTCTGGTGGTGGAGCCTCTTTTGCTTTAAACCTAAAAAAAAAAAAAAACACCTCACAAAGAGCCCTGTTCTGTTTTTCATTGTTTCACCACAGAAAAGCCCTCAGTCCCTCTTCTGAGTGAGGAACTGTACTATGTCTTAATTATACGGAATTATCAGCCAGCTTTAAATAGCAGTCGTTTGCACTGTCTTCGCCTTATGTGGCTAATACAATTATTGGGAGCCTACTTTATCTTAGGCAGAAAGAGGCTGACACAGTAGCACAAACTAATGCGATAAAAGCTTAGCATATCACGGCTTGATTCGAGGATTTTAAAGGTAAGTGTTTATGACAAGGTAATAATGCCTCATGCAAAAGGCTGGCCTGTAAATTGGTTAGTTAGGGCATGATGGATGAGGGGGAGCCTAACCTTATTTCCAATAGAGCCTCTTGATTTCTAGAGCTGAGGATAATGAATTTGATTTAATTACACCATCCCCTCATCTAATTAAGAGTGGGAGAAATCTGACCCTGCGTGTAGTCTTAAAAACAGACACTACTTTGAACCATATGGACGTATCCAAACAAAGGTTGTAATTGAACAATTTTGAGCTAAAAGAATGCTTCTATAAAGAGGCATCACATTAGTCATGACTCCTATTTATCCATCCCGCTTTGCATGAAATAAGAAAACTTAATGAATGAATTGAAAAAAAAAAAATCGCATGAAATAAAAACAAACTACCAGCCCATTAAGAACTGAGATGAGAAGATAGGACTGGGGATCAGGCAACAGCTATAAATGCCCAATTAAAGTAGTGATTCATCATCAGATTATTAATGAAGCTTGTGAGGGTCCTCTGCAGTATTGGTAATGGGCTGGTTGGCCTATCGCTCCCTAAACCCTTTGGGTAGACTTGCTCCTTACACTGCCAAGGTAATCTCTTTAAAGGCCAAGGAGATCCAGCCCACCATTCCCCCAAAGGCACCCTTGTGACGCTCCCACCGCCTTCTATACTCTCACGCTTCACCTCACAAGCTTGACAACTCTCATTATGGCTCCAACTTTTCTAGGCTTCACCTCGGAGAAACAAACTCTCTCAACTTGATCATTCTGACAGTCCCGGTTGTTGTATTTGTCATCCTCCGACTAACTGGAAGTGCTCACAAGAGCCGGGGATCTGAGGAGAAATGATGTAGAGCCTGCCTCACTCAGAGCCGGATTTCCAGAGTCAGCTCTGATTTTCTTGAGGCTCTCATGATGACGATAGGTGTGGGCAACTAAAATATCCTAAATCAGCCATTATTAGCGCCTACAGTATGCTGGAAAACCTTATAGTACTTATCACTGGCAATCTATCACCTAGTGCTCACTTGTAGGCTGAAGAACCAGCTCACAGTATAGAACACCATAGATATTTAGGTAGCCACCACCACAGATCCAATTACCTGTAACACACACTTCAGTTTATCTCACTCCCAGTCATTATCTAAATTGCCAACATATTATTAGGGTACCTGCTTGAGAAGTGTGTGTGTGTGTTTCCTTTTTGTCTCCTAATAGAGCCCAAAGGGAGTGTTGTTTTGCACATAACCCTCTGCAGGCTGTAAAAGAATGGGTTTTTCTAACCGCTGTCCAAAACAAAAGGCACGCAGGAAGCACTTCACCATTATACACCGGCCATAAACCTATCTGTCGTGACATGATGAGTAGTAGAATCAGGAGATTAATTACGTGATTGTAGAAAAAAGAAGCAAAGCTCTCAGTCAGAGAGGTCCCTCATTACGTTACCTCGTCCTCCACAGGAACCCAATTGACTTTAGAGGCAGGCAGCTCCTCCACAGAGGATCTACACTGATTGAGAACTGTGGCAACTATCAACAGTTGATATCTGCATGGCCTCAGAAGCTGTGTCGAGCCAATCAAATTGCAGAGGTGAGGCGAATCATTGGAACAAAATTTGTTAGCTATACAACATTGAGGGTTTTGGGGCCTAAGTGAACTCAGAACAAGCAAATACATCAAAAACCATGGAGCAATTTCATTGCGTGTATATTGATATATATCAGCATGTGTGTGGGGAAGTGTATCACTTTTGACTGCCAACATTCCTCTCATGATCGCCGATATTAATAAAATAGTACTCTCAGAGCAGAGAACCTTCAACTGCAATAATAGAGTGGGCGGTTTCGCCGTTCTATTTCCAGTTGGTGGAAACACCCTCCTTTCTGTGCTGTGTTTTGTTCTCTACGCTGGCACTTATTTAATGAGCAGACCAGCGCCGAGACTGTCACAAGCCCACAAAGGGAGAGCTGAAAGCCAATCGCACTTCACATCATTCAAATCAAGCCCATGCAAGTGAGATGTACTCTTGACACTGGCCGCTCCTCCGAGAGCCATATATGCAATTGCAGAAAAGCTGCGGCTGAAAATGTCTCATCCATAGGGACGCTCACAAGCAATAACACACTATATGAGAGACAGACAGCTAGATTGAATAGAGAGACAGCTAGACAGGCAGAGATCAAGTCCAATCCTGCTCCCGTCATCTGGCTGTGCGTTTCACAGGTCAGGCTTAGTTAATCTAATTCCTGGGCTTTCCCACAAAAAAAAAGAAAGAAAAAAAACCCAAGTGCCACTCAGGAGAAGTGTCAGGGAGAGAAAGAGAGAGAGAAATAAAGAGAAGGGTTGTGAAGTGGCTGTGGAGAGGGCTGTTGGTGGCGGTGGTGGGCTTGAATAATTATGAATCAGGGAGCTTAACCTTCTGGGGAGTTAATTTGAAGAGCACTGGGAATAGGGGAGTGGGACTCTTTATTTCCCTGGGGTGCCCCTAATGCCATTGTGAGGGAATGGAGAGATCAGGACACGCGGCAATATCGTGTCTGTTAGCCACCATATGACGAGCTGACCCCAGGACCGCGCTCACAATCACACCTGCCGTCATCAGGACTAATTTGTTAAACATATCAATAGTGCTCGGCCGGCCTTTTCTCTGCCGCATCGAACCATTGATTCAGCGTCCGCGCTGAGTGACAACACGCTGCCCCTTGATTTCACTCCCTCCTGTCCACAAACAGACACATTAAATCACCTTACTATCTCTTGGCTGTTTGTTTTGCTTTTATTTGATTATTTTTTAAGGGAATGGGGGAAAATAAAAGTCTGAGGATTAAAGCACAAAATTGGCACTCTTTCAGCAGATTCACAACAGCTAAAGTGCACCTACTAAAATGCGCCTGTTTATGTCCATGACCTTTTTTTAAATTTTGCCTCCACCCTGATGCACAGTAGGCAGGGAGAGACACAAACTAAAGAACAAGGAAAGACAAAGAGGGGATAGAGACACAAACTGAAGGTTAGATAAATCACAGCGTGAAGAAATGATACTTTGCAGCCCTTGGCTCTGTGAGCTGGAATTCTTTTATTTGGAGTGGGGGCCTCTGTCCCAGGCTCTCACTGGGAGAGTCTCCTGTCATGTTTGCAAGCATGGAGGTTGAGAGATTGGCCGACTAGCTAGCTGGCAGAAAGACCCCGTTGTGTGGCTATGGCAGCAGCAGCAGCAGCCTATGGCAGCACAGACGCCGACATCTGGATCCTGTTTGCTCGGAGCACACTCAGACAGGCCTGACTCTGCCAAGGGGAATCTAAGCCCTTTGATTTCTACTCCCATGGCCTGCTCTAATTGTCATCCCTCATTATTTAGTCAAAGGTGGAGGATGAATCATAAACTATTACAGAGAAATGACATTTTCTGCTCCGAGAGAAATCCTCCTTAGTCTCGCTCCCTGTCTCATCTGAGCTGATAAGGACAATGAATTCTATACACGGCTGGAGTACAAACATCTCTCATGTGTGCTTGTGTCATTAAGATCTGGCCGAGGGGGTCTGTGTTCCTCTGAAACTACAAGTGATGCAAGCGGGGAAGTGCAAAAGTCACAATAGATTTGATGACAATTCTCAGTTAGAGACTTGGGGGGGGGGGGGGGGGGGGTGGTAAATTCTTTTTCAAAATAAAAGTCTGTGCAATTGGAGTGATTCCACAAGAACTGTGTCTAAGTTGGTGTATAAAGGTTACACATGTTAAGAGTTTCACCCAAATGATTTTGTCAATCATAGGAAACGCTGGCAGCAATCTATAGCTAGCAGGTAGAGCACATTCATGTTATCTGGAAAAAAAATCACGTAAATATATATAAATGTGACATTTGTAAATAAGTGAGAAAAAAAAATCGGGCAGATTGACAAGAGGGCAAGAGCCGCGCTTGGCCAAAAACAACAGTTTTCTAATCCAATAAAGAAATTTTCAAACACATTTCTTTTTGAGACGTCATTGTCTGAAATGAGATCGAATACTGTATAACAAATATATAATAATCTAATATGCGGTTGCTTTAATCACAGGAACAGCTGAGTCTAGCTAATAATCTGGCCGGTAATGACAGCTATATGTTTCTGTGCACAGCACGGGGCCAAGTGAGAACAAGTTCTGTTGATATAAAATGACTGATAGGGGGAGAGCTACCTTTGATAATTCCCCATGTTTGTTTTGGAAACTCACTGATGTATGACCGTGTCCCACGCTTAAGTGTATTTGACTACAATATGTGCCCTGTTCATTACCTGTGAAGTGGAATGTGTCTTGTGCTTCCGACGACACCAAACGGCGTCTGTTTGTCAGTCAATCAACAGGGACGAAGAACAGTGATAACAGATTGCTAAATTCTAAAGTGAAGCGCTTCTAAGCTCTCCGGTATCAATGTTTTCCTGGGTGAGACCGGGTTTCAGTGCAATGCACAGCTTACTGTACATTTGCAGGAATTCTGAATGAGAGAGATGCATATCAGCCCCCTTCTCGCTTACACTGCTTTGAGTCTTCTTCTTTTTTTTCTTTCCTTTAGAGCCCATCATTCACTCACCATTCACTCACGAGCTAGATGAGCAATTTCTCCTACTGAACGTTAAGCCTGCTATCAGATTAAGTAGTCTCTGATTTCAGCGCTAATTGTGCACGTCCACTTAAGAAGCTGACAGGCTGGCGAATGAGGAGGCTTGCAGGCCTCTGCAGCACGACACTCATCCATCACAGCCTAACCGATTGCATCCCTCTGAAGGCTCAACACGGTAACACCATTAGCGCTACTGCTGGGCATCTAACTAGCACATCACTCACACGGCTACATGCTAACAGCATTACAGCTAATGCTGCCCCCTCTAACTAACACATCCGTCATAGGCCTAGAAATCCTACGGCTCTACAGAAAAGCCGCGGAGCCGCACTGTCTCTCGGAGACAATCACCCACATTATTTTGCCTCGGTTAGTTTTGTTGCTCTGTAGCTAATACCCTCATTTGTCTCAGAAGATGCTGAACGCCACCAAAAGTAAGTTGTTTTGATTCTGTTTCCTTCTGCCCACAACAGATCTAGGCACACGGTTGAACGCGCAGGGCTCTGTGAAGGGAGCCATTCAAATCCGATTATGATTTCATATTTCACACAGACAGTACACCACTAGGATGATTTTTAATTAGGACCCGAATCTGTAAAAAGAATGGGGCACGGAGACAATAAAATGAGGAATGCATTCATCCATGGGATGATTCTCTAGCTTTATTTAAGATCTGTGCCAATGTGCTAACAGCATTAATGAAGTTATAAAGAATTATGAGGGGAAATCAAATTTGCCTCGCCACTTGAGCGCCACTAAAATGCCAAACAATAAACTACCAGATTGCAAATTAGATCAGTAAAAATATCAAACACATTGCGGTGCAGGAAAATCCATAATTGCATTTAGTGCCTAGCCTCTCCTGGGGGAAGAGACACTAAAGATCATCAGCAGGCTACACGGGAGCCGCTATTGACAGAGCGGTAAAAATCGACAGGCTAACTAAATAAACACTCCAGGCTCCATTAAATATTCAAAGGCTGAGATTTGACAGTCTAGCGTGCCTGCCTCTACCCGTTGCCTCCACTGGATTCTCTCTGCAGCACATCTTCTCCCTGTCTCCCTTTCCTCCTGCAACCCACCGCCACCCCCCTTCCACTCGCCCCGCTTCTCTCCCCCACCTCCTCGCCACTGTGACTCCTGACAGCAATAAATGATGCGGTGCCTGAGGGCGCTGCTCCAGTGGGAGACCTGGGAGGATAGAGCAGGAGAGCAAAAGAAATAAAGGGGAGACAGCCTATGACCAATGGCCATTAACCAAGAACTGAGACAGGGCCCTATGACATCCACTGACACCCCACCCCCTCGACACGCTCTCATTCTCCCCCGGCAGACTGGCATCCGTGAACACACTGTTGCAAACGTGATACGCCGCTGCCTCTTCTCCCCGTTTTGTTGTTTATGTTCTGGTAACACAAAGACAGCTGAGCCACAAAGCTCTGTTTACACAGAGCGATAGAAAGGTGGTTTCCTCTTTCAATCTGCAAACTTAATCATAATCAAACAGTTTATCCTGTGTGTTTGAAACAAAACGGGCACCTAAAAGGATGTGAAGAAACCCCTCCAATCGCACAGCGTCTAAACTCTTGCAGCCTCCTGACAAGATCATATGCATTCATCTGCTGTGGCGAGCTGAGCGGGGTTATGCAAATGAGAGATGACAGTGTTATTGTGTGCGGAATATCAATGGAGTAATTACTGTTCCATGTCGGGCTATTGGCCCTCCGCTGCCGCGCCTAGCCAGCGCGCTTCATTTCTCAGCCGCCCTCTCAGGGGAGAGATGAGCGCTGTGCTCTGGAGAGCAGAGCTAATAATGGCAGCTCGGATACAGGCAGGGCTTAGACAAGCCCTCGGGTCCTGAGCCGCAGTGTGCTAAACGTTGCAGGGGTCTCGGGAGAGCCCCTCGGCAAAGATGAAATGATTAAAAAACCACCCAGCCTGACTGACAAGCTGACCGACCACCTATAACTCTTTGTGTGGCGAGTCCAACCATTACTACTCGCTTCAATCATAACAGCAGGTGATCACTTCTGGACATCAGCTGGCTACCTGACAATGATTCTTAGCAAAGAGATTTAGAGAAGAAGAAGACGGAGAAGAAGAAAAAAGGCAATATTGGCAGATGAGTAAGAGAAAATGATCCAAGTAGTGAAGTGCTGCACACAACAAGTTTCACCACGGATTGAAGGGATTTGTAAAGAAAAAAAAGTGATAGAGATAGGTAAATATAAAATCATCCTCTGAGTACTTTGCTTTGATCATAATCATCTGGCCTGGATTCTCTTTAGTGTCTTGGCAGCTGTCCAATGAGCGAGCTCCTCTGGCATGTAAAGTGTCATCAAATTTAAAGCTCAAATTTGCTGGGGTGTTTAACAAAGCCCTCTCCTCGATGCGTGAAAGCGCCGGCCGACTGTAACATGTCAGCGTTGTCATTTTTTACATGTGAGGGGTCGTCTAATAAATAAAAATCGTGAGAGGCCGCGGGTTCACCTGACGGAGGGAAGGCAACGCTAGATAGAAACTTGGGGGGAGAAAAAAAAAAGAAAACACAAAGGCTGGTAGAGACCCCGGAGCTGTGAATTACCATACCAAGCAGGAGGAATGTTTCTCCCACACACACACACCTCTGCGAAGCTGCAACCTAATCACTTTTTTTCTGAAAAAAGAGAGCGAGCAGAGGAGTGAAACCTACAATTGTGAGAGTGTGATTTGTTCAGAGTTTAGCGAAAATACATTTTTAGACGTGAGTTCCACCCAGGACTGGAAATGTAAATGTTTTTTTTTTTACTTGCTGCACATCTTATTCCAGTGTCCCCTAAATTAAACTCAGTACTGACCAAAACATTAGTCTATTTATAGTCAGGTAAATGCTATCATATCAAACTTACTATGCTTTGTTTCCTGAAGTTAATATTCTTGATTCTTGATTCAGCTTGATTCATAACCTGCTCTTATGAATCAAGCTGTACTGATATTAACAGGAGATATTGCAGGGAGAGGACTGCAGTTTTATTCTCAGTCAAAGGGAGGATCCTAATAAAATATTAACAATAAAAAAAATGATGACTCTGAAGCTTAAACCCCCTTCTCCTTCTTTTCCACATTAATAATAATTATACATTCCCTATAGCTTTATTATTTTAACCTAAACACCACATAAAGTCTCATAATCCCCTCAAAATATAACTGCCTGCACCTCCTAGTGCCTGTGTCATGATCTGGGGGTATGTACATACAAAACAGGGACTGAGTGAAAAAAGAGGTTCATGTGCTGCACTTGCACCTTCGCACCATTCATTTCCAGGTCAGGTGCACCTCTCGCCATGTCCAGACACCTCATACATCTTGCAGGCAAGGACCGGCTTATCTCCATACTTATCTTCCCTGTAATAATTCCCACTTAAAGCTTTAGCCGCAAGCAAATGACTCGGCAGGACGAGAATGGCAGGCCCGAGTGGTACACCACTCCCATTCCTTCGAGAGTCTGACAGGTTTCAGTGAGGCAGAAGCTACCAAAGGGAACACAAATAAAGACGTGTCCGTGGCCACTGCAGCAAGTCCTCGCAACACAGCTAAACTCCAAAACCCAGTTTGAATGTGAGCAAGTAAAAAAAAAAAAAAAAAAGCATAAAAAGAAAAACACCCTGTCATTTAACTCCCTATAGGTCTAAAAAAAAGTGATATTTATTTACTTTTACTTTACCCTAAGTATAATCTGGCACTAAAGCGTGCACCGAGGTGGGGGATTCAAGGGGAAGAAATCCAGCTACAACAGTCAACCCAATCAGCCATTCCCCGTCGATGAAAGAAAGAGCCGGAGCCTGCGCTGAGTCACACACAAGGTTCTTGTCTGACGCTAAAATACTCTTCCTCGTAAGACAGGCAGAGGGCTGGTGAGCATTTCCCTCCCAGCATACTCAGAAATTCATAGAGATTGAAAAAGTCAAACACAGTTTTCATCCAATCAGTGTCTCATTTCAATCCCTGGCAAAGAGAAAGAAAATAACCCAAGAGCAATATAAATGGCCAAAAAAGGATCTTATGTATATTTGTGGTGTGAAATCTCAAATGCTTTCCTCTCCTCCACGGTGCAATTGTTCTACAATTTACTCGAGCGGCCTGTTTTTGTTGTGTGTTTTTTTTTCTCAGCAATAAAGAAGAGACTAATAGAAATCTGCCTCTCACTGACATGGTTTCTGCATATCATAAATCTGATTGGATGACTAACCGACTGTTTTGTTTATTATTCTTGTTTCTTCGCTTAATGTTCTTACAGCGAAGCTTTGATCCTGCTAACCTTATGGATCCTCACCATAAACACTTACCTCCTGAAGACGTTTTTATCACGCTGAGGCTCGATGCCAGGCCTCTGCGCGGAAGTACAGCAACAGATAAACTTGACAGTTACCAGCAAGGGCAAAGAGGACAACAGACTCTCTTAGTGAAATGTTTGAAACCTTCTGGTTTCTGCTGATAGCTTTGGATTCTTGTGGACTGTAGATCTGGCGTTAAACGACATCTTGCATGTTTTTGTTCTGTTTTGTTTTTTTAAATCTACCCCACTATGTAAACATGTGACTATCTATACACTTAGCAAAATAACCACAAAACCTCTGGATTGCAAATCACAGCTCCCATGCCCTTCTAGATCAGGGGTGTCAAACATACGGCCTGGGGGCCAAAATTTGCCCATCAAATACTCCAATCTGGCCCACTGGACGGCTTTGAAATATCTGAAGACTTTTCAATTTTAACTGTGTTTTTATACATTTTACAGCTTTTCCTATTGTTAAAAAGCTCCCATTCATACTACAGCAATATCAGTGAGTAATATATAATTAAATAACAGAAGGCTTCTAGGTTTTTTTACTATATACTATAGAACTTTATGACTTTTACTGTGGGTTCACAGTAAAAAAAAAATACTGTCAAAAAAATTCCATTTTATAATTACGGGACAGACAAAACTTTTCTGTAATTTTACACATTTCTTACTTTTTTGTTACATTTTAAACCCAAAGCAGCATTTCTTATCATGCATTAAAATAAATGAAAGACAGTTGTTGAAATTGCACTTCTTCTTTTTGTGTTAGCCCAGGGATTAAATGTGTAATCAAACTTTACACTGATAGTGAAGGGAATTTCACTCGCCCTGCCCACTTAAGATCACAGTGGGTTGTACAATGACTTTGACATCCCTGTTCTAGACCATCAGAACATCCCATTACTCCATTTCCATATCTGACTAGGAAAACCAAATTATATGCCATTTTTGGTAAGATACAGATTTTTTCGTTGTTGAAGCAAGGGTGGGCGTGGGGGGTCATTTTAAACACAAAAGCACACACATTTGAACCCTGCATGTCTGAGCATACATGCAAAAACGCAAACCACCCGTGAATACGCAATTGTTGCCAGTGATGTCTCTGTGCGCAGGAGACCACAGGAATTGTTTATCGCTGTAGATCAGAGTAACTAATCAAAAGCAGGCTCTTTCTTCTTGAACCTGTGCGAGGTCGAGATGTTTCCTCATCCCACACTGAGACATGTACGTGCCACGGCATGACCTTCCCCGCTCTTCCTCCCTCACAGTGCCTCGCTGGCTCCCAGCATCAAAGCCAGAGCGACATTAAGACAGCGGCTCTACGTACCTGCTGCAAGTTTATTCATCCCCACCTTTATTCTTAATAATTAGCAGATAATTCATATTTTTCCCCACTTTTCTCTCTCCACCATGAGTTCAAACTATATCGAAGATGCAAACAAATAATTATGGTAAAAAAAAAAGCACAACCAGAGTGAAGGGAAATGTGATTACTCTGCAACGTAAGAGTTTCCATTAGCATTTGCCAAAGTACCATTAAATGTTATGGGCACATCAAGGCCCACAGAGCATGTTGGTCAGCACAGTGGGAGTATGACATCTTACACTGTGCAGGGCCTCATTCTGGACCATGCAGTCAGCTTCAAAAGAATTTAACTGTCAAGACAAACAGTCTGTAGGCTGAAACCACACGGCAAAAAAGCACCACTCACAATGAGATAAATGTTGAACCGGGTTACCCTCGGGGGGGAAAGCACGGCGCTTGAGGTATCATACTTGGTTGTCGCAACATTTCTTCGATATAAACAACAACAAGCTGATCATAATATCCGAGAGAGGCCAAATGCTGTTAACAGACAGAAACAAGCTGACTGCTACAGAAACAACAACGCAGAGCCAAGTCACTGTGATGGAAGTGATAGAGCTCTGTTGCCCATGAGGGATGTTTCAAAGACACTCGAATGCTTGTCAGTGCAGTTTATTACTTCCTTGAAATATCTGTGAAAGAGAAACCATTGAGCAAAAGAAAACTGTTTAAGAGCTGAGAGTGTAAATCTCTTTTAATGCTCCTGATCCCTGTGTTAGTGCCGCTTCCAGAAACCGCTCACTGCTTCTCCTTCCCTACGGTTCCCTCATTACGCATCGTCTAGGAGAAACGGCTACCTCTTCACTTCACCTTCTCAAATATTGCAAACTATAAGCAGTTTTCTAAGTTATAACTGCAGGGCCCGTGTCTGCCAAGAGTCTGTCGCTTGTGCTTAGTTTTTTCTCCCCTCTTTAGTTCTGTGGCTGTTGGTTAAGGGAAGTCATACCGCAAAGCCAAAGTTGTGACATACAGAGGCATGCTGTTGTAGAATAGATATTTTGATACCACAAGAAGCTCTTAGAGGAAATTCAGATTCTTCTGGATGACTAACAGTCTGAGTCAACATTCTTCAAGGAATCCTGATTTTGCCAAAGAAGTCAATGTTTTGTTTTTTTTTCCTGCAACTTTTCTTGCAGTATGGATAGATTTTGACATGAGTCCTGAAGCCCTCCATCTCTGCCCCAGGTTAGGTTAGTTCCTGGTGGGATGTTTTTGTGTGGAGAGGCCACCTCTCTTTCTTATCTTCCTGTCATCTCTGTGGGACGGCAGGGCACGACTCCTTCTCTGGCTCCAGAACCACAGGCTTCCCCTGGACACCAAACCACCGCTCCCCGCTAGATGTACTCTTTGAGAGGGTGATTGTTTAGGGTGTGTCAGAACTTATTAATGCCAGAATGTGTGAAAAAAACAGAGCCGGGCGAAACAGAATTTGCAAAATACTTTTTTTATGGGTTGCTTCGCTCATTTTAAGTGCCAGCAGAGCTAGGTTTACCACATAAAGCAGAGCAGACGGGCAGAATTTGGACAATTGCGGGGAAGTATGTGAAGGTTAATTTACTCTGTTCGTGACTGACGGCTTACCTAACACCGTCTTTGTGTTTGTGATTTGGTTAACCTCATCCCGCTGATATTTAAGGCTGGATAATATAAATAACACGAAAGAAAATTCATGCACGATTCTGACTTTTGGCTGGAAGTCAGCGTGCATGTGCATAAACACTGTTTCTACTACAAAAGCAGCAGTTATGACTGGTTTTCTGTTCTACTCACACAGCCTGTTAGATGAACTTCAAGATGAACCTGCCCCATTCTAAATATGTTCGTTTGAATTACCTTTAAACTGGATATGTGGTCATTTCAGCAATTTAATTACTGCTTTTACCAAGTATTTTAACCGTTTTTCCATTTTAGCTCCCTATTACGACTTTGCATCCATTAGCATTAGCTTTCCAACCAATTTTATGGTTACCTTTAGCTAACTTTAAAATGATTTATTCATACCTTTGAGAAATTTGTGCCAGTCATCATCACTGATTCTAGTCATTTGTCCTACAGCAGCCCTTAGATGCAAAACACAACAAAAACACAGATAAAAATAAATAAATAAAAAGAAAAATAAATATCATCAAACTAAAAATCATTGTTTTATTTAAAAATATGTGACTCGGCACAGGAAAAATCTGCCAAAGACAGACTGAGAATCCCAGCTGAGCACAAAAACACCAATGACGCAATCTAGAACAGCTGGAATTTCCAGTATTCCCAGTGTTTGTTGTCTTAACTTTGCTGTCTGGAATATCTGACAAAATTATATACCTGATAATATGTAGTTTAACAAACTGTTTCTGATGCATATACTGTGCCCCACATCTCTGTCTAACAAGGATGCATGCCTGGAGGTGGTTCAACTCGACCAATCCAGGCAGGGAAATTTGCCCCGCCCTCTTCCAATGATACAGGTGAAAGTTAATCAGTTACAAAAGTGCTACAAGTGAATTTGTATCCATTTGCATTATCATCAGACTGCAATGATTCAAACAAATGACATATTTTGATATTTTTAAGCTAAAAAACAACAGAAATGAAATCAGCTTTCTCACATGTTAATCTAGAAATGTTGGCATTTTGGAAAACGCAAGGAAGTAGAAAATAAAAAAGATGAAGCCTTTTGGCATGCCGAAATTTTATTGTTTTTTTTGTTTTTGTTTAGTGAAACAGCCTTGCAATGCAAACATTGTGTAGTTTTGCAAATATCTTTTGTTAGGAAAACAAATTCTTATTCTAAAATGGTATCCTGTGGTCAGTTTTGCACATTGAGGCCACCGTACTTAAGATATGTTTTTTTGTGTTTGTGTTAACATCAAACCTCTATTAAGTATTGATGATTCAGTATGTGGATCTTTTTAATCACTGGATGGACATCACCACCCTACAGCACAATGACATGACAGTATTTTTTTGCCAGGAAAGATGACCCAAGTTGCCCACAGACACAATAATGACGACTAAAATACACGTGAGCACAAGTCTATGTAGTTCCGAGGAGATGGCGAAATTTGAAATGGAGAAAGAGACACAGTGAGAACTACTTATTCCAATGTATAAATTGTGGTGAAGCTAAAACCTATAATAAAATCATGAATGGCTGTGTGTAGATAGACCCTCACATAGACATACTTGTGGGAAACAAGAAAAACATACACAGTGTACTGAGGAGGTGAAACTGCATGCAGCTTGGCGAATGTTAATAAGGATTATGGTTAATGCACTTATAGTATTCGTTCCAATGGCCAAACATGTTTTGCCACTGTCTTTGTGGAGGTTGAAGGTTCTGCCAAGCAACACAAACCTTGATGTTTATGTTGTTAAAAAAAAAAAAGGTTTCTCCGAGTCAAATTTAACTAAAAGAGAGTAAAGAAAGTCTGGAACCCTCAAGAGTATTAGATAGAAATTCCTTCTCTGTCAGACAGAACAAGGCTGTAAGTGCCATAATAATTTTTCTAACATGTAAGCCATAAAGCGATGTTGATGCCAGAGAGTGTGCTGTGACCTCTCTAACCTTGTGCATGCTGCCTGGCTTCTGGTTAGTGTAAGCAGCATCCAGCTGAAAGCTACCAGAGGCCTCAAAGTGTATATGTGATGTTTCCAAGGAGAGATGGACCAATTAATCTGATTATAGTCGCAAATCCTCTGACATGTGTAGGCCCATCTGCGACCATGTGTGCTACAGATGTGTGTCCATGTGTGTGGAAGCATGCACGTACCTGTGTGCGTATGAGATAATGGGATGCAAAGACAGAGTGAAGTTAAGAGTCCACGCACAAAACTCGCAGGACTTACACAAAAATCCAGCGCGAACTTATTTTTTTCTTAAATTAGTCTGACAAAAGGGAACGGACCTTTCTGGGAAGAAAATGGTTGCATTGAAGTTGCATCTGTATTCGCATGCATGCCGTGGGTGAGCGGTCATTCTTCGGAAGTCGGAGAGAAACGGTTGAAAGTACCTGAAATCAAATCCTGGGTGAAATGGTAAACCATCTGTCAAAGCTTTTCGTGGTCTGTTTAAAAACACAACACCCGAGCACTTAAACAGCCCCTTTTTCATTGGCAGGGCTATGAATATGCCTATTCTGAGGGTGATGCTTTCATTTTCAAGCCTGAGATCCGAGTCAGTCACAGCTCAACGTATGTTTGTGCCACTGACGGCGGCCTGTGCCGAGGGGCGGGAGGAAGTCGAACGAGGAGCTGACAGACAGGGCCTGATACTGCACTTCCACCACAGGCCAATCCCCAGCTAACCCCTGTGCTGACAGCCAGGATGTAGCACTCATCCACAGGCCACAGCCCAGATTCTGGGGCCCAGGAAAAGGAGAGCTTGGAGAGCAGAGAGAGGGCTGCTCGGCTGATGATAGAGAATTGGGGGGGGGGCGTAAGTAGCTGGTGGTTTGGGTGGCATGCACCACTTTTTGCACCTCCAGAGCTGCACGACCAAAAAGGAGAATCCAAAGAGTGGATCGCCTGCCAACAGCATGTCTGGTGATTGGCTGACAGACAGACTCAGGCATGGGATGCGCACGTACAGCTACACACATGCAAGCACTTTCAAACAGGAATACAAAGAAACATCACTAAATGCACTATAGAGCTGGAACCCATCAGATACAATGAGATAAACATTTCACACCACAAACACTCAAAGTGGCATTTTTCTTAAGTCGTAATTTTTCTGGTTTCTTCCCATAATAAAGACTTTGAGTGAAAGCAGCTACGGTTACATGGACATAAAGGAAGGAATTTTAACAGTGTGATGCTACTGATGCTACAAGTCATTTGCAGCATTCATCTACTATTCACAGTCTGTCTTAAGCTAGATGCAATTAGTTACATGACCTCATCAATAATTCTTTTCTGCAGTATTTGTTGTGAGACAGAAACTTAGAATAACTGAAAGACGAGGGGTCAATAAATATTTCAGTCTCGCTTGGTGCTTTGCAGAAGCACGGTGGATTGATGAGTGCTGAAGGCCGAGAGGCCACCAGTGACCCCGGCTGCACACTGCGAGAGGGCTCCAACTCAGACCCGGCGCTGTCTCTCCAGCTGGGATCACAACACAACGATGGAGCTCTGGTTTCAGATCACAAATCTGGCCTGGGGGCTGGGACAGCGCTCCCCCTGTGATGCTGGGCCTGCAGGGCCAGCGTTAAGGCAGACAGAAACCCTGGGGGGGGGGGGTGGTCAGTCAACCCACCTACTCTCAGGAGGAGGCAGCGACAAGCACAGAGGCCAAAGACTGATTGGGGCGGCCTTGGAGCACAGATTTGCTTTTTTAACTGCTGAGTTTGGGTTTGAGCCTCAGCCTACTACAGCTATTTCTGTTCAACGGGGTTTCCAGCGAGCTGCCCCCAGAGGCAAATTCTGCGCATAAATAATGTGCTATGAGGCCAAGAGGTGGAATCAAACAATACCGCGCGCCAGAGGAGGAAAATTTAGATGAATCGAGCAAACAACTCTGCCTTCACCTGCAGCAACGCATTTTTCTTATCGAGGTGGCAATATAGAAATTTCCATTCAGACACAACTAGAAAATCACACGTGCAAAAAAAAAGACAAAGACAACTATCTTATTTTTTTAAAAAAATGTTGTATCCCCTTATCCATCTCTTTCATAGACACCGGATCATTTTTCAGCGCTTTGGAGACATGGAAATTCCCAGGAAGATGTATTGTAGCAACTTTCTGGGAAATATTAATATCCAACCAGCAGAGGAAAGGTAAAGGGAGAAAAGAAGGGATCGGGGGTGTACAGCGGGGGGGTGGGGGGTTACAAACGATCAGTATCACGGCACGGTACCTGATCATAAAACGCCTCGTCTATTCAGCCCTTTCCAACCCACTGTGCACTTTTACCTCCCTGTTTGACACGTTTTTTAAGCAGAACACACTGGCTCTCTCCTAAAGGACAGTGGAGATTTTAATGGGTGCTAAGAGCCCAGAATCATCCCCCCCCCCCCCCCCCCCCCCCCCACACCCACACACACACACACTCCCTTTTCATAACGGCTGCACTGCAGATTCTCCACATCTGCCTTGCCTTACATCGCTTAACCCTGCTCTTACCAAGCCCCCCCATCATCTCTGCCTCCCTCCCGTGTCTCCACTCCCCCATCAGGATCATCCAAATATTTCCCCTCGCTGCTTTTTGAAGCTTCTATAGGTCACGGGACCTCATGCACAAATCATGCTGGCTTGCCGTGGGGGGGCCAGTCAGAGAGGACGGGAGTGAGTCAGACGCATAGAAATCCAATCTGCACTGTTTTCATACGGAGTTATTTTTCTTGCCAAGACAGCCATCACCAATCAGCGGCCGGTTCTAAACAGCAAGTTTAGGGAGCTCTCGCTCTAGATGCCGGTGCTGGCAGCTGATCGCAACCATATTCCCCAGCCACGCCAAGGGGAAGACACGAGGAGTAAATTCAGAGAGCCCTGACAGCCTGCAGTGGTTTAACATGGGGGTTAGCCCCAAATACATAGCTCTGGGTTTATGTTGATGGATGGATAACCAAATCCATTTCACTGTTTGCAATAAAACATAGATGTTAGTTTTTACACTGTGACACCACACTTGCTATGGGTGCTGAATTACGACGTACTGAGAGAGCAAAAAAAATTCAGGAAGCCATCAGTTTTTAAAGGTTGTATTTTTGAGATGCAAGGGAGAGAAAAAAAGGAAAAGCAAAGTCAGATACACAAAGATAATAAAGGATTTATCAGCTGTACGGTGTGTGGGCACAGGAGGTTCAATATCTAATGCAGGATTTTCATAACAGACGATATTGGACAGGCCCTAAAACCATGCCGGTAAACAGGACAGACAGGGGAGGATGAGCCAGTGTGGACCTTCCCTCCCACCTGCAGAGCAAAACCAGTTCAGGGTGAGAGAAGATGCTGGGCAGGAATCTGCAAGTGCTGGTTAAAGTAATCACATTGGTCTCACTGCATCTGATCTGCAGTCTAACAGACTTCCAAACAGTTGAATGAGTAAATAAAGTGCCCCAGGGGACTCCTGCTGGAGATGGATTACCACAAGGGTGCACACACAAAAGGAGCCGAAGCCCCACAACCCGATGTGAGCTGCAGACAAAAGCCTTGCACTGGACCTCGACCAGGGAACTGGCAAACTTTATTAATCTCATCCTAGACTGAACCTCCTGCTACTGGAATTTATGCACTTGTAGGCAGGACTCATGCTTGCTGTGAATCTGAGCAGGTACACGCTCCGTGTGTGTATCTGCTCAGATTCACAGAGATAGGTACACACGCAGGTACGTGTCTGTGTGTATCTATCTCTGATTGTGTGCATAGGTAGGAGAAAATCCCGCGTGTGGTTTGTACTGTGCGCAGATGCTGGTGCAAACTTTGAAACATGCTGTCCTGCAGATGCAAAAATGCGTGCCCCTGTGTGTGAGTGTGTGTCTACTCGAGTGCACAGACCACATAAGATGACTCTCATGCTCACTTGGCTGTGTAGCTCGGGTCTTGAGGGGACTAAGGGCCACGGCATTCTGTAGCCCAATCCCACCCCGGCCCCATTCTTCCCTTTTTCTAGGCCTGACACAAATAAAAGGATTAGGAGCCCCCGTTTCCGTCAGGCCCTCCATTCAAAACAAAGCTCCGACCAGCTTAGTGTCACACTTAATGATAAAAGTGCAAATCTCTGTCAGTCACTTTGGGCAGGAATACCGGTATTTGGGGGCTAATCTCATTTGATGAAGATTAAAAGGGTTAAAAAGAAGACAATGAAATGTGTTATGATGCATCTGTGCAAATAAATAAATAAAAATAAATAAATAAATCTACACTGCTGTAATTCAAAGGACCAACATAACATGACGAGGTGCTGAAATGTGTCTTTTACAACGCAGTGTGAATGAGAGGCAGTGGATCTTGCTTAGATTAAAGACAAAAGACAGAAAGGGGCTGAGAGAGAGGAAGCAAGTGCCCATGCACATGCGCCCACACCCTCACAAAAAAAAACAAAAAAACGTGGGGTGTATGTAGACAAACACACTGCTCTGCCCATTCCCATGTAGAGCTAGAATGTGTGACGTGAGTGTGAGAGTAAGCCTTGGGCACACAACAGTCTGAATGCAGCACTTGCCACTATGATGCCAGTCCTCTCTAGTGTATCTGTGAAAAGCCTACGTGTTGGAAAAACATTCCAGAGTGGGATCACATATACACAGTTGGGGCCAGCGGCAATATCACGAGCCAGCAGCAGAGGCCATGTCTCAATTTCTCATGCCCGTTCGACCTGCCAGCCTGAAGGAACAAGTGTGGCCTATTTCCAGGCTATAAAACCAGACAAAAGATGAAAAGATCTGAAATGTAATCAGAAGTGTTGCTAATAATTAGGAACTGTCACCCTCTCAGTGGCACGTGGAAAACGATGCGTCCTTTAAAAATAAGTCATTATAGTAGCTGCAAAAATCCGGCTACTGAAAATGCTTGCTGTCCTGATTTAAACATGTAATCTGGGAAATCAAAATTGAAAACATTTGCTGAGCGTGTGTATTTTTTCGGCTGGCTACTTTAAGGAGGCCATTACAGTATTTCACTGATTTAGCCAAAATCTAATTTGTAAATTGCATTTAATGGTTTGTGGTTGTCGTACTTTTTGTTATGAAGAGTTGTCACGCTGTGAAAATAAACCTGAAGGCCCGAGGACTTGGAACCGGTAATGAAAATCCCTGCATCGCCGAGTCGAGGGCTTTCTCTCGACCGTCGCTGATTAGCATTCCCGACTGACTGACATGTCCCACTGGCTGCCTAACTGCTGGCTTTAGGAGATGAGGTTAAATTGTGGCTACCAACAAATTGCACGCCTGAGTTCCTCTGCACCCCTCTGCTATCATCCAGTGTAATGTGAGCACACCAGGCAGATCCCTCTGCAGATCCTTCTCCTCCCCTGCACAACAGCCCCCCCACACAAAGCCACAGAGACCTCTTTCCACATCCCTTGCCACCAGTCTGGCCTCTAAAGTGGTGATGGGCATTACCGTGGCTGAGCCTCTGTGGCTTCCCATAGCGTCCTGCAAAGTGCTTTGTGCTCCAACTGTTGCTACACACACACACACACATACACACACACTACTCATCCCCTGCACCCAGGGAGAACTAAAACACTGGGGGGAAATGCCTTTAGAAACAGGAAGATCAATGACATCACTCGATTTGATAACAAAATACTTGAACTTGATATTTACTGATAATGTCAGAAAGCCACTGGCAGACAAAGCCAGTGAACTCTTTATGGATGTAACTTAAAAACGTACAACACCTTTGTTTTTTAACATGTAGAGCTCACGGAAAAATTAAATATCACACTTTATGGGAACTAGAAAGGACAACAAAAGAAGAAGAAAAAACCCACAGATGCTGGTAGTGATGCAAATAAACACACTTTAACAGGTCTTTTTAATGGTCTAAATGTGTTTCGGGGGCGGGGTGGGGTGCACAGTTAGTAAACCATGAGATGACAGATGATGCATCCTAGTATGCTGCTGGGACAGGCCGAGCCATGTTGACATAAAACCCAATACTTCCTTGCAGAGGAACGGGCCAGCTTCAGCTAGCTCCTTGCCGAGCACTAAAAAATCCCAGCAAGCTGAAGCAATATTATCCAGTTTTGTGTTTCTAACATTAGAATTGTCTCTCCGTAGAGGTCCTCTCTTATTTACCCAAGAGCAGCAGCTAAAGACACATTTTTATCCTTTTTAGGCAGAATTAAGGAATAGAAAGTTAAGGAAGCCTTCCACACACAAAAAACAGTAATACACACTCGCATCTGCCTGCAGAGCTGCCTGTGAAGCACTTTAAAATACACAAGGACAGTCTTTAACTGCAAAACTACCCAGCTGCGCTGGCAGCACAAAAAATTATTTTTATTTCTTTATTTTTTAAATGTTTGCTATCCATATAGTGAGTGTTCACAAGTGCCAGGCCACACGGGAGTGTCCTTGTGAGTGTAAAACACACACACGCACACAAAATGGGTGAGCTAACACAGAAACCCAGCCGTCAGCATCTATCCGGCACACACACACACACACACACACTGCTGCCGCTGCTGCGTCCCAAGCACGGCTAATTAAAAAACAACAATTTCACAGGAGGGCGCTCCAAACTGTTCTAAAAAGCACCTCTCAGCACACCGGGGGATCGTCCTGGAATACATGGGAGGTAAGACCAGTTTTGGGAGCTCTTCTTTTATGGCTTCATCACCGCTGTGTTTTTCTACTGCTCATACTACCGTGACCTGAATTAAATTTAGCCTCCAGCACGTGAGGTAAAAGATTAAAAAAAAAGAAATATGCAGGCTGATGTATTTGGATGGCTTACAAATGGAACATTTTAAAATAACATGTTGCTAGACAATAAAAGTTTATAGAGCATGAGGAAAAAAAAATCCACTATGAAATGAGAGGTTTTTTATGCATCAGCGGCACCCAAAAGTAGGCGGCGTGGTGTATAATATAGTTAGTTAATGTTATGTTTTGTAGATGGAGCCTATGGCAGTTTCTAACAAGACAGTCCATTACAGGGGTGTTGTCCAACACTTGGGTTCAAATGATAAGCCTTATTACACGGCTGCTTTCAAAGCATCTGCTCGGCTAGAAGAAAAGCCCCCCCCCCCCCCCCCCCTTGGGGAAAAGATCTCTCTCTTTCTAATGATGTATAATTGACCTCCGAACACCAGGGCACAACAAACTCGGTCGGATTGGCCCGATTCCACACTACCTTTCACATACCGCGTGTCTCGTTTGAGCTTGTTGCTCCTCCACGACTACACCTCTCGTCCAACTGACAGCTCTTTGCCCTCAAAATATTCTTACTTGCTGTCCTAAATACATTACATTTAATTTTTCATTTTACCTCACATGGCGACAGCCTCTTTAGGACTCTTAATACCATCAAAAATATTCCTCATTCAAAAGAAATAACAAAACAGATAATGGCGAGCACAGGTCAGTTACACACACTCGTGCATACACTCTCAAAGCCAACATATGGGAAAAAGACTAATAAAATCCAATCTTGTTACTATATAATTGCACTATATGGAGCAGGTTGTGTTGAACTGGGTTGGTGGGAGTTTTAATAATACAGTACACAATTGTTTTCCCCTGTCTGCACTTAAACCTGTTCCAAAGGTGTGAAAAAAGACTGCTTGCCAATTCCTTGATTTATTATAGCTAGTGAGAGCTGATTACGGGGCATGAATCAGTTGCTGTAGGAATGTTATTAGGCACGTAGACCTCTGTATGGCTAGGAGCTCTCTTCGCAGTCCAAAGCAGTTTGTGGGCTGAGAAATGCATCTTAAATGGATGTCATAAAAGTCAAAAAGGTGCCAATTACATCTTTAAGTATCCCATCAATAAACAACGTTAAAAAAAGAAAAAGAAAAAAAAGGCAGGGACTATACTTGTGTCGGTGTCAAAGACCAAAACCAAACCTGGGAGGAGTTAAAACAAACAAACAAACAAACAAAAAAGGAGGTGGGAGAAGAATAAAAGACGTGATGAATAATAGCGTGTGAGAGCAGGACGGCACCCAGCAGGTTGTTGCGTTTGGCTGCAGTGATCAGCTTTGCCACACAAGCTCACCAGGCAGAGAGGGAAAAAGAGGGAAATGGTCAGCTATATTCCAAATATGGTTCCTCAAGAGCATATCAGAAACTAAACGCCAGGCAGTAGACACTATCAGGCAGGCAGACAGAGCCTGCCAGTCTTGGCACGTCTGTCTTTATCTCTTCTTTTTACACACACCGAATTCATTTCAGAAATTCTCCAAATGGACAACGCTGAAGCAGGCATGAGAAAGAGATCCCTTCTCCCTCTCTCTCTCCCTCTCGCTCCCTGCCGGACTGTCTCAACTTCCAGGCACCTCTGAGCCGTGACGCCGTGACTCTGGTATCCCCTAGTTACTGCTATGAATTTTCCATTGTTATCAGCCGACTACACTCCTGTCACAGAGCTGGATGAATGGCACGCATGGCAATAGATGTAACTCTTTGTTGCTTGCACGGTATCTAACAGAGAGCCATAATGTCCCGGTAATCGAAGTAGAATTGTTAAAAAGGCCGGACACAAAAAGCTGAAAATTTAGTGACAAGCATGAAAAGCGCTCATGCAATGAGAAACACAGGCCACCCCAGGGTCCTCATAGGCCAAACAGCAACCCTCACTATTGTAATACTTGTGTTATTTAAGCTCACTATTTGCTTCCCTATATCTGCCATCTCTGCTGGTTTGTTATAATTTACTGATTCCATTCACTAATTTATTCTGCTTCACAGTGAATGCTCGTCCTGCTTTAAGTGTTTGCATGGGAAAAATTTAACACCTGCAATTTAACTTACATTTTTTAAAATGATTTCTGTCTTATGCCTGAATTAAAACATAAAGCTATTGTAGCTTTTAATTAAAAAAAACAATGGGACAATTCCTTGTAGTTTTAAGACTGTACTAGTCTAATTGCACAAAAAATAAATACAATTCTCCTTTGTTTTAAAATATATATATATGAGCATTAGCTGTAATAATAATTATGGTGTTTTATTTTCTC
This sequence comes from Aulonocara sp. 'chitande type north' Nkhata Bay, assembly GCF_057382095.1. Taxonomy (NCBI): domain Eukaryota; kingdom Metazoa; phylum Chordata; class Actinopteri; order Cichliformes; family Cichlidae; genus Aulonocara; species Aulonocara sp. 'chitande type north' Nkhata Bay. Next base: position 14,359,863 of record NC_141355.1, read on the forward strand.
AAGCAAATGTCCAGATGAACAATCTGCACTCAGTCTGCTGATGTAATGCCGCAGTATAGCAATTTAACTTACAGCCATTTTTTTTTATTGTAATCATTATTATTATTATTATCATTATTGTTTAGATATTTGGAAAAGCTGAAAATTTAATGACTACACCAGATTTATACATGCATTTATATATAATTTTATCTATGCACTTCGAATCGCGATTTTGCACATGGCCGAACTTTTAATTATAACCTCAGCTTTGCAGGTTGGTGTAATTCTGTGCAATATTTTGCGCATATTGCTTTTCAATAAACTGTTAAATACCTGCCACGCATTTCTAATAAACCAAATACGAATAAGAAGAGTTGGAATAACTTAAAACGGTAATAATGATATTATTATTATATTATTATTTTAACTAGTAAAATCTGATTACATCAATGAAAAAAAAGTGATTTAAAGAATGAAGGAGCTGATCGGAAAATAAATCGTAAGAGCGCCGTAGTCTCAGACTACGTTTTCCATATTTGAAAAACTCTGATGCGGCTGCTGGTAAAGTGAAAATGTATGACAATAAGCGGAAAAAATAAAAATCAAGACTGCACCACGCCTGCATATTCTCGGGCCTGAGTGGGATCGCATCTTTTTGCTATAAATGCATCCGCTGCGAAGAGACAAACGTGGAAATATCGTGGGCCAGTGTGACAATAATAAAGCCAAGTACACGACAATAATATATGACCGCTAATGCGAGCAGCCCGAGTGCGAGTCTGAGCACTCTTATAATATTAAATATATATATATATTTTTTCTTAACAACGAAAAGACATTTGGTTTAATTCCGTTTTCTCTTTTTTAAATATGCATTTTACATGAAGTAAATATAAACCAACGGAGGAAGAAGCGATGGCAACAGGTTAGTTTAAGTCTCCTTATTTCCACGGTTACATCTTTTTAAAAATTCAAATAGCATTTCATACTACAGCTGAATGACGTTTCAGGTGCACTTTTGCGCACAGGAGGCCTCTGGGTCAGGTCAACAGAAACCACCCAATGTACCCATTTTTGAAAAAAATGATTTTAAAAAAATCACTGAATCACCAAAACAATGCGAATAAATGCACACAAAGAGAGAGAGGGAGAGAGAGAAAGTGAGACAGAGAGGGAGGGAAAGCGAAAAGTCCTTCCCGGAAACTGTGCTTACTGTTGGTAGTCGTGTTTGCAGTAAAGTTTCCTTTCTCTGAAGTAACAGCTGTTGGTGAGGGGCTGTTGACACACGGTGCACTGCAAACACTCTTCATGCCACGAGGAATCGTTGACTCTCATCAAGAAGCGGTCGGAGATGGGACGCTGGCATCCTTCACACACGGATCTGTGATGACATTCAGTCCCTGGGAAAAGGCACAAGAGTTTCCCGTCAGAAAGAAAGGAAATAGGCCTGAATCAAGGACTGCAATAAGTGATAACTGATAAAAGCCCCCAAATCACTTCAGATTTTGCCAGTCTGTTTGAAGAAATCCGCTGAGGTTTAAGATATTATTATAAAGGAAACAGGGTTGTAATTGGTTTTATTTACTCTTCATATAAGGCCCGAATTACGCCATCATCCAGACTGCAACAATAATAGTAATATATATAGAGAGACATTTTTTAAAGGGGCTATTTCTCTTTATCTGGATCTGTTATTATATCCATTTGCACACATGAGTGCGACCTTTCGTCGATTTTGCATACTTTTGAACTGATATCAGGAAATAAACAGCAGTGTGGGCGCATGCAGAGAAAAGAAAATGAAATATTATAATGACATCCAAACACAAGCGAGCGTTTGATCGCGCAGATCACAGTAATTTACACAACAGAAAAAGAAGACTCACCGAGCATAACTCCGAGTGTGGCTTGTCCCGATCGCAGGGGGTGATCTTCTATTTTAATGCCGTCTAGCATGATGCACGTCTCGGACTGTTCACCCGCGGAGAGGCGCTCCAGTGACACCAGACCTGTTGCAATATCCATAAGAATACGGTCAGACGTGACACGAAAATCCCGGGCACACAGTGCTGATCGGAGGGGGAAAAATGCTGTGTAGGAAGCCGTCTGAGATCCGTGTGGGATACAGCCTGCAGCTCGGAGGAGGAAAGGGGAAAATAAACTAAACTGTGAGGAGGAAAAACTCGACTTTGTGCTCGCAATGGCTAAAAGGTAAAGGCAGTTAAAAGCTGGCTATGTAAATCCCTGATGTGTCAGAGAAGCGTGCAGGAAGACAAAGCTAATAAGAAACTGTGGAAACTCTGAACAGTCACCTGTTATGATAAGAGGACCGAGGAAGCTTTATCTTCTCGCCCCTAAGCCGACGGGAGAAGTCTGGAAAAATGTCTTCACGGGATTACAGTCTCGCCAAGGAAAAAAGCGCAGAAGTAAAAGTTGAGAACAAATCCAAAGATAGTATAGTATGTGTGTGTGTGTGTGTGTGTGTGCGTGTGTGTATGAGTGTGTGTGTGTAGGATGTCCCGGCAGTAACTCTTTGGAAGTAACAGAGACGGTTGGTTGGTTGTGCCCCTGTCGCTGCAAAAGTCTGAGATCGAGATTGAAGCGAGTAGATCCTCCCACTCCTGCATGCATGGCTACACTTTTTTTTTCCAGTCCTCCATTCACTGCTATTGGGATGCTATTGGAGCAGAGTACAGTGAGCTCCACACAGTCCAATAACAACACACAGACAGGCAACCTAAAGCAGACAGCCCAAAGTGATATTTTACTGAGGCCTGACCTGCCATCATAGCAATAATAACAACAACAACAACAATAATAATACAGATAATAACACAATTGAAGTATTATTACATTGTGTGGTGGATTAAATAATGCGCCTTTTTGATGCCATAAAATGCCCTCCGTGGACTCAGTGGACATTTGTTATATACTGTGAAAAAAAATGCATATGAATTTAGGCAGTGTGTGTATGTGTGTGCTTGTGTTTCCACGCTCTTTTGTGTATTGTCTCCAGTGGAAGCTGCTGTTGCCTTTCAGCTGATGCACCTGGCGATCAGTGGCGATAACAGCGGGCTGTCCGGCACGGAGGTCGCCTCTGCCAACCACAGCTATTCATCTTAAGGAAGGTCAGAGAGGAAAAATAATAAATAAATAAATAATAACTGACACGATCTTCCTGACAATAAATACAACCTTCTTATTTAAGAACTGATCTTTATTTTACTTTTATTATTATTAATATTATTATTTAATGTGAGGATCCCACAGCAAAACAAAACAAACCCCCATATTACAAATACTTGAAATTATCAGTTAAAAAAAAATCCACGTGCTTTTTAAGGTACATTAATAAAAACCCATGAATTCAGATTTCACAAATAGAAAAAAAATCAGACATTATCAGAAAAAAAATCCAAGGTGCGATCAAGATGTTTAAAAATCTGCGGAGGGGTACCCTAATGCACTGAGGCCTGCCTGAAATTACAGGGCTGCTAATGAGATCGTCCACTGTGTCCCGTGACACGCTGCGTGGCACAATGTAATATACTTCTATAGCTACACACCCCGGGTAGGCAAAAAAAAGAGTGGACACATGGAGAAGGCCGGGGAACAGTAAATATTATATTATAGTAAATATTATATTTATATTATACTGGGGTGAGCTATAGCTTTTTGTGGACTTTATTTAAAGTGTCATAACGGTTCCACGTAATAATAATAATAACAATATATTTTTAAGTAAACTGTGCAAATAAACAGGTATTTGTTTTTACATAATTTAATGCAATATTTCCTCTCAGGAAAAAAAAATCATATGTCAGTATATCACATCTCCACAGCCAGTGTTTACCTTCAGTCCAAAGGCCTGCTGTGTGTTGTTTCTTACAGCCTTTGTGAAGCATCAAGGCGATGACCTGTAGCCCAGTTTGGTGAAACAGAGAAGAGATTGTTGGCGTTGCCCTCTGCTGTTCAACAAGAGAACAGCTGCCGATCACTAAAACAGGCGCAGAGAGGAGATTTCACCAACAGTGGCAGTTTTAGATGGATTTAACCATCGCAGAAATGTTTACAGCACACCGAAATCTAATATAAATATTTAAATTCGTTGCATTTCTCATCGGAGGACTCGTGTTCTTGCTAAAATGAGGACATACCTGCCACTCATGAAGTCATCCACCCCCGGTTTGCTTGGTTTCCTTCCAGCGCTTCTATCAACATGGGGTCAATTACCTCCGCCCACTATATTGGATTATCTTACCACTAAGCAGCATTAGGAGCGGAGGACTACCAATACAATATAATCAATACATTTAAAGAAAAGGAAAGGAAGAAAAGCATGTGATACCTCTCCTCCCTCCATTCATTTAGCAGTTATCGGCCAGGTCACTCGCGTGAATGAGGACATCAAACATTCATTCAATAAATCAATCCGCCGACTTTCAGCCTGCGGTGTTTTAATGAGGCACTACATGACAAGCCCTCCCTCGCCTTCCAGGGCGGAAAAAAACGTTGCAGCAGGTGTGCAGAACAGAAAGCAATGGTCCCTAAAGTTAGGCAATTTACTTTAAGCTAAGCAGAACTGTTACGTCCATCGGAAAGGTAAGAGATCATTATAATGCGCCCTCAGAGAGGCTAACGTTCCTGCAGGAGTTCGCTGTAATTCTGGTTTCAGGCTTCACTTAATAATTCTGAAAGTAAAAACATTAAAAATAAATAAATAATAATTTTAATAATAATTTTCATTTCAATTGGGGAAGTAGCAAAAACGTGATTCCACACTGGAATTATCGCGGAAGGAAAGTTTTTTTTCTTCTTTGAAGCAAAATAAAACTGCGGTTTTTGCGCAAACTTTTGCCTTCTTTAAAGTCAAACTTTTCAATTTCATTAAGGCAGAATTTAAAAAAAATATATAAGGAAAGTGCATAAGGAAGAAAGGAAATAAATACAGCCCACTCGCAGGAGTAAAATTAATGTATCATAATTAATCAGTGTAGGCCGATTAAAAAAAAGAGAAGAGAAAGCCTACTGCAGGAAAGGGAACGAAATAATTACGATAATTTCATTAAATTAAAACACCGTTTTAAATTTAATAAAACTGAAATATGGGCACAAAAAATACGGACAATCGTTCTGCTTTAATTACATTTACACTGCGGTGTGTTTTTGGGAGGCGCTCACAATTCATTCAGTTTCCAGCTCAGAGGATAACTCCAGCAGTGCCCGGCCTGCTCTGCTTAAACCCGGAGGCTACAATCAATGCAGCGACGCAAAGTCTCACCTTTAAAACGTAAAACTATAATCCATATCACCCCGCATGTGTGGGCCGGTAATACTGCGCTGCACCTCATCTAATCCCCCCTTTTCTTTACCATTATAGGCTCATTTATACTAAAACGCTCATATTATTAATTATTCCTAAAACAAAGCTCGCCGATAAGATTTTTTTTTCTTTAGAAAAATAAATAAAACACCTCAGCGAAATTGGGACGAGCATTTCACATCCTCAGAGGTAGCAAACCAAAGCCATAATGGCTCCCTAAATTGCAGGGCTTGAAGACTTTGATAGTTAACTCACTTTGATCTTTTAATGAGTCTAAGCTCTCCACGATGCCCCCTTTTTTTTAAACTCGAATGAAAAAAAAAACGCTCACACACACACTTCCTTTATTTTTTTTGTTGTTGCTGCCGATCTGCACTTCAACACCTACAAAACCTTCACATTGAGCAGCAGCGGGCAGTTTCTGAGCCTAGAGAGATTCAGCGAACTTGGGGAAGAAATGTGTCATATTCTTCTTTTGTCTTTTTGGCCATTACTGTGGCTGTGACAGAGTTTCAGAGGGAGATCACTTTAAAAAAATTGTTGTTTTTTCTCCCCATCAAGTCAACGGACAGGCTGAGCCTCGTGGATCAACAGGGAGGATTATTATAAAGGTTTGAGCGTCAATTTCCGATCAATCAGCGGTAAATTAATTTGGGATACTGAATGTTTTCTGCACTTCTTCGTTGGTTTCACGGGCTAAAAAAATTCATGCAGCTATAATGTGATTTCAGACAGTGAACAGTCAGTGAACCACTGCAACAACAGTGAGACAGCCCAGGGCCCCATCGGCCTGTGAGAGCCGGGATATAGGACTACTAAATTTACCTCGCTTTTAAATATTTATTTAGTTATTTATTTGTATTTTACATGCCATTATTTTAAATACTATTCTTCAAATCGTTGGTGTAGTTACATAAATGTTACCATGCAGGATAACAAAGGAGTCATTTGAACTGTCTTTCTACCCACTCTGTCACATTTTCCCGCTTTTTACTCCACATTGAACCACACGGCCTTTCTTATTTTATTGAGGCAGCCCCGCCATCACCACCACCCCCAAAAAATGATAGCCCAGTGCAGGATAATCCCAGCTCCCCGAGGATTAAGCCAAAGTATAATACAGCACTGTCAACTCATGGCTAGATTTGTTTATGTTATGATTTATTGAATTCTGCTTTTTTTCTCTTCCTCCTCCACTGACAAATTTATTGAGTTCCTGACAAATGGCCTGACAGGCCCGCGTGGCAGCAAGCTGACATACAACTTTTTTTTCTTTCTTTCTTAAAAAAACCCCCCCAAAAAAACAAAAAACTACGGTAGAAATCTGTTTACCTGCGTTTAGGCTACATTTGCTATGACGCAGTGAGCAAATTAAAGCTGTAATCGAATTAAGCTAATATGTAAAAAATATAGTCCCACTTTCTAGCCACACGCGTATACCTGTAGCACTTCTAATGATGTACTGGATGTAATTTTTATGAACAGTAATTCAAAGTTGAGATTATTACTATCTGTATTTGTCTACATTTCCTAAAATAGGAAGCAAATCTTGTGAAAAGTACGCTGCTAGCCAAAAAGCGTCGTTTAAGAACGTTTTAATAAGTCACCGTCATTTTTAAGGCGCACTTACACGCAGCGCTGTCGGTTTTCGTGACGGACCGGCTCATCTGATGACAGTGATCCACGATCGAGTCAGATTTATGCACCTGGTCTCCTGACTCAGTCCGGACACATATTAATTCACAGCTATAAGGCGACGCTGGAGAGAGAGCCACAATACACACTATCCCAATGACAACAGCACCCCCTGCTGGACAAAACTAACAAGTACAACAGTGGCTGCTCATCCACGGCAACGTTTTATCGTCTCTTAAAGGTACATTAACACGAGAACGCAAAAGAACAGGTTAATACACATTATTTATTTATGTACTGTAAATACACTACAGTAATAAAAGATAATGTGATGTAATGTTTTCTGTAAAACCAAGTGAGCACAGCGTTTTAATTTTGCTTTAACTAATTTTGTTATTACTGTGTCTGGCTTTCAGTGAAGTATATACATATAGTTTTTATTTATTTATTTATTTATTTATTTAACTTTATGTTTGTCCTACAAGAACTCTCACCCGTATACTCTATTCTATTTATGTATTTATTTACTTATTATGGGCGTCCAAAATGTTTAAAAAGTCCTTGCTTTAATTCTTACAAAGAAATTTAAATGTATAGTTCAATGTCCGTACTTCTAATAATAAAATTACAATGTCTTATATTATTATTTCTGCATTTCTTTTGTTTCTATCAATTTATATATATATATATATATATATTATATAACATCATCATTTTAGAAACAAATCTAAAATATATTATTCAGTTCAGTCTGAATAAAAAACATGTAACTTATAACTATAACTATATAACTATAACAGCAAAGAAAGCCAGCTGTTTTTTTGTTTGTTTTAACAATAAATATAATTTTTTAAACTATTTTACTACTTATATATTATAAATAAGTACTGAAAGCATGTTTCTTATTGTATTATTACCATATTATTGTATTATTTGTGTTTTATGCATTACTTTTCAAATTTTGCCTCATCCTACATATTGTTTTGATAGAGTTTTTGTTTGTATTATTCAATCACAGTTCACGAGACACAACAAAAAGCATGCACACCTTCTGTGTACTTTTGCAGAAGTCAAGGACCTCTCACTTGCGAGTTAATGTCGCACCGAGCATTTAATTACCAAAGCAAAAATGGCAATCTTCTCTAAAGATTAAGAGTATAATAGGAGCATATAACTATATGTAATTAATTCATGAATTTACATAAAGTTATTGAATTATTTCCATTAAAATTTCTGTGATCATCTTTTTCTTTTCTAAATATAATTAATATATTTTTTTTTAAACTTATTGTAATTTGGCTGCATTGATGCCAAAGTAAAGAAGAAAATAAACGTTTCCTTTCAACATCAATATAATTACTATCACTTGCACATCATAGATTCATAGTTTTTCTTCTTTTCTTTTACAAAAATGCAAATTGAATAAGGCCTCTTCTGCACTGGGTTATGCAAAATAATAAAAAACAAATATCAAAATGTTTCATGAAAGCCTAATGATTACTTTTCATTTTCGAACGGATTACCTCCAAAACATTTTAAAAGGCTGGTCAAAGTTGGACCACAGATGGCAACAGATGAACATTATGAAGCCCAGCAATAACAACATCTTTCTATTCTGTGATGTGGGGATCTCCCTCTTCCCTTTCTGTTTAACTTCACACACAGGCAATGGCCAAAAAGTCTTCATGTGAGCCTAAGCTGTTGAGACACATGAGGAACAACTTACTGCATGGCAATTTCAAACTAAATTAAACCATGGTCTCCAAATGTCTCCATCTGACGCACACACACACACACACACATGTATTTGTGACTTTCTCTGTTGATGAGTTCCTAAAGAATCTTAAGCCTTCGTCCAACGAGGGCCATTAAATTTCCCATGCAGAGGTGCAGAGTGTGTGCAGTACCAGAACAAAACAATGAGAACACTTTAAAAAAACACTTTAAAAGTTTGGCTTTAAAACATAAGCAACAGATGTTATATTGTCGTGGTGGAGCAGGATGCATGGTATTTGTTGTCACGTGGTTGTTTTCATCTTTATTGCAGAAGCGTCTCAGCCCAAGCAAGAACTGCAGCTCCTTTCATCGTGTTATTCAGTGGAATTGTCTTCGTAAAAATGTTTGGGCATGACTTTAGAATGTGTGCCATTAACAGCAACCATAGCACTTCATGTGGAATATTAAAAAAGTCTGTGTCTGTTAAATAAACTGCAGACTTTGTGGCTAAACTAGGCTAAGATACTGTCTCATGATATAGACCTACATATGAATGGCTCCTTTTTAAATGGCAACAGTTTGAGAACTCCATCCATGTTTTGCTGCATGAGCAACAATAGATACAAAGAAATGATACCTAAAATGTGAAAAACAGCAATGGCAACAAAATATGCAGAAAATCTTCCAGGCGAGGCCAGCAGCCATAAAAAACTCCCTACAATCACACATCTGTATATGTGTGATTATTTCCCTGTCACAATCAAACATGGTGGATGTGTTCGCTGTGCGCGCGTGTGTGCACGTGCACATGTATGATTGCGGGTGTGTCATTAATAGGCTGCACTTCAGAGAAAAAGGTAGAAATCCGCCAGATGTTTTGCAGCTGGGTGGATCTGGTAGTGAAGATCTAGACAGCATCTGTCACGGGCGAACATTTCTAATCTGTCTTGAACATTAGGCAGAGAGCACTAAAAACCCATCACTGCCTGCTTGTGCGGCTCAGTTCACAACGTGTTCACCCGAGACTCTGAAGAGAAAGTTGAAACTAGATGAGAGCCAAACATATATTTATCAAGGCGAGTGGTAAAGGAGAAATTTTAACTACTACTTTTCCTGTATGGGTTATTATAAACTCCTGTGTGTGTGTGTGTGTGTGTGTATTTGGCTGAAAAATTTTCAAAAAGCAAAACAGAGGCAAAATGAAGTTATTAGGGCAGAGTGCCTGAGGCTAAAGACCGGGGCTTTGAACTAGAGATCCAGCAGAGCTTAGTGAGGTCAAGATCTGTCAAACAGCAAGCACAACTAATTTCACCGTGCTCTTCTGGAAAGAGGATTTGGTCCAATAACCCCAGTTGTGCATTGTAAAAGCCATATATAAGCTTTTTCTTTTTAATATTTAAGTACAGTGCACTTTGCCATTTGCAGTTTAACTTCATCCAGCCAATAAGGCTAAGACCTGTTACAGATAGATGCAGCCCTTTGTATTTTCGCTGAACTTTCTAGAAACACAACACGGATGCTTTTAGCTGACATACTTGGTGTTTGGAACTGTGGGAATCACTCCAAGCTGACCTTGATGCTCTCTAGATATTTCCATTCCTGGGTTCATGTGCCTAGTTACCAGTTGGTCAACCTCGTGCCCTGTGAACTGACCCTGTCCTCCCTGCGAGGTTTGAAAGGAAAAGAAACCCAATCCTCCAGGGAGCGCTCCGACTAACAAGAAAACTGCTGGCCCGAATCTCTCAGAAGTGCTGTGTTTTCCCACTGGACCACTTTCAGCTTAATAAACATCTTAACTAGCCAGAGGTCCCGCGGGAGCTGCTGGGAAATCCTCTGGGCAGCCACAGAGCTCAGGAGCTGGCCTTTTATTGCATCCAGGTGGCTGTTAAAAAATGCTGGCTGGCCATAAATGTCCAATAAAATGCAAGTGGCACCTTCGAGGGTGGACAGGGTCAGTGCACCTGTCTGTGGATGAAAACTCCATCCACTTTGCCTTGTCCAATCAGTTAGATGTCGCATGTTGTGCCATCACAGCACCGGTGGTTTACTGAGTGAGAGTACTGGGCCCGCAGGGTAGAGGGGTGGGGGGGACGCAGGCCCAGAGGTTTAACATTCCTTGTCGGAAAGGCAAACAGACGACCACAAAGAGATGCAAGCAACTGCAAGACGACTCAAAAGTGCTGCAAAGAGTGACCAAAAAATGCAGCAAACAGATACAAAACCAAGTGCAAAACAGATGCAAAAAGATAGATAATGATCATAATCCCTTGCAATGTCTTCAGTCTCAAAATGACTACAAATGAGACCCAGTCAAAGCCAGTCAGGGTGCCTCGCCTCCATGCAGGATGAAGAGGCTGTACCGTGTTGGCCACGTGGCAAAAAACAGCACAAGTATGTTAAAATGAAGTGTTTCTTCTGCCACGAAGAATTAAAACCATCATACTGCCACAATAATGCACAACGAACTGGTCAATTAGAGGAAAGCTCATTGAAATAGGGCCAGAGAACCGCCCGTTTATGTCTACTTGACACGAACAGTGGCAGCAGCCTCCCTTCATCTGTCCAGTCTGGTCCTTGTCCAAAGGGAGACTTAATTGTCCCGGGGAGGTTTTGGAAAGCTCTGGACGGTGTATTGAGCCTTTGATCTGACTTGAAAAGAGCTAATTGATTTCTGTGTTACAGGCAGCGTTAGAGGAAAGGGAGGGGGGAGAGAAAAAAAGATGCTTTCTGGTCATTTCACAACATGTGCCGAAATAACTGAGAGAAAAAAAAAGAGAGAGAAAAGAGGCTGGGAGGGGGTGAAGAGAGAGATCACCTCACACCCGACTACACCCCTGCTCAATTACAATAATTTGACTCACATGGGCTGGCCGACCACGGCAGAGGGAGCGGCGAGGAGAGCTGCTCTGGGAGATCACTCACCTTGCCTCTAGCTGAGGTACGGAAAGACAGATTTGATGTGCGGCTTCCCTCTGAGTGCAGCTCGGGGGCTTGTTAAGATGGCGGCACAGAGAAGACCACACGTCTAACCTCTTGCTTTCAGTCTCAGTGGGGCACTCTAAAACCTGATGATGTCACCATGGAACAAAGAAACAAGAGGCTGACAGAGGTAAGCAGTAAAAAAGTACAACCCGAGCATCTTTATTTCTTAGATTACACTTATTCATTAATTTTCCTACATGCTTTTGCTGCCCATGAAGGAAAAGCAGAGGTTTTGGCTTTTGAATAAACTCTGCGCTCCCTGTTTGTTTTTAATCATGGAAGTATGAGGTCAGCAAAGATAATGCTGGAGCTCTGCATCTTCTGGTAATGTGATTCGATGCATCACCTGCTTAAGATAGTCCACTTTGGGTCCATCTTGGTTCTGAGTGTGCTTTGACAGGCCTCCTGCCTTTACTGCTTCACCTCACTCAGTCTCTGGTCACCACAGCTCAGGGGGAAACAGAGCTGTCAGAGGCAGAGTGGCAGTCTAAGCCTGTCTTAACACAGCACCTCAAACCACCTCATAAATACAGGCTTCCTTTTCCAATTTCCAAGCGGCCCATCCAGCTCTGTCTACATGCTTGCTCACTGCTCCATGTCATGCACCGGGGTGTGAGTTTAAAAATGACCATGGGACATCTGGTCGACTCACAGAGGGTGGGGCTTTGATGTGCTGCTCTGCAGCTCAGTTCAACTTTAGCTGAGCCAAATCCTCCAGGCAGCGCAAAGCTATTGACTGAGAAGCCTTAAGTAGGTCTGGTAGGTCAGAGATAACTAAGGAGTTCAGGTGCCTTGAAACAGATTTGTCACGTGTGAAAAGCTTAGAGACAGCAGCTCCTAACTACTGCACCTTCATCTAAAAACCAGTGCGGTCCAAAGGCAGGTTGTTTCATCATTTCTCATATCACGAAGCCGAGCAAAAGGAGGAGTGAAAACATGTGAGGCTGTTTTTTGATGGACAGCACTCTCGAGGCTGGTCTTTGCACTGCCTTTGCCCATCTGGAGCTTTCAGCTACAAGACTTCTTTTACCATGAAAGCAGAACTAGTGATAGGCTTCATCTAAACATGCACATCTGGCCTCCACGAGTAACATCTCACTCTGCCTGCTGTCCATCTCCAGAAACAAAACCTTGTAACACTGAGAAAAACAGAGAAAGTGCAGTTTCTGCAAATTAGGAGCTGCATGTTTCAAAGCTGGCAGTATTCAAAAGTTCTGTAATTCCCAGCACTTCTAATGAAAATCCTATGATGAAAAGGAGATTTGCTGGGGACTTTTTCCAGTCAAACTTGGCGCTTTGGTGAATATATATATGTATGTATTCAGCTCTGGGCCACAATGGAGTCCGAGGCGCTCTGCTGGACAAACTATGTGATGACAGCATTTCTAAATTAGCCATAGTATTTTTTTCCTCAGCATGATGTTTTCTAGATTAAAGCTTTTAGACTTGCACATATTTGAAACTGGTTCCAGTTTTAATGACCGGTTGTTATAAACCCGTTAAAATAGCTCTACAGATGTCCTGGTCGAATAGCAGAAGGGTATGAATGAGACTGACTCTTAAACTACAGTACCCACGGTCATTCTAATCAATAAGTTTGCTTACAAGTCTTCTATAATAATGCTCCATGGCACAGAAATAAGATATTTGCTATCTGTTATTTTTTAAATTACTAATTAAAAAATAATATTATCACCAAATTTAGTTAAAACAAAAAAATATAAAAAAAAAAAAACATGGCAGGGGATTAATTATTATAAGCACTATTAATATCAAATTAATCAAATACTTCATTGTTTACATACATTAATGATCACCTTTGCTTGTACAGTGTAAGTGTGAATCTGAAAACATACGGTGAACTGTATATGTGCACTTTACACGCAGCGGGGGACGGGGCTGTCACCGTGCTTACATAAGTGTCACCTCTTCACGAAGAAAGCGGTCCTCTGTGCAGAGGAATCCTCTGAAAAGAGCAGTCAAAGCAAACGCTCACACGGAGACATCACCTGTTGTGTGCTATGCTGGACACCTGCAAATATCAGAAGTCTTCAGTAATTCTGAATGCAAAAGTTCACAATGCAGTATGATTAGCACTATAAGACTCTAATTACCAACAGCGACATTTATCTATTCACGACTTTCTGATACTAATTACCCCTGCACAAATGTGAGAATGGATTCTTTTGCAATTTAATTAGTTGCAAATTACACATGAAGAAAAAGGAGGCAAGTTATGTCTCAGTACTCAAGTGTAAATTCTGCTTCTAAATTTGACCTCTATGTGGCAGCAGGGTGTTGTTTAGTTTATTTTAAAAAAAGATAAACAAATAATTTCATGTAGGTTTGTTTTTAATGTTTTGAATATTAAGAAAAAAATGTGCAAATAAATATTACAATATTTGAAAATCAGCTTTATAAAACCCTCGAATTGATTTTCCTAACCAGTTTCCTGTAGCAAACTGCAGCTGGGTGAATATATATGGCATCTGAAACTGTTCTCGGTGACTCAGTGGAGGAGTCACTGCTGACGTGGGTGGGCGCCTGGGGTAAGCGCTCCCGTGTCCCAAGGCTCTGCTCATTCTTGCAGCGTGCTGCTCATGATAAACCTCTTGACGGAAAGATGCTTCTGCTGGGAAATGAACGTTAGACCGGCCTTTTCGTGTGTGATGAAGCTGCCTCTCTGTTCCACTCCGACTGCTACTTACTGTCAGCATGTACCCGTTACCCTGATGAGCAATATGTGAGTCACAGCTAACATACTTTCATGAATGAATCTATTCAGGAATACTAACTAGAAAAGATGAACTTTGAACGTGATGGGTGAAATAAGACAAAATGCAAATTTAGAAAAGTAACCGTCATGAAAAATAAATTATTTTGTCAAATTTAATTGTGCACATTTGTAGCAACTATTTAAAATATTTAAAGTATTGAATTATTTAAATACAATCCATCATCCCAGTATCTCCATAAGGACTATTTTTTCCCCCTTTTTTAAATTACACAATTCAAAATTGTGGTGTAATTTGATAGTTCATGATTGTTCTGAATAATCCCCTTTGTCCGTCTGTACTCTCTCAGTCGCTGCGACTCTGTCAGCTGAGACGAGGCTCGGTGACAAGTTACAGAACAATGCTTCGCTCTGTGCTGAAGTTGTACTGAAACTGCAAAGAGAAGAAGAAGACAAAGAGGTACACACACTGTTAACAGAATAAAAACATCACCAACAATTACATCAAGCAGCAAATCCACCAAAAATCAAATGTTACAGTCAAACATTTTCATAACTATAAACTAAAAAACAAACTGATTAAACATTAAAGAATAATTTGCTACTTTCCCCAAAGACTGAGAAACTAAACAGAACCACTGCCCCCTTGTGGCTTGGCATGGACAAGGCTAGAAATAAAGTGAGAGCCTGAAACACTGTTGACTTCTGTGGCGTTAACGACAGGAAATGCTTCATTTTTTTGTTTTGTTTCAAAGATTTTATGCATGTTTATTATTTAAATTCGTTTTTCCAAAAAGATCAAAATCCAACTGAGTAGAATTAAAATTTTAGTGCCACAAACCTGTGATGTCATGTTTAAAAAAACAACACTGAACGTCAAAGACTGTTTTTGGCCTTGATATGGAAACACTACAGACTGACATTAATGAATACCTCTGCGAAAGCGTGGTTTATAAATTTAAACGTTTTCATTCAGTCAGTTTTCGGAGCCACTCAATCTCTGGCTTCGATTAACCATCATAAAAAAATGACTGCAGAGCTCCTGGGGGTGATGTGCATATGTTAAATTTGTGGTGGCTGTGGTGTGTGATCTGAAAAAAAAAAAGCCAAAAACAATAACACTGTTGGCCCTAAATTATTAAACGACATCTCTGAAATACTGAAGTTTTCATGATTTTGTTTGTGAGCGCTTTCTGGAAACTTTTGCACCAAAAGCTGTGCCCACTCCACCAAGTTAGACAGCTGTTATTACTGCAACGCAGCACTAGGTGATGCTGTATGATCACTCAAATAAGTTTCTCCAACTGACTCCACAGAGCCACAATGGCTGAAATCGGCTTCTCCGGATTCAAAGCACCACCTTTCCTCATTTTCATCTACTTGAGGGGGGAATCTGCAACTTACCCAAAAGCTGTCACATATCACAAGCCCGTTATTTGCGAAAAGAAATTCTACCTCCCCCCACTTCACCGCCACCAACACCACACAAAAATTCAGTCTCTAACATCTGGCACAGTAAATAAATATTCCTGCGTGTACGTGTGTGAGTGTGGATGATGGATGGGGGAATGGGGTGTTATCAGGGAGAGCATGTATCAATGTCTGCCAGTTTTACACACAGGCTGACAGGACAGTGACACACTAGAACATGGGCGGCAGTCACACAGACGAGCCGGGCTTCATTTCCTGTCCCTGCTCCACTGCCAAAAATATGTGACATGTTGTCTTCATTAATTCCACCTCTATTTGGAGCTCTCCCTCTCACATACCCCCTGTACACTACTGTCCTGCCATACATTCACATGGAAACGCACAGTCACGCAAACATAAGCAGGAAGAGAAGCACACACACGCACACACACACACACCCAACTCCCCACAAGCACTGAAAACTAATCATACATAGGTGCTAATGAAAATCTTGTCATGTGTGGATACACACTTCTTTTCCACCCTAACGTACTCCCTCTGAAAATCATTAGCCAGCCGCCAACAACATTTTTCAGCAGAGCAAACTACATAAAGACGTCACTTTAAATCGCTTACTAATTAACACTTAAAAAGACACAAATTAGATATGCGTGGCTAAAAGCAATTATAATATCCGCAAGTTTTGCGAGTCATTTGGGAAATGAAAAGAATGCCTAATTGCTGGAACCAACATCATCTGAGACATGGCTTAAGTGATGCCTGTTAGGAAATGGTCTTATCTACAACTGTGGCTGTGATTACAACAGTTTTCCTCAATTACATGTGCATATGTAGAATTCTGGAAAGCGCATCTCTTCCATGAATCTATAATTTTAAAGGGATTTAAAAAGGAGGCAATTAGGTTCTGTGCAGAAAGCGCCTCCAGTTTCTGAATAAGGGAGGAAAAAAAGAGAAGGAGCCCTACAGTGAGGCACGGACAGTGACCTCTTCTGGACAAGAGAAGAAGAAATCTACTTCCAGCTGAGGGACAATTAGGTCCAAAACAGCTGCCTTTTTTTGTCTTGTTTTGTTTTATACAACCACGAATAAAGTTCTGCTTCTTTAGCAGCCTGGAGAAAAGAAAGACAAGAAAAGAAAAGAAAACACGGTGGATATTAAATTAATAATGTAGCACAGACCCGGAAAAAAAAAGGAGAAAATTTACAGACAGGATGTTTTCCAGCGTGTTTGCGAGAATATCACAGACTACGTTTCCACCCCCCACCCCCTCCTTTGTCCTGCAGATATCATTGTGGGGTAATAATAAGAGGAGAGAAGTAAAAATAACACAATGGTGAGGGATGTTTCCACTTGGAAACTAATTATCAAGCTAAGCTGTGACTTCATCCTCATCAGCCTGGCCCCACCATTAATCTTGTGCTGTCGTCCACTTCACTAAATCTTGTGTGTTACACTATCTCACATTTACTTCATCAGCTCCAGCGCGGCTGTAATTAATGATTTCTCATGCCCTTCCCTTCTCTTCCCCAGCTCAGCTCACCATGTGTCCTCCTGCTAATCACACTCTCGGAGAAGAAAGGAAGGAGGAGGAGGAGAGGAGGAAGGATGAGAAGAGGGGAGAGGAAGAAGGGGGGGGGGGAAAAGAACATATAGGATGAGCAGTCAGGCTGTCTCCAACCGGGACACACACACACTCACTCACATACACATATATGTACATGCCATTAATACCTGTGCTGACAATGAGCTTCATTCAGATGACCATATGACAAGATGGCGACTCTGTGTGATTTGGATAGTATATGACAGAAGACAGAGGCAGAGTGCAGAACAGACACCCGGTTTGATGAGGGAGTGTTTGCTCTGTAACACATCTCAAACCCAACAGCACCTGTTCTTTTACAGTGGTCTGTCACTTCCTGGCAGTTCTGATACCGAGATACCGTGCTAATGAGAGAGAAGGGGGGTTGTCACTCTCTTTAAAGCACACGCACACACACCTACACACATTCGCACGCGCACGCTCGCTCACACAAAGACATAGCGGCTCTCTTTCTCTTTGCCATCACAAACACATGAGCTCCAAAGAAGGAGCTGCTGCACACAGCTGATCTGCTTCATACGAATGCCTGTAGGCTACAGTGTTTCATCAGAAATGTGGAGGGCTTTGTGGCGCTTTCTACTCACTCGGCGTGATCTCTTAACTTTTTATTTATTTATTTTTAACTGCAAAGCTGATTGGAAACTTAAAAAGTTTATGTGACCGGAAAAAGGCTCCTTAAGATGTACGGCGCTGCTTGCAAGATTCTCGATTGAGCTGTGTGAGAGGTGGGGGGGAGAGTAGAATTGGGGGAATATAAGTCAAGTGTTTTGGAACAGGATACGAAGCTTTTAAGAAAGAATGGCTGCCTAGCTTGGCCGTGCTTTTATTCAATTGGGGCTTAGTGGAGCCAACAGGGCCTCGCTGTCTCAGACACTTAATTACAACCCCAAGACCGTTTGCTTTGCATTCTGGGCCAGCGGCGTCAGCGGCAGCCGAGCATTGCAGCCTCTACTCACTTCCTCCTCGATGTCTGCCAGGGATTTGATCGTAATGCCCATTAAATTGACTTGCTGCATCTGAAATCAAAAGCAGGGGAGAGGAGGAGGGAGAAGGAGAAGGGGGAAGAAAAAAAAAACACACACAAGAAACATGGCGGTTAGGCTCATGGCTAAGTAAGCATGCTTAAAATCTTTAATCCTCTCCCTCTCTGTGTCAATACAAACGGGGCTATAGTGACAACCACCGCCAGCCAGCCAAATGGACTGCATTGAGCCAGCTCTGCCTGACTGCACGCATTCATCACTCAGTCTGGAGGAAAGGAAAAGGAAAGAATAGGGAGAAAAAAAGGCGAAGAAAGGAAGAAAAGGACAGAACTAGTGTTCACCTGAAGAGAGTTTGTAGGAAAAATCATCGGCACCTTCATAAGAAATCATTTTGCAGTTTGTCACTAGAGCCACGAAACCTTTTGATTTATTTATTTATTTTTTTACCTCTTTGGGGATTTTTTGCGAAAACTTCTCCGAGATCACAAAGGGCACATCATCCAAAGCTGCAAAAAAACAAAAAACAAAGTTGAAGTCTGACTTTTATACATAAACATAATACTCCCCACTCTTGATCCCAAGAATCTCCACGAGACTAAACGTGGGATTATAAAAACAGCAAAGCTATCAACATCCCCAGCCACCCTGACACCTCCCTTCCTTCCGTCTACGGAGAGAAGATGAAAGGCTTTTTTTTTTTAATTCTCCGCTGTATTTGAGCACCTCCACTCTCTCTCCTCCAACCCAGCCCTTTCCTAGCCCTCTTCCAGTTTAATTACTCTTGATTATTCCCGATTCCGTCTTGTCTGAGAGATGTTCACCTCCGAAACAAAGACACACTCACACTAGGCACAGAAAAGCGGAAAGAAGAGAGACAAAACATTCACCAGATATCAAATTTGCATGAAAATAAGCCGCACTGTTCAGCTGGCAAAAAAAGTGGATTGAAATGAGGACTTGCCAAGAGCGTGGTGGTATAATTAGCATTTGACCAAACAAACGAGCTTCAACAGAGCTATAATTAAGCAGGCCTGTAATTAAGTGTATGCCCTTTATCATAATGATCGTGGTTAAAATGGTGTGATGGCTGCCAGTTGATTATTAATGGTGTAACCCCGTCCTGCATGCATCCTGCACTGGAATCAAGGTGTCACGACTGTCAGGCTAGAGAGCAGCCCTTTGTTTATAAAATACATTAGGGCCCAAATTAACACAGGGTGACAAGAGACACAAAGCCTCTCGTTTCCAGACTGAAGGGAAAACTGCAGCTGCTCGGCTTCATTAGAAAACTCCCAAATCTGGAGACACAAAACTTGCTGCAGTCGACTTCAACGCGAGCCCCAAATATCAAGAGGCCGAGCTTCCAACTGGTGTTCTTTCACCCGCAGTCCATCAGGCGCTGGCACAGGAAACGGAACTCATAAACGTAAGCCAGAGCTGTTCATGAGTCATCGTTTTGGGGGTGGAAAGGATGGGGGGGCTGAAACTCCTTTTGGCCTTTTCCTGTTCACACAGCAATATCTGAAAATTATGAAATTCTAAAATATCCCTCACTTTGACACTTATGCGAGTTGCTTTCCCTTTCTTTTTTTTTCTAGGTTATTACACAGATCCACGGTTTGGCACTTTCCGCACAAGTGCAGCACAATGTGATCTTTGTAATCAAAGCGTGACCCGCGCCCTGTGTGACCGCAGGAAAGCTCGCTCACTTCCTCGGATTCCAATCATCTCCCGTAGTAAAAAGTGCAGCAGTAGCAAGACTCTGCGACCGTGATAGCCGTTTTGTACTTAAACACAGCGGCGTTTTCCCCTGTGCTGCTGTTCTCCATGAGCCCCTGTTTCCCCTGCCTATCCCAGCCCAGAGCGCTCCTGCTGATTCAAACTCTCTCTCTCGGGTAAATAAAGGTAAAAAAGTTCTGTGTACATAATTGCAAAAATAACAGACTAATTTGGAATTGTTACACTAATTAGCACTTAATTAACAAATTAACAAAGCTAGCACTTCTGTGGTACAGTTAACACAGGATTCCCGAAGGAGACACAAACACAGTCTTAAGGCGTCACAAGCCTTTGTTGAAAAAAGTCATGTGAGTCAATATATGATATAAATTTGAGCTGATTGACACTAGATGAAGAGTTCATGCATTATCAAAATGATTGCATTTCAGGAAAGTCGGTGGATCACCAAAGTTATTACTCCTCTGTGCACCACCATTCAATTTTCTGGTAACAAATCCAATATTTAGAATAGTTCAGACTGGTTCAAAATCAAGAGACATTACTATCAAGCAAGCGATGTCACAAGTAGGTTTTATAGGTGCTAGGAGTAAAAACACATTGAGCCCGATCTCATCTCCCTGCAGCGGTTTTGAATGCGTTGCTATTTGAAGCAGAGGGCAACTAGGTAGGCATGATGGCTTGTTCAAGCTCGGGACTACAAGTGAATAAACATGCACTCTGTTGCTGGGAGTACCAACGCCAGGCACAAGTAGGCAGGGAGAATACATCTGAATCAATAGCCAGCAATGGGAAGCAGAGATTGTAGCTGCTGATGGATCTGCGTGGCACAGACAGATGAATGGACAGTGCTGAAGGCCAGAGAGTTTCTTTATTGCTCAAGGATTACATTTAAAACCAGATCCCACTTTGTATTCCTCCCCCATCTATACCAGAGAGGCTATCTTACATCCAGACAAATGGAAAAGCACGGGTGGTGACTTGGTGGTAAGGAATGGATGCTGTACTGAGGAGAAATCTGAAGGTGCAAAGGGCAAAAATAATGTAAATCCAATCTTCTGAGCAGGAATCCCAGTATGAAGCATGTTCTAGCTGCTTAAATGGCCCCGCTACACTCCATTAACTCATGAGTGCATTGCAGTGCGGGGAACTGGGCAGTTATTTGGCATTTGGAGCCTGTCAGTATATTCAGCACAAAAACATCTGGAAGGAATTTTGGCATAGCGTCTAAGATGATGATGGTGATGATGATGATGATGATGATGGTGGCAGTGAACACAGAGGTGGTGTTAAGTAAGGAGGACCCTGCGGATTGAGTGATTGTAGTGTAAAGAACGAAGTCAGCACAGGCCCCGTGTGGATCATCGCCTTATTAATGGCTCCGTCAGGTGCGATGAGCAATGGCTGCATTGTCATCTCCAGCCCCTGGGCACAGATGAATGGCTGTTTCAGGGCGGGAAGGGCTCCCTCGTACGCTGGGCTGAGCACTAATCCCTCACTCTTCCATTGTTGGATGCACTGTCACCCAGGATTTCAGCAGTGCCATACATTGCATTTCCAGGGCTCTAACAAACATGGCCGCGTGTAACGCAAGTGGCGGCATACCCACAGACACACACACACGAACACATAAACCACACCGAGTTGTGCTCCGACACTGACTGATGGAAAAATATGCGTGGGTGATCGAGCATGCCCCATATTACCTGAACCACAACTGGAGAGTCGCACTTTAGGAATGTTGATGAACTTTTATTTTACACTTCACTAATTCAGCAGAATTGCATTGATCTCTGTCTAGTATGATTACTTGGGTGAATCTGTCTCGCAGCTGAATTGGAGAGGGGGTGGGGGTGGGGGCGGGGAGGCGGAATCAGGGCGATTATGCGAAAAGTGCAAATGAACGTCTTTTACAAGTTTTTACTCGTGATCGAGCTGCCATCTATTGTTTTGTGTCACAAAATAATCTGAACATAGAAATAATAATTTTTAAAAAAAGTTAAAGCTTTATCTGGTGGCTGCTGCATTTCATATGCCAAACAATTGGATGCTGCTTTTTTCTCTGTGTGTAGCCAGAGCTAGACATGGCACTGCCTCCCCTGTCGGTGCGACTCTCAATTTGAGTTGGATTCTTTATGCAGACCATGGAAATGCTATTCTAGCTGCTGCAGACCCTGCTCTCTGTCACCTCTGCAGATAATGGTGAGTAGATGAACAGAGAGCTGGAGGAGGACCCCCTATGCCCACTCACAGCCCTTAGCCTGAGTCTGACATGAGAAATAGTGCCCAGACCTGACAGCATCTCGGAGACATATTGTAGTTTATTTTGTCGCCCGGGCATGCCATCTGTGCCATTCCAATAGAGGGTGTGTGTTCAGGCTGCTGCAAGAGAGAGGGCGCGAGGCTCTGGGTCCCTCAGTAGCTCTGCAGCCACGGCAGGTCATTAGTCAAATTGCCTAATGAGAGAGAATACAAATGGCCCCCTACCCTGACAGGAGGAATTTTGGAGGTGTCAGAGCTCCTGACCCGTGCTATGAGAACAGATGATAGCGAGTTGCTATTTTCAGATTCTTTTAATGACTATGGCTCTATGAAACCCATTCTTTTTCTTTTATCTTTTTTTCTCCTCCTACTTTTTCAACCCCTCTAGACAGATGAGTGAAAAAAAACTTTGCAATAGCGGAAATGTAACTTTTTAAATTATTAAAATGTTTACCGGGGAGTCGATTAACATTCTAAAAAAGAGAGTAAAACGCTGATATTAAAATAGATCCCGCGCTGAAGTGATGTTGAGGGTTTCTGATAATCTATTTTTATTTTCTTTCTGCCGGCTGTGTGCAGTTTGTTTCCGCAGCGGTCTCACGGCAGCAGTGTGTGCGAGCTTCTCTCGCAATTCTCCCGACAGTCAGTCAGTTAGTTTATACTGAAATATTAATTTCATTTCGTCCTAACGCTTAAAAAACGTAAACAAGCTTAAAAGGTTTCTGAAGCACTAAGAGTTCGTCGCATAAGATCCAGTGGATGAATGCATTTATAGTTGCATGCTACAGGCTGGGGCTGCTACAGAGTTCAGGAATCGTGGAAGGAAAGCGTCGAGTGAGTGGAGAGAAACTGCACCATTTTTTAAAACTCACTCTTTGCCCACTTGACTGCTTATTTTGATCTTTAATCCATTAAATTAAGTAAAACAGTTACTTTCCTAACATATAAGATAAGATAAGATAACTCTTTATTGTCATTGCACAGTCATACATAGTACAGTAGTACAATGAAATTGGAAAACTGTCCTACGTCGGCACTACATATAACACAACACGACACGATATGACACATCACAACGCAACAAACAACACAACACAGTATATTAACTTAGTATAAAAAAGAATAATAATAATAAGTGTATGAGAAGAATAAATGTATAAATGCAGTGTATAAATAGAATGAGATATGAAATTGGCTTTATAGTCAAACTGTAAGCAGAGCTGCAGCTGAGATTTTCGTGACAAGTACCAAAAAGTAATGAGACAGACTGGCAAAACTAGCAACAGACTCAAATGGAGTCTGAATAAACTGCTTTATTGTTGAATTCACCAGTGTTAAAATTTTGCTCTTTGTTACCAGAGGGGTGCAAAACAACATGCTTATGTAGAATGACCCACTTATTTTTCCATCTGTGACAAGCAGTCCTTGAAATCTGGTTGTGGGTAGGGAGCCAGCCGACAGCCTCAGTCGGGCGCTGGTCCATCAG
Source organism: Aulonocara sp. 'chitande type north' Nkhata Bay (assembly GCF_057382095.1). Classification (NCBI taxonomy): domain Eukaryota; kingdom Metazoa; phylum Chordata; class Actinopteri; order Cichliformes; family Cichlidae; genus Aulonocara; species Aulonocara sp. 'chitande type north' Nkhata Bay. The sequence continues at coordinate 14,383,737 of NC_141355.1, forward strand.
TCTTCCAGAAAGTGGGCAGAGCCAGCAACACTTACGGTGCCTTGGCCACGAACACCGCTGCATAACGCAGCGCGCTCTGAGGGGGTGCGTACATGTGTGATAACTTCTCAAGACCGAGCCTGTATATGTAGCACAGGCTATTTAGCGTGAAGCACCGAGGCTGTTCGGTCACTTGGTTTAAAACCTGTTTTAGTCATTCTTCTAAAGCACTTAATGCTAGAGAAGTACAGAGAGAACCCTCCTTGCTGGCTGGGCTGAACTCTCATGAAATTAAATGGACAATCAGATTTTAATCAGCAGCACAGTGTGTTTTAAGACACTGCCATGGCATTGGCATTGATCCCTAGCTGTGGCTGCTGGTAAATGTGCAGCAGAATGTGTGTATAAATGGGGTACGCCTCTCTGGACAAGTGTAAAAGCTGGCAGAGGGCTGACAGTAAATTGCATGTGCCGGATGGGACACAGCAGAAGGCACAATTACACAAATCCCCTCTTAATTAGCGGTTCTGTGGGCAAACTAACCCGTAATGATGCGAGGGATGTGGTGAGCCCCAGAAATCCTAACAAGAAACACTCACCAGCACTGGAGACTTGGTCATATGGCCCCAGCTCCCCTGAAGTATCGACTGACGCGTGATCTGTTTTGATCAGTGCAGCTGCAGGAGATGATTCCCATGTAGCCCTGCTCCTCCACAACCCCTAGCCCTTGCTGAGCTACTTGCCCTCTGGACTGTGGGTAAAGCAGCAGGCCCTATGTGGTTGTGGGTGGTATTATTAAGTTCTCCATGCTCACAGTACCAAGCAATGTAAAGTGGCATCTCACACAGTGAGTAATGAACTGTGCCAGAGCGGAAGCAGGAGGGATGACAGCCAAAGAGGCCTCCTTGGCAGCCACTAACCTGGGCATCCACCAATTTATCATCCCCTAGAACCAATCCACCAATGCTGCACTGCCATTTGTCATTAATTATGCTAATAAGGACACCATTACTCTCCTGATGAAACAGGAGACTGTTATTAGTATAATGCATTTACAGTCTGATACATATTCACTTGCTTATTACTTTTACAGTGTGAGGATGAGTGGACTTTGAAAAGAGATATTTTGCAGCACCTAAATAAAAGTGCTGTTACGTTTGAGCCTGGAACTTCTCTGTACACGCTAATGGACTATTGCAAAACGATAAGCCAGCCATTTCATAATAATGCAATATTCCCTGCGCCTCAACAAAAAAATGGCCCCATCTATGCAAGCACACGGATGTGTTTGAACCTTTTCACAGCAGACTTTCATGGTTTTAAGCAAACCAGTGTGAGCAGAGTCATTTAATATAGCTTCTGGGAACCCCAGATGCCCTTTTCCAAAACGACTTCATTCCCAGAATCTCATTGTGCTTTCTAAATCACACCACAGTATGTATTAGAAGATCATTAATTACAAACTTAACAAGTCAGCAGAGCCATTAAAAGATCTTTAAGGCATATTTGACCATAAATCTCCTTAAACTATATTTAATGACTGGATTTTTGTGAAATATTTTTTATCAAGTTCTAATTAGATGTGTGATAACAAACCCTGCTGTACATGGGGCAAATGAGGGAGCCGTGACAGGCCCATCCATTGAGCCTGTCCACGTCTGGACACTGAAACTAATGGAGCACTGCTTCTATCTCAGGGATGGATAGAAAGCAATGAGGGATGAGACTCCAGAGTCCAGTCTGGCCTGCAAATGCAAAGCCATTTAAAGTCTCTTATTTGACTGTAATAAAGGTCCAAAAAATGCCCGAGGGCCTCAAGGCTGGAGTCAAAAATTCCATTAGGATTTATACAGGATTGATCCTCAAATACTTAATGGCACCATCGCACCAGGATCAATCATGTTTTGCTACTAAACCTGGATCGTCTAATTGAATAAAAGTGACTGAATGGCGTGAAAGCCTTTAATCCAGATGTGCTTTTTGACACTGACTCGTACTCCACAACGTCTGACTATATCTACAACTGGAAATACTTGTTGTGCCTGTCATTTGTTTAAAAATAGAAACTGACACTTTCTGGAATAATGCAAAAAATGTGAAAACAACAAGATCTACATAACAAACCATCCAAACTTTATTCTAAATAGGAAGCAACGCTTGAGATGTGAAGAGAAAGCAACCTTTTTCGCATTTCAAGAGACTTGGATTAAATTTTCTTTTTTAACACAAAACACATTATTTCTTGCTTTTATATTTTAGCACAGGATTTGCACCGTAGTATTTTGTGCCAGTGCTTCGCTTCACTCGTGCAGTATCCACCCAAGACATGCTGCCATGTCAATATGGAAAACGTACATATAGGTTAATATGAGCACAGAAGCACTAAACTATATGCCATTCATTTATTATGAGGTAATCAGGTGCTTCTTTGTATCAAGACTTGCTAGCAGTAGTTTGAGAATGTCTGTACAGGCATTAGATGTAAATACTACAGTTCTCCCTGTGAACTTTCCCTCTCTCTCTCTGTATGTTTCGCCTTTTGCTGACCAGGGGAATTAAGAAGCAAAACGTGGGTTTTAAGAGCGTTCCTTTCATGTCTTGATGCAAGCTTTGGCATTACTTCAGACATCAAGATCGGTTTCATAGAAATCCCATTCCATCTAAAGTAAAAGCTCGGCAGTAAATCTGCCCATACCTCCCCCATAACACTTCCATAAATGATTCATTCAGCTCAGTTTAGCTGATGCAAAACAGAATGTTAGTGAATTGTGGATGGAGCCCGAGCTGCAAGTGGAGGACAAACCCAGCTGCTTAGCAATTTCATCAATCTTTGGAGAGAGAAAGGAGAAAGAAGCGAACGCTGTACACTAATAATAACTTTTGTGTCACTATCCAGAGGTCGTGTTTTTTAATCCCTCAGCCTAAAGAATTGTGTTATTCTAAAATATAACCCCAGCGGTGCAGAAGCAGTTGAGATCCATCATGGTTTGAGATAAGAGCCGGCTGATCTCCTCCCTCTGCACAGCCTCGCCCAGAACTACACAGGGAGATAAGATGGAACTTTTGTTTGAAACCTGATGAGAACCCTCTTAATGAAAGTGCTGCGCCAAAAATAATCTTTTTTCTCCATGTTAGTCAATCAAGAAATAGTGTAGTTGGTAGGGGGGGAAAAAGGAGAAAGAAAGTAATTTTGCATAATCAGTGAGCACCATCTGGAACAATTAACCAAATTCCACAGAACTCAGAGGATCAGTCATATTGGCTTATTAAAGATCCAGAATTATACAAGTAATAAATCCATGGAAAAACGAAGCGTACCCCTGCCTGTCACGACTATTTTAACTTCAAATACAGTGGAATACTTGATAAGGCTGAAAAGAGGAGATTAATATATGCAAATTATGTCGAGCATTTAAAAGCCCCCCAACAACTGTCTCGTTTTTTTTTTCCTCTTCTTTTTTTTCTGTCTCTTATTACAGGGCTTTATGTTTTATTCATACACCAACTCACCTGTCATTTCATAAGCTATAATATTATGAGGGTATTATTAAACAGCATAAAGTGGAGCTTTAATTGGAAAGCTCCATTGCATTTTCCAATTATTTGCAGCAAATTAAAAGCAGATGCACATAGTTTAATAAGAATTCTAATATTGTTTCCTGAAAATCAAAAATCACTGTCATCCTGCCAAGATATTTTGCAAACCCAAGTTAATTTTCAGCTCCCTATTTTTTTTCTCTCCCTCATCCTCCTCTGAAGGATGAACCTTCTCGTGTATGTTAATTGAAGTTCCCCTAATGGATAGGGAAATAATTGCTCTCCATATTATGTTAGATCAGGGCCAATGTCAGTATTTATTTTTGATTAATGCTATAGATATGTAAATGTATTACTTTTTATTACATTTACCGTTTTATCAGATGGATGCCTGCTGAATGCTATATATTGTCCAGCAGGTAATAAAGACAGACTGCGATGCAACGTGGTTTTATTTTAGAGTTTGGGGCTGCTTTTTTGTGTTTTTTTCAAAACATTTACATTTATTTATTTATTTTATCAGACATATGCTTTTTAGACAGATAGCTCAAATGTATGTATAATTACTTTTAAAAATATCCTGATTTTCTGCCAAGGTATGAATAAAAGACCTAATTGGCAAAGGGACTTGGCATGGATCAAAGCAACGGCGGTGGAAGAAAAGCAAACGGTTCGAGCTGCAATGAAAACTTGATAACTTTTCAAATGAGCTCCAACTGTCAAGCGAAAGAGGGCTGCAAAATAAATGTGAATTCGTTTTTAATATTCTGGTAATAAATGTCAAAGCTTCTGCACATCACATCTGTACATGATGTGACTGCAGATGACAGATTTCCCAGACATGTTACCTCTCCTCCCCTCAACTCGCCTTTTTTTGTGTGTGTGCGCGCGTGTGTGTGTGTGTTGGGGTTTTTGTTTTGTTGGGAAGTGACGGAGGGTTTAATCAAGAAAGCAGGCAATTCATCAATCCTAAAGAAGGCGCCTGTACAACCCTGACAGAGCGCACATGGTTTTAGACCAACTCGAACCTGGCCAGCTGTCAGCCCACACACACGCAGGCGCGCATGCACCAGCGCACAAACACACACCGGGGCTACCGACATGCTAACAATTAACACAAATAGGCTGTCGGCTACGACCTCACACTTGGTCCGCGGGCCATCATACTGTTAATGAAGGGAAGGCGCGTCCTCTCACACTCGCAGTGTGATGCTGCGAGGCTGACGGGTACGCAGTCTCAAGTAATAAAGCGAGAAGCGTGTCAGGCTAACTCCATTATCAATTTTTCTTAAAAATCTCGCCAGCTCATAAAGAGGAGAAGGAAGGGGAGCGTGCACCTGCAAAGGACAGTTTTCTGGAGATAAATGGTGACTGCTGCCAGCGCCGTGTACAGTATGTGCAGGTTCCTTCGCTGTCACTCAAAACCCCGTCCCAGCGGAGGAATCCCACACCAAATGCCACAAACTGTTCAGCTGTGTGGTAACGTCTGCTCCTTCAGGGCCTTACTTGTCCTGACCATCTAAGAAAATGACTGTCATACACGCACAATGATGTATTAATCAGTAATTTTGTCAATGATACGCTCTTTGTCTCTTCTGTATTTCTTTTCCTTTTTTTTTTGTTTGTTTGAACATCACTGGATTTAAATTCAGGGTCCTTAAAAGATAAATACATTTTTTTTTAAAAACTGAAATAAAATCAGCATCCTGAACTGCACATATCCACATGTCACATCATGTTTTTATATATTTAATAAGATGGGTGTAGCACGGCTATAGCCTGGGACTCTGCTGGAGCAGCAGGAGGATTCCTCACCACATGGTGTCTCTCTCCAGCTGGATAAAAACCTGCCTCATTCACCTCGTGTGGCTCACACACTCTTTTAGACTTGAACGTCTCAGCCGGCTCTGACTCGGTGGTGCTTAGGCTGTCATAGTCTAAGCTCTGTTTCCTAATGAATTAGCCTTTTTTGTGTGTGTGCGTGTGTATGTGTGTGTGTGCGCGTGTTTTAGTCACGGAGCATTGCAACTGTTGTTGAGTTTCTCCTTGACAAAGCCAAAGGAATACCTCCAGTGCATGCAAAGGTGCATATGTAAGTATGGCATGTGACGGACCGTCTTTGACAGCTGTTAAATGTTCTCTTGAGCATAATGCCGAGCTCCTCCGGGAAGCCACGTTCTCTGAGACGAGCAAAGCTCTGTCCAGCATCCAGCAGTGAGAACATCTGAGACAGAGCATTTGTAGATCAAGTGCCATCGGAGCTGCTTTTCCAAGTACAGACAGAAATTTGTGTTGTTTTTACAAACGGCAAAAACGACACAGAAAGCATTAAGCATTATATCAACTTTGACAGCAGTTTAACAGCATAGTGCATTCTGGGAAATATTCAAATATTCACTTCATGTAATTGTCTATAGTGACAGCATCATAAATAGCACTGACAAGCATATTTGTGTGTGTGTGTGTGTGTGTGTGTGTGTGTGTGTGTGTGTGTGTGTGTGTGTGTGTGTGTGTGTGTGTGTGTGTGTGAGTGAGACACCTTTTACCTGTCATGGTGTAGAGTCCAGTGCCGTGACGCTCAGAGTAAATCCTCGAGCTGGAGAGAGAAAAAAAGCAACAATATTCAGTCACGTTACACACAAGAAAAATGCTTGTTAACTTTGTGTTTTGGAACACCTGTGCTCCCAAAGACATCCCTCGGGAATTCAAATATAATAAAGCAGGAAATTTATTTACGGATTAAAAGCATTAGAACTCCTCCAAAATACAAAGGGCTTTCTAAAATGTCCAAAGGCAAAACAGAGCACTGAAATAACAGGGTGAACTTGAAGAGGAGAAATGATCGAAGTTAAACTGTGCCTCAGCTGCCCAGGGGCTCGAGCAGACCTTTAGCAGGGGTTTGGAGCAGGATCTTGTTAATTCTGGAGGAACTGAGAGATTCCATTATTCAAGGCAAGTCTGTTTTTTTCCCTCTTCTCTCCCTCTTTCAAGGCCTTGTATTACAGAAAACAGCACAGAATGCACTTTGCGGGGAGTTGAAGTTAACAAACCATATAAGATTGAAATCCTCATCAATCAAGCTATCATGAATTACACCCTGTGACTCACCCCTACGGATCGATAAATCCACAGCAAGCAGTGGTGGTGCTGGTGGGGGGAATTCACAGCTTCAAGAGAGCTGCATAACATGACATGCTTTGTAGGTAAAGGGAGCAACGATGGCATTATAAAACAAATGCTCTTATAACGATAATGCAAAGCAGTTGGTGATATCAATAAAAAAAGGGGGAATTGCTTTCATTAGAGCACACGCGAGTTTGTTGTTAGAGACCACGAACAAGACAAGTCGGTTATAAAAGGAATCTGAATTATAACGCAGACAGGACAGATTCTGGGAGTGAGCAGGTGTGAAGCTGCAAATAACAAAGTGCGTTCTGCGTATTATGTACTGTTTTTGGTGTGTTTATGGGAAAAAACATAATCAATTTTTCACTGACGGAGAGTGTAAAACTTTAAAAAAATTAAGACTAAAGCCGGATCTGCACATTCTATTAGTACGTGTGCAAGTTGTGACTTGCAAAGACTCGTATCTACGGACGACATAAATAAATGCAATAATTTCCATCAAGAGCAATAAAACAAGACTCGTGACAGGCTGTGGTATTTATGAGCTGAAGCCTGCAACTCAGATTTATTTGCAATGAAAGGGTCGACTTTTTCTCCTCCTCATTTACATCAGCATTTGGCCATGTTAAATCCAGGCCAATGGTGAATTTTTAAAAGGTTGGCATCAATCTTGTGGGAACGATTGCCATATTCAAGGCAGACTTCTTTTACCCTGCAAAGGTTGATTCCACAGCTGAGGAGCTGAGGAAGAAAGGTGCGCGTCTCTCAAAGCACAGAGACGTCCCTCGGAGTGATAAAGTGGAGGCAAACGGTTTAAATGTCTTTTAAGGGATCGCAGTTTGTGGTGTTATATTAGCGCTCGGAGGAGACGCAGAGAGCAGGGAGCTCCGCATTAAGTCTGGCTATTTATCTGTGAACCTAAAAAGTGAATGTGGTACTCGTGGAAATCCCTACTAGGCTCGTGGAATACTGTTCCACAGGCAACCTCCAGGGTTTCTTTTCCCATCTGTTTGAAAAGCTCAAAACTGTCTCAGTCCAAATTGGTGATTTCTAAATACAATTTTAGGTGGATTGGAGAGGGTAACATATGGCAAATCAATTAGACAACTAATTCTTAAAACAAAACAGGAAAAAAAAAACATGGCAAGTGCATTTGCTAATCAACAGCAGTGTTATGTTGGCCACAGGAGTTTTGACAACAATTAATCCTCATTTCAGGCAAGGAGAGCCATATTGACACATATTCCTAATTTGAATATTCAATTATGGTGTAGTTCCTCATGAAATTAGAGTAAAACTGGGAACGCGGCCTGATAGATTTACACAATTACAACGTGGATCAAGAGTTCCCCGTGAAATCTGCCCGAGTTAAAATCAGTTAAAATAAGAAAGCAAACCAAAGCACAAAGGATTATTCGACAACATGAATTACGATTCAGTGGTGTTCGTTTTTTGTTGTTACAAATAGCAAATGCGGAAAAGAGTTGTCTACTTAAAAAAAAAAAAGGAGGAGAAGAGAAAGTGGAAGAGACAGTGGCGACAGACAGGCAGGTAGGTAAGATGAGAATGAGAGTAATATCACTGACTGAAGAGCCAGAGCTGCGATACAGAGAGCTGGAAGCTCTTGCTTTGACACACATCCAGCCTTTGCCGTGACAACATCTCCACACCTTCCTCTATGTGCCAACAGTGCTGCTTTGTGGGAGCTGCTTTCTCACCCATCATTATCCTCCTTTAAGTTCAGTGTCAGGTGTTGAAAAGAGAATCTCTTAGACTTTGGTGGCAAATCACCGAGTAGTCTCTGCCCATCAGATCTTAGCTGATCATTCGATCATTTCTGGCACCACTCTGCATCCATTCGCTTGATCTCGGCTAGTTTTTGCAACTTTTTCCAAAACGTAGCAAAGTAATGAGTGAGATTGAGCCGGGAAGGATTGTTCTTCAACACTTCAGACAGGGGATCTGTCATGCGACACGCTGACAGTCACCGTGTCTCTTTCTCTCAAGAGTTGTGTGCAGTGGGAAGTCTTGGTTAACCAGCGTGCAATGAAAGCTGATACAATAATCGTGCGGAGCAGCAGCAACGCGTGGAGTGTCACAGGTAGAAGACTGTGCAATCCTAAATGTATTGATACGCGTGCCATTTCTGATACTGATGACTATCGAGCCTTCAGGTGTTAAAGGCAAAAAAACCTCTGAAATGGAAGAAAAAGAGACTTTGCCTTGACATTTTTATCACTGCACAGATTGATTTAAAAAGTGTCCGTGTGTACAGTGGCCCATTATTTTAAGAGAAATGTCAAAAACCTTGATTCTGAGTGAGGCAAAAGAAATTGCAATGTTAGAATAAGGCTAATTTATGCTAGCAGTCACTGCAGAGGTCAGATACCAGCTTCAACAATGACAGTTTTATCAGGAGAACAAATGGCAGCGTTGGTCAGGAGGAGGAAGCAGGGAGATACTTTACTGGCCACATTAAAAGGCTGGCCGGATGGTGCTGTTTTTTCCCCCCTAACATTATAAAGTCAGGGACTTGCTGATACGGTCAGTCTTGACAGAGAACAAGCTGAAGTGGTTGACATCAACCTGCTGCCATGAATGGAATCAGAACACCGTCTCGGGTTGAGACGCTTCAGACAAACCTGATAAAGAGACGTTAAGCACACAGTGTTTAAACGTATTTGCGCAGCAGACGGCTCAGCGGGCCTCCTCCCTATAACTTTTAGTTGCTCAATATGGCACAACAGCCTGAGCCAGTGAGAAACAAGCATTTCAGCTTTACTGTTTATCCATAATTTTAACTACTAAACTGCATGAGGAAAATAAATTATTGCATTACAAATCCCCAACATTCCTTTTTGCAGTTTTACAAGCACCTGCTAGAGTCTTGCATTCCTCTAGAAGCAGAGCTTCTTTAAGGCACCAAGGACTTTTTCTGAACTTGTTAGAGCAGCGTCCTCTGATTTTGCACCTGGGTCACGAAATAAAGTTCAAACTCACTAAATCAGAATACTTTTTGTCTCCCTGGGAGAATTCAGAGCCCATATAAAAACTGTGCAACTGCTGTTCACTTTATGTTTTGTGTTACGTTACTTGTTGAGTTCCTTTGTTTGCTTATGTTGTCATTTATATGGTGTCCTCTCTATGACAGATCTCACTAGAAACAGAGATTTTAATCTCAAGGTTCCTAATGCTTAAATGAAAGTTGAATTTAAAAAATCGGACTTGTTTAGGACTTTCCTTCACGCTGAATAGAAAGTAGATCACATTTTAACACCTGTCTGATTAACATAAAACCTGAAATATGATGAAAAACCATTTCTTTGTTTATTATCTGTAGCACTTCACAGTAGTCAATAACAATTTTTATTACATGTATGAATTTAATGCCTCCTGGACACAGCAAACAAGCCAGAAGTCCAATGAATAATTTCAGTCTCAGTCTTTTTTTTAGGTTTTGCAACCCCAGTCACACAGGGTGAGGCAAGTTTCCATGGCTGTTTCCTTTATACTGATAATTTTATAAACTAATTATAAAAGAGACTCGTTACAATAATCATGAAGGTAAATAATTACTTGAAGCCATAATTCTAGTATAAATTTCCCTATACTGTGCTTAGCAGTAGTAAGAGTGGTTAAAATAGGTCTGATGGCGCTGACTGAACCTCTGAGTCACGCCAAAGAAAAGCCCTCACCAGGCTCATTATTTCACACAGAAACCACTTATAACGAGTATTAGTGCCCACGAAAGAAAAGCTAAAGTGCTTTAAGATTTTTGCAAATTCAATTTCGGACTCTTAAAGCGAAACCGAAACTTCTCAGCCCCTGCGTTTTACAGCTGACAAAAACGATACAAAAGCAATTTAAATATAACACCTTGGCCTCGATGCAGTAACTGCGCGTGTCCCGTAATGATGCAACGCTCTGCAGTTACTGCAGCTCTGTTGCCGCCGAAAAAACCTGATTTGCGGTTTACGTTTGTATACAACCCTAACGAGCTCTCGCCGCCCGAGGCAACGTAACATTTGAGAGGGATCACTGCAGCTTTCAAAATTATAAGGGTCATTAAAAATTTATACATTATTGACTGTATTTAAAACATCTTTTCCACTGACTGTAAAGAGCACTTAAATTTAAGAGGTGCTATTCTCCAACGGCCATAAACTTGTAATAGATAGCCCGAAGGAGGCGTGAAGGAGAGAATTTTCTCTTGCTGAATATGAATAAAGTATAGTGGGGTAACACTGCACAGACAGTTACACTGTGTTACTGTACTTCTTCAGGGAATCGGTGCTTGTTGAGGAGCTGTTTATAAATCACTGTGTCAAACTATCTTATCTGTGACTTAAAAAAAATTACAGAACTATTTATGGCTCTATGTATGGCTGTCTGAAGTACATGTAAGAACTGCTACTGTGTAAATTGCCCACAGTTTGGTCCTTATGCGTCGGTGCATTACGGAGGGAAATACTCTCAAAAGAAGAGTCTGACTGTGGAATGAATTTTAATGTTAACACAAAAACAGCGGCCTGTGATCTCAGCAGGCATCAAGAGTAAGGGGGGGCAGTGGGTGTGTGAGTCGCTTCGAGGTACAATTTATTCCAACCTCTGTGCCTCACCAACTTGAAAGTGGGCTTCAAAAGAACTGAGGATTACCGGCAAGAGAGCTGTGAAGGCGCACTGGGCCCGAGCACTCGATCTAACTTCATCACATCAAAGATTATTGACCATCGGCTTCCAAAATATGGACCATTCACAAAACTCCACGTGGTCTGAACCTGGGGTTTTGAATCCACAGCCTTCCAGTTTTAATGGTTCTCACCCCACTGCACAGCCACGGCGAACAGAAGCTCTGTTTTGAATACTCCTGCTGGTGGCTTCCACCGCTCTGGCCTGCTGCAGCTTTTACTCAGCCCGGCACAGGATGGCAGAACGTAGCACTTCAAGCTGGCAAAGACGTCAGATCGCTGTGCCAAGCTTCACCCTCCACAGCACCGCCACACCAAAGGAGTCTCGATTGTTTATTTACAATTTGCTGTGGAAATCCCCAGCTCTTCACTGCGATAAATAATTGAGCTGTTTGCTCTGGACACAGTACAAAGGTTTGCTCCGTTCACTCGGAGGCCCGAGGCAGAGGAAGCCGGAGCAGCATGAGCAGAGGCGGGGACACACGAATACCAGCGTGGAGGAGATCTTGGTGCTCTCCCTTCCTCTGCAGCTGTCGCTCCCTCTCCGGGCTACATCTCCTCTTTTTTTTGTCTGCAAACTACAACCCTCTTGTCACCGCAGTCGGAGGAGCGACCTCCCTCTGCCTCCTGGGACACTACACAAATAGCAGGAGTTTAGCCCTCATTGAACTTCTGTTCTTGTTCAGGGGTTCCTGTCTAGTTAGCCCCGTCTATCCAGTTCACCCTCGCTACCTTGTTGTCCAGCAGCAACCTTTACAGCAGATTGCCCAGGAGTGATCAATTGCTCGTGTCTTTGTTGGCGTACAAGAGGCACAGGAGCGTAACAAAAGCTCACAAGCGCAGGAAATGAAAAGTAAGGCAAGGAGGAAAAGTTAAAACCTGAGACGCACAGCTGAATATTGTGGCGGGGCGTTACCTCGCTGTGCTGGGTCGGGCGTCGCTTTCGACCCTGCCGGACGTGACTCTAGACGGCTGACGCTGGTGAACATCTCCCAACCGATACCATATTCCCATGTTGTTTAGTTCGCTGTGTACGAAAAAAAGCCACACAACAGCTTGGTTAGCAGTTTTACCTGCAAATGGCAAAATGATTGCGACGAAAAGAAAAGTTACAAAACTTCACGATTTCATTCATTCCCGCTGTCAAATAGCTCACCCTACACAGGTGTAGTTAACAAGATGGGTCTTGGACTTTGCCGTGATCTGGATGTCACATACAGCTGTCTTCGCATCCTCACGAGGGCTCATTTTCACACAGAGCCTCCTCTTCCTCATGGCAGCTTCCTCTGATGAGTCAAGTACATATGAGGATGTCAGAGAGAAATTGTTAGTTGATTATTCAGTTCTGTTTTCTCCACAGTTTGGGGCTAAAGAAAAGGAAAAAAAAAACCTGTCGACAGTTTGAGCCTCTAGGAAAAAATATATATTCACAAATCCCATTTATGCTTTGCTATTTAGTCATTACCATCCTCCGAATAAAAGATGAGCTAATATCAGTTTGTGGGTGACTTGCTGTGCTCAAAGGGGAAATGAGTGGACACTGGAAAGCCACAAAATTCACATGTGTTATTATCATTTTTATCGCTTTAGTAGGTAAAATGACAGAACTAAGTGAATCCTCCATCAGCTTTAGAGCACAACGGGGATTTAAACTCAATATTCTAGATAGAAACTCATACATAATGTCACATGTATACATTAAACATGGATTCACATAAAGTAATAAAACATTAAATTACAACATAGCCAAACAAAACATAATCTCTTTTCTTCATTCTGGCAAAAAGAAAAAAGAAAAAAAAAAACACATTGCCATGCTTTCCCTATATTGCATCTGTGCCTTGCTCATTTATTTCCCCAGCAACACTAGAAAGTGCAGTGTAAATGCAATGATAATAAAAATAATAAACAAGCTGTCCTCACTCCCCACACCAAAATATTATTACATTTCCACGGCGTGGATAGTGAGGGGGAAATACGTAGCACTCAAAAAGCACTAAAGCATTGGGGAATGCATTTCATTAATATTAGATAACCCCCATCCACTCGTCCTCTCCCCAAATAAATACATAAATAAGGCCCTCATAAAGAAAAGCACAGCTCCAGCTGAGATAAACAATGACTCATGATTCTCTTCTCTTGTACCTCCAGGGCAAAATGTTTATTTTATTCCCACAGCCTGCCATAAATTAAGCTAACCTGCACCCATAAAACATTCACTATCTCAAGCAAAGCTGCCCCTGAGGACCTCGGCATAAGCTGGTCGGAGAGTGGTGGGGGAAAAAAACAAGCAAGAGGAAGGGAGCGAGCCTGTGGTCGGTATTGACTGTTTACCTACTTGTGTCCATTGTTTCTTGCAGTGGTGTGAACGACTCTGGCAGGGCGTCTTTAATATCAGTCAGCTTCATGTCCACGACAACATCGGGCCCCTGCACGAACGACAGCGCGGAGGCAGCAACTTTTAAAAATAATATATGCAAATGCAACTTTGGAAAGGACAGAGAGCAAGAATGAGAAAAAGGTTAGTCATTTTTTTGGGTACTCAGGGAGGAAAATGTAGAGATAATAGACTCAATGATTTACTAAAAGCTCAAGAAGTCTCTAAAGAGAATGGTTGACAAAATAGCTCACGTAATTACTCTCTAATAGCTTTTTCTGGAGTGAGAGAATGCATGTGTGAACTTGTAATCATTCTCAACCTTTTGGCGAGAAGCTATGGGGTGATGGGAGACAGAGCAGGCAGTCTGATCAACAGAATGGGACTAGTTAAAAATAATCACGGACTGTGTAGCTGACATTTTCAAGCATGACTCTTCCCTGTCTCCCATTACATTTTCATTTTTTGCCATAATAAATTGCAATAATACACAGCGGCAGTAGAGAGTGGGGCGAGCCAGGCGTGACTTGATGCGTCCGAAAAGCCTGGATTCCACTGCCACTGTTGCCCGACAGTCATTACCATTAGAGACATTTTTTATTCATAGTTTTTACACTGACGTAAGGAGGAATATGGATGAATGTTATTACTATGCATGAAACCTTTTTTTTAGTGTTTCCCCCCCTTTCTTTTTCCGGGGAGAATTTTTCCTTTGCAAACTGACAAAGGGGGCTATCTACCTTCAACCTAGAGTATGATAAATCACAAACTATTTACTTCTCCCCACATAATACAGGGGCTAATTCTACAGAATCTGTTTTTGTCATAGACAATTACAGTGGGAGCTCCAATGACTGGCAGACAAAATAGCCTTTGTTGATGGCTCTGTCATGTTTTATTTGCGTCAAAGTCTTCAAAACAATGTGGACACGCATTTTAAGATAATATACAGGAACTAGGGGAAGGCCATTTGTATGCTATATACTAAACCGAGGGCCAGATTGAGCTCCGGCACGAGGCAGCCGCTGCCAGGTTGCCTGACTTTAAGGGGGATGCTGAAAAAGAATCGGACTCGATTAAGTCCTAAAATTGAGCTGATGCAAAGTAATAACAAAAATGCAGGTTTTGTTTACTGCCTGCACCGTCCACCTGCAACCCACGGAAACTTAATTAATAGACGACCAATAGTAAGCTGTATGCGCTGAGGTTAGACAGGTTGATTATCCTGGCAATGTAAGCAGGTGTATTTATGGCCACAGAGCAGCTGACAGCCAAGCAGAAACACATCAGCTGTAGGCTGCAGGCAGGAGAGGAGTCAAAAAAATGCCCCAACAGCATTATGAGAAATACAATGCAAAGATCATTTCAGCCACAGAGGAGTCGTGGCTACTCAAATCAGGAGCTCTCTCTCTGTAAATATATATATATCCTACAGCATTTTCTCTTGCATAAATAGGAGGCATTTTCTGATTCAAATATTATATGTACATAAGCTTTGGTAACCATGGCTGCTGCTGATCAGATAAATTGGAATAGTTAAAATGCAGCTCATTGCTATTTCATGAATAAACATAAATAATATCTTCGAGGGCCACCAACATGAAAAATACCTCTTCCAGGTATTATCCATCCAGAATATGCATGCATATCCATTTTATCGAAAACTTTAAAACTGCCCTACCAGTCCTGGCTTTTTTAAAGCGGGACAAACACAAGGCCTATTAAGATATTCTGGCAGCAAAAAGTGAGCTAATGACCATTGGCATACAACAATCAAAAAAGAAGGTGCAGCAGATGAGGAGCTAGTGCAGAGCACATAGGAAAAGGGAGAAGTTTACATTCACGCTTACAGTTTTCCTGGTGAAACAGAGGTAGCGTGTGACCTTGGATTTGAATAAGCTGTCCTTCCTCAGGTCGGCGTCAGAGCCATCTGTTGTTTGTGCAACCTACGTGGAAAAAATAGGGGAAAAAAAAAACAAGGAGAGAGAAAACATGCAGGAGGTGGGATAAAGTTAATGTATGTATGCCATGAGCGTGCTGCTTTTGCCTCTTCCTTTGCATACTAGCCTTAATTAACGCTTGCCTACACTACTGCTCCATCTCATTAGTGCTCTGCGTGGGTAAAGAAGTCTTAGCCTCCAAAAAGGTGGCTAAAAATATCATCTCTTGGGACTTGGCTGATTAAAGATGCCCTGACAAGGATCTGCTCTAATAAGGGAGGCAAACTTCAACGTGGGAAAGCAGGGAATATATTTATGGTAAATGTGGAATGTATCTTTTAAAAAAAAATAAACCTTCTGTAATGTATCCAGAGTGAAGACGTGGGTAAACTGAGACTGAGACACTGCGCACACAGCACGAGTAGTTTTACTTTATTTAAGGAGACAGCTTTTTCTAAGAATAAATTACAAAGGATTTAAAGTCTGATTTCAAAGACCCGAGCCGCTTGCCCTTGTACAACAGGCTCATTCATAGTTGTAAACAAGCAGTAGAGTCAGTAAAAAAAAAGAGAGATTGCATCAAATTGACAGCATGTGGGTACCACAAGTCAACCTCAAGGTCCTATACTGCATTGCTATGTAAATTTAGGTATGCAGGGCAGAGTGATAAAGCAAAATATAACCTGCAGACTGCATCGCAGAGACTCTTCCATCGTTCGAGCAAACATGCTTGGCTGAAGCGTCATGTTCCATTGGCTATCATGTGAGAATAACCTAAATAACTGCCAGAGTTACTTTCTAAAGGGATCCTTTACAAAGAAGAGTCAATCTAATGAGGTTCATTCAAATGAAGAAGTCATAGATCTCTGCACCCACCCACACACATTACCCCCTTGACAATAATGATGAATGACCCCGGTGACTGGTTGAGGGGGGGGGGGGGGGGGGGGGGGACATGGTATGGGTTTCATGCAAAACCACCACTGACTAGATGGGATGAGAGCAGAGGCTAGAGTGGGGAACAGAGACAGATAGTAGGATGAGAAGAGAGAAAGAGGAGAAGATGAGCAGAGAGAGGGATTGCAGGGCCTCTCCACAGCAGTTCCATGAAAGGTCCCAGAAGGAGCCAATACATCACCAGCCTCTCTTACTTCCTTACAAGACAACCCGTCTTGGCCACCTTTTTCCAGGTCAGTAGCCAGCGCATCCTGTCAGCGTAAACAAAGGGCTCGCTTTGTGAAACCCAAAGTCAAGTTGAGGAGTAACGAGGGCACGGTCCTCTGAGGAGGCACCTCAGGCATCATCCTGCCACAGCCGCCGGCAGCAAGAACGCGACGCAGCTTGAATTTGAAACGCCAACCGCTGAGCCACGGCAGCAAAAGCATGTGTAAACTTGTAGTGGATCTTGTCTAATACATACACGAGTGCCACTGTATGGCGCCGTCATTACACAGACTTCAATGAGAAGAATGTCACCTGTCTGATAAGAGATATCACACCTCTGATATTGAAATATGGTCGTGTCATTTGATTTAAAATGCAATGTCAGATTCAACTACTGCTTCTTAAAAGCTTATGCTCGCAGTGATCTGAAAGCCCACCGATGAAACAAGTCTTTAGGGGGTATTGAATATTCCTATGAAGCATCTCTGGAGACAGACATAAGCAGCAAGATGCCATGAAGCACTGAGAGACACAGCTGTGAATACAGATATAAAGGCATAAAATCAAAACTCTCTGGAGAGTAAAACCAGGTGAAGAGAAAATATACGAGGCACAGGGAAACAAAGAAAAACACAGAAGCTGAGAAGTATTTCAGATCTTATTTTAAAATAAATCAGCTTCTGACAATATATTAAAAAAACACACACACTGTGGCTATTTACAGGTTTTTAACTCTATTTGGGGGGTCTGTAAAATAGCGTAAAAGCGCACACATTTTAATGATTAAAAATAACCATTAAGTTCCTGTTGCTTTGAGGCCCACCTTATTAACAGACCCGTGACAGCTGGACAGACTAAATGAGGAGTAGATCAAGTACTTAAAATATGTGTGTGAGTATGCACAGTACTCTCATACAACACTGAAATGACTTCCATCATTACAATTTATTCCTCTGATAAAGCCTTTATAAGCTATGTTTGCTGTTCTGTTTGTCTGCCTGTCATTAGGACCATGGAAAAAACTACCAAGAAAACCTGAGAAGTGGAGCACATGGGTACACATGGGTGCCCTTTACATTTGGGCCATTTTAAAGAAAAATCACTTTCTTCAAAACGGCTGAATACAGCATTTGCCTTGGTAGAGTTTTTGCCCCTTAAATCCCCTTGTGTGTGTGTGTGTATAATATAATAATATATATCAGGGTAGGCTAATGAAAATCCAGCTGAGTGACATGAAAACATAATGACCCACACCCAGTCCTTGTTTATTGGTTTGCATTTACAATTTAACACTTATCCTTATTGTCCTTCAGTATTCCAGTTCTGACATTGCCCCTGTGAGCATACGCCACAGACAGATAGATTTAGTTGTATCTACATGGTAGTTATAGTGGCTGTCCTGCTGGCAGCTTGAGCTTGGACACAACAACAAATTTCGTCTTTGGGGACACTAAAGCATAAAGCAAAGTAAAACTACAGTTACATGATCCATTTGTTTCTTAAGTCCCATTTTGAAGCTTTGAGATACAACTTTCAGGTGCAATGCAACAAACTGGAAGTTGTGAAGGGGGCGGGTCCGACTATGAAGCCACCCATTGGCTAATGGCTTGTCAGTAACAAGTTGTTAGCCAATGATGGTTCAATGCATGAACCCCAGATAATCCTCTCTGAAACAGTATGACCAAGATTTAAAAAACAGACATATTTTGTATAGACATACTCCAATACACAGTCCAATATTTCAGTTGGAAGTAGGGCTGCCACAAACGATTATTTTGATAGTCGACAAGTCACCGATTATTTTCAGATCATGCATCCTTTGGACATAAAACGTACAGCTTATTGCACCAGCAGCATCTGCTCTTATATAACTATCATTAGCTTACAGCTTTAAGTGTTTAAGGTATGTGCTAACTAAAAAGAAAGACAAGATGATAGTTTATAAAATTTTTAATGAAATTTGCAGATTGTTTCGGTGGAGTTTAATAAACTCAGCCGTTGCTCCTTGCTATCTAAAATATAACAGGACACTGGAGTATATTCTCGAGTATCTCATACTTCTGATAATCAGTTGTCTGCTTGACGTTTATTCAGCTGTGTAAAAACTATAACTTTAATCTCAGCCAAACCGATTTACTCAGGAACAAATAAAATACTAAAAAAAAGCCAAACAATAACATTTTTAAGTTATCTAAGTGACTTATATATCATGTTTAACCTGAGTAGTGAAAGACGGCGTTGGGTTTGAAAACGATTTGCCGAGAGTCCGGTGTTCTCACCGGCTCTAATGAGCCTTGAACCCCGGCTAACGATCGAGCTGGTGGGTAACAGACGTCTCCGAAAACGTCGGAGCGCTTTTGAAAATATGTGGTTGTCTTGATAAACCAAGCAGATATTTGAAGTTTACACGGCTACATTCTTGCCTGAAAATATGTTAAATGTTTATTTTGTGACCCAGAAAGAATAATAAGCGTAATATTAAAACTAACTAGCTGCCGCCATTGCTGGAAACTGAGCAGGGCCGCGCGGTTCCTGAATTTGGACACAGCTACGATACCGGACACTGCTTCTTCTTCCTCTTTGGGGTTTAACGGCAGCTGGCATCCTTGTACATGCAGTGCTGCCATCTTCTGTTTCAGTCCGTTATTACACTCTTAAATCCAACTTCTTATTCCTGCATCTTTTGGGATCTTACAAAGCTTCAAACGACGCGTCGACTATTAAATTAGTCGTCGACGATTTTAATAGTCGACGTAATCGTGATTAGTCGACTAATCGTGGCAGCCCTAGTTGGAAGCAATGTCCATCATTACTATCTATGTCATACACCCAATAATTTGCTAATGCAAAGGATTTTCCTATTATTCAAGGAATAATAGGAAAACAGTTAACACTGGCGCCTCACAGCAACAAGGTCCTGAGTGTGACTCCACTATCTGGCTGGGGCCTTTCAGTGTGGAGTGTGGAGTACTCTCTGGGTACTCCAGCTTCCTCCCACAATCCAAAGACATGCAGTTAGTGGGGTTAGGTTAATTGATTATTCTAAAATTGCCCATAGGTGTGAATGTGAGTGTGAATGGTTGTCTGTCTCTAAGTGTTAGCCCTGCAATAGAGTCGCCCTGTGACAGCTGGGATAGGCTTCAGCCCCCCATCACCTTGATAAGGATAAGAGGATGGATAAGACGTATTCACTCTTTCTTACAATGCCTAAATGTTTTGTTCATGGTTGAAATAATTTACAGAGAGAGGAGGAGCATTAACAAGTACATAATAATGATGTGGGGCAGCTGCATATTGTTTGCTTGAGGCTGTGTTCAACTAGCCACTAGGTGGCCATTATGCAAATGTGCAGGGATGTAGACAAGCCATGCAAGAAACCCTGTTTTCCTAACAAGACATTTTGGACAGAGAATAACTTTTCTGGATGACCTTTGAACTTTGCAGGTGTTTGACAAGCACAAAAATAGTTTATGACAGAAAAAGAGGTAAACCCAAAAAGCATAATATGTGTACTTTAAAGAACTAAAGTCACTTTGAAATCTACTTGACTTTCTTGTTGAGATTCAGCGTGTGTGTTAAAGTGGGTGCTAAAGCGTGCGAGCAATTAGTTTAGCTGAAAGCAGAGCGGAAGAAGCTAGCTGCCATAGCTCCTTTGCAACCCATGAACAGAGCATGAGTGAGCAAGAGTCTACTCAGTGCGTTTGATGTTAGGTGGCTGCTGGTGCTTTAGCAAAGCTCCTGATCCCAGTGGAACAGTGTTTGATCTGGGCCTGCGCTCTCTCGTGTTGGAACAACCTGCTCAAGTTCAGAGATGTGAGCGTACGGTATCAGAGAGCAAAAGAGTAAATCAGCTCTTTGATCTGCTTTATAAAGTATATGGAAAGCATGGTGAACAGTCCGTATTAAGGAGGTATTTGAAAAGATTTCTTATATGAAAGGAGAAAAAAAATCAATACAGCTAATATCCTGAGACTTTCCCTCCTCAGTGGTGCATTAGTACACTGATACCAACTGCAGATATTTTTGTTTGTATTTCAAGTCTGCAGATGAAAGACCACATAGTGATGTTCGAAAAGATATTCTTGAAGATGGGACAAACGCATTTGAAATAGATCCTATGAGCCTGAAAGACCTTGAATCTTATCTTGGAGGATGACTTGCACTTAACTTTTTATTCTTTATGCTCTAATCTTGAATCATAACTTTTTAAAATTGACTTAAAAATTTGACAATAAAACCCTCTTAAAGGTTGTACTGCAGTCCTTCTTTTCTACAAACGAGTATCTTACTCTATCAGAAGCTACCATCTCAAATAGAGAAAGTCATCAGATTTATTAGGCAGCCAAAGTTTGTGGGTGATCCACTAACAACACACTAACGCTTAAAACCAACCACAGCCAGTTTAGTGACCAACGCAGGTCACAAAGCGCAGCTATGAGGTAGTTTAAAATAATCTACTAGCAACATCCCTGCAGCTAAGCACTGATAACTTGACACAACTAGGAGTCGACAGCCAACCTCTGGCACATTGGGAAGGCTGTACATAGGCACAATACTTTACATAAACTACATCCTAATTACAGCATGCTAACAAGCTTACAACAGTGCATTTAAGATTAACAATATCAAATTTCTCATATTTAGCAACTGCCATGTTGCTAAACACCATCTTAGTTCATTCTGGCAGCTGACCATTTCAACGCAAAGTGCAGCTGAGGCTGATTGGAGCATACACATTGTGATTAAGATTTATTTATTATGATACCCTTGCAACAGATCAATAGCATTAAGCTATGGCTCCAAGTGTAGCGACTCACACATTTGCTTGGTAAGCGAAAGGCATCTGGTATAAAAGCCTGCCAAATCCAACATGCAGAATTACACACTATGGTGACCCTTTGTGACAAGGGAGCAGCCCAAAGTAGCTCAGATGCTAACATTACCATTTGAAACTAAAGTAGTAACCTACTAAGTTTGGTCAATTAGTTCTACTAGCATGTTTTCATGCAGTAACAGTATTTCCTGCAAAAACAGAGTGAAATCAGATTTATATTTATTTTAAAAATTCGTTTTTAATTTTGCACTTCTCGTCTACCACCCTCTGGAACATACACAGTGTTTGCACACACAGCGTAAGGTGCAGTGGACTGGTAGAGAATGAAATCTGATTTCCCTGTGTTTGTTACTGTGTTGCGTGTACGCAGTTTCCGTGCCGATGGCTCCTTTCTGATGCCAACCCACCGTCATCTGCTCGATAGGAACAAGCTGAGTGTGTTGGGTGGAGCAGGAAGAGATAAAAACAGGGGGAAGAGGGAGGCTTTGGGGGCCTAATGAAAACAAAAGAAGCTTGAATAGGAAGAAGGGAAGAGGAAGAGAGATCTGCCCTTGAGCTTGTTTCGTGCTTTGATAAACTTGCGCACTGTCTTCTCTTTTTTTACCCTTTAAACTAAGTTACAAAAAAAAATCTAATTAAGCAGCCTACCCTGCACTACTTCACATTTCTGTTAATGGTGAAGATGCTGTGAGACTTGAACATAAAGAAAACATGAGGACAAAGTTAAATTATATGGGGATAAACCTAACATCATTAAACCTTTGCCTCTGGTGTGTCTACAACACTGGTGGCAACCAACGATGGCAATCCGTCTAATCATCAAAGTAAACTTTATGAATAAGTCATCTAGCAGATCTTACAAAAACACCTTGAAAGGGTGCCAACAGCCTGGGTGTGCATTATGCTACACAATCATTTTCAACTGTTACATGTGCAACTCAGTACAGAAAGCAAAATAAATCTTATTAGATCTCCAATTATGACAACAATCACTGATTAACAATTTGGATTCTGGTCCTATCACAAAAACACTTTAAAATGTTAAATGCATCATCAGGACAAAAAAGTGCTTTTTTACTGAACCTGTGATTTTTAAAAGAAATGAAATAAAGTGCAGACTTGCTCTCAGCCTGTTTTAGCAAACACACATGCAGGTGCCTATAGTTCAAAAAAATTACAAATGGGATATTTTGACCTTGGAGTCGATGTAATGAAATATGAAATATGAGTCACCTTGCTCTCGAGTTATTATGTTCACAAATTTAGGTGTCCACTTCACCTGGCCACCCACCCACCTACCCAGCATGATAATGACGATACCCCATCAGCCTTTCATGGGGTAAAAATCATCAGAACCTTAACAGGTGTGGTACAAAAAACAGTTACAGTTACTGTAAGTAATTATACCCATCATAATAACTATATGGGGTTACCACTGACAAAAGTGGCTAGGTGTCACCTCTGCTAATTTGACTCAGAACTGGATCTATCTACTGTATTTTCATCGTTGGCGCCTTTTGGATAATTTTAATTAACTGGTTTTGTGTATGTTAATTATAGAATAGAATAGAATAGAATAGAATTCAACTTTATTGTCATTGCACATGCACAGGTACAGGGCAACGAAATGCAGTTTGCATCCATCCAGAAGTGCTTTAGTGATATAGATATATTACAATATATATTAGCAATAATATAGATATGTGAGTATATTACAGAAATGGGTCTATTATGGTATGTTATAATGTACACGGTATGAAGTATGTTGTGAATATTCTATAACTATAAGTATGTACAGGCTGTAGTGAGTACAAGCTATGTACAGGATATGAACAGGATATAAATATGAAAAACTATACAGAATATGAAATAAATAACTTTACAGAATCTGGGATATACAGCTATACAGAAATGGGAACTATGCAAGTTGTAAACAGTTGTAGGATTAAAGATTATCGAATGTACAGAATGATTATTTACACAGAGCTATACAGTAGTGCAGTTAAGATAAGTGAGGGTGTAGATAGTTTCTACAGAGGCTATATAAAGTGCTAGTGGTTATATTATATGAACAGCCATAAAAATAGTCCATTTTTGGTGAATGACTTCTTTACTTGGAACTAATTAGTGAATATCTGGACATCTGAAAACTATGGATACAGCTTAATAACCAGGCTTGCCAGCATAAGGTGATAACAATCCACCCTTTCATCCATGTATGGTTTACATCATGGTGGCAGGCAAAATGCTAACACTGTGCGCCCCAGGGCAGCTGTGGCTACAATGTAGCTTGCCATCGCCAGTGTGTGAATGTGTGTGTGAATGGGTGAATGACTGAATGTAGTGTAAAGCGCTTTGGGGTCCTATGGACTAGAAAAGCGCTATACAAATGCAGGCCATTTACTGAACCTTCAGAATGCAATTGGTGATTTCATGGTGTACGTCAGTCTTTTATATATAAAACCTATACTCGGGATGTTTGTACTCACAACATAGTAGCCATCAGGGGCCTTGCTGGGTGAAGACACTACTCCAACTGCAGTGATGGGGTCTATGGGAAACTTGCTGCTGACTTCAGACATGTCGAAGCTCTGTTAGAAAAGCAGAAGAGTACCATTACAATTGGTACAATTGGTATCAACGGTTCTTTCTGCAGAGGTGAAACACACACATACACACACACACACACACACACACACACATATATATATGCGTGTGTGTGTGTGTGTGTGTGTGTGTGTGCACGCGCGCGTGTGTGTTTCACCTCTGGCAGTCATTACACAGAGGATGCACACAGACTTTCTTGGCTAAAATGGCCACAATATTGACTTCTTGATGAGGCTTATTAGGATCTAGAAGAAAAAGTGTCCGCCTAATCCAGGATCAAATGACAAGTGAGACCAGTGACAAAACAGCATTTGGAGACTACCCAATGACTTCACCAAATCACAAATTAGGGGGAGTGATCACATATTTTCAAGGAAGTCCCAATCAATTGCTATCTCTTCCTGTCTAAGGGAATTTTTTTCTAATGGGTATGCAAGCCTCTTACAGGGTAAGTGGCTTTACAAAAGGTTCCCTTGCGCAATTTTATTAGATTAGGTTTAAAACATTCTTGTACTAACTGACAAAGTTGCTGCATTCAATCTTGATATTTAGAAAATCTATTGCAATTAAGCTGATCAAATTAGGGGTTTTACTCCAGAAAACAGCTGTCTCTTTAACAAATGCTAGATAGCTGTACTTATTCAAATGAAACAGGATAGCAAATTAGCTAATAGATTGAAGAATCTCTTTGCAACATTCATTTGTTTAAAATGAGCTTTGTTTTTCCAGCACAAAAACAAGGCCTGGAGAACTTATCCAGGCAGATTAACTAAAAAAAGAGAAACCATTGCAAGCATATTGCATTTCCAAAGACAAAAATCACCATGAAATCCAAGATAGTATACAGTCTTAAATAGTACTGAAGAGCCAGTTTGTGGTTGTAAGTTATATGGAGAATTATAATATTATAATATTATAATAATAATCTTACAAATTATTTAAACATGTACCTGCGAACATTTTGCATATTGCTAACCTGTCAGGTCACAGGTGACAAACTTCAATAATTCTTATGTTAAGAACCATTATTAGAAACTATGCTCATAAAATTAAGACGCTAATGCGGTTTATGCTGTATCTGACAGTCATATTTACAAGCTAAGAGCAGTTCTTTGGCTAAAAAAAACCAACTTTCTGTTTAGCTAGCATACTTACTGGTTTTAGGGTTTAAATAGTTTTAGCTTTATCCTGTATCCATCTGGAAAGTGCTTATTTACAAGTGCCCAGTTACAACTGCTTTACCGAGAGGGGTGTGACGCAAACACAGCTCTAGTTAACGTCCAACATGCATCTTGTGTTATAAAACGCTAACGCCCGTCATATAGCAGTCTTACAAATTACCTGGAGACTTGAAACCCACCACAAACTCAACGGTGAGCTGACACAGAAGCTAAACCCAGAGTCCTTTGTGTTTTTACCTGCTAAAACGTCTCCCCCCGTTATCACTACCACTTTGTGAACTTTGGCCTTTACATGCCAACATGTAGCAAGGAAATACTTCCTGGTGTTCAAGGGAAGAAATTATTAACTACAGTCCAATATTTGGTCTTCCAAGAATATTTTTTTTCCTGTGATTTATTGTTTTATTAATAAATAAATAAATTAAACGATAAAAAAAACAAAATGGGACATTTTATTCAGCAAACGGCTTAGATATCAGTTGCTTAAAACAAACAAAACAAAAAAAAAAAACTTAAATTAAGAACAAAGCATGCAAAGAATTTCAAGGCCTGCAATGCCAGGGTGTATTTTTTAGCAATAACCTACGTGATCCAATTTAGCTGTTGTAACTAAATTAGGTTGTGCTTCACTAAATGGCTATCATTACATGGCTATATCTACAGGTCACGCCTCCTGGCAGTTGGTTGTCTCTCTAATAGTCACATGTCGTTTCTGTAATCAGATGAAAGTAAGACCAAGCCCAGTGTATTGACTTAGCTGTAACATTAGGATGTTCATGTCTCTCTGAGTGCAAAACTTGAAAGCCTCTTTGTAGACTGTCCAAAACACCAGCAGGCGGCAGATGCTTTCCCATCATCGAGTTTATTATTTCTGCCCCCACCATACCAATCAAATAAATTATTTCATTCTGCGACTATTATCCTAATGTACTGTATTCAAATCAAAGACTTGTTGCTCTGCTCTATGACATGGTGCCATATGCTGGCCGAATGTCACACGCAGTGAGATGTATTTATTGGCGATCGGTTTTCCTTCTGAAATTTATGAAGAGGGGGTGACTTTCAGAGGAAAGTGACACCCCATGTAACAAAAAAACATTTTAACACTTCCATTCATGTGGTTGATTTTACCAAGGATGCAGACAAAAATATTACCGCTTGCCTTTATAACCCTTCCTTTAAAAAATCTTTTCTGATGTTGATTGTCTCACTATCCAGTATATTAACATTTAATGAACATAAAAGACCTAGAGAAAATAAAATGTTTGCCTTTTACATTTTGTTTCAAATCTTACTGTCGATGCAGTGTGATGACAATTCGAATAATTCGCATAACATCTTTCATGATCCTCCAAATATATCTGATTATCAGATTTTACTCCTTTAAGTCATCATTTGAGTTTGTAATGGGGAGAATAGTTTGTCTTGCATAGCCTGTGGCTGACAGAATAAAACAAGTGTAAAGATCCTGGCATGTTGCAAACAGTGTTCTTCACGTCATACAACACAGCACTGATAACTGTGGCTAACTGTATGTCAGTTGGAGCTGCAATTAATTCCGGTGAGGAAGTTTACACAGTGGAAGAAGATTTTCCTACTTAGTAAGCCCCTGTAACACCCCGTATCATCACCACCACCAACCTCACACGCACCAGCACATGCTATCACATCAAGGTGTTGACAACCTACTGAAACGCGCTCGTTTTGGGCAGAGATTTGCAGTGGTGCTGAAGTTGATAAAATAAAATCTCAGGTGTTGGTAGGGAGAAAAGAGTAGACGGAGGGGGAAAAAACCCCAAAACAACAACACATGCTCCAGCTGCGAAGAGGTGCACCTGCTAAAGTAATGCTCTAATTATGGAATAGGTGATGAAACACTCATTGAGAGTCTGGAGATAGCAGCAACACATGCTAACTGTGAAAACCATCAGCTTTTACAGTGTTTTAATGTGTGGCACATTGCATGCTGAGGGTTGTGGGGTAAGATGAATGATGGCTGTGGCAGATTTCTGTGGGGGAGCAGCCAGTGTAGGACACATAGCATTACAGCTGGCATTTTGAAAAGGTTCATTAAAACTGTGATTTCTCTGTTCACGCTTTGTTTCATGTATACTTTATGACACATCTCGCTTTAAAGTTGACCCCATAAATACTGGATCATCTTATCATGAGCAAAATATCATGCACACACACACACATTCTAGTAACAATCTTGTAGTCGTGAGTGGTAATCAGTGGATGAAAGAAGAGCCCCTGGACTAAAATTATACCTTGGTGAATAACTTTGCACCTGAATGATTAAAGGAAAAAAAAAACCAGCAAAGGTTTTCTTTTCCACGTGTAAAGGTCATTCACTGTGTTCAGTAATTTGCTGACACTAGACTAGGGAACAGAGATGGAGATTTCTGTGTTGCCACCCCGAGAGTAATAATATCCTATCTCAACTTGGGAAATCTACTGCGCCCCAACGTCCCCGTCACCCGCATGAGCCCATTATGGGCTATGTAGAAATCTGCAGGTCTCATTTTATATATAACCCTCAACCCCCTCCTCCTTGCTTTTCTACACATTAAAAAAAAAAAAAAACGTGTCTCCTGAATAGCTTATAATAACAAGCTTTAGGAAGCCTACCCTGAGCGTCCCCATAGAATACAGCCTCGCATGGCTCCATGATATCATGCTTCTCTCTAATTAAAGGTCAGTTTGGTCGAGTCTCATTGCTGCCCTGGCTGGAAAAAAACTCCCGAAACATGATGGCTTCTCCAAATGTGATTTAATTTTCCATTTATGCCATCTGTTTTCTTGGCCAAAGCACTGAATTGCACAAGTTGAAGATGTATGAACTGTCAGATTCACTCACTAATTCTTCATGTTTGCAGTTTAAAACAAATCATCCATAAAAAGAGGAGACTTCTTAAAATGCTTCTAGATAACGCGGCACTATTTCCGACAAAGCTTGCTGTATCTCAGTAAAAACAGAACGCATTCATTTGGAAATCCTTTCAAATCTTAACTCGAAAAATACAAAGAAAGCATATTTAATAAGTTTAATATCAAAACTGTTTGAGTTTGAAATCAATATCTGCCACATGTTTTGTTTTTTAACAGCACATAAAAGTGATCTAATCCAAAAACAAACATCTGGTGAACATTTCACTGCAAATTAGGTTAACTGCAGGTCTGTAACGTGACTGGGTATAAACAGAGAGGCTGAGTCTTCCACAAGTAAAGACAGGGAGGGGTTCGCCACTCTTTTAACAACTGTTTCAAGTATTCCAACAATTTAGGAATAGCATTAGTCCAAGGAAAATTGAAAAAGATTACAGCTAACATTATTATAATGTTAATGATATTAAGAATCTAATATCATTATAAGAATCCGAGAATCCAGAGATATCCTTGTACTTCAGGGGCAAAGCTAAAAACAAATGTTAAATTGCAATGATCCTCAGGCTCTTATTCAGTCTCCTTCATCTTCCTCTTTAGGGATCTGCTGTCTTCATCTCACCCTATCTCCTTGTGTCCTCCTCATGTCAGACACACCTTCTGCATGTCTTCTCTCACTAAAGCCATAGACCTTCTCTTTTCCTCCTGCCTGAAAGCTCCATCTCTAATGTCCTTTGTCTAAGAGTTGGACTGCTTGTCTTAAATGTCCAAACCATCCCAGCTTTGCCCCTCTAACTTTGTCTCCAAACCGCCCAAGCTGAACTCTCTCACTGTAATAATTTCTAACCCTGTCCTTCCTGGTTACATCCAATGAAAATTTCAACATCTTCAACTCTGCCACCTCCAGCTCCACCTGATACAGTTCTGTTGTGGAAATCAATGCACCAGCTCGACAGACCAGAGTGAGCAGAGTTTGTCGCTTAAGCTATAAATGCAAGTTAAATCTGCATCAGGAACTCATTTAAGTTGGAATTAAGCAAAATACAGTAGCACGCTGTCTTGTCTGGCTGAATAAAACTAGAAATTATTTCAGGAAATGATTGTTATACCGTTAAAATCCAGCATTTATGACAGCATAGCTGTGCATTAGTGCACACAAATGTGTAGGCATCATTAATGCTGAACAATATATACATATTTTATGATTTAGATAAGGTCTTCTTGTAACACCTACATTCTGCAGGTGTTACAACCAAATACATCTATAAAAGAGTCAAACAGGCCAAT
Source organism: Aulonocara sp. 'chitande type north' Nkhata Bay (assembly GCF_057382095.1). Classification (NCBI taxonomy): domain Eukaryota; kingdom Metazoa; phylum Chordata; class Actinopteri; order Cichliformes; family Cichlidae; genus Aulonocara; species Aulonocara sp. 'chitande type north' Nkhata Bay. Next base: position 14,413,343 of record NC_141355.1, read on the forward strand.
CTGCAGCATTTGGCAAACTCTGATCATAGAAAGGTAGAATAGCTTAACATACCACGTTTCCTTTTTCAAATCGTGCTACTGGGATCAGGTTTTAAATGAGCATGCAGTATATATATTTCAAGACGGAAACACTTTTTTTTTTCAATAACACGTGCTTCAGAGTTTAAATAATTCACACATCGTTAGATTCTGTAATTTACATCTTAAACAGTTTCCAACTTTTTTGGAGATGGCGTTGTACACAACTTCCAAAATCAACCGGTGGTTTTTATATATGGCCTCTAAGTTTCATTTGTGTATTTATACTTGTGCATGGATCTTATGTGACCGTCCTACTGTAAGTAATTGCTTCTGTAGTATATTACATTTGCTTATCTCTATCAGCTTACACTTTATTGCTCAACTTATCATTAAATGCACCCATACACGCACATGCATCTGTGCATGCAGACCACTAATGCATGCACACATACGTACACACAAACGCACACACACACACGCGCGCACACACATACACTTTCCTCCGTCTGGTGGGGAGTCTGGACTGCTCCGACTGACTGCGCCTCACTGCCCTTGTGCAGTGGTGTGCCAGTTGTGCCTTCCCCCATCGCTGTGAATGCCACCATCTGGTGTGCCACGTGGACATCATAATCTCCCCTTAATTACATTAGCAGTGCAATCAGTTACTGCATTACAAGGCCGGGCGAAGAGCTTTTAAATCTTGGAGGAAATCATAAATAATTGCACTAAGTACCCAGCGCCAGATGTGCGTGCCAACTTGGCTGGCATGAGATAAATAGTAACCTCAACAACGGTGTTCAGTATCCAGTCTGCAAATATTTTTTGGGCAGTACGATCCCGTCGTCCTTTGCTCTCAGCCCCGCCGTTGTCCTTTTCCTTCTGATTCTCTCACTTTGTGAAAGCACGCAGCGAGGCTAGGCACCTTAGACAGTCTGGTACCTGGTGCTTTTGTGCATCCCTGCAGCAGTTTGACGGATATAATGCAGGAAACCATCAAGTTTGCAACAAGGTGTTTCAGTGCATCGCAGTCCACCCCATTACGACACCCTTCATTCATTTCTCAGTTACATAATTAGATGTTCCTCAGGTATCTTGTGTAGAAATTGAAATTATTTATGAATTTTTGACTAGTTGCGTTAGGTGTATGTGTGTGTAGCTTGTGTGTAGCTTAACAAGACATCATACATTATGAGCTACTGTCACGTCTTTCACCTCAGAGGGAATGTCACGTTGTGTTGTACTTTTCACTCATCTTCCTGTCATGCTCTTAGCTGTTCACACTGATGCATATCTCACTCAGTTTATTGCCAGCATTAAGCTCTCTTGGCCATAGGCTACACAGGACAACCAGCAGAGTGGTCACTAAGCTGTGAAATTACAGGTACTCAAAACCATTTTTACTGGCAAGCTAATAAGTGCAATGTAACATTTCATTAAAACATTACTAGTGTTGTTATTGATAGATCTGTGTTTTTTTTCTAGTATGACATGTTAAAGCTTTCGCTGTATCTGTATCTCCAGTACAAACTTTAAAACCACATACTGTATTTAGTCTTCTGATCCAAATACTGTTTAAAAAATGCAAATATAACGGTTTGTGGAGGTAAGCATCAACGACACAGCTCTCAGTTCTCACTCCTTCTTTATTCGTCTCCAACATCAACTGCGCATATCGCGCCACAAAACACAGGAACACACTTCCTCTACACTGGGTGTGAGTGGAGCCCTCTAGTGGTCCACCACAGGTTGACGTTTTTTCTGAGGTAAATGGCCATGGCTTTACTGCTGCAATACTTGGTTTTGCGCCTCCTGCCAAGAGTTTAGAAATTCCGTTATATTCAGAGCAGTGCCACACTGTCATTTGGATAATGACAGTGTGGCACCATCACGATAATACTCCCATCCTTCATAAACTTCTCTGGCTACCAGTCCCCTCCATGAGAGAGCTGAAAACTCTTCTAGGGACTTATCAGCACATCTAACCTTTTTGTTTATAACCATAAAAAAATGTTGATCTTAGCAACATGACTGTTTAAGAATATGTAAGCCTCTGTAAATAACTGCACAATGACTGATTTTTCCTATATGCACTGGGGGCTACAACCGTTTTTGGATTCAACACTTGAGGCTTTGATTGTCAATACATCAGAATTGGCATATTGCAATATATATGAAGCAATAGTTCTGCCATCTCTCCTTTATGTCTGTGAGACTTGGACCCTTTATCAAAGACACATAAAACAGCCAGAAGCCTTTCATCTGTGCTCCCTGAGATGATTGTGTAAGATCAAATGGCAGGATAAGATTCCAAACATTGACGTGCTTGCAAGATGTGGGATCACTGGCGCTGAGGGGATGACTATGAAAGCCCACTTTTGCTGAGATGGACATGTGGTTAGAACGGATGACACCCAGATACCAAACACGTTGATCTTAGGCCAACTCAGCTGTGTTACAAAGTGTTCTGGATGCCCACCCCTGATAAAATAATGCAAGATAGAAACCACCGCCTGACACACACCGACTCAAAACTGACCTAGTTGGTGACAAAAACCTTTGTTGTCGCAAAATAAACTAGATATTTGAAAAGAGGAGGGTTGAGGATGTGCAGCAGAAATGTGCAAGCCAAAAGGCCAGTGCCTTACAACCTGTGTCAAGTTATGACCGTATATGTAAGTTATGTGCAATCTGCATCATGCAAGCCAAAGTGGAGCCTAGCATCACACATGACAAGGCACTGACCCAGTGCAAACACAGCACAGCCACCACACGCCACAGAAACTGCTGATGCTCATCTCTCAACGCAAGAGGAGAATCCATACATACTGCATAACTAGTAGCAGCTACACTGAGACCAAGTTGGATGCTCAGAGGTTCACAGGCCATTATATCAGTCCTTGTGTTATATGTGATATAAAGTAGTTCTACTTTTAGAAATCATACAAATATAAACAGGTTGATGCAGGTCAGCTGTGTCGTTACCATTTCCTTATCACATAACCACATAAAATCATGCAATATGCATCAAACCTTTTGTCATATGTCTAAATGTCTATGTCCATTTAGGTTTGCATGAATATGCTGCACTCATGTACAGTGCACCACATATTATATGGTAGATTTAGTTAATGACTGGTTAAAGAGTAGGTATGATTTTATTTGACCAAGATTTTCCATGGTTGATTAGAGCTCCAGTGATTGTGTTAGAAATGGCTAATGGGTGCGGCGTAGTTTCCTGTACTTGAATTGAACAGCAGAGATTTTCTGCTTTGCTCTTGACGACAGACCCCTACATTACAGTTTGCATCTCCCTCGCAGTGTAAATAAGATATAAATTTACAAAACAGAGCCCTCAACAATCTATCTCCTAGATGGCGATATTGATATTAACACGTGTGTCCATTTCAATTTGATCACAATCTGGCCTTCAAAGTGCAATTTGAATGAAGAGGTGTCTTTCTAACGACACTATGTGAGGATAAAAACAAAGCAGAGTGAAGAAAGAGAATTACAGATATTGACTAAATGTGTCTTATCATTTATCATAATTTCTCTATCCACTTTGTCACGGCTTCAGCATTTAAGGAAGATAGATGATACAAGATGTTGTCCTCTCTTTCATACTTTCCATGCTCTGGGAAGTGTGTCCAATATGGACTTACTTCACCTGTTTGCAATTCATTTGGCACATGTTTGTCACTATGAGACTGTTGTGTATTTCTTGCATGTTTTCCTATGCGCCGTGCTGTAGGACATCTGGCATTTTGACCTTTAACCTTTACGAATAAAGGATATTCATGAGTGTCTGAATACGGCCACTAACAGCAACTACTTAGAGGACATTGTGTCAAATTGCTACACAGGTGATTTAGTCGAGTAAGAGGTTGATATATGTTATCCAGTTAGTTTCTGAAGGCTCCACAATGTCAGACTGGTGTCATTAAGGAGCGTGGCTTTGCAAGGTGTGCCATTTGCGATGCTGCATCCCGGTGGGCTTTGTGCTGAGGTGGTCGTCTCTGCAAGGGCGACCATTAATATCTTAGAGGGACTATTCCCATGGCGAGGTGACTGGTTGAAGAAGGTCCTGCTCCAATGCAGACACCTACAATATGAAAGTTCAAAAAAGTGCTGACTTCCTCGTGAGCTCAGCTAGCAGCAGCCATCTGTTCCACTGCTAATTAATGCAAAACATCCAGTGTCACCAAATCTCCAGAAGGAATGTGATCTACTGTCCTTTGTGTGTTTTTTTTTTTCCAACAAGAGAGAGGTTATGCGACCTAAAATTAAACAAATCACACATATAACAGACAAGAGCTGGAGAACAAAACCCACAAAGAGTTATTAGTTTAATAAGATGTAGTAGGCTTTAGCTCTCACAATATTTCCTGTTCTCTATACAGTGATCTTCATATCTATTACACACGCAGGACTTTGTCGCTCAACTCTCTTATGTATTTGAATGTGTTGTTTGCCCTGGTGTGGTGATTTAGAGGGAACATTTTATCAAAGCTAGCCAAGCAAGTCTGGTCCACTAGGGAGCCAGGCATTTTATAAGGGTATAAATAATCAATGACACTGCATCTGTAATGGCCAGTAATGCTGTTTGTTACCCCCCCCCCCCCCCCCAAAACCCCTCCCCCATTCAGGATGGCACGTTTGTTGCTTAAACAATAGAAATAGATTGCTATGCCTAATTGACAAGGCAGGGGAATCTCTCTTTATACGCCTCAGTTTATTTCTGTGTTTATTGCCCATGACCCCTTTTACATCATGCAGTGAGGTACTTCTTTGTTTTGTCGTTTCAATAATCAAAGTTTTTAATCACATCTGCATGGTCATTATCTGTGTCATATCCATTTTTCCTTCAGTAGAACTGTTCATGGAGTAGGCAAGATTTATATGAAATAAGACCTTGTGCATGAAGGGGATTCAGACTCTGTCATTCAGTGTATTCTCTTGAGTTATGTTAGCTGTTGCTTGCTGTGAGCATCAATCTCAACTTAGTTCTATGGATCAATTATAGTACTGTGCAATTTTCAGAGAAATGTTTTTGTTTTGTTTGTTCAGCCATAAAACACTTTAAAAAATTCAACTCAAGACGAGCCGGTGTTGTGTCTACAGATAATATACAACTTAATAAAGAAGAAATGTTTAAATTGTCTCTTTAGGCACTTTGTTAGTAGCAGCCTGTCACAAAACACATAATTTGCTCCCATTTCGTTAAGTGGATCTATGAAAAATGCCAAAGATAACACAGTTTGACAGGCGTAAAATAGTGTTTTTGCACCAACAAGGTGATTCCCAAAGATACATTAGTTGAAAACTTGGCATGTCTCAGAATGGTATGCAGTGCGTCCTTAAAAAGTTTGAGGAATCTGGACAAGTGGATGACAAAAGAAGAAGTGGCGGGACAAAATATATCTACTGCAGATGAACAATATGAGAAGATCATGTCCCTGAGAAAAATCCAGCAAAGGCCTTTTAGCTGAGTCATCTACTGTTTATTAAAAATGCTGTTGATTGATGTGTAGCTGTCAAGAAGCCATTCTGAAGAAAGAGTGACAGGGGAGGGTGGTATCCCAAATTACACATGAACTGGACTCAAAATCAGTGGCAACAGATCAAATTGTAAGCTTTTGCTAAATCATCATAAGTATGGAGTTCAGGAAAGATGTGAAAGAGTGTTAAACACTGCCACCTGTTAAACAGTAGGGCGGCTCACTTTAAGCAATGGTGTTGGGGATCTTATCAAAATTCATGGAATTATGAATGTAGCTAGTACTCTCAGCCTCTAGTACTAGCTTATACCAGGTCATCTGACTGGCAATGGCTTCTGTTTTTAGCATGACAATGATCTTAAACACATTAGAATTGCTGAAAAAAAAAAACAACAAAAGAATTTTTTGCCTTGTATTCTGTATTTAAATGTATGTTTGTCCATGTTGCACCGGTTTCCAATTTTCTGAGTAAAATAAAAAGTGGCTCAAGACTTTTGCACAGCACTGTATATGCCAAACTTACATAAGCTTTAAACAATTACGTCAGGTTCACTTAAAACACCATAAAATAAGCACAGATATTAACTGTTAAGATAACTGTGGTAATTGAAATGTTTCTAATAGGTTAAAAGAAGCGTTAAGATTAAAAGTGTCAGTAGCACTGCTTATGTAAGATGACTTTTGAGATGCATGCACCATGCCATCACTGTTGCCTTCTCTCTTACATTTCACATATTTTCAGAAAAAAAAAGCAACTCGGAGCTCTAAGCCCAAGCACCCTCTACCAAACACGATCCATACAGTATTTTGAGTTTCACCCCTCCCCCCATTCTCACCCATGAGCTTCTGATTTCCATTATTATTAATATCTGCCTGTTTAATTTTCAGCTCTGTCATAATGTGTCGGCCTAAACTACAAGAGACAATCCCTTATTGATTACTTTCCCAGCAGCCCCGGCGCATGCCCCAGCTGATCACGCCTCTCATGCACAGACATCTCATGCATTTCAGATAATAAGCTGCTGCTCTGGAGTTGAAACAAATTGGATGTGCAGTCAGTCACTGTCCAAGTGAATCATGTTGCAGTCTGTCAGTGGACTAGGCTTGGATTATCATCTTACCCAAGCGAGGCAAAAAAGGTAGAAAAAAATGCCACAAGCACCTGCGATGATGGCGAGGGGGTATATGTGTCTTGTTGTTGCAGACTTACGTATGTTGGGACTACTGATCACCACATATGGTAGAAGAAGATCAAGAACATCATTAATATCAAGTAAAATTTCAGTTTTTAATTTGTTTTGAGGAAACTGAATAAACTCACTTTCCAAATTTTTTTCTTGAACTGTAGGAATTTCATTCATGCACTAAATCAACGATAAGTAAAAACAGGATGCAAATTGCTGTTTACATGGCAGTCTAATATAGTGCTGGAAAATCCCGATATGAGTGGGATAAGCTCTGAAATTCTTTCTCCGCCGTCACACACTGCTCTTTTGCATGACAATAGTGGTGAACTTTGAAAAGCAGCTGCTCAAAGCATCGTGCTCCATGCGCATGGACATGGACAAGCCATCCTGTGCCAAAACACTATTTCCAGAACAATGCTGCCATTGTATTTACTTACTTATACATTCTGTAACAGAAAGAAAATAAAGCATTCTATCACCCTGGACTTGGCTCCGTTTCAAATTCAGTGCACTTTCACGTGGAAAAATCAAAAAGGGAAGTTTTTGGAGTTGCACAGGAAGAAATGATTAATAATACATCAGGATTATAGAACACAGACTGTGCTGCACTGACTTTAATAAGTCCACAGAGAGAAAACAAACCCAGACTACAAAAAACAACCGCGCTTGCTGTCTGAAAAGCATCTGCATTTAAACTCCAGAAAATTCTCTCCTTAGTGTAAAGTATTAGTTAGCACCATATGATTAAAATGTAAATGATACCGAGCGCTCACGTTCAGTTACATATCGGCAATTTTTCAAAAAGTATAAAAGAATGATGGTTTTATTTGAGAAGTACACCTGGGCTACTGTGCTTTGCTGCAAAACCCTGAGAACTAGAATAATTGGCACCCTAGTGTAAGACTCCCTCTGTTTGGTGCCAGCTGTTTAAAATATGGATGATATTGTTTTCATTGCTGGGCTTTTGTTGAGTTCTGCTTTGGCCGTGCAGTATAATACTCTGACTCTGACCTTTTCTGGCATGTGGAAAAGTAAATAAACAAGGCACTGATGTATTCCCTGCGTTACCAGAGGAGCTGAGCAGCAGATTTTCCGTTGATCATATTCAGGTGTCTAGATACAAAAAGCTGTCTGCCGCTGCCTAAGCAAGAGTGGCGAGATGCCTTTTTTTGAGTGCAACAGGAACAGAATAATGGATGATGGGGAAGAAGAAAACATTTATTGACAGCTGTGATCGGTATATAGCATCCTCCCTCTATTGGCAGATTCCCACTGCCAGCACAGCTAAAGACTATTGACCATGAGATGTTTTACTCTGAGCAGTTTGTTTTATTTTGGGTTTGTTTTTTCAGAAATACAGCTGCCTGTGGAAGTACCAATAAAATGCAAAGCAAGCAAGTTTAGGTGCAATTTGAAAATAAAGTTTTGATGTATTAAAGTGAATTACATCACATTCATATGTATGTATGTATGTATGTATGTATATATATATATATATATATATATATATATGGTGTCTATATTTTGTGTGGGTCTCCCACTAATTTTCGCACTCATGGCTGCCCATTGTCAACTTTTGCATAAATGCATAAATACGAAAATGATTAAATTTAAGTCAAGCCTTTCTTGTTATACACTGTCGTCTTAAATCATGCGTAAATGTGATAATTACCCACGCTAGGCCAAAAGGGCCCATCACTGCCACTTTAAATCCAATAAACGCCGTGACCTGATCACTATAATTGACCATCTATCAAGGTCATTGAGGAGTACAATGATGTTAACTGCTGTTTATAATTCCTCTTGATCATTGCTAATTACGGAAAGTGTGAGAAACCAATATTGCAGATACTCAGAGAGCGGCTGTCAGCCAAGAGGTAGGACTGAACGTTTTAATAACAGTTAGTTTGAAAATGACCGCAATTGTTATTTAACGTGACACACGTACAACTTCAAAGTGCCTGCAGACCTATTTCCTTACCCAGCATCCTTAATATTTCTGGGGTCCCATGAACTGATAAGGATGATGTCAGGCACATCTGATTAAGCCACACCCACAAAGTCCAGCCTGTTAATTTACTGTTTTTCTATTTTATCTTTGGTTGTTGCTTTAGTCCCAAAACATGTACTGTTATATACAAGAACAGTGTGTTACACGTGTTAGCACCAGAATGATTAAAGCCAACTGCTTTGGTTTAGTTTCCTGAGGTAAATGAGAACATGTAAGCTACAAGTGTATTATATTGTAACATAGTTAACTTGGCGTTGCATTTAAAGGCATATCCAATGAGAAGGGGTTTAGATTTACTCAAGGGAGAATGGCAGCCTTGATCATGAATTTCATTTAGCCCTATAATGTTCTGTGAATATGAGGTGCACTTAGCAGTCAATTTTTACACAGATGTCACACATGACCTCCAATGACAATTTAAATAAGCCTAAATACGTTCGTTACAGGGGGGGGGGGAAGCATATTGCTACCCTTTTAACAGTTCACATTTCAATATAACACTGCCTGTGCTGGCATTTGCAGTCCACTTCTTCAAGTCTAGTGTTCTCAATGTGCCGCTCGCTGGGGCAACAAGTCATTGAGAAAATGTACAATTTATTGAAATTTTATGGAAAGACCCTTACCCCGTTTCACCACAGCACAATTACGTAAAAGCCATCTAGCCCTTGAGTAACCCTTTTTATAGTAATTCATTTATGACTCTGGTCACAGAGGGGATGCCTCTCCTCCCACAAACACCCTAAAACATGTGTGGATGGCATGAGGATGAAATCCGCAGCGCACCGAAGGGCACAGCTTTCATCAAGACATTCCTTTCTTCTTCATAAGCACATCATAAAATATTTCATTCCGCTTTTATAATCGACTTGTTTCATTACGCAGTTGTACATTTTATTTCCGTGAACGACAGCGACATAACCGAGGCTCGTTTGGGTATTTCAAAATACTTCGCCTTGACAGAAAACATGGACGGTTTTAGTGAGCATTAAGAGACGGTCAAAGTAAAAGGACGGAGACTTGGAAATAAAAGGAAAATGAGACAAAGAGACTGAGTGAGTGGTTGGGAGCCTGCTATAGTCTGGTCTCTCCTGAGATGAGTATGATGATTGCACCCACATTCCACTGCAGAGCTAAAACCCTTGGAGGCTTTTGGAATGTGAAAACCTACTTCTTCTCTCGTACAACACTTAGGCAGCGTACCACTTTTTTTTTATTCCCCCGCCCTGAACATTGCTCACATTGCTGTTCCCTGAAGCTTGAAAGCACAACATTTCTCAGCCAGCAACTCCCACTGGGACTAAAGCCCAGAGATGGAAATGCAAAGGATATGTTTTATTGGACAGTTGCAGACAAATAAATCTAAATATGTATTTTGGTCATGTTTGTGTGCCGACTGCATCCTGAGGGAGTTGAAATGATTATATGACATAAATAACAGCGCGGTAGCATGATATTAGGTCACATGTTTACACACACAGACCTAAGGTCAGGGGGAGAGAAAAAAAATCAAACACTATTTCTCTTCTTTGAAAGTGAACATTGTTTGGTTGCATGCATACTGTACACGTTGCTGGGAGCCATGCTTCCTGGTGTGCACTGACTATTAATGAGAGATGGAACCATACAGTCAGGTAAAATATACATACTTAAGTGGATAAAAGTCATAGCTCTGCTGAAGCCTGCCAGCAAGGCACAAATCAACCTGTCCAGTGTGGAGGGAGACGGTGGGTCACCCTGAATGAAATGGTTTAGGCTCACTGATCTGCATGAAGGAAAGTCGATGGGAGGTGTCGATGAGAGGGCAGGCGGGGACTCCTGCAATCACATGTCCTGTGATTGACACGGCCTAACCTCAGGGCTGTGTGAGATGTCAGCATAGTGCAGCCCCCTCTAATATGGCCTCATGTTTCACAGTGAATTATAGGCAAAGCATCTCTTTTGCTTTGTAGTTTTGTAGCAACATTATAAGCTTTCATTTAAATTGAGTAGATTAAAAAATAAAATGTGAATTGTTCTTTACATAATAATGTGAAAGTGTGAAAATATAACAAAAAAAATCCAATTGTATGTCTTATTTGTCTTGTTCCCTGGCCTGTGTTGAAATCACCGCTCTCTCAGTACGCTATGCTTATTAGTATTGGCACATCCACTCTGACTGATGATCGACTTCCTCTGACTTTTCTGTGAAGTTGATGAAAAATGTCATCTCTGTTTCCTTTACAGTGTTTCAATCAGAATCTTGTTTTGTAATTTAAACCATCCGCCATAATTATACAGAGAGAGAATAATATAAATTTAAAACATGCTGGCGTGGCATTGCTTAGTAATTATTCAAACTATTAAACACTATACATCTGTTATAGCACAAAGTTCTGTAATATATTTGTTGAACAATATGTTTTAATTAAATGTTGCTTTGTAATGTGCTTCATTTTTTAGATGAAATACTAATATTTGTAAAAATCCTTCCTCTTTCCTATTTCTCAATACTCTCTTACGATAACAAAGAATAAAAAAGCCCAGGCGCTCTAACTTCCTCATCCCACGCAGTGTCTTTGAAGGTAGAGCAAACTTGAGAAAATAAAAGTGGCGGCCTATGGCAAACTGCACTTCAGAGAATTCAGCCCCTTTTTCTCTCTGCCACATGTGACAAGTGAGCCATGCAGCTTTGCAGAATTATATATCTCTGTGTCTAATTATTTCTTTTCAAGTCCATACAATAAAAGACTGCGTGCTTTTCTCTTCTCGGGGCTCGGATAGCGGGAGGAGTGCCCTCCAAAATATTCCCTCTCATGGCTCTGACATGCACATCTGTCTGCACGTCATCATAGCAACTTTCTAGACGTCTTTGGTTTTAATGAAAGAGATCTAGGAGCTACAAATGCAACGGGTGACGCGATGACACATTTCAATTCCTATTGTGCAAATAACACCTCTCACACTTTCTTTTAATCTTTATTATTCACTGCTTCACAGTTCAAACAGCGATGAAGATGTCAGACAATTGCCCTTCAAAACAAGGCATACACACAGGCTCTATTTTAACATAGGTGTGTTAGATAGAATTATCTGTGCACGACAATGGGCAAAAATGTTGCAGTGTTGCAGAAACTATTTGCATTTTAGAGCCAAAGTCCTTCAAGATATTTGATACAGAGTAAAACTATTGCTTTTTCATTGCATTCCTGTTTTGTTGAATTCAACCATATTTCTTGCACTGAAAGGCTGCTGCGAAGAAATTCTTCTGCTGCAGTGCGGTCACAAGGGGGTAGCATTGACACAGTTGTTTAAGCCCTTTAACAGGCAGCCCAGCAGCAGGACAAACTGCCTTTGATGTAATTGAGGTCTTAGACCTCTCAGAAAAGCATATATTGGTTTGTATGTGGAAATGTTCAAGGAACAATGGATTTCCATAAGTGGATGTAAAATCGCATTTGGAGCATCCTCGGCATGCTAACCACTCTCTAAACAATAACAAAAAGGAATCCTTCAGGATGTGATGGGTAATTCCAAGGCACTTACAGCCTGGAAATGTAATGGAATGTAGCATTGGGATTAAATGTGTGACTAAAAGATACAGACCAGACTAGTTTTAGGTACTTCCCCGGGTAATTCATTCAAGTAAATTAGTAGATATTCTCGGCTCAGTACAGCAGTGTTATACATCCTAATAGAAGTAAGTAAGCAGCATAAAAACACATCTTTTTTGTCTCTTTTTAAAGGAATTATTAAAAGTTGTATTTTTGCCAGTGATTTGAATTTTTTTTAAAACCCCACATCATCTATTTTATTCTACATTAAAAAAATATATATATATGAAAGCAGGTTGAAATATAACCTCCAGCCTGTATAGATTAACCTGTTAATTATCAATCATTCCACGGCCACACAAGAATTCCCCTAACTAACATTTTTGCCTATCCATCTTATCATCCAAAGTAATACTTAAGAGTAAGACTCTGGCAGGGACTCATAAATAAAGGTTACCTATTTACATATTCAGTTTATCATGGATATTGCATACTCTGTACATAAAAATTCAAATGCAGTGTTTATGAAATATGATCATGCAGCAAATGTGAGAAGACACAGAGCACAGCCCATTCATACACAGCGAGGATTTAGTGCAAGTGATTAATAAAGAATGAAAGAGACATTAGAACCGAGGAAATTAAGTCTTGCTCAAAAGACCTAGTCACAGAATATATTCAAAGTAAACTTCTGTTAAAAGTATATATATATATATATATATATATTAAAAGCTCAGACTAAAATTGTTATTTGACAGCCTTTACATCAGAGCCTCAGAAGGATTTATATGAAGCCGGTGACATATTCTAACTTGTCTGTGTCAGAAGAAAATAAAGACATTTGTAAAAAAGAACACAAAAAAACTTTGTAAATTTGTGCCTGTGTGGTCTCCTTCTCTACAGTAAAATTGAAATCTTGTCTAATAAAATTGATTGCATTTCTATGTAGTTAAACACACGAGTATAATATGTGTGTATCCAAAATAAAGAGAAAAAATCCTTTAACTGCTGAAGGACTGAATCCATGCACTCAACTACTCAAACTATAAAGCAAAAAGCTGTTTGGTTTGTACTTAAAGCGACTGTGAGAGAGGAGTAATGGCATAAAGGAGCAAATACTGTGCAGCAAGTGTCTCATCTCTTCTCATGAACTAGTTAACCTGAAAGAATACGATCTACAAATGTGTTTCAGCAAAAGCAAATTACCTGGGTTTTGTGGAGGGGAACTAATCTCTCCAAGCATGACACTGGACAGGAAAGGCCTCTTACTGTTATTATGATGTGTCGGCTTGTGTTAGATGGAGGGCCTTGATGGCCGCATCAGGAAGGAGCATCGAAGCCCCTCTACCATGACAGCGCTCTGATGGATGTACGGGTGGTGGAGGGGCAGGGAAGATGGAGGTTAGAAACCTAGAGATGAGCAGGAGAAGGAGGGTGATAGAGGTGCAGTGGGGGTTAGATACAATAGTAAATACCTACAAATGCAGCACATTAGCAGTAGTTGCAGATCCAGAGAGGACATTAGCATGCGCGATGAAGCTTTCTGTGGGACAGGCCATCTCCAAAACAAAATAAAGGTCCCGTGTGGTGAATTTTCAAAGCCTATTTCTTGTGACCTGCGATGATTTGTTCCCTATATGGCGCAGACCGATGATAACAGCCGATTTAAAAGCAATTTAGCAAATCAGAATATCTGTATGTCAAAGTTTGACACATTTTTCAGTACTCTATGAAGCGGATTCTTGGCATTAAAAGATGCAAAAACAAAAATTTTGTATTGAATTGAAATGATTTTGAGAAAAAAAATGCTCTTACCATGTTAGTTAGGAGCTTAAATTGCTATCCTGTGAGATCCATGTATCTCTAAAACTTTTCGCAAGCTAAGAAAAGCAGCTAATCTTTACTCTATCTTCCTTATTTGGCTTGAGGAATGAGTGTTTTTTAACCCATAAAGGAACAAACCTTCATATTATCATGTTTTATTACAACTGAGGCTTCTCCCATAGCAGCATCACAAGACACTACCTGCACAAACTACAAGTGTGCATCATTAATCTGCTTATTTTTTTGCCACAACATTCAGTAGTAGCTTTGTTGTCATATGCTGGTGCAGTAGAAGCACACTAGACAGGTACTTGTTGGTGTATCACAATGTTGTATTTTCCCCCCCTTCATCTGAGAGTGCTCACAGCTGGGGGTATCTTGCACACAGTATCCATACTAAAATATTAATAGCCAGTTTTCTTCCATGTCAGCAGCTTGTAATTTGATTTCTGGTTAAGAAATGCAGTTTTGGGTGGCAGATCTCCCAGTAAACACTGGTCCCTAAGTTCCACCTCGACTTGCTCCTTTTGGGTCCCGGGAGACGGTGGCTTGGGGGAAGACATGGTGCTTCTCCTTGGCCTGGTAAAGACTGGAGGTGCCAAGACACAGCGGGACAGGTGTTCTGAGCTGCACACAGGGGAGTCTCACCAGGCTGCAGTGCCTGGCCTACATCCATCTTTGTACCTGGGGAGATAAATGGAAAAACGTGACCCAAACAGTCCAACATCACAGCCATGGCAGGAACGTGTTCTAACAATTGGGAGTTGGGAGGGTTTCCCATATCATTACTAAAAATGAGGCACACGCTGCAATTAATTCCGCGCCTAAATAAATGTCTGCTGCTCGCAGCATACCTCGCCGTGGCAACAGAAATAGATTAATAGTCCAGAATATAAAGAATAATCTTATTTGGCGCTACGAAATATAAAATGGTCTTCAATGCTTGGCTCATTTCTTGATCAACATTTTTTGTCATCTTGCAAACCCTACTTTTTTTCCCAGCCTTTATTGTATAAAATGGTGTGATCTTTCCACTGCCCTTTGTCTTGGAAGAAAAATTAAATCTCATTTGCATTACCACGTCTAAATGTCAGCCACCGATATTTTGTTAGACATTAGTAAAGCTGGCAGCGAGAGGCGCTGGATAATTGCACTCAGCCTAGCAGAGGGATTTACATAATTTCAGATAGCAATTAAAGAATCCTTGGGAATTTTCTTCCTGGCCTCTCTCTCTCTCCAGCTCACTTCTACAACAGTACAAAAGAAGCATTCGTTTACATTAAGCTCCATGCTCCTTGCTGTTCATTTGCATGAAATTAAAGGTTTTCATGATCTTGAACAGCGGGGTAACATTTAAAATGCTGTTTTAAAGCCTTCACCTTGGAATAATGAAACGCTTCTATTTTTTCTTTTTTTCTTTTTTTTAGAAGGCAGTGGGAGTTCATTGACTGCCTGTCCACAGCAAAACTTTCTCATTTCCCATTCAGTCATACAATATAGCTCGGTAATGCTTTAATTAATTAAAAATACAACTTTTTGCTCTTTTTCCAAGGTCCCTCTTTCTCTTTAATCTAAACTTGCCATCATCCTGCTCATCTCCCGCAAAGGCCTGTTAATGAGACAAAATTCAGATTCCAAATTTCTTGCTATACATTCAGTAACAACTAAACATATACTGCAATCTGGCTTGTGCCTCTTTTTTGCAGAATAAATTGATGCGTGCACTTTTGCCAGTGCTGCAAAGATAAACGTCTCATGTACAGTATCTTTAATTAGGTCCCTATGGGTCCCTGTGTTATCTGCCATGCTGATTAGAATGAACATTAACTTGCTTTAGCCCCGAGTCTGATAATATGCAACTGCGTGTGGTGACAGGAGCGCAAAATCCAGTCGGACGTCATGTCGTAGACAGCACATTCGACCACTGTTCTTGAACATATGATATTTTTCTCTATATGCGACTTCCGTGTTAAAAGTCAAAGCCAGATTGCTTTAAATCCTCCACAAATTAATGGCGTAGCCCGGATGACATATTTGATATGATTATAGATCATCAGGATTTGTTAAACCGCACTCTCCCCTCTTGGGAGGTCTGCAGCTCAGCAGTCCAGTGTGCATACTTTTCTTAACAACACTGTGAGTTTGCCGGCTCTTACTTTTGCGTTGAATCTAAATATTATCCAATGAAACGGAAATGCAACCATGATAATCTAAAAGAAAGGAAGGGGGAGAAATAAAATCTTGAAGAATAGTAGTGCTTTGTTAAGACAAAAAAGCTTTGTCACAGAGCTTAGAAATAAATACAAAGCCTCATCAGAACAATACCCTTCACACTTCTTCCTTGATTCCCCTTCCATCCTTAAAGGCATCACAGAACATTTTCACACTAGTCGTCCCACCGCTGTGAAATAAATTGTGACAGTAACTCAATATGAAGTGAAATAGCTGAGAAAGCCTTGAGTTCACTTGCGCTGACAGTGCTGTTTAATTCCATCTTGTGCCAGCCTGACATTTCTGCTGCCACTAAATATTAAACATGTGTACCCGTTTCATTTGCATCTGGTAATGAGGTGGGAGACAGCGCCCAACTGGTCAAGCCTCTCTCTCGTGGTAGTGCGTTTCTGCTACCTCCAACACAGCCACACGGGCAAGGGTAAACCAACAGAAATATTTAGAGGAGAAGGGGGCTGAGGCAGAGTGAAACAGGAAAAAAACCCCGAAAGGGTGGGTGAGGATGGCGAGATAGTGAAGGATAGAGCACCCTTGTGTGTGTATCTGTGTGTGCGCGTGTGTGTGTGTGCTCTCCAGAATTCAGAAAACCAGTCTGAAATTACCCTAGCTCTCAAGCAGTGTCTGCTTTGGCTGACATTTCTCCCTGAATCTTTTAAGATGCATTCCTTGCTGCAAAATGCATTAGTGGAGAGAGGAGAAACAGAGGCACAAGAGAAGAGGGTTAAATGTGATTGCTCTAAATGTCATCACATCTTCATAATGCAATATATATTCATGATCTGGCAGTCCAGGAGGGAAAACATCACAGTTGTGCTCTGTAATTCAAGTGTTTTACCCCAATTTTGATTCACGATGCAATTCTGGCCAGACGTTTCAAACCAGGACATGCATCAGTTTTTAGGCATTATACATTTGGTTGGACTAGTGTCATCTCAGGTGGATGCTGTGTGATGTCGGTGTTATTGAAAAGGCACTAGAATGCTGACAAAATAAGCAGGCTAGGTCTAACCTTACCCATACAGCAGTTCCTTTATCTTAGACAGCGGGATGACTGAAGATGGAGCAAAAGGAGAAAAGTATCCCAGGTACCCCTGACTTTAATCATTATAAGGAATGTTTCCTTTTTACTATTGTTAAAGGAGCAGCCTTCTCTTAGCACAGAGGCTTAGCATGTTTAGCTAAGTGTTTTGATTCCATCTATCTCGCTGGCTAGCTAGCTCGCTTGCTATCAAGCTGTGCTAAAAATAAACCATAATAATTGACTGCAACTTAAATAACAGCACTAATTAAAGTAGTCACATCAGTGTTGGTTTTTGTGGGTATTTTTTAATTCATTTGGATACCAGGCCTCTGCTCCAACTGTTCATAAAGTGTCATCGAGAAAAGACTGTTTTTGCTTTTCATTTCATCTACTTTGAAACTGTTGCATATGTTTCCTGTACTTTAGTGATGAACTTTGTGAACATACTTTCAGCTTCACAGATTTCTATTGATTTGGTGTAAAAATAATACACAGTTATTGCCATAAACAAGTATTAAATATGAAGCAATTCAATGCTACACAAATATATATCCTAAAATAATTTAGAATATCCATCCTTGAAGTTCAACAATTGCAGAAGACATCACCTGCCATACAATAAGTACATGCATGGAGTATTTTTTCAATACTTTGTGATAGGTTAAACTCACAGAAAGGAATCTGCTCTTTTACTTTGATAATAAGTAAGCCCAGATAAGTGCTCTGGGTTGTGGATAAAATGATGTAAGCATTATGGCTGCTTCACTTTGAATTCTCAGACTATTTTCAGAGCTTTTATAACAACACCAGTCCTTTAAGATGACACAGAGTACTGCTGAACCATTTTTGCTTTCAGGGGTGTAAAACCTCAATGCAGAGGTTTCTTCAATTTAGGATTAAAGTAATTTGAAAAACAAAACAAAACACACAAAAAGACATGCAATTAATTGCATGTAATGTAAATGTAAATTTGTCTGTGTTATTGTGTAAATACTTATGCTATTGTGTACTTCACACACATGGAGAGATGCCAAACTGCCCTTCATTGTTTTTGTAACAATGACAGTAAAGAGCTATTCTATTCTATTCTATTCTATTCTATTCTATTCTAATTTAGCGATGTTCACAGGAAACACACTTACATTTTTAAATGTGCAGAGCATTCGAATTTTGTATTTCAGCTCCATGTAGCAAAAATTTGTATAATAAGTAGAAGTACAAAATAAAATCCAATGAGAAGACAAAATATGTATAAATACTAATAACACCTGTACACAATTTAAGTAAATTGGTTGCTTTTCACCACAACAAATAACAACAAACTGCAAAATTAGAATTTTTTTTGTCTCTTTTATATTTATTTGGTCTGCTAAATAGATTTATTTTAATTTCCTTTACATGATACAGATTCTGTACTGAGCTGCTCAGTGTTTAGGACAGAAAAGCAAGGTTTTCTGATGCAGTCGAAATGAAAGCGCAGTATTCCCTTTCCTCTGTCAGTCTCACACACTGACACCGACCCGCCACAACCAGTTTGAAAAGAAATCAACACCAGTATGAAGAAACTTTACACACTGTATGATTTCTAATGCATGGTTTTACCTTTTTATTTGTTGCTAGTGTGGGAAAGCGATGTATTCCTGTCATTGCCCTGTTCAGCATACCGCTGTGCAACAGTTAAGTTTAGATACATTGTACCTCTATGTGTGCTTGTGTTGCTTTCATAGTATGTATCAGATATGTCCCAAGAAATCAAACTTTGATCAAAACCAAAGCTGACTGTCAGTGAGAAACAGGGAAATATCAAAGAGCTTACAGTAGAAAGGTAGAGGCGCTTGACGTTGGATGTGTTTGTATATGTGTGTGTGGTTATGGGGGCTTCCCACTTCTTGTTAATTTTCTTCCGTTAAGCGCATTCAGCATTCAGTCATGGAGATCTGTGTCCACTCCCAGGCCTCCGGTGGGACTGCGTGTCCTGAGGTTTACTGTTGCTAGCTTGTCATGTCCACGTCAGCAGCACTTATCGCCTTCTGTCTGAGCGCTGAGATATTTCCCAGGCATTTAGCTGCCTGTTTGTCTTCTCTTGATTTCCCCTCCAAATCTGTCACATATAGTCTTCACCTGACACCTCACAGAGTGTTCTTCTCTCAAACACTGTCAAAACAGGGAGATCCAACAGAGAGAGATAGCAGCAGGGAACCACAGATTGCCAAATGTTATACACTGATGAGGTACTGCAAATAATGACCTGTGTAGGCAAAACGGTCTGGGATCGTTTACTTCATCAACACACCGACTGCTATCCAAATAAGAAAAAATGAACAGTTTGTGTTCACAGTTTTGCTTTTACAGTTCTTCTGGGCTCTGAAATATCAAGTGCTTCTTTATGCACATTGTCCTCTGCATCAATACCACCGAGCCCAGAGTTTTCACATCACTAAGACTTTCTCTGTCCCTTTATTTCTTGGAGTAAAATCATTGGCATAAAAACAATGCACTTCACAATGAAGGCCTGGCTCACAATCAAACACTTCTCTTTGGTGCATTTTTCTTTCCTTGCCTTTCTTCCCTGGCGAAAACCCTTCTATTATTTCAATAAGCTCTTGGTTTTTAATACATTATTGATCTTAAGGTTGAACTACAGGCCATTGCATTACCAGGATTGTAAAGCCTATCATGACATGACACTCATGTACTTGTGAAAAATTATACCAATTATGAAATCAACCAACAACTAACCCAAAAAGCAATCAATTGTCACATTTGAAAGCATTTTGTCCCACAATGCTATTGGCTTTGAGGTTACACAAAAAGAGTGGGCGGTGGATGTTTAATGACTTCCAAATAGTGGTTTCTCCTTTTTTTCCAACTCTCATTACTCTCCTCTCTGAGATGCTTTTGCTCAGAAGCAAGCTTATGTTTGATTCTCTATGTTGAGCAACTGTGTGCCAATAAGACAATAGTATTTGCCATTGATTTGCCTTTATGAGCACTAAAGGCTCAACACTAGCATGTGCACTTAAAAGCCTACATTAAGGCGATGAATTATGATTAGTATACTGCATACCAGTGCATTAGGAAAGGATATATTCATTTTAATTCTGCAAATGCCACAAAGCTAGCCGAGAAAAGCCATTTCTAGAGACTCTAAAGTGGTGGGGGCCAGGCGCTGAGTGTTGGTGGGTCAAGTGCGAGCCGTGTCTTTGACAGCGGCTGCCTGCCCGTGTTTCCATATCGCAACATTCAATCATGCGGTACCCTCATACAGAAACCTTTAACTCAATGCTCATAAATGCAGGAGAGCAAAGCTTCCTGTCTGGCCCTGCGTCAGCAAACTGTGTGCTTATAGAGTATTTGCTGCGGTCAGTGGGTAAATCTTATTACTTTGTTTTTGTGCTTTAATCCTTAAAAGATAGTGTTTTTAACCACTAATAAAAGGCACGTAGTAAGAAGAATCTGCCGACCAGCGCTGCTCATTGAGAAGTAGATGGGGGTATGACGAACTACAATTAAAGTCACCTTTATTGTTTCAAATCCAAGTCATCGGGCTGACATCTAAATGACACTTTAATGAAAATTTTAGACAGGTTATTTTGAATAGTTTCCTAAAAGATGCAGAAGCTTGAGCAGTGGAGAATTGCAAGTGTCTTTTGGGGTAGAGGGGGGCGGGGGTGGGTGCTTGGGTGGCTTGACGGCCGTACAAAATCTGAGCCAAATAAATGAAGTGGAGATGGTAATACAGTGTGTTATAGCGGAGAGTGACAAGCCCGTTCCTCCCATGAAGCAGCTGAGCTGGCATTAAACAGACAAGACATCCCGTTCAGTCAGTTATCAGCCCAGGAATAATGAAGGAACAGGCCGGCAGACCAGGACGAGTCACCCCAGTCAGCCAAGTGAAGAATTTAATTTCGTGCAGGTTCCTCTGCAGCCAAGCATTTCCCCATCGGAGGTCCATTGGTGCTTGGGTGAGCACGGACAACTCAGTGCACCCGACTCCGTGTCTCTCCGGAGTTGACAGAGATGTGTGGTGATGGATTTTAGAGTGACTGTGGGAATAGGGTGGACTTAAGTTTGGGTATGGCTGTTAAAGAGAGGAGAGAGCGATGACAAGCTAACTTCAGAGAAAAGTAAGAAAGCGATCACTCGTGTTCCTCATTTTCCAGAGTATGGGTGCATTATTAAATCAAAGACAGTGAAATGTGAAATGGGTCCTGTGTGACCTAAAGATACTTGGTAGGAAATAATATTGTCTGTACTTAATGTTGCTCCTACTTCACTGGCCACAGACACAGCCAGCAGCCACTTTGAACACGAGATTTAAATACTAGGACCATAATTGTGAAAATGTAAACATTAGAGTATTTTTTTAGCATTTATGTGGTTTGTACACTTTTGTGTTCACATGAATCCATGTAGTTTCCAAATGATTTCTTCTCCACCACTGTCAGATTTCCATTTATGTGTTCATATACAAGTCTGACTCTGCTAAGCTAACAAATCATACTGAAAAAATTCCTACTATGAAAGAGTTTACATAGCTGCATTTGGAGGGTATGATGGCTGTTATGGAGCTACATACTATGGAAGCCCATTTCCGCCACTAAAAAAAAAGTATCCATAACTCGAAAATTCGAGTTATCTTTCTCGAAATTTCAACTTATTAACTCGAAATTTTGAGTTAATAAGTTGAAATTTCGAGTTAGCTCTGCCAATCAGTAATCTATGTGAATGACAGGATATGGCGCAGAGGATTGTGACTCAAAACAGGATCGCAACAAATTGGGGCTTTCGAGAGTATGTTTGCTGATAGTAACGTCATGTGATTCAGCTAATAACACAAGGATTTCATCATTTGTGAAGCCACGCTGAAAATACTCAGCAATTTGTGCATTCATGACGGGCTGGAATACTCGTAGCTTAGCTGTAGTATTTGTAGCTGAGGGCTTCAGCTTCCGGGTAACAAGGAAATGACGTCATTCACCTAGATTACTGATTGCAGTTACTTTTCTCAAAATTTTTAGTTAATAAGTCTAAATTTTGAGAAAATAACTCGAAATTTTTAGTTATGGATTTTTTTTTTTCAGTGGCGGAAACGGGCTTCCATAACATACCAATACAGCAGGGTAGGTTGTTTTTAGAAAAATCCTTGTCATACAGTTAATTCTAGCTTAACTCAGTATAAAGAATGGGTAATGGAGTCAACCCAAAACTCCTTGATTTGCACAAGTCCCTTTTGTTTAACTTGCGGCTGTGGTTTTAACGACTTCAGTGTGGTGGAAGTAAAAACAACAAAAAGGAGAATTTCCAAAAGAACAACATTTTTGCATTCATTAATTTAATAAAACTGTATATTAAAATTTTCAAACTATAAGTTGGAATATTTGGTGTATGCTCAGATATTTTCCTTTTTAAGCAGTTGTGAAAACTAAGTGGAAACACATTAGTTATTGAATGCAAACTGCAAACAAATACAAAAACCACCTATCATGAGTGGGGTATGCGTTATGTTCTTAAGACATTATCTTTTCAAGCTCTAGACGCACATCTAGTCGTGAATGCATTGTCCACGGTAGTTGTTACTTCTCTGCAATGTGTTACTTACATGCAGTGTTGGGCAGTAACGGAATACATGTATCGCCGTTACGTATTTAAAATACAAAATATGAGTAACTGTATTCTGTTACAGTTACCGTTTAAAAAGGTGGTATTTAGAATACAGTTACTTTGTTGAAATAAATAGATTACACAGCGGTATTTTCCTGTTTCATATTGTGGCGGGTCAGGACTGTTTAGGTTTTGTTTGACAGCTATGTTCTGTTGTTCCAGGCGGCAGCGTTACGGTTGCAATGGTTACACGGTGACGCTCTCTCTCTCTCTGCGTGTTTCCTGGGTGAGAGAGCGCCTTTTTGTTGTTGTGCTAAGCTAATAGGCAGAATGCTACAGGTATAGCTCTAAAGCAGTGGTCCCCAACCTTTTTTGCGCCACGGACCGGTTTATGTCCGACAATATTTTCACGGACCAGCCTTTAAGGTGTCGCGGATAAATACAACAAAATAAAACTAGTACCGGTACTGAAAAAAAGAAGATTTATTCATAACACACGTGAAAAGACCCAGGAAAACCGAGTTAACGATCAAAATGATAACAAAATAACGCTGAAAACCGATAAAAACCCTGAAAACCATACATTTCACACCTGAGCCTCAACTCTCGCGGCCCGGTACCAAACGACTCACGGAGCGGTACCGGTCCGAGGCCCGGGGGTTGGGGACCGCTGCTCTAAAGAATGTAGCCTCATAGGCAGTGTAGTCCATGCTGCAGGGAGAATGGACTGCCATACCCGTTATGTGTCTGTGAGCGAGGGAGGGAGAAAAAGGAAAAGTACAAGTTGTCATCGAGCAAAAACGGGAGCTGGAAGCATGTAAATATGATAATAACCACTGTAGCCAAGAAGAGTGCCTGACGAGCCCAGTTGTAAGTAAGCTATTAAGACTCGACTGTACGCTCTGTTCGTGTTTTCCTCCGAAACAATAAGGTCCGTTGGAACAGTCTTTCAACGCCTCTCTCTGTCTCTGGCAAACAAAGTTGACCCAGACAACAAAGTAAAGCTAGTTTTCGGCTACGAGCCGACACGGAACCCACCGTATTAGCCAGAGGTCCCTTTACTACGGTTCGGAGCCACGGACCGTCAGTAACAGTAATAAATCACAGCAATAGTACATTCAAGGTCAAGGTCAAGGTTCTTTATTTGTCACATGCATAGTTATACAAGTACAACACACAGTGAAATGTAGCCTGACACGCTCCTCGACATGTGCAAAAAAATTGGGGGGTGTAGAGGAAAAACATTATATGTATGTATGTATGTATGTATGTATATATATATATATATATATATATATATATACATATATGTAGTTCACGTAGTTGTAAACAGCATGATAATATATTAAGTAATCCAAGTATTGAGAATATGTTACTCTCATCGAGTAACGTAACGGAATGCGTTACGGAATGCATTTTGGGGCATGTATTCTGCAATCTGTAATGGAATACATTTTAAAAGTAACCTTCCCAACACTGCTTACATGTCTTTAGCACTCACATGATTTGGCAGCAGCAAAATGCCAAGAAAATTGCCAGGACATTTTGACAGAGAAATGTATCAGCTGTTGGATTAGAGCACAAGATAAAGAACTTTAACCCAAAAAACGTGACAACATAACATGAATGGCTTTTATACAGTCTGATTTATTGTGCATATAATATACAAAAGCTTTCTTACTTGATAATTTCATTCAAAGGCTCCTTTCTTTGATTGAGATGTTGCCGCAATTGTTGTTTTTCTCATATTGAGGAATTGAAACATTTGCACGGGTTTTTATATTTCTCAGTCTAGCAGTCAAAATGAAGAGAATTTAGCACCGAATCCTCCTTTAATGCATTTGCAGTAGTGTATTTTTCCTATGTTTGATCATGTGGGCTCTCCATCTTTCTGATGTCAGGGAAAATATCTTCGCAGACAACAGCAGAATCTTTCATAAATGATCCCATAATCTGGGATCGTGCTTGGCTTTAGAAGAAGACTATGACTAACATTATCACCTCTTTCATACATTCAATATTTCATCACACTGTGTAGATAAGGGAATTGTTCTGGCAAATATTGATCCTATCAGAGAAAAATATCACAGGATTAAGGAAATTGTTCAGATTTGTTCTATTAGTAGTTATTAGACTTCTTTTTTTATACTTGCAAAGCAGTCACATAACTTCAAAGGGCCTTCTGTGCTGTGAATCTCTTGCTGCCAGTTTCAAGTCACAGCCAAGGATTTGTGCTGTGTTTACACAGTACGTGTATTTTTAAATATTTAGTTAACCCTCTATGGCATGAATTTTAGTTTTTCAGAGAAAGAAATGTTTCACCCTACTTCATGGGGGGTGGGGGCTTCTTCTTAATATATGAATCAATAAATTAGTGCCCCTCCTTACCTCAATGGAGCAATATACAATAAGGGTACTACAATGTCACAGTTTTTTGTATATACTCATTTTGTAAATTTATGAGAAAAACAACAAATTCATTCAAAATTTTCATTTTTATTTTAACAAACATCAAAGTGATTTTCATGTACGTGTTTCATGCTGCTACATAACTGGTAAATGCACTGCCTTTTCTATAGCGCTTTTCTACTTGAGCACTCAAAGTTTTTCCACAACATGTCTCATCCATGCCTCACCCCCACACACACACATTCATACAAGCACCTTTTCTATATGTAAGTGCTTCCTTTCTGACATTCACACAGGCATTCACACTCTGATGAATGCATTGGGAGCAACTAGGGTTCAGTATCTTGCCCAAGGGTACTTTGGGATACAGCCTGGAGCAGCTAGGGATCGAACCACCAACCTTTCAATCAGTAGATGATTTATATGAAATGTATTAATTACCTGCTTTGTGACAAATAACTAAGTGCTTTTTGTGTGTCTGTGTCTGTGCTGATGCACGGGTTATGTTTGTATGTGTCTGAATGTGTCTAACTACTCTGTGTGGAACTTTATGACTTTTTGAATACAATTATATCCTGGTACCTTACATCTCTCCTCATAAAGTCTTCTCTCCATAAAGCTCCCTGCCCCCAACCCCCCATACACGCACACACACACGCACACACATCATCATCATCATCATCATCATTATCATTTGAATGCGCACACTATTGCTTATCCACACACATCACATATCTACAGCCCTTAACTGAGCCCTGATCTTCTAACTGTTCCTCAGAGCAGATTCTGGGATCCTCTCTTACTTCCTGTCACTCTCATCCAGTTCACTGCCTTTACTACCTTATGACTCTAACTGGCCAATCAAATCCTTTCCTCCCATAAAATGCTAATTTTAGTGAATGATTTGATTGCTTACAATTCCATCACTCAGTGCTCTCAAAAAGTGATCCCAATCCCTGCTCCAGCACACCTGACTCAAATGACCAACTCAGTATTGTGTGCGGCAACTGGCTGATAACAGATCGATCATTTGAATCAGGTGTTTTGGAGTGGGAAAGCATCTAAAATCTTAAAACATGCAGTCCCAAGGACCAGAATTTAGAACCACTGCTTAACACGTAGCACCACGATCTAACTGCACAATGTTGCGCTGAGGCAACAAACCAAGAAGGGCTGTTTTAGTAAACAAATTCAATCTGAATTTTTCTTTAAACAAACAAATTAAATAAATAATTCTTCAGATTTTCTTGAACATGCACATATTTTTTTAAATATTCTTTTTTCAATTTAAATGGGCACAAATATAATATTAGTATTAGCTGTAGCTAGCACTGCGTCTTATGCAGATTTGGCACCAGATAGGATTGCACCACCCCCAGGTCAAAGGTCAAACCCTCTGCTGCTCATTATTTAACTGAACACTGAGGTGTTTTGGGTTACAAAATAAGTAAATAAATGAAAAAATCTAATTAAGGTACAGTGTAATCACCAAAATATGGTTTGTCGTAGAGGGTTACATTTCTCAGGCTTATTAGTCTGGTCTTCTGTATGTTTCTTTTGCAGGTGAAAGGCTGACTCCACACCAACAGTGACCACTCATTTGGAAGCAAACCAAGCGCCCGTGGCAGTAAAGACCTGCCCAGGGTTCAGCTTCTTAAAGCGGAAATAATTGCAGAGGTGCACGCTCCATTAAAAGCAACTATTTAATACAATAATCATTCAATTAAAAATCCCTTGTAGCAGCTGCCATAGTTGATTTGGATCAAAAGAACATGTTATTTGTGTTATGAGGCAAACTGGTAGAACAAGGGCCACAAAACAGTTTTTCTTCACCGAGATTTATAAATGTAACCGCACGCCAGCTGAATGACTGTTTGCATTAATCCTTAGGTACAGCTATTTATTATTTTTTTCCTACGTGAACTATGATAACTGATCGTCTTATATCTGACGCAAGTAAATGACAGTTTCTGAAATAAAATATCTTGGTGGAGGAGAAGAAGAGTGGGTCTGGAGGCAGAAGATCTTTCAATTATAGAAAACTTTTTTTTGGATTTTGTGTTTTTATTACCACACCGTTCATCTGAATGTATTAGCTTTTTGACGGGAGTCAACACACACACTTTTCTCCCATAGTGTGTGTTCTGTCCTCTATCCTTATCCTTGCCTTTTTCTTTTTTCCCCTTCCATAGTTGCTTGTAGCAAATGACCTGACTGTGGCTCTGGAGGTAGAGCTGGTTGGTTTTCCAAGGCTGGGAGAAGGATGCTTCTTCAGTGATTTGGCCCCTGATGCAGCCGTTGGTGACGTGTGAGTGTGTACATGTTCAACAAAGGGCTTGTGTGAATGTGTTTGGGGTGGATGAAGCCTTTTGAGTGCTCAGTTAGAGTAGTTTGTTTTATAACATGGCCACCCTTCTATGAGCCTTTTTCTTCCAGAGGTTTTTTTTTTTCCTTTTAAAAGGGAGTTTTCCCTTCCCACTCTTGCCCAGTACTTCCTCATATAGGATCGTCTGATTGTTGGGACTTCCTCCAAATATTGTAGGGGCTTTGCCTTATATATTTGCCTATTCCAACCTGACTCTTAGCTTCCTAGAACAACAATAAAAGTTGTGTCTACCAGCATGTAACATTTTCACTTGTACCTTCATGGAAATAATTTATTTTCTATTCATTCATAAGGTAAAACGTTGTATCCAGGGGAACTCTGCCTTCGGTAAATGTTTGGTTAAACACAGTTATCTCTTCAACTCTCCAGGAACATGTCAGCAAATAATTAGCAATGCATGTTACTGTACATTTGCAAGAGCCGGTATTTGTTTTCAGATTTCTGCTCCAGTGTTATCTGCGAATAATACAGTGTTTTATTTTGGGGTTACAATTTAAATCGTGACATGGCTATAAATTATTTTGAATGGTTAAACGCGCACACACCAAAAAAAGTTTGAGAAACAAAAGGTCCTATTTTGTGGTTACTAGCCAAATGGCCTTCTAAATTGGAAACATAAGACATTACCCTGCTGGTTTGCATGCAAGCCCATTCTTCATTATGGAGAGATGGCTTTGTGTTTTTATCTTGTTGGGTGCCTTTCGAGCAAAGGAGCACATTACGTTGAGCCTTTGTTTTATTGTGTTCAGCAAATTAATAAATGGGAAGCACAGTGGGAAAAATAGATATGAAAATGTGTACTTTGCATTATTGAAAAGCCCATCCACTAAAGGTTACCAGCAGCTATTGTTGTACAATCTGTGAAATGTAATTAGAGTGTGTGTGTGTGAGAGAGAGCAGCACAGATAAAGCTGCCTCTGCCATTATGGACTCCCTCATAACATTTTGCTTCCCTCTGAAACTTATTCTCTCTGAACTAATTTTGCATGACATGTTGCATTTCTGCTTCAGCTATCATGAGGTTACCTGTGAATTAAACCGGGTGTGTAACACAGCGACTTTTCAGATCACGCAAACACCTTACATTTGCTTTGATTTATTCATTCAAACAAGACAAGAGTCGCACCATTACTTAAATGCCTTACCGTTACAGTTGCTGGTGTGTCGTGTGTAATGAAATTAGATGGATAAGCAGTGTTAGAATTGGATTGATTGATTTATTAATAGGATTGATTTTGGAACAATGGATGATTGGAACATATCAATAGCAGAAACAATTTTAACGTAGATTTCACTTCATAATACAAATCCTAAGAGCGAATTCACTGACACTGCATCTTGTTCGAGGAGGCAGCACGATCAGTATGCAATATATTTAGTAAAGCTCACCTGCAGCATCATCATTAATGCCATTTGCATGTTTCTACTTAGTGCTGAACAGCAGCTGTATTACTAGTGGATTTCACTTATTGTAACAGCTTTGCATAAATACATAAATCACTTCTCTCTACACAGTTTTTCAACATCCAGACAACTTCAATATAGGAAGAGAGAAAATACCAATCGACGAAGAAGGGCTGCACACACTAAACGCTGGGTCACATGAGGTCACGTGCCAATTAGCAGAATATCTATAGACTGACTTCCTATGCTTGTTAGTGTTAATTTTAACAACATATAGCCTATTAATTAGTTTTTCTAGCTATGTTTCATCTTTAAAAAATAATCACTGACAGTACATCCATGTATGTATGTATGTATGGACAGGTTTAAGCAACTGTTCCCTGTTTTTGATATTCAAAGTCTTTTTCCCTTTTTATCTACCACTCATCAGTATGTATACAAGACTAGCAGACTAGAAACTGAGTGACATTTTTAGCTCTCATGCGTGATGGAAACACTGATTCCTGGAAAATGTAGTTACTGGCAGTGATAGTTTGAACAAACTTCAGTGATTTTATGGTTAGGTTTTGGCACTCGAGAGTAAGCCAGTATGTAATCAAGCTACACATCATATAGTCACACACGTTAAGTAAGGAGATAGAAAAACAAACACATGCAGTTGTTTTAGGAAATCAGTAATGTACAAACATCATTTCTAATCAGGATTTCCCAATGGCAGCTGGACGTGTTGTTTTCCTTGATAATATTGTTGCTTTCAATAGATCTTTTTTTAAACAGCTAAGTACTGCAAAGGAATATTCAGTAGAAACAAACTGCTCATGATTTTGGTCTAATTTTTTTTTTTTTTTTTTTTTTTGTATTGTGAGAACCATATTTGCAAATCTAAAAACATGTCTTTGGTTTGCTGCTTCTCATTTCAAATAATTATCCCAGTCTCTGTTGCATCTTTTAAAGTTGCACCTTTACTATTTAAATTAGCTTAGCGTCATTACAATAAAAAAAAAAAAAAGAAACCACTGTGCAATCCTACGTGTTGGTTTTGAAAGGTCACGTGAAATGTCTATCACGTAACGACCCGACGAATTTCTTTTCCGTGCTTCTTGTTCTCAGATAAGCCAGCTCTTCTTTTAATGGCGCCTCTCCACGAAAAGAGTGATAATAGAAGCCAACCAGGCCAAAAGTTGAGCAAAAAAGGAGAAATGATTAAGGAACCTTATTAAAAGCAACCTTGTAGATTCAGACGCGTGATGGAGAGCACATTATGAGGCCTGATCCTTTTCAAATGACACCACGGTTTCCCGAACACGCCGAAAAACCTGATTAGGGTGACAAGCACTGAGTGATACTGCAAACCTGTTAATAACATGAAAATTAGAAGGGGCTCATGCAAAGAAAGGAGATTAATTTAGCTGGAGTCCATCTTGTGCAAATTGCGAAGTTGTGAATATGTTTTCAGATAATGAGCCTTCCTACTTGTCAGCTCACTTGTCATTTTCTG
The DNA here is from genome assembly GCF_057382095.1 of Aulonocara sp. 'chitande type north' Nkhata Bay. Classification (NCBI taxonomy): domain Eukaryota; kingdom Metazoa; phylum Chordata; class Actinopteri; order Cichliformes; family Cichlidae; genus Aulonocara; species Aulonocara sp. 'chitande type north' Nkhata Bay. The sequence goes on from NC_141355.1 coordinate 14,443,968, forward strand.
TAATTAATGTTAAGGAAGACTCCTTCCTGATGGTTCATATTACTCATGTACCAGGAAAATTTCTCCCCAGAAATAATTTACATTTATTATCATCAGTCTGTTTGTGTGGTTTATTTCACAGTGGAGTAATTTATTGCAGCACCATTTCGCTTGCCTTGATTAGTCACTCGTCAGACTGAGATGTAATTTTTTTTCTTCATATGTCTGGCTCAGCATGGTACCTTCACAGCTCTACCTTTTACTCCTTAGTCTGTTTTTTTGTCTATGTGTTTATTTCTTCTTTGTAAAGCTTGCTCCTGCTTTCTTTTTTCAATGACATATATGTAAAAAAAAAACACCCACTCTCCATTATACGTAAAATCCCAAATATAAAATGCATAAATAGCTTTCATGTTAAAGTCTATTAAACACCATTGCTGCGATTTGCTGGGTGGAAATTCTTGACAGAGAATCCAGATATGGATCTGAATGCACTGAGAAAACTGACAGAAGTTATATCTGTGTTTACATTTGCAAATATTTAAATTTATCATCCAACATCTGCATACAGTGCTGCGAATAATGAAATTACACATTTGATTTCTTTACACAGTGAAGTTTATTCCCGTGAGTCTCCACAGATACCAGCTGAAGAGATTTACCCCTCTGTGGTGTGACCATAACTCAAAGAAATATTCATTTAAGACAGATATTTAAATCAGCCTTGCTTAGCTGCTAAGCTTTGCTTTTCTTTGTGCTAGTAAATTTATAAGCCCACTTCTTAAATGTATTATTCAACCAAGCATGTAAATAATGCATGCCTGCTTCCACAGTAAATTAACCCTTTACCTTACCGGGGATACAGGAGTCATTGTTTTGAAAGGCAATTATGTCATTTAATTAATGTTGTAATTAATACTGTAATTAGCTTAAACACCCTGCAACTGGGTGCCACTACTAAGCTGTCTTAATTAAATAGATTGAATGGTTTCATATCTTTTTACACTGTCACAGTGCAGGGTGCGGTGAAATATGCCATCGTGTTTGCGCGTTTCAACTATTTAAGACAAACAAGGTTCACGTCACATGAATGTGTCTACTGGAAAAGGGAGGCGAGGTTACGATCTTTTCCCTACTTTTGGACAATCATTTTTTTGTTAAACTACCACTGTAAATCCATATGGTCACAATTTGATATTCTATCACAGTGGGAGTCACTGTCTGCTAAAATTATGAAACAAAATAAATCCAATTCCCATTTCAGCTTTCAAACTAAAGGTAAGGGAGCTGTGCAAGCCTGTGTTTTATTGCTGCGGTACGGCGGCAAGAGCAAGCAGACAGCTAATCCGCTAGTAGAGAGTTTTTATCCTCGCCCAACCTGACAGTGATAGAAAGTGTTTTCCCCAAACTAGAAAAATAGTTTAGAGAGGATGAAATAGCAAAGAGGTCAGTGAATACTGAAGTATTTCCAGTCCACTCGACTCTACTGGCTGCCGGTCCGCCTTTCTATTCCTGGGCTGTGAGCATCCGTACAGCTCATCTATTGTGCATGTGTATGTCAGGATCACTTTTGAAGCCAGACGCCTTAGCGCTAGCAGGAAGCAATAAGGAGGAACTCCCTGCTTGTAAAATTAATTCCCCTTAGTATGTCAGAGTGTGGCTCAGGACCCTGGGAGTTAGTGGGGAAATATAAGCTGCTTTAATGCGCAAGATTTCTACTTCTGTGGGGGTTGTTTGCAATATAATCTCTCCACATGTAAATAATGCATTAAAAAAACTCAAAAAGCATAAACAACTGCAAACGTCTTAGTGAATTTGTTTGCGGCGTCATATGTGCATTAGATGAACGCTCTGGCTTTCTTTTTGTTTGCAAGTGATTTTATCAATGTCATTAGACCACTCATTGAACTAAGTGAGGAATCCATCAAAAGCTGACAGGAAGCTGTAGACTAATGGCTGTTAGGCTGTAATATTCTTTAATATGATTTTTATTTGCCTTAATTTCATCTTCTTTTACACAGGTCCCAAACTGGTAGAGAGCTGCTGAACACCTGAGCACAGAGCTTATTCCTACAGAGCTCTGCTCGCTATACGGACTAGAATGAACAGAAGAAGAAAAAAAAAACACTCTTGGTAAACTGGAGTAAGAGGCACACTGTGTCACTATTGCATTTCACTGCAGGGACACGTGAAACAAATTAGGACGGGTATATATTATGTCTGTGGTGACATGCGGGACGGCAATTTGCGCACACGCACCCCGGTTTTGTCTGTTCATACTCCCCTGCGTTTGTGGCCACCTTCATCATACACTCCAACACTCCAAATTAAAAATAGCTCAGCGGGTTTCAATTTTGTGCTGACACAAACCTCATTTTACACCTCCTTTCAGTAGTTTCCCCTGTTCTTACACTTCATATCCTCCGAAACAATCAACCGCTGCCCTGAAATTGCCTGAAACATAACAAAACAAATGAAATGGAAATTAATTTTTTGCAACAGGATTATCTACCCGTGTGACTATTATCTTTTTCCCTGCTGTTTATCTGGAGCAAAAGGAGGGAATAATTTTACAATTAATGGCAGACAATTCAAAACCCTACTGTAATCATTGTGTGACACATCTCCAAGAAATAGCCCTTCATATTGCCTTAACCTGGGCTTCAATAATCTTGACCCCGGGTATTAATGGATGAGTTAATGGCCTGCAGAAATCCTTTAATTTATGCCAGGGTGAATTAAGAACAAGTAATGGATTCTGCTTTTCAAAATGTCCAGACACGGCATTTCCGTTCAGCCTATCTGAGAAATCAAATTATCATATTATCTCTTTGAATGGCTCTTCTGAACCCATATTTCACAATATCTGATGGAAATAGCTTTGACATTCATTACACGACTCTTCCTTTATCGTAGCTGGCTAGTACATGCTATGACAAAAGCGGATAATGATTTTCCAGCTTTCTATGAAGACAACGGACAGTGAGGAAAATAGATCTGAAACGACAAATCAAACTTTCACTGTCTTAGTGTAAATACAAATGTAATTATAGAAGTGTAAATTGGTTTGACTCTCTGGAGAGAGGCCACCACCCTTTACCCCTTTCTTCACAATCAATTCGACGAATGTGTCACACTTCTTAGAAAGAATATCTTAATAACTTGGAGTCTTCAGATCTCTTGCTTCATGTTTGTTTCAAAAAACTGCAAGTAAGTCAGGTAAAGATAAAAAAATAAACTCACTCTTCTATGTTTTAGCTTTGATAACAGATGATTACAGACAGCTGCATTCACGCTTTTCTATATGTAAAGAAGAATTAATAAACAGCGTTACAGTCATTTCCAATAATGCCTTACATGTAAATACTACTGTGAATTATCCTGCTACTCTTTTTATGCGCCGTGAGTTTGTTCAGTTTCAGCTGCCTTTAGTTTGCCTTTTAGTCCCAAACCAACTACAGAAAAACACAAAACTGCGACGTGGCAACACTTGAGTTTATCAGAAGTTAGATTTACAGTACGACAAAGTGTCATAAACTCAACAACTGTATACAACACTGAGAGTTCAATAGTTTTAGATGTTAAAAACACATAAATTGCAATGTTAAATAAAGAATTGCATTCTTGGAGGAAAAAGAGCTAATGTAGCCAACTTTTATCTATTTGAGTGTTTGCAATGCCTGTCAGTCTTTCTGCATATATAGAATTTACACCTTGTTCATATCCAGTGTTTTTAAAGCCATCCATCCATCCATTCTCTCCCTCTCATTTTTCAGGGTCACGCAGCCGATCCCAGCTGTCTTAGGGCAAGAGGCCAGGTACACCCTGGACAGGTCTCCAGTCTGTCGCAGGGCTAACACACAGCCTGTTGTGCCCTGTGTTTTAACGAAAATAAAAAAAAATCTGTCCTGAATACTGCAAATCTGCAACATTTCAGTTTTACATGTAGACACTCAATGACAATAGAACTCCGTAATCTAATGTGATCATTGCAGCAGCTGGGTTTTTTAAATGCTTTGTTCTCGGTGTAAACAGAGATGGACAAAGTTGTGACCTTTCAATGCCGTCTAAAACTACAGAAAAAACACCCAACTAATGCCAAAAGCAAAACATGTCTTTATGCTGCGTCAACCAAAATTAAGCATGGCTATTACCTTTACCTTTGTCGCTTTGGAGCGGTGCAGTAGGATTTATTACAGCATTGCTATAATGGATCGCATTAATGAAGTGATAGCTCAGTGTACATTTATATGCTTTAACTTTTACAGGCAGAGAAGTACATCCTCTCACATCTCCTCCATTACAGCCCAGCCTGTTGTTCCCTGTGGATTGAGGATACTCTTGGGGACCGGGACTGCATTTTTATTGGATGATGTCATGCATGTGTCAAAAATTTGACGTGAGGCGAAACACTGTCGCTGGGAGTCGTCCTGCAGTGATGAAGTCATCCATACACCGGGGTGAGACACGTATCGCTTGACTCTTCAGGTCGTACGGCAATCCTGCAGGTGAACCCGAGCCTCCTCGACCCCCCAGACCCGCCGCACGTACACACACGTACCAAAATCACACATACTCTCCTGTCAAACGGCAACAAAACACTGGCAGTTATTTGGGGTTTGTTTGTAATCTTTTCGGGCGCTTTGTCAGGCAGGCGCGGTGATATTAGTGTGAGTGCACAAAAGCCCCCAAGTGGTGTCACGCACAATTAATGTCCCCAGGTAGCAACTCCATTAGTCTTATGAACTCAAGTCGCAGAGGGGAATGCTAATGGTGGAGGTGCCGTAGGGCATTAGGGAAGGAGTGCAGCCAAAGCTACCACTTTACCTTCATTTTGACCAGTGTGCACCTCCGTCTCACTTTAGAGCCCTGCAAACAGCACCCCCACCCTCAACAGTTTAGTGAGACACACTGTCAAGTAGCAAGCAGCCTCTGTAGAGTCCACAGGCATGTATGCCACTCACTCACCCAGCTGCTCTTTTTCTGACGATCATTTATATGTCCCAGGCATCTTATCCGAACGCCTCCAATTACATAACAGCGCCCTGCGTTGTGTCACTCCCGTGGACCCTTTGAAAGTCCATATTTTCAGTTTTATGTGAAAACATCCCTACGTGGTTAATCATTGTCAGCTTTCATAAATGTTGACTTCCATCTCAGCAGCCTCAAATCCCACACGGTCACATGACCTCATCCACTACAGATCCCCAGCCTGACCTTGCTGGTGTAGAAGCATGGAGCGGTTCATTTGATCTAACAGGCCTACAGCTGAGCTAAACCCAGCGGTGAGGCCTGCCTGCCTGCTCCCCCTGCTCCATGCCCACTCTAGCATGGATGTATTTAGGAAGCCTGGTAGCTACCTTTACATCACAGCTCAATAGCATCATGTTGCCTGCGAACCTACATGTCAATTCCATGTCACACAGTCCGCGGAGCGAAAAAAGAGGTAGACGTGGTCTGTGATAAAGAGCGAACTGACAGAAAGCAGTGAAATAGAGAGAGAAATGCTAGTAATTTTGGCAGAATGAACCCATGTTGCCAGTCGCTGCAAACGGCGAAACTACACTCTGAGCCTATTTGCAGCCTTTATTACATTATCAATTACAAATTATAAATGTACTCCACACGGTCTGGTTCTCTATGCCTTACTCTATCATGTTGTGCTATCATCACTCAATCTGAGGCCCACACGGGAAGGCTGGGGGGAGCTCTCAGGATCGTAGGTGCCCTCTCGCTGTGGTTCTGGAATGCAGAGCCTGTTTTATTGCTTCTGGCAGTAATTGCACTTACATTTGACGGTCTTTTGTTGAGATAAACCCCACCGCTGGCTCTCTGTTAGCCCCTGCTCCGAGCCAATAGAGTCACAATGCTTTTAAAAATGTGACAACTTACCGACCTTTTACCTTCTTTGTGTATAGTGTGAGGTTAATGGTTTGCTGAAGTGTTTTTTTTTCTTTAATATATAAGGCAACGGTTAAACGCTTGTATTTTTACTCAATGCAACAGCATCTAACTGTCTGCTGCAGTCGTTTACTGGAAGGATCAGAAAGTGTCCGCAGCTGTTTGAAGTCCGTATCTTTGATTGTATATCCTTCCTAAGAATGAGCGGAGCAAGTGTTCATATTGATTTGCACATTAAATATATTAGTAATAAAACAACATCCTGCTGCAAACCAATTGTAAAATCAATAGTAATTGGAACCAAAATATTATGAGTTCTAGGTCTGCAGTCTTATTGTCTCTGTAACTGACCAGTGAAATCCTGTACGTTTGCACACTAAATGTGATAAATATTGATAACAATGTCAAATGAATGTATGGCTGTAATTCTGAGAACCTAAATATAAATTGAATAAACTCTGGAATGATTGCATATGATGGAAAAACAGGAGGGTTTCAAAGCAAGGCAGAGCTGAAGTTGAACAGAAGCTGCTATTGATCTGCAAAAAATGAGAACGCTCGAAAGGGACACACTGATTGAAAATCCTATGATATCACACTTTATATGAATCTGTGCCAAACAATGTAAACATCAGTGAGCATTATATTGTACATTTTTGTTATTGGGTTCCAAGCCTAGCTCTAATTTGACTTATTTTGTATTGGCGAGTGATGATATCTAAAGATAAGTTTTCCAAATATAATAACTTGCTCACATCCCCCCCAGTGAGCAAACAGTGCTAATAAGCAAGTAATAAGCTTCCCTTTAGACAGGCAAAAACTTTTTGAGTATATGAGGCACAAACCAGAAAAAAGTGTAACACTTAACTGGCGTTTCTTATTTTCAGTTTGTATGCAAAACTAAGATGCTTTATGTCTTCAGCATCTGCTTTCTGTCCAGTGGTCACCTACAATTACAATAATGTAGTTTAATGTATAAACTACAGTTTAATGTAGAGAGGCAAACAGCAGCATAGTGCCCCTTAAACAGATTGTTTTGCCCACTTTTTTGTGTGTAATCGCACAAAATAGAACTTTATTTTCTTTAACTGTGCTGATAGTTGGATTTGGGACAAGCTAACTGTTTCTCGTTTCTGTGCTACGCTAGCATAGATGATTGGTGGTAGTAGCTTCATATTAAGTTTTTACATCATTATTTGATGCAGATATTTCCCAAAGATAAAAATAGAACTTAGCTGCTGATTTAGTGATCGATCTGTCATCCTATGGCCATGAGCCATCAAGTAGCATAAATGTGCTTTCTCCAGAGGCCGTCTGGGTTCTCCCTGAGATATGGGTGGGGAGTTCAATGGTTGAGGTGGCTTGAGCATTTAAGATGCCTCCTCCGCCTCTCCTAAGTACGGATGCCAAGAGTACCCATCTTACCTAGGAGCGGGAATCTCAACATACCAGGAATTTAGTAGTCTGTACCAATAACAGTAGAGTTAAATGATGCTGGATAAGCAACTTGACGCCATTTAGCTAGAAAAAAAAATCTTACCTTGGAGTAGGATGAGGAGTTCCACCAGCTTAAAAATGCCTCCCACTGATTCTACTGTAGGTATGAATTCCAACCAAACCAATACTTACGATGTTTTTTTAAAACCAAAATTCAGAAAACGTATTTATTTTTTAATTTTATTTTTTATTACTTCCAAAAAGGCAGTAAGAGATTACTTTGGATTGCTATCCTGAAACACGTCACGTTAGCTGGCATTGCTGTTGGCATGTTTCATAGGCTAAAATATTTGCAATGGCTAATAATAAATAAATGCTTAAGCTAATGTGCTATAACTAATGTTATACCTCATAGTAAATCTGTAAGATAATCAGCAACCTTCTAACATCCTGTCAACAGAATATAATGCTAATATTTTTAAATAAATGTTCACAAGACAGTAATTTATTTAATAAATAATTTATGTTTAAAGTACATGGGTTCATCTTTTTTTTCTTATCAAGTTGGTATCAAATTGGGTATCCAGAATCATGTAATCCTGTTGGTATTGATACTGACTGTTAACGTGTTGGTATCGTGGCATTTGTAAGTAAGATGTTTTGGGTTACTGCTGCTGGGTGGAGACCCTGGGAGAGACCCAGAATACGCTGGAGAGATTATAATTTTTGGCTGGTTGGGACTGCCTGTCGCACCAGAATAGCTAGGAGGTTGCTGGGAGAGGGAGGTCTGGTATGCATAGCCTGTGACCTGGACCTGGATAAGCAGCACAAACAGATATACAGATTGATGGACAGATCTTAAAATAAATGTATATTGTGTGCATGATGAGACTGCAGTCCATAGCCCCTGCCTTTCTTGGATTTCTGTGAAAAACCTTAACACCTGCAGATCTATTGTAATATTGTTTCTTGTTAGGACCATTCTAAAGATACAGAAAGAAGGAAGAAAGAATTAATTTTAAAGTTTTAAGTAACTTTTTTGTCCTATATTTATTTCATGTGAGTGCATAGAGAAATAAGTTTCTTTACCTTTAAGATGTAAACAGAGGTACACATTTGTGGAAAGGAACTGAGACACTGCTCCTTTTATAGTCTGGCTTTCCTCTGGTGTGGGATCCCATTGAGCAGGAAAACAAAGCATGAGGTGTGTCTTATTCTCCACAGAGTGCCTCGGGGCCAAGGAGTGAGCTTGCTGCCATCCTGGAGGCTTTGAGTGCTTTATAACAGCATACACAAAGGACTAGCTTCCCACAGCCCAGTCATTAACAAGTGGGCAACGGTGAAGGCAAAGCCAGAGAGGGGATTTCCACTGTCCTGCCACCACACCTGCTTCCACATTCACAGAGTCAGGCTGGTCCAGCATGAAGGATGACTTGTAGTCCGGTGAACTCCAGGGAAAGCAAGCCAGCCCTCTTGTCTTGTTTGTTTGATAATTCGAGAGTTTCTGACAACAGTCCATAGCTTAGAACAGCAAAAACGGCTTAATTCTGCAGCTTTGTCGTTATGACTCCCATCAGAAAACTTAAACAAGAAATATTGATGCCTACAAAATAATTAATATGTAGTTTAAATTTAGTGCCATTGCTCATGTTAGTTTTGTCTAAATATCCGATTTTTTTACCTCAGGATTCAGTACAAATATTTCAAAGGGGAGTAATCCTCCATCCATTAACAATATTATACTATAAAAATATCTAAAAATAATAATAACAATAACAAAACATTAATTTTAAAGTGATCTCTGTTATGTGTATTTATTAAAAGATTTAAACCCACATGCTGGTAAGAAGTAAAAGTGAGTTTCAATGAAACCCACCAGTAAATAATCCCATTAAGGAAAATACAATAAGTGAATTTAAAAAAAAAGAGCATAACCAAAAGTTAGAGAACTGCATAGAAATGAAAAGAGATAAGCAGGGTAAGAGGAAAAACTACAGTCGGGTGAATAGAGGCTGGGAACAAAGATAAACTAATAACTAAAGCAGGAGAGACAAAACTATAAATACACAGAAAACTAGCTGGAAAACAGGACATTGGTGGGAAACCAGCGAGGGACAAGCAAAAAGGGAGGACACAAAGACACACAAGATTAGTAAGTTTAGAATAAAACAGCAAGTAACCCAAAAGAGGAATCGCAGATATAAAACGCAAAACAATCGAGAAACAGTGAAGAAGCAAAGTGGACACTGGCAAAAACCTAACACTAAAGAACACAAAGGAGGAAATACACAGGAACTGCAAATACAACCCAGAAAATCAAATATCTGTTACAGAAAACAATGCATTACCTTTAATAGACATCCTACTGTAACTAGGATTTCTATGCTTTGCAACAAAGAAATGATGTTGATGAAACTCACACATCCCCAGTTAGTATTCACCTACCAGTAAGTTAAGTCCCAAAACAAAGCAGGTAATATTTACATGCTGTCACTGACATAACATATCTATTTCTTATTTTATATAAGCCTCACCATATGTCTTTGTTTGCTAGGAAGAACAATTATGTATTGTCTTATCTGGATGTTACCAGGGAAGGGTTACCAGTTCTGTATTTTTACAACACACTGGTTCAGACGAATGGCCTGATTTTCCAACTGTTATTGTTAATTTCACACATTCAGCAGGGCTTTGGCTCTGCACTGTATTCTGTCTCCCTCTCTCGCTGCATAGCTAAAATGGATTCAAGAGATCCAGGCGATGACAGATGAGAGAAAACATTTAATTTCGACCACCCTGGATCAAAGACTGAACCTGCTAATTACTAAGCATGAAGTGTCAGTGGTAGCAGGCACACCCTGGACCAAACTAAATTTTGATGGATGTCAGTTGGGACTCGACTTCAAGTGAAAGTGGATATGTGACATTTACTTACAGAGGCTGCTTGGTGACAAGTCACAGTGTTATGTAAATAGCACACCTGTCCTGTCGTTGATGTGCCCAGCTTATGGAAAAATCTGTCCTTTAGGATAGAAATATTGTATAAGCATAGCATTTTGTACCATCTGTGAGAATATTTCACAAGGGGCTGTGTGAAGATGACAGATTGGGAAATGGGCTAAAGCCGATATTTCATTTGAAAAACAAAAATACAAAGACACAGCACTGTAGATAGCATCAGTGTGGTCCTTTAAACCTTATCAATGAGCAGAATTAAAAATTTCTATTAAGTGTTACCATTTAATTTTTGAATAAAAGTGCTTTAATTTCACCGAAATGGGAGGCATGAGTCTTAAAACGCTGTGGCGATAATTAATCTAAGCACTAAATACTTACAACTAATCAAAAAGACACAGCTACACTGGGAAAAGGATAATAAACAACCATCCAAACACAAAAAAATACATTCTGATCCTCAATCCGCTTCTCATCATTTTTCATCTCTTGGTAAGTCAAGTGAATATAAAGGAGTATGCTTTTCTTTTTTCCTTTTTTTAACTGTTGTCAAGAAACATATTGCCAGCACTACTCAATCTTCAGCATTCTCTCACTTAGTCAGCCACCACAGTACTTGTGATTAACGCATAATGACCTGCGACCTCTGCGGCGCCGCTCAATTTTACCCATGCTCCGTATAGCTGTAATAACATCTACTAGCGATCTGCTAAGGTATTAAAAAAGACAAATGCTGTCATTGTCCATCATTGTCGCCCTTTGAAACTCAAGCACAATGGTTAACTTTTACAGGTTCATCCCGTCTTTGAGGAATATTGAAATAGGAAACAAAAAAAAAAAAGTGGCACGACAAGATAAATCACAAGACCATCAATTTCATCACAGGTCCCTTCACAGGAAGGCCAGTCAGAGACATTTCACTTGGTAATATTGTGCAATACTCTACAGCACTGACACAGGAGATCAGGAAAAACAAGAATGGGCTTTTTTTTCCACTTTTCTAACCAGTGAAGCTGTATTGGCTTTACTCCATAAACAATGAGGTCTCGTTCCTGTAATGGCTGTTAGGTGCCCTGCTTGTGTCTCTCTAATTACTTTGGTTTCATCAGGTCCTACAGAAATCTGGTGCGGAGGAAAATCCATACTCGATAACAATGAAAAATTCATATTGTTGTTTTTATCCCCCCCACATCCCTCTCTGTCTCTCTTTCTCTCCCTCCACCCTCCTCTCACTCACTCCTATCCTGCTCTCTCTTATTCTGTGATATATTTAAATGTTAATAACCATTCATTCCTGACACCCTATCTACCAAGCCCCAAGTTTAACAGGAAATCTATTTAATCTGAAGAATCTCATTACATGATCATGGCAGCAGCTAAAGCCCTGACTATTGTCGATAGATGGGAGGTAGGAGGGGGAGTGAGAGAGAGAGAAAAGAAGGGCTCGCAGCGAAAGAAGATGGTGCAAAGAGAGAGAAAAAATGAATTCAGGAGTGGATATTTAATTTAATCATTGTGCATGAAGCAACATAAAGGAGCCATAAAGGGTCTTGCTTCTTCCTTCATTTGAGAAGATCATGATTAAATGTTTTCTATTGTGCTGTACATCTGAAAGGTTTAATCATTCCCAGAGCCAAAGAGAAAGAGGGGAGAGAAAAAAGTAAAGAAGTAAAAACATCACATCCCTCGGTGCGTTTGACAGTACTCTAAATATGAACTTCTTTTAAGGCCATTAAAAGATTATCACTGATTTAAACTGCCTGTTCAGAGCATTAGGCACAGAGAGTTCTCCAAAGCCCTTAGAAAACCATTCTCCGGGCTTCTATTATCTCATCCACCCAACACTATTTAATTTCATTTCCATGAATATGCAATGAATTTAATTTTGAACACTATTTTCATCTGCTCCTGTAATCACAAAAAATGCCAGTGTAATTAGTTTCTAATTACTTGGTGTAATTGTTGTAGTAATCATTTTAATTACCCAAATGCACAGACATTAGATGCTAAAAGGAAAATAATCTGCTTGTACCTCCTACTGTGTCTCTCATTCTCCCGAGTTTGATATCTAGATTTTGACATGGGCTGCTTCACAGTCAAAGGCAGAGGCAATAGAGGGTTGCTGCGTGTGGATGTTTTATAGCACTTGATAGGGGGATCGTGTAGCCTACTGTATAGGAGGGATTGTGGAAGAGAGCGGGAGGGAGAGACAGAAGCAGACAGACGGGACCAGACTTACATTGTAGCATCTCTGCAATCTGCTCCGTGGAAATTTGCATGCCCCGAAAAGCCATTAAGTTAAAATATACAGTTATTGTACCTTTCTGGGACTGGCGCCATACAAATGCTTATTGCATGTGCTTATAGCTCAGTCTACCAGATGGTAAATCATGAAATTTTATGAAATTATTGCACCAGTGAGGTGTTTTGAAAAGGAGCAGCTGTGAGGGAGATGGGACATTATAAACACTCACAGGTGTTCTGTCTTTCCCCACCGCCAGCCACAACATAAAAAATTAAATTATAAACAAACCAGCAAATGTTGTAATCTCCTTCACAGATACACTACTTACAAGAGAAATTGCCTAAACTAAGCAAAGAATTTAATTTTAATTTGCATAAAATATTTATTGTGGCTAAGAAATTTCATAACGAGACCTGCTCGTATGCCAAGTTTGGAAATTGCCGAAATGTACATTCCACTAGCATCTCAGTGCCACGGATGAAGATCCATTAGGGAAGGCTCTAATGGGCACTTCACCCAAGCACATATGGGCAAGTACACCTAATAAGAGGGAGCTGGTCAGTGCCAAACACCACAGCAAGCTTGTGTTTCTCATTAAGATTTTATTCCTTCCTTAGTATTTAATTAGCCAGTCTAGCACAGGGAGCAAGCGAGATAGCTTCACATCCACTATGGTGGCACCAAGTCTCCAAGATGTAAACTGGAGGTCTCCTGCTCCCCAGCTTACAAGAAGTATATTACACGAGTACTTGTTGCTTGGAATGGAGTCAGACTCTCTGCAGAAGCACTGCAGCTCCGAGGTGCAGGCTTGGCTTCGTTCAAATCAGCTCATCGCTTGCATGCAGAGGCATCATCGCTTAGCGCTCAAGTGGGAGTTGGGTCAATTGCTATGCTGACATACTCATCAAGGCATGACCTTAATAAACCAGAAATGATCGCAGCACAAAACTGGCACGGCTGGCAAAACCTTTATTGGTATGACACATTTGAGCAAAGTCATTTTATATTAAAGTTATTGTGATGTTTTTTATTGTATGTTGAAAGAATGGCAAGCTATAGCTTCACATGAGATAACCTGTTGAGTTTTGTAGCTTCATAAATACTATTGCAACATAAGACCACTATTATTCTTACATATAAACTTTCCACTGAAATGTCAGAGTACTTATTTAATCGTTATTTAGCTAATTATTATTAATGGCAGTCATCCTCAACTGTGCTTAGAGTAGCATCTTGTCATGTGTTGTACTTTTGGGTTATTTCTCCATTGTTTACCCAATAAATATTGTATTTATTGTGTATGACAGGGCCTGTAACATATTTAAATGAGATGCATGCGTATTCTGTCTCTGAAAAGAGGCTGGTGCCTAGACACGGACTTGTGCTGCAAGGGTAGCTGGGATAGTCATGCATATTCAAATCTACTGCTGGACATGGCTGCCCTAAATAGGCGAAGAGCGTGCAACACTCAAGGGTGGTTTGTTTTCCATGTGTTCTTTTTTCCCCCCCTTCTTCTTTCAAGCACCTCCAGCACATACTGATCAAGGCCCTTCTAGGCATTTATCTCACATTAGCTGTAGGCACTTCATGTCCCTGGTACCCATCAACATCACAGCTGAATGGAGCAGTGCATGAAAATCAAAGTCATCTATCTTTTATAAACAAATATTAATACATTATTCTTATATGAACTGATACACCCTGAATTGATGGGAACATCACCCAAATATTCAATGTCCTCCTCCCCTCACTGTCACCCACGGAGAATTTATCACAGACATCACACTACTTGTGCCAAGAGTCATCTCTCAGTTATTCTCAGTCGTATTGAAACCGATATCTATCTATCTATCTATCTATCTATCTATCTATCTATCTATCTATCTATCTATCTATCTATCTATCTATCTATCTATCTATCTTAAATCAAGGGACAACAAAACAAAGCAGAGATTAAGGTTTAACTGAGTCTAGCATCAAATTATTACTTCAGACAAATCCAAACCAACCAAACCGGAATGACTGCTAATTTAATTGCAGTCACATAATTTTAGACACTAAACAAGGACACAATTATTTTTCTAAATAAACAACTGGGAATGATGTATAGAATAAAAGAGTGTGCAGCTGATCCTTTAGGAGGAGAAAAGCACAATGTGGCATTTTGTTTATGAGGCTTTAAAACAGAGCGGCTTTTCAGCCGACCAAACAAAGCCTCTCACCAGGAGAATCTCATTATGATTCGTAATGACAAATTCACCCTTTGCAATTATTTGCTGCCATTTCAAAGCTCTATCTTGTGGGAAGAGGATTCGGTTTTTGCATGGTTGGCCATAAACCTAGTCAGGTAGTGCACAAGGCAGGGTAGTGATACCTTCTCAGAGCAATACTGCTGACAAATAAAAGGTCTTATGTAGGAAGTCTTTAATGTTTTCACACTGTACATATTTCGAAGTGCTGCACAGATTATTTAAGCTCCTATGTGCTGCAAGTGTTTAGTAAGATGATACAAAACATTTTCTTACATCCATGCACGTCCAGACATACACAAAAATCACCATTACATATAGAACAAGGCTATGGCAATGCAGAGCATGGTAATCAAATGTGCTTGCAAATTACCTCAAACTCATCAACAAGAGCTTTTAATGAAATAACATCCTTAAATGAACAGAGGGAGAGAATGAAAAGTGAGCAATGGCTTTTCAGGGTAGTTTGAATTTTTAATTGCCTGTCGGGAGAATATTAGATAAAGCTTGATTAGAAATAAATTGAAAATCTCTGCTGAATGCATCTGCGATAGACACACTGAAGGAGACAGGCAAAGAGGGACAGCCATTAAAAAGCCTTGGAAGACTTTGGAAGTTGATTGATTTACTTAGTATTAGTGCCCCCACCCCGCCCTGCCCCTCCCCACAGAAGATTTTAATAACCAGCATGCAAACACACATGCACACAATTACTGTATATTTGCTTTACATGACATTTTACCATTTTACAGTAACGTAAAAATTCAATTCGGGAAAGACGTCAAGTATCAACAGTACATTTTCCATGCATGTAGTCGTAACCTGATCATTTTGACAGAGATCAGATTTTCCCTTATCCTCTGGGGATTTCAATATGTTTCCTTTATTTCTCATTTTAGGACTGTAGCAGTTTAATTTGTGCCTAATTTTCTAAGTGGAAGAAAATGAATGGACGGATGGTTGGATGGATATATTTTTGATGATGAAAATATTGATTAGTAGTTTCACAGTCAGGCCCACCATACAAAACAAATACAGATATCTACTAATTTGTGGTAAGAAAACGTACTAAAATATTAGTATTTCACTCACCAAAACTTAGTACAAGTACCCGTGCTGTGAGTTATTTTATTACCACATTAAAAATGCTTCAAAAGATGAGTTGGCATTTAGCAGATGTGTTGATTGTTAAAAAGGGGTAAATTAGCTAAAGACCAAACCTTTCATTTAATTTTCATTTAGTTATGTTTGACTTTTGGAACCAGCCTTAGGTGGCCACAGTATCCCACAGCAAAATCTGGATTTCGTTAACAGCTGAGATATCAAAGTGCACTGGCCAATAAATAAAAAACAAGCTTACATTAAAAATACACACTACCATGAAAATGTGTATTATACTGGTGTATTTGTTCTGACATTATTAAAACTGGGGAAAAAATATCACAGCAATTTTTTACTGATAAAAATGGCAATAGCAATATAATATATGAATTGTCTAATTTGACTGACAGCCTTTTGCAACTAAGTAAAAATGAAATATAGCTATACCAGGAGCTCCCTGAAACATTTTGTCTTCTTGTAGCATAGAGAAGATAATAACATGGCAATACCAAGTTATTTTCACTTAATTACCAAAGTTAAATCCAAACAAATATTTTTGCATCACCCATTGTTATAGCTAATATTACACTTGAGTAGGGATGGGTATCGTTTAGGTTTTATCCGATACCGGTGCCAAATCGGTACTTTTGAAACGGTGCCGGTGCTCAAACCGGTGCTTAAAGAATGGAGAACACAAACTTTGTCCAAAAACCTCTCATGTTCAGCTGGTTTTTTGTAAAAAGATAACAATGTTAGCCTTTTCTGCAGCTATGGGGCATATATGGTATCACTCTTGGCTGGAAGCAGTGCTTAAACAATGGAAAAAAACATAAACTTTGTCCAAAAACCTCTCATGTTTAACTGTTTTCCACTTTTTCTTTGGTCATTTTAGCCTTTTTGGCCAGGGTGAAGGGAGTATCTGCCATCAAACAAGAAGACAGCCGCATGTAGCTATGATGATGTTTGCTAGTTCACCTTACATTCACCTATTACACGCATTAATGTAATAACGTGGTTAGCCTACTCAACGTAAATTACACACGAACAACATTAAGCTACTCACGCAGAGAAGAACGGCTGCTGCTGCATCATCATCCGTCATCATTTCTGCTACACTGGCAGGGCTAGGGGCCAGGACTCTCCTCTTCGTGTTTTTGGGGGATGTTGCTAACTCCGGGTCCGATAACAGGCAACCCACCCGCAGTAGATGCGCTCGGTGTGAGGTCTCACAGCAAGCTATCAAATACCGTGCATTTCTCAGCTTTAAAAAAAACAAACGCTATGCGTCGCCAGGTGTTTCATCGGATTTGAGGTGTTACCTCCTTTGACAGTATCACAGTATCAGCTTAAAGCACTTGTTGCAGGCTGCTGAGTTTGCATATTTTGCTGTGAAGTACAGCCAGGCTTTTGACCGCTTTGCCTTGGACATTTTTAATCTGTAGCTCTGCTCTAAAAGAACGTACGTACCTGGCCCCGCCTACTATCCTCGGAAACGTAAAATGATTGGCTAGAAGTGTATCACAGCTCAGGGAAAAAAAGCACCGAAATAAAGCACCGAAATGTGCGCTGCTTTTCGGTCTGGTTACTACCGTTTATGTCAGAACCGGTGCCATCATGGCACCGGACACCGGTACCCATCCCTACACTTGAGTTTATGTAACTGTGTAGTAAAGGGTCAGAAATTGTGAGTAATTGTGAGCCAAAACACATTAGTACCAACAAAGTCATATTTTTGTAAAAATGTGATAACATGCTAGCAATAATAATGGATTGGATTTATATAGCGCTTTTCAAGGCACCCAAAGAGCTTTACAATGCCACTATTCATTCACACACTGGTGGAGGCAAGCTACGGTTGTAGCCAGACAGAAGCGAGGCTTCCATATCGCGCCATCGGCCCCTCTGGCCAACACCAGTAGGCGGTAGGGTAAAGTGTCTTGCCCAAGGACACAACGACCAGGACAGAGAGCCCAGGGATTGAACCGGCGACCTTCCGGTTACAGATACGCTTCCCAACCCCCTGAGCCACGGTCGCCCCAAAATAAAAATGCTAACATCTGGGCATTTGAATTTCTATACGTTGACTTATGGTAGTGACCTCATAATAATAAAGTAATGCTAGTTGATGTTTTAACATATTATAATTAACTTCTGCCTTATTATAATGCTGGACACACCATTGGTCTTTGTTTGAAGGTAACAGTATAAATATTCTGTCGGGTGAGTGTATGGTTACAAAATGCAAAACTACTGTTTGCTATGTACCTTCATATTAATAACCTATTAAATCAAAATCCAAGAAGGGTGACGATTACATGGAGACATGTGCGGTAGTTTATGTGCAATAACCACGATTAAATGTAAACTTACATGTCTGTACTACATTTCACAGTAATATTTGCTACAATTTAAAACCTACGACTAGAAGAAATGTCTGTATTTCCTAAAATGTTGCAAACATGACTACAATACAGGTTTTATGACTATTTTATGTTGCACCACACTGAAGCTATACAGGATAATCAAACTTTAAATCTTAGTTCACAAAAGATTTGATGTGCAATTACAAGATGCTGTGGCTCTGATCATACCATAAGACCTCTGACTAAGACTATGACCGCACCATGCCACAACACACAATGTCACAAACCTGAAGTCATGTCAAACTGGTTTCTAAAACATTTTAGTTTCAAGATGAGTTCGCTGTACTTAAACAGTCACCAGATCTCAGTCCAACAGAGCATCTCAGTCCAATGTGAAACTTGCATTATGGATGTGCAGCCAATAAATCTGCACCAACTGTGCGAGGCTGTCTTGTCAATATGGATCAAAATGTTTCCAACAACTTGTTGAATCCCTGCTGTGAAGGATTAAGTTGGTTCTTAAGGCAAAATGAGCCGCCCCCGCCCCTAGAGACACAAATCCCCTTTGGAGTTGCACCAGGAAGGGCATTCAGTATAAACCTCTGCCATATCAAACCTGTTGGAGCACCTCTTTTGGCAAGGGAGTAGCTGAAAGTAGCTTTGATTAAACAAATGCACTGGCATCCTGATATTGAGGCAGGCAAAAAGCCTGAAATCTAAAATGTTGCACAATCAAATATTTTTAGTTCTTTTTTAATTACTTTGGTAGATGCAAAAATGCATGTCAATAAACAGGGTACATCTCTTAAAGACATAAAGACCTGGATGGCCGCTAACTTTCTGCTTCTTAATTCAGATAAAACTGAGGTTATTGTACTCGGCCCTGAAAATCTTAGAAATATGGTATCTAATCAGATTCTTACTCTGGATGGCATTACCTTGGCCTCCAGTAACGCGGTGAGGAACCCTGGAGTCATTTTTGACCAGGACATGTCCTTCAACGCACATATTAAACAAATATGTAAGACTGCTTTCTTCCATTTGTGCAACATCTCTAAAATTAGAAATATCCTGTCTCAGAGTGACGCTGAAAAACTAGTTCATGCATTTATTACTTCCAGGCTGGATTACTGTAATTCATTATTATCAGGATGTCCAAAAAACTCACTGAAAAGCCTTCAGCTAATCCAAAATGCTGCAGCAAGAGTCCTGACAGGGACTAGAAAGAGAGAGCATATTTCTCCTGTTTTGGCTTCCCTTCATTGGCTTCCTGTTAAATCCAGAATTGAATTCAAAATCCTGCTCCTCACATACAAGGTCTTAAATAATCAGGCCCCATCTTATCTTAATGACCTTGTAGTACCATATCACCCTATTAGAGCGCTCCGCTCTCGCTCTGCAGGCCTACTTGTTGTTCCTAGAGTATTTAAAAGTAGAATGGGAGGGAGAGCCTTCAGTTTTCAGGCCCCTCTTCTGTGGAACCAGCTTCCAGTTTGGATTCGGGAGACAGACACTATCTCTACTTTTAAGATTAGGCTTAAAACTTTCCTTTTTTCTAAAGCATATAGTTAGGGCTGGACCAGGTGACCCTGAATCCTCCCTTTGTTATGCTGCAATAGATGTAGGCTGCCGGGGGATTCCCATGATGCATTGAGTTTTTCCTTTCCAGTCACCTTTCTCACTCACTATGTATTAATAGACCTCTCTGCATTGAATCATATCTGTTATTAACCTCTGTCTCTCTTCCACAGCATGTCTTTATCCTGTCTTCCTTCTCTCACCCCAACCGGTCGCAGCAGATGGCCGCCCCTCCCTGAGCCTGGTTCTGCCGGAGGTTTCTTCCTGTTAAAAGGGAGTTTTTCCTTCCCACTGTCGCCAAAGTGCTTGCTCATAGGGGGTCATATGATTGTTGGGTTTTTCTCTGTATCTATGAAGCGCCTTGAGGCAACTTTTGTTGTGATTTGGCGCTATATAAATAAAATTGAATTGAATTGAATTGAATTGAATCTCAAGTATTAGTATTAGTAATATAAAAACCCTGCACACTAAGTTAGTAAGAACCTTCTATAGCGAATTTGCACATGAGCTCATTACATTAGTTGAATTTGAAATAGCTGGAAAGTGCTCAGTCTGGTATAAATACGCAAATAAAAGCTAATTTTTTAATGAGTCATTGGCAATGGTTAGGGATTTCAATCTGCTTCGTAGACTATAAAATAAGGGTGCATGGTAAATATAAAACACCAGGTCTTGGGTAAAATATTGCTCTGAGGTTTATTGCTCCAACTCCTTCTAAGGTAATTTTTCTAATGATTATTTTCAATAAAAGACCAGCAGTGCAGGAGACCATCTATATGAAATAACTACTTCCAGATAACAGAGGCCATCACAGTGACAGGCGGGTCAAGAGGTCGGCAGACTGCAGAGCATGTGCAGTGGGCTGTGTGAAATAAAGGACACAAGGGACAGTGAGATCGGCTCATCTGAGCAGCTTCAAAATATAGGCTGTTCTTTACTCGCAGCAGAAGGAACAGAATAAACAAACACGAGGGGGAAAAGGTACCTACACACTGACAACACAGCACTGACACTGAAGCATCGAGAAAATACTTATCATTATATTACTGCGGTGTTCATTTTTTCAAACTTAGCTAAGAACGTGCAGGGGAAGGCACTGGTTTCAGAGCCAATAATCCTGAAGGAAGTCCACTGAAAGTAGGGAAAGGTTTCATGTGTTTGGATCACTCCAGGTACACTGTTTATTGCTTGTTTTCCATCTATATTGAATTCTCCCTGCTTCCAGACAGCCGGGGAAAAAATAAAAAAATAAATAATCGCCTACTTATTTAATCCTAAACATCACAGCAGCTGCATGAACAGAGATCATACCAAGCATTGTGGGGTATGTGTGGAGGGGGGTAAAAAAAAAGAGATCTATTGTTGAAATGTGTCTGTGTTGTTTCATATATCATTGATTAGACAAAATAAAAAAGCCATAACATTGGGTCAGGAGAACACAGGGCATGGGTGCTGACTTTCTATCACAGCAGACACATATTGACTGGTGCTCTGAAAGTAGTCACTCACTCATCAGTGTGAGGCAGGCTGATTGAGTTGCCAGCAGCCACTAAATGAGGCCTCCATCCACTGCGGGTCGAAATGAACTGCAATCTTTTCAGACCTTGTTGCAGCCAAGAGACCAAGTGAGTGTGCGAGGAAGAAAGCAAGAAAGAAAGAGAGAGAGAGCTTTAAAACCCAGGAGGATTTCAAATAAGTTTACAGACACAGAAAAACGAGACAGGGGAGAGGAGAACACCGTGAAAACAAACCAAGCAGACTTCCAGATGCTCCGAGTGCATTATTTCAGCCATATTGTGCTCTCTTCGTAATCGGATAAATTACATCATCCTCGCATCAAACCGTACAAAAGCTAAAGGCTTCAATAGGTCAATATAAAAGTAGCTAAGCGCACATATTTACATTTCTTCTCCACATCCTCAGCCACATCTTTAACTTGAACTCTCTTGGCACTGCAAAGACGGAAAGCATGCAGTTAATTATGGCTAATGAAAGCTTGTTTGAGCAGAAGAGGAGGGTGTACATTAGGGGAGAGAGAGTCAAGCGGCTTGAACCAGAGGGTTCCACGCACAATTTGTTTGAACCTGGGTCCTCCTCACTCTCTGCATGCTAATTTACCTTGGGGCTGCACCGCCTGTTTTTAAATATCGTTAATTGACTTAAGAGCTCATCAGCGTGCTTCGTCTTCATTAGGTTAATGAAAAGGCCCAGTGTTTATTTTTCGTAACAGATTGTGGCAATGACATAATCTAATCGGTTACTTCCACTTCCTGAAGGATTGAGTCCTTCTGATGTGAGCTGCTGGAGTCGTTCAGATGTTCTGTGTTTGTGGATGTCTGTCTCTGACAAAGTAGAGAGGGGGGAGGAATTAGTACAAACACATTTAGCCCTTGGCATGAATCTATGTTGCCCTTCTCTAATCGACAGTGTGAACTAACAAGAACGTAATGATAGTTTTGATGTGTGGGTTGTCAGCTGTGGCTGGGTGAAAAAGAGGGGACGGCCTCGGAAAATGGGGACGATTTCAGATTTGTCTCTGTAATCCTAATGGGTTGAAATAAATCAGCCATCCTGGAATGTCCATAACCCATGCCATGAAGCAAAGGGTCCTTGTAAGATTCTGAACAAGAAAAGGGAAATATTTCCTGCACTTGTGGGCTGTGTACTGCATGTATTTTGGGTTTATATCTGTATAGTGTGGTAGAGCTTGGATGATTAGTGAATTAGCTGATCCCTGGAATATTATTTGGCAGTAATTTCCAATAGTTACCCTTGTTTTCAATGGCCAGCACTTCCAGTTGTGTCACTGAAATATACGACAAAGTACTGGGGATTGAGTCTACAGATTTAGCTTATGGTAACAACTACAAAACGTGGTCAGGAAAAGTTAATAGTTACTGCAACCAAAATCATCTCTTGAGAAGAATGGGAGCTTTGGCTTCCACATTGAGATCACTCGTACAGTAAACAAATAAAGCAGCACATAACTGCTTTAGTTCTGGAGATTAGACGACCACTAGAGCTTAGTGACAAGGTAGAAAACACGCAGGTTAAATAAATTTTATCTTGGATAAATATTAGGACAAAAATTAAAGATCTATAGATTTAGATGCACTGTGGCAATGTAACGTTTGACCTTTGACTCTGGCCAATGTAAACATGCAGACAGAAGCCATGAAAGCGCGCAAAAGGCATATAAGTCTCTCTAAGCTGTTGTAACACTTAGGCAAAGTGTGCTGAGCTTCCTCCTGAGGACAGTAACATTTGAGGCCATCTCTCGTAGTGTGGCCAATAAAGACTGACATAGTAGTAAAATAAATCATTCGCCCAGCCCCCCGGACCCTGCTATTCCTTACGCCCCTCCCTTACTGTCTGGGCCATGTGGCCATCAGAGAGCAGCAAAAGCTCATCAGTGAGAACTTGAGAATCCTCCCAGGAGCTGTTCTGGGGTCAGCTCGGCCTCTCCACATCATAAACAGCTCCTGTCGCAGTGAGGTTCATCACTAACTGTTTCCCCCCGACTCTTTTGCTCAAAGTCCATCCTTGTACTCCCTTTCCGTAACACCCGATCACAGACGTTTCCAATAAATCATTGGACCCCTCCTCTCGCCTCTTGTCTAGAAACCCCTGTCTGTCCCCGACTTGGCCCGAGATGATGCGTTCTGCTGAAGTCACTTAAATAAAAAGATCGCAGAGGGAGACATAATGTGTTAAAGTAATAAGATGGTCGTGGGTAGGTCACGGCCCCTTTCCCTGCTCCAGTGCTCCTGTGGAGGCTCTTTGAGTTAATGGGCTGTGGTCAGTGCACTGGTGAGCCATAAAGGCTGCCCTCTGAAGCTACAACCCTATTCAGAACAGGGGTTCCTCCAAAAGCCACTAACTGGCCCATCTAGATAACAGCACACCTAGCACTATTTCCACAGTGCATCTGACACTACCAGGACCTGTAAATCTCTCGTATTTATCGTCTCCTCTTGTACCTCTCATTGCTGACTGCCATACTTACACAACTGTCCTTCAGCGTCTGCTATTAGCTGGATTTCACTGCGTGATGATGAAACACGGCTGTCTTTGGCAGCCTCTTTTAAACGTAAACTTTTTTTTTTTACTGATTGGACTTGAATCTGATCCATGCAACATATCCTTTCCATTTAAATCTTACACGGTGAATAAAATAGCCGTGTTCGATAATTAATAACATTGCAAGTATTAAGACCGGAAAGCTATAACAGATTATCTTATTGCATTTCAGCAGCAGGTTATTTTTGTGATGGCTAGTGTGACTTCACTCGGGTGTGCAGGCTTGCTGAATGGAGGGAGTGACCGTTAATGAATGTAGCTTAGGGGATTAATGAGAAGAAGCAGGGGATGTGTCATGGAGGAGTGTTCTGGCATCGAGGCGACGACACTGCAGCCCCCATCCTCGTCTCTACTTACAGTGATTACATGTGAGCTCCTGTCATGTGGTATAAGTGGTTTTATGAAATTGTATTAAATGCCATTGTTTATGCCTCACTTTTCACTTGCTCATTGGTCTTCCTCTGTTTTCTTGTTGCCTGCCTTTAGCACACTTCATTTGAGTCTCACTTTAGGTTTCATCACTAAAGCGTTGCATGCTAAGTCAAATTACCTTTTTTTGTCAGATATGTGGAACCTCACATTTTGTTAAACCATGGAATCGTTTTCCTTTTGACTTTGGGTAGTTTTCCGTGTGTGTGGTTCTCTATCAGTAACAACAACAGGGAATAACGATCTTCTGTAACTAAGTGTAGTCTACAACAATTCCTTACTGTATTTAAAAAAAAATAACTATGGGATTGTGCAGTTTTATGGTATGTTAGTATCAGGTGTTTGTACTATAGGCAAAATATACTGTACTACAAAGTGAGTGACGATCACAAACATAGAGTGTACTGGCAGCAGAGTGGCCGATTTTTACAAAGCAATGTAAAACTATACTATGAGAAAAATATGAAGAGGTTAAACACAATACAGACTGAAAGCAACCCAGCTGCTGCAGACAAAGCAGTGTGTGTGTGTGTGTGTGTGTGTGAGGAAAGCACTTTAGTGTTAAAAGCCTATATGAATATGTGTGCGTTAAAGTTTTTGGTCAGTAACACCAGAAAATAGCTACTATATTAATAAAGTTAGGCTATTTCAGGGAAGTCGAATAAATTTTCATGGTGGGTTACACACAGCCCACTTTAATCTGAGTGGGTCAAACCTGTGAAACTCACCTTCCCATCAGTGTGAAGAAGTTTGACCGAAAGGTAATAAAATAAGAAAAAGACGTCTTTCCAACAGTATTTCTTATGTCTGTTAATTTACAGTTCTTTTCAATTGTTTTTTACTGTATTGTAACATTGTAACTGAAATTTCAATAGTAATTCCTGCATGTAAAGTAACAAGAATTTTCCTGTTTGTGTAGGGGGGCTCTTTATGACCAGGAGGCGCTGTGAAACTTTTAAAGATTTCTGCCCTCACTGTTTTCCAAAGCTGTCCAAAGGACCGGATTGTATTGTTAGTCAGGCCGATTTTGGCCCCTGGGCCTTATGCTTGTTACCCCTGGCCTATTTGAAGCCAGGAATCAAAGAAAACATGCCAGCTGTGTGAGTTGACAAACAGTTAATGCAAATACATCATTAAGATCAGACGGTTTAAAAAAAAAAAAACTTGCTATCAACACACTAATGTTCACAGGATCTTACAGGAATTGTAATGCTATTTTCAAGAGAACCTCCTCTGCACCAGATTAGCTGCACCATAAATTACGAAGGCAGTCAACTCTGGTAAGACATGAACCAACTTTGCAGTATAGAAAACCCAGGGTTAACCTTGCGGTATGATGAAATCTTGCTTCGTACTACAGGCATGTGGTATCTGTGTTTGTGACTTGCACCTCTACAGTTCAAAGATGTTGCTAACCAAGATTGCTAGCCTTGGCTGATAACATGCTTTTCCACATATGGTCTAACATGGTGTTAAAATGCTAACACTGAGGCCTCAAGAGATCTTAAAACCAGTGGGCAACACCACTGTAGCTAGGTCCATCTTTCATATACAGTCTATGGTCCTCACCACAAACTCTTCATTCAATTTCTTGTCTCTTTTAAACCATGATACAACATTTCTTTCTTTAAATTTCCCGTACTCTATGAACTATAAGCTCTGGGTGATACGCCTGTATTCTGCATTTCAACAGCTAGAAAAAAAAGCTACCCAGGATCATTACAGGACATTGTAGTCATTATAGCCTATTTCTAGATAAGCTTTAACAACTTAAATAAACTAAATAAACATTAACTTAGCTAAATAAAAACTGGAAACCATTCTTGCGAGTCTATATTATATTGTACAAATGTACAGAAGGCTTCTGGCATTTTTTTTTACCCTTAAAGTCATCAGTATTTACAATATTCAGCTGAATTAATAAATAACAGTGCATTAATATGCACTATTCTTTCATAGTCTTTCATAGCATGCTACTTTTCCTATAGCAGCTTCAGCAAAACTATTTTAAAAACCCTCTCCAGCTAAAATGTTGCTTTTGAGTAAGCAGAAGACAAAATCACAGCAAAGACATCATTAACATTCACCTGATTGCCACAGGCACTATTTAATGCTATTGCTGCTGGAGCCAAGGGCTAACCACACCATATTGGAAGTTATGTGATAATATTTTGACCAAATAAAAATGTTAATGCCCGCCTTAAAATTAGTTGTTATGCCTAGTTATAGTGCCAAATCTGATTGTGTGAAACAATTTAATAACTGATATTTATGAAATTTTATCTAACAGAGGGCTAACATAGCAAAGACCCTGCAAACCCTTGAATTTAATCAAAAACGTTCCTTGTCTACTTAACTTGAACATTTTTCTCTCAGTCGCTCCTCCTTGTCTGTGTAACACAGAGACACATACAGAGAGACGGTGAGAGCAGCACACTAGATATACTGACTGCCTCCCCCCAGCATGGCTATAATAACCTCCTGGTGCTGGAGCAGACTCTCTGAGAGATATCCTTGAGCCTCACCTCCATCTCTCTAACAGGTCACGCCGAGATCCAGGAGATAGTGAGCTATAGTTAAGGTCCAGATCTGCTATCTAGACTTGAATGATGGAAGAAACCATGTGGCGACATGTTTATTGTCACCCAGATGGTCCACAATGCAGTGGCTTGGAGAGCCACATCCGTCCCTAATATAATTCATGGGGTGGCACCATTGTGGGGTGACTGATAAGGCCTTCACTTTGCCCTGCACTGGTCACTTGTCTCAAGGAGACTCCAAAGAAACTTCACTCTGTACAAATGGTGGCCAAAATATCTAATCCCACCAAGGGTTGCACTTTAGAGCTAAAACTTGTAGTGAGGTTACAGTGCTGAGAAAGGCCATTTATAATAGGGGAATTCTCTCTTTACCGTTTCACTAGTAGAAAATTCTTATTTAGAGGGTAAAAAAAGAAGAAGCAACTTCTTGTGAGAAAACTGCAGAAGATGTTGGATTTAGTGCAGACTTTACAGCAGTTATGGATGTCTACACAATGATCTACAGGTTTTTTTTTTTTTTTTGCCATAGCATAAAAAAACACCTTCAACTTGTGTAATTTTCCTCCTTGGCAATAAGCTGAGAAAATGTTATTCTTATAAATGAGCACATTGGGGTGAGCTTGGTGACATTTTGATAGCTAAGAACACCATCAGACCTCATTTCGGCAGAGGAGGTTAAATGGAACCAAATGCACAGTTGTCCCAGAAGAGAGCAAACTGGTCACTGATGAGTAAGATCAGAGGAGATCAGTCGGCGCTGTGTTGACTCTCCGAATCTGTTTCCCATCAAACCATTGTGGTTCACATTCTCCAGAGGAATTTTGCCTGACAAGGCAAATTTGTATAACTGCATGAAGATATTTAGAAATCTGTTCACCATTATCATAGCCGGTTATCATCCTCTGACGCTATTCATATGTTATTTCACATTGTTTATCCTCACAGATCTATGTCTCTGCCAAAATGAAAGTCTGCAGTGCTAAATGTTTAGCCCAACTATCAGTGCAATATAGATGTTTGGATTTGGAAAATATAAAACAGGTTTTCCAGCCTTTTACTGGGACAAATATTTGCTGCAGACAGCATAGATAACAATAGTAACAATAATATGTCATATTCACGCTTATCTTTTTTTTAACATATAATCATGACTGGCCATTATATAAATAAGGTGAATGTGAATGTGACAGATTTAATATAGATATCCTCCAGTTTAATAGACCCAAGCAAATTTAGATCAAGTAGAGCCTCAGGAATAGCCTCCTTGAATTTGAACCACCTCATTGTCATCACAAATAATTTATCTAATAAATATTTATATCCTACTTGTCTTTTATACCCCTTTAAGCCTCCTCATATCACCTTTTGATTGTTTTCAAGCTATGGCTGCGTTAACAAAGTGCACCGAGCAGGAAATCAGAAACACCTGTATGATGCAACGCCATGCAATGTACTAGTTCTGCAATGAATTTCTCAATATTTTAATTGCTAGCCACGTCTATTGTGCAGTCTCCGGCTACACTTTACAATGAAGGCTGTTTCTGAGAACATCTCTTCTTCCTTTGAACAGCAGGATGTGGTGCACCTGTGCCTTCTGAGGTCAGCACAGGTCAAGAGTGATCTTAACTCCCTTAACTTTAAAATTTTATTTCATGAAATATATGTGTGTGTGAGTGTGTGCATGCTCTGTTGATTTATACTGTTGTTTTCCATTGGCTGCTATTGAAATTTAACACAGGAAGCTAACAATTTTAATTTTGAGGGTTGTTTGATTTTTAGATATAGCTATAGAATAATCATATGAACAAATAAAATGTTTTATCCAAAACTCACTGTTCGCAAACAAAAGGAAATGCTGCATTCATTTGCTCTGCAGAGAGCAAAAGACAATATAAATGCATCAAAGCCTGTTTGCATGCACTAAAAATTCAAAAGGCATTCATAAGTGGACTTTCAGTCTACACCAGCAGCCAGGGCTTATTTTTCAGCAAGACCAATAGTTGGAGTTCTGCCTATCGAAGCAGCATCTTTATTCGGATGGAAAATGAATCCTCAAGGAACATGGCCAGGCGCTTTATTGTGTATGCAGTGTGTGGCCAGGTTCAAATTGGCAATCAATTATCCAATTAAGACTGACAGAAATGCACATCAGGAATTCCAGCCCATCAGTCCAAGCTTCTGATTGGAACACGATTAGAGGGACTTAATTAAACCCTAGGTGCTGGGTGTTTAAACATCATTTGTGCAGCGTCAGAGGGCTTGGAAAATAAAAATCTGGACTCTGGATTCTCCACGCCTATTCCAGTCGCAGGCCAGGAAAGACATGAACACCTGTAAGGAATGTTCCTTTGGCTCCGTCGTACGTGTGACTACCCTGGTTATTCAAAGAGGTACAAAGACCATGGAATTGTAAAATTAAAATACATGCCCTTGGGAAGATAGGAAGAAAGAGATAAATATTTGTGAAAATTCCACAGTACAATGCAATAACAATAGCGACCATGATATTGTGCCACATTAGTCTTAAAGCCATTCCCACGGTTTAACAGTTTCTGAATAATTCAAGGACATACCATACCATGGAGAGCTGTATAAGTGTGATGTGTAGAATGAAATGCAGCTTGCTTCTGAGATTCTTCGGGGTATTTTCTTACTTGGCCAACCTCTCCTTCTCCTGTGTGGTTGTTTAGTGCCTGTATTGATTTCTGAGCTGTTTCTTCCTCCTATGTCAGACAGTGTGAAATGGAAGGCACTGCATTTTAATATTGGGTTGTGAATTAATCATTTTTCCTGATAGCAAAACTCAGCTCTGTCCCTGTAGGAGAACACCTTATCACAGCAAATAGGATTCAAAGGGAGAGGAGCAGTATAATCCACAGCTAATTGGATGAAATGGCTGGCTCTTTCCCTCCTTCCAGGGGCTAGCGTCCACGCAGCCCCCTCCACAGGGATCTTGGAGCCACCGAAGAGGTTATTACAGTTTGTCCTAAGGGAGCATTAATACCTTAGCCCTTGTTCAGACATGCAAATAATCTAATTCAAGGTCTAGCTAATTAACAACTTAGCTACAGTAAAGATAAAGAGGCTCAATAATAAGCCTGAGCTTTTTGTGGGAGGGCAATGTACCACCTACCTCAGATGCACCAATCTCACAAAAACACGGGGGCTGCACTTAAATATTACCAAACAAGCTTGTATTCGAATGAAAAAGAGGGCTTTAAGCAAAACAGAGAACAATTAATACTAAAGGCCAATGTGAAACTGGCCTCTTTGGGGACTGTATAAAAATTATTAAGGGAAGGTAGGCTACGTTTTGGGGCAGAGGGAGAGGCTCGTTAATGAGTGAATGTTATCCAGAGAAGGCATTATTTGTCACTAACCAGCAGCATCCATCTTCACTTCATCCTACATCTTAACAATTAGCAGTGCCGATGTAAAGTTGCATTTGTCAACAAAGGAAAATATGTCAGTTTGACAAGATGAACTGTTTGAATAGTTTTGTTAGAACATTTCATATCATTAGCATATCATAATTTAAATGTGGGAACTTTTAGTTTACTCCTCGAAGATCCAGCAAACAAGAAGAAATTACAGCTAAATAAAACCATGCGCGGTCCTACAGAACAAAATTTAAAAAAGGGGTAAGGTAAAGTGAAAAGGTCTACAGTACGAGTTTATGAAAGAAAATATTAACTCTATTTATTGAATAATATTACAGCTGAGCATTAACCCTGGTTGTTAACCCTCGGGAACTGACACGCTTCAAATATATATATGTCAAGTTTTTTGGCAAATCGGCTTGTTGGTGCAAAAATATTATTTCATGTCTGTCAAACTCTGTTATCTTTGGCTCTGTTTGTATATTTAACTCGATTAAAGGGAACACATTATTTCAATTTAAAATTAGTTCTTTGCTGAGTTGTCTGCTATGTGCGGACACAACAATGACTCATCCCTTGACTGAGCTACCTTTAAATGCTATGAGTAATGAAAGTTTGATAAGTGCATAACACACAAACAAACTTCCTCTGATGACGGTTGGGTACATTAGTGAAAAAGCAGCCGAGCCGTTTCCTTAAGAATGGCTTTTTGACAGCCACACTTCTAATGAGACCATTTCTGATGAGGCTTTGATGAGCAGTATATGGCTCAGCTGAAAGACCAGGCACAGGACATCTTTTAGGTCCTGTGCCAGGTCTTTGCTAGATTTATTTTCCCATTTCTCAGGGACATGACTTTCAGATACGGTTCACATCCTCTAGATAGTTTTTTTCTTTAGGCTCACCGCTTTTTATTTTGTCCTCTACTTATCCAGTTTCCTAAAATTCCTTAAGAACACACTTTGCAGATTTTGATCAACCTTGCACTACAATAAAAGCAATTAGATTATATTATATTCAGTGTCTGACTGGCAGTGTCTTCATTTTTCAGTATGACAATGACCCCAAACACTCAGTCATGGTCCCCAGAGCCCAGACCTGAACATTATTGAAACAGTGCAGCATCATGTTGACAGAGAATGAAACAAAAGGCAGCCAACATCCAAAGAAGACCCAAAAATGGGTCTTCCCTGAAGACTATTTAAGAAAGTTTGCCTAAGAGAGTTCAGGCTGTGTTGAAGAACAAATGTGGTCATACCAAATATTGACTTTTTCAGTTTTTGCCTTATATGCTGTACATGTTTCAATAAGTCACTGTGACTATCTCCCATTTTCCTAATTAAATACAAAGAAATGAGAGGTGTCTCGATACTTTTGCACAACATGGGATGTTTTCAGGAGCAATCAGATGGATATGTCAACATTTCTTTGACACTTAGCATGCTTAAATCTAATAAGAGTTTCTCCTTGAGTGCTCATGCAGCACACCATGGGCACTTATTTCAATAGCCTCTGCAGGCTGTTGTTTCATAATAAGCAACAGAAAAATGGAACATGTTTTAAGGCATCTCTGGCTTTTCCAGGGTAAAATGTTAATCCAGCTTTAGCAAGGTTACATGGTCAAGGTTGCCAAATTACCGACAAGCACTAATCACCCTGCCTTGGAGCGAGTCTGGCTCAGAAGCAAACACTGTGGAACATTGCTCCCAGCCCCCTGAAATGCCTCACTACACTCACAGCCACACTCCCTGCTTTTCCTATGTATGAAACTGTGATTTACAACATCAATTTACATCTGCCAATACCAAGTAACTTTTACTTAAATACATAAAGTTTGTGCTTCAAAGGGTTTGTGTTCGCCCTCTGAGGTTATTCAGAACACTATAAGCTTATATATCACACTAAAACAAACATGAAGATCACTGACCTTTGGAAATCGCAACGCTGCCATCAAGAGAGAATCAGCACCAATTAACACAGAAACATTTCAGATTGGGATATATGCACACAGCTGTGTCTTTGTTTAGACTCCTCTTAAATTGACCATGAAATCCCTGGAAATGTGCTCATCCAGAGTAGGAGGACTGTCATTTGTGAAGGAAAAAAAACACCTTACCCAGCTTACTGTTTGTTAGAATGGTTTAATAAAAATGTAGCTGATTAGTAAGAAAATTTTACTGAAAAACATACGTTCAAACTTTTGTCATAGGCGTGCACGTGTTTGCACAACTTTAAATATTATCAAAAAGGAGACATTTTCCAACATCCAGAGTAAAAGTAAACATGTAAGTTCACCAACATACAGTTTCCAACAATTGTAAAATTGTCACGTATTTGCTTAAATACCTAAAATGCCCAATGGTAATTATACATTATCCTATTTAAATACAGCATCTTATCTTGTTTTTTATTCCAATGTGCCATATAATTTTGTTGTTAAAATAATATCAATCAATACATCACTTGGGGAAATGCAGTGTGCTCTGAGTCACCAAAGTCAGTAAAGTGTCAAATGTGCATAAAAACCCCCCAAAACAAATAAAAAAACAGTCCCTATAGTTCCAAATGTGCCATGTTAACCTGTCTGAGTGATGTTACCTACAAGCTGCAACAGTCATGAAAATTTAAATAAAAGTTATATTGTGTGTCGTACATATTCTGGTTTTTTAGAGTATTCCAAACTGGGTAATGCATGATAGACGTATTCATGCACTGTTGGTTTAACTTGATTTAAGAAAATTCTTGACAGCAAGATCAATTCTGAGCAATCTCACCATAATAATGGACACGTGGTGATAACTTCTTACAACGTCTTTAAAGACACGATGGGAATATATGTGCATTTTTTAGAAAAGTATATATAAAACATCTCAAGGGTCCAACAGTGACCATTTTCCAACCAATCAGGCATCAGTTGTTATCATGGGTTGACACGTTTAAAGACAATAAACAGAATCTGTGCATAATAATCTTGTGCTTACTATGAATTTTAGTTCCTCTTCTAAAACTAAGTATTATTGTAAAGGGTTAATGAAAGTTTAAAATATGGTATACCAAGTGTTACAGTCCAATCACTCTTTTTAATAGCTTTGTAGCGGCCAGAAAATCAAGTATTCATGAAGATTGAGGAAGATGATCCAGTGAACTTCAATTTAATTGGTGCAAATTAAAACAATCCATCTTTTGCAGCTGTCTATCTATCTGCTATCGCCACTTCATTGCTCGTCTTGCACCTTGATTACAATTATCTTTTAATAGCAAAACTTGTCAGCAATTTCTCTCCCTTCTGATTTACATCACAGCCCAACACAGCATTGTTCCACTCATATAATTCATGTTTTAGCGTAATGCAGAGTAAGCCTCCACTGGGCAGACGCAAGATATATTGACACCATCACCTAATATGTGCTGGCTGCTATGACATACTGTATGGCAAACTGTCTGTATGTAATACAGGCTGCAATCTTTCATCCATTCACACAAAAAGAGTTTGCATTGCCGCCGTTTGGTCCCAGTAGACTGTCCCCTGAGTAAAGAACATCAATAGACTGCAAAATAAATGCATATGCAGACAGTATTTTTTGCAGTACCAAGTAGTGGCTCCAAGCAATTAGACTGAAAGATGACACTCTGATCTTTATTTGGGACACGGCGAGCTCTGTCTCTTTCCACTTTCATCCTCCCTTGCCTCTCCCGCGATATGCTGAGCTAAGATTTTGTCTGGTTCTGTCCTCGAATAGGATCTTGTCATTAGCTTACAATGACGGGAACTAACTTAAGGTTTCACATATGATATCACGTGCAGTAGTGCTCAGGGAATGGGCATGAATAGCCGTTGAGCTAAGCAGAAGGTTAAATATTTGCCAGATCAAGGCAAAACAACATTTAAAATGCTGTGCATGGTTGAGAACAAAAGCTGTTTTGTGAGAAGTTAATGCTGCTCAAGCCAACTGCTTGAACTTCTGGAAATAAAACTTAGAAGTATACCTCTGCACTCGTCTGTAAGGTCCAAGTGAGGCCGGTGTGAATGTCAGAACAGCCTTCATAGGAAAAAAAAATAATGTTCTCTGTAACTCATCTTTTCAAAGTATCAGCAGCAGACTCATTGCTGCAGCAGTAAAATATATCCAGGTCAAGAGTTTCAGCAATTGAAATTGCTGGACATTACAGCAAATGAGCCATGCATGGGCAATAATCAACAAAGAGATGGAGAAAGAACATGGCAAATATACAACTTCATATCAAGATATGCGGTCAGTGGGAGAAAAAACATCTGCTGTTTTTTTTTATTGCCAATAATTATTCACTTACAGAGGGTAACAGATATATTATGCTTTTGGAATTCCTCATAAACAAGACAATTAAAAAGGTACTTTAGGGAGGTAAAATCAGTGAAAAAGGGGTGGCGTGTGGAAAACAAAATCTGTTTATTTTTTCAATCGACAGTAATTTTAATGGTAACTACTGGCGAATGTACCCCTTTGCAATAAAGGGGTACATTCACCCCATTATTACACACAAAAAAGGGGGGAAAAAAAATCTATCAGTGCTTTAGGGAATTGTTCAGCCATTTCCACTATGCCCCAAATAAACTTGGATGTTCTTCATCCATCAGGTGACTACATGGAGAGCTGACCTGTCATAAATTCACTCTGTAGGGATGATGACAGGGCCGGAGCCAATCTTCATGAAAGAATAAAAAAATGGCACAAGGTTCCCTTCCCCCCACTCCCTGAGCCCCCTTCCAACCCCAACTCACCCTTTACCCTCACTACTGGAGAACCTCGCTCCCTATCTTCCTGCCTATCTCGCTGTCTCTGCGTCTACCTAGCTTTCTCTCTCTCTCTCTCTCTCTCTCTCTCTCTCTCTCTCTCTCTCTCTCTCTCTCACCCCCTTTTCTCTCCATGGGTAAGCAGGTAATCATGAGCTGTCACAGAAAGGTGACCCATTAATGTGATGGATACGGTGTGAAAAACAAATGGTGTGAAACGTGTGGATTGCTGTCCTTACTGCACCTTGGCCTTTTGTTCTGTCATATCAATATCCACACAGGGCCTCATTACACCGCTGCACTACACAATGAGTGGAGCGCCAGGGTCAAGACTGTGCCACGCTCCCTTTGACTGGCTCGGACTGGGCTTTTCAGCTCAACCTCACCCCAAAGGACTCCCAGGTAAACAGGAAGAGGGGCAACCTCTGGAGCCAGAGACAGCGCACATCATCCTAGACTAAATAAGCAACCGCCCCCACCCCAGCAGTTCCATCAGGAGCCCTGACTCTGCTGCTTATATGTGCTTACAGACAAAACTGGCAGTAGTCAATAAAATCAATGTTGTCATTTATTTGTGAATTGGTCTTTTGTCAGTTTTAGGTTTATTTTTACTTGTAGCTTTGCTTTGGTTAACACTCCGAAGGAGCCTAGGCATTATTTATGTGTATTCATAGAAGTTTCACGTTTTTCCTCAAATTATGTCAGCGAGGTCAAAAATATCTCTACATAAATATGGATGCCATCGAAGATGTTTTCCTGCAAACTTACAAGTTCCTTGGCTATAGATCACATTTTTCCCAGACAATGGCAGGTCACATAGAGATGATTGAAACTCTGCATTGCTAGACTGTGTGTGAACAGCAGCAAAAGAATCAATAAGTGGGACTTATATGAATGTGTATGGACTTCTAAATTGCTTCAGGCATACGGTAAGATGGGCACTTAGACTTTCAAAGAGCCATACCGCCAGTCAAGGTCAGGAGGGGAAGTAGAGAGGAGCTATCAGAGTCCTGCCCTAACCCTGCACTGTCCATTACATTTCCCGGCTGTCTTATTAAAGACTGAGGCTAATTCTACTGCCAGGACCTGTGATACACCAAGATTCTGCTAATCACCAAATAAGAAACATTATGGATTACATTCAATTGGTTTTATGTGCAGAAATCAGATGTATGGCCCGTAGAGACTTGTAGAGGAAGCACTAGAGTTACTTTGTGGGTTTTGCATGATAATCCACAGCATTTGTTAAAAATGTTAGACACGATAATATAATTTGCATTTATATTTGCATTTGACTTCTTTGCAGTTTTACAGTAGAACTGGAATATACTACATGTAAGTCAGCAGGGATGTCTCCACACCCTCTGTGTTTCCCCTGAGGTCTACAGTGGTGGTCTCGTGGACACCTCAGATGAAACGCTGGAGACTCTATTAAGGACAGTGGTTACGGGCCACAGACTAATCTAGTATGACAAACTGGAGGTGTCCTGTTATTTCCAGACCTGGTGATGAATCGAGGGCTGTAGTCCCCCATGCTGTCATGTCAGAGTGGAGCTGAAACAGATTGAGAGGGAACAGACAGCAGATTGATGTTCCAGGCTTCTTCCATCTCCTCTAAAATCCACAGAATCAGCCCATTAGCCCTCCTCCCATTTGCCTATCATTTTACACAGGCAGCTACCTCCACATTTAAATGTGAAACTCACCTAGGGACTTAATCAAAGAAATACAAATCACTCTTCATTTGTATATTTTTTTATTTATTGCATTTTACAATCTTTTTTTATATATTTTCTGTTGTACTGTATTATCAAGCAGCCTTCGACTACAGCAGACAGTGGATCAACCTGTCCAATTAGGAAAAGCTGTTATCCACTGCCTATCGTTAGATTTATTTTGTGCTTTTAAATCAAAAAGGAGAAAAAAATATTATTTGCAGAATTTCTACTAACATAGTTTAATGGCCCATTTTTAGCTCCCTCAAAGGTTATATTACCTTGTGCCAAAATTAGATATGTTATTCATTATTTTCTATTTTTCTTTTGCATTATCTTTCTTTAGGATTACTTAAGCTAGCTACTAATTCTATTTTCTGGAACAATAAGGAAAAGTCAAGAATCAGCCAAACTACAAACACTGAAGTGTATCTAACCTGGCAGTGATGGGCTTGCTCTCATTTTGTCTACTTAGCATCTCTAAGGTGTGTTTTCTGCTGATACTCAGTTTCTGTTGTTTAGCCAAAGTGGAAGTCATTGAAGTCATCCTGTACGTGCCTGTTATTCTATTTTTGTGCTTTTGTGTACGGTTGTGATGCTGTATCTTGTTTAACATTAGCTAAAATTCTAGCCTTAGCATCCCATTAGCTAGCTAGCTTCTAGCTTGAGACTTGAGTACAATGGGCAAGTATTCCTGTAACCCCGCAGATCACAGCAATTATAATCAGCAACTGAAACACACATGTTTTCAAAAACTGCAGCGGTTTTCACTTCCCATCACTGAAAATCAAAAAAGTAATCGAATTACAATAATGCAATGAAGACTGCTGAACGGCACTACTAGCAATGCTAGGTAGGCTACTGAAGAAATGGTCACAGAAAAAAACAAACCAGAACTCAAACTAAAGAAATATCTTTGGAAATATTTCAGGTTTCATTCATTTCTTTCCTCACAAGAATTAGATTTGGTAATATTTTCATATCTTTACAATCTATGATGCTAGTTAGTTCACAGGGAGTCACTGATCAATCTATAGTTGCCATCCCTGAAACACACACCTCTGCCATACCCCCCTCCCTGCAATGACCGCATCCCCACAGTAATGTACCTGTATGTGTGTGAAGGACATCCCGACCGGCAGGGCTATCACAGACACAATCTCACAGCACTTTAATAACTTTGAGAGCGGTCAGCACCCTGCGCTTTAATAACACTCCCTGTCAGCTCACCCCACACTGCGCAAAATTGTCTCGTTGGAATTCTTTATGGTGGAGGCCAAAGAACTCCTGTGATGGGGATGGAATATAGCCACACTCAAACCGCTTCTA
Source organism: Aulonocara sp. 'chitande type north' Nkhata Bay (assembly GCF_057382095.1). Classification (NCBI taxonomy): domain Eukaryota; kingdom Metazoa; phylum Chordata; class Actinopteri; order Cichliformes; family Cichlidae; genus Aulonocara; species Aulonocara sp. 'chitande type north' Nkhata Bay. The sequence continues at coordinate 14,482,020 of NC_141355.1, forward strand.
CTTCTAAATGGCTTTCCAAGAGTATGTTTTTATCTTTGGCTCAAAACAAACAGGAGAGAAGACAGGCACTTGCTTTATGATGCAGCAATAAGCTTTAAAAATCAGCGCTATCAACTCTGGGGAAAAAAAAGACGTCTTCTTTGAGTGTGCCTAAAGTTCACTCACTCATATGATAAAAATGTCAAAACTGGCACGACTGTTGAAAGCACACAAACTTTTCCATAAAAAAACAGCTATCAATAGTACAAATAAACACTGACTGGATGTAACAAAGAATTGGCTCAATTAAACTGCTGGGAACATTATAGCACATATGTGCCGCTATATGCACATATATGCCCACATAAACTGGCAAATGTAAACTGAAACCTGTAAATACACAACTGAATGAAATATATACTTTTTTCCACAAATGACAGAGCTTGAATTTTTTTGTTGTGTCTTTGGTATAATTTGGCATCAAGCGTAGGGGGTAATGTAAGCAGTAACACTGGATGATTTCTAGCTATTGAAGTTTGTTTCAGTTTCCCTCGCTGCCATTTGAAGCTGCCAACATGCAGCGCTGACTGGTGTAGCCACAGTGTTCTTATCATTATGCAAATATTTGATTATCTGTTAAGGGAGATCACAGCTAGTAGCTTCGCAAATGCAGCATGTTTATCTCCAGAATACATATTAAAGGAAAATTCAAGCTGAGCATATGAAGTGTAAATTGCCCAGTGCTGCACACAGTGTGCAGTGGCTGTGTTTCAGAGCTAATGATGGGCTCGGGCTGTGTTTTTGTGATGCATCTTAGATTATAGCTCTCTCTCCTGCAGCAGTGGTGCTGCGTTCCTGGTCATCACTGCCTAGTACTACTGATTAACATAATCAGCCAACATTAGTTATTCATGTGATGTGCAGAAGCGCTCGGGGGTCAAATCTTTGCCCTGTCTAATAACCTATGTTAAATATTAAAGAAGTACATGGGCTGTCTGATTTACATGCCTCTCATCCTGCCTTTAGATGCAAAAGTAGTGAGAAAAATCACTCTAGGCCTGTGGTCCATTAATTGCATGCAGAATAAATATATAGTGTGCTAAAAATGCATTGCTTTGATGATCTGAGGATGTGCAGTTAATGCCACAATGTACAACAGTTGTGCCCAATGCTAGATCACATCCAAGAGCTTATGTTCATGGAAGCTGAATATGTGATCATCTCATATCTCACAAACCAGCCAAAGGTAGCCACCGCTCCCTTCAGAATTTCTCTGCGTATGAATGTGTGTGCGTACAGTATTAGAGACCGCTTTTTTCCACTCGGCTTCATCTGACTGTCTGACAAAGAGGACGCCACTGGGCATGCATGAACTGACTTGCTGCATCTTTATGCCTCACATTTCTTGATTAGGAACAATGAGAGAGGCTAGCCAAGCGTTGAGCTGTCCATGTTGGGTGAGCCATGTGTTGGGTGGAGGGGGTGGGCGTGTGTAAATGTGTGTGTGTGTGTTTGTGTCTGTGAGTGGGGGTGGTTCTATGGGCTGCAGAGAAAGGGGCAGACTATGAACCCTGAGGAAGTCATTAGGAGACCAGTGACCTCACTGGTGCAGAGCTCAAAAAAAGCTGCCCATTGGCATGATGTCATACTTCACATGTCAACCTTCATCACAGCAGCACAATGAAGAGTCGAAAACTGTGAAAACTACATCACGTACCTGGATGCTTTAGCTCCACTTAGTGCGCAGTTTTAGTGAGTAATAATGCACTGAATCAACATCAGCATAGTGTATTCACGTGGTCCACATGTTCTGCAGCACATAAAAACATGGCGTTTCTCCATGTGCGAACGAGTCTGTCTGGTCCTACTATAAATAACAGCTTTGCTCAAAAATCCAGGTCAGTTTGTTCTTGTGTTTAAAAACTTAATAACGCTAAATCAGTCTGGCTTCAAAATACATTTAGAGGGTATTACATACCCAGTAGTCTTTATTTCAGAAACTCAGTCTTTCTCTCTGGGAGTTATAAAAGTCTCTAGCCCTACAAAATAAATACAAACACAGCTAGAGCAGCAGGTGGATCTCAAAGGTGGCACTATATTCCAATTCCACGTTGGGCCTTTAATGACAACTTGCACCGTGGAAGTGAATGGATGCACAATTTATCACCTATATTCCCTCACCCTGTAGGAATAAAGGGACCAAGCGTGTAGACTAATGAACTGCAAACTCTCCTCTAGGCTTCCTTTTGTAATGATGGAGCTACTCAGGAATTTTCTTCCTTCTTTTTTTGTAATTTGTTCCTTAAGAAAAAACAATTCTCCTTAGCTCTGCTCATTACTGCTTGGCTGTGGTGACCATTAGGAAATGAAAATAGCTGCACATATCGTGCAAAGCGAAGGCCTGCAGGCTGAAGGTCTGAGTAAAGAATTTAATCTCTAAATATAATTTAAGTGCTTATAAGCCGCTGTGATTTAACATAAAGAAATGGCATGATAGGCTAGTTTACAAGGCCCCTAAATTGCTAATGGAACCACTGTGTTCTGTAGAATTGCACAGAGTTTGAAATCAAATGTAAAAAAAAAACTTCAGTGTGTATTTCCTCGTGAGTTATGTGTAAAAGATTTTCTGTGTTGGAACCTGTGCTGGAAGCATGATTGATATCACCCCCACATGGGTGATATCAATCATATCTTTAGAAACTGAAAGTTTCATAGTCTACATCATCCGGTACGAGACAAACAAAACACTTTACTACTGGCTTTTCCCTCATTCTGTCGTCTAAAGTACTGCACTTTTAGAAGAGCTAAAGGGGAAATGACGACACATTCTCGGGCAAGTAGCTATTACTTCGTAAAGTTATTAGTTTAAATGGTCAGCGCATTCATTTTGTAAATCATTATGTACTTAATGTTTCTAATATTCATTATAAACTAACACATAACAAAACAGTTTGGAAATGACCAGTTTGGCAGAATATTTTCCTGACCAAACCAATTTCAGTAGGATTTCCTGAGAGCTCAATTATGTCAGTCCTTCTGCAACATATATGTAAACTTAGCTAATGCCTCCATCACACAAGTCTAAAGACCAGTCAGCAACTCCTGGCTGTTGCATTCATTTTATTGTCAGCAACAGACAGCAACCTCCAATGACCACACTCCAAACACTGCAGGAATGCACAGCAGCCCACTGGCAACCAGAAGTTGCCAGTGGGCTGCTGAGCAATCTCTAGGGCATTGTGACTGAGGCCTTAGCTCAATTTAGATATATGTTGCAGAAGGACTGATATTGTTGAGCTGTCAGAAAAAGAAATAGCCAGAAAAAGACAGGTACTTAGGTAAAAGTGCTACATTGTTAATGACTTTAACTTTATACTCGTAACACAGACAGAGATTGAGTTACTCCTTTGTCACACACCAGGGCTTTTTATTAGCGCTATATAGTTCTGATAGAAAGACTTTAGACAATTCAGCATACTGTTAGAGTGAAGGCTTATATTAAAATAAAGTTTCCTTCATTAGAGTTAACACTGTGACAGCAGTGAGCAGAATCTGTTCTTGTCAAGATTTGTGCAGAACCTTGTTCTGGGCAGTGTTAAGGAAACATGGCACACAATCACAAAGTCTCATGGCACTCATACAGCATCAGTTCACTCACTCCAAACACAAATGTGGTGGCAAGCTCGATGTATTTGGCAGAGAGCAATGTCCAGTGGTTACTGGATGAATGGCCCACAATATTGCACTGAGTGAGCGCACTCCCACATCGAGGCTGGACTGCTGTTTAAATCAAGCGGGCGGTCACACTCGATGTGTACATCACCACTGAGGCATGGTGAGCAATGAGACGCCTGTACTAGGCCCCTGCCGGCCCATTGCAGGGCTGGACTGCTGAGGCCCCTGGGCTGCCTAATCAAATCTGAAACCATCACATTCACTATGCTCTCAGGCAGAGATGCATGCAAGAAAAAAACAAAAAACAAAAATATACATCACCAATCATCCCCCCTCCCCCACACATCTTAAATACCACCATTAGGAAGGCACTATAAAGGAATATGTAAGTAATGGTATAGCATTTCATTTTTTTCTAGTTTTCCCAGCAAAGGTCAGTTTGAAGTTAGACAGAGGTTTAAGACGTCAGCGCAGCTTGTGCAAAACTCCTTGTGATCCTCACTACGGTGTGTGTATCATCAACCATATGCAGCTGATAACTACAATCTACCCTCAATCTCTAACTTTCCAGACCTATGAAATTGATGTGTTTATTTAGCGTGTCCAAGCCAAGGCAGAGCAGTAATAGCCTTGTCTAGGGGGTGAAGATGGAATCCCGTCGCTTCACCATCAATGTAAGATAATGGTTTCCTTTGATGGAGATTTGGGCCATCTAAACATAATTAGGCAAGCGTGAACAATGATCTCCATGAAGTGCAGAGTACTAATTAAAACAGTTCAGCATTACAGCATTTCAAAACATGACAATAAAAATAACAAGAGGACCCAAATGGATTGCACACTGTGCCAGTAGTTCCAAGGAAAAAAAAAAGGACTGTCTCAGAAATTCAAAGGGCATTGAATTCACTCTAATGGAAACAGAGCTAAGGAGAAAAAATATAATTACACAAAATATATGTGCTTTAAATGAATCACTTCTAACTATTTACCCTTTATCTCGGGTTGCCCTCACTAACCGCATGTGTAAAATGAAAACTAATTATAAAATTCACTCACAAAGATCAGCTTTGAGCAAGAATGAGAAAAGTTATTAACATTATTCACTTAAAGCCATGAAGTTATGGGAAAAATGTATCAAATGTTGGATATAAAAACTTGTTTACAGTTACTATGAAAGACCTTCTTTATAAAGCACACACATTTTTAGGTTAAAATCCTGCGTCTTACTCACAGTTCTGACCTTGCGTGTTCTCCTAATTAACATGTCTCATGTGTTCAGTGAAGCAGCATTACTACAGTAAAAACTAAGTACCTGCAGTCCATTAATGGTTGCTGTCTAAAACCATTTAAAGCTCAAAAGATCAGAAAAATAACAAAGGTTTTCAAGTGTGTGCAACTGTGTGTGATTCAAATAGCCAGTCTCTTAAGAGGCACATTGATTCCTAAATGAATGCAAGGCTAGAGAAAAATGGATTTTTTTTCCTTAAGATGTGACTTTATATCTCTTCTTTAAATCCCTGCAGCACAGTGTGCATTTGATTACACACCGAGAAGGAGGAAATCTTTGCATCTTTATAAAATATTCATTGGAGTGGATGGGTGAGGCAAGGCTCTGTAGATGGTTGCTTGGTGATGGAGGAAAAGAAACTGAATTTGGTGTCTTCTGCGTAAATCAAACAAGTAGGTCAGGGATTTAATGCTAAAACTTCCCCCCCAAAAAAAGAAATCCATTGTGAGTTTGCGTACTTATCAAAGATATTTTCCAGAGTATTTAATTAAGCGCTCAGTTTTTTAGTCTTTAATAAATGGTGCGCATCTAGTAAATGAGTTGATCAAGTGATTTACTGTTGTGAGATGGCTTTTGTTACAGCATCTTTCATCCGTTTTGTACGGACAAAAGATTGATTTAAGATGTGATCGCGATTCAATTATAGCTGAATCCTTTATTACCCACTTGGCAGTCTCTGCTCTGTGGTTCCACTGCTGGTTGTGGCCTTCTTTGTAATTTTAAATTTTATATCCATGTGTTGATATTCCTGTGAAAACACAAATTCCCAATTACATCAGCTATCCATTTAATGTATGTCCTAAAAGTGTGTGTAATTCTTAACTTCCCTAACCTGATTTGCGTAATTGTAATTAATTCCTGTTGAGCCAGCACCAAACAAGTATGTGCAGCACTAAATTGGGCTCAGTGCAGTGTTAATCTTATAATTGTGGCACAAATAGACACACACACACACGTACACACACTCACACAAAGATGACTAATGACTTTTTAAAGCCCGGCAAATAGCTTTTGAATTCTCAGGAGTGCGTACAGTTACTGTTTCACTCTTTACTGACACGGATGTGCATTTGTTTAATGTCTCAGATTGAAAGATTGAAAAGTTTACTGCTAAAAATAAGTAGCTGTGGTTCCACTGTCGTGCATGTCAGACTTTCAAAACAAAGGTGTAGTTCCAATTCAGCAGGATGACTGCACTGCCAGACTCACTTTTATGTTCTTACTTTAAGAAAAAGGTCACTTTTAGTTAACATGTATTTGTTAAATTAACTGCCTTGTAATGTTTTCAGTGCCGATGGCATTTCCTTATATGAAAGTGAAGAACTACATTTACATCAAGATACAAACTACCTATATCAGTGACTTAATGACAATCATTAATTAATTAGAAATGAGAAATATTAGAAGTGCCAATACCAGCGTTACGCTAATGCTGAACTCTTTTGAGGTGAAGCAGGCAGTGACTGAAAATGTGAACCCAGCCATACTTGGCCTTTTCAGAAAGCCAGAAGGTGTCACTGTTCATGCAATACTTCCACACTAAATGGACAGATGAAAGCACATCAGTGGTTTGCAAAAGCTGCTTGTGTTAGATTGGGGTTAAGGTAACAACAATTAATGTATTATGGACATTCATTTGAATTAATTAATTTAATATTTAGTTAGTTACAGTGGCACAAATTCATATTTTCCAACACCTTAAACATCATTCAGCACTTACTAATGACATTAGAGTACACTAGTTAGGTTACTACTGTAATAAAAGATGCACTGTACCTGCCAGCACAGTTAAAAACAATTGAGTTGCTTCTTCATTACTTCATGAGATTAGATCTAATTTGACTAAAAAGCAACTCTGAGCAACAAAACACGTGAAAGAAAAGAAGCAGGATAATAAGAGCAGACAGAGTAGAAAAAGACAGGTATGGCACAGACACACACACCCACCCACCCATCCACACACACACACACACTCACAGACAGATTGAGTGGAGGGGCTTGTCAAAGAAGTAATACCCCTTGCTTGGTATCTTCAAAACTGACTGGATGACAAACATGTCTGTCAGTGCTGTGCCAATATAGTTTAGGGCCTCTCGTGATGGGGCACACACCCAATGACAGAAGCAGGTCATTTCCGCTCGCTAGCATCATAAATCCACCGTCTGGCCCCTGTCCGGCTGCTGATGCTGCAGAACACCACACACAGTGGACCTGTCGGAGCACCGTGAGCTACTGCGCTGTCCCCATGGCACACAAAAATACACACACATACACAACAAAAACTCGCGGTGGCCAACACACTGTCCCATCTACTCTTGTATGGCATCTTAGGTGAGTAAAGAAAGAAAAATATAAGTGTATCTTTTTGTTATAGCTTACAGAGCATCTTTGAGGATTTTTTTTCTCCCTTGTCAAGGAAGAAAGCAAAGCTGCTACACTGTGGTTCACCTGTCCTTTGTGTGGACCCTGACAGTTCATATTCTTGTCTGCAGTAAAGACTGCACTTAATATACAGAGGCATTGCAAGAATACAGTGCGAGCACGTCAGCTGGGAGATGAGGGATACTGCACCTAATATATTCATGTTTGCTTAAATCAGGCTCAAGGTTAAAACAACATCTATTTTTCTTGGCGTCACATCTCTTTGGCAGAACACAGAGTTTCGATGTGCCAAACATGACACCTCCACTCACTAATACAAGAGAAATAAAGGATGAATGATAAATAAGTCTGCGTTTTCACAACCTTCCACTATATACCCCACCCTCGTTTTCTTTTCAGCTCCTAGACAGAAATGCAAATAGGTCATCGAGCTTCATCCCCTATTGCCCTAACGTGCAATGACAGTCCTTAAATTCACATTTGAAGCAGGAAGCTGAAAAAAAAAGAAGAAAAGAAATATGGGAAACTTTCCTATTTAGCTTGAAGAGGTAGTAATATTTCCCTTTGTAAGGCTGAGGATCAAAATATGTGCTTTAGGGAAATCATGACCGCTTTCAGGAAGCCATGACCGAGGTTGAGTGGAATGCTAAATGCCATACATCCTCAAGGTTATCTCTGAAGACAGAGCCCTTTTGGAATCTGCTTCTGCTTTATTTTCTTGAATGCATGCATCAAGTCGGCTGAAAAGAAAAAGATGAAGGTGACTCCTGGAACGAGTCAAACGCTCTCTCTTTGTGCACCCTGCCTGGCGGTTGTAGGGTGTACACCTTGCTGTGTTTGCAATGAATGGTTGCAATTCAGGAAGCCAGCTCCCAGTCGCTCTCTGTGCATTTCTGTCTGCGAACTGGGATTAGGCAGAGGTACAGTAAGCCAGGGGCTAATACAAAGCATTTAAATGTGAAAAGTGTCATTTCCATCCCCAAGTCCCTGAATATTGAAATTAGGTCATCAGTGCAGTAGAGGCCAATTTTCACCCTCATATATCATGGCTGCCCCTGCACCCAAGGTCTCATTACACCATACATGGTCAATAAGCCATTAACATGCAGCAGACAATGTGTAATGTTCATACAAAGACAATGTATCTACTGTACAGTAAGACTAGTGAATCACTGTTTGTGCCGTAAAATAACTGAAGGGAGGGGAAATAAAATACATTTAAGATACGGAGAGATAGAACTAGCGAGCATCTTTTGAAGTATTTTGGAGGGTTTGGATGCTATTGGTCGTTCGGCATGGGAGAAGCTTTTTGTATGCAGTCCTTTTTTTCCCCCCAACATCAGTTTGCCAGAGTGATATTCATTTGTTGGAAGCTGTGCTGCATAAACAAACAACGCCCAAGGCTACCACTGGCTGGTTAAACAACCAGGGGCTGTTTTCTCTTTTCTCTACCATAGCACATTGTAAATTCCTTGTTGGACCACAACACGCTCATCTATGTTTATTTAACAAATAGCCGACATGTACTGACAATTTCACCTCGGAATATTTACGCCTTGCATCTCAAAAACCACCTTGTTTACAGTTTCTGTTCCGGGTTTGAGTAATTAATTAATTAAAGACGGTTAGCACAAAAATAACAGCTCGCCATGACAGCTGAATTGTTTTAGGAATGATCGAACGGTCTGCACCGCACATCCTCCCCAAGTTGCAATGATACAAACATTCTTTCGTTTGTCGGCATCCCTACATTTCTTCTTGCCATTACCCTGCAATAAACCGAGAGCATCAACATTCTTCTAACTAACCAAAGGCAGATTGAAGCTCCTGGCTGCCACTGCTGTAACAAATGGGGCAAATCATTGTCACAACCCATGTTTCTTTCTCCTTTAACGTGGTTACATGACTGTGCTGGGACATTTATGGACTGCCTGATCCAGTGCTGGCAGATTAAAGCAAAATCAACCCAAACCAGTTTAAACCTCTTCCCTGACGAGTCTCGCTGCATATTGTACAGCAAAAAACAAACATTTTATTAACAATAAAACATTGTTTTATTTCATTTTCTCGCTCTGATTCAATCTATTTCCCTCGACGTTTTTTTCAGGAGTACCTTCTTCCTGCTTGTGAAAATGGGGTTTGTATTGATGAGCTGGGCCCGATATTGATTTCCCATCATTCCTGGTGTGGACATTTTCTGGTCTATTATACTACAGTCGCAGCATATTCCCCTAGCAGCCGTAAAGTGGATATATGGGCAACCTGACCTTGGCAATATGGAGATAATGAAATATCCTTAATGACCCTTCCTGAAAGATTTTACAGGCTGGACTATAGACTGCCAACCCATGTACAATAATAGTTAGCAGAGGAGGATTTTAGAGGCCCAACTAAATCTAGAGCTCACTACACATATTAGTAGGCGTGTTGACTTGTTTATTTTACTAGGTTAATGTAACCATTAGGAGCACACATTTATATGATAGTAGCTAATATGAATGAAAGGTTTATATTCAAGGGCATTGTCAGCCATTACTCTATGACTCCCAGCATCATGGAGGGAAAAAAGGAAAACAGTATGTGTACAAATGATACAGATCTCTCTCTATATATATATAAATATAAATATTTGGACAGTGACACTTTTTGATCATTCTGATTTTAAGCCACCAAACAATAGAGATGACTGAATTTAACTCTAGGGGGTTTAACAATAATGAATCACACCACTATTTATTATTATATCATAATAAGAAGAAAATACTTCAACCTTGAGCATATTTCTTTACTCGTACCCTATTGATAATTGGAAAAAGAGTATGAAGGAAATGATTTAATTCTTTAGTGCTCACAAGAGCAAAGTGGGAGGGTGTGCTAAAACAATGTGCTCCTAATAATTTCCTCGAATTGTGTGAAACTGTAGCCAAAGACAGAAAGAAGAAAGGAAATGAATGCCTGAACTCAAGTAGTACTGTAGGTATTTAGGTGTCAGAGTTGGTTTGGCATCAGCAGGTAAAAAAGGGAGATCATTATTCACATGTCATGCTGACAGTTGTTTCAGAGATTCGTGCCGATAGCAGCTGATAATCATCCCCAGAGCGAAGCAACAATGAACTTGCCCTACCACTCCACTGTCTTCTGAACACTTCAAACATGCTCCACTTCAAACACAAAAGCAGCCATCTCCTTTGATGTCATTGTCAAAAAATGAGTTTTGTTCCATCGCATTTAAACTCCACCCCCTCCGCTGAAACCTTGACGGAGACGTGCGAGAAACAGATTTTGAACATGAAAAGAGCAGCTGTGTTGACTGATACAGCCCTCTATCCTCGGGCTGCCATACTTCTCCCTTTGCCTCACCAGAATAGGAAATAGTAAGAGCTGGGGAGTACATAACCTTTAAGGTTTTAGACGCCGCTGCTCGCGTTAATGTGATGTTTACAGAATATATGGCGCAGAATGTGTAATTATTTATAATTTCCTCTCCAGTTAAGTGACGACTACAACAATCCACGGAAGGCCAAGTAGTAGCTGAAATATCTAGTATTACATCTGCAGTTAGCTCTTTGTACAGCTCCTTTACTAAACGGGACCTGGTTGCAGAGGCAGCTGGCAGAGTATGTCTGCCCCTGATGAAATCGCACTACAGACACGGCTGCTTCATAATGACTATAATCACAGCAGATAAGCAACTAGTGCATGGGAAGGGTGGAGATCAGAGGGTGAAAGAAATAGAAGGAGAGAAAAAGTAATTGAATCTTTTGGAGGCACATTCAGATGAAAGCCATTGGCTGTGTGGGAGATGCTTTTCAGTGAATGACATTTAGATTACAGAGGTGCCCTGTTCACCATCACGGTCAATACCTCCTTCTTCACAATAGCACTCCTAAGTCTCAGCAACACTGCTCTCAGAATAAAGAACACATTTCAGCAGTGATGTGGATTTTGGGGATGCAGAGTTTTCTGTATGGATATTCTCCAGATTTAGGAGGCAAACACTGACGCTGCATTAAAGCATAAGAGACAGCATATTATCTGTTTAGACTGCAGTGTTCAAACATCGTTATCATCCCTGCTAGATAAATAAATTATAAGATTGAGATTTAATAATCTGATACATGGGCTGATATTTTTTTTTCTTTCTGATATCAAATAACAGATTTCCCTGTCATCTGTATAGTTACTCATGAATTTATTTCATTTCATTTATTCATTTATAAAGCACATTTAATAACAACAGGGCGTTGACCAAAGTGCTGTACAACATAACAATTAAACAGTGACATTAACAACAACAACTGATAAAAATTAAAAACAGATTAGGATAAAAGAATTGGTAACTCTCCTACAGTTTCGAAAGCCAGAGTAAAAAAATATGTTTTAAGATGCGATTTAAAATTTATACAAAGATACGACAGTCCGTGTTAAAAATAACTTCCTTTACTTCTTTATTCAGTTCTGTTCTTTTTGGTTTTATTTATGTAGCACCAAATCACAACAACAGTCACTTCAAGGCGCTTTTTATTTGAAACTAAAGACTCTACAGGAATGGAGAGTAAACCCCGACCTTCTGTGAGGAATCACTTGACGACAGTGGGAAGAAAAAACTCCCTTTTAAGAAGAAGAAACCTCCAGCAGCAGAGAGGGGCAGCCATCTGCTGTGAGCGACTGGGGTTGAGAGGACAGAGACGGGTCACTTGGTCTCTCCCAAACTCTGTTTGTATCTGCTGGTTGTTGTGTTTCAAACAGGGATGTTTCACTGTGCAATGTAACATGTTCAGGAGTATTTTCCATCTTTTTTGCCTTTAAATAAAAAGTATTTGTAGACACTAATTCGTCGACAAATAGCTAAACGGCTGGGCCGTAATACTGGCCAGTTAGCTATATGCTTATAATAATATCGTCCGGCCAGTATATCAGTCAGGCTCTAATAACTTCCACAACCAGAATAAGTGTTACATTCAAATATAAGGGTATTCAGTTTCTGCTGTGTATGGTCATTTTAAATATTCATTGAACCACCTTATCAAAATGTAACCGCTGGGGAAGTTTCTCCCCCAGCACCTCCACCTGCTTTTATCCCTTCTATCTCCAGTATTGACACGGACCAGCATATTCCTAATATTAGAGGAATGCCATATTCCCCCGGTGACACACTTCAAATGTATCTCAGATTAATGATATATCACGGTAAGGGATCTACAAAAACCATTAGTAAGCCTGACACTTTGACGTCAGATTTTAAAAAATTTCCAAGTAATCTTTTTGATTTATGAAAGTGTGTCCAGGTTCATCGGGAGTGATTCCAGATTTATCACATCCTGGTTAGAATTATTAATGATTTTCAATTTGTAAATCTGATGCTGCCATGTTCGCAGGAGCTTCGCAGAATCACCAACGGCTGATATCAGAGTCCGAGGTTTGCTCCTGAAGCATGATTACTTTATCAAAATATTGCTACCTATGACTTACATTTCACTTATTTTCCACTCTCGCAGTTCCTTTCCCATCGCCTTCATTTCTCTCTCCTCACGTACGAGTGCCACACACATTTTTCAAAAACGCCTTCTAAACACCAGAGCAGCCACAGCTTATGTCATTGCTTGGCTAATCTTCTGAAGTTAGACATTGCACTATTAGTTCCGAGCTCCTGACACATGCACTTTTAAGGACCCGCTGTGTCAACATGTCAAATGGGATGTAGCGCGCTGACGGCTGTACATTGCAATCTGCATCTGTTGATGAGAAGTACAGAGAAGATCATCATCACTTTCCAAAGATAGCCAGCTATGTGTAATGTTGAGGTTTGCTTTGATGTCATGTCAATGCATCAGTACAACTACTTTACCTCTACTTAGTCTGTATGCTCACAATGACTTGAATCCATTCTCTGTGAGGTGTCCTTTGTGCGGCATATGCCCACTCAGAGATGAATAAGAATGTCACTTTGCAAGTAAGCACTATGGAGACATAACAAGATGCACGGGTGTGACACCTTTTGCTGACATGTGCTTTTCAATTGAAGCCAGAACAAACACGATAATGATTTTAAAAAAGTTTAACATCCTCTCAGTCGGTCTTGTTTTCTAAGAGCACCTCAGTAATTATTTGAAATGCTTTATTCCAGAAATAATTAGGCCACAGGCAGCTGATATTGCCAACATTTCTTGCTATCGCTGTTCCCGTTCTTACACCTATATGGTGCATCTCACTTCAGAGGGAATCGGTGGATGTGTGAAACTGTTGATAACCCTCCCCTGTCCCTGTCCTGTTCTCAGATAAATACAGTCCTTCACCACATCCATGAGTCATTGCTGATAGTGCCAGCAGGAACGTGTTTGCAGTGCTGCCTCTTTACCTATTCAAAACTCTGCTGCATTGACTCCTGTTTTGAATATCACCGATATCGTGGGAAGTTGATACTTACAAGTCAACTTCAGTTAAGTTGTAACGTGTAAAAAAATCTTTGGTGAAGCATAAGAAAATTCCAGATCAAATATAACATTAGAGGAATATTATTGGAAAACTGTCATGTCTGCAAGGCAGCTAAATATAAATCCATACCCAGTAACTCATTATGACAAAGACTGGAACAGGAAACAGGCTGGCTCTGTCTAAAAATATGAAGAAATATGCCCACTCCAGCACCTTCCTCAAACTCATTTCGAGGTTCTTGGAGTTTCATAATCAACGTAAGGTCGGCAGGTCAAAAAGAGAAACTTCCTCAAGGCCAAGACCCTTCTTCCTTAACTTCACTTGACCTACAGTGTTCTTGTGCTGGGGCACCACCTTTGTCTGCTCTGCTACTTCTGATATGGATAATATCCCAGTAAGCATGATGCTGGCAGCTGGGCAACAAATGATAATACGTGCTTTTTAGCATCATCTTCTATCTCCCTTTAGTGCAGTTGTTGGTCCACCGATGTATGCCCCGATAAGCAACAATCTTCCACTCTGTCCTCCAGCAACCAACTAAGATGCTCTATTGATCACCTCAGTGGCTGAGGTAAAGGCCGACGGGAAGACGGGACAAGTGGATGTGATTCCTACTTCCAGATGTTGCCAGAATGCAGGTTGGTACAAGCCTGTTCTGGCACAGGAGAAATTTGCTCTTCTTCTGGTTTTGTTCAGTTTGTGCACTGAATTTTTTCAGGATAATCTAAACAAAATAAAGTTATAACTAAAAATGTTCTTCAGGAAAACACAGACTAATATTTTAAATGAATTTAACAATTGAAATTGCACAATGGAGCTAAAATTTCCTTCACCATGTGAACTAGTAAACAAAAAGCTTTAAATTTAGATGCCATAAGTATACAGTGTTTTCCCTGTGAGTACAACTAGGCCTCTGGTAATATTTAGTGTAAATCTGCCATTTACCTGCTGCCATCATTCAGCCTACTGTCTTGTCATTTCACAACAAGTCTTCTCAAACAGTTTTGTGAAATAAAGAAATTACCAAACGATGCGCTATTTATCAAATAATGTAAAACAATAATGTCACCACTGAACCAAGTTACTACATGTAACACTGAATTTATTGCTCCACAAATTATTTTACCCAAAGTAATAAATGTTTTTGTAAGATTTTGCAGATTGAGAGTGCCAAAATGTGTAGTGCTCTGTAAAAAATGAATCTCATTTCTCATTCTCTATTGTCTCTGCACTCAATTACCTAAATATAATAAAAGCAACCACAAAGAAACTGTATAAACTTGAAAAAAGAAACCAAAAAGGAGAAAAAAAACAGAGGTTGAGAGGTTGAAGTCTTTACAGAAATCCTGATTAATTGTCCTCTACACAATTTAGATTTGGTTTCATGCTTTAAGTAAGAAGCTTCAGATTACAAAGCTCTTGTGCAAAGAGAACACAGACGTTGTAAGAAAAGAGAGCACTGTTATATACTGTTACACCACTGCGTTTTGCAACTAATGAATTTAAAAATTCAAGCGTTACGCTCGCCATGAAGAAATACTTAAAACTCCACGGGAAATCTGCTTATTTGCTTTCTTGAGATTAAAGGTTAGATGACACCACTGATACTATTAATATGCCTCATGCAAGGCAGCTACGCTCACCACAAAGAGAGGAAACAGAGAAAAACATCTAGCCTGGTTTTGTTCAAAGTGGGAATTCATTTCTTCTACTGGTAGATATTTAATAAACATGCTCTAACGTTGTAATAAGAACACATTACTTGTTATAAATGACATCAACCAGTCAGGCACAACAGATGAAAATCAGCTTTAATCTGGCATATTAACATGATGGATTTCAGTTAATGAATTTTAATTAACGTGCATGAAGTTTAAAAACATTACAAAACTGAAAAACTTCTGTAATGCTGGAAGATTTCACAGCTGATTAGGTCAATTGTAAATTAGTAAATGTAAATGGGTGTAAAAAGAGCGTCCCAGGGAAGCTCAGGGAGCGTTTGCTGCTCCCTGAAAGACTGCAGCAAAGAGTTCAGCAATTTAAGAATAATGCATCTCTCTGTAAAATTGTTAAAATATTGAGGATTTCATCCTGTATGGTATATGATATAATTAAAACGTTTTGCAGTCTGGGGAAATCGCCACTTACAAGGGACAGGGCTGGAATCCAATATTAAGAGGCTGCGATCTGCAGGGCCTCGGGTGGCACTGCTTTAAAAACAGATGTGATTCTGTGCTGGATGTCACTGCACAGCCTCGGAAACATTTACAAAAACCATTGTCAGTGAACATAGTTTGCTTCTGCATCCACCAAGTTTAAATTCAACCTTGCAAAGAAGAAACCTTTATAAAGCAGAACCAGAAACACTGCTCCATTCTGCACTGAGCACGCCTCCTCGACTCTCCTCTGTTTCACTCCACACTACCGCATGTCATTAACTTTGTATCTTCCCTCTGCTGTGTTTTGTACTTTCGCCTCTCTCTCCCTGTACCTTACTGCAAATGCCTCCTCTTTCAGAGCCATATGTTCCTGATGCTCAGGTACCAACACCACCAACCTGCTGAGCATTTGATGTGATGTTGTTTGCTGTGTCTCTGTGCTGCTGCTGTTTCTCTCTTTGCTCTCCTCTCTCTTCAACCAGTCAAGATAGATAACTGCACCTCTGTCACCAAGAATCTTAAGGTTCTAATATTTAGAATAGTTTACCATACATTGTTAAATGGCAATGTTTTCAGCTGATGTTGTGTTGATAAAAGCAAAATAAGTGGGACATAATCCACTTACTTCATCTACTAATGGAGTGAGGCTGAAAACAGTAAGCCTGTTTGCTTAGCTGGCCTGCCTGCAGTGCAGACCTATCACACATTGAACACATTTGAGGCAATATGAAATTTTTTAAAAAGTCCTTATTTGTTGAGGAGCTGATGATGCAACATCTTAATAAACATGCTGATGTCCTAACTTTATTAACCATTTTGGTGCTGAAAGATTAAGAGTATTTCTTTTTCATCAAAAAGAAAATAAAAACAGTTTGTAAACTTTAACAGATTTGCAACAATTTTCACATGTTCCTTTCTTTGGGTTAGGTTTGCTTTTGGAAATGCGGTAGTGTCCGACTTCTCGTGAAAATGGGAAGGAAAATTGACTGAAACTGAACATTTATTTAACTGGAGGTTGAAAGTTATCAGAAAATAAAAACAAACAAACAAAAAAAATGTTACCAATAATGGCAAATGGATTTTCTGTTGAACTGGTTACTTTTATACTCGTTTCTTTTGCAATTGTTTACCAGTGGGTGAGTCGGTGTGAAACGATGTTTATTGCTTTTCGGTTAAGAGCCCAGGGGAATTTATGCATTGCTGTGGAAGTAATTAACAGAGATGGAGGGGTACAGCAAAGGAATTCCAAATGAAATGACAGCTCACTCCTCACTATCATACATTTACATTTTTCTTCTCTATTGCTCATTTTTGTGGCTCCTGCTAAATGTTGTCCTGGGGAGACGAGTATTTTATGGTCAATGCAACTCTTTTATTTCTATTACCTACAGCACCGACTGACACTTTCCCTAAAGGCTTGCCAAAAGAAAAGCCATCGTATGTGCTACCGTATGCTAATCTAAACATTCTTGAGACTTCTTAGGACTTTATATGTGCTCATTATTGCCCTGGGAAAGTCAGACACATAAGTCACTCTCAAACCTGTGTCTTTCTGTGACTAATATGTCCGGAGCCGTGTCCCGTTTGTAGTCTGCTTGTAGTCGAGTCCTACTAATTAATGGCTTTTGATCGCATGGCAATTAACAGTCCCTATGGAAACTTTTTAAAAAATGCTGGAATTTGCTGAAATCTATCCCAAGACTGTTAGCTATCGTCACTTTAGCTTTAACATTTATTTGCGTTCATAAATAAAAGTGCAAATTGAAAGTTTCACCCAGATACCTGCTGGCTACACCGATAGCACCAAATAAAAGGCTGAGTCAACAGAGTAGCTGAATTACTAATCACAATTCTTATACTGTGGTATCATTTTACGTCTGCAGCCCTTATTCAATTTTACTTGGCAGCGTCAAAATGAAATTTAATTTGAACTAAGATGCGTTGTAAAAGCCAGATGCTCTGAGATGAAACAGAGACACGTTGTTTCCTCCTGGGAACGAGAGATGGAAAAATTAAATGTCTTTTCACCACCGGTACATTTGTGTTTTTAATTTTTTTTTCTAAACAGAAACAGCATCATCTTGCAGTCTGGTATAGCATTTTATCTCTTGTTGTATAATATATAGTATGATGTCAGCCCCCTGTAAAAAGGCAGTCAGACAATCAGCACTCAAGAGGACCATAACTTACTTTCTAGTTCAAAAGCAAACATCGTTTTTTGTTTTTCGTTTTTTGTTTTTTGTTTTTTAAAGACATTCTAGGTAGGATCAGAGTCTGGAAATTGCCATGCTTTCTCCTTGCCAGTCTGTGCAGTCCTGACAGGCTTTGACAAAGGGAGCTGCAAGTTAACAGACTTGACAACAAGAGCCTGTGACAACCATACAAATTAAGGATGACTTATGATGAAGTATTGTGGTCTGAGAGGCAAGACAGAAAGTACCAGGACTTAATTTGTGTCAGACTAGCAATGATTGTAATGAATTCCTGTGGTTGGGTTGGACTCAGTGCCAAGGTCTTGAAAATTCATGCAGTGAAGATCTTGCATGTAGATTCCAAATATGCGGTGCAATCATTTATTGTTGAACCGCATCTTAAATGTATTCCTGTTGTTCTTTTAATGTGAATCATTTCTTCGATTATGTGTCCTTGTCAATTTGGTGGATAACTTGCTATTTTTGGTCATAGCTCTGACCACAATTTTCAAGTTCATTTTATGCTATAGGGCTCTCAGACAAGGCGGGCTGATCATTTTATCCATACAGTAAATGACCTTTTATTGAGGATGTCAATAGGAGGATCTGGTTACCTATGTTGAGGGAGAGGGAGGAACTTAATTGCTCCCAGTGAGTGCAGTCTGAGGACTTGATTAGACCTTGAACCCCTTCTCATGTTTTTCATTTGTGTGGTGACGACCTTCCTCCTGCCTGAAATCAGCCCGGGCTCATTGCATGTCCACCGCTCTCTGGAGATTCATGCCCCAGTGGCTCCAACTGACTGCTGGCTTCATTCTAGTAACTCTGAAAGAAAATCTGTTAACTATTTTTTTTTTAAAAAAGCATAGAGCTCATTATATTAATCCAGAAAACTGTCCTTCACAATTCATCTCATGACAATAATCTAAATGTAGCAACATAGGCCGGTGAAAAAGGAGTGATTATTTGCTCCTTCTTTTTTTAAAATCAATTATATTGTATATAAAACACCAGTTATAGTGTATCGCTTCCTTGACAATGGAAAGTAAATCTACTATTCTATACTATAAAATAACTACTGCGACCAAATCAGATGAAAGCGGGGAGAAAAAACAGAAATCACAATTACGGCGCTCAACTGACCCACCTGCCATTAGCAAGATGAATTAGCTGGGTCCATGCTAGTGACAACAGCTACAGAGGGAAAATGATCCTGGTGCCTCATAGACCTGGGCTCCCAGACACTACCAGGAAACAGACAGGGGCCACTTTGAGCCCAGAGACCCAGAGAGAGAGAGAGAGCGGGAGATAAACAAGATAAACACATTCACTAAAGCAGCAGCGGTGTAAAAGACTGATGGGGGTTTACATGTCCAGTAAAATGCTACACCATGCTACAACCATTGTGAGTAAAATCAGCAACTTTGTTTCCTATTAGAAATTGGAAACAGGGCCAGAATGGAGAGGACAATATTTGTATGGCTGACATCACTTTTTTAAGGGGTAAAAAAAAATTGTGATTCACGAGTAACAGTTCTTCAAGACAATCTTCCATGTCTATTGAATCCGATTTGACTGCCAGGGGTAACGGGATGACTGATTGCATGTTAAATATGACATCATGCCAATGGGCAACTTTTTCTGTGCGTTGCACCAGTGAGGTCACTGGTCTCCTAATGATTTCCTCGGGGTTCAGAACCAGCCTACTCGGCTACAGCCGCTCCTCTCGTGCTTTTTAATCAATAGTCGAAGATAGTTGCAGAATGTAAAGTATGTTGCAATTCAGAGTCAAAAGAACTGGAAAGTGCCCTTAGATGTGATCACATTATGAAGCAACAAGATGACAAACACATTATTTCATTTAGTCAAATGACTGCATGGCAGGCTGTGAATTTTAAAGAGAATTAAAATGATCAGCTATGAATATTTTTTCATGTTAACCTGTAACGAAGGTGGTGTAAAGGTTTCGAAAATCCCACTGAAGTGTCTGTGAGAGAAAACTGTGCGATGGTGTTTGCCACGGTTTCTGGACAAATATGTCCTCGGTATAACCGCCTCGCATCTGTATTTGTTCTGCTCTGAATCATAGGTGGCCCAAAGCTGTCTTGATAAATAGCTACTCCAGGCAAGTATGGTGTATGCTCTCTGACACTATAGGTCACATAACCTTGTTGTCGGGACTAAGACTAATGCAATGTGAAGTGTCAAGTTATTATACTTAAACTAGACTGTGGAGCAGAACCTGAGCCACTGTGGTGATAGCAAGTAGGTGAAACAAGGCAAGGTGAATGTAAAAAGGTCATAAAAGGAGAAGATACTGAGCAAATGAGAGGGGATGGAAGGGAAAAATATTCGACACTGAGCGGGTCTTGTCGGAGGTGAAAAGGGGCACCGAGGTTCTCGCTACTCAACGTACATCATAATTGGCTGCTCAGAGCTGGAGCGATGCAAAACACAATGCTGACTCGCTAGTCGTGCACGATGCCAGGAAGGGAATCTGTTTGTTTATTTCAGGAGAACTAAATAATGCAGTAATAATCCTCCTCACCATGTCTCCCGAGCAAATGCCTCAGCACCTGTCAAGAATTTGCAGTATGTTGTCTATTGAGAGAGTTGCAAGAAGAAAACATGCTATTATTACAAAGCCAAGTAAACTAAAGTAATTGTCTGCAGATGGCAAAAACAAGCCACAGCTGTTAATACAGTGTGAAACATAAGATATGAAATATAAATGTAGCAGCGAGGGACTGAGAACAAACTGCATCAGACCAAAAGCTAATGACTTCCCATTACACAATGTAGCCTATAGCCACACTGCAATACATAGCGAATGGAGGATGGAAAATGTGCTGTAAAGACTAGCTGTTATTCCAAGTAATTACCAGAATCAAAGTCGCTAGCTGGAGGATTTTAGGTTTGAATCGATTTCACTAAAATGAACATTTTGCCAGTTTATTATAAAATGCAATATGGTGTATGTATTTTTTTTTTTTTTTATAGAGTAGCGGCGCATTCTCTAAATGATTATAATTAACACAAATACATCTCATTAAAGCGTTGACACACAAAGTAGAATAATAAAGTCAGCAGGCAGCTTAGCATAGCTTAGCATTAAGACTGAAAATTGAGGGAACTTCAGCACATGAGCATTAAACCACAACTTTGTTTCAGAAATAGCCAGGATAGCTGTTTCTCTCTCTGTGTCTAATCCTTATGCCAAGTTTAACTAACTAACTAGTAGTCATTGGTGTAAAAAAAAACCTTGCAAAGAAAAAAAATAAAAGATTTTCCAAAATGCATCTATTATAAAACATGGCTTCCCAAAGCATCTCCAAGTGAACCAGCAGGTGGTTCACTTGGTTCACACAGGAAGCAATCACATGCATCTAATGAAGCAGTTTTTTTAATATGTGCAGGTGAGAAGAAGTGCAAAAAGTGATTTTGGTGCAGATGATTTCAGTCTTATTGCACTTAAATGGGTGCCACTCTGTCTTTGTAGATAAACATGTTGCCGGGACGGGGGGTTAACGGCTGTTTTTGCAGGAACAAAGGGCGAACACAATAAGGTTCATCCAGGTTGGAAACCTCACACGTAACCCTGACTGCAGAGCTTCTTTAGCAGCGTGACGGCATTCTGAATATTTGAAGAAGCTTTTGATAATCTTTCTCAGAATGGTGCCATCCTTCTTTTAAATCGTCTCACCTCCACCACATGAAAACGTAGCGAACGATATTTAACAGACCATTTAATGTATTAGGAGAAAAACATCAAAGGAATCTATCACAAACACCTTGTCACTTTAGGTAGACTTGTCACTTCTTACCTTTTTTAAAGCTTGCAAATGAATTTAGTCTGTTGTCTGGTATATTTATTCAGTGACCCACTTTCCTAATCTTAAATTAAAAAATAATAAAATAAAAAGAAATTGGTTCAGTTGCGTTATCTTTTTTTCAGAAGTTGACAACAGGCTTGTTTGTTTTTGCATGTCAGGGTATATGTTGAAGCAAAGAAGGCAAACAGAGACAAGAAAGGAGACAAAGCCTGAAAATATGGAATATTTACATGCTATAACTCTGAGCCCCTTGATGCCCAAAAATTATGAAGTTACTAGATACGATTAAAATATGTCTTTAATGTAATTTTGTTTTTGTTTCCAAGTCTTCAAGTGTCCCATGATCTAAGCCAAGCTGACAGCAGACAGGAGTGACACCCAGTGGGGTCTTCTGCTGCCTAAAAGTTCGATCCGTGCATTCAGAGATGCTCTTCTGCATACTTTGGTTGAGGTTATTTGAGTTAGTTTTGCCATCCTATCAGGTCAAAGCACTCTCCTCTGCCATCAACAAGATATTTTTTGCTTAGAGATCTGTGGCAAACTCGATTTTCTTTGTAAACCCTACACGTGGCTGTGTGGGAAATTCCTAGTAAATCATCAGTTTCTGAAATACACATATCAAATCAGCATTTTTCCCCCCATGCATTGAGTTTCTGGCCTGTGATTGGATGATTAGATATTTGCATTAAGGAAGGTGTGAACAGGTGCACCTACAGTAACAAAGTAGCCACTGAGCCTTTATACAGATGGAAACATCTGTACCGCTCTTACAGAACATAAAATTGAAATATGAACAGACTACTGTGGGATGTTTTCAAGCAGCATTGTTTTTTTATATAATATAATATAATATTTATACCTCTAAAACATTCTTTGTGCTTTTAATGCAATACATTTATTTCTTACTTGTAAGTATGAGGGAGTCAAAAATAAATAAATAAAAATAAAAATAAATATGAATCTCTTTTGTTTGTTTTTTTCTTGTTTGTATGATTGTTTGGGGGGTTTTTGTGACATGGTGTGAGTGTATTTGAGCAGCACGGAGGCAGCACTTTGTTACTCACACGCGTCTGCTAAGAGGCAGGGCAAACATCTGTCTCCTGTCATAGCCTTCACATATATGCTTTTGTCCAAGCAGCTATGATAAGCCACCTTCAGTTCAGAGGAGAGATTACGTGCCATCTTAAAGTAATCTTTCAGCACCAAAATGGCTGAATGGGTTGAAATGAAACTGAAAATGAACTTCTAAAGATGTAAAGAGAAGCCAGATCAAATGTTAATTAACTCCACTGTTTTAAGCTCAAAGGCCACTCAGGACTCATCTCTTAATATAAGTCACTGCGGCTGAAGAGATCAGTGCAGGCAGGCTATGGTCCATTATACATCTGCTCAGTGAATCAAACTCCTGCACACTACTCTCAGGCTACACTGCTCTCTTTATGAGCATCTTCCAAAGCAAAGTCTATCAAAATTATTGTCCAAGGGTGGCGATTAGCGAGTTAGCCAGACCCTTCTCATCCAAACATTCTGTGCTAAATAAGAGCTACGGCACCATGTCTTCAGTGTTTACATGTAGGTTACTGGACCGTGTGTGCTTTTAAAAGAAAGAAAGAAAGAAATATAGTTTAATTACATATTTAAATATCCTATTAAAATAACTAAAACGTGATTTCTTAATTATGGCTCTATGTTCAGAATAACAAATACATTTTTCCATGAAAAACAGATGTTCAAAGAGACACACGACTACTCTAATTTGCACTCTTCAGTCACTGTTAGGCTGAGGAGAATTGTTACGCTCGCATAGAAGTGTACACTTCTCAATATGATGATTTAGTAAAACACGGCTTTAATAGTCAAAAGAGAGATTTTATAATTGTGGATAAATGCAAAAAATGGAAATGTCCTTATGATTACATCACTATGATAGTGTCATAAAGCACTGATTAAAACTAAAAAAGCTAAAACAACAGAATATAAGTAAGAACTGAAGCCAGTCTTTCAGAGGACTTTTTTTGTCTTTGTTTTTGCCACTCTGCTGAACATATTAAACAATATAATGGCTGTAAGCTTCTTCCTCTTAAAATCTCTTCATTGGGTATTGGTATCATTTGCACTTGACACCACAGATGCTTTTAGATTTGAATGCTTTTGGAGTTTAACTGTTGATTATATTTTTTAATAGGATTTCCAAATTTTTTAAAAATGCATACACTGTTGTTTATTAACTCAGATTATCTTACACAGTGCTGTTCAAATCTTCAAATACAAATTCAGAAGATTTACATATACTTTCTGTTTTTTATCATATTGCTGCAATCTTTGATCGGCGATCAAAGCACCAACGTACACTTGTAATTATTCTCTGAAATCAGAAAGCATTGATTCCAGCATTATAGCGTTAATAAGGTTAACAACATAATGCTGTTTATGTTTTAGGGTGTTTGTGTGTACATTTTGAATATCAAGTCATATTGAAGAGAGGAACAATACGTTTGGCAGCTCATAAATTTCAGTTTGAACTTCCTACCAATTAAATCGAGCAAAAGTGTGATGCAATTACTTTTTTTTTTTTTTACATTTTAATATTAACAATCACTCTGTTGAAACACAGTATAACATGGGTCCATGAACCAAGCATTGCAAGGCATAAATCATAACGTGACAAAATTACATTTTATATTTAATCTAATACGAACTCTACCTTAATAATACAAATGATATCTTTCTCTAATTTAATTGGCGCTAGCTTGGTGCATATTGCTAATATAATTCAGGATTTCCATATTTAATGATGCATGCCTTTCATGGTGAGTTTTACTTAGAAAATGTCGTCTTTAATGAACCTTAGAAAAACCTCTAATAGGCATAATCTTAGAAAATGTAACTTCTTTATTTAAAAGGTTCTGAGAGCAATTTTGCTGAGTGCAGTACTTAAAATGTAATAGTTGAAGAATTGAGGAAGCAAATGCATTTGTAAAGCTAGAATAAGCAAATAGATTGCACTCTGAATGGCTGAGAAACACTGAACTGACCTCTGCATGCTTTCAAGGATCCTTAGAGGGGATCAGAAAAGGATCAGATGTAAAAAAGGGTAAAACTGGGATTTTAATTTAATCTTCTAAGAAAATGTGTGCATGTGCACAGAAATCTGTGACATGGGTGTGTAGTATTAGGACAAAGGCACGGTTTCCAGAGAAAGGTGTTCAGTGTTTTTGCCTGGATGAGTGGACAAATATGTTCTCCTAGAAATTGCCTGTGCATTGCACTTGAATCACTCTTGTGCTGTTACTTTTTTTTTTTTTTAACTGTGTGTATCAAAGAAAAAAAACAAACTTGTACATGTGCTTTGAACTTGCTGCTTGCTGGGGATGCTGGGAGTGTTTGTTGCAGCACTTTGTTGAAAATCTAGAGGGATCCATGACTGAAAGGGACAAACTCTGGACACGAGCTTAGTAGAAAGACAAGAATGAAGAACTATGCTAAGAAAATGAGAATAAATGGATGTCAATTTCCATGTGGAATTGGTAACCAATGATCCATTAAGCCAGCCTTTCCACAACAGACAGACAAAACAGCCTGAATAAGAAGTGCCTGACATTTCAGTTAATTGCACTTTGTCAGCTCTACAGTAGCTACAACCCAGGTCAAGTCCTCAGCGTCTACCCACAATATGTAAAGCTGGCAAATTCATACGTGATGAATAAATAACATGATTTTATCTCTAATTTGTATTTAATCTATCTAAAAACTAAACAGGAAATGTGTTTAAAAAATGAGAAGAAATGGCTTTTAATGACTCTGAAGTTTCGATTAATGAGCAGGAGCAGTCAGCTACCATTAAGTTGCATCCCTCGTTGAGAGTTTACAGAGATGGAGAAGAGAGCCGAGGTTCTACTTACCAGACAAGCGTTAAGGGAAAAACTAGAGACAACAAACACACCCCCTTGCTGTCATGAAAGCAAAAGGTTTATTCATGTTTGAAATTACACAACTACCACAAGGAAGACTTTTCAGTCCAGGGTGTAGTCTGGTTAGAAAGTAACACTAAACATCTTTAATACATTAGAATCACTGCCACAAATCATTTGTCATGACTTTTCAGTTTCAGAATCACATACAATAGAAAAAAGAGAAAAGAAGTCTTGAACCCTGTTGAACAGAGCTGGAAATGTACAGTTCTGAATACTGAAACCTCTATGCATTACACTTTTTATAGTGATTTTTTTTGTCTTTTTTCTCCGCATGATTTAGTAACAAGATGAGCAACATTCAAAATGTTCTTTTTTTTTTCCTCCCTTCATTATTTACAACAGTTTTAACTGTTTGGTGTTAATTTAACAACAATATTCGCCACACGTCCCCGCCCCTCCCGCGCGCCCACACCCCCCAGCCATATAAGCCACAGAGCAACAACATCTTCAGCCACCCAACCCCACCCCCTCCCATCCTCTCCCCGTCTATTTTCCATGGTATTAATATTGTTATTTCGTTGTTTTGTTTTGTTTTTATTTGTTATTTTAAGTTGCACAGCTGCAACATCATTTTATTAAAAGATTAAAATATACATTAGATTACATAGAGAATGAAGAGTTTACAGTGTTACAAGATGTGATCAAAATAACTACATAAAAACATTAAATAAGGGCCAAAGAAACTGTGGTGGTGATATGGTTTAGAGGTAGTAGGTGAGCGCTCTAAGCTACAGAAATGTTGGAAATTATTGGTTTCTATGAATGAGGTAATAAAGCTGGGTATTGATTGGTGGGGTGTATAATTACTCTTAAGCTATATTATGTACAACTTTTCCTGTGTAATGGGGGCCTGCTCCTGTGTGCCATGTTGTAATGATCTACTGTCCGTGTGTGTGTGTGTGCTGTCGAGGGGGGCTTCCATAAGCAGTACAAAAAAAAAGGTTTACATATGTACATACTAAACATCAAATTATAAAATATGCAGTGGTGTCATGTTATAGTCAAGCAATCAATTATGCTTCTTTATGTTCCAGAGTTTGAATAGTCATTTCCTTGTACTAATGTATACAGCTGTAAGGCAAAAATAAATCTTGAAAGTAACTACAAAGCTGCCATTGAGCTGTCAACAACAGCATTGTTGAGTTGCCGGACAAGACTGCGAGCACATTACAGTCAAAGAAACAGCTGCTTTAATCTCTATGTTGTAAGGACTCAATTATCAAAATGGAGAGTGGCAATTAAATCAAGAATCGAACAAATGGGCCTTTAAGGTGTCATAAAATGTCACGGAAAACACACAAGTGTCATCCCGTACTTTTGAGTGGAGATAATTATCCTGAAAGCTTACTCTTATTTTTGTTTGGAAATGTGCATGTGTTTACCTCTACAGTGAACCAACAAATTAAAAAGAAGAAGAAAAGCATGGTGTGTACACTTGATTGATTTATGAAGAAAGAACAAAACAGCTACCGGGAAACACTTGGTGTTCATAATGGAGGATGGAGTTTCAATGCGTGCAACACGGTCGTGATACATTTTAAGATACGTGAAAACCAATCTGCTGTGAAAGTTTATGTTTCAATATCCTCTTCAGGTGGTCAGCCAGTTAAAAAGTCCTGCTAGAGGCGAAGATGCATTAATAGCGGATCAATTCGAGGTATCGGAGTGCACACTTCCAGGTCCTTCTGTTGGAGATATTACAGAAGATGGAGTCGTTGCATCTTGCCATCCCCCATTAGCCTTGGACACAAATGGAAAAGGTTGAGATTACAATCAAACACTCAATGCAATATGAACCTGGTAAATTCTAGACACTCCAAAAACAGAATATGTAGATATATAGACTGATTGCCCTAATGTGTCAGTTGATATTAAAATGTTGCAGACGCAGTTAGTCTAGTCTCTGTGTTACAGTAGCATCAGCAAAGAGACTCTCAAAAACAAATTTGTCCTGTGTCCCGACCAATGGGAGCGATCCCTGAAATCAGTGTCTAAGCAGATTTCAGAAGCGACCGACAGCTTGTCGCTACATATTCTCCTGTCAGTCAAGAAGAGGGAGGGCTAGGGCTGCGTGAGGTGGGGAGAGCTGAGGGAAAGTGACAGGGCAGGGCCTCTCCAAGAGAGCCAGTCTTAGCCAGCCTGACTTTGCTTTGCTCCAGGCGTGACCTAGCCTTTACTGGATCCCTCTACGTCACCACCAACACAGCTAAAGGTCTATGTGAATATATCAATAGTGCATTTTCTGGGCTATGGCTAAAAATGGCTGCTTTTCCACAGCTTTCTGTTCAGAATATGTTTTTTACTTTATTACTCTTTGTGCTCCGATCCTCTCTTTTCATGTGTTAAGGTTATTCGACTATTAATATTTTAGTAGGGATCACACTGAGCTCTGCTGAGCCAGTAGGCACAGGTCTACACTGCACATGGAAGTGAGAAACCTTGTGAGAAAGAAAGAAACACTTGATCCTACAAGGAGTTGACATGTCTAAAGAGCTTATAGCAATAAGGCTACAGCAAAGCCAAAATGACACCAACAGCACAGAATTGTTGGCAACAGCCGCCACCGTTTGTTTATATTTAAAAAAAAAAAAGAAAAAGAAATAGATTTTTTAAAAACTAATTTAATACCTTATTTTCATGCTTAACTCTTACATACTATTAAGACTGTGAATATCTGTGCATTTCACCCAACAGGAATGCTAACACAAAGAGAGCAAATGCTGCAGTGTTGATACAGTGCCGAGAGAACGAGCTGTCTCCTCCTATTTCTCTCTCTTTCTCTCCTTCACTCTCCATCCTCCCTCATCAACGAAATTAATCTTTACTCTGATAGCTTCAGATTATGTGCTGCTTTACAAAAAGGCGCCATATCAAACCTCATCAGGGAAGAAGAAATTCATGTCTGGAAAAAGGCTGCGGGCGATCACGTGATCATATTTTATCATGAAGATAAGTCTACGGAAAATGCTGTGAAGCATTTCAAAGCAGCTGAAATGCAACAGATAGGGTGTGTTTTCCCCCCCCTCCAAATCTCATTCTTGGTTTGAGTCAAACAAAGTATTAAAAGCCGTTTATTAAAGTAAATCTGATTTTATTCACCTGCTGTGTAGCATATTTTTTTATTAAAAGCAGCTTTTATTTAGATCAGGTGACACAGTGATGTGACACACTGGCTAATATTTTATTGTGCAGGTTGTAAAGCAATGTAATGCACTGTAATTTCATTGAATAAAATTAAAGGATAACCATGCAGCACTTTTATTGAAAAAAAAAAAAAAAGTATCAATGAATTTCACACTCCCTTTGCCTCAACAAGCTCCACGTGTAAGCCAATAAAACCTTCACTTACATTTAGGCCATGTGGACTATACATCGTGTTTCCCCCCAGAGCATCATTGTATCCTGCCGTCTGACTGATAACATGGCGCAGGGTATCCACCTGAAGGGACAGACAAGGTGGACAAGCTGGTCAGCCGAGTGTCTCGCAGACTTCCAACACTAACTGTAAACATGCTTAGTAAAGCAAAAGATATTAACTGAAGTGAAATTAACAAAAAGGGACTTCTGAGACAGCAAATGTACTAACCAGAAAAAAACAGGGCAAAAAGATTTTCAAAATAAAATTAAAAACAAAGGATAGTGATGTTACGAGCATGCTCAGGTATACTACTTCATCTAAAGCAGTTGTGGATTGATACCAAATAAAAGCATAAGTAAAAGTAATGGAACACATAGACTTTAAAAAAAATCTTAAATTAGCTTTGATTTTTCTTTACCTTTATTATGAATGAGCATATATTTTTTCTGGTGTGGTAGTGAGTGTGTGCAGTGTGTCGGCTGTGTAGCTGCGTTAAACTCACAAAATGGAAGACATCAACAACAAACAATAACAAGATGAGACAGGAAGATAGCGATACAGAAGTACAGAAAAAAAGGGGATAACATTGTACCAAAAAACCCAAATACCAACCCAAGAGCTCAAGTCAAAGCCAAATGCATTCAGACAATGTTTTGAATAGTAACCAGGAAACTGCTTTGCGGCATGATTGCAGTGGGGTGGGATCATATTTTGGCGGCCAAAGCATTCCATCCAAAGCGAAATAGTCAGTAAACACTTCAGTCAATGGGCTGTTATTGGAGGCCTCACTTGGTAATTTGAACTGCCCGTGGATAGGCAGCATGTTTTTCTTATTTATGTTTTTTGGATTTTTTTTTTTTTTTTGCTTTTTTCAGTTTGTTGTGCTTCTTAGACTGCACTGTGGATGGCTCAGTACACAGGCAAGACAAGGACAGCTCTCTGCACTAGTCGTCAGGAACTGTCCCTGATTGTTGCTCCTACCTGTGACTGTACATTGGCTCCGACTTGTGCCCCTTGGTAAGAATCCCCATTCAGACTCTGCATGCTCATGAACATGTCCCCAGAGTTTGGGAGGTTAAAAGAACCTGAAGAACCTGGAAAGGGAAGATGTAAGTAGCTGAATACATGAGAGGGCTATAAAGGGAAAGCACAGGCACACACACAGACACGCACGCACACACGCGCACACACATTTATCTGTAAAAAACACACCCAGCTCAAGCAGACAAACACACAGAAGAAAGACTCCCATAAAGCAGGCAACTACAGGGGTGACGGAAGAAAAGGCAAGGAACCAAAACAGAGGAGGAGAAGGATGATGTGCAGAAGAACTGAAGATCTTTTTTTACAAATGCAGTGAGCACAAATTAAATGAAAATCACATGACAACAAGGGGACCGGTTCTATATGTGGTTGGTCGCTTAAGCTCCCAATTGTTCCACATCACCTACTTCCAGTCTAAATTAGCAGGGAGGTATCACATGGTAAATGACAAGGACAATAAGAAGCTTATGAAAAGACCAGTACCAGTAAACATGTTGCTTAAAAGAGTGTTTTTGCTCTCTGCAGAATCCAGCTGAAACTCTTCATCTTTCATCTGGAATCCTGGGTGCAAGAAAAAGGGACCACTTCATAAGCTTACCACATCCCGACGAAGCTCAAGCTAGTCCAAACTCAGCATTACATTACTCATCAAACTTGACTAAATATGCCCTTTCAGGCTCTTTGCTTTTATCTCTATTTTTATTCAGCATCAACTGCACATAATACCATTTTGATACTACTACTGCAGGTAAAATGCTCCCAGCAATTATGTTTCACTTTTTTGCAAAATGCCTTTACCATTCAGTGGGAATACATACCATTACATTAGAAATGACAAGAAGTTGACAGAAAGTCAAGGGAAAACAAATCCCACGGCATTATTTTGAAAAAATTTTTCTTATTTTGCCAAAAATACATGTGTTCTCGGTTCACAAGTCAGGAACGCTCTCTTTATGCATGAGTTTGCTTGGCATCAACTGTCTTATAGACAGGAGACACTGTGATCCCCAAGCTGGGAGCAGAGCCTGTCACTCTAGCCTGTGTGAATGGTGCATGAGAGAGTGAGGCAGGCAGGCAGCAGGTTAAGGACTGAGGTAGAAGGTAGATCTTTTCGTTTGTTTTATTTGTCTATATGCAGGAATGCCTACCGGAGTTGGGTGTGGTAGGGGAGTTGGCCTGGCTGTTCTGCACTGCAGCGGCTGCAGCGTGTGCCGCATTTACAGCAGTCTTGGCGGCATACAGGTTGGCTTCTTCCTGAAACTTGCCGATATTTTTCTTGTACCGGATCCTTTTGTTGCCAAACCAGTTGGATACCTGCGTGGGAGAGCAGAAGGAGGAGGAGCAGAGGAGTCAGATGTCAAGCAGGCACAGCACCATGCACTGAGCAGTGCGATTGTTTCAAGATGTCATGTTTGGGTCCATCAAGTACCCAATTCCCAGCCCCTGTGCTAATGTCCGCCGGGTACACAAGCTAATTAAGCCGTAATCAGGAGCCACTTGTGTCTTCTCATGGATGGGAGCATGACATGCTCTCAGATCTGTCTCCTGACAAAACTAAAACACAAGGGGCTCCTATTGCACAGACACTGAAGTCGGTACATATTTCTCATATGAGGACTGGTTGTTAAGGATACAAATTTTGACATTTCCCTCAGTGCAACATATGAATGTTCATATTTTATCCTCCACAGAATTCTCACTGGTTCCAGACGAGTGGGTCCAGGTGATTGACATTTTATAGAAATACAGTTGCTTAACGTATTGTAATAATTCATCATATGACGAGTACGTCCAATTTAGCATAACCACTGGAAAACATTACACAGCTTTTTGGGATTACTGGGTCTGGGTTGCTTTACTTTGGAAGATCATAAAACACTAAGGCAATGAAACATTTGTGCACGCTCAGTGATTTAGAGCGCCGTAGACATGAGAAGCAGTACAGGGATTATTGGGGCAGGCCTAGAGCTCTTAAGGCTCGAGAAAGACTCGAGATCAAACATGCACTAGAAACTGGGTACGTTCAGATTTAGAGCAGTCGGATATGTTAATTTTGTTGGACCGAAACGATGCCATTCAACATCAGACACTGAAAAGTTGTATGGTGTGAACCTTATGTGTGAATGCTGGCTCTGCAATAACAGTGGAATAATAATGAGATGATGCTTGTTTTTAATGGTCCTATAAATTAGAGTGTCTTGTCGCTGTGCTGCAGCCCCCCTCTCAGGCCCTGCAGCCCACGGCTGGACCAGCCAAAGAGCAGCTGCCCCTAATGACGCTTTATTTAATTTCCACCCATGTGCTTAAATTTTAATATCCCCAGCAGCCCGCCGATGCTGTGGCGTAAAAACTGACTGGATTTGCAGGACATCAGATCATTTCTATCCTCCACGTCTCTGTGCTCTAAATCTTTAATATCTAGGCAATTAAAATTAATGACCATTCGGGCGAGGCCCACTGTTGGCAGGGTTTCCTTGACATCAATTGTTTGATGGGTTTACCTAGAGGTTAAACTAACAAGCAAGGCTTAATTGGAAGCAATGAAAGCCCTGGCCATCATCCTTTTTACTTAACCTGCTTAGAGTGGATTGTAGAGCCTAAGACGATGCAATATTGTTGCTCTTTTGGACAGCTCGCAATGTGCCCACAAACCCCTGAAAAATCATATAAAATGTTTTGTAAAGCTCATCAGTCTGTTTAATTTAACAAAATGTTCATAAAAACAGTGCATTAAACAGATCTGCATTTATTAAAATGTCAGTTGTGGCCAGTTGTGGTGTTTGCACGTTCAGACCTATTTTTATCATTAAATTTGACTTAATGGATACAGACTATACACTAGTTTACTTTCATCGCATATTACTTTCATCAGAAAGGAGGCAAATCCTGCAATAAAATATGACTGATTACTTCATAAAATTAATAGATTTTTTTTTTTGAGTGTGTTATGACTGTAGTGCACACATTTATTGTGTTACAAGCCTCAGCAGTCTGGACAGACTCAGCCGCGGTGGCGTCACATCTTGTAGATGTTATACCACCCTTTTTTCTGCACACACATTTCTCTCCTGCCCGATGAACTCTGGCTTCAGTGATTCTCGGGTTCAGCTAAAATATTGAATAGATGCACAGCACAGCATCGTAGCAGACCATGCATTCAATTGACTCCTATGTTTGGTAAGAATTACCTGACACCACCCGCACTCAAAGGCAGCGATTGTGTCATGACAATGCAGACTTCCTGTGCAAAGCTATAATACAACTGGCTTCATTGTTGCACACTGTAGTTAAGAGTTTGGACTATTTCATTGTGTCTCAGACTGCTTTCTGATCAATATATGACCAATGCATGAGCCAAAAGTGAGCTTGCAATGCCCTACTGTAAGATCAAATACAAAAAATAAAGCATTCGCTGCTTTGAAATTATTATTATTTTTAAATAGCTGAAATATTGGAAAGGGTGTCATACATTTTGCATTATAACAGAACATATTAACCCTGTGGTGGAATCAGGTTTAACAGTTAACCAGTGTTATATTGACACATATTACATCAAAGGTGGCCTCTGAAGCATCCACACACCTCAACACAAACTACATCCATCATATCCCATGCCCTTAGCCCTTTCTGCAATGCACATGCAAATTAAATAATAATAATAATAATAATAATAAAATGAATAAAAAAGGAAATAAGACCTGGTATCGCACTAGGTAATATTACCACCTTAAATACATCATTGTGCATCAGTTCTGTGCTCAAGCAGTAATTGGACATGAAACAGACATCTGC
Organism: Aulonocara sp. 'chitande type north' Nkhata Bay; assembly: GCF_057382095.1. Lineage (NCBI taxonomy): Eukaryota > Metazoa > Chordata > Actinopteri > Cichliformes > Cichlidae > Aulonocara > Aulonocara sp. 'chitande type north' Nkhata Bay. The sequence goes on from NC_141355.1 coordinate 14,516,131, forward strand.
AATTTTGTTAATTCAAGGGTATTTTAAGGGCATTAAAAGTAATAATAGAAAGGAAATGTGGCGTTTGGACTGCTGGAATCTGAGTGTGCGCTTGACTTGAAGATGACTTCATTTTCAATGATCCCTGTTAAAATGATGCAGGGTGTTTCATCAGCAAAGATGTATTGAGCAAAGCTGCAAAGCGATATTGGCATACCATTCACAACTGATGGTGTTTAGTTAATGAACTACTTGTGCAATCAAGAAAGCACCAAAAAAAAGGGGGTGTTAGTCCAGCCTGCAGCGTGACCACAGTAAGCCATATATGAATCTGAAAGGCTGGGCCACAGTGAGGGATAACATACTTATAGTGAACCCAGCATTATGTCAAGCCTCTCACTCTGTTACCCTCCTAAAATGAGCCAAAGCACTAAGAATAAGTCAATAATGATGTCTGCCATGGCCTCCGCTTATCGAGGAGTACACCACTAATGGGGCCCGGGATGAGTTCAGGTGAATTTTTAAAAGCCCTCTAATTTCTGCAAAGACTTATTTGTTCTCATGGGAACTGGTTCAGCGGACTGCTTTAGGAGACACTCAGACAACAATGCCCATTTCTTTAACTGCTGTAAATCACACAGTGATCATGAGGTGGGAGGGATATAAATAAACTCTAAGTGCAATTTTTTTTGTTCAAGATTTAAAAAGATCACACAATTATTCAATCTTCTACAAGAAAACAAAACAACAATAAAAGAAAAGAAAAAGAAAACAAATAAATCATGTCATAAACCATAGCCAGAAAGTAAAAATTACATGTGACACATTTGTACACACATAGTATGGTGATAATATGGGTGTAGTGTAAAGATGTCAAACATTAAAAATAGGCTGCAATCTCTTGTTAAAAGTGGGATGTAAATGCTGATATAGCTTAGCCACGCTTTTTTTTAAATGTAAATTTAAACTTTAAATTTGATATTATAGCATTAGCATGGATCCAATAGTGTAAGAGAGGGAGGGTCTGTGCACTGGACAACTGTGAGGCCATTACATACATGAACAAAGGAGGTACAAAAAAATGAAAACAGTGGATCAGGAGAAGTTATGACATACCTGTGATACTGTGATGGTGCTTCCCACCCCCTGAAGGCAAAAAAGAATGGGCTTTTACAGTATCTGACTCTTCATGACTACACTCAATATACCCCTCATCACCCCCTCCCCACACAGACAAAACACTGCAGATTATTGTATAGATTCATGTTTCTCTGATATTGTGTCTCAAGAGGACAACCATAGAACAATGGAGAATAAAAAAATCTAGATAGTAGTCACAATCATAGCAAAGGGGGGAGGAAAAAAAAGAGAAGACAGGGTAATAATACTTTGGATGTGGGGGTTAGGTGTGAGAGATATTGCCTTCAGGTTTACCCAATGAGGAGGCTATGATAGATATCAAATTGGAAAGTTGACTTTTTAAGTGTGAAATATAACAGAATTAGCAGACTCCTGCAAGGTCACTTGAAGAGCAAACATATGAGTAAATACCCAGGATCATCCAGTGTTTTTGAAGCACCGGAGTGACCGCTTTTCTTAAAGTAATGGATGATGCCTTTTTTTTTCTTTCCATATGACCTGAGCGACTGACCAGGCAAGAGAGAGAGAGCGCACATGGTGGATGGGAATGAGGGGGAAAAATGGCAGGGGACCCAGCGCTGGGGCGACTAAGGAAGGACAGCATAGTGCTTTGATTGAGGCTAAGATGATACAGGCCTCCCTTCCCTGTGGCCCTGCTCTGACTGACTGGGACCAGCCTTGACTGAAGGATCATTAGGAAGTCACAATGTCAAGGTTAGCAAAGGACATTGCGCCTTGGTGGTGCGACCTACGGTAACTATCCCTCAAGGCTTTTAGCCTTTCCCAACCTGATTACCCACCAGCTACTGTTAGACGAGCACTACCCACCTGGGAAACTGTGATGCTGCACTTCTTGGCCAGCTCCTCTTTTGCCTCCTCGCTCGGATACGGGTTGCTGAGGTGCGAGTAGAAATATTCGTTCAAAATTTCTGTTGCCTGCTTGCTGAAGTTTCTCCTTTTCCGCCTGAGTGGGGAGCAAAACGAGAGAAACACCGAGCAAGCCTATTAGTGAGACCAGCATTAACTCATCCACTTGGATTGCACAAATTGCACAATCAATCTCACACATAAATGGTGAAAATAATGAGGAATGGGCTCTAAGGGCCCTCAGGAGCAGGATATCGTGTCCTGCTCCAAGAGCCTCATCAACACACAAAAGACTACAACCAATAAACTGACAAGCACACAGAAAGACACACATACACATACCGTTGCAAAATACATACAATGTTTAATTTGGTGTGTTGGTCTCCAATCTCTAGTCCAAGCGTGTAATGTGTAGAGTTTAGTGCAGCGGATGGGTGGGCTTCATGATGGAGCGCAAAGCCCAGTCGGAGTGCATCTCGGTACATTATAGAAATCATGGCATGCACAGTTGAGCATTGTTCCTGAAGTGCCACAGCCCCAGGGATCTCAGTAGAAACAAGCAAACTCTAACTAGATCTGGGTCCCCTTCCCTCCCAGGGCACTACTTATCATGTTGTTGAGCATTTGCTTATTTTGCCTTGTTTACTGTGCTTCACACAGGCAGTGGGCAGCAAATGTGCTTCCACTTGGCTTGTTTGGCCCAAACTTGTGCTTCTCTCCGCAGAGCTTCTACAATGCACCATACTGTTAGTGATTAGAGTAATCCACAACACCTGCTGATGACCTCCCCTCCATCCATTACACATGACTCGGCCCCCATTTCATTTGGGTCCTAACTGCTCTCAGGTGTGAGGGCATGATTGTCTTGGAAATGGATAACGCATGGAACATGGGCATAATTAAAATCATGCATCTCTGCAGTGCTCACACTGTGTGCTGTGCCAGAAAAGTGAAAAGAAACTTCAGACCTGCGCACCGTCTAAAAATGACCTCGCCCACTGGATTTACTTATGTGGGTCACGCAGAAGCAATAAAAAAGTCGAAACTTTATACCTACACACACACACGCGCGCGCGCATTCGCACTAAGCACACACGATCAACTGACCTGGCATCAAGGAATCTGGAGCGCAGGATCATGACAGCCTCACAGGTGCTCTGCTTCAGTTGCATCTGGATGGAACTGAACTTACGGTGGATGATTCCCACCATGCGCTCAATCTCTTTGGGAGAAATGGGCCGCGTACGAGACTGTTCCCTCAGCAGGTTCATCACGTGGGTAGTGAATTCGTTACATGCCTGCCAAGCGAAAGAGTGACAAAAACAACCAACGTGAGGCGGGGTTTTTGTTGTTTGTTTGTTTTAGAACTTTAAAAAGCTCTTGACTGATGTTTTAAAGTTATATCCATTTTTCATGTATTAAATGAGTTAATATGCACGCTGTTCTTGATAAAAGCCTCCACGGAGTGCGGTGTTTGCATATAACTCTGACATAATAGGTGAAGTCATCTCAGAATAAATGCAGATCTGCAATTTGGCCTGGCCTTAATGCACTGAAGTTAAGCAGCTTTTCGTTAACACGGTAGTTCATACATGATTAATTAGAATAACTCATTTACGTAGTGCACACTTTAGCTCATTACTCTGAGTAAAATTTGTTAAGTATTTACATTTAGATAATTAAAACCTGGAAACACCCTTAAGAAAGATGCATTTACTCCAGGCGAAGTGTTGTGTGCCCCCGCATACCCACCTCCTCTCTCGGAGAGAGCACAAAGTAAATTACTCTAATTTACCTCACTGGCTTGCTGAGGCATCACAGTTTCACCTTCTATTTTCACCCATAATGCCCGTGTTTAATGGCAGGCTCAAAGTGCTGGGTGAAAGAGCTGATCATACTTTCATTTAACACAGATGACTGGGGCACTCCTTTGGATCTCTATAATCAACTACAACACAGTGAATAATACGGCAATTTCGCTTTTTCCCGAGCTGCTTTTTTCCCCACATCCTCCTCTATCGTACATATTCGCCACAGTTTGCAGTTGTGAAAGTACAACTCAGTGGCTTTTAAACATTTAAACACAAAGTGAAAATTTGAAAGCTGGTTGCCACATGGAATAATGCATAAAGAACATTTTGGAGGGTGTGTGCTATTTCCAATAAAAACTCATTCGGGAGGCATTTCTTGGGAGGATCTTAACCTTGGGGTTGTAAAGCTCCCTCCTTACCTGTTCGTATTTCTCCAGCTCTGTGTGGTAAATCTGTCTGATCTGGGTGAGTTTGGCTCTGTAGTCGGAATGTTCGATTGAGTTGTCGGCTGCCCCGCCCGAGGCAGCGGCGGCGGCGGCTGCGGCGGCAGATCCGCCACCTTTCTCTGGTCCCGCTACTCCCTCTGCCAACAGCATATTGTCTAAACGCATGAGCTGAGGGTCTGGGGGGTCCTCCTCCTGAGCGCCACGGATGCTGAGACCTGCAGAGACACAGAAACAGGGACAGGTTTCAGCAAATGCATTCAAGAGATGAATTAAGATGGGGAAATTAACATTATTAATAAGAGAATAAGTCAAAACTGCTGAAATCAGAAGCGTTGACTCTATATCGTTTGATACTGTGATGTTTCCCCGTCAGGTAGGAACTGAGCGCCTCCTGTGTATATGCTGTGTTCCTGTCGCCCATGTGTACGCCTGTTCTCTTTTATTTACACACTGCGCTGCACACTGTGTGTACGGGAAGGCTGACATGACAGCAACATCCATAAACTGACAAATGCTCAATGGTGAAGTGGCACTTCTACTCTGTGAAAGGATGCTAAACAGAAAACTATACCTCTAGTAAGTGTCTGTCTTTCACACAGTGAATGCTGGGAAATCCACAAAAGTAACTGCTGTTTTACTCGCGTCTATTTCCTTGTGAGTTTTGAATCTTCAATTCATTTAATTTAAGACGAATCTAGGCCATTATAAGACTGAGCTGTGAAATAATAATAATAATGATAAGGAAAAAATTGTGCAGTGAATTGCATGCAAAGCGCAAAGCCTGATTTCTGTGTTTGTTTTCAGATGGTGCTGTTTATTTCCTCTGGTCTTCTGTCTCGCCAGCCTGTCAGCAGGTCGTAATCACACAGCAGATAGCGCGGGCTACGTGCACACCTGGATGCGCTGGCAGTGAAACCACAATGTCAGGCTTTTCAGAAAACAAACACAAAAAAAAGCTCTCGCAGGTCAAAATTACACCAAAAACACGCTCGAGCAATCAGGTCTAGTAAGTGGATAAAAATGTGGCTCAATGGGCAGTAAATACTGAGTGGCTACTCAAACGTTATGATTACCAGAGTTGTTTCAATTCAATAATCCCTCCCGCAATTCAGGGATTTTCAAGCGCTCATTACAGCTTCATTAAGATATGGCTAGCCTTTGGATTCTAAATAAGAAGATTAGCGGCTCTATTGTGTCAGCCAGTAGGCATGCAATCAGAGAAGCCCTTTTTACCGTGCTTTGACCGACTGACCCTGCGAGCCGTTCACAAGAGTAAATACTAGAGAGAAAACACTCCTTTTCTTCTTAATATCTTTCTTATAAACACAATCGTAGGTTAAAAAAAGCCCACAGTGTAACCTCTTTTCTGATGTTTTCATCCCCGTTGGTGGTTTGTTCAACTGCAATGCCACTGAAAAACAAATTTTCCTCTATTTATAGGTCGGCTGGCTTTGAGTCTTTTAGGTGTAATGGTGTGAAAGGAGTGGATGAATGTGGCTATTTGTGCTGGAGACATTGAGATGCTGGACAAGGCTCCATCAGGCTTTGCAGAGCCAAGCCATCCATGTGGACAATATGCCGCTGCTCCACTAACCCTCATCCACATCACGCTGCATCTGCACAACTCCACCCAAAGCCATCATTCTGGACAGATTCGACTGTTTCCATTCCAGTTTGTGCTGCGTGAAACAAAACGGCACATGATTCAAATGTGACTGACCAGATGCCCGGCTCGGGATCTCAACATGCTCTAATAGCTGGTGGTTTGTCTGCCACGACGGTTCATATTTTCCCTAATTCAGTGTTTACACCCACTCTCTGAATCAACGCAAACTCAGCAGGCTGCACTTTTCTTTGTGCTGCGGGTGGTGGTAAGTAGGTAGCCACGTTTTTCATGTCAGGTATATTAAATATAACTCTGGGACGCGGCGTACATTTCCACACCAAACCTAGTTGTCACTTTCACTCCACTCACTCCATATCCAGGGGAAATGCAGCTGAGGGAATTTACAGGGCTTTTCAGCTAAATGGGCATAAATCACTGGTTTCATTCAAACTAAATAATCACAGGCCATAAAGAGCTACTTGTCTCTTACCATATATTACCACAAAGTTCCTGTGTGCAATACTGTGGCCATTCACAGCAAAGGAAAACAGAGCGAGGCATTAGAAAGTGACACGTAATCCTGTTAGTCCGCTGACATGTGGAGTGGCCGTGACATTTTTATCATACGTGTCCATTTCTATTTAGGAAATCAGCAGGATAAAAATGATTACTGCACTGCTCCAAGAAGGAGACCGCCCTGCAGGAGTCCACCAGGGTGTATTTGTGCCACGCCAGCTCTGGCTGGTCATTCATAACACATGTTATGGGAGGGATAGTGAGTTCATCTCAACCACATAAATACTGAAAATTAAAGAAAGAATAAGAGCGAAACGCATATCTCTGCCTCGCTGTCTCTTTTCCACGCACCTTTGTTGGAGGAGCTAAGCTCGGCGTCATCACACAACTTCCACAATATAAGCTCAAGCGAGATAATATCTTTAATTTGCTGTGTGGTTGACAAATCTGTATGGTAACTCGCAATTCCACAGTAACATTTTGCAATGCTGCTTTTCCTGCTCAAATCTTTATCCTGTTTTTGTCTGATGATATGGGTATTAAAACAAGTTTGGGCACCCGAGTTTAGCTTTAATCCACCTCCACAGTCAAAGTGGGATTAATCTCGGTGCGAGGGGAAAGTGCGGGAGTCATGTCACCTTGGTAAAGCCTCTAAGCAAAAGAAAAAGGAAAAAAGAAAAGAAGAAAAGGAATTTAAGAAAGAAAAATCCATATCTTCCAGTTATTACACATGGGCTTGATGATGATGCTCGCTCACTTAATTACCAGGGTGCATTTCATGATATAAAAGGGAAAAAAAAATGAGAAATTGTAATAATAATGTCACATGTCCTTAATCGGCCCCATTTGTCATTCAACAATACAGGTGGGGTAGCCGGGTAGAAAAAAAAAAAGCACTTGCATATATGATTGTTCCTCATTTCTCTTCTGTGGCTGAGACAAAAGGAGACGCTGTGATTAATCCTTCCCTATCAGTTAGGGGTGGCTCTTCTTTTCACTTTTTACAGGTTTCACTGTCATTATCTGATTCGTGGATGTAACAAATTTGACAGATAAAGGCAATGCAGGCCTTTTCTCTCATACACTCTCCCCTGTTCACTGTTTATAATCATTTCCGGTTCGGGGCCGTTGTCTCGTACATCATTCCCTGCTTGAAGCCCTGACAGCGATCTGAGCACTGCCTGGGGCTGCTCTCCTTTCCTCCCACCTCTTTTTCCCCCTTGTGCCCTCTTTTATTCTGTGGGCTTAGCTGACCTTTGCCCCGCTGCTTGTTTACTCTCATCACTGAAGTGTGAGCAGGAGAGCCATAAAGGAAGAGCCCCGCTGGGTTAATGTGGCCTGCTGAAGAGTGCAGGGGTGGCTCTGGGCTTCTCCACCTCATTCTGCCTCGCTCAGTGCACTGTCAGACACGAGATGATACACTGGAAGAGCGGCGCTTCTTGCAGATGAAGCCAGAGATTTTTATTTTTATTTTTTTGCGACACTTTTCTCTCAATACCTAAAGGACTTTTCAAGATTAAAAGTTCTGTGAAGCAGTAAAGTAACCTATGTTTAGATGATACGCGCTGTGACTCGGTTACTTCCACCACTGTTTCCAAAACATCCTGTTCATTACAAGTAACCCTGACCTCCTGCAGTCCTCTCCTACCCACTCCCTCTAGTGAACAGCTCCGGCCACATATCGACAGTCTGTTCATCTAATTGCATCGATCCGCAAAGGTCTCCCAAAGCCAACTAATCGAAACAGAATTTATTTTCTGTCAATATTTGCAAAGGTCATCTCTCTTAAAGCCGTGGAGTTGATGGTGTGAGGAGAGAATCGTCTGGAAGGAAGAGCGGGACCGTGGCTTCTAGCCTGTTACTGAAGCTCGTCCAAGGTGAGCTTTAACTTAAGCTTGGCACTCGGGATCCGGGGCTTCTAATCCACCGTGTTATTAAAACCCGCTGCCAAAGCAAAACACTAGAGACTACAGAGGGCTTAGAGTATCCATTTCACAAAGAGGCCAGTGTCACTACAGCCGCGTTCCACGTCTCCTTTGACTTCATATCATCTCCTTTGTCGTGGCGCCTGGATCGGTAACCTTCAGCTCGAGAGGCGGGGAGCTGGATCAAATTACCATTGAAAATCTTTTGTTCTGTCAAATGAAACATAAGAATCCTCTTTCATCGACGTTCTTAAAGGCTTTTTTTTTTTTAAAGATTGGCCTACATCCACATGGCACAAAGAATCTGAGAGAATGCCTGTGGGCTCTCTCTCTCTAACATGTACAGTAATTAACATGCCATTAACACATTAATACACATTAACTATTCCCAATGTTAATGGCAGGGTAATTATCATACCTGATACCACTCTGTGGGGAAGCCAAAGCACATTTGCCACTTTGTGTTTCACTTTCTTTGTTGAGTGAGCTGAAAAGAATAATTTGGGAAGATGGCTCGGGCTGCTTTCCTCCACATGAACAATATCTGTGTCAGTGCAAATGGATATATTGTCTGTCTCCAGCTCAAACGCTAAGAAGGGCGTCCGTGTGAATAATGCAGCTGTTCTGATTTTACTATAAAAACACCGGAAAGGAAGAAAGCGCCCATTGTGAGGCGCTAAGGACTGTTTTTTGTTTTTTTTAGAGGTGAGGCTGAAACACTGGAAGGGACAAAGAGTGTGGTGATTAAATGCCGAGCAGTAGAAGACAGGGAATGGGCCCTAAACTGGGGAATCCCTGTCTGGAATGATGATGTATTTCCTCCCAGTGCAGTGAGTGATAAGCTAATCAGCCGCGCTGACAGTGAAGTGTTACAGCCCCCCAGTGCTGGGTCAAGACTTCTCCCATCATACACCACCAGCACACACTAAACAGACAACGCATGGAGATGGTGGCGCTGGGGAGTGACAAAAAGTGGCTCTGGTCAGAAAAGAAGATCTCTGTCAGTTCAGGTAGCCTTTGTCCTTTGGTGATGATGAGGCACTCCTCCCCCCCCAAAAAAAGCTGTGACAGCATTGGGGTGGGGGGTGGAGGGGGGCATGCCACTCTCGACCCACAACTCCAAGACATGCGAGGAGCGGGGGTGGGCAAAGGGGGTGGGAAAAGACAACCCAAACAGACATCTTGAAGACATTTTGCCAGGCACACCAAAATTAATCACTGTCCCACGGTGGCACTGACATTTGTGGGAAGTGACACACAACATGACAGACTAGAGGGAGAGGATGAAAGGAGAGCGAGGGAGGGTGGGAGGGCTGAGTAAACAAGAGCCACTGTCACTCGCTGTGATCATGTGTGTGCGCGCACCCCTGTGTGTGTGTGTATGTGCATTTGTGTGTTTATATGTGGATATGTGAGTGCCCACTTTGTTTCCTGCCCTCTAAGACTCAAATGTGGGCAAACAGCCAAGTGGTTCAGTGATGGCTGACCAGGCCTGGTGGTGGCGGACACACGCGGCGGTCGGGGGAGACTGGCCAAATGAGCGGACAGGACCTCCGCTACAGATCAGCACACTGACTGACCCTACAGGACACGTACAGCATGGGGCTCCAACATAGGGCTGACGTGGTTCACATGGTCCGCTAGTCACAGAATGAGCAACAAACACAGAGACATCCGTGTGGTACTCAGGCAGCCGTACCAAAACCTAGGACAAACATAGCATACGCTCAATAAACAAAATGGGAACAAATGACAGGAAAATCTTCCACAGCAGCTTCAGTGTGCCTTGGTTTTGGTTTTATAAATCTTTGGGATTCTGCTGGAGGATTGAGCACCATTCACCCAGCTGATCTTCATTTATTTGTTATTTGAAACAAATAAAGTGGTCAAAAAACACTGTCATCTTGGGAGAAACCACTCCCATCAAGACAGGAATGTTTCACCCTAAAGATCCGCAGTGACACTTCCCTCTACAGGGGACAAGTGGACACAAACCACATGAGAAACCCCTCCACCCCCACATATTCGAACTGCCTCACTAGGCTCTCAGTAGGTGACATGCATTCAGACCTTCACCCTCTGTTGGTGTTGGTAAGGGATGAATCATCCGACAATGTCCCCCTTTTTTTCCTGCATCTCTAAACCAGTGATAGTTTTTAAACTTCTGAACCTTCAAATTTGCATCTATCTTTGTAGGGATCAGTTTAAGGACTGCAATACTGCTGTAATATCCCTCTCTATGTAACTGTCAACAGTCTACTGTTGCCGAGACTGATCACATGCTGCATTGGCATTCTCAAGTCAGCTAGGGAAGAGTTGCTCTTTTGTTTTTCCCTGAATGTTGCTCTAGTGCACAAGCATCACGGGCCAATAGCAGTTTCTGACCATCTTTCCCACAGATCTCAATGCAGACGTCACTTAAGTCACTGTTCTTACTGAAGCACTAGCGGAGCAGTCTTTGTGACCGAAGCCCCTACCATCTGTGTCCCAACAATGAAACCACTCTTTCACCAGTGAAGAGAAATATGGGTGAGGGGGACTGAGAGTTTTACTGTCCAAGAATCAGACCCACTGCTTCACAAGATGTCTTTGCATGATCGAATGCCAGCTGCTTAACTCCTGTGTACCTGTAGTCACTGTAATTTTCCACTCATTTCTTTATGCCTTCCCTTTAATTTGTCCCCCACCCTTATTAGTCAAATAATATCTGTAAGCCTCATCTAGACTAGCACGTGGAGCGTAGATCACTTTGAGACCGTTATTGCATCTCATGTTTCAATATTTCATTTTATTGCCCCCTATATTGTGTTAGCATGTTTTGCTTATTTCTTTTCTTCAGTTTCATTTTATATTTCATGTATTGATGGTCTTTAGCTGCTAGCCTCAATTTGCTGGAAAGGTAGGCTGATTTGTTATTCAGACCCCAAGCAAATAATGCAAATGTGGCACTGAAAGCCACTTATGAAATACCCAACGGCAACTAATCACTCCTCCTCTCGTTCCAGCCTTTCTACAGCCTCCTAATTAGAAGATGGAGATTGCATGAAACCAGGTCACACAGCAGGTCTTGTACACACCGATAACCAGGCAAATACGCAGGCAAAACTTTGCCCAGACACTAAGCCAAGCATGCATTATTTTAAAGGCTAGAGGTGAAAAATAATGCTATTCAGGTTATTAATCCCATATATTTCACTGTATGCTTCCAAAGAAAGGATTTGGGCTGGAAGCATTTTGTCTGTGTGTGTTTATGTGTTCTGTATTTGTGTGTATCTGTGCATGTGCATACGTCCATGTCTGCATGTGTGCGTGCAAAGGCTAGATGCTCACATAAACAAAGAAAAGGCATTGGTAGCATACAGCCAACCATGATCCACTGCCAGAGAGATTATTCTTTGCAGTGCCATTTCTGCAAGAGAGTTGACAGTCCATCATTTAGATTTTGCAGTGTATCCACGAAAAGGCTGCATTGCCTGAAGCAGAAGGAGCTGCTCTTTCCTTCAGTGTCTTTTATAGAAGAGAATTCAGCTCCAAATTGTAAAGCCAGAATGTTTTGCTAGCCGTGCTAGCGTGTAAGGACTCTGCTACGAGGCAAGCGGGGTTATGACATCGGAATAAAACTGCACTTGACGTGCTGATTCTCGGTGGGGACTGATAAAGCTCACAAAAACAAATCCACCTCCAGTATCTGAGGCTGAATGCACCCAGGACGACAGCGCTTTTTCTGGAAGCATCCTGAGTATGAGCCATGTTGCAGGTTACTGCTAGGTCTGCAGAGTGCAGTGCAAGGAGTGGCTGGGCAGATCAGGTCCAGGCCAAACAACAGCTTGTGACAGAAGCAGGCCAAAGAGGATGTTGAGACACGCAGAGATTTAACAGGCAGCCGGCCTGCCATCCACTCTTTTTCAGCTCTCCTTATACTCAGCCCATCACTTCGGATCCATCGCAAGCGACTCTCAAAGAACACAGCAAGAATATAGTTTTGCATTGCTATGAGAAAGGGACAAAATAATAGTTGCACGTTTGTGGAAAATGAGGAAAATATCATTTTTCTCATTTTATTTTGATTGTATTACACACCTGCCGAGGATACTCCACTTTTTTTAATGACACCCTGAAAGCAAGATAGCAAAAAAAAGAGGTTATTTGGTGCTAATTATTCCCAGCATGTACTTTACACAACATTTAATGAGTTAGACTGGAGGTGTGGCCATTGGCTGTGACTTGCTCGCCCAGTTACCGAAGATGAACCATGCAATCTCCCTCACGTCACCCCTGTCATGTGTACCACGTCCCCCTCCGCATCCAATTCCCCGCTAAGGCTTCAGTGGAGCAGAGACGAGGCGCCACTGAAGCAACACAACAGCTCCCGTAGCGTCTCCACACACCGGCTAGGGAGGGGTTGAAGGGGGGTAGAGCTGGGAGCTCACTCCCATAATTACAATAATTAACAGTTGCAGATTTAATTGGAAGGGAAGGCATTAACAGGAGGAACATTGTGGTGGCGCATGCAGAGGGAACCTTTGCTGCGAGAAGCTTTTGTCTTCTTTGTACCTAATGGTGCCTTGGCTGTGGTTGGCGAGTGCTGACACAACACAACACAACCGAGCTGAGGGTTCAGACGGTAGAGCTTGTCAGGACTCAGACTGGAGGCAGATAATTAGGTGCCAGGTTAATGAGAGCACAGGCTCTTGATGGCATTTGGTTACTGTATGTGGGCAATTAATGACTTTGTTTTTGTGTTTTTATTGCCCACTTGAGTGGAAAACATAATACATTATTCACCTCAGGCCCGGCGTGTGGTGTTTGATGGAGTAGCAGTGACTCTGGACTAAAGAATCAGTTTCATTCACCGTGGCGAATTCAAAACAATACATAGTATACGGAGTTGTGAAATGCAATCTCGGCTCACTCACGGCTACTGCGCCGTCTGACCTTTTCAGAGTGCATTACCTCATGTCGTCAGCAATGATGTTAAAAACTCCAAATATGTCAAGCAAACGATGAAGTCACTGGTCAGGCGGAGGACAACGTAGCCCACAAAACACACCAGAACAAAGAAAGCAAACCCGAGCGTTGGCTTAATTCTCCGTGTCGCGTTTCATAATGTATTTACGAAATTCCACACCCCGTGGAAAAGCCCCGCTTTCATTCCAGAGGATTTATTGGCAATGAATCCACTGAGAGGTCTTTAGACATCCTCTTCTTTAGCCCAACCGCTCGACGCCTCCTATTTTGGAGTTAGTTGTTCTCTAGCCTGTGGTGGCCAATTAGAGTGCTATAAGATAAATGGGCACCCGCAACTTTGATGTCCATCTTTTTAATAAGCTTTGGTTAAGATGACATCTGTGTGAAAGAGTTCAATATCTTCACAGTGGGAGAGAAAAGAGGTTTATTCTAAAATGAAATATCATGTAAATACTGCTGGAGGTTTAGGCTGGGTGGGGTGGGGTGTTGGGGGATCACAGTGTCTGCTGTGACTCTGGTGTTGGCATTCATTATCTTCCACTGCAGTCGCGCAGATTAGTCAGCGAAAGATGATTTTTAGAGCCTTGTGAAATCTAGGCTTTTATATACACCGAATACTGAATCAGCTTTAGCAGGATTCAAATAAGGAGAACGTATCACATCTGAAAAACAGTGTCTATTTTATATATGTATATATACAGAAAAGTCAAAAAGAACATAGTAGAGCAGTAATAGGATAAAAGGTGCAGTGTAACAATATCTAAAATGGTGGGGTAATAAAATGGTGCATGAGTCTGTATGAATGTAGGAGAGAAGGAGAGGTGGAAAAAGCATATATCTAACCTAGCCTGCGGACTTGCTCCTTTATATGTGCGTGTAACTCAGTCAGGAATAATGTAAATGTCTGGAGAGTCTTAAGACTGAGCAGGCCCGTATAAAAGCACCCTGTTTCGGGCTAGTAAAACAAGTCAATAAATACAGCGGAGAAGTCAGTGCTGTCTGCTGCACTCTCGTGAATGAAAACAGAGGTGAACTGCTTATTTTCAGTCTGGCACCAGAGGTTGACAGCGGCATTATGGGCGCTCATACATTCTGACTATCACTCGTCACAAGCTATATCTGTCAACATTACACTCAAGTGCATTTTAGATGTAAAACAAGCCTTCGCCTTGCTGGTGGGGTGGGGGGCAGTATTTATGACTCGGCGTGGTCAGCTGCTAAATGAACTAAACAGCGGTGGCTGACCGCGGTTGCGACGTCCTCGAACTACTTTTCCGTCTCGCCCACTTGGCCTGTTTGTCTTGTTTGCAGATTCTCACGGGCAGAACAAACACAGAAGCGCTACATGCGAAGCCTCTGCAGGCTGGCACTTACTGTGGGAGAAAGCGCATCTAAATGGGAAGCCAATGGCACAGACTCGCACAAGATGGAAACACCATTAGGTAGGCAAACACTTTACCGAGATAACTGCTACCTGATTACAAGAGGGAAGCGTAGTCATGGTTCTCCTTTTTTTTTCATACTGTATCAACACTTTGGGAAAGCAAATATTTCAGTGACTACCCTCGCCGCGCTTTAATCCATATGGCGCATTCCGCGTGTCACCACGGATGTTACACTCCCCGGATGGGTTTTCAGAATAGGAAGAACTGCTCTCTATAAGCAGTGCTCACCTGCTCCGTGCTACACAATGAATATACAGAGGTCACACACCATATCACACCAGGGCCAGCATCAATCCTTTATTAAATTACCCAGCTATCTTATTTTCTGTCACCACGCTGATATGAGGGTTATCTTTTTCATTTATGTAGCGGATTTTCAGGGGATTATGCATTAAAGATTAGGGGTGTGTATACCTCAGCACAACAAAATGCAATACCTCAGACAGCGCATGGCTGATGTGTGTTAAGGAAAAGGAGGTGCTATAAAACAAATCTTCAGCAGCCAGAACCGGACAGGGTTTATTCTCCTCAGACAATACAAGCTGTGACTATACAGAATGCTTCAACCCTAAAATACTGTGGTAAGCAATACAAATCCCTTGGACAAAATGAAATGTATTAAACATGTGGATTTCATAAATCTCCCCTTCCTCGGTCTGGGTCAGAGGTATATTCACTGTAGAGCTCAGCAGGCATTTTTTTTTTCTTTCCCCAGCATTGTTACACCGAGTCGCAAGTGCTCCGAGTGGTTTCAAAATGAATGTCAGCAAAAGCTGCATGTGTACGGCAAACAGCAGATCTTCACACTAAAATGGTTCAAATCACTTACCCCTGCTACTTTATAAGAGTACAACACTGGTGAAGGGATTTAGAGGTGTGCTAGAGGAACGCTGCAGCTGAAATAGTGAAGCGGGATCTACATTGTAAATGTGAAATCGTCTAAGATGAACAGTTCCGGATACTTCTCTAAGCTCACACTCTACAGTACAGACAGTTTGAAAAAAAAAAATGCCATTCAGATCCGAGCACAACACTGTTAAACACCCAACTGGGATCCCTTTAACCTTGAGTAACATACCAAAGGTAGAAGCAGCCTGGGGCTATGGGGGTGACTGGCTAGCACAACTCCCAGTGCCATGCTGGTCCACAGTGGGGGCCCGACATGGCCAGATTGCCAGAGCGGCCAGGAGAGGTGGTACTACAGAGTTAGTGGGGACTGATCATTCATCTGCCACAACATTCATTTAAGTTGCTTCATTATCTGTTTGTTTTGTTTTCCAAACGATTCTGTGCTGGTAACCTCGCTGAGGAGAAATAGCACCAATGTTCACCTTGTGACTGATAAAGCATCTGTTGGCGGTTCGTTTGTGAGACGTTCCTGCTAATTATTTAGCTAGCTTGATGGATAATATGTGATCATTAAAGACCAGTGCTAAGAAAAGGGAGTAATTAGCACTGCTTTGTGGTTCTTGCTAGGACTTGAAGTAGCACAGATACACAATTAAATATTTGCACTTTTTGGACATACCAACAGGCTATACAATTTGGATGTCAAACTAAAAGCGTATTAATGATCTATGGATGTTATATATAGTCGTGCTTCGTGCGTCTGTGTGTGCGAGGGTTGGGGGTGTCGGGAGGGTGCAGGAGATGAATAAAGATGGAAGATAAATTAGTGTGTGTGAAAGAGGATTTTCTTTCCCTCAAGCTCACGTTACAGCTGAAGCAAAAACAAATAATGAAGCCTACAACCTACGAGTCACTTCAGTCCCATTGTACGATTCAATCATTTTTGTGACAGCTGACGATTACTTCATCATCACATAGAGACAGATTAAAAAGTTGTCAAATTAAATATTAAAGAGGGACTGCAGGCAGTAGTGAATTTTTAAAGGAATAACACAGATTGGAGATGAAACGAGGCACCTATATGCATATTTCATGCCATAGGGAACAAATGCATATTTTTTTCCTCTAGGCCACCTACTTTGTAATAAAGAATAGTGAGCGTATAGATGTGGCAATGCAAGTACAGCAGAAATGATATGAAAGAGAAATTGGTTCTACATAATGATGTCAAAAGGAATACGGCTCTGCATGGTCATGCAGAATAAAGATAAGATTCTCTTTCTCCGTCAGTGAATATTTTGCTAATGGTTTCTTCATTTCCTTAAAGAATAAAGAAGTCAGCTTTGTATGAACCTTGAATGAGGTTTCTATTGAATGAAGTTAACATTTATCTTTCAATGGCAGAAGAGATCTGTTGAAAATACCCATGTGTGGAGCAGAATGCTGAATATAAAAGCTTTGTCATCTGTTGAAATAAAGATAAAGTGACAAGTGACAGTAAATGCTATCACATTTTCAGCAGAAGGGAGGTTTGAAGAGGAGAACAAAGCCACGAAATGCAATGCAGAGAGGGTTAAATCCCTGCAAAGAACAGAGAAGAGGCTGCATTTCACTAAGTCAGCATCGATTGGAGTAAACAATGACTGATCAATACGCATATAAAGGGCTCCTCCTAACAAAGACTTACATGCAGATTTCATATATTATATCTCACAGAGAGCGTTTTCTCAAGCCTGTTGAATTAGCAGCGTCGCACCTTTTTTTTTCTCCTCTGAGCAGTTTTCTATTCGGTGCTGCTACATAGACGCACTCTTGTGTCCATACACACTTACTCATGCAATAAGCATCACTGTCACAGAGGCTTCCTTTCCAAATGGTTCAGCCTCCACCATCTGCAGGCGTTCCCAGACACACCGCTTTGAGTCTGCCATAATGATGCATGACTAAGTACAGTTAAAGTGTTGCAGTCTGTTGGCAAAAAGCAGTCAAGCACTTTGCTATAGTGTCACTCCGGATAAACCATACAGCTGAAGGTTGACGATGGATAAAAGGCGGTGACAGGCCTAGTGATGTGACTCTGTGTGCATGTGTGTGTGTGTGTGTGGATTCACACGTGTATGAGAGGTTAGAAACCATGGCACAGCAGATTTGTAAGTGTACTTAACTAGGATGTGAAATAGGGTTGGACACAGTGAAATAAAATGCTGCGCTGGAGTCTGTTGAAACTGGGACACGGTTTAAAAGTTATTCCTTCTGCCAATAAACACGCGGCCTCCCTCTAGAATTAAGGGGTTCACAAGAAACGCAGACTCATGGGTTTGGAAATATGTTTCGTTACACACATTTCTGAAAGACTGTTGTTGGCATAACATTGTCAAATTGCAATTCCGGGATGTTATTTTAACTGCTGACCTTGATCCACTTGGACCGTCTTTAAAAAATTGTTTTGCATTGGAATTATTTTGTGTAGAAATGATCATTACTTGCGGTCCATGTTTTTGCCAGGCTTATTTGGTCCTGTGCAGCCTAGTGGTTCACTGAATTTAGCAATAAGGGCAGCAATAAGCCTTCCTCTCAGCTCCAGTCCAGTCATTCTCCCCTTTTTTACTGTCTCCTACAGTACGCTTCAGAGTAGATATTCAGCGTACAGTGAATACAGAGAAGACAAAGAACTCTCCATTATACTGTACTCTGTTTGCCAAAGTCTTTAGTGTCAAAATGCTCCGCAGACTTTGTTGCTGCTTTGTCGAGTTCACCGCTGCAGCCGCTTTCATGTAAATGATCCTGAATGTTATTTTCTAAAGAATGCATTTTAAAGAGAAATTCTCATTTCTGCCTCTGCGTCTTGTCACGAACCCTTTTCTCTTCTATCTCCTCCCCCCTCTCTCTCTCCCCCCCTACTCGTCTCCCTCCTGCCGCAGCCGTAGACTGCATAATTGATGCAAATACTGTCACTTGTGTCAGGAGTGGAGGCTCTTCTAGTTTACTTCTGTGCTACACTTTATCGGAGAACATTAAGTGGAGAAAGCGGTCTCATGCCAGGGGTGGAAAATCAGCTTGTCAGTGGTCTCATTCACAAAGCCATTTCTTCGGGATTGTTTCATCAAGGTGATTGAGAACAAAAAGAACGGCAGCAAATTCCAGCTTATGTTTCGGAGCCCTGCCACATACATTATTTATATTTGTTGCCCACCCCGGTCTCCCTAGCCATCTGAATACATCATTGCCTAATTCTCAAATATTTCTTCAGATTTGCTCTTATTTGTGCAATATCCTTTCCACATCAGCCACGCCAAACCATTAGGCTTGTAAAGCATGCCTTTTGTGTGTGACACTGACATGAAATTATAGATAGCTACTTTAAAGGAGTGCTAGGGCATGATGAGAAAGCTGTAATGGCTGTTGAGTGACTGGGGTGCAGTCACAGACAGAAACAGGATTTCATTTGCAACAACGATACAGGAGGAATTATGTAAAATGGTAACATTCCATGCCATTTAATGAGCCATATTCACTAATGTCGAAGTCTATGGTCTAGCAGTAATAAAACGCACCGCCTGCCAGAGCTCTGCCGCTACACTGTTTCTGTCTATTTCCAGCTACGTATGAAACAATGGTGCATAGCAGAACAGCCAGACATTTGCAGTTCTTTACCCCGCGTACTGAATGCTTTGCCTTCAGAGTGAGGCGCTTGTCTGCTACCCTTTCCCCTCCTCCTCATCCTTCTCCTCCCTTTCACCCCCCCTCCTTCCATGCTCTCCCTGTCCTCGTTTTTCTGGCCCTACTCTGTGCCACAGATTAAGTGACTTGATCCTGCAAACATCTGAAGAATTCAGCTCCACAAAGAGGTCAGACAAAGGCCAGGGGATAGCCTTACAGGTCCTCCTCTATTAGCAGATCCACAGAGGTGTCATCAAGAGGAGCAACAAAGTCGACTCAAAATGAGCAGACGGCCAGCTGATGTTTATCGCGGCGCTTGTTATTAAAACTTTCACAGGCCGCGTTTGCTTGGACGCATGCCGTCGGAAATTAACGGGATAAATCGATTAGCCTCGGACTGCGCGGATGTTGTGTGATGAGCTGCGTCAGAAAAGAATATATTTTCGGACTTGTAAATGGAATCTTTGCTCTTTGTCGTATCTTTACAGTTTTTATTTTTATTTCTTCACAAAACAATTTTTTTCTTTTTTGGCACAAACAAGTTCTCACTTGTGCACTGAAATACTCACACCGAGTGAGCCGCAAGTGCTGACTGTCTCTTTGTTTACATGCCACTTGATATAGATAAACAAAAAAATACCCCCATATTTTCCCAGCAATAGCGTTCACAAAGAATATCTGGGGCTCTTAGAAAAACATTTCAACTGTAATAAGCTTTCTCCATGAGAGTCTGAAACATTTCAGAGCGCCTCTTTGAAGCACTCACTGTGTTGACTGTTCATACAGACAGTGCTTGGAAAGTCTGAGCGCCATATTGCTGTAACCTCTCACTGCTTCTGCATTAATAATTAATAGCCAATGTGAGTAAACACCACTGTAGATACAAGAATGTCCTTAACAACGCAATCTCTGCTCTGCTCCCACTTAAAGCTGTATGCTCAACAAATTTAGTCGAGCTTGCAGATGCATGCTAATGCATGTATGTAGCGCCAATTCCAGCGGTGCCTTCTGTGTATATATTCGTGTGCAACTGAGCGCTGTTTGGCATATTTACCTAAACTGATTTGCTCAGTTGTGCAAAACCTTCACACTGGAGACGGATTCAAGCAGGTGGCTTTATCTTTCATGCCACAGACTCCCATGTGCGGTGAGACCTGCTCAGGAGGAGATTTGGAGGTGCTGCTCCTGCGCAGTTACCCTTTTGCTTACAGGCAACACGCTGTGAGTTTACAGCTAACACGGCCTCATTTATATTACTTATAGTGAGCAATGTATGTGCAGGGCCTGTAGAACATGCTGACCTTGTCACTGTTAGCGGCATCTCTCCGTGCTAGTGAGGAGCCTGTTCAGGTATTGTTATCCAACCACTCTGTGGCTTCCTGCTCGTGTTAAAGGAGAAGTTAATGGGAGTAGTACAGTTGCTTATTGAATGGCTGAACAACATAACATGCCCACTGAGCTCTGATTAAAAGATTTTATTACACATACAGCACAAGCTCATATCACAGCACTGCATAATATCTGGTTTTGAAAACCCCAGCTTGCTTCTGAATATAAGAGAAATGAGATGCTTTATAATATATAATATAATGCATACACTAATCATATTGCAATGGCTGTGCAAGCATCACCAGTGAGCCTTATTTAGCTTTTGGTGACGGAATATGAGCAGCTATTCAAAATTCAGGAGTTAGGAGAGCGTCTTTTATCTAACTATATATCCTCATTATTTCTAATAGCACTTCTGAAGGCTAAAGAGTAGAGCAGAGCATGTTCTCTTTATTCTTCAGTCACTGACAGACATTGCCAAGCACTATGGGTTAATGTAATATCACAGTTGGATGCCTCCTCAACTCACTTACATTCCCTGTTAGCTTAAAAGTCTGTCCATGAAAAAAAGAGGGGGGGATGCAATGCATGAAAGGATGTGACGATTGTGGGAGCTCGTAATGGCAGAGGGCCCACAAATTACACCATAAAAACAATCTTTCAAGGACCCCTTAAGAAAATAAGTTTAGTGGGATAAAAGCATATTATTATTTTTTTATTCTAAATAAAGAAATGCATCATTATAATGTTTTCGCATAAAATCAAAGGGAAACAAGAGATCAAAAAAATTCACATGTGTGATAGCTACAGTCCCGCTTTGTCGTGGGGAATTGCCGGTCTAAGAATAGAAAAACTGACTGTAAAAAGTCCATGGTTCATCTACTGAGACTGGCATATCAATTAGGATTCTGAATAAGAGTGTAATTGAAAGCAACAGGAGCAGAAAGAAGCGGAAATTCATCAAGGCAAGCATGGAAAAGCACAAATGAGTTCCGAGCGAGACACAGAGAGCCTTGTCCCTATTCTCCTGCTCTGTCTTTGCCCAGAACAGATCCACCTAATCTCTCCCGCCATTACCAAACAATGAAATTAGCAACCAAACAACTCCGCCCGCTGTAGTTTCCTTTAATAATTCCAAGCGGCCTAATTGTTTTACTAGAGGTACAAATAAATATTTCTCAGAGAGTCTCCCTTTCCAGCCACAGTAGATTCATAAACTTTGCGTTAACGGCGCACTGGGCGCTCAAGTCTGCAGCCTAAGGGGCCCCAATAAGTGGTAAATCTAGTTTTATAAAAGCAAGCGAAAAAAAGGAGCTCACTGTGAAGCATTAACCAATTACTGTTAGCTCATCAGTCACAACCTGTTGCAGTGGTTCATCGCCTTCACGCAATTTTGAGCAAACTAAGAAATAAAAGTGCTGCCGGGGTCAAAGGTCACCTTGCTGGGAGTTTTATAGGTAGGTTTTATTGGGTGCGCCGGAGCTCTGAGCTTGTGATTGCTTTGCGGGGTCTGGTTTGCCGGACGGTTGCGTCTGGGTGTTCCTACAGCCCTCATCTCTGCTGGTAAGCGTGCACGCTGGTGCAGGACTGCCACACAATCATTGTACCATGGCTCCACTGTCACTAAATGGCACGTTCTCTGAGCCCCAGTCCTCCCTTTCCTAGGCACGGGCTTCTCCAGCTGCAGCCTAATTTCCTGTGACTTGCCTAATTACTGTAATTAAGGATTAATTGCCATTAATTATTCACACATAAGCTCATCGCAAATCATGGGGTAAATGTCTTGTGAAAGCTGCCATACAAGCCATGTATAAACACACTAGGATGCTACAGGCTGCTGAATCGATCACTCAGCCCTCTAGCAAATACTCCACGCCACACTTAGAAAAACAGCGATAACTCTCCCAAAAATCAACAGCCTATTCAGGTGATGGAGGGATCAATTCACATGCTTTATTCATCTCCGCTAAATTCTGTTGCTTCCAAACAGCGCTTCCAGGATTTCCAAGGCATCAAACAGAGGGAGCTGTCTGCGAAATATTCCGTAAACACTAACTTTTGATTTTAAAAAAAGGGGAAAAAAGCGTCTCGACAGAGAAGAAAATGTACGTGAAATAGATAAGTTGAGGCTAATTCTGCTCTAATCTGCTTCTGTCATCTTCCGCTTGATGTCAGCAGCATAAGAATCAGTCCATTAAATCTGCTATCTCAGCAAAGAGGTGAGGAACGCGAAGCTCTAGCAGAAATTGTCAATGATTGAGGTCATTCACTGACAACCCTAAGGAAATTTATTCATGTGCTACTTTACTTTTCATTGTCTCTCTAAATTTTATGCTCAGTTGTTTGGGGGGGGTTCCAGGAACACGGTGTGATGGTTTTGCGACTGCGATGTTGCGGGACCTTCTGGTTCTGGGTGGAGGGGGAAAGTTGGACAAAATTCGGACAATTCCCAAGCAGCTTTTTTTTGGAAAATACTTTTTTTTTTTTTTTTTTTACATTAAGCATCATAAAACCTTAATAGCCTATAATGTAAATCTGCTGAGCAGGAAATGTCTTCCAGGGACCTGCATGCAAACAGTATTTAAAGTGAGACATTTTTACAAGGCTTTAAATCAGCAGCGGAGCCATGTGTTGATAGAGAGAAAGAGAGAGAGAAGAAAAAAAAGGAGAAGTAAACTGTGTGGTGCGTCACACCGGTCCCACCACATATCAGCTCCTCTGTGCTTTTTTTTTTTCCTTTTGGATAAACACTGGCCACTGAGTGGGAGGTGGATGGAATGAGAAGGGACTAATTGCTGGACCAAAGGCAGATGTGGCAGATTAATGCAGGAAACAGCTTCATTTTGGGCGCATAAGTTTGTGTGTTTGATTTAAACATTTATGTTAATGGGCCTTCTGGCAGCTCTTTAATGCTCTACACTCTCTTGCAAACAGCCACTTTGCAAATCCATCATTGGACCATCTTGAAAAAAAAAAAGAAGAAAAAATCAAGCTGCACAAGGAGAGGGGAAAAGATAACACTGATCCAGATCAAGACAAGGGGATAACAAGGCTTGGGATGTACAGAGGCAGCTTGAGCCAATGCCGGCAAAATTTCTCCAGATCAGCATTATCGCAGCCAGAGTTTAATTTATAGAACTGAGCCAGTCCTGTTTTATGCGTTTGTTAGATTAATGTGCCGAGCCATAGTTTTTTACTGCTATAGCCTTTGATCAAGTTCAATTTACTGGGCTTAACCTGCGGTTCAAGCGTAGTCTAAGATCCATTTCGAGTCATTATGTGAAGCCTCTACTTTCTTCATCCGCCACTGGGCTTCAAGTCCCCGTAATTAAACACAAGTTCAGAATATCAAATCTGTCCCCCAGTGTTGATGCTTCTTCCATGACCCTTTGCCGTAGCGTATTCGTTTCCTTTTATTTCGAGCCAACTTTTATACCTTTGTCGCCTGCCCCTCAAATTAGCATGTGTTAATTGTTACTTTATGAGGAGTGCAGTGCTGTGATAAATACCACTTTTCACTGAGACACAAGAGACAAGTGCGCACTTGCAGCTCGGTGTTAATATGGAGATATGTTGTACAATCAACGTGTCACCGCTCTGTGCGACTGCACGTGAGTTACAAGATCCCACAACCTGCGCTTTCTGCGGACCCTGCTGCCCCCACACATTTCATACTCCTACCCCCCGTCCCCCGCGTGACACCTCCCAGCATACGCATGCATCATCGCGTCATTGATGCCTAATTGATACTTCCCTATTTATTGTCACCTACCCTCTCTGTCAGCTGACTTGGCTCTCCGTGTCGCTTTGCATTTATGGACTCCCAGTTCGCTTGATCTCAGTAATTAGAGTTTATGTGCTAATTGGTGTAAATACAAAGATGGGAGTTGCAGGCGAACACTTCACACCGCGGCTATAAATTGTGGCTCTGATAAGTGTGGGTTGTAGTGCTGAAGGGATAGCAGGAGTGTCTCTAGGAAACTGATATTTCAATCACCAACCCCCGTCTTTTTTTTTACACAAAGTGCTGCAAAGCGTGAATAATATTTAGATAGCTTAAGACATCTTCACATCTTCAGCCTTTGAAAGTCTCATTCACCTTTTGATGTCAGGTGTCACACTTCTACTGTCCGGACCAGGCTGTCAACTTAATTGCGACGACACGACAGTGTTTTATAGATATGGAGAGATGGTTAACCATTTCTAACAGAGCCGCAGCTTCTCCATTCTAGTGAGAGTAATGTTCAGTCAAAGGCAGTATAACGTATATAGTACCCACACTTTTTGGTTTCTGGTGCCTTCAGGAGAAAGAGGGTGATGGTTTGGCTTTTTACACTACTGTACGGTTACAGCAAACTCCACTTTCAGAATATTCATTTTTAAACTGACTGTGGTGTTGCTGAGGGGGAAGGCTGAAAAATAACAACTGGTTTGCAGGTCCACGGCAGAAAACATGTTAGTTTCACTGGAGAGGTGCTGCAGTTTCTTTACACTTTTTTTTCCCTCTTTGCCTGTCCTCATGTCTCTTTCTGAGAAAATAGCACAATACAGTGACTTATTTTGCACTAAGAGTCCAATGAATGTCGGCCTTTTTTTGTTGTTTTTCTTTCACATAAATAATTTGACAGTCACACGATGATGAGGTAAGCCCAGAAAGGTTAAAAAACCATAACTGACATTGTACAATTTTTAGATGGTGTTGTGAAAAAACTTACACATTTTGATGTTATAAAATCTAACAGGGTATTAAAGATGAAGAGAAAAAAAAATAGCTTTGGGGGCTATAAATTAGACTTTTTATCGTCATACAATAAGTTTTAAGTGTAAACAGAAGATGAAGTTAATCCTCATTAATCATCCTAAAAGTATAATAACCCTGACATCAGTGCAACAGAGGGCTTTACTTCAGAGGGCCGTAAACAGAGATAGGAGTGGATCACTGTTGTAGCTGCTATGGAAAGAACTATCAGTGAGATGCGATTTTAATCTGTAAAACTCAAACCAACCTGTTTTTAATATGTGCCGATGAGATCATTTATAACGTCTGCTCAAAGCTACAACATATATTTCCTTTCTCGAGCCAGGCGCTTCCAAAAATGCTCAAATCTGAAATTATACGACAGTTGTGCAGATATCAAATAGCAAACTTTCACGCTTGTTAAAATCGTGGTTTAACCACATGCTTTTCACATGCAAACACGCAGATGCATGTTCCTTTATCCCCGTTTCATTTTCAACTCGGTTCCTTTTAAACTCTGTGTTGTCAGCAGATGTCCTTCTAACGGAGACAAAGAAAATGAGAGGGGGCTGGATATCATCAGCATAGAAATGAGCCTCCTCCGTGGCCCTTCTAAGGCACAGCCACAGTGCCGCTCCAGCCACTACACTACCTTTTCAACTTGCAAATGACAGTGTCACCAAATGCTATCCTTCCATCAATCAAGTCAGGGGGGTCATGAATATACAAAAGGCAAAGCGGAGACTGGCTGCCTCCCGCAGCTCTACTTGGCCCAATTATACAGGCTCAGCTTTCTCCTGTGAGCTTCCACTTTTTGTTTCAGTCTAAAGGGTACAGTCCAAGGCAGCCCCGGGCTTAATCAAGGTAGGTCACGCATACTGGACCTCTCAAGTGGACTGCAAATGCAAGTTAAATGTGGACACCAATCATCTTTCTTTTACATCATTACTGCTAGGGGGCAAAGACAGCAGGGGTCAGCTGCGCACCCCTTTTTCTGTGCACACTCCCATGAACTGAAGTCATCCTCTTTACCCAAACACAAGACCCTACCACTAAGCCGTTGCAGCTCCCTCCTCTGCTTCTCTCTGCCGCAGCCTGCTTGCCCCTTTCTTTACCCCAGCTGTCAGATCATAGTAGTGAATTAGCATTCTAACAGATTCGCCTCAACCCAGGGATGAATTAGCACACAGGAGTAACTAATGACCTCCCTGCTGAAAGTGGACCTTATAGTCGATGGCACAGCTGATCAATACCACAGCTTCAGCTCAGTTTACCTGCTCTTCTCTCTTTTTAGTGCTTTTGCAGCCATGGAAAAAGCTTTCAAAGACACTTTAATTCAAAACATTACTTGGGGAATTGCAAAAGCTATTTGCATTCATGTCTGTCTGAAGAAGAAAATGGCACAAAATTCATCGATGCAGCTGAATGGCGACTGCTCTGCGCAAAGTCCGCTGGTCAATAACGTCTCATTGTTACGTATTCATTATGATACCAAATGTAAACAAGATAAATCCACGCAGTAGTGTAAGTAATGGTAATGTGACCAGATAGCATCAATCACTGAATGCAGCGTTTGTGTTCTTGCTCTGTGTTGACAAAGTGTTGCGAGAGCTGACCAATCAATCATCTCATTAAAAGCCATGATTCTAATAGTTTTTGATGAGTGTAACACTGACGCAAAGGTTAGACCATTTTGTTTCAGTGAAAGGCGTCTGACTGAACGAACGCGTTATAAATTTGTCAAGAGTGACACTGATGAAGCAGGAGTGGACTTTCTTACCAAAACACTTAACGATGATTTCGTTCTGAAGAAAGTATCTCTCCACGTAATCACACGTTTTCTACCTAAGCGAGACGAGCCACTGACATGCCGTGCACAAACATGAAAGGATGTAGGCTGTCAATGTTGTTAATCGGAGCTCCAAGCCCTTTGAAAAACACATTCGAAAATAAAGAGTGTCAAAAAGAAATCCGAAAACAAGGAGCCCGAAATGAGCTTTGATCAGCTGTTTTGATGTGCCGGTGAAAGAGAAGCGGTCGGCCTACGATGACAAGTCTCAGAGGACTACGAGAAAGCAAAGGGTTAATGTGGCTGGTAAAATAAATTACTCTAAATATGTAAGTGGACGTTGGAAGGGGCCCCTGCAAGAGCAGAATGGGTTTGGGTAAACCAACAGTCTGTCTGCAATAATTTATAGACAGCTATGATAAATACTATTTGTCCATGACAGTCACATGAAATAATAAACCATGGCTGGCTATAAACATTACTAAATCCTGACACTATTGATTTATAATGTCTAACAGTGACATCAAACCAAACAACTGACAGAAACAATGCCAGGGCTTTAGGAGCAGTTTGTCAACTATTAATTCTGTCAAAGGGGGTTTTGCTCTAAGCCGAGGGAGCTTGTCTTGCAGTTGTCAATCCCTTTGCTGGAAATGACTGCAGCACGTCTGCGGGTAAGGGCCCTAGGCGCTGCTCCGTTAGCCCTAATTACCCCCATCCCTGCCTTGGCAACGACAAGACCAGCCTCTATTTAAAATGCATGTTAATTATGCAAATTATTAATTGGGCTGGTGCTTGAGGATTTGTGTTTATGCCCGGATTAGAGTTAATAACTGTATCAAGCTACGTTTTAAGCCTGACCTATGACAAGTTATGCTGAGGTGCTGAAAGGGATATTTTCCAATACATTACCCTCTCTTCTCTTCCAAGTCCGTTCCCCATTACGGGAGGTTGAATAAACGGCACACAAATTCTCTTACCTCGCAGCAACACCCAGTTTGGATCTACACAGTGTGCTATCGTTGACACTGCTGCACCATAGGGCGCTTATACAAGATCTTTTCAGGGTACAGCAATCTGTATTTGCTGGTAACCACTATGATGCACATGTAAGCATGTTTTTAAAAAAAAAGAAAAATCACACGAGCATAGTCACATAAAGATTAGAGGGTCTTATTTCATGGTGATCCAGGAGTAGCTGTCAGGCTAATTGCACACACCTGTGATGGGGGACCACACATGCTCTGCCACCACCTGCCATGGGCAACAGTCAACGAAAGCCTTAACTCTCCTCACCCAGTTCTCAAGTTCAAGCAAAGATCATGAGGCAAACCTAAAATGTCTCGTAGTTTGTTCCAGTCGTACGTGGAGGTTTCATTATTTTGACTTTCGAATAAATAATTCTGGTTATCTCATTTTATGTATGTCACCATTGAATGGCATACATCAGGGTGGCATATAAGAAACAGGAACATTTTAGGAAAATCTCTAGCACTTTAAAGTTAAACAGTAAACAGACTACATGGGGTGTCAGCCAGTCAGCAGTCTTTCTACTTTCTGCCATGACTGAAATGGTTAAGGGCGCATTAAGCTGTTTTGCTCAATGGCCCTTGACCAATATAAAGAAGTACTGAGATAGCATGTTCTGATTTATGCCCTGTGAAGACATTATCAATGCATCCAAGCACATGCATAAAGAACAACACACAGGGTGCAGGAAAAAAAATCAGTAGATAGATAGATAGATAGATAGATAGATAGATAGATAGATAGATAGATAGATAGATAGATAGATAGATAGATAGATAGATAGATAGATAGATAGATAGATAGATAGATAGATAGATAGATAGATAGATAGATAGATAGATAGATAGATAGATAGATAGATAGATAGATAGATAGATAGATAGATAGATAGATAGATAGATAGATAAAAACTACTACAGCACAATCTGCACAACAACAAAAGACTAAATAAGCCCAATAAAAGAGAAAAACCTATAAAATTGCAAATAGACTTTCCATTTATTTTCTAGGGAACCTTTTGTTTGTTGGATCTAAATTATAGCTTGATTAAAGTCTAACAGAGGGCTACAGTAAATCCTGTGTGAATGTTTGCTGCAGTTCCTCTAAAATGGGAAATATTGATCAGTATGATTTCCCTGGGTACTAGAGAGCTGTAGAGGAAGAGTGAGAGACATTATTTAAGGGACATGGAGCCTAAGTTGGGGGGTTGAAGAAAAAAAAGTGACATTATTGTATATGCCTTGAAACATGACTTAGTCTGAGTGGCCTTTGATGGTAAGGCAAAAAGGTAGTTCATCATCGTCTGCATGGGAACCAGGGGGGTGGTTGTCTTGTGTTGATTTTACATTATTAATTTGAAGCGCACAAGGTCATCTGGGCCCGTATAGTCATGAGAACCGGTTGTTATCTTAACACAGCTGTCGAGCTGCATCTGCATTGACTGATTATGCCATTGATTGGTAACAGTGTGAGAAGGAAGCCTTTAGGATGTTGCTGTAAAATCAGGGTATTTTCAGTACCACGACAGCTTCCTCGCTACCAAAAGCCTCGACTCCAAACAGGCCTTGTTATTTGTATGTACTAAATTTTCCAGCACAGTAGCTCCAGGAGTATTGTAAAAACCATGCCTCAGACACCTTCAATCTGCTGTAAGCAAATCAAATGTAAATGTCAAATTATTGTAAACATATGCTAATGCAGAAAAAAAATCCATGGGGGGGAAGGTGGTAGTGGGGGAGGGGGGCTAAATAGAAAATAAACATTACAAAAACTGTGAAATCTTAAACAAAAGGGGGTTGAATCCTGAGCAGCTGGCAGGGAATGAACTCTTCTGGAGAGGGAATGCCAGTTTCAGAGCGCCCCGAGCATCGATTTGGAGCCAAGGCAGTAAACAGCTTTTATCAGCAATAATGATGGCATAATCCCAGCTAAAGAGGAAAGTAGCATATGGTGCAAAGCTTACAACTGCAATCCCAACAAAGTAGGGGGGATTTTCATCACTTTGTCCACTTGAAAGACACTCTGCCAATTCTTTTTTTTTTCAAGGATGATAATCCAAACAGTAAAACTAAAAGGGATTTGTTTCCTCTCATCTGTTGACTGTAAACCAGTGTTATTTATACATCTCCACCATGCAAAGTTATACTGAAAAGGCTATAAGCACACCTATGTGCTTTAAATTACAGCCACACATCAAATTATGGATATGGATAAAAATCTCTAAAATGAATTGCAAACAACGCATTAGCTTCGACCTACACAAAAGTCAGACAATCTTTGCTCCAGCGTCCTTATTTCAGCTGTCATCTTTATCGTATCCTCCATCATTAAAACGATCAAGTTCTCCTTTTGATCAGACAACCAGGGCCAGAAGACAGCTCTTTCCCAGGAACAGTGTAACGCTGCCAAGTAGCACTCTAGACTGGCTTCAACCTCTGTCATTGATTTTCCTCCAAGCTGTGACCATTCATTGTTTGTGACATTCTCCTGTCGGCTCTTTAACACCCGTCAACCAAATCAATTTCATATTTTTGTCAATGCCTTGCAACTGGATGAGCCAGATGGGAAGGGATGTCACATGATTTAAGATGTCGATTCCTGGCAACAGTTTTATCTGCAGTTTTTGCAAGACATGGAAAGCTGGCACAATGTTTTTTTTTAAAGATGCATAAGAACAGGAGAACATAAAAAAAGCTAGCATGCATCGCTGATCACTAATTAGTAATTAATTGATTACTTGATGAGTGTGGCCTTACTGTAGCTTCTAACATTCATTCATTCATTCATTTTATTTTGATTTTATAGTTCAGCCTATTTGCAGATTTTGGATGTAAAACAAAAACAGACTTTTGCAGCACAGCGTTATCTTCTGAAAACTCCAGCTCCAAAGAAATATAATCAACAGAATGTAAGTTAACATAAGTTAATATAAAGTTCATGTAATCTGATGTTAAGTTAAGCGGTAGGAGTCATCAAAGGGAAACCAAACAACAAACCAATTTGCTCAACTCACAACAAGTCACTAAATCTATTCTTTGTCTCTTTGTAAGCCTAGCAGACCATATGGCATTGCCCTCCATTATAGTCTCAATATCACGCACTAACAATGACAACAATAATAGAAGGGGTGACCTTGACTTCCCGTCTGGACTCTAAGAATAATATTTGATAGCAATATTAAGTGTAACAATAATGAGATGAATATTCCCCATTTAGTGCAGACAGCTTTAGGACAAATTCTGAAGGGAGAGCTGCCTGCTGCAGCTACATGCTGGTCACTCTTAGTTGTCAAGGCTGATTTATTGCCTCCTAGCTGTTCAATTTCACATTTTGTCCTCGTCATATCCCCGACTCATGATCATTCTGCACTGACCCTTGTAGGGCAGGCAGGGAATATTGATAAAACAATTATCTGCTTGCCGTTCATTTGATTTTCCATTTCAATTACGGATTGGAGGAGGCAAAAAGAAAAGATTGCAGCATCGATTTTTTTTCCCTACCTTACAACAGGAAGGAGGCGAGCTTTGATGGGATGCTTTAGTGACATGGAACACGGGAAAGAGAAGTGCCTACCAGCTTTGGGAGTTCTACTTCTCTTTGGATGATGTCATGGCTTCAAGCACTACAGACTGAATTTGGCATATTCGACACAGCCAATTAATAGTTGTTTCAAAGCTAAAATAACGCCCAGATTCTGTATTTTTAAATTTTTTTAAACATATTTTGGAACTATGCGTCCAGTTGACTAAAGATTATCTGACCAATTATTGGTGTTGATGATTCGGTGCGATGAGCGCAATAGGCTTTTTCTCCATGGGGGAGCAACATGTTCATGCTGCTGCTGACCTGCAGTAAACACTGTATGTGCCTTGCACTCTGGAGGCCAAAGGACCCCAAAGGTCATAGCAGTTTGTCAGCGATACCATTCCACTCTCTTCCCCTTTCTGATGGTCTGCCACTGTCTATTTGTCAATCTAAAATGACAACACAGTTGCATCATCCTTGTTTTTCCTGCAGCACTGACACAATGCTCCACCACCTCTGCATTGTGCAATATTGCACTGTGACGGAGAGCATACTGTGGGAATGATTTGGGGCATATTCAGAGACAGTGACAGATAAAAATCAAACCAAATATACAAAATACAGTAAATGATTCATTCATGCATGTTAAAAGAAGAGTTTCATTAAGAATAGGCTTGGCAAATGAATTCATTACGACATAAAATAAATAGATTCTTCTGTAAATGACTTGGAACATTGGTAATGGGTAAAGATCTAATGGGAATCCTGGTAAAATAGCCTTCGGGGAGCCTGGGAAAATCTGCCTCAGTGAAGTGGCCGGCTCTTGGCCAAAACCCTGTGTAGATGGGGAAAGGGGAGGGGGGAGGGAAGGGGATACACAGACTTCACAGAGATGACAGAGAGCGAGGGGGAGAAAAAGACAGACAGAGAAGGATAAGAGTGCGAGTGAGAACGCACTCTCAAGGAATCTCCAGCCGTGGATGGTTTTAAGTTCCACTGTTGAGCATAATCGTGTAAAAATGCTGAAGACTTGAAAGGGCTGATGATAATGCTATTGCTGTCCAGTGATCCAGCACGGTCACCGGCAGCAGCAGCAAGCCACAGCGCTGTACTACTTCCTATATCGCAGTCCGCTTCGGCGCACACTGCAGCTCCCAGGAGATTTCACATGGCTGACCTTAAATAAGTTTGGCTTTGATCAAAGTTTAGCTTTAGCATGATCAGTCTGCTTACTGCAGATCAGGGGATCAGGGAGATGAGACCCGGGGTAGGAAGCCCTGGCAAAGACTCCTTCCCAAAGCTCCAATGCACCCTTCCAACACCGGATTATGTTGAGCAATTAAGGTAATGAACTGGCTAACGTAACAGCACATAATGATCCTTTTTATCCTTGTTCTCTAAGGTGCCTCTTGTATTTTATCTGACACATCTTTCTCTGTATTGCACAAAAAAAAAAAAAAATCAATTTTGTACCCTGATGGTTGATGCTCCCAATGCAGGAATTGATATCACAAGTAATATAAGGCAAAAGAAAACCTCCACTGGGCATGCCTGTGGGTAATACAGGCAGTGTTCAGAAGCAGAGTGCTAACAGAGGGCCTCTTGTTCGCAGTTTGGGCAGAAAGTAGAGGCCAAAAGGAGAAAGAGTGCAAAAGTACCTGTGCAGACATGTGCACTTGCCTGCACTGGTGTACATTGGAGTGAACGGTCAGGCCTAATGTCTCTCTGTGTGGCAGTGAAAGCCTGCATTCCAGTTCCCCCAATCAACCTCCCACCCCATCAGTGCACGACTTGTCTGCCTGCTCCCTTTTCATTTGAACACATTTTCTAGCCAAAAATTTCACTTCAATCTCACCTCATCTCTCCATACTACATTAACCCCTGGCAATTGCCTTCCAAATGACCCCATTAAGCTGTAATTGCCTCAGCAGGCCTGCTCCCTCGCTTGTAATTCTGTGCAGCGAACCCACCAGACGTTCCCCCGGCATTGTTTCATGTTCTGGCTCCCATCAGCCAGTTCAGATACTGACCCCCACCCCCACCTTACCCACCCACCAACCGCTACTCCCCACCTCTTCTCTGTCGTGGCCAGTGCGCTGTTGGTGCTCACTGCTAGCAATGCCACTCTCAGGCTCTCCTCATCTCCGCAGTGGGCTCACAGAAGGGGTAGCATGCCCTCACTACTTCCTCCTTAACAGCCAAACTCGTCGTCACTTACACAAGTACATTTACTAGAAGAACCGCCAAATAAAATAAGCTCCACCTGGCTTTTTATCATGTCTTTCCCTCCATTTTATGACAATATTTGTTGTAACTTGGGAAAAGTATCAGGATGAAAGCAACGTGTTTGGCTTTGCCGTTCACAATCTCCCTTCACGTGCCCATCACACAATTAATATGGCATAACAGTTACATGTTAAAGCATCATTTCTCTCTTCAGTAGTCATTACGGTGCTGTTAGGTGCAGCGAGTACAGCCAGCGATGACACCCGCCGCGGCAACTCCCAGCACAACTTCACCTTTTCGGTTCCCACAAGGGAGCTGATGTCAGGACTGCTCAACTTTTTGACGAAGGCCTCCGCGGATAACTAACGTGCAAATGCGGATGGGTGGAGAAAGTGATCCTGACAGTGATGTATTGCAACTAGTTGCAGGTGTCAAAAAAGAAGATGCTCTGCCAGCCACTGGCGTGCGTGCAATATATACAGCGTGTGCATGCATGAACACATCTGGGGCCCCTGTGCGTGTTTCCTCAACATGTGTCCCTCTGCGCGTCACGTACGCGTTTATATTTGTGTGCGCACTCACAGACGTTCGATGTGCACGCACGTGACTGTTGATGGCTCTGAGCCTCTATGGGTGATCTCGCGTGAGGAGACTCGGACTAATAATCTATTCAGTGTTTCATAAAGGGCATTTCTTCTTCTTACTCCCACTCTAGATTGGTTAGCTAATATAGGCTTTCTTTCACACGCTGCTACACAAACAATCAACTTAACACCATCTTAAACACCCTCCACCTACTATATATTTCATTTGTTTAAAAAACTTTAATTTTTTTTAAGACTGCTGAACGTCATTACCAAAACACTTCAGCTACACTGATTTCCATTTTGTACACTGCAGCGCTTTACTGTGATTTGAAAAGTGGCTGCTAAATTAATTCTAAGCCAGAGATACACGAGCTTTCTCTGAGCACAGAAACCTTCAGAAATGCTTTAGATCATTTCATTCTCTCGTTGCCCGTTTATTTAAATTCATTCTTTTTCCTAAGCAAATGTTCCCAGGAATATCAAGGTGTTTTTGTTGCAAAGCTCTAACTGATCCAGGGGGATTTGCTTCCAACAGCCTGTCTCTCCCTCGCCTTTCAACACAAAACTCTGCGCTCCAATCAAAATGAACCACCAGGGACCCCCGCCGCACGCCCCCCCCCCCCCTCCCCACCCGCCCCCCTGAGCTACGCCTGCATCGAGTGCTGTGATAGCAGCCTCTCTGCCATTGATCGCGGAGTTTAGCACGGAGCATGTACGCCACTGTTAGCAGAAAACAAAGACCTCTCTCCCTTTAATAGCGGCGCGCACGGCTAATGCGCCGTCCTCCGCTTCCCCATGCCCCGAAGAATGAATGAAAGAAAGCAGATAACAATTAAAAGGGTTAACAAGGGTCCACGTCTAGTCACAAGTCATCTTTTTCACACAAATCTTTTTACCTCATAAACAGATTGATATCTTTTGGGAGCGCACATTCACTTGCCACCAGAGATAAAAACATGCATTCATGTCTTACTTCTAATTGTGTTCCACGTCGCAAATCTAATTGTAGACACTGAATTCAAAAAGGAAACACAGCTTTATTGATCCACCTAACACAGACCAGGAGGATCTCATGAATTAGGAATGAGATAAATCACCATTAACCCCAGAGAACCCAGCTTGTGGTCGACCACTGACACACTGCGCTGATCTTTTTTTTTTTTTTTTAATATTTGGGATAATTCTGCCTCGCAACGTATAAATATAACTCTTCAGTGAATACAGCATGTGTCTGTTTATTAAATCAGGGGCTGATTTAATTGTGACAGAGAATAAATTCTTCTATTTTCTGCCTCTATAAAATTGCCATCATTTTTAATTAATTCTTAATTAAAATATATTACACCACAGCTTCTACCCATCTCTCTTGATATTCTAACATAATCAATTCAGAACCATTTACGTATCATTAATTAAAAGCTTTCCTCTCTCATCCTTAAAATCATAATGAGGGCCGATTCCTCATTAGTAACCTATAAGGGAGAAAATAACAATACAGTAGAGAATGGATGGCACATTGCACAGTGAGTCCTTTGTCTCGGAGATTCGAAAAAAGCACATTTTTAATGCTTCTCAATTGGATTTAAGAATTACTGAGTCAATTTTGGAGACTCAATGAGAATAAGTGAAGCAACGCAGACTCTCTTAGTATTAATTTGTGCCTCCATGCTGCGTGCAGCGGTGAAACTAAGTCAATCAGGATCATCAGTCAGGTTGATTTTTGCACTAAATTCTATTTAAGCTGCAAAGAACTAAAAAGCAGAATTACTCAAGAGCGTTAAACATTATAAAAGCCTAATGTAAATATTTAAGAACGTGTGTGTGTGTGTGTGTGTGTGTGTGTGTGTGTGTGTGTGTTGTGCATTTGATTGCATCTGTGAATGCTGATGCTAGACCAGTAAATTAAATTTTCAAACACTAGCACTTTTTATATTGAACCTTCAGACAAAAAAAAAAATACGACCATTTTCTCAGAGTAATAAACAATTCTGCATGAATGTAAAAGCCATTTTAATACTTGTTGAAAAGCCATCAGCCTTCATAATTCCACTTAACCATAAATTCTTCTTTGGGGGTGGGCGTCTAAATAAACAGCGGCCAAAGATCATTTATTATCCAGACTTTAAAAGAAGCCAACGCGTTGAGACTATCTTTCCATCTTGAGCTCTCTCTTAAAGAAGAGTAATAATATCAAGTAATGATAGGTATTGTTATGCCGAGGATCAGGCGTATCCTGATTTTTATCGCTCGTCTCTCACAGGTGCTCCGGCGTTACTTGTCAGGACTGCATGTCTGGGTCTTCCACATGTCAGATAAAAATCGCTGCACTTGGTGTTTCGGCAGCCTGACAGCAATTTATTTGAATGTTTTGTCACACTGGTGTTGGTGCATTTTGTGTGGGCTGCTCACTGGAATGGCAACAGCTCGTAGCTTCCTGACACTCTCCAGCACTCACACACACACACACACACACACACACACACACACACACACACACACACACACACACACACATGTTGTGCAGCATAAAATCACAGATGTACATGTCTACTCTGGGTAATTAAACCCGCTGTATGTTAGAAAATATATATATACAAATAGCTGCTGATGAACTTCATATCTAACAACCCATGAAGTAAGTGACACTACATGATGAGCACTATCCTTTTCAAAACTGTACTTTTTTTGCTCGCTGTGACCACGCACACACACTCAGACACACACACGCACGCACAAAACCCACTATGAAACCCAAATAAAATGTCAAACCAACTGAGGTCAACTACAGCCAGGGAGATATGGAGTCTATATTTACATGCAAACCCACTGCTATTTGCTCCTCCTATTAATTAAATAGCATCTAGGTAAGTAACCCACTTGATTCAGAGGATGTTAAACACAAACCTCACTGCAATCTTGTGATCCTCCGAGCTGACATGGAATATTGAGTAAGTTAATGAAATCCTCTCAAAGACAGGAACTCTATTTTTACACCACGATAATTAAAGTAGGGTACAGTTATAATTTACAGCTCTCGCTTAATTGCATAGGAAAAGTAAAATGGGAAGCCTACAGTATGAGATTAAATGTGTGTCTTTGTGTTTCTGTGTGTGTGTGTGTGTGCCTCTTCACTCAAGAAGAGCGAATATAAAAAGAGCTTCCTGTGCAGCTACACAACGGGACTGTATCTTTTAGCATCGTGGAACGTATCAAAGATTAGGTAATGAAATATACACTCTTCTATTTTTCTGCTACCAGGCCCTTTGACAAATCGAGTACAATCCAAAATCTCCATAAATCACTATTAAAGACAAGTATATCATCACCGGCGCATATATCTTCCCCAGCCTGACCTGTAGACTAATGAGAAAAGGCCCAGACTATCTTGTCTGATTAATTAATTCAAAATGTCGGCTGTTATTCAAATGTGAGGCTGGTGTTATTTGAATAACACTTGACAGCGACGCCTGAAGAAATAATTTCTGGTTTGTGAGGCTGCAGCGGCATTACTGATGATGGCTCGTGGAAATGTTAGAAGCCGCCGAGTGTTTTCCCCCCTCTTTGCTTTCCCTCCCTCACCTTCTCAGTTATGATAGCTCCAAGAAGTATTTCATTACTTCAGCCGCCCCTTCCTCACAATTATGGCTCTTGCCATTTTTTTTTTCCAACTGTCCCTCTCTCCGTGTTTGTATTCCCTCCCACAGCCAGCCCAGATCTACAGGGCAGTGCTTTGGCTCTGCAAGAGACATGCTGGCAAAGAGGAAGGTCATGGTTTTTACAACTGCAGCTCCCCAATGCTGACAGCCCGTGCTGCCAAAGTGACACGCTCTGTTTGGCTTTCCCACGTTCATGGAGCTCCACAGCACTTCGTCTTTATCACGGAGCACGCCACACACACACACACGCACACACACACACGAACACGCACATTTAATCAGGCTCAGAGCTGCATTTCCTGCCAGTGTGCAACAAAACGATCACATGTACGGACATAATCACGAAATATCGTGACGGACACAAGCGGTTATTATCCTACTTGGTGGTGCACTTTTCCCTTTTATGTCTTTCTTTTTTTATTGCAAAACCCAGTGGATTGGGAGGGGGGGGGGGGAATAGGCACTGGAGAAAGAAAACCGTGAATGTACGTGCTAGGGCCTAGGGGCAGCGCACTCCCCTCTATCGCTTCCCTCATCAAGCATGGATTCTAATCAGGGCTGGGGAGATATAAGACGCTCAGTCATTAAATAAATTAACTCTGCCACTCCATGCTCTCCTTCAGCACCCGTGCGAGGCCCGCCGTGCTCTGCATACTTACAGAGGCTCACCTTCACGCCATAACCTAGCATGCCTGCCAACACACACACACACACACTCACACACACACACAGATGCACGTTAAGAACTAAACTTGAATATTTAGAGAAGGAGAGGAACCACACCTCCTGTCCCTCATCAACTGATGTTCCCTTTCCCATTGAAAGCTTTTACATTATTGGATTTCATTAAAAAAAAAAATTTTTTTAAAGTCCTGTGGACATTTTAGGTATGTCCCACAGTTTAGCATTACAAAATAAAAAGAATTGGAAAAAAATCCAAGTGTACACATAAGAGATAAAAAAATCTCTGAGATCCAAGGTTGATTCAGAGGGCTGGTGAGACAGCACAGACACGAGGTTTTTTTTGAGGATCTGTGCAGTGCGCTGCCATTCATCAACAGGAAGCAAGTGCAGTGACGAACAGTAAAAGAGCTCAGTGTCGGCTCGGATCACTGACACAAACAATCAAAGCTGACACAGTCTTCGTATAGCACCTGCCACTCCGCCAACACAAATAGATCAATATGAGGGGGAACTCATTCGCTGTTTAAAACTTATATGCGCGCACCCACATTATCTCCCAAAGCGGCGTGATGTAAAAAGCGCACGCTTAATACATATCAATCACTTTGACAGAGGAAATGCTTATTTGAGGAGCCAACGTGAAGCAAATACACGGTGTCAGCAGAATGTCCGTTGTCAAAACTTGCCATTTGAATTTTCAGCCGCATTGTGCTGAGACAAATGTCCTTAGAAATCCCTTACATTGCAATTTAGATCATTTTAATGCACGCTTTAATTCTCCATTACTTAGAGAGGAAGTACCTGGGAGGGTGGAAACGCATTAGAGAAAGTAAGAAATGAACAGAAGGGTCTGGGGAATCTCTCGAGCAGACACAATTAAATATTCATGCGTCTCCTCCTAGGACACAACAGATACAGATCATTATCATGGCAACAGCACACCACCATTTTGTTCACACCTTTGGCTTGGAATCAATGGGCGTGCGTAAAATTCTATACGAAAAGAAGCCATCGTCAGGTCATCTCTTATTAACTCTTATTAAAATTACATTTGCTAATTTTTTTTAGCGATTACAGATAACATTAGATATCAGATTCTTAACTAGAGTTATGACCAGTGGTTGAGCAGCTTTGCAAAAGGATCCATGTATTTGTGAGGATTTTGCAACGGGACAATATAGTAGGTCACAATGTTACTGAATGGTTCCAAAATTCATTACCAGTGCTCGGTATTTTCCTGCCTCTTGCTTGAGGATAAAGTAAGAAAAAAAAAAGAATAGCAGTGTGTAATGTACTTCCTCCACTTTCTAAAGAGAGGAGAAACCAGCCTTTTTTCCCTCCTTCTTTTTGGTTTTCAATCCCCCATCAAAGAGGAGCAAAAGGAGGGACAGCATTTCCCTGCTCGCCGTCATTAATCATAGCTTTCTGGGAGCAAGTGCATATTAATTTCTGTCATCCCAAACATCATTTGGTATTGTTATGCCACGGCTTAGTCCTCATTCACCAGCAGACGTCGGCCGTTCCTCCTGGTTTGAGGGAAGACAGGGCCTGTGTGGCTGTGTTTCAGAGCAAGAGGCCTTTATCCCTGGGGCTCTGACACCAATTAAGCCATTTCACCGAGAAACGAAAACAGGTCCCACCGTTTCTCTGTAACATGAGCCAGCACCTAGCTGCTGGCCCCTCGCCATCTCTCCATTACTTCAGACGCAAAAATGAACTTCAAGGACTAAAGAAAATAAAAAGACAGTTAGCCCGGCAAATGGTTGCACTTAACTGACTGCTGACAAAATTACAAAGAAAGCTACTTAAGTCTTTGTCCACTGATCACCAGGAGTGCCAGCCCAGTTTCTCCATCATTAGCTCCAGTGACACATTTAGTTAAAATGATTTTAAACAGATATTTGAATTCACGGACGATATCAAAACAGTGTGATATTTATGCCAAAACTGATAAGAAAAATGCTGGGTGTGCACTTCCTTTAACACCCCCTCCACTCCTCCATCGTTGCCTTTTAGCAGGCAGCAGAGTGGAGCTTGTCTTAGGGCAAGAGCAGAATAATGCAAGGTTTGTTATGAATTAAATATTAGAAATCTTAACACAGCAGCCAATAAGAATTATTTGCCTTATTAAAGCAGCAGAAGACGCTGATTAAAATTTCATTGCATTGCAGTCTTTTTCCCATTTCTGCCTTCAATATATCATTCTAATGTATGAAACGTAGAACAATGGCATCTGGAACAATGGGGAGAGGGGCTACATTTTCAAGCTCGCAAATGTAGCAGAGGCAGCAAAGAGCCCCTTTTTTTCCTTCCCCCGTTTTTGGAAAACAATCGTGTGTAAAGAGAAGAAAGGTGACGATTGTGTATCACGTCGCTTTTGTCACACAACAAGCCGCAAACCGCCACGGTGTCGAGATATTACAAATGTGTGCATTTAGTGACTGGTGGCTTTAACTCCTTCATCATTTTAGCAAGAGAACCGCATCACCTGTAACACCTTCACACACACACACACACACACATACACACACACACACACACACACACACACACACGCACACACACACATCCCCTCCAAAAAAAGTCCATCTATTAAAAAAGATTAAACACAGGCACAAAAAAAGCTAAATTAGGAGGAAATTCAAGAGCGCTGTCCATGTTCTTGCACTCACAGATGATGGGTCACTTAGTTGTCCACATGTAATGTGTACAAGAGTAAATGAACATCATGGTGTCTATTGTCCCATGAGGAAGACTCTTCCCTGAAACACTAGGGCTAATGAAATAGGGACCTATAAATAGCAGAGTCATTACTGAGAGAGGACTTGCTTTGCGCCAGTCTTTCACTGTAACGCTTTTTACACTAATAACCAGCTCTATGGCATTACATACACTTGGCCATCGGGTGACACAGTAATGAACATCATGACACAAGAGACTTGGAGAGTAATTTTAAAATAAAGTCTCTTTGTGACTTTATTTACTTACTTGTAAATAAACTCCAGCTATAGCTTGAAATCATATAGAATCACTACGAGTGTAAAGGAAGAAAAACGCATAATGAAATGTGTTTTCATAATCAGAAACGCATTAAAAGGGGTTTTAGATTTTGCAACAATTTTTTTTTCGTCAATACATTTTAGCCTATGAATAAATAAATAAATACAGATGGATATTTTATTTTGTTTTTCCCTGCTACATTTAACTTTAACATTTAAAAAAAATGCAAAAATAAAAAGTGGAATAAATAAGTTATAAAATTGTTTACAGTCCAGCTGCAGTGACATAAAAAAATAAAAATTAAAAACAACAGCAGGACGAGTATTTCTTCAAACAGCCAAAAAAAAAAAAAGCGCAATATTTCTACAGGTGTCAAAACGTGACCCACCTTCTTCACGTTTGCGTCTGCCTCGTGCTTTTTGCATTCAGCAACAAACAGATGCCACAAAAAGCAAGAGGGGCATGCAAAGAGTCTCCAGCAGGCACGCTCCTACTGCTGTAAACTAATTTCAATCAATCCTTCCTTTTTGCATCCAAAGCAGCCTCTGCTGGCTGCCACCGCCTGAAGATAACTATTTCACCACCTCTGTCATGCCTAATTAACAACTCAGATGTACAATTCAGAAATTTCGCAATTAACCTACTAAAATATTGTTGGAGGATGCTAATTGTTATGCCAGTTGCCATAAAGGCTCATTTGCATAACGTATGTGCAAAAAACAATTATGAGCTGTTGATCGCGCAGGAGCCCGCAGAAAACGCTTGAAGCGATTCGAGGGGGAGAGAGGGAGATGTGTGCAAGAAGATGGGTGCGTGCGTAGATGGAAGGACAGCACTAGATCACCCCCCCCCCCCCCCCAAAAAATAAATAATAAATAAATAAATAAAGATTTGAGGTTCTGTACGTGCAGATACCAGCCACTACAGCTGCAGAGACATCTATCGCCACAACACAAAAGCATTTACCCTTCCAAATGAAACCAATATGTATACTCTGTTTTTTTCCTCTTTGTCTGGCTCTCCTTCTTTTCATCTTTGATGATGGGGAAATGGAGGGTATTTGGGAGCTACTTAGATAATAGCCACATCTTCCTCGGTCCCCCTTGTGCTTTAGAAGGGGAAGCACTAGTGGCCCTGACACTGAGCCAGTCAAGAACCCAGCTGTGCGCAAGCCATTCGGCACAACACTATCTAGTCAGTGCAGCCGCATCACTGGGGCTCTCTGAGACA
The DNA here is from genome assembly GCF_057382095.1 of Aulonocara sp. 'chitande type north' Nkhata Bay. Classification (NCBI taxonomy): domain Eukaryota; kingdom Metazoa; phylum Chordata; class Actinopteri; order Cichliformes; family Cichlidae; genus Aulonocara; species Aulonocara sp. 'chitande type north' Nkhata Bay. The sequence goes on from NC_141355.1 coordinate 14,559,136, forward strand.
AAAAGCAGCCAAAGTCAATTGTGTCTGCTGCTGAATAGCTTTCTGTTCTCTGTCATGCATTTACTGGAGCCTTTTCAGGATGAAGAAAAACCCATGAGGTAGAACCAAAAAAAAAAGAAAAGAAAAGAATTGACTAAAATAACATATATTTTTGTTCCCTAGCTCCTTAATTTTGAGGGGAAAAAAATTGTAATAAAAATATAATCATAATAATAATAATACAATTAGAACTAGTTTCCTCATTAACTTTGGCAGCACTAAAATTCATGCTCCCTACAGAATTCAGAAATGCTTACCCACTCAGTCCTAACTCTATTTACTTCAGGTAACACTTTTAGTCCGGCTTGCATGTGGTTAATTACAGGCTCATCCTGAACTGTATTTAGTGAGCACAGTCTTTCTCAGTCGAGCACCGAACACAGCGTGGACAGACCCAAATGCACACGTGAAAGCACGTTCAGCTCTTTCAGAAGCCATATCAAAAACGTGCACAAAAAAAAACACCAAACGGCGACACCGCCTCGACCTGTGAGTGCAGTACCCTCCCTAATCCACTGCCTCTGACACAGGATCGCAGCATTCATCAGCCTGAATCTCTGCCACATTCCCTCCCTCCTTCCCCTACCTCTCCAGACCCCCTATTTCTGAACCTGATGAGTCAAAGGTCACGAAAACAACAAGTCAATACGCAGCCAAAGAAGCGCCACGCAGCTGAGAGAGCTGTGGAGAGGGCTAAGCCTCTCTGTAGTACTCCATGATTTAGCCTGTAATAGTTTTCTGTAATCTCTTTCTATTGATTAAACCTCACATCAAAGAGGAGTCTTGCTACAGAACCTCTCTTTTCCTGGTCAGAAATACCATATGGAGGTAATCTTTCACCTTTGTTATTCTTGCCGCTCCCGCTGCTCCTGCTGCTGTGAGCCTCTCTTCCAAGCAAGAGAGCAAGACAAGGGAGTAGCCAGCAGGATAAAACAAACCCAGCACAGAGGAATAACTGCAAAACTCATCTGAATCGCAGGCAATTTTCACTCAATGCATTCATTGTCTCCTCATGAAGCCTAGGGGGGGGGAAAAGGTACAGCGTGAATGTATCCTTTGTCCTAAAACAGTTAGAGACATGAAAGATTTTGATTTGTTTGTCTTTTTTTATGTATCAACCTAAAGGGGAAAAAAAAGATCACACACATGAAAGCACAAAGAACAACACTTGCCAACCAAATCTCACATTCAGCTTATCTAAATGCAAAACCAAGAAATTTTGGAGGAAAAAGCCTTCCTGCTAAAACACTCAATTTAGTGACAGGCAAATGACTTCATGCTGCCACTTAATCTCATTTCTTGCATAATGCTCTCTAATTAGCATATCAAAGTGAATTAATACTTCGAGGGCATTAGCAATGCAGAAATGTGCCCGTAGCTCTACAATAACAGTTAAAAGAGTGCCATAAACTTCCAAACACCTTGGAAAAAAACGCTTTGAAGTGTCTTGCTATTACTAGAAAATGCATTTTCTTAACCTTTCCGTTCCAAAACGCAATCATTTCAAAATGCAACTGAGTCTCGCCATCTTCGTCACAAAATAATACGAAAGCCAGACCTTAGTCTTACTAATCACCTGCACACCATGCAATAAGCCCTGATAACATGATACATGTGTGCAGTAATTACACTGATGATTCTTGGACCACTTTCAAATTTATTATTAAAAGCCATTTTCAGGCAGCGGTGGGCTCCATGGCTAAAAGACAGCGGCCCCATGTGCCATCTCAACAGACATGAAAGGGCCAAGGAAGCCTTGTGAATGATGCTGTAGGAGCCAGTGAAAGGCTTACTGTGAGCTGGAAAAGCAGACCGGTCAACAAGGCCACCAGACCAGCTGAGTTCTGTCAATGGCTAAGAGGGGGAGGCTGTGACTCTAAACCACAGGTTAACCATGCACACATACATACACACATGCACGCACGCAGGCTTGTGCTCACTCTCCTCCTCTGTCTCGTCTCTTTTTCACACTCACTTCTTACCAGGATCTCGATCAAACGTGCACGTGGACACACCAAATGATGTTGCTTTAAATAATTTCCATGCTAACTTGAATGACTCGAGTTCACACAGCTTAAACATTCAAACAGGAGCCATTATAACTTCAAACAAACAAACAAGTAAAACTGATGTGGGAAAGTGGTTTGGGTCTGAAGCTAAAAATCACTTCTAATACTTGTTTTTTTCAGTGAGCTCCACATTCTACAATCGCAGCAACACTTCCGCCTCAAAGCTGGCATTGTGTTTGATCTGCATCTATTCTTTTTTTATTATTGCTCCGTCTCTTTCATTGCCTGAAATCAACAGGCTCACAAACATAGCAGAGCAGCTCGGCTAGACTGTGGACCCTCGGCCTGCCCCTGTGGACGCCACCTGTGTTGAGGAAGTTCATAAACTTTTATGACCTCCTTCAAGCTAATTTCCTCATAAACCGCACAAAGGTCACAAATCTGACAAAACACCAGGTTTACTCCTTTTTTTTCTAGTAGAGTCAAATTCGTTCATCATTTTAAAAATACATATTACTAGAAAAATAAATAGCTAACATATAGGAGAGTAGATATTTGAAGCACCTGTTCAATAAGCATTGTCTGCAAAAAAATTGTCATCAAAAAGCCAGCGTCCTTATTTAAGAAAATAGACCATAAGGTGTAAAACCAATAATCTCATGGGATACAGGTTTGGACTTGAAATAAAAAAAAAACACAAAGTTTAAGCTATAAAAAAATGAACGCTTGTAATTACAACTCTCAATAATATATGAATGAAGTGTGTGTGCATGCTAAAGGTTTTCAATCCTAGTCCTAAAAAACAGAAATAACAGTTTATGCTCATATAAATATATAAAAAGAGGATTTTTTTATTATTATTTCACAATCCTTTTCTCTAACTAAGCTTCCAGGAGATGTGTTGTTTGCATTTTTCAAGATTAACCATCCACCTTTGCAGGAAGGCTTTCATACAACTGCAGTCGAATTATTAATTCTGCGAGCCCATCGTATGATTTGACTAATAAAAAAATCTCTTATAAGTTGATGGCAAAACGTTGTCAGGTTTTCCAGCATGGATTCTGTGTGATCTAGGATATGTAGAGCATATGCTACGGGACTTCCCCAGCCTCTTCACTGGCAGGGTGGTGAGTGTGAAATCTGGAGCGCACTTTATGTTCAAATCCAAGCAAACCAGTGCTTTAAAGCACACTTGCAGAAGAAAAAAAAAGAGCATCTTCAGTGGAAGAAGACTCTGCCTATTGTTCCGTGACAACGGGAGTTTCTGCGTGGTACGGTGACATATTTTTAAAAAGTGACTGATTCATTCGGTCAGAGGTCACCTATAACCTGGATGCAGGCTGTCATCAGCTCACTGAGAGGTAAAAAAAAATGCCTGTGTTTTTATTGATTCTCCAATTGCATGTATCACTGTAACGATGGAGTTTATAGTTTGATATTACAGTATTTTAGACAAAGATCTTACCTGTCTTTTCTTTGATTTCACAGAGAACGCTGAAGAGTGCTGGTTTCATTCTGTGACAGTTCAGTCCGTGTTTCCTGTTTCAGTATAAGAGAAAATAAAATACTGAAATAAGTTCACTGATAGTTCACATGTCTGACACAAACAGTTAATAGGGTTGGACATGCTTTTAAGTTTAGTTGCCACTTTAATAATGCCTTCCAATGTTCCAAGCCTCTTCTTCAGAAAGTTAGCATTTTCTTCTAAAATGTATACTGTGTCATAGTATTTTTATTTTTTTTTAAAACACCAAATAACACCAAGCCCTAATGTAAATATTAGTCTCAGTGGCAATTCCCTGCATAACATGAGCCCACTGGCATTAATTGTGTTTCAACACCACGTAGACTTTTGTAGATGAATGAACATTTATAAAACACGTGCTCACTAGGACAGTTTAACTAAAATGCTGTGCTTCCCTCAGTGGCAACTTTCACTGTGTTAAAGCTTTGCGAGGCAATAAATACACCTCAGAGTGAGATTATCATTAAAGCCACTCCAGCCTATTGTTGTGCATTAGGGAGTTAAGTTAAACGGGCCACATCTCAATAATGATGCGTTCGGCGTTTTGTTTTGTTTTTTCTTTTCTTTTTTTGGTGTGGCGAAGTTAATAAAACATATAAATCAACCAACTTTGCTTGCGCCTCGTCCAGACTTTGATCAGTTATGGTCATTATTTGATGCAGAATGTCACCAATGTCTTGTTTTCTTCCGTCTCCGTCTGTCCCATCGTGTCCATGTGGAGGCGGCAGTGCCATGCCTCCTTGTACCGAGTGGCCAGCCAGACTGACACCGCCGATCGACTGCATGATCCGGGCTTGATCGTCCATAGTAGCCGCTAAAGAGTCTGTGCACTGAGCCACACAAATTGAAAAACTCATATACGAAATCGGCTACAACATATGCCGCAGACTGGAAGGTTGTACGGTTGTGTGATTCTTCGGGGTTAGGCAGCACACACGCGTCTTTTGTTAAAAAATATGCAGCAGTTTTTATTAATACTATTTTTTAGCGTAAATCTTCTGTCCAAGTTGTCGTCGCTTTACGCGCGGTCCAAAGTGCCAAAACGCTGATTTCGGCTGTGTTTGTAGAAAATCGCATGAATATTTTTTTCTCTTCTTCTTTAAAACTTGTTTGTCAAAATTGACGGTCCATCACATCCCGCACGGATCCTCATAGCAATCAGTCTTTTCTCTGGGTTTTGACGGGCGGTAGAGACAGAAACGGTCCTTGGTGGTCTCTCATTTATTAGCGCTCTTCGTGGGATTCCGGCGCATTTCCTTTCGAAAATGTCCAAATCCTCCTCATGAAGCACCGGCAACAAAATAAAAAAAAAAAAAAAAAGATATCCGCTGTGAAAACGTGTAAACAAATAAAAAAAACAATCTTAGGCTCGCAGGTGTCAGCTATAAATGTGCAGAAATTATCCCCGCGACAACTGACAGTATTTAAAAAAAATACACAATCTGCAGCAAGGTTTCCAAATGTGACTACAAAAAATATGAAATGTACAAAAAGTTGGGAGATTTCTGCTTAGAAAAAAAAGCAACGGCGAGAGGAAATTAATTAGGAGACAACGCTGTATTAAGGCGATGCGCAAAAAAATATCTTGCCCTTCTGAAATTTATGAGCTCCAGCCTCTGCCTGTGTGTGTTTTATGTTGTTTGATGGCAGCAGTAGTGAGCGATTGACAGTGTGCCAATGCCACTCACTCAGTGCAGACGTGTCAGAGCAGGGAAGAGGGCAGGAAAAAAAATAATCACAAAAAAAAAAAATACAAAATACGAAATGAAAATGCACGCTCCGCCCTGCAGAGGAGGGGTCTATATTCTTGTCACTTCTCGCCTGAACACCGAAAAACAAAATGTTAAGCGCTAGTACTTAAGATGGTGATTATAATGATGAAAGCACGGCTGAGTCCCCTCTCTTTCTTGCAACAGCGGCAGCAGGGTATCCTCGTTTCCTCACGCGTGCACGTGCAGCTATGTGCATATTCTCTTGCAATAACAAAGATTTAGCTCTGTAGCAATACAAGCAAACACATAATGAGAGTTTTTATACAGTTTGATGTAGAACTGCACAGTCCCTTGTAAGCCTCGGTTCAAGCCAGGCAAGCAGTAGACATGTTTATATTATTGGAAAGTAAAGCTCCTCGACCAATCCCGGGCGAGAATGACGAAGACTGACGAGCTCCGCGTCCTATGCTGGCAGATGCATGATGCCGAAAGCCCACCCACTTCATCCCTCCATCTTCACCACAGCGCTTGCAAAAGGATGGGAACTTCTGATTGGTCGTTGCTACGAGTGACATCCACTGCACAAGCAGGCGGCGCTGCTCTGTGCTCTTTCGCAGTTGCTATGGCAGCAGACAAGTTGTTGAGCCGGAGGAATGGCAGCAAATATACAGTGCACCTCTACTATAAGCATCGAGATCAGAAAAAAAAATAGGGGCTTTCCCTTCAGTTAAAATGAATTCAGCGATAACGTGTAGGAATAAAGGATGTGGACAGAGTTTTATACGAAGAAACCACAAAAGAGGGCTTGTGTTGTGCAAAGACGTTAATGGTGAACTTTTGATAGATAGGCTTTGCTTGGTTCTGATTACTCTGCAATGAAGTGACAAAGTCACATAAACAATATTTAAGCACGGCCGTGTTGCTAAATATATGGACTTGTTTGCTCAAGTGAGTTGTTAAGTTGTCCACCAGCCACTTTTCTTCCACCCTGACATCACTGAATAAATGACGTGTAAGTAGTTTAAAGCGGCCCATCCAGTGTATCACCGGACCTCTGAAAAAACAGAAAAGCTGCCTAAAATGCTATTTATTACTTCTGAAGTAAAGCGCTATGTCCAGTTGGTAACTGTGTGCAAAGGTGAATGTGAAGCCATCAATAATAGAAGTGGGAGTTTCAGCAGGCAGCATGGTGGTTCAGCGGTTAGCACGTCTGCCTCACAGCCAGACTCCTTGGTTCAAACTTGGGCAGAGCCCCTCTGTGAGTACGCTCTTCCTTTACGTTATGCATGATTTCTCATAATAAAATAATAATAATAAAAACTAGTAGTTGGTGACCAACCAGCCTGCTGATTTGTACCGTGGACGCAAAGTATACCAGGATGTAGCATGATTTTTTTTTATAAGCACCTTTTAGCACACCGAGTGAACATGTGCATTTAAAATATCTATTTATTTAATTATTTTTGCACAGTTAATTTAATCAAAATACAAATAGAATGTTCTATACAGTCAACATCTGCCTGTAATTTTGACTATGTTGCATGTGTAGATATTTATCAGATTTGGAATTAGCTTAATTCATGAAATCTGAAATGTAGAGAAAAAAAATACTGTAACATTTTTAAAAAACAAAAAGCATATTTCATTTGTTTTTGTCATATATGTGTATGGTTTTGTTTATTTGAAAGGTTTATGTTGACCTTCCCTACATCTACAGATGTAAACTAGCAGTTTCTCTAGAATGTGACATCTTTGCATTTTAAACATGTCATGTATATTTGACAAATATACATGTTTTGTGTATTGATGTTCATTAAACTGTGTTGACCCTTGAGCTCATTCATTTTATGGAAAATGTAAGTCTGAATTTGATGAACAACAGAAGTTACTCTGACATGGAAAGTTGGCATTATGTTCAACTTGTGAGTCTGTCAGTGCGTCATCATGAAAAACTGTTTTCCTGGAGACAACTACTGTAGCGGAAACTACCACAAAAGCACTTCTGAGTGTTTTGGCAGGTGTTTGTATGTCTGTCTGTGTACAGATTTCGTCAACACAGCAGTGTCGCAGTCGTACAGTATAAAGCTTCAAAGATTTACAGATGTGATGCTGAGCTCAAAACGAAGGCAGGAATTAAAGATGTGTGTTGTTTGACCAATAGAGGGACTGCCGGGGGCTATGACAGCTTCACAAAATACCACCTTCTTCTTAAGCTTGAATATGTTTGTAGCTCCCTGATTAAGTGTCTTTTATATGAAAGTTTGATATCTACTAGTAACAGCTGATGTTGTTTTAACCTTGCTCTATCTGTCTTTGTGTGTACGTCTACGTGTGTGTGTGTGTGTGTGTGTCACTGTGACAAAATGTGGTCGTCAAGACAATGTTGCAGAAACCACCACAAAGGCATTTTTTAGTGCTTCGCCAGGTGTTCGTCTGTGTGTCTGTTGACAGATTTTGTCAAAATGATAGTCACAACTCTGCAATATGCAGTTGCAAAATTTTATAGGTGTGTAACTGACACTGGAATAAAGTAAGAGATTGACTATGGGTTTGAGACTGTGGCTGTGGACTGTAGAAATCTCGCTGGTGTGATCCAGTGTGTGGTCTTCACTTTATATGGCAAATATTTAAAATCAGTGTGCTATAACAGTGATGTGACGCATAGCTAACACATTTTAAGCTCTGATGACACCTGTGAAAGTCACCTGTCTCATATAGATGGTAAAGATGGATATGATGTGGCATGACCATATTTTACATCACTGCATTATCTGTTATTAGAATCATCTTATTACTTCAGGAAGTGCTCCTTTTTGAATATTTCCCTGGCAGCTGTCAGGGGTCCACGTAATGCTGTATTAAAATAGTGAATAGTTTTAGCGAATGATTCATCTTCATGAGTCAGAACTCAGGGAGTGGATCGATCTTGTGAAAAGGGAGCAACTTTTACTGAAAGAAATTTGTTTGAAGTCATGATAAGGTGAGTCATTACTTAAAATAACCTTTCAGCTTCTGATTTCCTTACTAGAGTAGGTAAGAAAATCTTACCTATAAATGAATATATAATTGTTTCACAATAAAATCGTCTGACGTGGTCAATTTAAAAGAAATCACTGATGCTAAAAGTTTGCATTAGTGTATCTACCAAATTCCAAAGTTTGAAATGTTCACATCACAATCAATTTCAACATGTGAAGAAGAAAAAAAATCTAATTTGTCTTTAGTGGTCTGTGTGGTTTTGCTCATTCATTTGACCTTGAAGTATGGGAGCAATGCACTCTCGAGTTTAGTGAATGGGAGTCCCAGGACTACTGCATTTATCATTGAAATACTGAGCTGTCAAGTCACACTGCATACCTGTCAAGAGGGGCTCAAAGGTACGGCTCCGACTCCTCTCCTCTGTTGCAGTGCATGATTCTTCATTGCATTGCATAGCAAGCCTATTCGCCGTTGTTTTCAGCCATATGTCAACATAATCCATTTCCGTATGTGACAGCTCCTTACAGTAAGACACTGTGGGTCTACTAGTTGACAAAACCATCTTTACATAACCGAGGGGTTGTGCTAACCACTGCTGCTGGTGTGAAAACAGTGCAGGTCAGTTTATCTGAGGAGAAATAATTTAGACGTAATTTGACATGTTGTTTCCACAAGTACTGCAGATTAGGTTAAATAAAATGACAATATTTTTACAAATGTGCTTAGCGAGGCATAGGAATAAGCACCTATGAGTGCAGAGACAACACTTTGTCATCATGCTTCTCATTGTGACATCTGAAAAGACCCACAGGTGCTGTGGAAAGTGACTGTGTTGTCATATTTCATTTAGGCATCCTTCTGCAAAGCTGTAATTGCCTAATTAGCTTGTTAATTAGGAGATTAGCATTTACTGATAGAGTGGCTTGCTCTGTTGTGATGAGAGTAATACAGATTAAGTGAGAAGTTATGGGTGCATGAGTTCACAGTTTCACTGTCCACAAAAAGGGTCAGAAATCATTAAAAGATTTGTGAAATCACCGGGTGTTGTGCAAGTGAAGATGTCTTTTCTCCCGGCTTCCTTGTATTTGAACTGGTGTTGAAGAAGGTGAGAGAATGCAAGAAGTCAGCCTGTCACGGAGCGGCGAGACACTTCCTGTTCTGAGTGTCGCCTGTATGATCCCCTGTTGCTCAGGGAGATTGAAGGAAATGACCGAGCAGACGGTGCCAGGGATATTACTAACCCAATTATAAACAGCCTTTCATCTGGTTTGGATATATTATTTATTTCTTGATATTTGTCGCTGCTGTGCATGCAATTCGTCTTCATTGTGCTTGTAAATGTTAGAGTGGATAGAAGTAGCATGAATATTGGTTTAATCTGCAGGAAGCGGTGCCATGAAAAATTTTGACGTTTATGCCTCAGATGCAGGTGCAAGTCGGGTAGAGTCAGGTTACTTTTATTCATATAACACATGCTTCGACAATACAAATACACGCGAATATCCAGGATGGGTAATACACGAAACATAAACACAATGAAAAACTAAAGTAGAATCAAAAAGTATTTATGGAGAAAGTATTCACATCCTTAATTAAATTAAAAATCCTGCTTTCCAAAGCATTGTCAGCAAAATGTACTTATAGCACCAACATTAAAAGTACTCATTATGCAGGACTGTGGCTGTCGTTAATTGCATTCTCATGAAGCACTTTTATGTTGAAGCTCATCGAGGAGGAGTTGATTTTAATTGCTTTATGTACTGTTGAGTGTAAAAATAAAGCTTCTTACGTGTTTTGGACATAAAGTCTTCTTCTGCAAAGAAACCAGTAGAGGCTTTAAAGTGAACTTGAAAAATACAAATGCAAAAAAAAAAAATAGAAAGCAAACTGAACACAGTCTCAAACAGAAAATACAGATACAAAAGTACTAGTAAATAGTGAATATGGGTTGACAGTTTACAGGAAATACTGTATGTGAGGTTAAACTAATAAAACGTGATACCTCTCAACCATGTTTCTGGCACATGACAGAATGTTGCTACTAATAATAAGATCATTTCTTTGAGGTTTAAAAATCTGGGTGATAAATAAACAGATGAAGACTAACAAAGTAGGCTTCATTAGACTTAAACTGATCAAGCACACACATCCATACATATGCAATAATACTAAGTGCAATAATCCTTTCTGTCATCGTTGTATTTTTACTCAGTTGTATATAGTATTTGTATTTGTATTCTATTTTTATCTTATTGTATATTTATTTTATTTTATTCTACTGTATATAGTATTTTATTTTATTCTATTCTGTACAGTTGTGTACTGTATTTATTCTTATTGTATTCTAATTTTTGCCTCATAACTTTTGCACTGTCCACTTCCTGCTGTGACAAAACAAATTTCCCACGTGTGGGACTAATAAAGGTTATCTTATCTTATCTTATCTTATCTTATCTTATCTTCATTACAACACAGCACCTACTACAGCAGCTACTCAGTGCCTCACTCTGTCCACCTCATTCATGTGCATAACTGAAACCAAAAAGTAAACCAGTCAATAAAGTTTTAATCCCAAGAGTTTTAAGTCTAAGGAATTTGTTTCTTGAGAAAGTCAAGACAGATGTGAGAGATCAGGAGCAGGCACTAATCTGGGAGGGGGGGGGGGGGGGTGTAAGAAATACACAGCTATACTGCTCAGCGCGATCAATCATAGTACACTTGTCCTCCCTCGACTCTCTCGCTGTTACTGTCTCCACTGAATGCTCTTCTCTCTTTGCTTAAAATTATTACACAGACCATAAACCCAGAGAGGTGAGTGTCCTGTTAATGTGGGTACATGTAGTGGATGCAGTAACCTTTAAGACTGGCCAGCGAGCAGTGGTGGCTTGGACACAGGCCATATATTCTGGTCAATACCAAAGGCATGGACTGAGCTCAGCAGGCATTTTAAAGCCTTACATTTTAATTGTCATTCAGGCTACAGCCCAAATTGATTCTCAGGAGAGGAACAACATCAGACCTTTGTTACAATGCTTTTATTGCAAAAATTCTGATACATTTGTTGGATTTCTCAAATTTTGGGGGTGGAAAGAAAAGCTGGAGTGAAAGCTCTGCCACTGTAACATTTGTTTGGCTCAGTAGCCAGAAACTTGATGATGGACTGATGTAAAATTCTATCATATGACTCATAAAAATTGGTTAATGTTCACGTTAATCACTTTTTAGCCCAGGTTTTCTTGATATTGTAGAGTCAATTTTTAATTTAAGCTAGGCTGTGTTTCTCTTCATAAAACAGCAGAAGCCCTCTACACAACCAACTTCGGACTTCATTTCATCTACTTTATCTCCATCCTATGTCTAATTATAAAGATTAAAACATAAAATTTTATATTTTTCACTGCTTTCATCATCAATTTATCTGGTAATGAAGAGGAAATCTCAGAAGAGGTCAGAGTGTAGCATGTCTAAATCACTGCGGCCAGACTGCCCTCAACTCAGCTTGAGTATTGACATTATGCCAGCTATGACACCATAACTCAGCCCACTGCGATGGTCATTTGATAAATGGTATCATAAATTGTTGACAAAACAATTTGTGATGTATTATGTTACCGATGGGTTGTACTGCTTATCAAATCAAGTAATCTGGCAGGGCTCTCCATTCATCAGCATAATGCAAGCTCTAGCTGTAGATAGTGATGGCTTTGTTGCTTTGTCAACATAAAGTTCAAATGTAGTGTTGCTAGAAACAGGGAGACCGGTGAGTTTCATTATTTTTATGAGGCTCTTATGGGGTTGCAGTGTTACTGTCTTTCTTTTTTTTCTCTCACTTGAAAGAACGAGAGCAAGGCGAGTATATTGTGTAATTTTCAGCTCATCATTATGAAATAGTCATTATATTGAAATTCGCCGGTGCATGAAAGAATAGTAGTGTGCAAACAAACATCACAGATGTTTTATCATTAATGAAAAGTAATGAAGCATCAGGAAAAGGAGTCAAAATGCACAACTGCATGCATGTTAAACCAGTCCAAAGTTTAAATTAGACATTTTGGCAAAATATTTGCTTAGTTCTGAATAGGCAGCCTTTTTCCTTATGCTGAGCTAACATGACCGATGACCCAGTTAAATAAACAGCGAGAGATTTGTTTTTTTGAAATGGAAGTCTTAGAGTTAACATATCAAGACATATTTAAAAGAAATTAACTAGTGCTTACTAGGTCTGAAAATCAGGTGAGTGGAACCCAGATGAACAAGAATACATGACACATAACACTTTGTGATTATTTATTTAACCAAATTTAAGAGTACCCTCCATGATTCAGTAGCTTGTAGAATGACCTTTAGCAGAAATAGCTTAAAAAAAACATTATTGTGATGGAATTTTGGCTCACACTTCTTGCAGAGTTGTTTAATTTCATTGAGGTTTGTTGGCATTTGTTTATGGCTCTGCCATAATATATCATGTGGGTTGAGGTTTAGACATGGGATCACTGTCCTGTTGACTGAGCCAATTTAAACCAAACTGGACAAAAAACTTCCCATTAGACCCCGGGCCACATACTGGTACCGGCCCGTGAGTCATATGGTGCCGGGCTGCGAGAGTTGAGGCTCTGATGTGAAATTTATGGTTTTCAGGGTTTTTATCGTTATCTCGGTTTCCCTGGGTCTTTTCCCGAGTTGTGTTTCTTATTTTGAAAGAACTATTTACACGTTACCATAGCGACCAGAGAGAATTAAGGGGCAGAGAAGAGGAGGTTACTCTCAATGTTGTTGGCACATTTCAGGAGGACGCTGCTAATAAAGTTACACAATTAGACAGTGAATTTGCGTTTTTTATTATATTTACAAAATACCACAAGTTTTGTCTTGATCGTAGTATTTTATTTTGTTGTATTCATCTGTGACACCTTAAAGGCTGGTCCGTGAAAATAAAGTCTGACATTAAACCGGTCAATGGTGCAAAAAAGGTTGGGGACCGCTGCTCTAGAATACTTTGGTTTACAGGGAAGTTCACGGTCACCTCTATGACTACAAGGTCCTGCCCAGGTTCTGTGGCTGCAAAACAAGCTGAAATAATTACCCCTCTCTACAACCGTGCTTTACAGTTGGTACGAGGTGTTTGTGCTGATATGCTGTGTCTGGTTTTCACCAAACACGGTGCTGTGCATCATGGTCAGACATCTCCACTGTGGTCTTGTATGTTCAAAGGAACTTGTTCCAGAAATCTTTTGGTTTAATGATGCACTGATGCAACTTTGCAAACCCAAGTTATGCTGTCGTGGTCTTTTTAGAGAGAAGAGGCTTTTTCCTGAAAACCCTTCCAACCAAGCCACACTTATTCAGTCTTTTTCCAGTTGTATTGTCATGAACTTTAACATTTAATATGTTAACTGAGGCCTGTAGCGTTTGATATGGAACTCTTGGCTTGAACACGTCTTTGGTTTGTTTTAATTAGGGATGGGTATCGTTTAGGTTTTATCTGATACCGGTGCCAAACCGGTACTTTTGAAACGGTGCCGGTGCTTAAACGGTGCTCAAACTGGTGCTTAAAGAATGGAGAACACAAAATTGGTCCAAAAACCTCTCATGTTCAGCTGTTTTTTTGTAAAAAGATAACAATGTGTGCCTTTTCTGCAGCTATGGGGCATATATGGTATCACTCTTGGCTGGAAGCAGTGCTTAAACAATGGAAAAAACACAAACTTTGTCCAAAAACCTCTCATGTTTAACTGTTTTCCACTTTTTCTTTGGTAATTTTAGCCTTATTGGCCAGGGTGAAGGGAGTATCTGCCATCAAACAAGAAGACAGCCGCATGTAGCTATGATGATGGTTGCTAGTTCACCTTACATGCATTAATTTAATGACGTGGTTAGCCTACTCAACGTAAATTACACACGAACAACATTAAGCTACTCACGCAGAGAAGAACGGCTGCTGCTGCATCATCATCCGTCATCATTTCTGCTACACTGGCAGGGCTAGGGGCCAGGACTCTACTCTTTGTGTTTTTGCTTTCTGCTCTTTGTATGTTGCTAAATCCGGGTCCGATAACAGGCAACCCACCCGCAGTAGATGTGCTCAGTGTGAGGTCTCGCAGCAAGCTATCAAATACGGTGCATTTCTCGGCTTTAAAAAAAAAAAACGCTATGCGTCGCCAGGTATTTCATCGGATTTGAGGTGTTACCTCCTTTGACAGTATCACAGTATCAGCTTAAAGCACTTCTTGCAGGCTGCTGAGTTTGCATCTTTTGCTGTGAAGTACAGCCAGACTTTTGACCGCTTTGCCTTGGGCATTTTTAAGCTGCAGCTCTGCTCTAAAAGAACGTACGTACCTGGCCCCGCCCACTATCCTCGGAAACGTAAAATGATTGGCTAGAATCTAAAGTGTATCACAGCTCAGGAAAAAAAAAGCACCGAAATAAAGCACAGAAATGTGCGCTGGTGTGATGGCACCGGACACCGGTACCCATCCCTAGTTTTAATGTGATTTTTTTTAGTCCAGACATCAAAGGGTTGATTTTGTTACATTCTGTTGTTCTCAACAAATTACACAGCATTCATCAGTAAAGATTTTAATAGATTAAGATCCACACTGATTCAGTATGATTTAGTAGAAAATTGACTTTTTTGTTGCTTTTTACACTGACTTTCTATGATGCATATTTATAAGTAAAAGGTTAAATGTGTTTGCTAGTTTTGGCAAGTTTCTTTACTCCAATTTTATCCCAGAATAAGTGGCTACTATTGTATTTTTCCCTACAGTTTCTATCAAATTCTGCACTGTTAAATATCTTCCATTGATTTCAATTAAAGATCAATTAAAATAGCCTGTTTCACAGCTATTTCACATTCATATGCACTCCTGGTATCTAAGCTTGATTTTACTTTCACGCTTTACAAATTAAATTAATTTGACACACATGTCAGTATTTAAGACAGTTGTTTTTCTCCTTTACAAACATTTGTCATCCTTTATGTCCCTTAAAAACATGGCAGATAGAAAATATTCCTCTTGCACCAAACAGCTCAAGAGTGAGTTCATTAATGTTGGGTTACTGACAAGCGGTGGTGTGAATGTGACCGCGCTCACCAACAGCTGTCTTTTTTTTTCTCTTAAGTGTCCTGCATAGAGCGCTCAAAGAAAATAAAAAGCAAAACAGCAGCCTGCCTAGGTGGTGTAATTAGGAGGCATTTTAATAAATGCTAAAAGCATAAAAAGAAAAAAAAACTCCTTATTTTTGCCTTCTGTGAAGTCACACGATTACACTTTTAATTGTCAGTTTGCTTCAAACACCTTCAGGGGACTGTGTCCCATTTTTCTTTTTTTTGGCATTCATGTGAAACATACAGTACAATATTTATGAAGTGCACCGCCATACAGCCTGCACTACAGCCAATTTTCAGCTGAAATATTTGATCTTAAAAGCCACAAGCCGCGTGCTCTTGATCAAGAAACAATGTTGCATCTTTTCATCTCGCTCTTCTTTGCTGGAAGTCGCCTGTCCATTCTTTCTCTGACAGTGCCATTTCTGTTTGGCTGGCAGTAAGCAACCCCTGGGCTTCAAAGATACATTGAAGTTCTGCAAATAATCTGTCAAGCATGGAGACCAATGACTATAACAGCATCTGTCCACCACATCTCAGCAAACCTATTCATGAATGCACCGTTTGTTGTTGACATGATGGAATGCGTTTGTTGTCATCAGAGTATTTTAGCACAGTGAGGCCCTCCAACGCAGTCATTGCTCACTTCTTATCATTGTCTTAATGCTGTTTGTTGAGGAAAAGGGATTTGATGACCTACTGGTTTGTGACATTTAGTATCCACTATCTCTCCGTGGAGGTGATGGGATTTATGAAATGGGTCACACACACGCACATGAGTCTTACTTAAGCTTCCCGTTAAGGCCGCATGACCTTAAGAGAGAGAGAAACATATCACTGGAAAATGCTAATGTGGTACATTTGGTGCACATTAATTCTGTGCATGAATAAGACACATATTTCACTACAGGAAAAACACAAATGTAGCATTAGAGTGATGTATTCTCTCATCATCCTTAAAAATTAAGGGAATCTGCTCTTTAGCAATTAGTGGTAGTATTTGTAATTTGTAAATGGTGATATTGCAGCTGTTACTGGGTTTTCTTGTGATAATATTGAACTGAGTGATTTGTTTTGAGGGAAAGCATTTTAAAATACATGTAGACTGTGTGGATGTACAACCTGGAGTCAGTAAAAGTGGAATGCATTCATTTAACTTTGTACTTTTTTATATCCGTATTTGTTTATTTTTATTTATGACGGTGAGACCTGGATGACAAAACTTTCCAGGGAGGCTGGAAAAAGGGGGAGGGGCTGTGATCAAACAGTTAAGCAATATCAGAACGATACCTAATTTAAACATCTGGATAAAAACTCTGATCACAGTGTTCAGAGCAGGATTCACTCTATGTAAACAAAAATAATTATACAGCAGGATCCAGATGTTGTTTTTGAAAATCGTGGATTCCGAATTGTTTGGACTGAAGAGGAGACGGATCGTTTCGGCTGTTACCAAATCCAAAAGTCAGCATCTGTGATGATATGGAAAATGTTTAGTACAGAATTCATCATTGAAGGATTGATGGCACAATTCATTTGGAAAAACATATAAAGGTTTTATTAACGTCAAACTTTGTTTTCTTTGGAGGAAAAGTCTTTCTTTTCTATGCAAGACGATGTCAAATCACATTCTGCATATATTCCAACGTGGCTCTGTTGTAATCAGACCTGGCAAGAAAAAAAACATTTTGTGGTCTATGATGCCATGTAAAACACAACAAAGGAAGCCCCACTAAATTAAGAATTAAGCTCCTTGGTGCCTCAAACAGTTACAGGGTGTTTTGAAAGATGAGGTGATGATGCATAGTGGGAAACGCCGCTGTTTTTGCTGACATCACATTCAAAATGAACTTTTTTCCAAACCCTAACATTTACATCTTTATTTAGACTTTATTTGCAACATTGTGCCCTGAACTATGTCCCAGTCTCTAACAGTCAAAACTGGACAGTTGTTGAGCATGAGAGGAGACAGTTGCTATGGTTTTCCTGTCCAGTGGAAACACCTGACTGTCTGGGTTTTGGTCAATTTTGCTCCACGTTTCAACTTCAATTTCTCCCAGAACTGCAGCACTAACTCCTATGAAAAGATGAAGTGCTCTACAATGTAGGGTTCATGATAGCCCTTACTGGTCTGCATTGGTGCATCATATCTTTATTCTCTTCCCCCTCCTGCCCCCCCCCCCCTTTCTTAAATAGATAACTATCATATCTGATATCATATCTCACAGTACAATAATATTGAATGGGTTGCATTGTTGTATTTTGTCATGTTTCTCAGGTCTTTGTCTGAATTTCTACAAACATTATTGCTAAGGATTGTCTTATTGCATTGGAGTCACACTGGGTTAAATATGTACACTTGGGTTTTAAGGGGTATTTATTATTTTCTTCTTTTTTTTTTTTTTTTTTTTTTGGGTTGTATGGAAGCCCCAAACGCAATTTCATTGTTCTTGACAATGACAACAAATAAATAAATACTAATACTAAATACTCCTGGTGTTCTGTGGAGATCACAGCAATTAGGCTTTTCACTTGTGAATTTTAAACAGTTTGAAATTGAAGAGGTCAGTTGTCGTTATCAACTGTGTGCCCTCAAAAAGGAAGACAACACAGAGGTCAAGCGCGTCGCATTACAGGGCTAAGATGATAGCGAAATCTAAGCAATGAAAAATTGGGGTTCATTTTGGATTTTCATTCTTTTTCTTGGAAATATCTGAACACCTCTGGCGGCTCATGTTGGCCTAGCATTTAGTAATAATTTGGGGCCTCGTGCAACACAAGCTCCAAGTGAGCCACAAGTTAATTTGTTTACCAGGAGACAGAAATTTGTGTGAGAAAAGTTTTGGGCTGAAAATCAAACCAGTCATTAAAAGTCAGGCAGCACTACCACCCCCTTCCATATTTAAAGAGTGTTGCGAGTTAACAGAGAAAGGCTATCTGTGTGACCAAAATACTCAGTGACTTCTATTGACTCAGAAAGGTTTTTTATGCTTTTACAAGCTGAATATACAAAAATAAAAAATAATAATCAGCACTGTGCTACACGCCAGTGTGTATGCATATCTACATTCAATTTGCAGGTATCAAGATTTGAAATTTATGCAGTATCAGCTAGAGATGGACCGATCCGATATTACGTATCGGTATCGGTCCGATACTGACCTAAATTACTGGATCGGATATCGGAGAAAAATAAAAAATGTAATCCGATCCATTAAATATCATGAAAGCACCTCACAAAACTTGCAACACCCGTAACTCACCTCAGAACGTTAGCACGTCGGAGCAGTATGCATCATGTGATAGAGCGGCTGTGGCATGCAGGACCTGTTGGTGGTCTGGATAGCATTTGGAGCTTCGCTAGCAACCCGGCATTTCATCTCCGACAAAGTTATCCCCGAGAGAAGTAAAGCAAGTGTGTAAGTCCATCTCTGAATGTTTGTAAAGCATTCCTGCGTTAAGCTTAACAAGCGACTGCCTCTTCTTGATGCTACTTCAATCATGAAACTGCTTAATGATCAGCTGATCGGCTTTTCTGTCGCGAGTCCGTCTCTCTTGTTTGTTTTTGGCCCACTTTGCACCAGAAAGAGGAAAAGAGTGGATAAACAACAGCAGCACGTTTAAGCTTGATAAGCTGTTGTTAGAATTTATTTATTATTACTTTCTACTCGAGGATCTTTTTCTACGTAGCTGACGGCTGGTAACTGTGCAGGGGCGGATCTAGCAAAGTTTAGCCAGGGGGGCCGATAGGGCATTAACAGGGAAAAGGGGGCACAAAGACATACTTTTCTTTCTTATTCTAATTTAAAATGTCTAGCTTTTAATAAATAATTATCTGACACCCAAAGTTTTAATTTGATGTAAAATGAATAGAAGTCAATTACTGTATATAGTAACTATTAAGTCTAATATATACCCTAGTAAGCTATAGTACTTTTTCCTTTGGGGAGGTACCATCTGTGCAGTCTGCAATTTTGTTGAAGAAAGATGTTGAATCTATTTAATATTTCTTGAAAAATAATTGATTTCTGTGCATTTTTTTTCACACTGCATCAAATTAAGGTTGATTACGTTGATTAAGCATCATGAGGTGGAGTGTGAGGGGTGGTTCCCTATTTTTTATTTATTTATTTTTGTTGCTGGGAGTTGGAACCCTATTAGTTAGGTTGCTTAATATATATGCTAAGTACTTACTTAAGTTTATTAGATTGATCAGTATTGCTGAACTATGAAATGTTTTTTTTTGCATACAGGTATGACAGAATAGCTTTAGTGTAGTTGTTGTTTTAAACTTGAGTATGAACTTATACAAAATGCAGCAAGATATTTAAAAAAAAACAGTTTTGTTGATTAAAAAACACTATATCGGATTCATATCGGTATCGGCAGATATCCAAATTTATGATATCGGTATCGGTATCGGACATAAAAAAGTGGTATCGTGCCACCTCTAGTATCAGCACAGAGATAACAATTACTTCTTCTTTCCTTTCTTCTTCTGAAAACAAAAGTTGCGTGTTTGAACAAGAAATCAAACCATAGAGCGGTTACCGACTCCGGCATAATGTTAGAAAAAGTGATTAACGAAGACAACGTTAACAAGATTGTCTTCAATTGCAATTAACCGCACTAACCATGTGACTATTGGTGCTCTGAGAAAACGGTGCACGTTGTGGTTCGATGTATTGGAAGACTGCCGTGAAGCTGAGGATGGAGAGACGCTGCCTGTGTGAGCAGAGATAGCACAAATACTTGTGTTGATTGGGAACAATTTTTTGCCATTTCATTGTACTGTGACATATCTTTCATTAAGGTTTAAGCATTAGATTAAACTAGAACCAGTATCCAATAGTAATTAACTTGAGTATATCGGGAGGCCATTATTCACATTAAAGTAACCTTTTAATAGCTGAGCCTTTAACTCCACTGCAGGTAATGACTTTAAAGAGTGCTTATTAAAAGAGAAATGGTAATGAGCTTTAATAAAGCAGAACAACTTTGAAATGAAGAGGGCTTTTCAATAGAAAAGGATGGAGGGATTGGACCTGTGATTCCATTAACGAGACTAATGATTCTTTATCAGCCCTCTTATGTGTACATGGAGTTAACATTAACAGTGATTGAAGATGGGTTTCAGTAAAAAGATGGGCCCTTTCATTACCCTTTAAAAGATCAGATAAGAGAAAAAGAACTTTAGCAATTTAAATCATTGAGAATTGATAACACAAGTCGTGCGACCTCAAAGTCAGCGACCACAGCCAAAATCTCCTTCAGCACTTATGGGCTGTAACAATGCAGTACATCTGTAATTATAAAATCTGTCTCATTATGTGCGAAAATGAACCGAATGAAAGGAAGCAGATTAAGTGATACAAGTGTCAAAATTTGGCTTGGAAAATGCAAGTTATCTAGTAGATTTAATTTTACACTCTTTGTGCAGCTTTATAATGTTAAAAGACGCTTCAGATTTGCATGAAATCCAATAACGGTCATTTGAATATATACGACGCATTGTTTTGGCCACAATAGACCTTTGGGTTTTCAGAGAGAAGCCAAAAGGCAACAAGGTAGAGAAGACAAAGAATTAAAGAAATGCAGGGACAGAGGGAATGGAAATAATTAAATCAATCTTTGGCGAGCAGCTGGAGCAGGACTCCAGCTGACAACAGCACCTGGGTGTGCAGCAGAGTCTGCCTGGGGCTGTGCTGCCTCCCCTCCGCCTCCTCGGCACCCCACCTCTTTCCAAAGCCCCCTAATGGCCCCCGGCCCCTGCTGGAGCTCTGGCTGGTACACCCACCCCCGTCTCCGTGTTTTCAGACAGAGGCAGCGTCGTCACACTGACGCTCGCCGACTAATTAAAGGGATGATTTGTGAAACGCCACCTTTTTATTCAATTAATCACCAACACATAGCCATAAACCCCATCAGCTAAAAATATTCTTGTTGGTTTGCTGTATAACTGATAGAGGAGAGTGCATTAAAGAAGCAGCGGGTTTTAAAAGAGGCACCAAAAAAGGTTGGTCGACCTTTTTTTTAAAGACCCGTCAATCCATTTTATTGTGGCAGCATCACGGCAACAATACAAACGATTCCCTTTCACTATTAGTGACAACAGCTTGCTCTGTGTTCGTACATCACTCTGGATTCTTTAAACAGAAGCCAAACATACATGTCTAAATGAATGACTGTGCAGTTCTCAAACAAATGCTTCCCTTCTTCCGTGTTCCTCCTCATTTCAACATGTTTTAATTAGTAGTGAAAAATGAGTTCATTTGGATGATAAATAACGGGAGCTGTGCATGCTTTTGGTTGGCAGGGCTAAACACGAGTGTTTTTCACCCCATTCTCATACAGAAGGAGTCAGAGACGGTCTGAACAGCTTACAGAGCCATTTAAAAGAAATGCTGATGGCTTGAAATTTTTTACATTGGCTAAAGGCTGCATGCTACAAAAATGTTAGCTTTTACCAAAATGGTTAGCTGAATATTGTTGGAGAGTAAAGCTACTACTTTGCAAATACTAGAGTAAAGTTTATAGGTAGACAGACATTCCGTTCAAAGCCCTACAAGAGGAAAATGTACTAATGCCGTTATTCACGTACTCTACACTGGAGATACTAAGAAAGCAGTTTTATTGTCATCATACTGTCCAACACCAAGTGCGGTGACGCTTTAATGGGTTTCCTTTCATCATACCATCGCTAAAGTTTTCCACCTTGAAGAGCCAGCCCGAGTTCTTGCACACTCTTCTTTGTCTTTGTTCAAACGGCCAAAATTTTGTGTCAAAAGTTGTCTCGTTTCATCTTTATTTTCTCAAACGACTTCACTAGTGCAGAAGAAATCACACATATCATCAATAAATATTTATTCAGTGTTTGTGGTGAGCAATTGGTGCGAACTCAGGTGTAATTTGGTTTCAGCCTATCGAGATTAATTTTGTCAGGAACATGATGAATGCAATGCAGGGCAACGCTCCGATGCATCAGTGTCATTCCAGATGAGATTTTTCACAGGAGTTGAGAGTTTCTAAGATTAAGTGCAGTATTAGTCAATGTTTTTGGGATAAGACTTCACACTAATTTAGTGAAGAGCAACAACCTGCAGAGGAGGCTCCATTAGCAATGACAATGAACTACAGCTCTGGAGGGGAAAATCTGATTAACGCCGCTCACTGGAATTGTAAAGTTTCTTCAGTGGCTCGGCGATAATTCCACATTTGCAGGAATACCAGCTCGTAAAGTGCTTTTGTCCATGTCAAAGTCTCTCTTTGCTGATGTATTGTCATATTTCCCAAGGCCCCAGAAGACAATAAATTTATAGACCTATCAAGAAAAGTACCGTGCAATAACGTATCTCAAAAACTGCTACAGCAGACAGGTATTTGTCTATGAATTTGGGAATATGCTAAATCTCATTTGTGCAGCAGTGCTTTAAACAAAAGCAAGAACATGCCCGAGGCGATATGAAATGTAAAGTGTGTAAAGGCATGCTGGTAGGATCAGCGTGTTTTCTTGAAAAATCTATCCTCATCAGGACACTGAACACTTACAGCACAGTGCAATCTCTCCCGCTTCCTGTTT
Source organism: Aulonocara sp. 'chitande type north' Nkhata Bay (assembly GCF_057382095.1). Taxonomy (NCBI): domain Eukaryota; kingdom Metazoa; phylum Chordata; class Actinopteri; order Cichliformes; family Cichlidae; genus Aulonocara; species Aulonocara sp. 'chitande type north' Nkhata Bay. The sequence goes on from NC_141355.1 coordinate 14,582,087, forward strand.
TAACTTTATTCGGGATGTAGGACTGGCCTTTTACCACCAAATATCTCTTCATTATCCCCCAGCCCCCCGCCCACCCCCCGCTGTTTTTTCTCAAGGAAATTTCTCTATTGAGATCAGATATTCTGAATATATAACAGTGACAAGCTGCTGTCAGCACTGATTTCCATTTCTCCTGGAAATATGGTGTTGAAATCCTCTCCAGGCAGATAAGTATCTTTACACATGACTGCCAGATTTGATTGCCTTCTGTAAAAGAGGCTGTATTGGAGTCACTCTCAGTGCTTGCCACAGTACATTGTATTCTTCTTCTGTTATGCCATACTATGCCCCTTGCAGAGCCCTCATCTAAATAAGAATATTTCTTCCATGCTTGGCTGTCCTCAGAGGGATTGGTGTGCAGCAGGGCTGAGTTGTCGGGTTGGGCGGGAGGAGGATGGAGGGGGTGCAGGGATTCCACTCTCTGCTCACTGTAATGGAACATGTGACCTTACCAAACTAGAGATGTCGGCTTGAATTGGTGTAAGAAGTGTTCCTTTTATATGCTGTGTACTTAGGATGTCTGTTTTACCTCGCAATATGAGAAGCCACCCTGCACGAGAACCAGATCATGAATTACGACGGTGAAACTTTAAAATCAGCTGCAGCGATTACACTTTTAGTTGAATGTAAGTTTGCTTATTTATCATCTGTGTAGTTCTTTATTCATTTGCTGACTTTGAATGAGTTCTTAGGAAAATCCATTTTATTTTATGAGCATTTTGTTTTCATCCAGTTTGTAGCTACTTTACTTTATACTGGAAAACACTGAAATGTCATTCACTGTAAGATTTAACAGTCTTGTGCTAGAACTTTAAAACTTTAAAATGAAAGTAACCTACACGTTAGCCAAAAGTAATAATTTTAAATGTAATATTTAACTCCTCAAGCATCATGAAGTCTTTTTTTTTGTTTTTAATTACCAAAGTTCCAGATAGCTTAGCATGTCATGCTCTGTTCTAAATATAATAAATTTCTCTTGCTTGAATGAATGAATATGGGAGTGACTAAGACACTAATACTGAGGCTTCAAAATATGATTCTGAATGTGAGTCCATCCTTTATATACAGTCTATGTAATCATAACATGACATTATACAACACTTTCAGTAGCAGAATTGCACTTGAAATGGAGCATACTTTTTTTTAAATCTGGTATGTAGAGAATATGTTTATGTTCTCTAGTAATTAAATATCCTGATTATGAATCTTGAATCATGTGTATAATATGACTTTTAAACTCATCTAATCTTTTCACAGAACACAGTTTTCACAGAAAGAAATGATAATTGTGCATACATTAATGTCTCTTCAGTATTAAATACCTTTACATTGCACCTTTTCATCAATACTGTCTCTGGCTCCCAAATGCATTTTTCCTGATGCGCTTTAAACAGTTTAACGTTACGTGTTAAGTACAGCAACAAAGTACTGAAGATAATCCACAAATAGCAGAAGTGTGAAGTGCGTCTAAAGTGTGATTTCAGTTTGAATTTTGTAATCATTGCTATTAATTTTATTCACATGTTGGCAATGAAATTGAGAACCAAAAGCATGATCGGAATTTCATAGAGGGAGAAAGAGAGAGAGAGCACAGCAATTGTGGTGTGCTGTGATGAGGGACACTAGGTTTGATGGTTGCTGCTTCACACGGTGCAATAATAAATTTGGGGCTATGGGGGTCTGACATTGTCTGCGCTCAGTATAATTAAGCGGTGCATTAGAAAGAGGGCTGGAATAAAACATGAGTATGTAAATTCAGCCTGGAGCTGATGTTCTAGTGATTATTACAATGCAGATAAAGCATTTCTCACAACTGCCTGTGTCTACTGAAGCCTCCAAAAACATCTGGACCTTTTAATTGAAAAATGGCATGGTGTTTCGCTGTGCTGCTTTGTGCTAAGTGAAGTCAACAATTAAGACGAAAATGTAATTGATAAGAATTGCATTGCTTCATTATTTGGTGTTCTAGTCAAGAAAATTGATTTATCAATTATTTACAGGTCACAGAGCAGAGGCCATGCATTTCTGTTTTCATTGCATCATCATCTGAGAACATACAGCACGGAGCTGAGAGCATCTCTGGAGTTCTTCCATTTGAAATCAATCATAACATGCATACTATGTTCAAAACTAATTACTTTTTTGTGCTGGTATTACATGCTGAAATGGGATGCATGATTTGGTTCCTTACTCGTGTAGCTGTTTAATTACAGCTTGTGTTAAGTCTGAAATGATGAGAGAAAGGAGCGATATAATACGCTGAGGTTCTCAGGAGATATAAGTGTACAGTAAGCACCACTGATGGTTTCTTGAGGTTAATATTTAAAAAGAAAACTTGAATTATTAGCAACAAGAGTGACATGATTTCTCACGTCATGCATGTCTGCTGGGCCGCACTGGTGACATGTAACTAAGTACATTTACTTGAGTACTGAACTAAAGGTTCATTTGCATCTGAGCACAGACAACAATACTAGTAAGCTGTATTTACTCCAGCACTGAAACCTTGTAGATTGTATTGATCACTATCTTTTATTTCATTATCCTAACTGGAGCAATAGGCTTGTTAGAATTATGTATGTGTGAGCTGCATGTTGCATGTGTGGTTCAATAGCAGATTCTGAGCACGTTTCAGGTAGTGCACCTGAATTTTGATGTATAGGCCCAACATAGCGCAACTAAAGGTATCTTATCTTAATTTTTCACTTCAGTCTTTCTTTTCTTTGTTGTTCTGAATTTCTCTCAGAAGCAACTGTACTTCTTCCTTATTCCTTTATTCTTGCTACTTTTTTAAAGTAAAAAGTAGCAATTTCTTGGCATTTTCTGATTTCTTCATAACAGTTGAGAAGAAAATAGTCAGCACATAACTCCATAATAATATAATGACATCACAGTTTGAAACAGGTTTCACCTGAACCAGATAATTCACTAAACATTGTGTTTTTACACTGAAATATGTGCATTAATAATAATAATAATTAGTGTAAAAGTCACAGAGGGGTATTTTTCTGTATCAAGAAGATTAGCTCTCCTAAACCACAACTGTCCTGATCATGCATAGACTACAACCTAAACACTCACCTGACATATGCAAATACTCAGCTATCATGCAAAAGGTTTTTTTTTAAATATCTGCATTGCTGTTCTAATACATGATTTCTATTGCATATTTACATATTTCTTTAAAAGACAATCACAGAGCATTTTAAATCAAGGCCAGAATGTCGAGTGTTTCATTAAAATTATAAGGACTACCCCAGTTATTGTCCCCCTCAACACTGTTTTCAGTGCTCGGTGAACATTCCTTCATCCTCCCTGTCTGAAGTCTCTAGATTAGTGGGCCTGGGGCAGAGGCTGTTCATCTGCCAATATGGCACCAGCCTGAGTGATGGGCATGTGGCGATGTCACTAATGATCAGACCATAATGATTCGCTGACAGGGGTGGAGAGCAATAGATTGTCACTGGGGGTTGAGTTAAAGAGGGATCCTAATGATCTGCCTGCAAACACTGCCAGAGCACCTCCTATATCACTCCATCTCTTTACTATACCACTCATCAGGTTCCTCTCCAATGGAGGGAGCCACTGTGTTGTGTCTCAATGCCATCTCACGACCCACTGTAAACATCTGTCACCCCCGTATCTATATTTCATGCTATTACCTTTTAGGCCTTGGGCTGCGTGCTGTAAGCCTCGGGGTACTTGATTTCTACCGGCATGAGCTTTCAGTGGAAAAGGATCAAGTTGTAATCATGGTGGTGCACGGTGGTGTTTTAACAGCAGGCGTCCTATATACCAGCGTCCCAAGTGGTTCCAAATCTGGAGTAGTCAGCAAAATGAAGAATACCTTGTGACCTCTATTTTTATCAGACGCTCTATTACACCCGTCTTCATTTTCTGTGTCTTCTGTAGTGCTTAACCTGCAATAAGAATAAAGCTGACAGGTTAAAATTATGCAATGTTTATGGTGATAATGATTAAAGTCCCTACTCTTTCTTTTAGCATATTATATTGACACAGAAGCAAAATACTCTCCTTTACGGTTTTGTAAGTTTACAAAAACTGTAGAAGACCGGAGATACACTTGAATATCATCACAAGTAGGATAAACATCAATGCTGTTTTTAATCATTATATCAGTTTGCAGTCTGTAAAGGTATCAAGCTGTCAAGCAGGTAAATCCAGAATGTTAATGATGATATTGCTAACAAGGATTGAGTAGAATTTAATCATAAACAGGTGTTAAGAAGTCTAATTCATGACATGGGATTTTGCAGTGCGTACAGGCTGTAGTTTAAAGAAAAACATTATTATTTTTTATTTTGTTCTCAGTTTTCATCAAAACTGAGTTAAACACATTCCTCTTTTCCATATAACATCTCTTTATCAGAGAGATGGTGTCCCCCTGCTTTCTAAATGGGTCAGGTCGCATATGAATGACTTTGTCTCACTGTTAATCGTCATATTGCGCATTATTATGGCAGCTCGGTCTGCAAGTGAGCAGCAGAGTTTGGGTGTGTCTCATTCTTCTAAATCAGAGAAGAAGCTGTAAAGATTTCAGTGAAGGGCTGCCTCGTTTATGTATTCGTTATGATGCTCAAGCGAAATAATTCACGTTCTCCGGGCTGATCCATTACCCTGATGAAACCAGAATTATTAATGACATGGTTTGATTTAAGTAAAACCTCAGCAAAAGATTCTGCCGTGATGTTTACTTAAATTGTTTATTGATTATGAGGCTGTTGTGAGCCAATAAGTTGTGTCATTGCCACCGAAAACCTGACAGATTATTTTTTTAGATTGAAGTTCAGCACCAGGCCATCTGTAAACTTCAAAATTCTGATAAATCCTGATAATTCTGCATTTTGCTTTTCTCTCCAGGTGAACGGTCATGTATATGTAGAAGACCTATTCCCAATAAATAAATCTCCAATTTAAAAACCAAACAAAACAGGTTATAAGAAAGAAAGAAAAGTGCGTTACATCCTTGTTTGAAGCTTGTCAGACACTTTAAGTCTGATTCGTCACACTCCCACAGACTGTGGTGTGAACTGACACCGGAGTGATTTTAACACACGGCAACATTTTTAAACACCACCAGCACTGCAGACCACTTTCACCCCATCAGCGTATTTAATTACGGTTGGACTTGATTCAGTGCTCATCCTCTCAGTATTATTTTATCTCATTTAAGGGAAAAAAATGAAAGGTGGGGGAGGGGGCGGCAAGTACTTTCGTAATTTAAGAGAGTGTTAATGAGTGGCTGTTCACCTTTCTCAGTTATCCATCATCCAGCTAATGGAGGCAAGGATCCCTTTTCCAATCTGCTTTATTAAAAACTTTTTATTAAATCTAAATATGACGCCACGTACTGCGGAAATTAATTGTTTCTGAATGTCTAATTCATCCTTATGGCGCTAAAATCCTCCTTGAACATTTTATCCGCATTGATTTTGTATTATTTAAGAAGACAGAGGTCTTTAAAACCATGTCTGAACGATAAAATGCTCTACCAGAATTACCTGAGACCACTGCTGCATCACTGCCACTGAATTTATCATAGCTGCTATATATCACAGTAGATTGTTTGGAAGTTAGTCACTTGATGGCGAGGGTTTATGGCGGAGAGAAAAACAAACTAAAGTAAATTTTGAACTCTTGCAGGAATGGACTTATGGCCTGAGGTTAGAGGGAGGCAGTACTGTATAGGGTTTATGGCTCAAATAAACTCTTGATCATTGCATATTACAGTATTTATGTGTGCCGAACCGGCACGCAGTTACACGAGCCAAACACTTTTTAGTCATTCGTCTGAGAAGTGCTGTTGTTTTTTGTAACCTATTTATCTGAGGTGAAAGATATGCAAGTAAAAACAGCAACAGCACAATGTGAAAAGTGTTATAAAATAAGTCCAATATATTGAACAGCCCCTCTCAGTGTGTTCTTTTTCAATTAATATGATAAAAAATTGTCTGTAAACAATTAGACAATTTATACCCATATTCATTTACAATGAAAGGCAGTTTGGCATTTCTCCATGTGTGTGAAATACACAATAGCGTAAGTATTTACACAATAACAGACAAATTTACATTTACATAAGAAAGATATGTACAAGTTATACATACACCTGCAAACATACGAATACAGCCATGCATTCAAACATACACGCACATACATATATGTAGAGCTGGGCGATAGAACGATAACGATATGTATCGCGATATAACTTTTACTCGATAGAGAAATTAAGCTATCGCGATAGACCTCGTCGCTCTTGTCCTCTTAAAAAAAAAAAAAAAAAAAAAAGATCAGCCAATCCAAATTAAGTAGCGCAGAGCCGAACCAATCACAGCCGCAGCGTCACGTCGCGTGACTTGTTACGTACAGCACAAGTGCCAAGCCGCACGTGTGTTTGTTTGGGAAGCAGCCAGCGGGTAATGGAGGAAATGAGTGTGCCGACTAGAAAAATCAACCGAGCGTGACCGAAGAGAAAACAGATGATGGTTCCAACGCCGGAGAGATTGTCGAACGGAAGAGCCATAGAAGTTCCGTAGTGTGAAGGTATTTCGGCTATTTCAAGTCTGACAAAAATAGAGTAGCGTGCACTGTAAATTGTGCCGAAAGCAAGTCTGGAAATACAATAAACTGGTGCATGCGTCACACTGCGCCACGTTATTGTTTCGGTGAAATGAATTTCTACAAGACTGTTACTGTTAATTCTACTCTCTGCAGTGTTTACTGTCCCTCCACACATACGACTCGGTTCTGCTTCTATGCCCCAGCTTTGTTTACTTTTTCCCACCGAGGCTTCTAGACTTCTGATTGGCCAACATTTCTGCACGGTTAGGAATCTAGCGCCACCTGCTGCTTTGGCATGTTCATAGCAGCGTTTTCCTTCATTTCTGCCTTTATGTGTGGACGAGATTATTTTTTAAAACGAAAACGGAAAATCTCCGTTTTCAAAAATACCCGTGTACGTGTGGACGTAGCCTCAGTCTCTGACTGGAAGCGCTAATTCGTCATTCGGCTTTTGTCAGACTAAAGTAACTGTTAAAACTGTTTGAAAAGCTCAGCTATACAACAAGGAGAGATTGAGAATTTCCTTTTAGTTCTCAGTTTATTTGATATTGACAAAAGTTAGTCAGTTTTGTCTGTTCTTCTGTAAAACAAACTAAGATTTATTTTTAGAATTAATATTTTGTTTCTAAGTGGAATTGACAATTTAGTCTGTTTCGTTTGTTCTATTTTGAAACTTAAACGCTTTAGCGGCTGCCTTTTGTGTAGTTTGTAATATTTGCCTTTATTTATCTGAAAAAGTCTCATGTTCCTTAAGTACATCTACCCTGTTGAACTTATTATGGGAAATAAATATTTAAATAAAAACAAGCTGCTGATTATTTCACATTTTACTTGTGAGCAACGGCACATTTAAATCTTACAAATATAGTTATTTGGCTTATATCGTGATAGATATCGTTATCGCCTGAAATGAAAAAAACATATCGTGATATGAAAAAATCTCATATCGCCCAGCTCTACATATATGTATATATACATATATGCATCCGTACATACATACCCACACATCAACTAAGTCAGCAGTCCCCAACCTTTTTTGGGCCACGGACCGATTTATGTCCGATAATATTTTCACGGACTGGCCTTTAAGGTGTCACGGATAAATACAACAAAATAAAACCAGTACTGGTACCAAAAAATTAAGATTTATTCATAACACACGGGAAAAGACCCAGGGAAACCAAGTTAATGATAAAAATGATAAAACAATAACGATAAATACCCTGAAAACCATAAATTTCACACCCGAGCCTCAACTCTCGTGGCCTGGTAGTAAACGTCTCACGGACCACAGTAACGGTCCGTGGCCCGGGGTTTGGGGACCACTGAACTAAATGTTCCTGCTTTATCTGGATAAACATTGGCACATAACGTGCTTGTGAGAGGTCATTGATACTATTGATATTGACTGTTTTCTCTCTCTCGTGTTTTTCACCCTCATTATTGATCAGGTTGCATCCAGCACTCTCGAAATATTTCACTCAGTCGGGTTGTCATAAAACTTTCAGTTCACAGGAAACCTAAACGCAGCAGTGTTTCCTTCTCTGAATGATGGTTGATTTGAATGTCCACAGTGTCTCTATGTGAGACAATAACCTTAAAAATATCCATTTTCTGTTAGCTATGTACTTTAGAAAGTCCATAGAAGTTATAAAATACTTGACAGCAAACTGTGTTGGGCTGTTAATCGTCATGGATACTACTCCCTCTTTTGCTTCTTCATATTTCCATTTTCCCATTCCCACTTATTTCCTTAAAATGGTTGTTGGCATGGAAAAGGTCTGGCTATATCCCCAAACCAGATGTGTGCAGTTGCTCTGTCAATCCAATACCCCTAAACTCCTGTTGGACAATATGGAAAAGTGCAAGAGGGCAAATGGTGAAGTCAGAGATTCCCCCCTCCCTTTTCTTGTCATAAATCATGCTTGGCAGCACAGAATAAGCTAGTTCTAGAGACATTGCTACTGGCACTATACCCATTGCCATTCATCACCTCCGAGGAACTACAAAAAGCTTGAAAAAAAATCACCACAAGCTACCCACGTAACCTCTGGACCAACACCGCCAACATTAGCAGAAGTGCATTCCTCTCCCGGAGACGAGAGAATGTTTGCCACCTGTACAATCAGTCCTTTTTATTGCCACTGTGGCCTTTTGGAGAATTTAACAGAGCTAATTGCTCTTCATTTACTCGCAGGGATGGATATAATGTAATGAGGCATCTGAAAGAGGAAAAAAAATGAATTTCGCTCATGGAACAATTTTTCCAGAGGTAAATCTCCTCTCAAGAGCTGAGTGGAGGACACTTTTACTCGGGTAGATTTTTCTCTCTGTCTCCTATTAGTAAATTTTGTTCCATGAACTCATGCTGACACCCTTTTAAGCCTTTGTGCGTCCTATATAAAATCAAATCCCAAGGCATTTGTTAAAAGTCTGATACTAAATAAAGAGGCATTTTATGAAATTTCAAGTCTACTTTTGCTACATTATGCACTGAGCGACAGTGAATATACCAGCGTACAAGGAGGGATGTGCCAGACTCCATCTACATGAACTAACCTTTAACCTGCGCCTTAAAATGACTGCTGTTTTTCATTTCCTCGAAGAGATCTGACGGGCATGGCAGTAATGGTACTGATGAATGCCAGAATAAACAGACGGTGGGAGACAAGACGAAGAAGAAGATGAATGTGTCTGAAAGGTAGGATTTTTGGCAGTACTGAATTTAGAGAAAACCTGGGTTTCATTTTTGAATTTTATCTGTTTGTACCATGAGGAGTTTGTCCTGACAAACACGCACGTTTGTGTGCTTTATATATAGAATTTTTGGCCTTGGATCACAGCGGTTTAGCGAAACTGGCCCAATCGATTTTTCCAAAAAAATAAATGAATTTCAAGGTTTCTCTACCTCGCACATTTTAAATGGTCAGAATATTTTATTTTCTTGCCAGCTTAGACATGAGAGTCACACAGCTTAATTACAATGGGAATGAAGCATCATTTTGCCCAATTAAAGAAGAGATTTTTTTATATGTAGTGTATGGAAAGTCTTCTGATTTAGTGATTATTTTAAATTACCAGTAAAAAAAAACAAAAGGATTATTTAGTCATGCTTCACATAAGAGGCTTGTCTCTTGGTCTCTGCATCCTGTCATCAAACTTTGCCTCTGCTCCCCATCCAGATCCACAGCAGAGAGTGACTGCAGACGCTTGAAGTCCATTATTTATTTCAAAGTGTTTTGCTGAAGCTCAATACCATAAATTACCATTGCTATCAATCTAGGGCTGGGCTTAGCCAGCTAGATTGGACCACTGATTTATTTATTACCCACAGTATCTATTTAAAACATTTACATCTGTGTACATTAGCAAAGAGTATCATCTGTGAACCATTTATTGATGCCTACTCAACTAAAGGAAAGGAAGCCCATTCCTAAAAGAGGGACAGCTTCACTTCATCTTAACACACCTCAGACGGTTTCTTTTTTCTTACATTACTTACGAGTAAGTTAATAAATGATAAGTTCTGTATAAGTTCCAGCACATTGCTTTCAAGAGTTGGTATCAAATTATAGTTTTTTGACATGTTTTTTTTGCAAATGGCAGTGAAACTTGGAGTTATCACATTCACATGAGAGGTAGCAGTATACAAAACCTTAGCTTGTGTAATACATTTCTCTGTCTATTTGTTTCTATTCAAATGTATCATTTTTATTTGAATAAAAAAATCATGAATAGCATACAGTGTAGCCAATAAACTGTTGTATGATCGGACCTAGCCTTTATCTGATGCTAGACGATGTCGCTGTGTCACTACTGTACACTCTAATTTTAATGCTAATCTTAAAGTCAAACCACAAATACAAAACACAGGAACAGAAAAAATCATTTCTTATTTTTTGTATTTTTTAAATTTTTTGTTGGAAAATCAAAGAAATCTAAATTAATACATATAATATAATACTATAATGATAATACATATATTATACAATGTAAATATTAGATTAAAATTAAAAACAGGATTGGGAGAGTTCTATTTTTTTTAATATATTAAAATAGATTTTGTTTGTAATTATGGAATTTACACCAAAGCAAACGTTTTGGTGTAAAAACGTTTGTTTTTGGTGTAAAAACGTTTGTTTTTGATACTTTATTTTTAATCAAGTCACAAAAAAAATCACTGCTTATAATGGATGGGAATTGATAAGAATTTAGAGATTCTGAGCCCATTGTCAATATCACTTATTGATTGAATTGCTTATTGATTCTCATTCTGTTCTCACTGGCACCAAATCAAAGAAATTACATTCCTGCAAATTCACTGCTGATGTCTGGTTAAATGTTTGTGCATGTTGGAGGTATTTCCGCTCTTTGTTGTAGAGATCAGTGCTGTGGTCATTACTCAAAAAAGGTAATGTAGTACATAAATTACAAAGAACACAGTAATCCAGTATGTTGCATTACTTTTGCTCTTCTCCATATAATAGGACCTGAAACACACTGTCTCATAATTACCATTTAACAACATAAACCTTGAGGCTGCTGGCGCCAACACCAACACAAATCTCTATCCTGATGACATTATCCCAATATTATCCTAATTATGAACACAACGCTGAAAAGACAAAGCAAAGATGAAAACCAGCACAAAGAGCCACAATTATTCTACTTTAGAAACATGAACAGGTAGAAATGAAGGCTGCAGCCTGACTGCTCATCAGGTTGTTACCTGTTGAAGTTTAGGGTCTGGCCGCTGGGCTCCAATTGGCATTCACGTAGCTAAAGTTAATCTGGCTTCTTGGCTAGTTTAGCATTAGCATGCTATTTGTGGAGGTGCTTGCAGAGAGTTGAAGTGTTTGCAACATAATATAGTTGCTTCTGTCCTGGATGCAGTTTGCACTTTACCATCTCATCCTCTTGTGCAATAAAAATAAAAATAGTGTCCATGTCACACTGTAAACTGCACCACTGTTTTCCTCCTCTGGCATAGGAAGTGAAAGTAGCAGACTGTAGTGCAATCAGTGCATCAGGTTATCATGGACCTTGGAAAACATCCCTACACATCTACACACACCCCACTCTAACCTCTGACAGGCCAGTTGTTTTGGTTTCCATAATGCCATACTTCCCAACATTCCTGTATGTCCTTCAGTGCTCTAGAAATGGTAACTTACACGTGGAATGTAGCGTAGCATTAAATGCAGGAATAGTTTTGGTGTCAATAAATGATTTATAGAGCATGTCTGCATTGTATCCTAAAATGGCAGGTATTAATCTTTAATTCCAGGGAAAAAATTTCCATTCACTTTTTTAAATGTATTTTTGTTTCTTCTCATTGAAACAAAGAGATATCATATTGACAGCTATTTCCTAAAACTGCATTTCACATCCCAAGATAATTCACCTGTAGCTTGTAGAGAAAATGACATTCATCTCAGACACTTGACCTTACTGAGGACTTCCACTTTAATTTGCATTAGAAATGTGAAATATAGATACAATGAAAAATGTTCTTGGATTGGTTTCTGCAGCACAATATGAAAATTTACAGTGCATTAATATTAATGCATCATTATTGGCTGTCTGATTTCATAAATAACTACAGCAGTGTCAGGTCTGGTATAGATCACTTGGATAGGGGCAGACTTTGCAAAACCACACCTAAAAGAGCTTTGTGAATTTAATTGGGAAAATTGCAAATCAGGTAGTCAGCCGTATAACTCATTGTCACATTTAATCAATAAACTTTGTAAATCAACTCATTTCATTTATAAATGATCTTATATAGATCAGGCAACCAATTAAACAATTAGCATATATTTAGCAATTAATTAATTTAATCGTTAATCACACCATTACCGTTCAAATTTTAAGCCAACAAATTTGGGAGCAGACGTGCAGGCTGGCGTTGGAGCCGTACATCATGCCTGGGGAGTGCAGATTGTGACACAGCTAGATTTACTGTGCTAAAAATCAATGCAATTAGGAGAGAGGCTGGAGGCTGGCCTGGGGTCCAGCATGGTCTTTAGGAAATTTTTGACACATACACACAGACACACACACATACTGCCAAATGTATTTCCTCCTTTTTTAATTGTAGGCATACTAAGGTGATAATAACTTTAGCTTTGTGCATGCATTGCATTTTTGGACATCAATATGTCATTGTCAAATTAATTGTGACATCTTGGCATAATTACTTCAAACAAATGAGACAATGGCTCAGATGATTTGTTGCCCCTGTCTCACACCACCTTTATTAATGTTAGTGTTTATCCAAATTAGAGCCACATTCTCCATAAACCGTTATGCTTACATCTATGCTAGTCCAGTGCTGATGAAGGCAACCTCATCATGTTTAGTGCTCCAAAGAGGGCCAGACAGTACTTTCTATTGAAGGCGTAAACTGTCCCAGTTTTTAGTTCACAAAGATTTAAAAAGCTAAAATGTGTATATATCGTGAATGCAAGCTACAATAAAGCTGCATCACAAACACATTATTGACATTTGATCACCTAATTTAATTAGTGTGGATAATGTGCTAGCAAACAGTTGCCTATTTTTACACAGATCAACATTAGTCTTTATGTAGAGCTGTCAGACAAATTAACAAATTACATGTTTGCCATTTATACAAACTACTGAGGCATATACCTGGATAAACTGGCAAATTCTGCAATATGTGGCAACTACCTACTCGTGGGAGCTCCCTGCATCCCTGGGAAATCCTCTCAGTTTACCTTTAAGCATTTTTTTCTGTTTTAAACTGTTAATAGAAATCTTGATGTATCACAGTAGTTGATTGGTATTTAAGTCAAAAATGCTTTGTATTCTCTTTTTTACGTACAAGCTAGTTAAAGTCCAGAAATCAGTGTCAACAGTTTGTTCAATTTCACAGCTAATGTTTTACCAACATTTACTTTTTTTGCTGAATATCAGTGCCACTTGTGGATTTTTGTGTTTGTTGGTCATGCCAGTGTGTCACCACCCAATATGCAATTCAATTCAGATTCATTTATATAGCATCAAATCACACAACAGTTACCCCAAGCTGCTTTCTTTGTGAGGTAAAGACCCTACAATTATCACTGAATCAATCATATGAACGATTTTCAGTCTTCATTTTATTGCAGGACAATTAGCATGCAGTTTGAATATAACTGTTTTTTCCCCCTGCTTATAAACAGCTGCAAGCCAGAGCTTTGTGAGAGAGAAAACCAAAACAGTAATTTTAAGGGCCTGAACACTAAATCATTTAGCTAAAATATGTTTATGCACTTCATACAGCCGAGGGGAAAATATGTGTTTGTCACTATTAAACGATTGCTTTTAAATAATTTGTATCTGCAAGTTAAGAGAAGGGTACATCACATACCTTTCAACTTTTGAAATACTCAAGAACAGCCATGACCTCATCTCCTCACTTCAGCAAAGAGAAGGGTGAGATCAGGTTTGAGATGTTGTGGACGAGCTGCCCTCAAACACAGGATGCAGGCAGGGTTGAAGTGCTGTCCAGGCCTTGGGTTGCTGATTGTCTCATCTGTCTTGGCTAAGTCAGCAGGATGTGACAGCCGCCCTCTCTCTGTTACCCGCTGACCACTGGGCTTGGCATTCTCTCCACTCACCTGCCCTATCACCGCCTCCACCATATCTCTATCCTCGCCTCACTCTCACCTCAAAGTCTTCGTAGCGAGAATGAGGATCAACGCCTTAGTGTCAAAGAAGAGGAATGTAGGCTAACAATTCCTGGCTGCGGGCTTGCAAGTATCGGTTCCGGGTGCTGACTTTGGTTTGTTGGTTTTTGATAGAGGCTGACAAAGTGACAAACCTTGACTTCAAGTGTAACTGACTAAACAGACATAACTTACTTTATTTCAGAGATCTCGCTCAAGGAGAAGGTAAGAGCTTGTTTTTGGTATTTTTAATTGCATTTTGAGATTATGTGCATTGCATAGTTAAACAATGAGTCCCACACAAACGAGGCAGCTCTTTCTGGCTTACCAAGCTACTACTTAATTCAGTTGTTCTGAATATATATATACAGGAGGTGGGGCGTGCTTATCTGTACTGAGCTGCAAATCCACATTGTCACAATGATTGTGTCTCCGGATGCCGACTGCGTCATCTTGTCTCTATGGCCGGCACTCCTAAAGAAGCTGTATGTCAGATACCTGCCTTCCTGAGTCACTGTTGTCTTTTTTAGTGCAGGATGTCAAAATATTATTATGGTATGTCACGAATTATTACAGAACACCAGAAAGCATCTTTTTGGGGGGGTTACTTTGTCAGACAGCTGTATGTGTCACCTGAGTTTAAAGTCCGTTTGATTTTATCTGCATGTGGTCTATCAAATTTGACAAAAACATACAGCAGCTGGTTCCTGCTGTGTTTTCCCAGTTCGGCTTTGTCACCAGGTTTATGTTTATGAGCTGAATTGTATTTCACCTCTCAAAAGCAAAAAACAAAAAAGGAGTGGGGGGGTGTAGGGGATGGGGTTGATATTTTCATCTTAAGAGCTGAAGTTGTGATTTTTTGGGTTGTTTGTTTGTTAATTTTATTTTTGTGCGTTTCATTACAGCTCCTTTTTACTCGCCACTCACTACAGTCCTGATCTCAGACGTGAAGCAGCGACAAAAGCTGGCTCGTCAGGGATAACAGATGAGCGCAGATGAACAGTGTCAGGTAAAGTGCTGTGAAAGACATTTAATGTGTTTTATATCAGTGTGTCTGAATTGTCCAGGAACACTTGAATCACTCAGTGTCAGCCAAATACGGCATAATGAGACTCGCCTTCTCTCATCTGAAGACACATGTCTCACTGCTGTCACTCAGGCTAACGGGGGGGAAAGGGCTTTTCGAGCCTTTTGAAGCACACAATTGTGTATGATAGTAGCCCGCTTTAGCATCGGGGATTGCTCGTGCGGGATTATTTCATTAGGAGGCTCCCGGAGAGAGGACAGAGGTCACAGTTTGGAGCTCATTCAAACATCTGGAGTTCGGGAACATAAATTATTAAATGAGGCGGCAGTTTGGATTGAGACTCCTTACGGTTTTTCACAATGAACTTAGAAGTATTCAATTTTAAAAAGCCTGAAAAAACAACATTTCTTCACTATTTTTTCTTACTTTTTTGGGGTCTGCCAAGCTTGAGTTGTTTGGAGTGGGATATTAGTGTTGACTATTAAATACTTCTGGAGTTCTTCTGTCTATGTTATTGTTGGGCTTCTTTTACTGCTGTGTCACAATCTGGCCAGACAAAAGATGGTTTGTTGTGGAGCTTTTTTTCCCCCTCAATTTTTCTTGGTGTCTGTTTGGAGATCTCAGAGTTTCCTCCATTTACGCCAACACAAACTGTTGGTAGGTACGGTGCACTGGTGTGACAAGCGGTAAGGGAGAAGAACATCAGTATGATGTTGGAGTCAAGAGGTTGATGATGGGAGTGGCTCCACCTTGCGCCATAGCCTCGTTTTAGCTGTCACAACCAGCACAAAAAAAGCAAGTTTGACTGGAAGATAGAAATCTCTAATTATCCCCACCTGTGTCCGTCTACAATGGGAGGGTCGAGATGAAGCCATTAGCTGTCTCTCCACTGGCACCACCAAGAGTTTGTATACATCTGTGTCTTATTTTCTTTTCTGGCACAATGAGTCCAGCAAGCTAAGCAGGCATGACCAGATTTGGCAAGTTCCAATGACTTTGGCAAAGTTAGACAAGGAGGAAGCGGTGAGATGCAGAGAGGGGGATGAGCTGGCATGGACTCTGTGTTTGCCTTCTCCCATGCCTGTTACTTGAGCTGGGTGTGTGGCTTGGAAAGAGGTGCTGGGTCGGTCAGAACAATTCACAGAATACCGAAGGAGACCGCTACAGCAGGGAAAGTTGCAGGGAGAAAAAAGCAGTGGAAGAAAAAGGTGACTGAGTTGGTTTACAGTTGTGTAGATCACAGGCAGCAGAATCCTCCCAGCTTTTTTCAACTCGTGTGTGCATAAGTGTGCTGTTTAAGCTTATTGGGGTACTTAAGCTCATCTCCCATTTGACTCATAGCACTTGATAGAAAAAGGCTCAATGTGATTTCAATATTGTCAGTTTTGATTAGCTGAATCAAGCCTTTGTCTGGCCCAGCAAGTGTGCATGTTGTCAAAGCTATTTACAAGCAATGGCCAGATATGAAGCCCAGACTATTGCGGTCATGTAAACAGCCACATCTGTTTGAACCCACCTGCTCCCTTGTGTTTACTGGGCTCTGTAAATAATGAAATAAGTCCTTCTGAATAAAAATATTACAGTGGCATGGACTTTTGCTTTAGAATGACACAATAATTAATCAACGCTATAAACAAAAAGCTGCCAGGAATTGCAAATTTATAAATAAAAGTAATTTAAAAAAATGTCCATGCATCCATGGTGTGTGTGTTGGTTTTTTTTGTTTTGCTTTGTTTGTTTTTTTCTGGCGCGCCTAGACACATTCATTCATTCAGACTCTCATTCATTCATTTCTGCTCTAATTTATTTATATATGAGTGTTTGTTTTCACTTTAGTCCCTTGAACCTTGCCACCCTGTTTGTGACACCCGGGCTGTGAGTGAAGACGGAGAGGCAGGCTGGTTCAGAATGATCACTATCATTAACATTCATGGGGGGTTCACTTATCATCCCTGACTGGAGGGACATGGCAGCCATTATGAGACGTCCGCAGGTGGAGTGCCATGATACATATTGCATCTTGCCACAATGGATTTATGTATTCAGTAGCAAAAGAAAAGTCTAATGAAAAAATACAGAAGGCAATCCTTTATTTCTCGCTCGGCTTCAAGTGAGGCCACCATGTCCTGCGATGAAGAGCGCAGGGGAATTCCAGGGCTGTACGCGGACCTGTCACTCATGCTGCGCGCATGCCACACCACTATACTTCACATTATGGACAACTTTTACTGGTAATACATTTGTGCTCCTAACCCTAAACATAACTCTTTAGGACAAGGTCTTATGTGTTAAGCATAGAGATGAATCATATAAAATGACGTTTTTCTTAAATATTGGTCAAACACAATAGAGATTTACTATGTTTCCAGTTTATGAAGGTTGCTATTCCAGAAAAAGTAGTTAGCTTTTTATAGGGCCTCAAGAGGAATGCTTTTGTGCACAAATATGTGCACAAAACTGCTTTTAAAGTAGCATGACAACATTTTGTTTCCTTTCGTAGATAGCATTAGCTGTCTAAAATAAGAGCAACATGGCTGCCGCGTAACAACACGATTCCAGACTGGACAAATAAGATTAAGAAAGCTCACGATTTAGGTAAAAAAAAATTTAAAAAAATTACACCTTTTCACAACCTTCTTTCACCTGCAACAAAAACTACTCTTCCATTTTCCTGCTGCATCTTCCAGGCCGTCAGATACTGCCTTTTTGGGTTGGGTCAGATGGATGATCTGATATCCTCGTGTTGGTGTTGTTCCCAGACCATCATGAAAATGTTGTTCCAGGTTCAACATTGCAAGTGACCAATCACATTGTTGTGACGTTATTCTTTTGCCCGCCAAGCCATTCGTGCATTTATGAAATTCCAATGTTGCAAGGACAATATCAATTCTGCTTACTGTTTATTAAAGGGTTACGGTTAGGGTCAGGGTCCGTTGATCGGGGGACAGAGGCGGTTTCACGCAGCTTTAGTACAGTTCTTTGTTTTACGACGGTTTTTCCCGAAGTCGCAAAAGTATGACGTCACAACAATGTGATTGGTCACTTGCAATGTTGATCCTGGAACAACATTTAGTATGATGATCTGGGAACAACACCAACACGAGGATATCAGATCAACTGGGTCAGACATGTCTGTCACTCCCAACTTGGCACATATGGACACTTAAGAACCCCTTTGTATCCCATTTAAATGTTCAAGCATCATTTATCAATACCATCAAAACCTGCCCAACAAGCGGTTGGACCTGCAACACTTTGTAAAAATCTTTATTCTGTATTTAGTTGTGAATTAACTAAAATTCCAGGGGAACACAAGTTTTGGTGACCGCCGAGTTACGAACAACAACAATGGTTAAATCTAATGTGTGAAAAAATTGAATGTGATATAGCATTCACATAATGATAATGCATGAATAACAATGTAAGAACATAATGTCTACAAAATCAAAAAGAATTGGGATTTATAATAATTCTTGTAGAAAACAATACAGATGTCAATAATTGCTGTATGTGTGACGATTTTTGTGCAAAGCTTTGTTCAGTTTGGCCCATCTCTGAAGGAGAAGATGGGATAAATACAGACATTTATGAATATATATATATATAAACGCTTTTAATATTACATAAATATTTTAGCCTACAATCTGCCCTGAACAAAATTTAATTTAAATATTTTTAGCATCTAAACCTAACTTTAAATTTACTGGTTGAGCATCATTTATCAATACTAGCAAAAACTTGACCTACAGGTTCTTCCTAGTATTGATAAAGTGGCCATAATGTGGCTTTTCCCAGGCCTGAGGTGCTTTTTCAAATTCTTCCTTCTATATTTACTCATGAGTTGTATGCATGATGGAATTTTATTCAACTTTTGGCTACCATTAAGTTACGTACATTGAACATAACACATGAAAGGAAGGCAAAGGGATAATGTAACATGAGATGATAAATGAAAATAACATATACCAAAATAAAAAATAAAAAAATGGGCCATTTACAATAAATCTTACATTACATGAAAATTTTAGTCCATGGGTTTTTTTGTTTTGTTTTGGGGTTGTTGTTTTTTTGGGGGGGGGGGGACATATAGACACCTAAGACTAACCTTAAATTTACCGGTTAACCATCATTTATCAGTACTAACAAAAACCTGTAGGTCAGATTTTCCTGAACCTACCCAAGTATTTCATTAATTTGTGCATCAAAACCTAACCAGAGTGTAACAGCAAACATAAAACAAGCATGTGGAAATGAAACGACTCAGAGACTGAAAACTAATCAGACTGGACACGAATCACAGTCCACTCAGCGATGAGCATGTGACTTATTTAACCCTTCTGGCATCCTAATGCAGACTCTGCTGTTTAAAAGATGACTGTCAGCTCATGCTGTATTGCCTCAGACAGTACATCAAGGCCGGCCATTTATGCCAAAGGACAACTTGTGAGTAATTTAGAGATGCTAGCGGTATCTGACAGAATGGCAGCATTTGATGAGAAATTGTTGGGAGAGTCCCGCTGGGTAATGATACCAGCAGAGCACATTTGGCTGTACTCTTGTGTTTTGCTACGTAGTGAGCACACCAGCAATTTTCTGTGTTGGAACCAAATTTTGACACCGACATATACAGTAATTTAAATGTCTGTTTGTTTAAAATATATAAAATTGCCCAACCTAACAAACAGTTTTTTTCTTTATTATTCCCAGTTTGCCCCAGTATTCACCCAGCAGTGATGTTTTAGCAAGAAAATCTAAAACAAACAGTGTCTGAACTATTTATGGTCAGTAGTATATGTGCTTCTGATGTTTATCCTGAATTTAAAAAAAGGTCATTTCACATAAACAAATTACAACATCCCATTTTGAGTAAACAAAACAGCAGGGACAGAGAACTATTCCATGATAGATTTCTTTATGCTTGATTAAAGACACAATTCCTATCCTGATATTTCCTTGAGTAAAAAGGCTCCCAGACCAGTAATAACCTAATTGGAGAGAAACCTCTAACTAGTGTTGCTCCTCTGTGTCCCTGTGTATAAATAGAGTCCATAATGGACCAAGGTGCGATGCCATCATTCATCTCTGCTCAGAAACACTTCAGGTTCGGGTCTTAGCTCATTTTCCTAATGATGCTCTTGTTTTAGGTATGTTTTCACTTTAAGGTTTGTAAGATTCCAGCTTAATGGACACTATTCATCATGGACTCAGACCAGTTCACCCAGCAAACTTATTTGACATAACAAATTGCCAAAATGAAAGGATGCTCAAGCAGGTGGATATTTCAGACCAATAGGTAAATTTGTTCTTATTGTAAAAATAATAATAACAATAAAATAAAAAGCCAGTTTCCTGCAAGGATTTTGCTTCTCTTGTATGACAATTGCAACATTGCTGCCAAACAAATCTGTCATTTCATAATGTGCTTAACGCGGCTACGTGAAGTGCTTTTTAATTTTAAATGTTAATTGACTAAAAGAGGACTTCCAATTCCACTGGCACCATGTAATAGGAGGTTTCCCCAAAAAAACATGGAGTCTTCTGGGAAGCATATCCCACATGATAGCCCCCGGTTATGCCATGCTTTTATGTGGTAGATTACTCCCTGGCTCTGTCCCAAAAAAGGCTGCTTTTTAACCACTGCTTCTCCCATTTGCCTCGGGATACTCATGGGCTGGCAGGTTGCACAACACATTACCATCCTGCAGCATCTCTTAAAACACATTTTAGCCCTGAAACACAGCTGGCATTTTGGCCGGCTTTGCTGCGCTGGGCACGGAAGGACCGAACATCAGGATGTTACAGAGAAATTAAAATGGAACCTAGTTGTAATGATGTGAGCAGATCCGCAATATGCTGTGATGTCAGTGCACTTCTCATTCCCGACACATCCTTTGTCAGAACTCAAGAGCAAGAGCGGGCTTCGGTTATTGCAAGCTAATTTAGAAGATATTATACATTTGTGAAAGAGCGGGCTCAATGTACTGCAGGGCGTGAGAGAGTCTTCACATGCATGGTCGACCCTGTGAGGATGAGTGTGTACTACCCCATGCCAAATTCAGGGTCTGTGCGTAGAGTTATGTGTTGCTAAACATCACTAAGATCCAACAGCCCAGTGTGATGCCTTTGGTTTCCAATCTCATGCTTCACGCCTGCTGCCCCTCTATCATGGATTCTTATTTACAGGCAGGACCCTCACTGAATCCCCTGAGGAGCAGATGATGTGCAGGTCTAGGTAGGGACCCTATCCCACGAATACTGTCCGTATCACTATGAATGCAAGTCAAGAATTCCAGTAGGCGATCCGACCAACTTCTTTATGTCCAGAGCTGTCAACCATGAAATATTTTACAGAGAATTAGGTTATCTTAGGGTAGATGTGCATTGTCCATTGCAGTCATAATCTAACCAATGGCATGCACTAATTCTATTTCAATTTCCTATCTGCTGTGTTTTTACTCTAACTCCAGTCCCCATTCCTTCTCTTTTAAAAGCATTATAAATTATGTGCTATCTTTAAACATGCCCAAAATAAAATGTGCAGGACAATGAGGCAGGAAATATGAGCTGTCCGGCTCATATCCATGTCATCAAGATGACTAAATTCAAAAGCCGCAGGGAAAGCTAATTGTGCATTGCTGGTCCAGAAATACAATCTTCTTCCATTTTTCTTATTTTTCCCCCCGTTTCAAAAGACTATATAGCCTGCACTCTCCAGAAAAAGATAGGTTAATCCTTAGAAGTTAATGCACAGGCTCTCAGGCATTTGTCTTCCTGAACCATAAAAGGGTGAGTGAGGCTGGCACTGCACAAATGTAGTGGAGATGCATACTGAAGTCCTCCACTTTTCCAATGGCACACAGAGTATTCAGCATTCAGATGGATGTAGGAAGTTTGTGGAAGTAACCTGATGCAGTGGGCTAAAGGTGGATATCCTACTATGCTGCAGCCCGCCACCTCCCATTGTCTTGATAGGGGAGCAAGAGATGTACAGCGGCCTCAAATGGAGGTGGCATCTGGTGCCCAATTTGTCATGCCTGAATTACCTAGGAGCTGATAAAGGCTGAAGTTTTAATAAAAGTTGGGAGCAGCAGATAGCAAGGTGAAGGACACTGATGAAGTGTCTTGGGGCCTATTTCCAGCTAGAGATAAGAACCTACAGAGAGAGGTGGGTCGAGGGTCTAGCACGGTGTGATAATACGCTGATGCTGTGGAAACAAAAAAAAATAAAAAGTGCTGTTGAAATGCAACACAGCACACATAATGGAAAAAATAATAAATAAGCAAATAAATAATGATGATGATCTAAACGAGGAGAAGCCAGGGTGGAGGCTGTGGAGTCCTGAAGCGTCTCTGCCTGTAATTTGGCCACCCGCCAGCAGCCATTGCTCACCCTCAGCTGCGACGGCAAGCTCCAGATGTGCCAACGGCACGTTTTGGATTTTGCCAGCTGACTGCACCGTTTGATAGCCCGCTCTCTGGATGCCCATCACCGGCCGCAGAGATAGAATTAAATGATGATGATCTTCCCACAAGTTGGGTGAGGAAACAACGCATATAAATCTTGATTTCATCTCAGCGTGAGAAGTCTTTATCCATCATCACTCTTAATGAACAAGTCATTAGCTGCGATGAATGGCGCTCTGGGCTCCTGCTCGCCACTGCTGCTTTTGTTTGCAGCTTTCAGGGGCAACTTCCTGTGCCCTTTGAGAGGGTCAAACTCATTTCTCCAGATGTGGGGTAACCTCTCTGCTCCTGGGGTGGCTGCGCATCCATGTACTAAACAGGGCTGGGAAAAATGAGCATATACTGAGAGTTTTTATGATTTTTTTTTTTTTGCCATATTGTCAGTTCCTCAGCAAGTCTCTGCATGCCCTCTCATCAAGAGAAGCACATTAGCAAACTCGGTGGCCGCCTATTATGGTAATTTTATGTGCACAATCCACGACTTGATGCAAGCTTGCTATGTAAACAGAAAAAGGCTTTTTCATTGTACGGTAATAGAAAGCTACCGAGGAGATGTAAAAACATGCTGGGCTGCGCTGCTACACCGTAACACAAATATATACCAGCAACAGCGTGACGCCGCCACATTTTTTTTTTCTGCTTCTGTATCTGCAAACTCGATCAGTCTTTCATGTGAACTGATAATTCCTCCGTTTGAAATGAACGAGCTGTTTGGTGAACAAGAGTTGTTGAAGACAAACATTTCCCGGGAGCCTTCATTTTTATTTACAATCACCGCGCCGCTAAAGAATTTAACAGTGTGAACCGTACCCCCTCGGGCTACCAGAATCTAAAACACTTCCATAAAAGTTGGATGAAATTGTTGTGATCTTCTCCTCCGCCTTCTCCTCTGAAGTACAACAGTGCTTGAAATATGAAAAAAGGGGAGGCATCAATCAGGCTGTACGGCAGTAAATGTGAAGAGATAAAGGTTGACACGCGATAATTGAAAATATCTGCCGCTAATACACCAGAGTCTGTGTTTGTATTTGAACATAAAGGGGAAGAGTGGCATGTGACTTTCCTTGTTAGTGACAGCTGCCATGTTCCCCGGTCTACGGGGACGTAGCACACTGGAAGAGTCATCTGACTTCTACAGTATGTCTGAAGTTCCTCAAATCCCCCGAGACACCTCTTTACATGTTTGATGATGTTCCTGAAGAGGTTCCAGCTGAATCTTGTTCAGAAGTTTTGCGCCTTGAATTCCCTGAACATTTAAGTCCCAGAAACAAGAGAGAGCAAACACGGAGTGATTGTGAATTTGTGTTACGGTTTTACTCATGGGATTATTTCTGCTCTTTTAAGGCAACGTTACAATTTCTGTTTCTCTAGCGATCCCAACAAGCAATGTGGTTTTCTAGTGATGACTCTAATGTCGTCAGTTGACGAAATATAAATTTACTGATGTTGTGGATGCGCCCTGTATTTATCTATGTTTCCAGTTTCAACGCACGCTCGCAGTATAGGTAGGAAGTGAAATACCCATTACTGCATGTGTCAGTGTCATAAACAATAGCGTCGACTCCTCGGAAGGAGGCAGGGCGATAATGGAGGCAGTGCATCAATGTTCAGCACAAGGTCTGCAATTCACACGAGGAGAACACTCACCTGAGCACCGGGAATGCTGGTTGTAGACGGAATTAACAGTAGCAGATGTGTAGTGGAGGACCACTTTCTAAAATGAGCTCTGTGCGCGCACTGGTTAAAGGGTCAGTTCACCTGAAGTGTAAAAAAAAAGTACCTAATGGTATTAGAGCAAGTAGATTCACAATTGCTGAGTTTTTCATTTTCAACAGCTTCTGAAAAATTACCCGTCACATCAATATAATATTAGCTCCAGGGCTCAAGTATAAATGGACAATTGACCAGAAAGCAGTTTCATACCCAGTGAGGCCTGTTCCCACATTATTCCATGAAAAATTAAGCAGATAGAACATTTGCAGTTGAATCCAAGTGTTGAACTTGAAGTTGGTAGCAGTTCACTGGACCTAGCAATATGAAGCCCAAAGAGATGGTGATGCAAGGAGGCCATCAGGAGGCTGACAAAACCAAAATAAGCATCATCAGACAGATAGCAAATATTTGTGAGTGGTCAAATTCTTAAAAAGATGAGTCCACCAACAATTTAATAACACCAAAGGCTGAGAGACCATCAAGGACAACTGAAGGAGATGATCGCAGGATTCTTTGCTTGGTTAAGAAAACACTCTTGAAAAGTAAGAAATATGATTGTCAAACTCTGCAATCAAGGTACATTTATTTTTTAAATCCTTATAAGTAAAATTGTTTTAGTTTGTTTGAGCCAGTGAAATGGGAGACTGTGTAAAAATGGCTGTATTTCCTAAACAGTTACTGCAGTTCTTTTGGAAAACATCTTGAGTTAAAGTCCACACTTTAATCACAACTTGATTGCTTAATTTGAAATCCACTGTGATGACGTACATGCTGTTATTACTGTTTGTGGAGTGACTCTGGTTGAACCCTTATATAGAAGCTTAAATTTGGGGAAAATACTCCAAAATGTGTATCAGATGCATCACACTGGTCCTGACAGTCAGAGTCTGGATGGCTCAAGAGGGAAACGAGGTTGGATACAAACGAGCTGCTTGTAAACCACTATTTATTTTTAAATAATGGTGAAAGTGCAGTTTGTGGTTTTACAAATTACATTTCTGATTCATCAAAGGGAGGCTTAATGCTGATTTGTTGTATCTCTTTTAGTAAATATATCTTAAAGAATGAATCCATGACATCGCCAAGCAGCTAATATTTGTAAGATGGGCTGGAGGAAAACATTTAAACAATGTATTATGAAACTATCAAAGGCTTAACAGCATGTACATTGTTGGGGAGATTGCATTTGTTTTGATCCACCATTACTCTCAGCATAAGTGCATCCAAACTCAGTTTGCCCATTTGATAATAAATAACAGAAACAGAAAACTGTCTACCACATGCTTAAGTATAAAAAGTAGTTATATAGGTCTTTCATTTCCTATGATGTGATGGTCCTTTAGGCAGAAAGAGCAATTACTTGAAAAAAATGTATAAATAAAAAAATTGCAGAGGGGCTTTGCAATCTAAAGGCAAGCACATGTTGTAGTTTCATGTGTGAAAGGATTCCTGCATGAGACCGTGTATGCGTGCGTGCATGTGTGTGTTTCTGAGTTGACTAGTCTAAAAGAATTGAATCACTTAGGCCTGGAAAAAATTACTTCTCTATCATTATGAGTCTGTTAATAAAACCAGTTTGGCTACATTTGAACTCCTTCCTCACTCACAGAGAGGAAATCATACAGATAACATGTAAGACAGTAACAAGGAGGTACTCATGTGATATAAGCTGGACTCGCCTTTGTAATTTTTTTTGTACTTAAGCTCAAAGCAATCAGATACGGGGAGGTAGGTAAACATGTGATTAATGTGCGTGGCATACTCTTGCAAAAATTGCTTTCTCACACTGTTTTTATGAAGAGCAAATGACCCAGAAGAACCCTAAGGTGCAGCTTTTAACATAGCGGGTTAAATTATGACAACTGCCAAAACAAAATATCCCAGAATGCATCTTTATGATTCAGTGAAAAACTGTTTTTAGAAAGTTCGACAGCATTATCAATGAGCAAAGATAGTGCTGCCTGCTCAGGGTGTCTCTTCACTTTGACCCCCATGTCGCTCTTCCACCTCATTGGTCATATTGTCAACCATTTCGTAGTGCACTTGGTGTCCTTGAGTTTTGTTTGGTAGTGAGGAGAAATTCCCAAAGGACTTCTGTTCTTCTGCCCCTGAGACCAGTGTCCCAGGTGTGGTTGCTAAATATTTTACTATGTGTTGACTAGTTACAGGTCATGCTGGTGTTACTACCAGAAATTACTGAGCTCATTCTACTGACGCCAAACACATAAGGCGCAACTTTGGCAAACTTCTACAATGTTGCCATCTCTTAACTGGGAACTAAAATATATATATATATATATATGTTTATACATAACCATATATTGTCTAAAGTATATACACACATACACACACACGTACACATTTTAAGAAATAAATGTTTTTTGGCCATCTGGGGCAGCAAAACAAGAAAAATTGTTCAACCGATGTGTTTTTTAGCACAACATGTGACAAATGCCCACTATCCTCCCTGTCCACATATTTGGTTTGAGAGAAACATGGATCATAAGCAGCTAAATGTTTGTTTTGTTTTTTTTACCAGAGTAAAATACAACCAACAGAATGAAATACGTACAAAAGATCCTCAGCTTAACTGAGTTAAGTAGCTTGTCATGCTTTCTTGTCCTTTGTCATCTGCTATATAATCATTCTTTCTAACCATGTGGATTCTGATTTCGATACAAAATGATGTAATAGCTCATCTGGCTAATGAACCATCACAGTTCCCAGGTTACTGTAAAAAAGGAAGTAGTGAAAGAAATTCTTTTCACATTTTTTTTCTGTATTGCAAAAGCTAACGAAAATTAAAATCCATTAAAAAAAGACAAACGTAACCCTGACCATTAGCACAGTTGGGCTGAAGACTCATTAGCCAATCATTGCGTGTAACCTTCGTTCAGTTCAGGGGCGGAGCGTGGGGGTGGCTTACTGGGCTTAAGCCCGGGTTGTTTTGTCAGAAGCCCGGGGTCTTTTGGAGTGTAATTTTTTCATAGCTAGATGCCTGGCTGACAACTGTATAAAACAAAAAGTACACACAATATTCGAAGCACATAGTGCACACTGTGGGAATTTACGACTGTGCGTGAATCCCCCCTAATATTGGTATGATCCGAGCTCAGGCACTAAGCGACTGAGCGAGGGGGCGGGGCAGCTGCTGCCTGTGAGTGCGCTGTTGGAGAAACGGAGCCAGCCATACTAAGGAGAGCTTAAGTTTGACCAGGTACCAAAGCAAATCATTCGTACTGTACAAATAATGTAAATATGACGGTGTATCACAAAAGATTGATATCAAACTGATCACTTGACCAATATTACGTTACTTGCTCTTCAAGTGAATCAACAAATGGCGAAATGAAAAGCCGAACAAATGCTATTTTTTTTAAGAGTCTTAGCTTAAGTGTGTTTATTTCATATTTTCAGTTTAAAAAAGTGTTTGTGTTTTGATCTGAAGAGTACATAAATATGTGGTTTCAACTGTATATTTGATGATTGTCAGCACAAAGAGGGAGAGAGAGGAGAATGAGGACAGAACAGAGATGGAACAAGAGCAGGTGAGACACACATGTTAGTCAAATGGTTGTTTACCAAAAGTATCACCGTATCATAGGTCCTCATGTATCTCGTACCTAGTGTTTCTTTTTAGGTTTGCTATTTTTCAAATTCTACATTTATTAAGTTATACAAGGCTAAATAATTATATAAACTTTTCTCAATCTAAATAGTGGACATTGGTAGAATTAAAAAAATAAGTGTAATACAGGTCTATGATGATTTTTAGTGCTACTATCATCTAGTTCTGATTCTGGTTCTGTCTTGGTTAAATCCTAAGTAGTCCTGATTTTGAACTGTTGTAGTCCTGTTTTAATTCCGGATCAGTTTTGGGTCTGGTTGAATTGGGGTTTAGTCCTCGTGTCTTGATACAGCCCTGACCTTGTTCTGCCTTGCTGCTTAATTAAAAAACTAGTTTAAGGTGTCCTGCACATGTGATATATATTTTTCCCTATATGAAGTCATTCTTTTTTGAACAAAACTCAAAACAGAGCCTATTAATCTTTCAGTCATTTCTACCCCCCCCCCCCCCCCCCCCCCCAAAAAAAAAAAAAAAATCCCACATGCATACTACCCTTTAGGGCTAAGCCCCGGGTGTTTCAAATGTCTGGCTCCGCCTCTGGTTCAGTTCTGATAAATACTGTAGGAGAAGTTGTGAACTGTGACTGAATGAATGAGCCTATCAGTCTTTTGACAAGATGAGCTAGAAAAAAAGGAGCACAGCTTCCATGGCTTCTGTTTGGTTCTCCACCAAAGCTGTAAAGTCAATGCAGAAATACCCTAAACCTTCATTCTTCAAAGTAGCCATCAAAGCTCCTTTGGTTACAAAAGCAAGTCCAATTGTATAGAAGTGCAAGTAAAAATGACACTAATTCTCATTCAACCTTTAACACTTTGCTAATGAGTTTATGTTCCAAGTCGCTGGTTTTAAGTTGGAGTCATTACAACATGATGTTTTTAACAATGGTCAAAAACGTTGGTTTTAGGGTGGGCCGACCTTGTGATTTACAAACCGCTTATTAACTTGTCAACATGACATGAAAGGTTTTGAAACACCAAGATGACAATAGCCAGAAAGTCTCAGACTAACCAGTCTGTGATGTCATGTTCCTTATGTCCATCTTTTATATACAGTCTATGGGAAAACTGTATGCTTTTACTGAGAGTTTGATGGCACAATGGCCCCAAGCTGCAGGTTCGCCCAACCCACACAGTTATTCCCTTTGTTTAGGTGAATGTAATGCAGCTGGTGTGGGTGTTGTGGGAGAGAAAGGCAGAGCGTCACGGTGATGACTGTGGTCTTGTCAGTAATTCAGGAGATCAGATGACACTTCAATAGAAAAGCCAGAGTGTGGGGTGGAATTTGAAAATTGAGTTGACAACACCAACCATAAAGGCGTTATGGTCTCTGGTATTGGTCTCTAAATGGCTGTTGATTCTGTTGTTGAACAATGTGCTCGAGAAAGATTGCTGCATGAAACTGCAATATTACCTCTTGCACTTAAAACTTTTTGGCTTTAATGTTTTGTATGTGTGTGTGCATGTGTGTGTAATTGAATAACAGAAGTCTCAGCAGATGTGAATATAGTCTAAATGTTTCTCTTCAGCTCGGCCTCTGTAGCTTGATAAATGCTCATATTAGGTTTTCCGTAAGTCCTCAAAAAATAAGTCAGAAAATGGCATTTTTATTCTTTAAGACCATCAAAGAGCAAAATTGCATGCAGCTTACAAACCCGCCGTGATGCAATATTTTTAGGAGTTGTGAATGAGCTGGATTTAAACAAAAGCAGCTGTGGTTTAA
Source organism: Aulonocara sp. 'chitande type north' Nkhata Bay (assembly GCF_057382095.1). Classification (NCBI taxonomy): domain Eukaryota; kingdom Metazoa; phylum Chordata; class Actinopteri; order Cichliformes; family Cichlidae; genus Aulonocara; species Aulonocara sp. 'chitande type north' Nkhata Bay. The sequence continues at coordinate 14,611,932 of NC_141355.1, forward strand.
TGTTAACATTGTACTGTCCTGTCACTATTTCTGTTTAAAGCGTTATTTTTCACCCTCACAGTTCCGTCTGATTTAAAATGGTTTAGAGAAACAGTCTGCAAATCCCTCTTGAGAGGATTATAGTTGAGGTTGGAAAACTTGGGGCAGTTTCACGCGCTTGCTAAATTGCATAGAGATCAGTGAGTCAGAAGTATATAATACTTTAAAAAGGGTTGGGGGTTTTTTTTTTCTTCTTTAAAGCATGGCTGTAACTTTGTTGCTTCACTTTACTGAATTTTTTAGGTTCTAAAACATATCGTCTCCTTATAATAAGCATTTGCAATGAATAGCAAACATATATTTTTTAGGTATACATATATATATATTTGTATTGTTTGTAGATAGATATGCTTAAAATCCCAGATCTGGAATAACAGAGCTGTGAGAATGTACTGTGAGGTGTGATTTTCTAAAGAAATTGCGTCAGCATCTGAAGAATGCCTTTGTGTTTCCAAACCTGGCTCTTTAACACACATTTCAGAGGAGGGCTGTCAGCTTATGGCATATTAGCTGGATGGGTTCGTTTCCCATGGGACATGAGAGGCTAGCTTGGAGGGATCCCAGGGTAGAAATGGAAGACACACTATGTGAATAGCTTTACTCTGTCATTCCAATTCGGCACAATAAAAATCAAAAGCAGCTTGGCCACAGACCGTGGCTTCACCTGGAGCTTTCTACAGTACAGTACCAGCCTCAGACACAATGAAAAAAATACTGCTGTCAAGACTCATTTTATACTTTATAAAAGGAGCTATAATTGAAAAACAATCACTTCCTGCATGACAATTCCTCATAACTCACACACTGCATTTATGGCAATCCAGAGCACAGTGGTGTTTGCAGATATATGCTATCTCAAACAGCACATTATAATTCTGATGGCTTGTGTATTGAAATCACTTCATGTGCATAACGTAACCAATTTAATATTGCTTAAGTCTAAATAAATGCCCTTCATAGTATGTGCTAATGTGTAGTAAAAGTGCGACATGTCCTTTTGTTGTTTTTCTGGAAGCCGTACTTTTTAGCAGCTGCTGTTTTCTACATTGCTGACTGACTTCAGTAAAACAACCTCCGCCACGCTACTTGCCCTTATGGACCCAGAAAAACATGAAATCAATACTGTATGCATTTCAAGCAGGAAAATTCTTTTATTGAGTATACTGCTTTATAATGGTTTCCATTATTGACATCTGTGAGTTATGAAATAAAACCTAATGCAATGAGGATGAGGAAAATAGCATTTGAGGCTTTTTATTGGATCAATTTAAAGTCAGCACACTGCATTCTGATGACAATAAAATGCTAATCCTGACCAGTATTTACAACATCAAAAAGTGCTGTGTTTTCAAAAAAATGCTAAAACAAGAGAATTTGAGCCATAATGAAAGAGTCTGCAGGTCTGTCTGTCTCGATTTTTCTGGAAGGAATTTTGACTGAATTTTGCGAGATGATGTGGCCGGCCGATTTTTACCAAACAGAGATCAATGTAGGACGTTTCACAAAATGGTTTTGGGGTAGAGGACATGATCATATAATCATATTACTTCTTGGACACAACCAAACCAACATCTTGTAACTTTTAACACAGTTTTCATATATGCTCTTTTTTGTATCTATTAATGTTTATATATATTCCTATTTTTATTTCAGATTTTGGCCCTGATTGGCATTTTGTGACCAAACCTCAAAATCATATTGTGAGTATTACTGTTCGTTTATAATTAAACATAATAATTATGTATTTTTACACACATGCATTCAATTATTTTATTTATTTATTTATTTACTAAGCAATAATCCCAGAATTAGAAAAAAAATGTGTGCTATTGATGCAGTCATCTGAATCTGGCTGATCTCAGATGACCCTTCCTCTTTACTCCACCACAGCCACCCCCACCCCCCTTCGCCCCTTCTCCCCTTTCTTATCCATTACATGGGAGCTGAATGATGGTGATTTGGTTGAGGCCCAGTGAGTGCCTGTAGAAAATTGGTTGGTTGATAAAAACCCTCCTATCAAAGGGGGCTACTTTCTCATTTACATTTAGATGAGTATTGATTATTTATTTACTCAGTGGAGTGGGATTCTTTTCCAATCTTATCTCTCGTCTGTGCCTGTCACCTGGAAAAAAAAGAGATAGAGTTCTTGACACCGCGCTAAGATAACGGCATTTTGTAGAAGCAGATAAAACTTGGAATGGTGGTCTCTGCTTCTTACGTTCCTCCTTTTCCTCCTACCCGATTTTGACGGAAAAGGGAAAGTTTGGAAAATTAAAACTGATAGCCCTTGTTCAAAACATTGGGGGGCAGGCAGTGAAGGAATCTCTATTTGCAGGGGGAATAAGTCAAATTGGCTGTACAGATATGGTCAGGCTGCTTCCACGGGGAGAAATCTTATTCGAGTTGTCTTAGTAGTTTAGTATTTCTATCACACATAATATAATGTTGTTTCATAATTGTAACAGTAAACAATACTGTACATTTTATCCAACAGTGTGTTTAATAAGAATCTATTACACAGTGCGGGAGTTACATGTGATCCCAGCGTTTGCAGGCTGTGTGGAAATGAAGCCCCTGGACGTGTCTGTCATGTTCTAAGTGCTAAACTCTGGTGATGTTTGGGTGGTTGAGCTGGGGATTGGTCATGCATTGCCAATGAGTCTGGAGGCTTGTGGCAGGGTGAGGAGCTTTGTGAGACTGACTAAAGGTGTTTAGGGTGGGAGGTGCAGCATGTGGGTGCTCTGTAGGAATTGGGAACCCCTGACAGACCCTGCCTCTTCTTCTCAGCTCTTTGATGGAGAGTGAAGAGTCTCTTGAGGTGGCCTCTGTCAGCTCTACTCCTCCTCAAAGCAGACACGCGGCTTCGGCACAACACTACCGCGCCTTTCTCACCCTTCACCCCCCGGGCCACTCCCAACCTCTCATGGTCACTTTTCATCTCCTCCGTCTCTGCACAGAGGATCTTGCCACATGTAAATGGACTTGTAAGCACTCTATTTTGAGACCACCTAATAGGAAGCTTGCATATTTGTTGACCCCAGAGTATATCAAGGTTGGCAGTACGCTGTAGTTTGGCACAGTAAGCAAAGCTACACTGCCAATGACTCTTCACTGCTGCCTCACTGAAGGTGACTTATTATGCTGCTCAAGGATTATACCCCATTTTTCTTTGTTAGCCAGTCAGTCATTAGCCTAGTTACACATCTGGATCCCCACAGCAATTTAAGAATATGGAAGGTTCCTCTAAAAAAAAAACTAATTAGTCCAACTGGAAAGGAACATCTTGTTTTCCTGCACCCCTAATGGATTGGACCAAGGTCTTTTGAAATGCAAACCCATCAAGGAGATGCCTGAAAACAGCCCCTAACCCTGCCCTGACTGTCTCACGATGAACATACTGCTAACATGCTACTAGGAGTGAATGCAGCCACTTTATAAGAAAATACATTACAAGTAATAGTAATACTAGTTACATTATACAGAATTTTTACAGTGTTGTTGCGCAGTCACTTGAAATACAACAATAACCCTTCAGTTGATTCTTCTAAATTAAAAACATTCATGTATAAAGCAATAAACAGTTGTGGTAGCAGACAACTTTAATAGTAATAGTAATAGTAGTAGTTAGTAGTAGCAGTAAAATTGTTGCGACAAGCACAATATAATAACTGTAATAATAATGTTACTATAATACACCAAATCTCAGTGTGTCTGTCCATTTGTCAAATTAAGTCCAGCAGCTACCCACAAATATCTTATACCCCTGAAGGTTCTTATCTATATCAGAGATTTTGACATCATTATGTTGCCTAGCAACATCTTACAACCTAAATTGATAAATGTTTAGCATTTATGTGCTTATAACCCCTTTAAAAGCACTGCATTGTTTTAATTTCACTGACGTAATTAAGCCATTATCTAATTAAGAACATGTTATGTAACAAATTATATGTTATTATCGCCTTACCTGACAACCACCTAATGGCAAAATGAAATTTATATAGTAGAGTAGGGCTGAGCATTGCAGAGGACCCACAAAATGAAGTAATTTTTCCCACACAGAATTTATTAAAAGGTTAAAAAAAAAGGATTCATTATTATATTATTATTTACATCCTGTAAGAATAAAGCAAGGTGTTTAAACTTGTTTGCCCCCAATTTTTATTTACTTTTTTCTTTTAGTAAGTAAAGAAAAAAGTCACCGCAAATACTTTTGGATAATAATCCAGTTTCTAATGGATGAAAGTCTGCGTATATATCTAGCGTTGCAACACTGAAAAAGAAGGAAGACAAAGATGCTTTATAATGTTAACTTATTAAACCTTTTTTGCTTCTTGATATTGCACATATAGGTTATACTATCACATAAATGAGACATTGTAGAGCATTGTTGTGGTTTGCATAAAGTCCACAGCTGGCTGTAGTAATGTTGCTGTCTAACAAATCGGGAGGATATTGATGTATAAACCTTGAAACTACTCCTTTTTACATGCACTGCCCACAGGAGAAGCAGCATCAGAAGTGAGTAACATGAACATACATATAACATCCTGATTATCACGGTAAAGCGTCTTCTCATCATTTTATTTTATTTTGTGTATAAATGCAGCTATAAATCAGTCACAACCTTTAAAAAACATGGCTGTATGCATTCAGCACACTAACTCATCCCGATCTCTTGGACTGAGTGTGTGCCTTGGCATTGTTACCGAAACTCTCAAGGAAGGGAAGTGAATTGGTCTATCAGATTTCCAACAACAACATCGAGTGAATGGCAAGGTAAGTACAGCTCAGACTTGGTTAGCTCGCTGATTAGATGACAAGCTGTAAGGTTCGGTCAATCAAGTACGCTTCAGAACTGCTCATTTAAGGCTCTCGGTTTGAAATGACGTTTTCAGCTATCCCCACAGGAGAGAACAAATCCAAGAAGAGATCTCATGTTTCTATTTTTTCCTTGAGCTTGTTGGTACGAGAAAGATGGGGCCAGGGAGTTTTCTCCTACATTTCAAATTCAGCAGAAGACAAGGACCACAAAGTTTACCTAACAACACCTATACACAAACTTAAGACTTTTAAAGACAGTAGTGTTTTCTAAAGAGGTCTGCTGTATCCAGTATCCATTCTTATTTTGACATTGTTGATTCTACTATAATTAAATGTTCTTTTTTATTGAAGTTTCATCTCCAGCATTCATCTTTTTCTCCACATCTGCTCACTTTTCTTTAATTGCATGTTACTTTTTTGGTAATAACTCCCTTCAAGGCTATTTGTGTGACTACACTTTTGACAGGTAGCACTACAGACTTGGATTCTTGCTGCCAAAGTTTTCACGATCCAAAAAAACCTCACCTTTTTTTCATGACTCCCACAGCTCTTTCTCTTTCTGCAGAGGAACAGGGCCAGAGGTTGAGAGGAGGACCTGTCTAAGGTCTGGCTACATCTGCCAGAGCTTCCTCCCACCTGTCTGATGCTGCTGAGATTTATGTGGCTGTATAGGAGGAGGGCCAATCCAGTGTGCCAGGCCATGTGTAGGCTTCCTTTTACGCTGACAGTTGTGTGTATGATACTGTAGCTGGTTTCCAGTGAGGCTTGGCCCAGTGTATCTGGAATCTGTCATAAATGATAGCTTGAAAAGGTTAGGACAGTTCAGGGAAGATAAATGGTGAACTGGGAGGACAGCTGATGTAGGAGCACAAACACTTCAAGACGATGGAGTGGACTGAGGCCAATCTCCCTATCCCGCTCGGCTGTGGTAGTTCCTCTGCTGCGACTGCGGCAGATGGAGGAAATCATCCATTGTTTGCTCCACTAACAGAAGTTTCTACAGACCATTCATATGAGCCACTCTATTACTTTCATCAAAACAAATGATAAAGAATGGTTATTAGGTTCTCACAATGTCTTTTGTGTAATAAAGCTTGTTAACTGCATTGTGCAAAACAAATGGGCAGAATAATCAGTATACTTATTGACATTGTGTCATTTCTAGTTAGAGCTGGAAAAGGACTCTCACTATGGCTCCGGGCTTTGCCTTCTATCTCTCAAGAGGAAGAGCGCTAATGGCTTCTGAAAGCTGGGATCGAAGGAACTCATAAAGCTCTGTAGAACGACACAAAAGGAGGAAGAACATTATTAATCCTTTATTTTTTTATATCGGAATTCATGATGTTCTGTGCAATATAGCATGCAAGCCTGAGACCAGTATTATGCTGCATCAAAATAAATGATTGCACAGGGCTGTTGGCGTAAAGTTTAAAAGTGAAAATAAACTTTTGTCTGGTTTAGCTCCCAGAAACAGGAGCATCATTGTGACGGGAATAATTAAGTTACCGGCGCTCCAGCATGGGTCGGGCCCTCCCGACGCTTGGAAATAAAACACTGTTTTTATTGTAATTTTTAGAAATGTTATAATAACTATTACTGTTGGATGATAAAATGGGTGTTGACAGACTACTTTATTTCACCGAGCTTGTATATATTAATATGAACCATCAGAGTTTCTGATTTAATATCGGAAACATGGTAGCTGTATTATCATTTAACCCCTTAACACCTAGTGTGTCATGTTTGATACATGGGGTTTTTGTGAGTTTCTGAGACTTCAGGGGGTGTTTAGTGTGAATAATGATTTTTAATGAATCCAGGACATTAACACAGTGTCATTTATAATGACTTTTTCATTGCACGCTAATGTTCAGTCCCAAATATCATCTCTCTTTGTCTAATATTTGAATTTTTTTTTTTTCACGTTTCAGCATTGATGGCCAAACTGATGCAAACGCTCGAGCGCAGATAAATGAGCTAAAACCACTTTGTCACAATGGAAAATGAAACTTGGCGCTGCATCTGGCCAATTATTGATGCAACAATGTGTCATTTTTATACCAAGGTTCTTATGCAGATGTAACAGACTATTTATAAAGTGCTAATTAGTGAACTTCAGAGTATCTGATGTGGTCAGTTAAGTTGTTAAACTGCTTGCCGTACCTTCACATTTAACAGAAAGACGTGCGGGTGGTAGAAATAGCCTCAGCTAACTCTCAGTGAGCAAGAATGCATAAGCAGTTAAAATGTCAAACTATTTCTGGAAGATTGTGGTTGTGTTCAAGCTCACATAGTAGAATTATTTAATGTTTTTGGTGGTCAAATCCTGTTTTAAAACATCCTTCCTGTTTAACAGTCTCCTATTTTACATTTTCCAATAAAAGCTGATTGATAAATTTGTGAAGTGTCAGCGTGTGTGTGTGTGTGTGTGTGTGTGTTTGGGCTTTACAGGTCAAACCCACAGCATGTGAGCTGCTTTGTTTCCTCTGTTATTAAGAAATGATTGGCAGCTGTCATGTCTTCATCACTGCAGAGTGATATTTGTCAGAAGCCATCCCTTTGACAGAGGATCTGAGGGTCTTCTCAGCCAAGAGATGGCTTACTGCTTCAGTGCACTGCAAAGCATCACCTACAGGAGAGCGATGCCTGTAATCAGCCTTTGTCTTTGTCTGTGCTCATTCATATTAGATTCAGTCATATCAAGGAGCAATATACCTTGAGTTTTATTATTATTATTACGCAAGGCTCTTCATTGTATCATTTGCCCACGCTTTTATTGCTGCAAGAGCAACGTAGCATGTACCCACATGGATTTTCAGTGATGATTATTAACTTGAATAGATTATTTGCGAGGAAGACAATATACATACCTGTAATCGGCTCCTGCGTCAAGCTGTTGTCTGATTTTTAATGACACATGCTTTATAATTTATTTAAAAGTCTATCTTTCACCACTTGGCTCTGCTAGGTGTTTATCATCATTTATCATCTGCGTCAATCCGCTCTCGGCTGTAAAGAACCATGCTGGGAGAACGAGTCTCTGCTGTAACTGTTGTTTTGTACTGGCTGCCTTAACAACCCAATCAGCTGGCCCCGCTCTCACTTCCTTCATCAATGCAGGCTCCGTAATGTATGATAGAGCTATGATTTATAATCCACGCTCAAAATTAAGCAGCATAAATTACTCTTATTTACTCTGCAGGTGATAAAGATCCCGTCAAATAATGTCACTTGAGCATAATTTTTATAGAACAGATGAAATTTGTTATCTGGGAAAAGCAGGTCAAGTTCATCAATTAAATGTCTGCTCTTTTTATTTTTTCCTCCCTTCGCTATAAACGGTCCGGTGCTATTTAAAATGATTGATTTTATTATTTCTTCATTTATTAAAGTACTTTGTGAAGCTGCGGCATGAGTAATCAGGACAACAGAAACTGACTCAGCATGAACGTCTTAAATTGGCATTTAGGCATCTTCGACTCTTGTCTCCTTTGTGAGTGTTTTAATCACATCCATTAGGTAATAGTGTTTTTGTTGTTTTTTGGGGGGTAAAAGTCATAAAAAGGGGCATTAACTCAAAGCAAAGCACAGATTTCAGGTGCTTTTATTTCTGTTAAGCCTTTGGGAAATGACTTGGTGAATAATATATGGAGCAGAGAGGAGGAGAATGATTTTAATAAATGTCTTGTCACTGCATCACGTCATTCCACAAATGGGACAAATCCACTTTTAACGTAATGCGCTTTTAAATTTTTTATTGTGTTTTATCTATGTATTCAAAAGTGACCCGCTGCGATGGAGACCTTAAGGGGTTAAAATATGTGCGACTTGGAGTGTGTTCCCCAGAAAAGGAATGAGGTCCCCGGGAATGTTTTACAGATAAAATAAAAAGAATCAGGAGAATGAGAGAAAGAAGAGAAGTTGAATATATATTTCATGTGATAAGAGAAAGATGAAGCGCGAGAAAAAAGATTCCATTACAGCTGCGACAGTTACAAAACTGCTGCTGTGCAGAGTAGCCTCTGTTGAAAAGATTGATGCAATAAGGACTGACCTTGGCTTGGAGCAGGAGTCTGTGATGTATGTATGAGCATCTCCCTGCTAAATGGACCCAGATTTGTAGCACTAATATACATGGAAGCCCAGTACCAAACTCGCCACAGCTATAAATCAACAGCCACTTTGGGTGTCATTTCTGGTTTATATTCTACCATTGTTCTGTGCTTTTAATTCGTGTCACTGCCATCTGTTCATTTGATGCAGTTTCATACTGTATGATTTGGCTGCGAAGATACTGTGCAGACAATCCCTGTTAGACCATCAGGGTGGATTAACTGCACTGGTAAATCCCCACTGAAGCTAGCTCAGAGTAGCATGTAAATACAATCTGAATTGAGTGGACTCTTACAAATTGGCTCATTGTAGGGGAAAAAAGAAATTTCAAATAAAAGCTTTTAAGGATTTTCCCAGAACTCGGCAGACGAGAGCATCAATATATAGATAATAAGAAAAACTCCTTTTAAAGTTCCAGTTAAAATGCTTTAATGGTTAATAAGTGCAGGTTTTCCTGAAAGCTGAACCTAAATGAAAATATATGGCCAGTTCACCTTAATGCCCAGACATGACTTTCTGCAGTTTGTGTGCATCGTCTCTTTTTAAGGTTTTCCTTTATTTGAACTGAAATGCTTCAGTTTTCTGTGCATTTACTTTACGGGTTTGTGAAACATACACCTAAGAAGCAAAAAAAGGAAATAGGTACAAATGGTACCTTTGTAACTGTTCCGTCTATTTTTGCAAACTGTTCACGATTGTGATTTTGAACTGATAAAAGGCCCACCAGTGAAAACAAATATTTATCTATGTATGGGCTGATGGGTGCTAGGATGTGAACTACAGTAAAATCACAAGGATTTATGGCTTTTTAGTTTTTGATTGTTTACAGCCAGACTTTTTAAATGACTCTACCCTCCTGAAATACAATATTTAGATTTCTCGCAACTGGAAATCTCCCCCAGCCAAGTTAGAATAGAATAGAATAGAATAGAATAGAATAGAATAGAATAGAACTTTATTGTCCACAATAATTGTCTTTGGAAAATTGTCTTCAGTTTACCAAGTCACAAATCAATCAATCACTTTACAATAAAAGTATTGACAGTTGTCAGCCCTCATTCAAACATACACATATATAAAGCTTTGATACAGCTACAGAAATACACCACAGCATCTTATTATTCAGTTTACTCATTGCTTTTGGCACAAATGATCCCGTGTACACCTTTTTTGCTAGCTAGAAGCATCCTATAACGTTGTCCTGGGGGCATTCATTCAAAGTCAGAATAAAGAGGGTGTTTACAGTCAGCAACAATACATTAGTATGGTCATTTCCATATTTTCTCTCCTTTGTCAAACGTGCAAACTCAGTATGTTGTTAAATGCGTTTTTACCTCGATGCCAGTCAAGAGAAAAACATAAAATATTTTGTGGAAGAAAAAAAAAAGATTAATTGGGTACAGTTTCAAACAATGCTGGGGGGGGGGGGGGGTCGTCTATAGAATTTATAGAGGTCTTTTCAAAACAATGTCATTTTCCTTTTACAGGTGCTCAGATATTAAGCAAAGGGAGGTCGTTTTTGAGAGGTGCATTAAAAGAACAACATGACTGATTAAAAGTCATTACCAAGGTAGATTAGATCATCATCTCCAACTATGAAATGCCAGGAATCTGCCACTGAGGTGAGATATTAGGGTTTGATTTTAGTGGAGTTTCCAGCATTTAAGAAATGCGCCCTGTGTTGCACACTAGAGCTTTGACACATAATCTTGAGGTTAATTTGAGAAAACATTGTTGACAAGTCAACAAGACTCTGAAAATTAGAGCTTAACATATTATGACACTGTGGAGTACTCTACAAAAACTTTGAAAATGGTCTTAACCTTGGATTTCTTTTCATTCCCAGCATATATAGGATAATATTTCTCCTCCTTCCTGGGTGTGTAGGGGGAAGCACAATGACAGAGGTCAAAATAGCCATTTTTGTTTTCTCTTTTAAGTCCCTTGGCAATGTTGCAAGACATTGTGTCTTAAATTGTGTACATCACCCTAAACCTAAAACCATCCTCCACTGCCTTTAATAAAGCCCCCGATAAGCCCCCTTTCATCCTGTGGCCGCTTCAATTTTAGTGTGCCACGGAAGTTATTTAATCAGTTCTGCAGTCTCCCATTCACAGCGTATTACCAATTCTGTCTGCGATCTTTATCAGCGCAGTGATGTATGTATGAGGCAGATGTTCCAAGAGGCAAAGGAAACAGAGGCCATGAATGAATGAATTATTGGACTCATGAAAAGGAGCTATAGATACAGAATTTTGAGCCCTGTAATATGTTTGCTTTCTCTCTCTTATCTTGCCAGACAAAAATATACCTTATCGCCGACTGCTAGGGTCTGCTTGAATGTGGAGTCTCTCCAGATCGTCCTCTTGTTCCATTTCGTTGTGTTGCATTCGGATAGGTTGTTGCTGCTCTTGTTATTTTGTTGTTGTGCTGCTCCTCCGCGTGTAACAGGAAGGGATCTTCTGCTGTGTTTTGCTGCTGTCAGGGGAGCTGAGGGGGAACTACTTTTGATACCGAGTGAACTCAACTTTATGCAGGCGAAACACAATCGCCGATCCGAACACGAGCTCACACGTGACTCTCTCCCCCAGCCGGCCTGACACCCCCCCTACCCTCCCCCCGCTCAAGATGCCAAATGTTTTTACCCATGTTTAGTGTTAGGCGAATTTGCAGTGAGTGTGTGCAGAAAGGAAAGGGCATCTGCACTCACACACTCACACGTACACGCATGCATACAGCTGCGAGCCAGAAATACACTGGGCTGCCGGATAATGAGGGTGGACAAGGCGGAATTATCACTTCACATCACAATAATATTATCCTTCTCACAACTCCCGCAGCATCTTCCATGACGGTGTGACATTTCCATTTTACTTGAGTTTAATCTTGGTCCTCTAAATAAAACCATAGCCTACAGGCTCTTCCCAAACTGACCCAGTCCTATTTTAATCACATGGAATTAAATAACTACGGTTTAACACTGCACTTGTTCTGACAGCAGTCATGACAAGTGGTTTGCACAGCAAACTTCCCCTCTAGTCAAATAAAGAATAAAAACAAAGTAAATGGAGGCGAAAGATGACAAGAGTGATACTTACTATTTCCGAGGACTATAGTAGAAAACATTTTTTTGGTGAGTCAGGGGTTATTTAGATGTACCGCAGTTTTGTTTTTTTAATAAGTACACTATATAGTACCCAGTCTACAGCTTAGCTAAAAAAATCTGATTACATATCCTGTAAAGCAGGGGTGTCAAACATAAGGCCCCGGGAGCAGAATCAGTCCTCCAAAGACTCCAATCTGGCCCGCTGGATGGCTTTGGAAAATGTGAAGGAGGACATACACTGACAAGTTTACCGAGTCTTACTCGTCCGACCCACTTAGATCAAAGTGTGGTCCAATGAAAAATGAGTTTGACATCCCTGCTGTAAAATATGTTACGCTTTCATGAAAAGGTGAGTTGAATGAACTCTAATTTCAGCTGATTAGTTGCAAAAAGCTTACTCGTGGTTAGCATTGTTTCATGCTGTCATAAACCAGCAAGGCATAAGTGAAACTTTAAAAGTCACGACTGTTCAATTTGATCTGAAAACTACAACTTTAAAGTTATTTTAAAGTAGCTTGACACTATCAGGCATTTGCAATATATTCATGGTAAAAGTGTTCACACCACAAGCCGCTGTCTGTTACCTCTTTGCTTTCCTAACAGCTAGTCCATTTGTTAAATCCTATGCAAGCTGTCCAGCTTGGCACAAATGCAAGAACGGGGGAGACGGCAATGCAATCTTTCACTACACAAAGAGCGTCTGTGATTTTTACATTTTGTTGCAGTTGCTGCACGAGGTTCCCCTAATCTTTACTTCAACAATGTGATGTCAAATGTGAATGTCAAACTACTGTGTAAGCCGTATGATTTACTGGAAGGGATTGGCATGAATACACGCTCACATGATATTTTTATTGACACCTTTGAGTTTTTCTGCAGGCTAAATAGCACCTTAAGAAATTTCATTTTGCATCTGCTGTCAGTTCAAACGCTGTGCATCTTTCCCTGCAAGCCAGCTCTCCCCCTCCATCTCATTCCCTGTTGCACTGGGGCTGAACACTATGTTAACCTAGTAATTGGCACTGGGCCTTCCCCATTATATGGCTTTCTATTGAGCCGTTCTACATGACTAGTTAAAGAAGATGGCATGAAGATTAATGAAGTCCAGTTAATACAGGAGGGGGGTACCTCTCCAACACTTCCACTGAGGAGATAGCAGAAACTAACAACAGTCTGCCCCCAGCTCAGCCGTTTCTCTCCATCTTTTTTTCCCCCTTTTTTTTATATTGCCTGTTTTAACCCGTGAACTCTGGACCTTCCACTTGTAAAGCAAAGCCACCGCAGCGTCCTCGTTTGATTGATGTTGCTACAGCAGTCAGTCTTTTCGCTCTGAATTGAAAAGCCCAGCTCTCCAAAATAGATTTTCCAGCACAATTCACACTGGCTGCCAGTAGATAGAATGGCAGGGCAGCCATTTATGCAGTTTCATTTAAAACCTCGAAGTAGCTGACGTGTTCATTCACTTTTGGCAAATGCCCCTTTGGATAAGGTCTACAGTTTCACTTTCATATTGTCTTGAGAGGGTTTCGTAGCTGATGTTAAGCCACCAGCGAGAGTGAAATGATAAGGCAAATGTGAACTCTGGGTAAAAACAAAACAGGTGAACTGCACTTTTAAGCCTGACAGAATTACCTCTGATTCAAATGTTAAAATTTCATCTGCAGTTTTGCACATAGTAAGGACAGAAAATGTTATTTGTTTGAGTGTTTTTACCTATAGATTTCCTACAGATACCACTAATTTATCCTTATATGTGTACATTTTGAGTGAAGCATTTTAAACTGTCATTAGGATATTTGGCCAGCAAGAAGAGGCTGTAAACAAAAAGCTGATATTTCATCATCTTCTAGTTACACATTTGGCAGTCATGGAAACCATTAGCATTAATTTGGAGGTGTATTTCAGTTCCCTTTTGAAATGTAAACTCTGTTTCGGTCTACACCACCTCCTGTAGTAAATAACTGGCTTTTTAACTCCTGAATCCTTATCCGTGTTCACTGGAGTCTCCATTGTCTCTTTGGAGCATAGACGCATTATTCATATACAACTGTAGACCTTTAAATAAGCCTCTACAACATAGAGGTAATTAGCCCCCACAAAAAGTATGTATTATACCTTTTGTTAGTTATAAAGAAACCCTGTGATCATCCTGCACTGATGTTAGCATTTCCCTGAACCTCAGAAGTGCTTAGATGCAACACATGTGAAAGGTTCTCTGCAGTTTGTTCGTTGGGTGCTCTTGTAATCAGATAAATTAACCAAAGCTATCAAAAGATTGCAATAACACTCAGCGCTGCCATAAACCTAAGAGCTGCAACTGTGGCGGGAGCTTTATGACAGACGTCACTAAAGCACGCTGATTTATTTGCACGCCGCTGTCCTATCGATCTTTCGTACTGGGGCCTAACTCTGCCTCTCAAGAGAGACCTCGCGAGCCAGGTTCTCACCGGCAACCATCAAAATCAACTCCAAAGCACCGGGATATTGAATATGTGTGTGTGTGTGTGTCAGTCCTTTTACGACTTCAGACATGTGACAGTGAGTGGTTGTTTCTTTTCTTTTTTTTCCCCCTTTTTTTAAGCATGCACGTATTCCTCTGGTGTTTGTGTAACATTAGTACATCAGGAAAGAACGCCACTAATGAAATTGAATAGAAAGCATGTGTGGGTAGCAAAGTGACCCGTATCCCGTTTGTGCATGTAATCAATATTATAGCTTGGCCTCTCTCAGTTGTTACTTTAATCAAGAACAAGCTGTACCTCTCTTAATCGCTCGGTCCCAAGATGAATGTTTCACAAATGCTGCTGAACATATGCTTTGATATATGCGCCTGATTGGTGCATGTAATATACAGGGGCTTTCTTTTTCAAGCAGTTCCAAGAAATTGTACAATTTGGATGGCAAATTTCATTAATTATTCTTATGTACTAGTGCCTTTAAGAATCTCTCGTTTTTCAAAAAGACACCTTTTTGCCGTTTTAATCATTAATGAAAAGTATGACACATAAGGGCACCCAATCATATGGTACACATTGCTTCATCCTTTTAACAAATATGTTTCATAGCCCTATTAAAAGGGGTCTTCATCTGTCCTGTCAAAAGGCAGCCTAGCAGGGTTTTTTAGTTTAATTACACTATCCAATTAAAAAAAAAACTCAACCGCATTCTGATCCGCCTCTCCTTGGGTTTGAGTGGATATGACATTTACAAGGCTCGCCTTTCAAGCAGACAATGGCGTGATTGATGAGGTGCAGACGCTATGAAGGAGGCGATTGCCATGTGGAAGCAGTGCTTAGTGCACTTTGATTTATTTATCATCTGTTTCTAAAGCAAGGCTGGTTGCTCCAGGTTCGAGCACTGCTAGGTGAGGCTGTAGGTGAACTGCAGCCTTGATGCTGTGCGCGCCGGGTGCGACAGGACACTTTAACATGAGCACTACCCCTGGAGGAGTCTGCGTGGCAATGCCTTAAGGGGTATCAGAACAGAATTATTGTCCTCATTGTGTGGTGGTGTTGAGTCCACTAAATATTGCTGTTATTGACACTGACATGCTGTGGTCAACCAGCAGGGGCCTCTTGTTAGCTGACTCTTGCTGTTTTGTGTGTTTATGGAATGATTAATTCATTCAGTAGGGGAATAGCTGGATTCAGTCCACACACAGATGCTGACAAGTAAAAAGGAAACGCTCTCAGCACAAGTATATACATAGCCTTTATATCAGAAGTCTTAGATGCAGTATTTAAAATGAGACTTTTTTTCTGCCTGATTTTGAAATGCTGTTAATTGCAATTGATTGGATTTTCAAAGTCATGCCCCAGAGGACAGAAAAAAAAAATCAGCAAACATCTTGGTAGAGTCAGCTTTGTAGGACTTTTGCATCACATTTGAATAGTATGAAATCCTTTGTCCTGAATGCCACTATGAAGACTTTTTAGCACAAATTCAGGGTTTTGTATCCTGTTATAAACCTCACTTCTCTAAAGGAGAAGGTAACGTCTTGATTGGAACATCTTGAAAAGCGCAGCTGCATTGGAACCCAGTGAGGCGTGCTCACTCGCTGCCGCAGCAGCAACCTCATCAGAATCCACTGATGAACTTCTGACATCTCTCTTGTCTTCAGTTGTACAGTGATGGAGTCGGAATAATTTAAGAGGAGACACCACAGATGAATACGGTAAAATAATTTAACTAATAATAGCTCCCTGACATTTCGCCACATGATTATTTAAATAAGGTTATTTCTACTACAAGTTTTCTTATATATTATGTTTAATTACTAAAGCCATTATCTATCTGTGCCCATTTGTGTATTTTTTTCACAACAGAAATCTGAATATTGGATAAAGAAAAGATCAAAGTTCTTGCCATGTTTTTGAAATACAATGTTTCGTGGTTTTTAATAAAAATATTCAGAATATAAATGAGAACAAAAATTGTGGCTGTAAGATTTCACCTCATTTTTTTTTAGCATTTTACTTTTTTTTAAGTTGCTGTTACTTTGAGAAGTTACTAAAGCCCAGCCATTAAATTGTCTGATTCAGTGATAGGTAAGCATTTTGGATCAATATTAGCTATTTGCTAATATTGGCTATTATCTATAAGTATTGGCAATGGCAATTTCATTTATCTAGCACATTTCAATATATGTGAACTCAGTGTGCTTATCTCAGATGATAAAAATAATATAATAATGACCAGTAAAGTCATATTTAAAAAGTAACGAAGAGAGGAGAAACACCCTTCAAACAACTTGAGTCTTGATTTTCCATAGTTTGTCCAGCAGAGGGCACTCTGCAACTTCAGAATATTGGATTTTTAAACAATCAAGTATCTGTCTCAACAATCTTACAAATCCTTTCTTCAGCAGTAGAAACATATTATATGAAACTTTTTTGAGGGACACAAAAAGTAAAGCTGTGAGTGAACAAAATTAACAAGAACCTTTAAGCACTGGGGAGAAATATGTAAGACAAAAATTCTGAAACCTCAACATGATCGCCGTCATCTCAGTCAGACTCAGCAGTGATGGGTGGTGCTGTTAACTCAGCATGATGACGGTCAGCCCTTGAAGAGGGAGCAAGGGTGAGCCACCTTTGTTGTTTATGTGCTGCCTCCCTGGCAGCCTCCTCCATACACAGACTGAAGGGGGGAGTCAGGAGACAGATGCTTAACGACTCCCTCAAGGCCACGGCTCCGGCCCTTATCTCATCCCCCAGTTTGTGCAGGTTGCCATAGTAACTGACCTGAACACTTGCAGGGATGAGTAACACTACAGTGTATATTGGCCCACAAGCAAACAGAAGAATTTATTGAACACGTGTCCCCAAAAAAGCCTAAAGTGATGTTGGCTAATGCAGTTTTTTAATGTTCACTATTTAAAATTATTGTTTGAACAAGTATAAATGCATAGTATTTTTTTCTCGGCTGAAACATAAATACAGCACGGGCATAAATGTGGAATTAAATTTATGTTATATGTTTTTAGGTGTATCAGTCAAAACAGTGTAATCTCAGTGAATATGAGCATGCTGTCTATTCTCATAATAACTGAACAATTGAATAATTTAACAGTTTGTTTCCTTTTGTTTCCGGGCTTTCTTTATACTTTCTTCTAATTTTACTTTAGGTCCTTCATTTCATCCATCCACGCCTCTACAAACCCAAATTGTTTTCACAGTTACACGTCAGTGCAATGTTAAAGCTGGGATGGATTACATTTCAGAAGTATGTAATCCATTCAAGGTACGTTTTCATTTCATGAAGTTAATACTTTTTTGATGAAAAAAGACATTGTCAGCAAAAAAGCATGGTTTAGTCTTGCAAGCTATATTTTAATTTGCTCATTATATTTACTTTTTAAATGTCATCTGGTTGCCGTTACATTTCCTGACAAGTGTATTTGTTTTTGCTGTTTAGTTTTCCAAAAGCACAGTTAACTTTGTGTCACGAGACCTATAAATGTAATGTGACATGAAAATAAACCTTTTGCGGCACATTTGTGAACGTCTTTGTTAGTTATGTACAACTTCATGTTCAATAAGATTAGAACAATATAGCTTGAAGCCTTGTCAGCTTGTGTCTTTCACTCAGTCCGAATGTACAGTATATGCATCATTCCTAATGTGTATGTATCAAAAAATTTGAAATCTACTCATAACCACTGCAGGTAAAATATGGTTAGCTGTTAAATATCAACGAATCATTTTAATTCTAAGCAAAAACCAAGCCTGTTCTTACTTAGGCTATTATTATTTAGCATGCTAAAGTTAGCTTAATTCACATCTTGTACGTAAATAAACTAAGACAAGAGATTTGTGCATATATGCTTTATGTATTCACAGGGCTGTTTATATAAGAATAGCAGTGTCTTTGTCAGCAGAGGTGCTCATGTGTAGTCACAGACTTGTGCTAAAAGAGCAAACTGTACTAACAAGGACTGCTTGCACTGTTGCTGGTTGCACCAGCATGTGCACCATGGTGATCAGACAGGTGTTTTGACATCTCCCTCTCTCCTCTCAGAGAAACATCTGGCACTGCTGCCAGGCCTAATTGTAACAGTATTTTGCAGGCTGTCAGTAACCTGGACACTAACAACCAAAACAAAATTATAATAATGATGCAAGTAAAGCCTTTTTCTCTAGGCCTATACTGAATATTTCTGGAAGTAGTAAAATGTATTTCCCTTGTCATTATCTATTTCTTGTATGGCTTCCCATAACCACCTTGAATTATCTGTGTAATATCTGCTTATTGCCGGTATAACTGAACACCATGTAACTGGATGTTTTTCACACAATGCTTTTTCAACCCACATTTCCCTAACACTTAGCATAACAGCAGCCTGACTCACTGCAGCGAATGAATGCTATTCACCACTTTTTGTAATCTCTCACATACAATCCCACTTTTGCAAGTCTACCTACTCATTTTACGGTTCTGCTGCTATAGCGTCAAAGGATAAATATCTGAGCCTTTCATAAATGATGCAGTAAATCATTTGAAATTCCAATTGTAATTTTATTGCAATCCTAAAATGCCATTGCATCTATTTTTCATTCATTTTCTTAATCGGTAACCAGCCAATCCCAGCTGTCATACTGCAAAATGTGGGCTATACCCTGCACAGGTCACCAGTTTATAATAAATAGTTAACTTAACATGCATTTTGGGGGGTCTGTCGGAGGAAGCCTGAGTACCTGCCATTAGTTCTTTTGTGTATTTTGGGGTCACTCATGACTAGACAAAGCTGTAAGTAGGACAACAGCATCAGTTGTTTTAGGATGTGCCCCAAAACAGCACGTTTACATTCAAACAACAGACCATCAGGGGTATATAGTAAATATGACAAGACAAAAGAAAATGAAGTTAGTCAATTTCAGTATACAGTTAAGGTATGTGCAGCAAGCACAATTGGGGTGGATGGTCAGGAAAGGATGAAACTTTTTTCTTGTTGTTCTTGTTTATTATTAGAATGATTTCTCAAACCAAATATTTAACTTAGATATTACGGAAAAGTACATGAACTCAAACTATGATCTTTCCCTGAACCTACTGAGCCTCAACAACGTCATAAAGATGCTCCATTCATTTTGTTTTGACACCAGAGGCCCTTTTTTATGCAATCCTGACCGTGGCATCAAACCTGTAGAGGTTTTACTCATTATACGAGGATGTAAACCACTACAAAATTGCAAGCAGTGTTGATCGAGTTACTTGCAAATAGTAATTAGTTACTAATTACTGAATACTTCTACAAGAAAGCAATCCCATTACTCTACTGATTACCTTTTTTCAAAGGTAATTAGTTACCTTATTATTTAGTTTTAAAAACATGATGCACGACCTGAATACACACTAAAGCAGTAGACCTTTCAGCCTAATTCTATTTTTTCCGCATAATCCATCATATAAAATTGGATCAAATGAAAAAGTCTCTGTTTAAAAATTGTTTTATTAGTTTTAATCTTTTAACTTTATACACATTGCATCGTTGAGCTACACTCATCTGTTGCTGCCAAGGACGTTGCACGCTCGTACGTCATTGTCATGAGACACTCAGAAACAAAATCACAGTTTAGTAACGCAGCATGCTTATGGGTAGGTAGCAGTAATCTAATTACTTTTTTGCAATAGTAATCTCTTACTTTACTCGTTAGTTGAAAAAGTAATCGGATTACATCACGAAAACCAGAAAATGCACTGAGAAAATTCGATTCTGTCCATTTATTGTTATGAGTTTTGCGAAATCATAATATTAAAAAGGGTTAGAAGACTTTTTAAATGCTTTTTTTAAAATAATGATCATTAAATGGTTTCAGCTATGTTTTGCATCATTACGAAGGCTGAGTGAACGTCGGCCCAGATACAGTAAATCAAACATTGTCAGTTTATCGATATGATATCATGCTGTATAGCTATTACCATATACTGCAGAAATAGCATGTCAGTCAACAGGTATTTATAGCAGACTGTAAACAAAGCTCCACTTTTGATTGACACTGCACTCTGTATGACTTTCGATTATGTCGTAATATTACCAACGATGTGTGCGTGCGTGTGGGTTTCTGTTCGGTGACAAATAGAGGATGAACAGTTTTATAAATGTAGACAAAGGGTGTTAAGTAGAACCGTGGCAAAGAAATTAAATGAGTACAATAAAAATGGTATGAGCCATTTTACGAGTGACAAAAGATGCTTACTTTTACAGCGTCCAGAGGACAAATTCCTGTGGCAGTTGTAAGGAACAATTACTTAAATAATTGGGCTTTCAAAGAAAAGATTGATTGTCTAAAAGCTGTTTTCTGTGGAGAATCCATTAGGGGAAACCATTTTTTCTGGCTCCTTGACATAGTGTTTTTATTAATTTCTACCCGCAAAGATGCATGATTCTTTGGTTTTTTGCTGCTCTGTCACTGGTCTCTATGATGAACTATGCAGCGTGGGGAAAAGTCATCAGATGAACAATTTAGATTCAGCCTCTGATTTACGGAGGCTATGTACATATACGTATATTTCTCCGGCATATTTTTCCTTTCAGTTTACAGATACGCTGTTATAAGTGAGCTGTGATGTCTTGACGTAAGAAAAAGTTCTGTACATTAAGTCTGTGTGTTTGTGTGTGTGTGTTTTTCCTTTTCATGGCTGCAACAGTATGGTATCTTCTTTATATTCACAAAGCTTAATTAGCACCTATTCACTACATGCTCTTCACACTGCAAGAAAAGGCGAGGGCTGGGAGGCTGCCTGAAGGTTATCTCACCGACAAGCTGCTCAGAGACGCCGCAGTCTCATTCATAGTCGACCGAGAGCCACGTCAGGCAGGTCGTGCCCTGTCAGCTTAAACCTGATTTTATTCTGCCTCATTTTTAGGGGTATATTGTAGCATCCAGATCCCATTTTTAGGGTAGATGTGATAGGCCGTAACCTTTACTGTAATGTTATACTCTTAAGTACCCAGATGATTGATTCAGCATCTCCAGTAGTGTTATGATGAGAGGTTGGGGGTTGGGAAAACAGGGGGGGCGTTGTTAAAAACGTATCACGCTGGCGGGATGATAAGGCGTCTCCCTGAATGCTGTTAATGCGAGGGGGGCCTGTGGCCATCTTGAGTCCCCCTTCTGTTGTGCTGATGGGACAGAGCCACTGCCATCTGCTTCCCATCCTCCCTGTACCCCCACCCATGGACGCGGCCGCTCTGCGATGCCCTTTCATCCTGCACGCTTGCATTGTCTTCCATCTCTCCTTGGAGGTCACGCTGTGTGCAAGTACAATAGCCCATGTGCAGGCCTTCATCCTCAGAATATGATGAGGGCCAGCAAAAGTAATCGGCAACGTAGAAAGAGAGGGTGAAATATCTAGAAAACAATATCTTCACCTGAAGTAAGCATGATGTTTGGATTTGTGCTGCTTATATTTTATGCTGATGTATATTAGTGGCATACCTTGGCACTGCATGCATCATCACATGACTCCATAAACCTCAGGGCTTATAGAAGTGATGGTGGTGCATGTTAGAGTATTATGTAAATGCAAGGAGAGGGAAGTGTATTCTAGGAAAAAAAAAATCACTTTATTTATGTGTCCTACATCTCAACTTCTATTTCAATCACCCTCGCCGTCACCCCCACCCCACCCCAGCCCTCTCCCTCTGAGAAGGGACCGGCAGCTTCGCTCCAGGGCAGTCTGGTCTTCCTGTGACTGACACCCTCCACTGCCGCCCCCCCACCAGGATGCTTCACACACAACCTGGGGGGCCCGTGTAGAATTAGCTTTAAAAGTAGGGCACGGAAATTGTCTGGACAAGAAAGTGTATCAGTGCTCTGTTGTGTTCAAGTTCCTGCCACTCAGCCCTCATAAGGCTAATCCTGAGGAACTACCTCACGCTGTAGGGGCAGAGTTGCTCTGCTTTTTGACTTATTTCCCTGCACTGGTACATACATGTTAATGCACTCCTCAGCCCAAGGCAGCTGAATATAATTAATATGTATGAAAGGTGAAAAAGGAAAGAAAAGAGGTGTTTTTGATTAATTGTTCCTCTGTGTAGGCTTTACCGTATTAATAACCAAGAGGATTAAGAAGGTCAGGACTGACCTGGTAAACATTAAAATTTCATGGAAGTACTACACAAAGCTGACAGTAAAAAGACAGTAAGCGTACACACACAGGCTCTCACGCTGGCATGAATATAAATTACTCACATGGCGTAACACCAACCAAATCTGAAAAGTGTGCTGGGATGTCATTAATAATAAACAGGCAGGCTCCCATTTATTAGAATAGTGAAAAGTCATGTTTTCTCCAATGTGGCCTATTTTAAAGGTGCATCTGTGGGAATAGAGGAAGTGCTCTGTGCTAGCATCTGAGCAGGCTTTCCTTGTTCCCGTTGGGAGGAGGTACGCCTCGCGAGCAGCTGAACACGCTCCTCATTCTGGTGGGACAGCGTTGGGACAAATAGCAGAGGGAATATCTTGCAGAAGCTTTGCTTAAGCTAGATTTCTTTTACCTTGTGTCTCCGTTCTTCTTATCATGTAAAGATCTGGGATTTTATTATCCATGAAAACGTTCCGTATATTTTTATGCCTTAAGCTATAAAATGTAATGGAAAGGGAACACCCCACAGTGCATAAAAACTGCTCCGATTTTAGCACAGAGCTGTAGGATGCAGCTGATACAAGCCCAATGGGTCCATTTTTACCTTTTGATTCTTGCATTTAACCTTCCATTAAAAATTATCTGTGTTATCATCCTCTTAGATTTAGCCTAATAAATCCCAGTTTTATGAGCCATCTTGAAGGAAAATTATCATGATGTTATCCTTTAAGTAACATATGTTCCAATTTACTGACATCTACTGGATTTGATGTGGCATCAGCCATCCATTCACATCATCATCATTGTCATCATCTTTTCATGGCATGAAATTCCCTACAATAAGTCGCCCTTGGATTTTGGATTTTGGTGATCAAGCAGCACATGAAGCCAGAAATGAGCAGGCTGCTGCAGAATAGGGGCTTGTGCAGAAATGAATGGGCTTTTATGCTTATTATAACCATGCAACATAATGTACCCGAGTCTGTTTAAATAAGAAAAGAGACAACCACTTCACTGAATAATGTGCCCAATTTCCTTTGTGAGAATCCAATTTATCTGCTATGCCCAATCCCTATATTTAAACATTTTATTGAGTAGAGCCCAGTTAGCAAAAATCACAATGAATTTGAAGTGATTAATGCTGGAAAATTGCTAAGAAATTCTACTCTTTTCCACCATATCATTGTACTTTATTTCCTCTGCTGATGTACTGGACAGCATGCAGCAAAGAACTATGCCATGATTCATTTTGCATGAGTGGTAATTGATGGCTGATATATAACTAGACCCAAATTTTTTTTTTTTGAGGGCATGGGAGATGTTTGGAGTCTCTGAGGTGTTTATTGCCAGATTTACCCGGTGGAGGTTGACAAATGCAGATGTAAATCTAATTTTTAAAGGTTAATGGTTTAGAGAATTCCAAGTCATAAAGAAGGAGTTGTAGTCATACGTTTTTCTTTTCTCCTTCTGGGAAGCTGATAAGGTTTTCCTCCATGTTGACTTGATTCTTACTTTTGTGACAACAAAAAGATTGTTTTCTAGAGTAAACTGGTGAAGAAAAGGCTACATCAAGTGAAAATAATTGTGAATGTGTGCTGTTTTGATTGCTTTGAGCTTGGCTAAAACGCAGTGTGGCCAAGTCTTTTTTTTTTTTTTTTTACATCACTAAAAGATGAGTCATACAAGTACAAATGTCAGAAAATAAAACTGGAGTGATATCATTAACTGCCTGACACCTCTGCAGAGTCCAAGCAGTAGCCCTGCAGGAGGTCACGGGAAGTCACATGTTGGGGGGGAGACTCTGGGGCAAAAAATTAAGCTTTTCTGGACAGCTGCTGCAATAACGTGAATAGATGTCTTCCCCTTTGCAATTAAACCCTCCCTGATTACGTCTCTCTGGCTATCGATTGGAAACTTTCACTTAATAACCACTAACATGGTCTCTTATCTTAACCCCAAGGTCTAGCCGTCAAGGACTGACTCTGCAGAGATTTATGCCCCCTTCCTTAGTGACTCCTCTGGGACATTGTGTCATTTCTGTATTCCAAAGTCTGGAAAAGTGCACCGATTTCTTCTTAAACATGTGCTTTCTAAGTTTGTGAGTCAAAATTTTTTTTGTCGAGGTGCAGTCAGAGAGAACCAGGGTGGGAAATTGCTGAATGTACGGCAGCTCTAATTCTCTTTGATTGCCACTGATTATAAGTCTGGTAGAAAAAAAGCAGCAAAAATGACTATTACTGCTAAAAGTATAATTCTGGTTATGGAGCCCCAGTTCACTGCTTAGAAAATCAATCCTGCAGCGCTAATGGCAACCTAAAGAGTCCAAATGTACCCAAAAAGCTCTCCATTTTAATACAGTGACACTCACAGTTTAATGGCTCAATACATGAAACCTACATTTGTGTATTTTATGTGTTATTTGAAAGCGTAACACATTTTCAGGTAAGTTACCTTAATTGTAGTTAATGTAATACATTTGACATTTATTTTGGTCAAAACATGGTTTAGCTACAGTACCGATATATTAGTCAATAAATTAAAATTTAAAAAGTAAAAATGAGTAAAAGAAGAGTAATTCTTGACTTTTTAAACATATTTTTACATTTCACTGTCATATTATCTTAGTAGGGACTAGACAAAGCAAAAGTTACAGAAATGTGTTTATGTCTTGTGTGACTGAACGAGAAAAAAAATATATTGGCTAATGTATTGGATTTTTAATCACCAAATATCGGTATCAGTATCTGTGTTAAAAATCCATACATCAGTTTACGTTGAGTTCCCACTCACAGTTTTAGTGTGCAGTGAGGGATTAAATGGTTCTTTTCTTTGGGTTTCACCTACAAAGAAACTAGATGTCGCCAAATTCATGGCTTGTAAACTGTGTGTAAGAATCTTTATGTTCTTTCCCAAATAATTGCTGTAATTATGTTTACAGTTATCAGCAAGCACTGAGTTATCACAGTCAGTATAACCAACTGCAAAAAGTCCAAAACTAGTCTAAAACTAGTGATGTGGAATGGTGTCATTGTCCTTACCTGGGAGTAACCATCACAAGTTTTGTTTTCCAACCTATTTTACAAATCAAAAATCAGCTAGCAAAATTGGTAGATAATAAGTTCTATTATCTATTCATATTAAATGTAAAATCAATTGTTTGATTGTTAGGTTTTTTTGTTTATTTGATTTAAAAAAAAGAATATTGAATCCTTTAAAATATACACTGATTAGTGTGTAATTCCATCATCTAACCAACTGTTGGGTTTGCAAGAGAAGAAATCAATTAACAATACATACATGATGTCTTACATGGACATCACCATTTCTAGTACTGTGGAACCCCGACTTACAAAATGAATTCGTTTCCGAGGGTCTTTCGTAAGTCGAAAATTTTCTTAAGTCGAAGTACCCATCGCGCCTTTTGAGTGAACGATAGGCTATAAGTTGATTGCTAACTGCAACAACAATACGGGCAGAAATATTGCTGTTAAGTGCCTTCGTAACTTGAATTTTTCGTTAAATGGGTTATTCGTAAGTCGGGGTTCCACTGTATATCAAAGAAACTAAAATGTCATCTTCTTCCTCCTCGCCTCAAACCTCATTTCCTAAACTGAAGTCAGGGCTCTAACACACATAAACATGCATATTTATTACCAATATTGTTACAATTACTTAACGTCAGCAGACAGCTGACAGCAACTGGTTATAAACTAAATTAAAGCTAACATCATGCTAGCTAAGGTTAGGCTTGAGTGTCCAAAAAAACACATGCTGAAAAAAAAAGATTGGTTTATTTACTTAGTATCTGAGTCCCACAATGTTAGATCCACTTCAGCTAAAGTTCCGCTGACACAGGTTAACAGCAGCTAACAGAAGCAAAAACACAGACTTACCAAGAGAAAAGCTCAGCTGATCCTCACCTCTGTATCGCTGTCACTCAGCAGATATGAGCACCACTGATTCATTTGACTCCTTTCACAAAGCTTTACAGTCTCCCCCAGAGTAAATACACATGGATACATATTGACAGCTGAGGTAAACAGTGGATTGACAGCCTACAGTCACTCGAATGAACGGTGGCAAGAGCTGTTTGTCCTACAGTAAGGATATTGCACTTGAATTGGGAGGTGTAAGAAAACAGAACTTGGCTCAATGCAATTTGCAATCTACTGACATACAGTGGTGATATTTCACCCACTGCAACTCGTCAAAGTCGTCAACTTGAAATCTTTAACGTCTTACATTGATGTCTTTAAAGAACAGAAACTATGGCAGAGTGTGCGTGTTACATTGTTTCTATATTGTTCTAAATCCAATTAATTTAACAGGGCTCTTTGAAAATTATTGTTGCGTTCTCTTGTGCTGCAGGAAGAATACAGATCACAGTTGTTTGGCACCATTTGACAAAATGGCAAAATCACAGAAAATAATAATTATAAAAATGATGGGATTTATTTGTGGAAGCAATAATCTGTGACATTTTGAAATTAAAAAAAAGAAAAAACTATGGTGTTCTTTATTACCACTGATTATGACACAATATTCATTTAGCATTGTTCCAGTTCATGAAAATGTTTTAACTTGCTCTGTAATTATCCTTTAGTTGTCCACATCTTTTCAAAGGATTCCGCTCACACAAAAATGTGATGATATTCTTTTCCAGCTGGTGAAACAGGGATTTATTTGAAATAAATAAACAGACTGCGAGCAAAAACAGCAGTTTTCTGTGTCTAAACAAAGAACCTTCAGCACATTTAGCTTGGCTGACATTCACATCAACTGAATATCATTTTCTTGCTCATATTTTACTGTCATAATAATTGATGTTACTCAAACCAGTACCTTCTAATAATAGTAAGAGCAAAAATGGTAATTTTCTCACAGACTTTGATAAGCTGGCCGTGAAACACGAAGAAGAAAAAAAGGCACAGTGTGTGTAAATGTTTTCTGGGACAGATCCAAGCCGCTGTTTGCTCCAAAAGCAACATTGACTTGTATAAAAAATTCACCCTTCACAGCTCACGCCTCTGAATCATACACCTGTTTGGTTTCAGCGTGCCAGTCTTCCTCACTCGCTCTCTGCTCAGCCATGTGAACACAGCGCAGGTTGTCCACAGTACTGCCCTCAGGCCCCGCAATGTGTTCATAGCCCGGCTGGCTGACTGGCTGGATGGGTAGGTGTATGGAGGGGAAGAGAGAAGAATGCAAGGAGGGGGAATTAAATAAATAATGGCATGGCCTTTCTTCGGGTGAGTAAGCAAAGAGGGGAGCAGAGTTTTCAAGTGGCAGACACAATGCCCTTTTATTTTGAGGAGCTTAGAGCCCATGCTCTTCATTGTAAACACAAAGCTTAAGATAATCTTGTATGTTTGCTGAGTGCAGAAAAAGCTAAAACATCCACTTGAGCTGTGCACTGCATAGCTGCACACGGCTGCGCGTCAAAAATTTTTAATCAGCAATGGTCATTTGAACATGTTGAACACAGCAGGGTGTTATCTTTTGAGCCATATGTATAGATGGTTGGGTTTCTGTTTTCTTTGTCTGGTGTCTGATCTTCGGCTAACTGCTGCATTCATCAAAGGCCCAGTCAGACACACAGAGACAATAGCTAATGAGTAGGAGCTCCCAGTTGGGCTGATCGGAGCTTTGGTGCTTCAGACAATGCAACAACATCTGTGCTGCTGAGGGCTGCTGTGTGCTGACAGAAACATCCCCAGAGAGGGAGGGAGAGGGGGCGTAGGTGGTGGGGTAGTGTCTTCACACGTCCTGGACATACAACCCTCTCTCCTACATGCAAACCCTCTCATCACCCATCTGTGCCAGGTCTTGACACATGGAGGGGATGGGTGCAGCGAAACAGTGATCTATTTCTCATCCAGGTACAGCCACTTGCACCAAACCAAAAAAGCCCGACTAAAATAAGGATTTGAAACGTCAAGAGTTTTGAGTTACCACTGGAAGAGGGAGAGAGATGATTTTTCCAGCGTGGAGAGGGAGGGGTGAAAGAAACAGGTGTGGACCTCCCTGTGGATAGAACTCCTCAAGGGGAGGGTTAGCAATGACTGGGGCTGGATGGATGCCTCCCTACAGGGAGAGAGGTGCACATAATTCAGGCAAGATGCCGGCCCTTTCCCATGTACGGAATTAGTTATGCTGAGTGGTGACAGGCCGGGCATGAACAATAAAATTCCTATTCAGTCTACAACATTTAGGGGAGTATCTTATTGTAAACATGCAGGTAGAGATAAAGAAGGTCTGAAAACAGGCATGTCTGCACGCTCACTCCCTCCAAGGCGGTGACCCATCAGGAGGACAAGGTGTGCCTGGTAATTAAAATGCAATCTCTGCTGCTGTGCCCCCTGGAGTGGCAGCAGCGGCGGACTCACCCAGGAGCCTGGGGGTGAGAGGTGCCACCTGCACTGCCACACCACCTGCGCCACCACTGCCTCCCTTCATTAAGCCTGGTATTTATACTAGCGTCTGCCCCCTCCAACAGCCCTGGTCTTCGTGGGCCCTGGTAAGGCAGTGCTTTATTAGAATTAATGTGGCACTTCAGAGGAGAGTGTCAGTGTGGCGAGTACCGGGGTGCCAGGAGAAAGAGTCCCCAGCTCTCCTCTGTCACATTGAATAAAAGCACCACAGCCAGCCTGGAGCTGAGATGAGCGTGGACAGCACATGACAGAACTGTTTTCCAGGGCCAAGGGAAAGTAAAGTATTCTTTATTCAATCTGTTCCCATGTTTACAGGATGAGCTATTATATTGTACATGCAGAAGATCAAAGCCTTGAAGAGAGCATAACCGTACGAGACAGAGCAGTGTGCCAAACAAAAACCGGACATCCGACGAAGCTCGCCAGACGCCATGTGACGGGTAAAGAAAATTAATATCAAAGAGTCTCTGCTGTCTAAAGACTTAGCTGAGCATCCCGCTTCCTGTGTTTTGGATTAAGTAATTGTCAGCTTGATCGGGTCAGGATTTAGATGTCACATCATAAATAAGCAGTTATTAGAAAGCAAAAAGAAATTATCCGAAACAAGCAGGCGTCCTTGAGGGTCACATCTTTGGCAGCATTGTCACAATGCTCCTGCTCTTCCATACGTGCCGGTAGAACGAAACAAAACTGTGGCATTTAGACACATTTAGCTCATAATATCTGCATGTTGCGCCACATTTGCAGGGGAGTTTGCGACACTGTGTTGTAACCGTTGTTAACGGTGCGTTTGGTCATTTCTGCAAGGATAAATGGGGGAAAAAGGAGTGGTGGCAACACTGATGCTACTTGTAGTCAGGCAGCAGGGGAGGGCATTAAAACCTAGTTTGCATCACTCAGCGCCTCCAATTAAACACGAATAACCAGATACAAGTTCCTGTCTTCAGATGTGTTTTATGAGCTCCCGTGCAGCAGGGGAATTCTCCAGAATATACTGTACATCTCCCTGCAGTTTGGCTATCTCTACTGCACGCCTCAGTTCATTAGTGTTAAAAATGGTAAGCATTTTACAGCCAGATGTACTTTTTAAGTCTTATTAGCTTCAGATGATGTTGTTTAAGGGTCATATGAGGCTTCCAATTAAAGCTGTAGGAAACTAAAACAGAAGTTTCTGCAATATATTTTTTCTCCTAGAGTTAGATGCAACTTTTCCTACGCTACGGGCCTCAGCACCCTCCTTATCAAAGGCAGACATCAAAGTGCTCTTGCAGCCTATGCACGCATGGCTATATTAATCCTTGAGACAACATCTTGCAAGCTCGACTTGAAAAGAGAAATGAAGGGTTCAGTCATGATTTGTAGATGCAGTCCATACTATACTCAAAGTAGTAAACAAATCTTGATAACAGCCATGTGCTGTGGTCACTGAGGCATCAGAAATGTTTTCCGAATCAAATATTTAAAAACAAAATACTACTAGATGTCTTAAAATCCCCCGGTTGTTTCTACTGGCTTAAAGCCACATGACTAATTTTGTTAACCAGCTTTTTAGTAAAAGAATCCAAGAATTTCCTCTCAGTCTACTCGTGACAGGAAACGCAGCACTCTCTCATTCCAATTTCGCATTTCTGTTTCATCCTGAGCCGAGGCAGAGGCAAGAAAACACTTTAGCATCTCCGTGCACAGGGAGGTGCACCGAGGCCAGGCCGCTGCTGCACTCGCAGTCCCCTTACAGTGCTGTCACTATTCATTCATAGCCTGCCCTTCCTCCTCGCGCCACAACCTCAACAGGGGCATCGCTCATGATAGAAAACAATGAGCATGATTTGTGAACCCTCACCGTCTTTGTAATTTCATCAGTGTAATGGGATTATATTTCAAATCACCACTCCTTTGTTCATTACACATTTAAACTCCTCTGACAGACAAAAACTTAAATAAAATGTGCATGTCAACCCTGGTTGACTTTTCCTGCTCCCGCAACTGATTAGACAAACAGTGCACCGGGCCGGTGGAACGGGCGGGAAATAATGTGCTCATTTATTCATTTTTCAGACAAGTCACAATAGATTTTTAACGACCAGCGTCTGACCTCCCTTAGGTACTTCTTGCTTAGGGGGTTAATAAAGCCTAACGCTGAGGCGCTCGAGCACCGAGAACGAGGGCTGTGCTGAGAAGATGCCTGTGATGAAATAAAGACAGGGGCCAAATCAAGAGTCTCCGAGGGCCCCGCTCCAACTCTGGAGAGAGGAAGAGAAAGAGGGTGTGGGGGTGGTGGTGGGGTGAGGCTTGGAGAAAGAGACTGGTATTCCACTTAGATTCCAATTCCTCAGGTCTCTGAGGGACAATTAAACCAAGTGAGGAAGAAGTGCTCTCTTTTCTCAATGCACTGGGGCGTGCATATTAGACGCCGCAACCATGGTGATACACACACACACACACAGAAGGGTCTGCCAAGATTTAAACCGGAATGCTTGCAAAAAGTTGCTCGGAAAACTTCCCGTTGACAATTTAGAACACAGCTCTCCAAACAGTCCTGAACGCCGGTGTCAAGTTGGCGTGCAGTTAAAGGATCTTTCCCGAGCCATGGCGAAGTTGGAAGAAATGTGTTCGCAAATTGAGAAAATGACAAATTTCTTAGTTTTAAATTGCATGTACGCGAGCCCGTTAAGTGCTCATCCACGCCGCCTCAGACGTGGCGAAAATGTCAAAAGTTTGGGCTCAGCAACGCGGCGAGAGGGAGAGAGGGAGCCCGTGCAGATGTGCTGCCACTAGACATCCATCTTGTTTCCCCGCGTAGCTCAGTGCTCTATTTGTCTGAATCTATGTCATTTTAGCTCACTCAGGTCAACGGCAATTCAACCTCCTCTTTCGTCTGAGGCACTTCAGAATCATAATGTGATGCATGTGGGATAGGAACCTGCTAAACACAGTCCCTGTCAGTGCTCCGACATTGCTGGATATAAATGATATACGCCACGCGCTCGCTTCGCTCCCCCCCACATTCTGAGCCACACTACATCCTGTTTCCACCTGTCCGTGATCACTATTCTGTGCAAACGTTTTCTCCCACACCCTCTCAGGTAAGTGTCCGCGATGTGTCACCGCATCAGGCTATAATCACACGTCCAGAAGTGGCAGGGGAAGAAGTTAAGAAAAAAAAATCCTGGTGAACTGGAAAAAGAAATAGAAACAAAAGGATTAGTTGAGAACAGTCAATATTTCATACTTTTCCCAGGTTTAGCCTTGTTTCTCTCCATTTTAGTTGGCGCAGCTCTCTGCTGGGCGCCTCTTGGGAATGGAGAAAATTACATCCTACCTGATAATTAGCAAAGTTCAGAGCAAACTAAAAAATCTGCCCCACTCTCTTAGCTCCCCACCACTGGCAGCTTTCTCTTAGCAACTAATTAAGTCCGCCTCTGAGGTTTTCAGACAGCAATGGTGTGCTGGATGCTGCAACAGCAGAATTAAAAACAAAAGGAAGAAGGATGGAAATGAAGAGCGAGCGTTCATTTTTTATTATGTTTTTCTGCTCCGTCTTCTTTTTCTTTTTTTTTTATATTGACGAATAAAATATGACAAAAGTATTCCTGGAGGGAGTATTATTATTTCACACATGGATGCACTCTTCAAATAGAAATAACAGCCTTGGCCGCCATTACGCATGGTAGCAAATAGCGAAGCGCCCTCTGTCCATAATGTTCTTTAATTATTATAATGTCATCATCCATATCCGGCAATGTTGCACAGAAAAGGAACAGCAGAGCGCACCGGGTATTAAATGCAAATCATTAATGGGCCCCACAGTTGAATGAAATCACACTACACAGACAGCATTATTAGTGATGTTATCATCACTGATGTAAATCATATTTGGGACTTTTCATAAGAGACACATATGGTCATAGAATGGGTTGTGCTTTTTTTTCGTATTATTAGCCTCATATTAGATTATTTTTCCTCTCCCGGCCACTTCGAGTGGTAAGAGAAGTTTCAGTGAAGCCAGCACAGAAAACAAATAAGAAACGAGAAATCCTGTGATTTGAGTCTAGAAGCTAATTGTAGACTGTCATAAACCTTCAGTTAAACACAGTACAAGTTGCTCATTAGAGACGCTCGAGACGCTGGGCCGCTGATGACTAGCAGTGTAAATGGAGTCGGCTTTTAAAAGGCAACCCAACGGTCTCCTTGATAAGGTTCTTGGTAGCACTGAGGATTTTTTTGTGATGTGCAATCCATGAGAGACAGAGGAAGCAGGCAGGCAGGCAGTCATTATTTTCTCCACAATTACCTGAAGTCCTTGATAACAAGCAAAAAAAAAAAAAAATGCCATATAATTAGAAAAACACCAGCAACACCATTATTGTCAGGAGAGCACAGCAGTATAATGAAGCAATTATAAATGAGCAGCTTTGTGCTTGTCATTAATTTCTGCTTTTAAGGATGTGGAGATGAAGCACAGCTGAACGTCAGAGGAGGAACGAGCGGACAGGATGTTTAGGTGGGTTATGCTACGTGGGAAACACTCCGGGGGGTGTTGCCTGTGTGCGTAAAGGGGCGCAGGCCCAGAGAACTGCTGCTGATGAGTCCTCCAAGTCTCTGCATGGATAAAATGTCCACTGGGGGACACTTTAAGCACGTTATAATAACCTTCTATCATGCAAGCATGCAACTAAAGCTTACAGTGTGAAATGCGGGCTTGCAAATATGCACAGACGAGGACACGCGGGTTCCATAGCGGCTGCAGAAAACTAACAGCAGACTCTGTTTGAGTTGTTTATTTAGCATCAAGATGCTCTCTTGCTAAATGAAAGGTAATGAGGAAAAGTACATGCTGGGCGAAGAGCTTGCCCTTTTCACAAATCATCACAAAGATTGATCTCTCCTTCCCCTTCTCTCAATCATATCCAGTCTCAGTCGAGAGATTCTACTTTTGAAATTTGTGCATATTTTTTCCCCTTTGAAATGTATACTGTGCACATGGTTCAGCCGTGCAATTAGGTAACATGTTGCATTTCATTAAAAGAAATTTCCTTCCAACCACCGAGTGGATTAGAGATGTGTCTTTTTATTAATGAGGCTTTTCCCCGCTTTGATTTCTGCACATATAGAGATGAGCGGAGACAGGCCAAAATCCCCACTTTCATCCTGACAAGTCAGGACGGGCTCAGCCGTTTGCCTCCTTTGACTCATCAGAAAGTCAAAAGGCAAAACAAACGCGAAGGTGAGTGAGCGAGCGAAGTCGTTCCACTCAATACGCGGCGAGTCAACTGCAAAAGTATTGTCCTGCTCAGTTTAGAAATGCCATCTTATTAACACATCCCACAGCACACTTCATCATATTGTCTTGAAGAGGCAACTGTATGGAAGGGGGCAATTAGGACAGAGAAGCTGTGAGGTTGCCATTATTTTAGAATTTAATGACCACGCAATACGGAGCTAGATGTAGAAATAAGGGCTACAATACCACAATTATGCATAATCTAGCAGATCTTAGCGCACCCCCCACACTCTTCCTTGCGCCTTGAATAAATTTACATGGAAATGCAACACTGCCTAATTTATTCGGAAAAATTAGAATATACATTACAAATATTTCCATAGACGACATCAGCAACATGCAGTTAGGAATTTAATGACTTATTTCTTTGTATTCACGCTCATGGATTAGGTCAGGAGGAGGGAGGCGGTGCATCTCCCCGGGCTTGGTTGTTGAGGAAACAGATAAATAATTTAACACAGACATATACATTGATATTTAAATTCACCTTTCTTTTTTTTCCCTACTGCTGTGCCATTCATTAAGGAAAAGAAAGCTTTCCGGTCACAGACGCCGAGGCCACGTGTGCTTTGTATGTGTCTGTGTGTGTCAGTATGTGTGTTTATATGCCTTAAAAACTAACCGCGCGTGCCACTTGTAGTGGCAAGATGCATGACTCTGGACACAACCCAAAAGCAGGGATTATTGACATGGATGCTCCACCATTAATAAGCCGCTGTATCCTTTGTGTTCGGGGTCGCCATTGCTGCAGTTAACTATAACTTGTCAAGGCTGCTCCAGCCGCACAATGCGTACCTCATGCATCTCCTGTCAGCAGGCATAATTCCTGGATGCTGGCACGCCGCTGATTTCTGCATAAGTGATGCGAGCCTTCTAGTAGAGTTAGGAGCACGAGTCTTTTGCCATTGAGAGATGTTCATCATTCTTGATCTAGCTCTGTCAAGACCTGGTGTTTTAGTGCCTCTCACGATTAGGCAGAATTGACAGGCCAAGAAGGCAGTGAATAGCAAAAATGTGAGGAACTAAGGGGGTGTGGTGCAGGCTGCAGGGTGAAGTGGAGTGTGGCCGCCATTTAATCTGCAATTTATCAGTTTAGGCTGCACCATGTAACATCGGGGAGATTACATTCCGGAGAGAAGGGGGCTCTATCGCGCCATCCCCTCCTCCTCCCCTAGCTCCTCTCACATGCCTCCTAATGTCGTCTGACGGCAGAATACGGAGGACAAAGAGGGAGGACTGTCTTTATTGTCACCATTATTGTTTCTGAAATCCTTAATTAATATATAGCATTGTGGACTCCTCTGCGAGTAAGCAATGAAGTGCCGGTGACAGAGAGACGGCACGTAAGCGCTTTGCTGCAGTGAGACAGGCTGCATCCTTTATGGAGGCTGTTTGTCATGGGGGGAAAAGTTGGGCATTATTTAACGCGCGCCAGCACACAAACTTGTGCGTCCACACACACACACAGTGCCAGCGATGGCTGCACATGACCTCTGACAACACCGATCACGTTGGGCCAATAAAGGCTTAATTGCCATTTTTCCATTGGACTGCTTTATTGATGTCATTTCAAAAGTGATTAATATGAACTGTTAACTAGCTATTGCATTAAGCCCTAAACAAAACTGAACCGGCATTCTGAGTTATATTGATCTCTTTGATTTTTGCCAACACTGTACTTTAAAAAAATATATGTTTTATTATTTATTTATTTATTTATTTGGCAGTTTGCAAAAAAAAAAAACATCTTTATCCTAAGACCTCACATGTGCAGAGGTGTTGCTTGATATTTACACAAATATCGTAGTCAACATTTGTGCTCCTCCTGCGCACTCTCATCCCTGTTTTTTAAAAGGGCCGTTAACAGGGTCACTGCCGCTTTTAATACACACTAGGAGAGTATACCAGCGAGGTTTTTATCTCTCAGTCTGGTAGGGCTGAAACAGAAATATGAAGACACTGGCTTACAGGAAGGAAACCCATGGCAGCCTGATATTAAAATGGTTCAGGAGTCAAGTAGAACAAGTCAAGCAGCTTGAGGGCAAACAAAAGAGATAGAAGGAGAAGGGAATGAACAGGTTGTTCTCAACAGCTAATGGACTGTCAGTGGTCATTGTAATATATTGAATGCAGTGAAACATGTTTGCTTCACGTGAGGGGTGTGCTATTACTATGTCACCCTTCATTATTCAAATAATACCACTGGGCCAAATTATTCTTTGTTGTTGTTGTTGTTGTTGTTTGTTAAAGTGTTCTTTCCAAAATATGGTTTTATAATGCTGATTCATCTTTACGTGTTCCTTTTTTTTTTTTCTTCCTACATCATATTAAGCTTTGCACAATCTGAGCTGGAGTCTCTCCACCAGCTGCTGATATCAGAGCTGAGCACTGCTACAACTTACAGTGATATCTACCAGATGGACTTTAGCCTGAATATCAAGTCATGCGGGGCTCATATAACATGCATTTTTTCTGTCGATATTCGTAAATGATAAAAAATGTGTTTTTTTAATTTTTTGTTTCTAGTGTCGCCCCCTAGGACACAAGCAAGTTGGGGAAATGTATTGCTTCGTGATCACCAATAAAGCAGCCTTTATTAAGCATGCCTGTACCCCACAGGTTATTTGCTAGACATTCCCGGGAGGAAGTATGACTACACTTATCTGCACAGCCCTCTCTCCAGCGACAGAGAGCTTGATCCATCCTGAAAGGGGGATTGAACTCTCACAAGATGAAGACATGACATCTTCGGCTTACTTGATGTCAGTGATAGGACAGCTCACTTGTAGATCGGGCATGTTGCCAGCCAGCTCTCCCTGGGTCCTGAATGCTGTCTCTGAACAGAGGCCAACGACACAGATGACATCCGGGGAAGCCCATCACCTGTTGCTTAAGGACAGAATAATCAAAGTAGGTCATGCCGGGACGCTGGCCTCACAGTGTGTGTAGAGCTCATGCATGTGTGTGTGCGCATGTGTCTTCCGAGGCTTGTCAGGGCAGCAGCCATAGCTGAGCCCTGAAATCCACCCCAATGACAGAGATGATCAGCATCAGCAGCAGATCTTCAGCCGAGATCATGTTCAGTTTGAGGGCCATGCCAGGCAGTGACACCACTGCACTGTCCAGTTGTACAAATGCTGCCTGCCAACACATTTCTGAGCACTGATTCAGAAAGTGTTCAAATCAGCAGGAGCAGCCTAATCCTCCCTCAAAGCAACAAGGACACTTTTAATACAAACAAATACCAGCTTTATGGATTTACATGCATCCAGATCTAATGCACGTTAGGCTATTATTGCCCTTGAGGTATTTTTTTCCTCATGATCCACACTTGACACTTCCCTAACAATGTCGCTTAATTGCAACCTCAGTGAAACATGCGAGCTCAATCAGAGAGGGAGTTTACTGTCGATTTTATGGAAATGCGCGAAAGAGACCTGTGTTAGTTGTAGGGTACACCTGCACTTGTCAACGTACTCAAGTACGCTGGGTAATTGGCTGTTGATTGCTGCCATTAACATGTGATGGCTAAGTGCATCTAATTCCTGTTCCATTTCCAAGGTTCAGTTTGATGTCAACGCCCACTCTTTCTCTCAGAGGTGATTAGCCCAGCCTGTGAAAATTGTTCTTTTTTTTTTTGTTCCAATCATATAAGGAAAATATAAGGAAGTCTAAGAGGTGCTGTTGTAAACTGACACTTTAGCTAATTTGATTGCCTTTATGGTGAGTAGAAAAAGAAAACATGGAGAATGTAAGTTATCCCTGTTATAAGACAGATTGGGAAAACAATGGTACAATAAGTGCAAAATACAACAGCCCACAAATCTCTTGAAATGATGCTAAATCTAACATTATTGCCGGTCTTTGCATTTTGGTGTATACGCACAGTTTAATACTGACTACAGCAACCTCATAATGGACCAGAGCTATTAGACACAAATCTCCTTTTCAGCGCCTTTGTCTCTGTAGTTGAGGCTGAAATTATTAAAGAGAATGGTGTTCACTTTTGCTATTTGTATCTCCTTCAGTTTCACCACCTCAGGGCGCTGGAGACTTGGTATCCCTTTGAGTTTTAATCTTCTCTTCTGCCCGCATCCTTGCGGCTATTTCGTTTAAGTTTTGATATGTGTATTTGACATTTTGTTCATTTAGGCACCCCCCCACACACACAAGCGTAATTTAATTGACGTGTTTCTGCCTTGTTCTGTTTGTTTAGTCATTAGCGAAGATTTCCCGCCACTACCAGCAGGTAAGTTCAAGCAGATATGTATGTACGCGCTTGTATGCACGTGAGGGGTGAAAAGAGGGCGCGCGTGTCTTTAAAGGTACTTTCCAAATCTGGATAATGCCACGAGGAATCACGCGTAACCTTTTCCGTGAGCTAAGTAATGAAGAAAATTGGCTTTTTTTGTTTTGTTTTTTTCTTTTTTGCGTTATATTTAGTGTGTACCTTGTAATTCGACAACAGCAACAGTAGTATTTATAAAAGGAATACTACTATCACTACTACTAATATTAATAATATAGGTTGAGCCATCCGTCAATTATTAGAAAATAATAATAATAATTTTAAATATGGAAAGGATACATAATAAACAAAACAGATCCAGTTCCAGACAGCAGTTCCCACTGGTTTTAAATGTCAGGCCGTCGTGCCCCGTGGTGTTCTTTGTCTGAGCCGCTCTCAGATCAGATCTGCAGACCGTCGTCGTGAATGGTGCGCCTGCCATCTGCAGGACACTTTGGGTAAAACGTGGATTTGCACTGTCAGTATCATGTAACCAGCCAGGATAACAGTGCTGCTGTTTACTGGTCCTCGTGCACTTTGATGCCAACGGTCTCGGGAGTTGATGTAAATAAACACAGCCTGGATCCGTGCTTTAAGCAATGCTTTACTGGAATAAAAGTCAAATCAGCAAAGTTCCAGGTACTGTGTTTTTGTAAAGGTACAGCTTCATTCTTCTTGTTGTATATTTTATTGTCACTACCCCCTTTAGGCATCTGTAAGTTGCAAATTGAGCAGCTGATTTCGCTCTTCAGCCAACACTGTGCTGTTCCCTGTAAAACCCACATTTGTGTTTAGACCTTATGTTCTCACGCTTTTCATCAACATCTTTTATCATGCTTCATCTTGGTTTTCAACTTTTCACACACATGTGCATGTTTAACCTGCACTGGAATTTGTGCGATTTCCTGAGACCACTGTTTGATGGTGGAAGGCCCTTCATCACTGTCCCCCTACATCAGGGAAGTATCAGTGAGTGAAAGCATCCCCCCATCCTCCTGCATGGAATTTCAACCCAATCTATGCCTTCAAGAAACAAAATGATATGTCTAAACGTAAAAAATAAAGAAAACCCTCTTGTTCAACATATATCTGCAATCACCTGTAGAAATGATCACCACTGATCTGATACTGTGCTTAAACTGGAAGGGATATCACACCTCATGTTTGTTGGACCCGCATATCTTGGTGTCGTTAACCCCCAGAAGCATGAGCCAATAAAAACACAGAATTTTAATACAAAACAAAGCCTCCTTGTATCTCAAATCAGCCAAGTGCCACATAGTCGTAAGATCCCATCGCTAAATCTGGCCTATCTAGCCACTGGCTTATGCAACTAATTAACTTCACACACTAAAATTTGAATTTAAATTAACATTTGCAAGATATCATCAGGGGACACAAAGCACCCCACGAAGAAGTTTATGATGGGAAAGAGGGAGAAAAAAAAAAAGTGTACTAGAGGAGGCAATCGGTGAAGTAAGGAGGGCTTTTAGATGAGGGGATATCTCCAATTACAATCCACCGAAACACTTGTCAGCAGTAATGAAATGTTTGCTGAGAGGTTGCTATTTGTGGCTGTTAGATTGGATGATGCTGCTCCACTGCCCCCACTAACAATTATATTCCATGCATAAATTTACTTACCTTCATTTCTATTGTGTGAACCGTCAGCCAGATATACCTACAACTGTCCAAGGAACCAGAAAATAACGATACACTATTGTGCATGTACAGCGTGTGTGTGAGACACTCCCGTTCTCATGGAGCCAGAGAAGAACAGGGAAGCACAAAATTTTAAATTTTAAAATGTTAAAAACAAGGGGGGAGGGGGAAGAAAGAAAACTTCCGCTTCTTTTATTGGTTTTAAAGAATTACATAATGCATTAATCACAGTAAAGACAAACCGGCTTTCTCCGCATGTCATAATTGTGCAAGCTTACAATAAAATTTAAAATTAGATGCAAGATGTAAAACCTTTCTTATTTTTTCTCTCCTCTGCTCAGCCTTTCAGCTCAATCGTACAGGGAACAGAACAGTAAAGCTTTGAAGAATGGATGAACTCCTTTAGCCTTCTCACTTCACACCACTGCCCAGAGTGGCTTGCATACAATCAAGGCTAAAATTACAAATTTGTCCAACACAATCATACGCGTTTTTTGTGTTTAGATCAGCACTTCAGTTGGGAGTGAGTGGTGGGGGAATTCGTAGCTGCTACGACTGGCTATCTTAAACATTAGCCAGGTCCAAATAATTTCATCAGCTGTGTGCAGTATGTATTTCCAATTACAGTGACATCACATAAACCTCATTAGTATAGATGCAACCTGCAACTTGATTTTCCAGTGCATGGTTTTCTCATCAAATTGATTACACAGACTCTGCAAGGAAGTGTAGATACACATACAAATCCTTTGCATATGCTACTGTAGACGAATATATATACACACACACACACACACACACAGGGATATATGTATATATACATATGTTTTTTTTAAGCATTTGTGATGTTACCCATAAACTGCTAACCAGTTTGAAAGTAACAGCATGGTGCTCATCTTTGCTACTCATTTTTTAAAATCTAAATATGGTTACTTTAGATGACTACAAGCCCCCTCCCCCCCCAAAAAAATGCACCGTTCCCTCTCAAATTTTCCAGGAAAATACATCCGTTTTGTGCAAAATAAACCACTGAGTTCAGATATGCAAGTATCACGGGCACAGAAACTTTGCATCCTCTTGCAGGTTCAATTACTGGCCTGTGGCAAATACTGATCCTATTCTAACAGTTTACAATGATTGACAGTGTACAGACCATTCAATGACTTCATGCAAGAGGAGGCAGAGGGTCAACCAATCGCACAGGCGTCTCACACGCTCACTAGACAAATAAAGAAAAGAGAGGAAAAGAAAAGGAAACACTCACGTACTACACCAACCACTTCAGTATAAACTGCAAGTCAGTAACAATAGTGTTGATTATTTACTCTTCTATACTACTGTGTATTGTGCTGTCAGGTCATTTCCCGTGAAAACTAACAGGTTATTTAAAACTATAATACATGTAGCACGCCTGTATACAAAAATGAAGCAGAGGATTTCAAGAGAAAAGGAGTTTTAGTCATTTCTTGAGAATTAAAGACATGCTTGTTCTATAATTGGAAAGATACAATGACACTGGGATATCACAGCACACCAAATTGGGAAAAGAAAAAGAAAAAGAGGGGGGGATAAGTGCACATAAACAGGAGTCCCTTTGTTGAACTAATGAGGAGGTAGAGAGCCAATATCCAATTGTTCACTAGTCTGCCCATGTGGACACATGTGGCATCTCAGGTATAAGATTAGAAACTAAAATGTCTTTGTTCACTAACAAAGGCTTGTCTTAATTAAGGGTGACGCGACCACAACAAGCATCACAGCAGGTCAATATCCAACTTTTCCTTCATTCCTTTCCCTGTTTGCAACCATTTCCAACTACTGCACACACACAAAAAAAAAAAAAAAAAAAGATCCAGTACTCTGGTGTCAACCAATGCAGGACAGTTACTGTGTACAGACAGATATCAGGCTCATTGGTTTCAACTTTGAGGTAGGATCTAGAATTCCGAAATGGGGATATCGTTAAAGGGACCGAGACGCAACAGTCGGTAATGTTATGATGCCAGCAGTGAGGGCTGGACAAAAATGTCTCAATGAGACATGGTTGGCCCGTTGGAGTAGTGTGTGTGTGTCTTGGTTTTTGTGTGCACGTATGCACTTAAGGGTGGGGATTGTTCTTATGTTGGGTTATATATTAGAGAAAAAAAAGTAACTACCTGTACAGCGTGCCCCACATCAAAGGCACTATTTTCCTTTTTTTTTTTAAAAAAAAAATGCCACCAAAGCTCTGTGCATGAGCTCACCCTGTCTTTGTTAATCACCCAGCATCCTCACCTAAGGGCTACTCACTGCTAAGGTGCCTTTCCGAACTCAAGCATTATTTTTTAGCAAGTCTACAGTAACATCGCTTGCCTCTGACATCTTGAATTGGCATGATATGCATTTTCATTGTTAAAAACTAGATTAACAAAGCATTAAACAGAATGACAGAAATAAATACATTTTATCTCATATAAATATGTGGGCCCTTACGTCCAAATCGATGCACATTGGGGTAAACAGTTCATGATATAAGCTGCCCTATTAGTTTTTTTGATACTGTAACCTTGGGAGTAGTACGGTTAATTGTGAACTGATCTCAGTGTTTATGAGTCACTAAATCCCACCGGTAACTATCATTCACTGTAAATTCCTGTGTCACAATGGGTTTAGTGAACATTATACTGTAATTTAATTGGAAGCCTTTCCCTTTCACCCCGGGGAGGGGGAAAAAAAAATTGATCACATCAAGGAAGTCTGGTCCCTTTATACAGGATAATGTTGATTTAATGTCATATTGTAATTATGTATATATAAAATGCCTAATACAGACCCCAAAAGGAAACCTGACTGAAAAGACAAGAAGATAAAAGGAAAAATTCAAATCAGGTTCAAAGTTAATATGTTACCAATTTTTCCCATAGGCCTTTTTTTTGTTTGTTTGTTTTTTTCCCCACTACGGCTCAAACCCTGGATTTGTTCACATACGTACAGTAATATATATTTTGTAATCTCTCAACGTCTCTGGCTATGTACAAGCTATACAAATACAGAGCAGGCTGAGGGCCAGGTTTTATAAGCTGTGCAGAGGGAGCAGTTGGTTGGGAAGTCTCCCAGTCTCCCGGCTCCTTCCCCCGCAGTCTGCCCATACAGGTGGCTGTTCTGCTTCACTTGCGATCGTCGATGGTCTTAATGAATTCCACCGCCGCGGTGAACTGCATCCACCAATAGCACTCCTCCCCACTCAGCCGGCTGGCGTAGAAATTATTGATGTACTGAACGGTGGACAGCAGGCAGGGCGGGTTTGCCTGGAGGGGAGGAGACGTGGGGATGGGCTCGCATTAGCCACTCAACGAAGCTCATGCAGCATCATATTTATTTATTTATTTATTTATTTTTTATATATATATATATATATATATATATATATATATATATATATATATATATATATATATATATATATATATATATATATATATATATATATATATATATATATATTTTTTTTTTTTTTTTTTTTTTTTTTTTTTTTTTTACATATTTACATATAAAAATATACACAGCTTAGCAGCGGCGTTATGGTGTTTTGCCACAGCATTCATTTTTATGAGAAGTTTTTATGATGGTGATTTTTTAATTTTAAAAGTCAACAAGTCATCTAAATTCTTACAATTAAAGTTGAAGAAATTACATTGTGGTAATAAAAAGGGAAGAATAAAGAACAGACTCACCCTAATAAGGACGAAGACGAGCACGGGAACAAAGTCGTCTGCTCCAGGGACAGAATCCTCGTTGGCCAGACTGAGGAGATTCATGATGGTGGAACACATCCGCAGTATACACTGGACTTTATCTCGTGGCGTCTTGTATGCATTGATGCTCTTAATCTCGGACTGTGCAGAAGGCCAGGGAGCTTCCTTCAGGTAAACCTACAACCAGGAAGTTTTTCAAAATCATCAGCTTTTAAAGTACCAGTACCTCTAAAGTATCTCCCTTCTTTGGTAACTGAGAATATGTTAAAAAATAGATATATATTTATACCTCTGGGATCTGAAGAGCTTTATGATTTGCTGTCACAACTTTTGAGAGTCGCTGGATATGTTCATGGAAAAGCCTGTGTGTGTGTGGAGGGGGGGGGGGGGAGAGAGA
Organism: Aulonocara sp. 'chitande type north' Nkhata Bay; assembly: GCF_057382095.1. Taxonomy (NCBI): domain Eukaryota; kingdom Metazoa; phylum Chordata; class Actinopteri; order Cichliformes; family Cichlidae; genus Aulonocara; species Aulonocara sp. 'chitande type north' Nkhata Bay. Next base: position 14,656,397 of record NC_141355.1, read on the forward strand.
GAAAGACACCTGGGTTTAAGACAACAGTGAGAGAACGCAATCTGTCCAACAATAACACACATCAACTTACTTTCACAGCAACAACTGTTTACAAAGTGCTTTGACAGATGAGCAAAAGCAGGATACTAATAAGGTAAATCGAAACAGAAAGCCAGACTTGAATTAAATGTAGTCACGTAATACAACGGAGTTGACCTACAAAACTTGCTTTCATGGATTCCACCAACATATATGAATGCAATCTGTTTATACATGCAATGTTCATACAAGTAAATGGGGGATATTTACTTAAATTTTGAAATTAGTCACAGGATCCTTACAGGGCATTTTTACACCGAGCCAAAAGCCCTTTAGTGAACTTGTATAAAGGCCAAGATATAAAAGTTCTGCTATCTCTAGAGTTTCAGTTTTAAATCCTCCTAACAGTTAAAAAAAAAAAGAAAAAAAAAAAAGAAAAGAAATCCAATACTGCCTAGTGAAGCACTTTGCTTGGCAGTGTGCTACTCACTGGTCTCTGAGAATATCTCCATCCTGATTGGGGTAGAAGGCCAGTTTAAAGATGCGGTTCATAACACTGCGTTCGATAGCCATCTGGGCATCCTGCAGCTGGTCCTCGCTTGCATACTGCCAAATGGCATCACGGGCCATGGCGCCGTACAAGTAGCGCAGAAAATCCTCCACTGCTGCTGTCTTGTCGTCGGCTGCTGTGCACCCCTGGAACGCTGGAGAGAGAAAGTGATTTAAGCCTCGCATCTTCAATAAATGACATTAGTATCTGTAACCGTCGTGCTGCGCTCGAGTTTGTGGACAGACTGCAGGCACTTCAAATACTTGGAAAAAAATTAAAATATTCTACTAACAACAATGGTAAAGTATTTAGTAATGTCACACTAGCAGGAATCTCTAATGTGGAGGACTAAGCAAAGAAAGAATTCAGTTCAACTAAATGTGAAAACATTGAAATACCTTTAATGAAATCAAGCATCTTAGACTCCATATGCTCGAGGAGAAGTCGAACACAGACTGTGGTGAAGTAGCGGTTTGCCACCTCCTTGTCTCTTAGCACCCTCTGGAGGAGCCTCTCCAAATGGGCCTGAGAGGTCTGCAGGCCCTGACGACACCTGGTTAGATAGGCTATGTACGGTGCCCGCTTTCTATAGGAAACAAAGAGAAACACAGGCATTTTATCATTTTCACTGTAGCTCTGCGTTTCATTACATTAAAAAAAAAAAAAAAAAAAAAAAAAACTAATTAAAACACACAAATAAGGGTGACTTTCCAAACCCTCCAGATTTACCTGTAATCTTCTGCAATGGCAGCGAGCAGCTTCCTGCAGGTGCGCGCGTCAAAGCGGCTGACGCACCGAGTGGTCTCCTGGATCTGGGCCATCAGGTTCTTATCCTGAAGGTTGATGGCTTCTGCTAACTGGATCTTCAAGAAGCAGACAATCTCGTTTTCTGAAAACAAGAGACAGCAGTGTGCATTGGACAACAGTGAGATATAATGTCAATGAAAGCCCCAAAGAACGAGTAACATTAAAGTTTATAAATGTATTAAACATTTGATATCAGGTTTTAGTAGAACATCCTTTCCTTGCATTTACTTAGTGACGTGTTAGAACACTTGCCTATTTTCAATTAAACTGAGATTATTTTATATGGCCACACGCGTATGACCATATTTCACTGAACTTTTCAACACCCCCCATATTTCAACCTTGCCCCAAACCTTCAGAAGGTGAAGTTGGCACAGATTTGGTGTCTTGCTTAAGGACAATCTGAGCAGGATGGATGGTTGCCAACATTAAGGGCATGTGCCTCGCTCCCAATGGAAGTGTGTGACAAAGATACCTACACTGTAGAAACTTTTGGTGCTGCTCTAAATTAGTACACTCTAATTTCTTGTTAAACAAGTTTTAAATGAATTCCACCTCATAATCCGTTTGTTTGTTTTTTTAAGTACTCAGTAGAAATATTCATACAAATCCAGCATGGCAGCATGTTCAGTTTAGTAAAATAAAAATCAAATGAAATGAAACCAGATAGATTAACTATTGGGTGTTCAAGCACCTTTACCTTCAGGATCCATGTGATCAGGCAGCCCATTTCGAGTAGTTGCAGGAGCCATGATAGGCAGAGCCACTGAGTCTGCAGAACACAAAGCCAACCTCAACTTCTTCTTTGCATCACTGTGGGGGGAAAAAAAAAATATCAATTGAGCCCTATCTATGAATCATCTGCATCAAGAAAATTTAAGTGTCAGTGTAAAAAGAGCTTGGCTATGTGCTGGATTATGACCTGAAAGAGAACTTTGTTTCGTGCTGTTGTGCCGTCTGGCTGGCTGAGTCTGGGAGATCATCTGCAGAAATGTTCTGCAAAGTGTCTTCTCTCTGAGCGTCATGCACATTGTCCTCAACACAAAGATCTGTTAAAGTAAAGAAAGCATAAATATATATTAATGTATTATGTCTCCTGCAGGTCTACCTCTCGTGCATGCATGGTGTTTTGATTTTTTTTCTCTGCTCTGACCTCCTGCACCATCATAGGAGGCTCCGGCTGTGGCTCCATCACTCGGGCTGGTCCTTTTAATGTTCCTGTATTTGTCCAGGATGTCCTCAGCTGCCTGGGCTTGAGTGCTCGATCTGAGCAACGGGTCATCTGTGAGGGTGAAAGAGGAAAAAAGAAGCTTGAATTCAAATTAAACTCACAGTGGTGGATCTCTGCTTAGCAATCAAGACTGAAAACAAACCATGACTGACCTTGCGGGATATTGTGGACAACTTCATCTTTCTCTTGTTTGTCCCTTTTCCTAAATGCTGCAATTGGAGCTGTGGGGCAGAAACGTGTGATTAACTAAAACAGAGTGGCAATCCATTCACCTGGTCACAAATCGCCTGTTGACAGCCACTTTTGTTAAGTCTTTGGTGTTTTTGTATGGGAGATGAAAAATCTTAGTGTGTAATGCATGGCATCTACAAAGTATTAGACCAGTGAATGCTTTTAAAAAGAAAAAGCAAACATTTTGATGGTAATTCGACCTTTGGCTTAAAGCAGAATATCCCAAAGACATACTGTAACTAATTATAAAAGAGGTAGTGTATATGGATGTGCATAACCCTACTGACGCTTATTCTATTGACATAAAGGCACCAACACAGCAGAGTTACAGATGCTAAAATTTGATGACACACACACAGGAGAACTTGGGTGAAATATCTACATTCATATTCTGTTTTCGCCAGGGAGTAAAAAATGAGTGAATGAATGAATAAAAAAAAAAAACATAGCGAAACACAGAAAATCGGGTGTCGATGAGAAACGCGACTGTGGGAACTCAGGCTACACCGTGTCACATCACAGCTCTACAGTTCTAAGGCAGCACAAAGCAGCAAGGCACGCAGCCGCTGGCTCCAGCAGTAAAGCTAGCTCGATGATGACAGCATGGAAGCGTTACCTGGGACTTCACTCTCAGCCGTCCAATACAGCACTGTGAGGAACACAACAGACAGGGTTGGCCTTTCAAGCACAGGCTGCTGCTCTGCGGGATGACTGAATCACCATGCAGAGCAGCAGGACAAACACAATGGCGTTTACAGAGGTGGCGGTTTAGACGTCAAAGCCCTTGACTTTTTCCAGTCCTGCATTTTATGAATATCAATCCAATGTTTACTTTAGAAGTACCATTATCTTAAAGAGTAATAAGCACTAATTCTGTGAAGGCACAGCTCATTATTTCCCAGACAGATGTATGAGAGATGGTTGTTGAGTAGAACTCCAACAAGAGATGTGTCATCTATCAGCGCTGATGACAGAGAGGTCTATCTAATGACCATTAGCCGCTGGCTGACAGCACTGCTGGGAGGGCTACAGCCATACAATCTACACAGCTAAAGCTCCTCTGATGACTGATTAGCTTTGAAAAGTCTATATAAATCTGCAGCTAGTGAGACCTGAGAGAAAAAGGACTGGACACGTCTCTAGAGCAACTTCAAACAACAAGAAACATCATTTTCCAACTGGAACATCAGCAATGGAGTGGACAACATGGATCATCAGTCTCTTTCTCACTTTATAAATTGCTTTTTGCTCTGCTCTTTAAAGTGTGATATTTCCTGTCCGTTGTGATTAAGAGAATGTTTTCTTCCCCCCCCCCCCAACCACAAAACATATAAAAGGCACACTGCAATCACACTGATCACAAGTTCATTTCTCGGCACAGGGAAAGACTTGCAAGTAACCCGTTTCCTTACCTTTGGGAATGGCTGGCACAAAACGTTTCTTCCACCACGGCCTGTTGCGATCAGATTTCTCATCGTCGCTGTCTTTTCTGTCCTCAACCTTTAAATGTAAATTAGCACATTATAATCAAACATTAGCAGGTGGTTTATTGAAAGCCGACTATGAAAGCAGCCCAACTACACAACAGCTCGTTACCTCTCCTTTCAGGGAGTCCTTGCTGGGGGATGAGGATGGACCCAAGGCGAAAGCCCCGGCAGGGTCGCGCTCTTCGACTGCTACCCGCCGGTTAAGGCCGGGGTCACTCGTGGGCCGGCGACCTGGGCACACGATGTCAGAGCTGCGGCTGCGGACCAGCCTGTCAGGGAACGAGTGGCGCTGCTTGGTGTGTTCCAGCTCGGACTGGGCCAAGCAGTGGGGTGTGAAAAGAGAGTGGCGAGTCTCCTGCCCCAGGGCACTGGCTTCAGGGATGGGAGGATCGGGAGGGGGGTGAGGGGGCCTGGCATAGTGCACTTTTGGCCTCACTATTGTTCCCGTGGAGGAGCCTGAGGTAATAAGGCAAGGGAGAAAAAAAAAAAAAGCACTGAGAAAATATTCAAGAAGCCCTAGTTTTGATTATATTTTCTTTGAGCTTTAAGTTACCCACTTAACAGCTTACTGCACTCTTTTCTTTCCCTCCAAGTGCATTTGTGGATCTTTATTTATAGCCCTAAATATACTAATAAAACTCAAATCAATTTATGAGGGCAAAAATTGCTGCTCTGTACCATAAAAGCTCACCTGCTTCTAAAGAGCAGTCCCTAAACATAACATTCACGAGAAACAAAAATGTGGGGGGACTGCTAAAGAGAGATGTAGGTGGGAGATGAGCCCTAGGTGTAGGCCACCTGTTCCAAGGGTAGACGCTCTCCTGAAAAGCTTCCAATGGCAGCCTCGTGCCATGAGCACAGTGGGACAAGGGGACAGTGCCAAAGAGCCTGGGGTGAGGTCTCTCAACCTGTCATCCCTTCACCTTGCCCCACAGACACACACACGCACACACACACACACACACACTTCTCTCAAACATTTCCACCTGCACTACAAACAAAATGCACAGAAGCCAGAACAAAGACTGCTGAGAATAATTTGAGATTCTAAATGATGCCAATGAAGAGATATTTCACTTGCACTTACAGTAATATGTCCAGTAATTGGGGGTTGGAGTAAATTTTGCACAGCTCAAGCTGTTCTGCGATTCCATGACATTATGGCAGGGATTTAATGATACTCATTTTTAGCTCTCATTGGCTGTAGAGCATTCTGGGAGTGCAAATTACCTTCGGCGGTGGAAAGGGGATCAAACATGGCCAGCAAGGAATCAACCTGTGATGGTGGAGATGTCAGATGGTGTGCTCCTGAAAAGAAAAAAAACAACAAAGATATAGAAGACTATTCATTACAGAGCCGCTGAAATTACAATGCACACCAATATTCATTTTTTAAATAGGCCAATTTAATCTCAAGTGGGCCAGCCCAGTACGTCCAATGCCTCCATATTTCAAAAAAGTAAGTGAAATTGGAGCAATATGTCAGCAGTCTACTGCCATCTTACTTCAGTGTGGTATGGCAGGCTACAGGCCGTGACCCAGCCTCTGGCTCGGATGGAATTGTTAGTTTTATCTCCACTCAACATATCCTAAATGACCTGCAACAAAATGTTCCTGATGTGATAAGGTGAAAATATTAGGGCGCTCCTCTCTGCACTTTCACATGTTGCAAAGCTACAGAGCGGGTTGTATTGGTTGGGCCAGTATATTATGAAGTGCTGGTTTATTCTGTACCGTGGTCTCCAAAGTCGGCCCCCCAGCAAAGAGCATGCAACCCTTCGATATAACCTCAAGTCATATTTATGGTTTTAGGGAGCAAAACTGTGATTTACTTTGGTGACAGCTGTAAAAGTGACAGGGATAGATGGTGACCAGACAGACTCTAGACTGATGGTTTGGCAATCCTAGTGGGGATGTGACACACTCCTACCGTGGCCTGACTCCTCCCCATCTGGACTGGTCACAGAGTCCTTCCCTCCAAAGTCCGAGCTGCACTCTGACCTCAGATCCTCAATCTTGTTGGGGATATCTTCTGACGTCGCACTGATACCTGTGGCACCCCCCACACAAAACAGGTGTTTTGACATTTAGGACAAAAACAACTCAATATCACCTATGAAACAAGGTTTTGGGCAAAACTGCAAGTGCAATGGTTCTAAAACAAAAGAGGATATTTTTCTCTTTAGACTATGCTGTATGGTCTCTCTCAGCCGGGAACCCACTGGGACCTCTAAATTGGTAGCGTAAGCTCCCCGTGGGTTATGGGAAAGACACAGATAAGAGTGATCATCAGACGCATACTATCCATCGGCTGGATCCCGTGGGACGTTTTCCTGTGAGCTGAACCAGGAACGTCACCGCTGGCTTCTTAATCTAGGATACTACTTCATGCACGTCAACATAACACGTGCACCTGAGCCCATGGACAAGGCAATGAACATTAACCTCTGCGTCATACAGAAAAATTCACTTGGACCCCACTATGCTGGTAAGGACCCTCCTAACAACATGACCACTCTTTCCACACCAGCAAGGAGAGTGTGAATGGTTTTATCTAACCTGAATTTAGCAACGACATTCCAGTAGAGAAACATAACAAAATGAGGCAAAAACAGAATGAGATCTTTCATAGTAAACAGAAGCCAATAAAGTAGATTTAAGACAAGGTGTTTATACCTGAGACGACACTGAGGCCCGGTGTGCTGGGTCTCGAGCTGACTTCTCTGACCTCTGTGTCATCTGAGGTGCTGCCGACCCCAGAGCAGCTCTCCAGCTCCTGCAGACGCTCCTCCTGCTTCAGGTCTGCGGCTTCTGCACATGAAAAAACAGGGAAAAAAATCTCTCTTATGAAAATGGCCACAAGAATCTGAACTTACTCAAGGAAGATTGCTGTGATGATAGTATTTTGCACTACCTTCTTTTGTACACATGGAAAAAGAAAACAACAACAAAAAAAACAAATAAAGCATACATGATCATGTCTTATAACTGCCAATCCAAACAATAAAGCTAGTATAGCCAATTCTGTGGCTACCCAACGGAGCAGTTGGGTCGAACCCTGAGGCTCCACACTACTAGCGGTACTCATTTGCATGCTCGTTAGTAATAATGTGTTGTTGAAGTGCTCTTCGGAGTGTAGTTTTCTGCTGCCTAGCCATGAAACAAGCGCTCTACTTGAAGCACGCCTCCGATCACGCCATTACAGAGAACAACAGGGGCGGCAAACGTAACCAAAAAAAAAAAAAAAAAAAAAAAAAAAAAAGCAATCAAGGCACTCATGCATGTCATTTCTGCACAGCACATATTGAAATGGTGTACTACTTCAATTAACATAAGGCCCAAGCTTTTTGAAGAAACACTGTTAATAAAGCTCTCGACTGATTTTCACAAAACGCTGGTTTTCAATAGAGGGACTCAAGCACGTAATCTCCCATTAACAAAAGGTTTGGTCTAAATGTTCAATTTGCAAGAACGGACTAAATATAATCTGCAACTCGTAATAATGCATTTGCCTTGCAAAGACACTGTAACAATGTTAATGATGCTTTGACTGATTAGTGACACACAAACACACAACAAAAATGCACAAACCAGTTTCAGAGCAGTATCGTGCAAGTCGGAGCCAGATAAAGAACTGACACCATGTAAGCTGACTGAGGACAGCTGCTGTCCTTGCGCTTCCCTCCCCACTGCTCAACCACAGGTGCAAACACACCTGGTGGTCCCTCTAAGGAAACCCTAAGCTGCCTTTTACTGGCACTGGCAGATCTGCCCTGAAAGACAAGCAAGTGCATACAAATATGATGACAGATGCACGTGCACATTTTTTGGTATGAATGCAGTGCAACCACACCTGGTGTCCCTTCCCCCCACCCTTCCTTACTATATGGAAGAAACATAAATATACTGCATGCATAAATAAGCACACATGTGAATGCAAACGCACACCTGAGACCTATAAGACAATACCCAATGAGGATGAGTGTGAAAACAAAAGGACACTGGAACAGCAGAATAAACCCTGGCTTCCCCCACCTGAGTCACTAGGCAGGACCTCTACACTCCAGGCCTCGCTTGTGGTCTCTGAGATGGTGGAACCATAGGGGTCCAGCAGAACTGAACCCGTGCCAGGAAGACACAGCAAGCTGCCGAGCATATTTTCCGCAGCTGCCCCTGAGAACAGAGAAAGAGAAAAAGACAAAGAGTTAACCCCTTCGGGAGTGGGAAAGTGTATTTGGCATGATGAATGACTTACTTGTCAGTGCTATTAAGTCGACGAGTTCATGAAATAATTGTATCTATATTCACTCCATGACAGTTCGTTATGGAGAGAAATTTGCCTCAAAAGGGTTGCAGAGGATATGATCGATATGATACAATATGATCCACAAGCATATACTGAGATTTGCAAATGTGTGCAGTGATTTGTGTGTAACTTAAAGCCCAGATGTCCCAGTTTTACACTGGAACTGAACGCAGCTTACATTTGTGGAATTGTGCGAAAATGGTCGCGTTAAATTTGTCTCAAAACCCCACGTCGGCATGCGATGTGACGTGATCTGTGCGTACGAGGCAATTCGTCCACATGTATTAAAGGTTATGTGAGCGAGCGAGAGAGAAGTTGTGTGTAGTTTTAGACATGTGTACGCACAAAAATGCTTATAAAGGTAAAATTATCAGATTCGTGAACGGAACTTAATAAATTGTGTGGAAATGATCAGTATGTATTCAGATCGCTTTATCTTTGTGGATCATATCGTATGCATCTGCAGCACTTTTGAGGCAAATTTCTCTCCGTCGTTAATGTACTGATTTGATGTGTAAACATTCAATGAAAATAAATAAACAAATCTTCAGGTCTGACTTTCAAACAACAGCAAAAAGGCCAGAGATAAGCAAAAATACTAGATAAACCACTCACTCGCAGAAGGGGGTTCAGAAGCAGTGAGCTTTGCACACAGAGAGGTCACATGCATTCCATGCTGGGACCCACAGGCACCTGCACCACTCTGCCAAAGGTCAGGGGTTAATAGTAATATCTCACCCAGCCCTGGCCTCTGGGGCCATGACTTTGAGCAGTTGATTAAGCCTAGCATTATTCACAACCAAATTACTGCTTTGTCTACACTCCTGCAAACTCCTCAGCACAGCTTCCCCCTCCATCTCCGCTTGAGAAGCCGTGGCTTAACAAGGCGGAAGAATGCAGAGGCGAGGGAAAAGAGCTAGCAGGTGTGAGTGGGAGTGGGCGTCCAAGGCTCATGACCAGAAAGTCAACCTGTGGTAGCTGTGCCCCTGGTACGAAATGCTTCCACTTCGTGGCACACGCGTGGCATGAGCTTACATGCGTGCCAGCACCCAGGCAACAGTGTGTGCTGCTGTTGGCGGGGGCAGGGCTTTCATTGGCAGTGGGAGAGCTCTACCCCGCTGTCCGTGTTTACAGTCTTCAAGGTAGGGGCGCAGAGTACTTGTCTTTCAGGTGGATGATTAAATGAGTGGCACAACAAGAAGTGAAACAATTAGAATTTCTGCCTCATTATCATGGTAATCTTATCAGTGGGATAATGAGGTATTAATGGATATTTAATGTGCATCTCATAACCCAATCCCTCGGAGAAAACACATAAGGAAATCGCTGTAAATTCACTTAATGATGGAAAAGTCCCCCAACGCCATATTCCGAAGAATGAAAAATGGTGGATGCAAATGAGAAGGAACCAAGGTCAATAAGACTGCAGGGACTGAGTGAATGTCAGAGACAGAGAGAAAGAGAGCGAGAGAAATGGGCAGGGGAAGGATGTGAACAGAAAAGACCGAGAGAAAGAAGACAGGAAGATGAGGGGCTGAATAGGAAGAAGACTCAAATATTATCTCCACAGCTGGTTTAAAATTACATTAACCTGATTTTTTTTCCCCAACCCATCTTTCTCTGTCACACTTTTGGCTCAACAAAGTGCAGAAACTGAATCATCCTACGTATTAGCATACTATAATAACACATGTACTTATCAACCACTGTTTTTGTATTAACTTCATCTTCATTTATTTTTTACTTCCTTCTCCCTGCCAGGCAAAGAATTAAAGGATAACAGCACAATCAATAAAATCCATGAGTTGGTTGCAGTACAGTGAAAGAATATCATGCTCTATATCAATATCCTATATTTTAATATAGATTCAGGATAAAGGATTATCAACACCAACTATTATTTAGCCGTTTCCATAAATCTGTAAATCTGAAACACAAAAAGATCAAATTCCTTTCCTTTAGTTTAAAAACAGTTCTCACTGGGGACCTATATTTCCACCCTTCAGTATATTTGACTAACAAAATAATTATTTATGGCTCTTACAGACTAAAATGAGCAATATCTTTGCAGAAACTGAACTGACTAAAAGATTTTTTCTATTTGATGCTATTTCACCCAAACCCACAAAGTAATGACATGTCCCTGAATCAACTTCGTAAACAAAGTCCCTGTGGTAAGCAATTCATGACTGGTTCTGATAAAATATGCAGTGATCGCATGGGATCTGTACGCCCGTTCATTTGCCTACTGATCAATGAATGTCTACAAATACGCGACCCAAATCGTCGACCCACCTGCTATTTCTTGTAGCCGATCTTCGTCCATATTGGGGTCAAAGTCACTGCCGAGCACGTCGGTGCTCCAGGTTTCGCTGACCGTCTCGGAGATGTCCCGGTCATCTGTCAGACCCATCATGTCTCTGATTTCAAATTTGCGTAGTTTGTCATCGAGGTTGTCCTGTGTCGTGGCTGAAATAAAGATAAGGTGCTGTCAGACGCTTTGTCTGTTTATAGAGGACTGCTGTATCTAAAATCCTCTAAACCTCTACAACTAAACTATACATTCAGAAACACACATGCATACCCTGTTCATGCTCCAAAAGCTGCAGGGCCTCTACCCCGTTGCTCCCTGACGGGCCAGCTCCCAGCTCAGAAACAGACTCTCCCTCCAGGTCCAGAGATGACACAGAATTAGAACGATTTGAAGGGCCTAAAGTTAAGAATAAATACATACATTTTAGAAAGTGAAGACATGCAAGGTCAACAGGTCACTCAGTCAGCAGTTCAGTAAACTAAAGTACAGCATATTTTAGCCCAGACCACTTATGTTGTTTTGCTACAGTATACATTTTTTTAACCTGGGGAAAAGTGCTTTTCTCCAAATCTAAACATGAAACTCTCATGAAAATCTCTTTCAGAAATCCTTCATATTTTAAAATTTAGAAGGAAAACATAGCTACAACATATGTCACGTCATGGCATTCCAGACTGACCCTCTGAGATTCCTTCCAAGTTGTCACTGCACAGAGAGAAGCGCAATGTTTTGTCTGGTTTTCCATGCAGCTTAGTGTCATCAGCATGGCCATCCACCTGGGCCCCATCAGCCATCTGATTCAAAACCTAGAGGGTAGCATATGCAACAATATTACTTAAGATCAGCTGTAAACTTGGGCTAATACTGCTCTTTTTTCCTAGAGGTATTCTGAGTAAAAGCAGAAGGTCATATTTAGATAAGGGAGTTTGTTTTCTGTGAGATCTGTGGTATCTTGCGTAACACTGCAAGAACACAAAAGTAACAGGAAACTGGAAGAAACATTCTCTAGGTAACCACACTTCCCTTTACTGACAGGAAAAAAAATATATTCAACTGAATTTATTGCATCAAGTCACATTACCTCATTCTCTGACATCATCCCAGGGACAGTCTGAGGACCAGTTCCCAATGAAATTACCAGCACCTCCTCTGGTACCAGCTCCTGTAGGGACTCTTGGGAGCTGGCCTCTGCCTCCCCCTCCTGGGCTATGTTGGAACGGCTCCGGCTTCGAGCAGATGCTGGTTGGTGGGTTGAAGGAAACAGGAAAGGGAACTGTGTTATTTTTACCTTTTTTTTCCCCTTTTATAGTCACAAATAAGGAATCTGTTTTTAAACAAAAACAACATCAACCAAAGAGCATGTGTGAAAATGAACAGCAGCAGGCAGGAGCTAGAAAGCAGACTCAGAGTTCTATGTAAGCTGAGCTCAGCGTCATAGTCATCTGCAGGTAGCTACACACCCATGTGACATATAAGATTAGTTTATCTCACGTGTGACAGTAATTTGCTACAAAAAACAAGGTTAGTGCTGATTATGTATGAAGTTATCCTTTACAAATCAGAAATATTACTTTAATATATTCAGCAGTTTACTGATTAAGATGTTAAGATACGGACAGATGTGAGTTTTATATGAAGGCTTAGCTCATCATGCCACTCCAAAAAATAAAAATAAAAAATACTGTGGTACTGTTTAATTATGTCGACAGCTCTACTGCTAAGAGAGTGTGGCACAAACTTGTTACACAACAATCTTATTCAGACATGTCGAAGAAAAACATTTCAAGAACTTCCTGAGAGTGTATCTTTTGCTGATGGCTCACATGTTAATAAATGGTGTGTCCGATTATGTGCAAGGGTGTAAATAAATTAAGGAGGTCGTATCTGCCGATAGTGCAAGTTAAAGAATTGCACCATTGAGCCCATAATTTGCTGTTTCACATTACTTTAGAGTTGAAAGCTATTTTATATTTGTATCATTTCTCATTCTGCCACAGGTTCATAACAGAGTGGCGGCAGTATTTTGTAATTAATGTGGCATCGTTCACGTCCCGTTGTTGATCCATGACTTTAGTTCATAGACTCTGTGGCTATTTTTATGTCTTACTATAGTTCAAAATTTTGGTAAGAAGGATGAAGAAAGCCATGCTTTGTGATGTGGCTAACTTGAAACTGGCATGTCGAGATCACATAAGCATGCAGTGTTTCTCGGTGTTATCGTTCATCGTTCTTAAAAGCTTCAGCCTCCAAGACAGGTCTTTGCAAACTGATGGTTGAAGTCATGATGGTTATGTAAATCTTTTATATGCAGATACCGACATTCATTCTCATCAGCATGACTTTGAGAGTCATGAAGATCTGGTTTTTATGGTCTCTACAAGTATAGCAGAGTCTACAACCTGCCCCAAAGGCCACGTTTCACAAGCTGGTATAATAGGTTCGCCGCCGCCTTTTTGTTTATTAAATTAGAGCTACTCTGCTCACACACATCCACCCAAGTTGTTAGACTCATATTGTCCAGTTGGAAAAAAATCGTCCAACCATCAGCTTATTAACATACAACAATCTCCAAAACTAACAAACTCACTGTTTTAATTTAAAATTACCAACACTGAAACACAGTGCACTATGTATATTCAAATACCAAATTACCTGCTTTTCACGGTTTAAAAATAGCAGGCCGAATGCACTGTAGCACAGAGTAGCACTTGATATACATACGTAAAAAGAAAACGAAGGGTCTAACATATTTTACCTGCTTTTTAGTTTTTAGTAACTATAACGTCATGCATATATTCTTTAGTTCATGCACTGGAAACGAGCACAGGCCTTAAAATAGATTTAAGATTCTACAGTAACTATTGACACCTGATATTCCATCTCAATGGAATTTTCCAAACAACATTACACACAAATGAAAGATATTAGGCCATATGGCATTCACCCTGGATTGCATTTGTCTTTGCAAAACAAGTGTTTTTATCAATAATTCTCCCATAAAAGCAAAATCAAATTGAAACAGGAGAAACAAATGCTGGCAAAAGTTTCAAGGAGCCAATATAATCAAGCTAAGCCCTAATTAATACAATTAATTTCACCTGTGTGAGAAACCAACTATGGCATCAAAGTATGAGATTATAAGAAGACATTGTAATTAAGGGTGTGCGTGACTAGATAGCTAATCATTACTATTATCATGAGTCAGTACCAGACATACTAGTCGTTTAATTGTTAACAGTTCAACTGATGCTCAATACATTGTGGCCTAAATGTTATGCAGCCATCTTCCACCAGGGGGAGCTGCAATCCTGACATCGTCATAGAGGTTCTCACCACCCGGATAAGAGGAAGAAAATAAATAGATGATTTATTCTTGGTATTTTAGATTTTAACCTTTTTTCACAAATTATAGAATAATGCATGATAATACGTGATGTGAGGTACCACACTTGAGTCATTGTTGAAGAATGTGATTAAACTCAAATGTCTTTCTTAGACACTTTTTGGCACTGTCCATTAAACGGTCTTCAAATTTAACTTGATATCTGAGTGTTTCTAAGTTATACTGGTTGGTTAGCCTAATTTTATTTGTTATTTAGCCGACTATGAAATTCGTCACCATGACCATCCTTAACTGTAATAGTTTCTTCTTTAGCTTAGTCCAGCTGAGGTATAAACCAGAAGGGAAAAAGGTGAAAGATAGATTTTCCCCACTCTACCTGGTAATGAATAGCCATATTCCGCTGATTAAGGAAGCAAAGAAACAGGGGGGGGAAGAAAACAAAAATAAAAAACGTATAAAACAAAATGAGTGGAATAACATCTTAGCTCTAATAATCAGCCAAAGCACTGTGAAGGGCAAAGCAGGCATGTTGAGAGCACAACGACAACAGCAGTGCTAGGTAACAAGTTGTGCGGCAGCGTGGTTTCTGTGCAGCTTGGAGCGTGAACCAACGTCTTATGAGTGTCATCTAACATAAAGCTGAGAGAAGCCACAGATATGAGGGTTAGGTTCTCGTCCACTAACACGACTGACAGGCTACCCACCAAAAGGGGTTACTAATGGAATGTGTGCAGACAGGGTGGTGGTTGTGGGGTCCCAGGATGTTATAGCAGCTAAGTGTTGTCCTGGTCATTCATTGGCAGCACAGGAGGAAAGGAAAAGGACAAGGTAGGGAGTTGGAGACAGAATACAAAGTATCTGAGAATTCAAAGTAGTCCAAGTAGTCAAGATTGAGTAAATAAATGCACAAGTGATTCATTTCTAATTAAGGCGAGTTGCTACAGAATCATTTGTCTTGAAAATGGTAATGAAGGTAATCTATGCATCTTTTCCATCCATTCCAATTAAAATTAGTTCATTTATATTTGGTAATTTATTTGGTTGTCATTTCTCTAATAGAGCCTCAATCCAGGCCATACTAATTATCTTTATAACAAGCTAAGAAGTAGCTCATTAGCTTCTCATAAAATACAGGCTTTCACTAGCTATCACCGTTCAACTCTAATTGTTTACTTTGCCCCTCATTAGACAAACTCTAGACTTATATCTTCTAGTCCTTGTATCAAATTGTGATGTTTTATCAAGCCAAAGGTTTTTTAAGATCATGTACACCAGTGCATACAGTCTTAATAACCAGAGTCACAGAAGGACAGGTGCTGTGGAGAAAGCTACCTATAGGAAGTCTGTTCTTCTTGTTGGCAGGAGTAGTAGCTGGAGAGAGCTGAGGGGTGTTGGATGGAGTGAGCTCCAGGCTGTTGCTCTTAACAGTCCGAGACTGAGGCACATTGGCCAGCAGGGTCTCCAATGCCATGTGCTCCTCCTCTCTAAGGTGGTCCCCTGCCATCAAGCCTCGAACAAACTCCACCTAGAGTTGCAAGGAAAACAGTCTCGAGTTACCAGGACTTCTTTATAGGTAATATGTAAGACATGGTTTGATCCTTAGCCACAATTACAGGCAATGGAAAAGGACTACACCGTTTTCATGTGTTCGTGGAACGTACTGAGTAATAACTGGAAGTGCAGACTGGAATACGTTACTTAAATTCTGCACTAATGACTTCTTCAGAAGCTACTTTGAGCCAGCTGTCCCAATTAAACAGACAAAATTAGAAGTGCAGAGAGGTGCCCCTCAGTATATATTTAAGTACAGGCATATAAAATCTGATTTTGGACTAAGAATGCACTTCTCCAGATAAGGTTTTTCATAAGACATTCAAGGAAGCAATGATGCACAAAGTTGGAAAAGCCCACAAAAGCATGTTAAGAGCTTCATTAACTCACAGAAAGACAAATTATCTAATAAACAGAGAAACTTAAAAACTGGCACTAAGCTTCTTGATACCACTAAAGCTTGATTTAGATTTCTGCAGGGAAATTTACTTTAGAATTTAAAAGTTACTAATATAAGCTACTCCGTTTCCAGCTTTGAGTAATTGCTCAGCTTTGCTCAAAGAACCAATGTTTGTGTATGAATAGTTTAGATAGATTGTATTTATTTATAAGCCTCCGATCAAGATCAGAGCACATTATATCTATCAAAAATGAAGTCCTCACAGTCCTTAGAACCTGAAGTGTAAGCAGGAAGTAGAATGTAGCATTTTCCAAGGTCATCCGATTGATCTTAAAGGCGAATTTGGATTTGTCAAAGTTCTTTGGAAACCTAAACTGGTTCCCAGTGTGGAGTTACACACGGCTTCAGTTCATCTACAAAGTTATTTTTGCAGTGATTGGAGTAAATGACCGCACCTAGCTTTCATACTAAAAGGAATTTGATCTGTTTTATGATCTTGAATAAAAATCCATGTATTAATGCATATCCCATCAAGTCAGACAGAGCTATATGTAGGATACTTAGAACAATTTCTCTAATACATTAATTAGAGCCATCTCATCCTGCTATTGGCTTTCAAGTACCTTCGAGTGGCTCAATAGAGTAGCTAAATTTTCGAAATTTGATAACATACCAACGATTAACCTGCAAGTACTTTGTTTTTGTCAAAACACATAACAGGGACATATACTGTAACTGTAAAACAGCCTACCAGAGAAAGCAGCTGATTATGAGTAACATAGACTGCAGTCCTACTGAGGCCTTCTAGAAGATTCATTGAGGACATGGGTGGGGTTTCAACTGCTCTTCCGCCAATCACCACATCCAGAAAAGCAGCAACACAACTCTGCCAAACAGAGACCCAGAAAACACATCTTAGTACATAAGGCCCCTCATTTTTTAACCCCAAAAACCCAAACAAAAAACACATTACTCTGTTTACAGAAACAGACCTACCTTATCAAACTTGGACAAACTGCTTTTCCGCCTTGGGTCTGCATCATCGTCGGCCATTGCCAACTGCTGCAAAAGTTGCCCCACCTGTATGGCAAAACAAAAACATTGTAAACCCATCCACAACAGAATGGCCGTGTATATGACATTACAAAGAGAAAACGTGCTGCGCCACTTGCCTGCATTAAATTGAAGCGAGCCACTTCATTGATCGGTGCGTCTGAGATAATGCCATACTGCTCTGGGTTAACTATAGCTGGACAAATGAAGCAGGTCAGCAGCAGATCTGTACACATGGTGCGCACCTCTCCCACCTCAAGACGCTCTACGCATGACAAAGTCTTGTACATCTGGGACACGATCCAGCGCAGGCTGTGAGGAAAGCAGTAGGTGTTCTGCTTCAAGTAACCGATAAACTTGTTGACCAGAGCGACCAGCTTGGCTTCGTTCGCTTCGACAGCTGCCTGCACCCTCTGCTTGTAGCCCTCAGAGCCTTTCTCTCCGTAGCGCTCTTGCTGGGCCGGAGTGAGGCGCTCCGTCACTTTGGCTGGGTCGGTTTCCAGGTGGTCCTCATCTTCAACCAGAAGCTGCATAATAGGTTCGTGTAGGGTGGCAGTGAGGAAGAGCTTGGCGGAATAAAGGCCCTCGGAGAAGAGCTTGAACAGTATGCTGAAGGCACAGGTTCCCCGTCGGAGTAAACGACGAGGGTTGTCACTCTCCTTCAGCTCAAACTCTATCAAGTACCGCAACACCTGGTAGTTGGAAAGAAAGATGGATGAACCAGACGAAAACCTCTTATCTCACTGAAAACCTATGAAACTGTTACTAATGTGTAACAGCAGAAGCAGGTGGGATCACTGACCTGTAGTAAGTAGCTCTCATCCTCCTGCATGATACAGTTGCCATAAAGTGAGGTGAAGACTGTATATATGGCACCTTGAGTGTGCTCCTGGATCAGCCTCTCTCCTGCCACCAAGCAGGACGCAACCAGCCGGGGATTATCCCTCAACCTGGCCAAGAACTCTCCATAGATTGTTTCATGAAAGCCCAGAGTCTTGTAGCCATCAATAAACTGTGTATCTTCCAACATTTTGGCATGTTGGCAGCATTCAGCCGGAGAGGCCTCAGCACTGTGGAACAGAGTTGTGTCATTACCACATTTTATAGAATTCCTTCCACCAACAGCAGTTTTAATCTTTCCATTTTTTCCTCCCTAAAAAGACCAAACTCAACTAAAAGTTTAGAATTGCACTAAAATGTTTGCATCTAGCTCCGTTTTACTTACCAATCTGGCTAAAATGTCTTTCTGCAAACCAAGTCAAATCTTGGAAATGCCCAACTTTCCTTAACTCTCCCCCAAATAAATTGTAATTTTTACATTGCTCTCTGCGTATAGGTTAAAAATACAAAATATTCGGGACTTTTCTCTTATTCGCCAACAATACAGTGAATCGTGACAGTAGATCTAACCTAGTGAGAATGAGACGATCGAGGTTGATGCGCTGCTGCTTTGCGATCCATGCAGCGCGGTACAGCCTCTCAGCTGTCTTCAGCACATCACTGTTGAGCCTCTGGATCAGCTGCTTCTCTGACGCCACATACAGCCGCTCCTGCTTCAGGTGGTGGGCCAGAGTGTGGATATCTGGCTTCACCATCTTCAACGGCTCACTCAGGCAGAGAGGCAAATGACTGGAGCATGAAAGAGACAAGATCCAATGGAAACAACGTAAATCGGTATAGTATGTAGAACTAAAACTAAATAGACATTTAAAAAAAAAAAAAACTTTTATCAACCGTGACATCAACAAGAGAAAGGTTTCTATCAGGGGAACTGCACCGATTTCACACACAGAAGTTTCTGATATTTCAGTCACAGTTGTGTCACAAGGGCACATTGGTAGGAGGAAGTGAGAACTCACCAGGCAGGGACAATAAAATGATGCTATTGGTTTTATTAAATACTGTTTGCCACACATGTTACATTTTATTCAGTTTCCTGTAAGTCTCAACTTTGTGAAAGTGAAGGATTAAATTCCTGGAAAAACTATAAAGTGCTGAAACTGAAAGGATTTACCTTTTCCTTTTTTTTAAATGTTTGTTTTGTTTTTTTAAACAAACAAAATGGAGAAACTGTCTTTTAGTCACTTTTTGGGCAGTTATTGTAACGTTCTACCACAGGCAACCGTGCTGTTGAAGGGTCAAGTATATGTATGAAATGAAGTATATGTAGAGAGTAGTATTCTAATGGTTTGCAATTGTTCTATAGCAGATCATTTTCTCTCTAAAGAATTGGCTTAATATGGGGTATGATCAAAAAGTTCTGGGAATCGGCCCCCGAAAAGAAGAAAAACAACACTTTAAATTTGGCTGCCCTCCACTTTAGGATCCTCTTCTTGTATTGAGTATTGAGGTCCAAATTTCAATCCTCCTTGGCGGCCGCTTATCGGGGCCTGGAGCCTGGGGCTCGCTCGGGCCCCTTCGGGGGTGGGGTGCCCCCGGCCTCTCGGCCTGGGGCTCGGTCACTCAGGCACAGCTGGCTGCCGGCGGAGCTCATGGGCGCGTCACTGCAACTCCCCCTGGCTTCTGCTCCGCGGCTGCTGAGTGAACCCTCATCTGGGACTCTCCTCAGCTCTTACTGGAACAGTGGCGCGGCTGCCCCTCTGTTGGTCTTCCATGGTCTCTTGTGTTCTGGGGGCCTCTGGATGTCTGGAGTTTTGATCTCCTCCATACCTGCTTCACACCCTGGAGGACGGGGCTGTGGCCCCCCCACACTCCCTAGCAGATCGTTACATGGAGAAACCTTTGGAATACAAGCGCGCTGATCCACACAGGTATGCACACGGGTGTTCACTGCTCGTAGACCCAAATTACACCTTTCTTGGCTGCTACTTCGAAGCACATCTGTCCTGCGTGCTGCACAACAACATTGAATATTTAGTATTTACTGCTGTTTACACTTAGCTAGATTAATGCGATGGTGTTGTGTTTAGTATGTTGCTTTGTTTTTTTTTTTGTCTTTTTTTGCTTGTTTTCTATTCTTCTCTCAACAGGTGATCCAGGAGATTTTTTTTTCTCCCCCCCTTTCTCACTGTCCCTCTCCCCTTCTGTTTTTCCTTTCCTTCCTCTTTCTTTCTCCCTTTCCTATCCCTCACTCATGTCTGTCCCGTCTGTAACATCTGAAAATAAAATATAATAAATAATAAAAACAAAGATCGACCAAATGGACCAATACGGCAATGCCACGATGATCCATTTGGCAAAGTAAATCCATTGGGTATCCTTGTTGGTCTTCAGACAACAATTCTGATGGCTAAAGAATCAAATGGGACAGGCGAAAAAAAAAAAAAAAAAAAAAAAAAGAGTATTGAGGTCCAAATTTCAATGCACGGTGTGCCAGTACACAATGGCTATGACCAGAGACCCAGTTCACAACACCAGTGATGAACCTCCACTCAAATTTGGGTTATTTTGAAATAAGTTTATGTTTGACCTCTGTGTGTTTTCAGATCCTTGGTTAAATAATTGCAGAGTACACAGTACAGGTAGCCCTAACAGAACTTTCAACAGTCCTAAAAGTGGTCCAAAGATGCACAAGGGGTTGACCTTGAAGGAGAAAATTTTAACTCTGTTTCTTTTTTCCCCTCATGGGCAGATTCCCAGAAAATTAAGATCACACCACATACTACATTGTTCATGATGGTTACATCATACAAGGAAAATGATCATTTGCATTCAGTGTGTTTTGCAGACTGGCCCAGTGACAACTGCAAAAGCAGGCTTTGTCACAAGCTCTGGGACGCGCTACAGAGCAGAAAATGCAAATCATTCTTCCTTTGCCACTCATACACAGCCAAAACACATAATCCAAGCAGAATGCGTGAAATTTGAATGATTTCTTCCTTAATTCTATCCACAAAAGCCTCTTTGTGTGTGGTTGCAAACATTTAAAAAAACGATTAAAATAAGGAGTTTAGGCACTGGGAGGAGAAGAAGAATAAGACTAATGGAGAAAACTGCCTTAAAAGCAGGAACGACTGCAGGGCAGCGTCACTGCTCGGAAGATAACAGACAACTACAACATTAGAGCTGATACACCAAGCAAATCAAATTGGTTATGCAGACATAATGATTGGCTTTACATTGAATTCCCATGGCAAAGAACAAACAGCGATTCTTTTACTTCACTATTCATCATTTTTATGTTTACATTTTTCATTAAAAGCAGCATTATAACATTATGTGACTATATATAGTCAAATGGTAAAAATGGCTGATCAGAAACACCAAAGAAATGAATAAAGTAGTGGTGTCAGCGTCGTTAAAATGACGTTAACGTCATAACCGCATTAACGCGGCAAATCTCCGTTAGCGCGTTAACGTAGATCGCCACGTGCGTGGGGCTGCACGGCAATAACGCATTAACGAGCTACCCGCTCTAATGCATTAACAAGCTACCCGCGCTAACGTGCAGCCCCACGCACAGGGCGATCCACGTTAACTCGCTAACGGAGATTTGCTGCGTTAATGCGGTTATGACGTCATTTTAATGAGATTAACACTGACAGCACTAGAATAAAGACATTTATTATTATTATTCTTTGCAAGCAACATATTTTGTGTATAAGAAGTAATCAATTGTAAGCTCTATTATTATTATTATAACTGCTTGATGAAATCTTATTTACAGACATGCATGCCATTAGATTCCAGTCACCCCAGCGCGTCACTGTACTAAAAATTGTTTAGCATAATGTAGTTACAAACAATATACATGTAACGTAGACATAATGTCAACAACGCGTGTCTGCATAACCTAGATGTGATGTTGTTGTTTGTTTTGAAACCAGCTTTACACATCTAAAAAAATAAAATAAAATAAATTCCCCACTCGCCCTGCAGGCGATCTCTATCCCTTCAAGCTCGGGCCCTCTAACAGATGCCTAGGACTGTGCTCTTTGGACAGAGATCTCAGATGTTGTTCCAGGGATGACACTCCCCCAGTGTGGAGGTCACTGCCCTGAGTGCTCCAATTACCATAGCGACTACTGTTGCCTTCCCCCTCCACAGCTTCCCAAGCTCTTCTCTCAGCCCTTGGTACTTCTCCAGCTTCTCGTGTTCCTTCCTCCTGATGTCGCTATCACTCGGTATAGATACATCTGTCACTAGGGGTGTTTTCCTCTGTTTGTCCACCACTCCTATGTCTTGTTAGTTAGCCATCACCAGTTTGTCTGTATATAAAAGTCCTACAGGATCTTAGCTCGGCAATTCCTGAGGAGTCAGCTGAATGTGAAGAACAAGATCTGGGCAATCAACATGCCTGTGATCAGATACCCCACTGTGATGATAAGCTGGCCAAAGGAGGAGATAGAAGCTACTAGGGGTGGGCGGTATAAACGGTATACGGTAGAAACGATATAAATTTGGCCAACGGTAGAGATTTTGACTATACCGCTCTACCGCGATAGAGCATGTTGATGGTGTCATCAAGCTGCACCTGTTTTGGTCGAAAGCATTACAGCGGCTGCAAACAACATCATCTGCAAATTATGCCGGGCGACAGTAATAGCAAAGAGACGAAGCACTTTTGGAATATGGGGAAAACCAAAAACTGCGTTTCCTCCACTTCCGTACCATTGATTCATTAATGCTGAATTCTCTCGCAGCTGCTCTATTCCCATGTTGTTGCAGTATATTAATGACCAACCTCGTATTGTGGATGGATTATCTCAGTTGTTCTCCTGACTGAAGTTTGGTCCCTTTATAGCATCCTGCCATGCAATTGCATTTGTCCCTAACCACCAGAAACCTTCACGTTAACTTTTATCGAGTGGAAAAAAGTTAGCGTTCATCCTTCAGCTTCACTGTGCTAATGTTATGCTAACGTAACTGTTTTGCTAGCGATCACGTAGGACATCATTATATACCAGCTAGCCCAACTTCAGTAACCCTACAAAAGTCACTGCTGTTTAGTTTTCTGTCTTCATTTATGTTGGAAGTGATAGCAGAGCTGTACGTTTTAATTTTTGATATAGCAAGTCAAAACATTAAGTGGAAACTAGCGAGCTAACTTCCTGCTAACTTCTAACTCCGTTGAATTTAATAAATTCTGTTTTCATGGATGCCTGGATGTTAAACTTAATTTTTACACCTGGTAGAGCAGCAACGCTCATCATTTTATTAAAGATGAAAGAATTTAGACAGCTTTTAACTCTCAGTGATGCCACATAGGGCTGTGCGATTTGACCAAAATCTCATTTCCCGAAAAAAGAATTCTATCGTCCTGATAGTGATATAAATCACAAAAATGTAACAAGTTCTGTAAATTCTGTGAATCTCGGGCAGCTCGACTTGCATGAAGTGTTTCCAGCTGCGCGTCATGTAGCTGGAGTCGAGTGTTTTAACCGATGCATGAAACGATACATTTTTAGACATAAGTTGTAACAGCCTCAGTTTTCTTTATGAGTATTTATTACACAGGGTGCTGCGGGGAAAAGCCTGTTCTAACGTTTGAGTCTAAGGTCTATTTTTTAGCACCTGGCGGCTCTTTTTTACTTCTCATCCATAAATAATCTGCTCTTTCACGTGATTCAGTTTATTTTGAAAAGTCTCAACAGGATCTTGAGCTTTATTGTGAAAGGTTTATGTGGAACATAAACAAGCGGACACGCGATGGTGTTACCATCGTTGTTGCTAACCATAACGCATAAAAACAGGCGCTTGTCCGTCCGTAGTGTGGTTATATTAAATATAAGAGAAATAGAGAACTTTAAGAAATTAATATAGCCACTACAGTGTCCATCAAAACGATGAAAAAAATATTGCCATAAACAGTTTATTTTAAATGAAACGATAGACGTTTTTATATCGTCATCCGATATATATCGTTATATCGAATAGGGCTGGGCTATATCATACCGTTCACGGTAATACCGGTGTAATTTTGGGCAACGATAGGAAAATGAAATATCGCGATAGAATATGGGTAAAATGCGCATGCGCAGTGCCTTTGTTTACATACGCACATGGCGGCGACGCAGAATGAGAAGAGCGAAAGTGGATCGTTAAATGAAACGGATGAACCAGAATTGGTTTGTAAAAATGCTGCAACTCCAGTGGTGTGGAACTGGTTTAGCTTTTGTCCGTCAGATATACAACAAAGCACTATTTTTGATAGCGCATGCTAGCGGGCCGTCGTTATTATCGTGTTGTTTGGAAAATACGGCATACTTAAAATCAATCCTTTGATTTTTCTGAAAATCGACAGTGCCCCTTATAATCCCGTGTGCCTTTTGACCTCGAAACGATTTTATGTCGTACACGGCACTAAAAAAATCTGTCACGTTTTAGTACGACTTTGCTAAGCTACGAAGCTGCACAGCTTGATGGATTGTCGGAGCATTACGGCTATCGTAGGCAGGCGCCACACGGAGTGATACGTACTGTGCTTCAACATAATATTACCATATTGTGTGTGTATAACCTCTTTTTAAGTTTTGTGGATATTATACATGGTTATGCTGAGGATATGTCGGCCAATTTCCACTGGAAATGCCTTTTGGTTAAATTGTCAGCAAGGAATTTGCACTATTACATTTTTATATAACTTTAATGTACATAAAAAACAGCTGCTTGTTTAAGTGAAAATACATTGATAGGGTTTTTTGCACTAATAAAGTTGTGGAGTTGTAAAGCATTTTGTCTAGTGTCAATTATATCGTCAGTTATATCGTTATCGCAAATTTTCAAATGTATATTGTGATAAATATTTTTGGTCATATCACCCTGCTCTAATATCGAACAGCCCTAATGCCACAGTGTTCGTTTGACTTTGGGACCTGAAGAAGACGGAGTTTTGGACCCAGATTACTTCGCAAGCAGCCGTAATGTTCCGGCAATCCATCAAGCGGTGCGCCTTCATAGCTTACCAAAGTCGTACTAAAACATTTTTGACAGATTTCTGCGTGCCGTGTATCACATAAAATCGGTTTCAGGTCAGTAAGCACAACCAGAATTCATACATAAGGCACACTGTTGATTTTTGAGAAAAATTAAAGGATTTTAAGTGTGCCTTATAGTGTGTAAAATACGTTATACAGAAGAAAAGAATATATCGCGATATATATCGTTACCACACATGCTTCTAATTATACCGTGATATGGATATAGGCCATATCGCCCAGCCCTTGAAGCTACTGACATCAACACAAGCTCCTTACAATGCATGGAGGGTTTTCACCCCAAGTCTGCCAGCCTGAGTCTGCACATTAAGCAGGAAGAAGAAGACCAAGGAGTAGTCACTGTCAGTACCAATCTCTACTTTCAATCATCTCTCTATTTATTAACAAATTGTGTTATTTATAAAATGTCAAATATTAATGATCAGTGTGAACTAAGGCTTCAGATGTTGTGCTTATCAACATAAAGGCTAAAAAAAACAACAACAACAGAAAAACCCACATCAGTCAGCCGTTAAGCTTTGGAAATGACCAAAATGATTAACCAATGATTAGTAAAAAAGGTGCCAATCATTTCCAAACTTTACCATAGTCCAGTGGTTACAGAAAGGCTTATCCATTTTGTGATGTTGAATTTTCCCGTTCCACTACTGATGATACTAATACATTGGAACAACAAATCCCTGGTTGGGTCTTTATTGTACTGTAAACTGCTCTAGATTTTGGACCTTTGTAAATTAACAGATCAGAATAATAAAGACAAAAAAGTCATTTTCTCTCAGTTCAAAAGTCATTTCAGATCTGAACGTAAGTCACTGACAGGTAATTCCCATATGGAAAAGATATATATAAATCTTATAAAGTTTTTATCTGTCTTGTATGAAACTTGTATGAAAAGCATACAAGAGGGAAAACACATATAAGATCCCTTGAAAAATTATATAATGAAACTTGTATGTTTTGTATACGTACTAAAAACATATATGATTTACTCATGAAAGTGGCCACTTTCATGAGTAAATCATATATGTTTTTATTATTTCTTTTCCATATGGGATTGGCTTACAAGCACACTTATGGCGCACTTCCACTGAGCCGCTCATCTTCTTGAATAAGCACATTCCTCACATATTTGGACAGAAGTGAAAAAGCAACTAGGCTTTTAAGTGTCTAGCAGAGAGGTTTACTGCCATTTGCCACAGCCTCATGTGCATGCGAGCGTCAATACAATCCACAGAGTAGAGCTACCTGGTGAGTCAGTCATGGAGAGCACAGAGGAACTCTAAAGCAGAAGAGAAACCAAACAACAGACACTGAGGGAAGGCTTAATCTTCAACTCTGTAAGCTGCATGTGAGAATAAAAGTCGTGGCAGGACAGCCACTGAAATCTGTTAACATGAGTCACGAGAGGACCGAGTGTTCACTCATAACATCTCTAAACGCCTTAATTTATTATCAATGCCAGGGCAAGTCTAGGGGAAAAAAAAACTTCTGATGGTGCTTATTAAATGAAGGAGGATAATGTGAGCAGAAGTTAAGTAGGTTGTGGTGAAGAAAATACTCAGAGGGGAAAATAGAAGACAGGGAGCAAAAAGCAAACCAAGGAGCTAACTGAAATGACTCATTAGCAAAACTCCATCTTGATAACAATAATAATACAATGCCACACCACAATACAATAAATAAATAAATCTCTCATTGTTCTTGCTTTTTTCTCCAGATTTATTTTTCTCATTCGGTTACACAGATATTATTGATAAATTATTGTCTTAAAAGGGGCTGTATCAAGACACCACCGTTAGCGTGGACAATGTTCTGGGACTTATTCTGCGCTTCCTACTTCTAGTAAATATCTCAGCATCGGAGTAAAGGTGTTTGGATCACAGCCCACTCCACCCACTACATGAGCGCACACACAAACCAACAGAACTGAGTGTTTTTTTTATTTATAGATTTAAAGGATTTCACTTTCCACAAAAGGTATCTGCGGTCCCGAGCAAACATCCTCTTCACACTTCCCTTTCTCAGAATTTCTTACACTGCTCAGCAGGCAGATAGTGTACAGAAAATATGTGAGGCTTACGGGTGACCTTTCTCAGCATTTTTCCTGAACCTCAATCCTTTCTGAAGGAGTAAAAACTAACCGTTCGCTGCAGGTTTGGCCAATTTAACCAGCACACACTTTATTAATGCATCAGGACAAGAACTGATGAAACACGAAATGAAACGGAGCAAGAATAAAAGTAAACATCACCTGAGGGGTGGCTGCAGATCATTGTATTACAACAAATTTATAATAATAATAATGATTATTATCATTATTATTATTATTATTATCTGGATTAACTAACAATGACTCCCCACTGCTGCCTGCTTGCTTTACTATTGAGCATTTTGAGCAACAAATTTGAATGGACTGTAGCTGAGGTTTCAGACTGAAAAACTTGAACCTTGGTCAGGCACTTTGTAGTCACAAATACAGAGGAATAAAGTCCTGTTTGCTGAGCCTCAGTCAGATCTGAATCACATTCAATTTTTAGTAAAGACTTAAACTGAAAGTGACTACTGAGGCTATAAACAAAAAAGCATGACGTGATGAGCAATATGGGAGTTATGGGCTTAGATAACTAAGGACGTGGAAACTGTAGCTCTAGTTATTTTACAGGTGCTAAGACTTTACTGCACTGTACTGTACAACAAATACGTGTATGTTTGTGTTGTGATTTTTGTCATTAAGCTTAACCTTGGGGGGGAAAAAATTACAACTTTTTTTTAAAGACATAACACACGACAAGGAGCAACGTTTCACATTTTGCAATTGGCAACGAACAGGCTGAATTAAATTTGAGTTAACCGGCTTCATTTTTTGTAATCTACCAGTAATTACTATAATGATAACGGACAAAACCGAGCGATAATTACTTATTGCCAGAAACATGTACCGCTTATTTGAATAGTCGTGTTCAATGACAACATGCTTCTGATATCCTAAGGCCTAACAAGCCTTAACGTTACAAACATCATGTTTGTACCTATGTTTTTACGTTACTTTAGACACCGCACCCACTTTTCTCAGTGAGTGGGTGAAAGCATATCTAACACAAAATCTGAATAAAACATGTACATTTTCTAACTGCCGTGCATTTGTGTGTTTATAGTGTCCTTGATTTGATGCTGTTTCCACTCCTGAGATTTGGCCAAGCAGCCAGCAGATCGAGATGGGTAATGTTAATGCCCGTAAACGCCTGCTCCATTAACTTGTAGTAGATCACCACAAGACGACCCGGGAATCATATCAATTAAACCATATGACCGGTATTTGCCAGCTAAAAGCTATGAAGGAAAGTGGAACAAGGGGCACCCAGGTGTCACACTGCTTCCAGTAAAGACGAACTTGCGAATGCACTGATTTGTGGGACGCGGAAAGAAAGTAGCCCTGTGAACTGGCTAATTTTGTAGTAGCCTGCTAATGTTAACCAAGTTAAACTGGGCTAACGTTTGCGAGCAGGTCAAGCTAATGATGAGCTAGCCCGATAGCTACGTTAGCTTAGCTTTAGGCTGCAAGCTCCTGAGTGGACCAAATGTGAACAACAATACGCGTTACCATAAAATCAGTCACTTACCAAACGTAATTAGTCCGTACTAATTGTTCCCACCTCCTCTAAACACAGCTGATCATAAGATTTCTCGAGTCAGTCAAGTGTTTGTTGGCGGTTAGCGGTCTCACACTGCCTTCTTCATTAGCGAACGCTGCTGTCATTTACTGTCATCACGAGGAGACCTGCGCAACGCGCATGCGCAAAAGGAAGCATTTGGGTCGTTAAAGGGACATTTCACGCTAAAATAGAAAACATGTTTAAACATCAGGTTTCCTGGAAATTAAGGAGGTTTAAACCTTCCTCTTGTGGTACCTTTCCGTTACTATCTCTTATGTTAACTGATCGGTTTTGACCCGTGTCCTAAATCAACCAAAGAATATCCTCAAAACAATGGTTTACCATGCAGTTTGATTGTTAGTTACCTTGTTAGGCTTCCTTATCCATGAAAAGACTGGTTTTAATATTTTTCTTGTAGCTCCCAGGCCCTTTCTTTTTACAGCATATCTCGTTTCCATTCTAAAAATTTTTTTAAAATAAAAGGGTGTTATGTTACCTTACTATCGTTGACAGGTAATGGAACACACACACACACAAACACACACACACACACATATATATATATATATATATATATATATATATATATATATATATATATATATATATATATATATATATATATATATATATATATATATATATATATTAGTTTTAATATTATAAAAAAATATTATAATATTATAAGCGGTATCACAGGTCCTTCCTCACAGCAGCTGCGAGGTTGCAGTCCAGAAAACATATCGAGGACTTGATGTTTTCCTTGTTTTTTCTCAGGGATGCCACTCGCAGGTTTGCTTCTTTAAATCTTCCTGTCATCTTCAATTCGATGCATAGCTGGTTTTTGCATCACATCCCATTATGTCGTATTTGCCTGAATTGCTGGGCATGTATTGCCAGAAGGAGCATTTCCCATGGAAAGGGGCAAAACATTCATACTGTTATGTCTGGGCCTGGGTTGAATTTCAGTGAAATGAGCCTCGCCCATCCAAGAGATATCACCACTTTTGGATTTGTTTGTTTCAGCAGGAGCAGCTTCAGCAACTGTGACCTCCTCACCAGATTCATCAGTTGTATCCGTGTCCTCTGGTTGATAATTATATCCTTCTTCTTCTCATAAAGAGCTTGGCTTATTGTAGAATTCTTTCTGCATGATGCAAACTTGAAGTCACCAAAATGAGTCGGTCTTACATGTAGATCTCAGTTTGGATGACCTTTTCAGTGAAGCAGTAAGAATAAAAGGGGTTGTTTATTTAGGGAAGGAGACAAAGCGTTAAAGAGAGTAGCTTCTAACTGAGTTAGTGAGCTCACAGTGTGTTTATGACTTTAGCTTTAGCACTACTGTTTTATAATGTTATATCATAACTGGGTCTAAACCAACCCCAACAATAAAAAAGTCATAATTTTCACCAGCGCATTTCATTATATAATTTAGTTTTATTGTTTTACTTTGTTTAAATAGAAATTCTGACAAAGTCAAAAAGCCTTGATACAATAAACAAATTTAAAAGGTACTTTTATGCATTTTATAACCTAAAAATGGGCTGGTCCTGACTATAACACAGAAGGATTTGTATTTAAATAGGCACACATTATATCCCAAATATTTATTTTTTATGCACATATTATGTGTCTCTTTATGGATAACCAAGTGACATTTAAATTGTTTATATATAGTTATATGGAAGCATGGTTATTATCATATTTACATAATATGTTCATCTCTGTAATAAGGTTTTTTTTATGCAGAATACGGAAAATACTTTGGATTAAATCTGTTCGGATCCTTTTTCAAATGTGTATTTAACACGCAACTGATGTTTTGCTTTATTTTATTTGTGAAAGCAAAACTTGATGTACCATTAACACTGCCGTAAAGCTGTGTATGGGACATGATATGAACACTAGAAAAATATGATGTTGTCATCTAATCAGAGCTGAAACATAGTCGTTTCTCCATAATTTCTCAAAACACAAGTTCATAGTTCTGAACGTGCATTTTCCAAAACAAGTTGTGAATCAAACAACTACAGGTAACCAAAAGCTACCCAAAGAGCTGTAACTCATATGTCACAGAGGCTATTTAAAATAGTAATGTTAAGGATTTATACCTCCAACTTAACTGGACATGTACCATCAGTTGTTCAGAACCTCGTGAAGTATGTTTTACTCCCCACAGCATCAGTACCATTGAATCCTAATATTTTTGTTTTTTTATACACACACCGAATGTCCTTTTATGAATGATGTATCAGTAGTGGTTTACTTGTTGCTGTTTTTTTATTATTATTTTATAATGCTAAGTCAGTGGAGCCTGCAGCTGAACTGTCAGTCCCTTCCCCAGTAGTGCTCCCCTGAATCTGCCCTCTCAAATCCATTATCTCCTAGTTTAACAGAACTTCAGGGCTGCTACCACAAGCGTTAGCATGAAATAAACTGAAATGCATTCAATTAATATGAGAGATCCCACCTGGAGGATGAACTCCTGATGTCTTGCTCTCTACCATCGACACTCCTTCACATTGCCATTTCCCCCAAGACCTGCAGATGTCACTGTCGAGATGTTTAGATCAGAATGTACACTTTCCCAAAAAATAAGTGAAATTTTATTTTAATAAAACAAAACAAAATCTCTGGGGAATGTTTCTAGCACCTCGTTCAGTCTATGCCATGACTTATTAAGGCAAAAGGGGGTACAACCTAGTAATTAATAGGTCACTATTGTACCTAATGATGTGAATGAATGTATGCATATAGAATTTTTACCCATACTTAAAGTTTATCTGGTTGACATGTGCATAACCATTGTAATTAATGATACCCGAGGCCTTTAAATGGTATTCAATTTCATACTTGCTCATATTCCATGTGTGAGCCACCACTGGACAAAAGAGTGATGAGTTTCCTACACTGCCTTTTGTACTGTATGTCATGTATGTGTATTAAGTATTAGTTTATCAGCACCAAAGCTGACTTAGATGTCACGTGACAAAGGTGAGAGCATCACCTTTTAAATTTAAAGTCATTTTATGAAAGTTTGACCTTACTTGACCTTGAAAGAGGTCAGAGGTCAAATGTGATATATTTTACTTTTTATAAGTTGCCAATACCAACTTTGTATTTCGACCAATACATGCATTGCTCCACAAGGTGGAGCTCTAATAATATAAAAAGGAGACAACATGACGAGAACTGTATTTATTTAATCTTGTGCCTTTATATAAAGTAGCCCATGAAGAAAAATTCAAAGCCATGAGGTCACTCATTTACTTCCATTTATTATAGATTCATATATATATTTATATATACGTGTGTTATAAACATCACAAAATAGAAACTTGAGGAAGGTCTTGCACAAAGATATAATCAAGTAAAAGGGCAACCTTAGATTAGTCAACAATGGCATTGGAAGCAGGCTTATCATCTGGGGTCAGTGCTGCAGCGCTGTTAGGAACATTCTTATCTCGTAATTTGTGTAAGTGCAAATAGTCTTTGCAGCTCTTGGCTCAAAGGAATTATTAAGTGTTTATAATAAAATAGGATTTTACAATATAGATGTTAAGGTTGCTCTTTTATTGCATATGATTTAATTAGGAACATACTGTGGTATTAGTTACAATAAGGTCTCAAGTTCATGATGTTCAAATGATCTAATATTCAATATATATACCTCTTACATTTCTATGCATCAAATGGTATCTTGTTAACATAATAAATTTAATCATAAGCAATATCAATATTAAAATACCTTAAATATAAATAACATGCTTTGAGCAAAAATAATTATTCATTTACACTGGTAGTTTAAACAACCTAATTCTACAGCTCTAAACCCTTTAGAAATAGCTAACCCTATACATTGCTTTGTGTCAAATGCATTTTTTTTGTTTTCGACTGAAGGCCACTTTCAAACAAAGCAATTTATACAAGAATGACATCAAGTCTTTTCACAAGATGAAATAAGTTCCAACTAAATCGTGAATGGAGTGGGAAAACAACCGGCGGTCTGATTGTACTCCTTTATCTATGAAACAATGACTAATATAATTTTTTTAAAAAAACCACACATCTACAGCATATCAAGGAAATAATACTTAAATACTAATAAACAACAGTTGTAATCTTACAACCACTGTAACAAGATATAAATATATGATTTAGCATTTGTTGGAGAAATTAATAGTGGATGACTGTTACAATATGAAACCTGGCTTTGCACACTATTATGTGTAGGCAATGAAATGTGCACTTAATAAATACTGTGTGCTTCATAAATTGTCTGCAGAGACTGCACAATCATACATGTTCACATCTTAAACACCTGGATAACTGGAGAGCTTGCCTAGTCTACATGCAGGCTATTAACTGTTTAACTGTTCTGTGGGCAACGGGATCAAAACAAGCCAAAAACAACATGTCACAAGTGTGTGTGTTTATGCGTGTGAGTTTTGTGTATCTGTGGCAACAGACAGAAGTGAGAGATAGATAGATGATAGAGAGAGAGAGCGAGAGAGAGAGAGCGGCTGGTCACATACTGTATATACATCTATTTCCAAATCAATATTTAGTTTGCTAAATCACACAATTTATTTCCAGTATATACATTTAGCTGACATCATTATCGTTACTAATTAGTGCTATGCTATATGATATCATCCAAGAGATGGGGGGTGCCCACCCAGTCTAATGTTCTTGGCTCGGATGCTGCCATGATCATGCACATAAACTGTTTCCCTGTTCTCTTATCTATTGGGTATATAGTAGTAGGAGTAAACCTTTTGTTGCTTTCCACAAACTCACACAGCTGATTATAGATTTTGGGGTACTCATGGCGAAGGAAAACTCCTCTGGTCCTGAGCTCACGCTGGATATTGACAAAGCAGACCTCTCGAGCTTTTCTTCCCTCCTCCCCCTCCTTGTCAATGTCTGGTGTGCCCGGAGGGGGAGTGAGGATGAGCGTTTCCATTTCGCTATCCTTCTTGAGTACCTTTTTGTCAGGGCTTGAGGAGGCTAAGGACACCTTTGCATATTTTCGAACTGTTGGTGTTTGGACCCTTGGCGAAGGTCTGTTAGGCACTAGTTCACCAACAGCGATGGATACATTCAAAAGGAAACATTCATTGGGGTCATACTCATGACCTGCTTGCTGCAGTTCCTTGCAGTACTCTCCTAGGTTGTCCTTGAAGCCATCCAGCTCTCTGAGAGATAAGTATGTGGGAGACATGAGGAGGCTCTCAAGCCCAACTTGCAGGAAGTTGTCAGCTGTCTCTGGATTAGCAAAACCCAGAAAGAGGACGCCTCTGCCTCTGGAGAGATAGCCAGCTTTAGCAACTCGTGAGAAGGCTTTGTGGATCTCTGTATTCTCTCTGCAAAACTTAAGAGTGTGTCGACACACACTACTGACACGACCATACAGGCACGTCTCTTTGTGGATCTCCCAGTCGTCCCGGCGACAATTTCGTGAGCAGTAGAAGGTGTAGCAACTGTGACAAGACTTGAAATACAGGCAGGCGTTGAACATATTCTCAATCCGGCTGCATTTCTTATTAGCACACACCATAGTGTCATCTTCATCAGTGCTGTGGTCTGGAGAGCACTCTTCTGCACTTCTTTGTAAAGCATCACACCCACTATCGGGGTCTTTGATGGTGTCGGGGCTGGATTTGGAGGAGGGGAGCTGGGTGTTCAGACATCCTAAGTTCTCGTGCCCAGACAAACCCCTGTCTTTCTCATCATCTTCAGTGATTAGCTGTTTTAGCTGGTCTAAAAGGTTTTCACTGGACTTTCTGCTAGTTGGTGGTTTGTAGTCAACGACCAAATCAGCTAAGAGTTCATCCAGCTGCTCTAGGCTCTGCTGCAGGGAGAAGTTGTTATGTTTCCTATCTTTGGTAATGTCTGTTGCATTAGATGGCTGCTTCGGATGAGCTTCTCTGGGAGATGGTGTTTTTTCATCATCCAGTGTATCCCAGCTAACAGAGTGGACATCACGTCGCCGGCTGTTGCCTGCACATAGGTCATTGTCAGTTATGGTGATCTCTGGAGTTACAAACCAATGTCCACTCTTGCTATTCTTCCACGGATTGCTTGAACCCCTCTCTAGAGAGTTTTCAGACAGTGACAGGGCAGCGTAGCGTCTCGGTGAACTTGATAGGTTAAGAATGACAGGTTGAGATGTAACATCAGAGGATGTGCCGTTCCTTGCTTGGTAAAACAAATTTTCATAACTTCGTCCACGTGGCACTGACTGGTCTCTGTCATGACGTGGATAGAGAATATTGTCCCAAGACTTTGAATGGTTTTTGATTTCTGCTCCAAGGCGACTTGTCTCTGTACAGCTATTGGGAAACCACGGGGGTATGCTGGAGTCTTGTCTTACTCTTGGTGGCGTGTGCTGAGAGGACTGATTAGAGTAACCAGATATGCTTGAGCGATACCAGTCATCTGAAAAGGCCTGAGACATTCGAGGGCGTCGACGACCCTCTGTATGGTATGGCCTTGATGAAAAGTACTGCTCCATAGGAGAGCTAAATGGTTTGGAGTAAACAAACCTTGAGTTATTCATATGATACGGATTGAAGCGGTTGTCCTCACCATAGTAAGATCTAGACAGTGGAGTTTGAGAAAAGTATGAACTTGCCTCACTTGTGGAGTAAGGCCTGCCGTATACAGAATGTGCAGGCTCTCTAGGAAAGTTGTCTGCGTAATACGACCTGACAGGAAGGGTGTGAACCCATCGAGTCCTTGGATCGTACTGACTGGTCACTGTACTACCATGACTGGTTAGACTGGACCGATCATCCTGAAAGTAAGCTCTAGAGTAGGGATGCACTGGATAACGGACTGCATCCTCGGTATAGAAAAACTTGGTTGGTATGTTAGGATTTGAGTAAGCTCTTTGTTCTTGAGTCAGATATGGTGCTGTTGGTGATGGCATTCTGTGCATGTCTAGATGCTGGTAAGAGATAGGAGACATACTGGTAGTGTAATGGTACCCCTGTCTAAAATCTCCACTATAGCACTCACTTGGAGTAGGCGTTGGTGAGGAGACCATCTGTTGAGGCACATACAAACCTCTGCTGCTACTGGCCTGAGAGTATCTCTGCCAAAGGTGGTCAGGACGCACACTGGGAACCTGCCTTGATGTGTGCTGCAGTACAGCAGCATCTGGCTTGATGTCCACACGGCACCTAACATGAGGGGTTACAGCAGGTTTATCTGACTTGTCCTCCTCAAAACAGTCTGATACATAGAGGGGGGCATGAGGCTGCAGTTTGATAGGATGCACCTCATTCAAAAAAGGCCTGTTTGATGAGTAGGAATCTCGCACTGTTTCAGAAGTCCTCAAGGTATCTGATGCAGCCTGAGGTGCATCCCTCCCCTTCCTGGTCCCTGGGGGAGACACTGAAATGGGTACAGGAGTGAGAGTAGCCTTAATCCTGGGAGCACTTTTAGACCTGGATCTCTTTTTTGAATCTGACCACGTAAGATTGCTGGTTTTGTCTTGGGTGCTGTGCTGCTGAAACTGCCTGGTGTTAAACAGATCTGGAGATGAAAAGCGAAGATGTCCCGGTTGATCCAATCCATTCCACGCAAGATCTTTATTTAATGTCTGATGCTCGGGCCTTTTGTAAGGATACTCCATCGAGGAAGAGAGGGTCTGTGGGTCATCCAGTGACTCAATGAAGTCAAAACTACGGCAGTGTCTTTTGTTGATGATTTCTGATTTATCAATCATTTTCAAGTCACATTGCTGGTTGGAGTGTAGAGAAATGGAGGGGTCAGTGATGGGATTTAGATTTATGTCCTGATACAGAGTTGATGCCAGTATATCAGGGGGATGTGTCCGAGTCATCTTAAAGAAACTTCAATGATCTCCATTCAGTGTGATTCAAGATCAACACAGCCTGGGGAAAGAAAAGAGATGGAGCATAATCAGCGTTATTGTTTTCTCTGCCATAGGAAGGCTTACGCACCCATGTTGGCGGTTGCTGGTCTCAACCCATCCAAAAGTGTGCTTTGCCAAACCAATCAAAAGTTTATTATAAAAAGAAAAAACAAACTTTTTTAGCCAATGACAAAATACAACTGTTTCTAACTTCTGATTGGATGGACAGCCTACAGCCCACCTCAAAAGTTGCCCACTACCCGCTTCCTTTTCTCATCTGATCTCATATAATGGGAAATAAATGAAAATGTAAAAACTAAAGAAGAGATGTTGTGACTTTTAATATTGCATAATTTGCTTCCAAGAGGACACTCTGCAACTTACCTGATGGCAACATGTTTGGAACACCACAAAAACAACAATCAGCTGATCCAAGCAGAGTCGGGCAGAGTGTAAACAACTAATCCATGCCTTGCTGTGACATTAAAACGAGGTCATTTTTAAACTGCAATGTCATATTATCTTAGTAAGACCTTATAAATAACTACACATAAAAATGCTAGTGAAATCTGTTGATGTTTTGTGGGTCTGAAAGGACAAAAACATTTCCTTTCAGATTTTTAAATCCTCAAATATCAGAATTGGTCTTAAAAATCCCTCAGTTAGGCTCTATTTAGAAAAACAAAGGTTGACTTCGGTTAGCATTGCTGCTATACCAAATGTGCCGACAGTGTCAACGCCAAGAATGATGAGAATTTTTCTAAAGAGTGGTGAACAGACCACTCATGAATTGAGACTTTTTAAGTGTCTTCAACATATTACAGTACTGTTCTAGAAATAGTGTATAGTATATTGTATTGGTGCCACAAAGTTAGGAAGAATCAGTCCACAAAATCTGGATCCATTCTTCCAAACTTTGTCACAAGAGGAGATTATTTAGGTTATTTAATGCTTTAATTGTGGAGTTGTATTTTTTAAATTGTTATTATTTCTTTTATGGTGACATTAAAATGTTATGTACTCTACGTGTTTTACTAAAGAATGAGCCTATATGACTAAAAGTAAATAAAGGCTCCCACCTATGCAAAAATAATGAATAATCATAATTCTAGGGCATACCATCAAACTGCTAGCTTGATATAGTAGGTCTTCAACTAGCTGAGAAGTTGGGAAGTAATGCACTAGCTTCTAACAACGGAAAGTTTGTTTATTCTCAACTTGCACATTTTCACTCTCTTTCTGTGTAAACCATGTTGGAAAAGTAAAGGTCAACATGCTGAGCTTCAGGAGTGAGGAGCAACCCCATAGCTAACAGCAGTGTAGTTTACAAAGCTCTTATTTAATACTGTTAATGTAGTTATCAAATGCCAATATCTCACTGAGGGCTAATGAAGGTGAACTGCCTTACACTCCCACTTGTGGCCTACTGCACGTGATGCCTTCTTGCCCCACAGTGGCTCCACTTTACCATTAAAGGCTTGCAGCATGCTGCCTTCTGCTGCAGCTAATTAAGAAGGCAGTTTTGAGGGACAAGCCCTATTTTTTAAGACTGAACAAGTGTCTCTGAGAGCAGAATTATCCCTCAGAATATGCACTATGCAAATACATTTCACCAGTCCCAGGGGCAATATATAACAGAAGCAGAGCAGGCTCTGACCACCTGCAACAATGATATTGTTAGTCTTAGAGCCAAAGTGGGACATTTGATTAAAGAAAAAATATAAACGAGGAGTCCAGAGCATGAATAATTAGCATCACGCGATTTTTAGGTTCCCAGACTACGATCCAGCTTCCACATCCACTGATGACCACGGATAAATTTACTAAAATATAACCATCTATGTCGTTCCTCTTACACACTAAAGCATAGTCAATACAACAAACAGTTTAGAGAGCACTACAAAGATGTCACTTTTCTACCTACTCAGATCTGCCTCAGACTTTAATTTGCCTTCATCCCACTCATTTTGTTATTTCCAAAATAGACATTGCGCATTCTCACTTTCCCCTTGTTATCCTGCCCACTAACTGGAAATGGGCTGACCTTCCTAAAATTCTGCGTTACTCATATCAAGGGTAGATATGAACTCGTGACTCTTGATGTTAATAATGCTGCCAAAATTAGAACTGCTGAGGAGCATGAGTTCAGGGCAGATTTTACAGATGATGTGAGAAATGACACTGGGCACAGAATAAACCCAAGTACACCTCACAAAGGGTTTCAACTTATATATATATATTATATTATATATATGTTTATAATGCATATAGTTTGCTTTTCAAAACCTTGATTTATCCAAATATCACAGATCAATGTGAAAGATGAGATTATTCTTTTTTGTAATTTTAATTATACATATATATATATAAACTTCACAAACACTGTAATCATAGTTTGGTTGTTGGCGATGCATATAAGAATTAACCCTTTAATAGTTACATTTCAGGTCTCTAATATTAGCTATATAAACCTTTACTTGGTGTAGTATTTTATATTTTATATAGAAATCTTGTTGTAACTTACAGATGTTATATCTTTTCTAAAAATGGAAAAGCCACAATTTCAACTTTGGTAATATTTTTCCATAAATGGAATTCTTTCATAAACTATTTCATCTTCTTTGATATCTTTCAGTTGCATCTTACTCAAATTCCTTCATGTTTATGAATGTAAAGAATCATTTTTTGAGTGAACCATAACCCCTAATCATCCTCCTCCCCATCACTATAAAAAGCCAAAATTCAGAATTGTTATTATTTGTCCCAACCTCATTGAGCTTGTATTTTTAGAAAAACGAGGAAAAAACATCAAGTTTATGAATAGTGCAATCAGCTGAATATCTCAAGTTTTAAATAAAAAAAAACTTCAGATACCGATGTGTAACTGTGGTAACTGCATATGTGTAGACGTTAGCTCTGAAGGCTTGGGAGTAGTGATGCTGAATGCCATAACA
This sequence comes from Aulonocara sp. 'chitande type north' Nkhata Bay, assembly GCF_057382095.1. Taxonomy (NCBI): domain Eukaryota; kingdom Metazoa; phylum Chordata; class Actinopteri; order Cichliformes; family Cichlidae; genus Aulonocara; species Aulonocara sp. 'chitande type north' Nkhata Bay. Next base: position 14,696,078 of record NC_141355.1, read on the forward strand.
TTTAAAATCTGCCAGTAGCTCCAATCTCGCCAAGAAAACGGCAAACTGGTCCAAGAAACAAAAAAAATCCAAATTGCTGTAAATATGTGAATTTCTGTCAGAGCCTGCAATCTCTGGGCCTCCATGAAATAATTAGGAATTAGTTCAGTTTAAAAACAGACCACTCAACTCAGTCAACGGTCCAGAGGAGAGGTTTACAAGTCACTTTTATATGTAAACTGATTTTTTACATGACTATACATTTAGAAGGGTAACCTAAGGAGCTTGGAAAGAAAGGTAACTGGACTCCTTTAAGTTTCTCGAAAACTTTTCACCTCTCATCCGAGAAGCTTATTCAGTTCTAAGACTAAATGGTGGAGAGTCCCGGGTATTTAAGCCCTCGTGGGAGTCGTGGCAGACAGCAACTGTCTGGCACATACAATCCAGTTTTGAGATCCCTTCCCGCCTTAACGCCCATTTGATCTTAGAACTGAAGAAGCTTCTTGGAGGAGAGGTGAAACATCTTTAAGAAACTTAAAGAAGTCCAGTCCAAGGTCCTTAGATCAGTGTTTCCCAACCTTTTGGAGCCACGGCACATTTTTCACATTAGAGAAATCACGCGGCACTACACCAAACAACAAGGTCACAAAAAGCAGATTGATCATTTTTCCCTGCGCACCAGGTATAGAGGAATTGGCTTGGTTTGTCCCCAGCACTACTCATGCTAGGGCTTTCATCTGGGTTGGAATTTTCTCCAGGACGCAGGTCAGATAGACTACTTTTTCTTTCCAAATATTTATCTATTAATATTACGCGCTGTGTCATCTCACAGCATGACTATTATTAGAGAGGGTAGTTGTACTGCCCTCTATTGGAAGAGAATGTAATTGTTCTGCACGTTACGCCGATCGCTTAGAGTACTAATCAGGTGGAACCAGGTAATGTTCCACCATCTTCCACCTAATCATTTCTCACGGCATACCTATGTGCCACAGCACAGTAGTTGGAAAACACTGCCTTAGATTACCATGACCTGGACTGAACCTACACAGACATTTTAAAAGGCTACGAAATCTAAAATGTGTTCATCTACTGGAATTATAATCATCATTTTCAGTAATTTGTAATAGCTTAGTAGTTGTATTTTTCATTTTATAGAATATATTATTTGTTTCCTATACATAGAAAATGTTTTGGTGTTGTTGTCCAAGTCATGGTAAAAGAACTACTGTATATCTAACTGTATATCATTCTTTTAGGGCATTGTATGAATATTAAAAAGATGAACTTTAGATGCAAGCTACAGCTGACAGATGCGGTTCCTAGCATGGTACTAAACGAAAAGGTCCTGCTGAATGAGTGGGTTGCATTCATAATACAAGCAATTTAATCACACCAAACAGACCTCGAGGTTTGTTTAAGCCTTAAAGGGATTTTCTTAGTTTAAATATATGGGTGGCTCCATGCGTGCAAATCGTCTTCAGTCAGAAACTCTGGAGAAGACTTTGGTATGGCTTATATCCTCTGCTGGCTAAGAACTCTACCTCCAGCTCAGTCTGGCGGCTGCTGTTGCCCTCACAGCCCCTCATCAGACTGCAGATGCTGAGAGAGTGTTATCAGCACTAATGTTGAATTACAGTTTGACAGATGAATGAAGCTATAACATCTATAATATAAACCCTGTGGTGGTCTGGTCTATTTGACAGTCTGTTAAGCTGAGAAATAAACAATCCTTTCCCAGAATGAAGAATTCCTTTAAAATCTGTTTTATTTTTACTTGATGAAATCTTCACATACATTTTTAAATAAATCTAGGAATTCCCTCCCTTTGTCCTTCATGTTTTTTTTTTCATTTTCAAACGAGTTGAAGTAAACAATAATTTTAAAAGGTAAGTCTGTTTATGTGTTTTATTTGTGCAAATTAAGATAATCCAGATTAAATGTCCTTTGAAATGTTAATTGTAAAGGACAAAATGCTAAATTAGCAAACTGAGTTTCTTACTATACTGCATTTTAGATATTTTAAATACATAAAATGTTTATATATTTTCCAAGTAAATCTAAGGAATTAGGGCTGTTCGATATAACGATATATATCGGATGACGATATAAAAACGTCTATCGTTTCATTTTACGCTATCGTTTGTTTCGTGGTGTCGCAAAATAAACTGTTTACGGCAATATTTTTTCACGGTTTTGATGGTCACTGTAGTGGCTATATTAATTTCTTAAAGTTCTCTCTTTCTCTTATTTTTAATATAACCACACTACGGACGGACAAGCGCCTGTTTTACGACAACGACGGTAACACCATCACGTGTCCGCTTGTTTATTTTCCACATAAACCTTTCACAATAAAGCTCAAGATCCTGTTGAGACTTTTCAAAATAAACTGAACCACGTGAAAGAGTATGCAGAGTGTTTACGGATGAGAAGAAAAAAAAAGAGCCGTCAGGTGCTAAAAAATAAACCTTAGACTCAAACGTTAGAACAGGCTTTCCCCCGCAACACTTCACGCAAGTCGAGCTGCCCGAGATTCACAGAGTTTACAGAAAATTTTTAATTTTTGTGATTTATATCGTTATCGGACGATAGATGTCTTATATTGGGATATGAGATTTTGGTCATATCGCACAGCCCTATAAGGAACTACTTCCAATATGTGTAAGGGTGAGTAGATATAAATGTAACATAAGCTTAAAAGACTAACCCAATTAGAAAATTTCAGGCCAACAGCCACAACTTAAAGCTCACTGATTACTAAGATTACTGAAATATAAATGAAATACAGCAATGTACATGCTTATGTCGCCTTTCTGTAGCAAGTATTACGTTAGCATAACTATGTAAAGAAAGCTGCTCTGAATATTTTCCAATAAATAACAGACAACTTTGACGAATCTCTGATTAAAGAACAACCAAAACATTTTGTTGTTTTTGTTTATTTGGGGTTTTTTTTAAGGCCTCTGGAGAGTATTATGGACAAAATGTTCCAACAATGGGTTTTTATGTGTCACACACACACACGGGCTTTCTTGTTGGCACTCGCCCACAAGCCAACCCTGAGTTACCATCTGTTCATCATGACGAGAGAGGCCTGACCAGCCATCTCTGTCATGTCTCCACAACACACCTAAATATCACGTCTGTTCACAACAAACCCCGACACACACAAGCGAACGCATACACCGCTATTCACTGATTTTCATGGTTTGTTGCGTTCATTGTCACATTGTAAAGCACAAATATGAATATTTTTCTACTTTTAATATGCAGGAATAGCTATAGTTATATATACTAATTAAAATAGGGTTTCTCAGATTTACAGACAGGAAAATCCAGTGGTTAACAGACAACAACAACCAATCACAGACATTTAGGGGTTTAGTTAAATATTTCATTATGTTTGACCATATGAAGCCATTTGTAGTAAAAACTACTGCACCTAGTGTGACTACTATAACAGTAAAACATGTTTTGTAATGTTGAGAAAAGCTTTGTTCTTCTTTACATAGCGGGTTAGATAGTACCACGCGATCTCTTCCGGCATGACTGGGACCACTGTCTTGAATGCTGAATGTCAGTGTAACACAACTGCGATTGTCAGACTAGCTCTTGTTTTAATTTATTACAAATAAATTACCAATGTCCTATTAATGATAAATCTAGAAATGATTTTTTCCTATTTAGTGCCACTAAATAGGAAAAAATGTTGAACCTAGCTTCCAATCTTTCTATCCTTAAAAATCTAAATAAATACTTTTAAGGAGGGGCTTGCAAAAACTAAGGCCTTGTTGAGCTCTAGTTTTATTATTATAGCACTGTTATTATCATTATTATTAACATTTAGTGAGCATTCCAATGCCCAAATTTGACTCAAACAAGGACACAGCTTTAATCCTTTAATGGATATGGATGAACAGTGCTCATCAAATTATGTCGTTTCCCGATATTGGTAAAACAGCCTTACAAAACTGATCCCCAAAGTAATGCTAGAGCATTCAACTGCACAGGAGATGCAAAAGAAAATTTAAAAAGAAATTGTGCTGCATATAATTTTGAAGGTTGACAGTAACTTTAGGTCTCTCGCTGACACATCTGTTAACCAGAATATTGCTTCCAAATCGCACTGATCCAGGAGGAAAGAGGGAAGATTTGTGTTTTGGAATTTCAGGATGGGACAGGACATCTTGACTCAGTGAATCCACAAATTCCTTCCTCTGTCTTCACGGACTAAGCTTTCTCCTTAATAGAGAGACTCCACTTTAGCACAAGTAGAAAAACCACATGCCACATACTGTCTCCATGGCTACGGCACACAGCAAAGAATCCATTAAATGCTCCTGCAGTTGCACACTGAGAGCAAAATCTCAGCCTGAGGAGAAAAAAAACATCAACTGATAATCGATGCAAACATGCGTGTGAGCAGATCGACCTGTGCTACTTGATTTTAAAGGATGTAACAGTAATTTTACATAACAGCCTATTCATAGAGCCAAAGGCTGTACTGCATGGTATTAGGCTTTACGTTTCTTATATAAAGCTAAATGTTCTGTATGCAGTCCAGAATTAATCTGAGATCAAATCCATTTGTTTGCCATATTAAAGAGTAACAAAAAGCAACTTTAAAGACTGCATTCTTTCCTTTTCTATCACAATCGTGCTGCAGATTTTCCTGAAACCTCCCGCGCCCAAACCCAAAGCAAGACGCATTGAGCCTCGAAGCCTTACCAAACATTTGCTCTGATACACTCGGGCAAATCTTTTTATTTTGGTGCGGCACGGACGGCCCTCCATCCTTTGTGGCTGACCTAACGCCTTTGAGTCCGGAATGACATCATTAAAAAGAAATAAAACATAAATACTGAAGCAGCCACGGGGTTCAAATCAGGACGGAGCCCACGGAGAAGGCTAAAGAGGGGGAGTTCGAACAAGTTTGTTGCGGTAAATGTTTCGAGAGTAAACGACGGGCCTTCTTACCGTCTCGCCAGTGAGTACATGGCATGCGGTGGACATGGCGAAGCGGCAGCCTTGCTCTCCGTGTGGGTACGGCGTTAGCCCCGCTGCACCTGCTGTGCGCCTGCCGGAGCCCGACACCTGTCCTTCATGCCCATTTCACATGTTGTGCGCTTCACCCCGCGATGCTTCTGTGTGTATGTGCGTTTGCCAGTGATGGAGGAGGTGGTGTGTCTGAGCCTGCGCTTGTGCGCGTGCCTCTGGGGGCGTGGTTGTGCGTGTTTTTGTGAGGAAGGGAGGGGTGGTGCTGAGGGAGCTGGGGGCATGTGGCAGTTCGAGCCTCGGAGCAGCACCGCGGTGTCGCTGCGTATCTGAGTCCCTTAAAGGCCTTTGCAGGGGCATTTCCGGGGGTTTCTGCGCTCTGCAGTCACTGATGCTCATCGTGGAGGGAAAGCAGAGATGACAGCTACATTTGTACAGTTTTCAGACGTAGTTTAAGATCAACTTGGATTTCCCGTGGTTCTTGACGTAACTTCTGTTGCTCCTCTCATATTGATGGTCATGAGGTAGAGAAAAAATAGTCCTGTAATTGGGACAACTGACTTTTTTATTTCTTTCTTAATCGCCTTGTTGTTTAGGGAAAATAGTGGAAAAACGTCCCCTGTAATTTTTTAAACCCCAAGGTGACATTTTCAGACAGCTTTCAGGTATTCAGTCCGTTAGAATGTATGGTACAGGGTGGCATCAGGTAATAGCATTTGACCGGCCTTATTCTGCAAATGTCAACCCTGTGGATGTGAAAAACCGCATTTCTATAAAGTCACAAATCCTCTAATTAAAAATTATTGCAGCCTAGTTTCTCCTTTATTATCTGAAGTTTCTTGGCAATGCCTTGATTCAGTCAAATGTCCCCTATTGATTTTAGATCTTTGCTGTTGCAGGCATCCGCTCTGCTTTTAATATTAGACTTAAAACTTTCCTTTTTGATAAATCGTATAATGAGGGCTGGTCAATGGTCAATGGTAACTTTATTGTCCCTGACGGGAAATTGATTCGCAGTATGTCAAAACAAACAACAAACATACAACCAACACATCACATACACTCATTAAAAAAAATACTATAATATAATATAAGCCTGATAAAACAACCTAGATTTTCCATCGAAAAAAGTGCAATGTGCAATGGCAACAACACTTACAATTTAGTGTTGTTAATTAAGATAATAGCACTAGGTACAAACGACAATTTGTGTCGCTTCGTCTTCACTGCAGTCATTTTATAACGACGACCTGATGGAAGCAGTTGAAAATCGTTAAAGAGAGGATGATCTGAACACAACAGGACAGAGGTTGCCTTCCTCAGCACCTGCCTGTTATAAAAGTCCACAAGCTGGACCTGAGACCTCCCTGAAATCTTGCTCGCCACTTTAACCAGATTGTTAAGTCTGGTCTTATTATCCATGGACATACTACCGTACCAAGCAATGATACAGAAAGTTAAAACAGATTCAATAAAACTTTTATAAAAGAGAGTCATCATTTCAGATGAAACATTAAAACCTCTCAACCTCCTTAAAAAGTATAGTCTTTGTTGGGCCTTTTTCACTGTAGCAGCAAGATGTGACTCAAAGGACAGGGTCTTATCAAGAACAACTCCCAAATACTTGTAACTATCCACCATTTCGATGGCTGCACCATTTACCACTGTAAGCGCAGGATGAGGGGATGACTTCCTGAAATCAATAACCATGTCCTTGGTTTTCAAGGTGTTAATCATTAAGAAGGACTGATCACACCATGAAACACACCATGGATCAGGTGACCCTGAATTAGGGCTGCTCGATTATGGCAAAAATGATAATCACGATTATTTTCACTGAAATTGAGATCTCGATTATTTGACGATATTTATTTAACCCTTTAAGACCTACTATAGAACCAAGTCCGCCAGAGCTTATATTATTTTTTTACATGTTGTAGTGCCATTTGTGGGAGCATTTCAAGTTGCTATACAACTGTTATAGCCCATATTTTAATAATATGTATGCATTGAGTCCATAGTAACTACATTAATTGCAAAAAAGTGCAATAAACTACAAAAAAATTGAAAACCTTTTTGGGGGTTTTTTTTACATATATTTCTACTTGGAGAAATTTAAGAGGTTTATCCCTCAAAACTTTAAATACAAAAAAGTTTCAAAAAATAGTTTACAACAACAGGAAATTTATTTTGAGTGTCTTCATAGTTTTATTTTGGAGATACAGCAATTTTTATATACACTGCAGGAAAAACGAAAAAACAAGCCTATGATGCAAATTTGCAAAGAAAACAGCATGTGCATCAAAATAACCTATTTCCAGCAGTGCAATTCGAGTTCTAAGCATCCCAGAAATTATTCAGAAAAGTCAAACATGACTTATAAAAACACTGGTATAAGGCCTACAAGTAAAAAACTACATTTTCCGTGAAAATGATGTCACTTCCGGTTTCTGGCAGGAAATGGCGGACATGCGATCCGGTTGTTCAGTCTGACGTCACTAGCCGTGTCTGGGTCTAAACTCTGGTGCAGGTCCATATATGAAACGATCACTATGGCATTACTGAGAGTTGAAAAACTGTCTAAAGTCTTTCATCTTTAATAAAACGATCAGCGTTCTGCTCTACCAGGTGTAACAATTGAGTTTAACATCCAGGCATCCATGAAAACGGAATTTATGACATTTAACGGAGTTAGAAGTTAGCAGGGAGTTAGCTCGCTAGCTTCTATCTAAATACAATATAGCATGTCCTGACTGCGGGGTTTTGGAAACAAATTAAAACGTACAGCTCTGTTATCACTTCCAGCATAAATGAAGACAGAAAACTAAACAGCAGTGACGTTTGTAGGGTTACTGAAGTTGGGCTAGCTGGTATATAATGATGTGCTACGTGACCGCTAGCGACACAGCTATGTTAGCATAATATAAACAAGCTAACTTTTTTTCCACTCGATAAAAGTTACCGTGAGTGTTCTCGGTGGTCAGGAACAAATGTAATCGCATGGCAGGATGCTGTAAAAGGACCAAACTTCAGCCAGGAGAACAACTGAGATAATCCATCCATACAATACGAGGTTAGTCATTCATATACTGCTGCATGGGCTGGGCTGTAGTTACATCCTAAGGTTTTAAAAACTGAGCTTAAATAAATGGGAGGTCAACAGTGATCACTGACTTTTTTAGGAGCTTTTTGAGATCAAATAGAAGAAAATACATAACATTAAACATGTTAACAACACAAAAGCCATATTAAACGCAGACTACCTTAGACCCGGAAGTAGGATTCGTCGCGTCATCACTGAACAACCGGATAGTTCGTGCTGACGTCTGTTTCACTGTGGGAAGTGTTACGAACAGCTGATCGGATCAGCAAAGCATGTTTCTGGAATATTATGTTTTTGTTCCTGCAAGCGCTTTTTATGCAATTTTTGCAAAGCTTTATGTGGAAGGAAACCGTGACCGAGGACAAGCTGATGGCATAAGATGTAAGTACAACTCCTCTGGTTTCATATGCAAAAAAAATTATTGCGCTAGCTTACGCGGTTCAGGTTCTACAGGGATTTAAAAATAGTTACACAAAACAGAGCATGCTGCTCTGACCGGCTTTAAAGGGTTAACAATAACAATGTATTGAATAATGACTTTAAAAAGTAATATAAAATAGTGTGCAGCACCACTGAAGTTTTTTTTTTTTACCTCTCTTTTCAACCAATGGCAGTCACTCTCCTCTCCAAATAACTTCTGCTTAGCTTTCCGAGCTTCCCTTGGGTCCTCTTAATCAGCGGTCTCCAAACTTTTTTGGCGCCACGGACCGGTTTATGCCCGACAATATTTTCACGGACCGGCCTTTAAGGTATCGCGGATAAATACAACAAAATAAAACTAGTACCAGTACTGAAAAAAAAAGAAGATTTATTCATAACACACATGAAAAGACCAAGGAGAACCGAGTTAACAATCAAAACGATAACAAAATAACCCTGAAAATCATACATTTCACACCTGAGCCTCAACTCTCGCGGCCCGGTACCAAACGACTCACGGACCAGTACCGGTCCAAGGCCCGGGGGTTGGGGACCGCTGCTCTTAATTGTTGTGACACGTGTTCGAAATGCAGAGAGGTGCGCTGGATTTCGAACACGGAGCAGCGCGAGAGTAAAGCATGAGGGAGGGGCTAATAATCGGCTCAGTCATTTTTAATGATCGTTGAAAGCCCAGATCGTAATCGTGATTAAAATTCGATTAATTGAGCAGCCCTACCCTGAATCCTCACTTAGTTACACTCGAATAAATCTTAGTCTGCTGGTGGCTTCCCATGATGCTCTGAGTGTTTCTTCTTCACTCACCCCTATGTGTTCTTCCTGTTAAAAGGGAGTTTTTCCTTCCCACTGTTGCCAAAGTAATAATAATAATAATAATGGATTGCATTTATATAGAGCTTTTCGGGACCCCTCAAAGTGCTTGTTCATAGTGAGTTGTTTCAATGTTTGACCTAACAATATAAAGTGTCTTGAGCCAACTGTTATTGTGATTTGGCGCTGTATAAATAAAATTGAATTGAATTGGATTAGTCACGCTTTTCTTAGCCCGCCCACTGCTACTCGCATCTGCCCCAAAGTCTCACGTCGCCACATCTTCTGCATTGTCTGAACTGATGATGGGGACAGCTGGCTTTGAGCCCCAGCCCAAAGCATGTGACTGGCGCAGCAGAACTGCTTACTGAAGCACTCTCACAGCAGATAGAAATCACTACAGACAAACTGTGCTGATCAGGCAGAAGAATGCAATAATACTTACCTCTGACAGATCTCATTTTGTTACAGGAGAAGCAGCTTTCTGCTTGAGCACACTGGAGTATGACCACTTTTCTTATTATTATTATCTCTTTTCCTGCCTGCTCACTGGTTACAAAACACACATCTAACTGGGACTCCATCTGTGAGATACCACGTGTACGAGATATGATTCAGAATACAGTGGATCTCACATTGTGGCATCCAGCATTCCTGAGAGTGGGATCTATCCGAGTATGTGTGAGTCACTCTCTCTCTCTCTCTCTCTCTCTCTCTCAGAGTACACTGGCATCAGTTTGTGTCAGCTGTTGGTTACCATGCATAAGTGTCTGTCAGCTTGGTGATAGCAGGTGTCTTAGGCACCTTGTAGACTCTAACAGAGAGGAAATAAGTGGCTTTCTGTTGATTAGAGACTTCTCTGACAGGGATCCGTCAGGCTTACATCACCGCAGATCACTGCTTCACTCTGCTTCGACTGCTTAAACAAGCTTCAATACTTGAAGGTTGTTTCAATACGGTAAACACCCTTCAGCTCTGCAGCTCTCTCTAGTTAACTCTATGGAAGATTAAGTGACTCTGCAAACTTTTAGTTCTCATCTCCATGTTCCCATTGGAGGAAATTACATAAGAGATGTGGAGGTGCACACACACAGTCAGACCCCATCACTTACAAATTCCAGCTCCGACCGTGGCAGGCTAATAGAAAGGAACTGAGCTTCTTTTCTGGCCTGTAATTATATGTCTGACAAAACAAGAAAAACACATTAGACTGACATGGTAAGGCAGCCATGTTAAAAGAAGAAACCCCAGGGAAATCACCAGGGTCGCTAGGGATATTAACCATCCACTGCAGTGCTGAATATTTTACAGAGCCAGAATTAGACCTGTTGGGTCTGTTTGTGACTGAATGTGGTGAGTACTTCAGTTCCTTCAGAAATATCATCATTAGGGCAGTCATGTTATCAGATTTTCACACTGTGGTCCAAAGAGTTTATGTTAAAGATATTTTCCCAATATCTAAATTACAAAATATATATCAGTAATAACCCTACCAGCAAAAAAAATGTGGATTTTTGTCTATCGTGTGTTGTCTTTTTTTAAGAAAATAAATGAAACTCCAAATAAAAGTGCATGAAGGCAACAAGCGTCTGTAACCATATATGTACAAAAGAACATAAAAAGAATAATCCCTCAGTTACTTACAATATTTTCATATATGCATTATTTACTTGATATTTTATTTTTAAACCTCACATTTATTGTTTACTTCTGTAGGGGCATCCCTAGCTGATTTTAATTCAGTGGACTTATATTCAGAGAGTGAAGTGTGGCAGTGATAAATCTGAAGCTTCACTGGGAGATGCTTCCAGTCTTCCCTTAATTCCAAAACCCAGATTATGTCCTCAAGAAATTAAACCACTCAGTCCTCTCTCTTCAGCCTTCTTACCCCAGACATCATTTACAGTTGTGCAAATCCATACAGGGTGTTCGCCTCTCAGGCAGCATGCTCCATTAGGATTTAGAAGCAGCTATGTGAGGTGTTTGGATGCTCCTTTGGCTCAGTAGGATGCTGTACAATCCACAGAGTTTTGATTCAAAGTGAATCAGATTAAATCATATGCAGAAGATCGCAGAGAGAAGAAGAACTGCCGCAGGCACTTGGTGTCGGCGGGTAGCTCATGCTCCACGTTACAGAAGTTGCAAAAATTAAGTAATTTCCTGATCACTCCCTGAAGCAAACATCAAATTATTAGTTTAGTCCCACAGAAGAGAATACAGTAATAACAATGGAATTACGTGCACTTGTCCTGTGCTTAATTAGGAAACTATGTTTACCCTGGCTGCACAGAAAAAGAACAATCCACTCCAAGTAACACTTATAAACAAATTCATGTACAAGCCAAACCATTTGGGAGCAGTATCCATGGTAACGCACACTGAGTAGGAGCAAAAGAGACTGAATTCATTTCAAAGGGAATGAAGAAAAGTGCTGTCCACAGAGACGATCAAAATCTATGTCATAATTTTAAGATAAACTGAGGTGAAAATGTGCTTGTAACCCTGCAACAATCTGCAAATGCACCACAGCCGGGATTTGGCAGCGCAGCTTTATGTCGACTGTACATTTGGTAGAGAGATGCGACGCGGATGCCTCTTACATCCCAGATTATCTCCAGCAGAGATTGACAGCTTAAAGTTAAAACAAGGTTCGCCATAAGGAGACCCCTCTGGCAGCCTCCTGGTAAAAATAAGACGTGATGAAAGACCTGCACTCATGTGGGCATATTCTCAGATCCTCCTCTCAGTACATGTAGGTCAAAGTAAGAATAGTGTAGATGTTATTCACAGTTGCACTGAGCAAACACAAACTCCTCTGTCCTTGCCTCTGGAGTCACACTAAGACATCCCATGGTGAGATTTAATTAAATCTTCATAGCACACTCCTCACTCATCCTTCATCATCTGCCATTTTGGCTAAGAAATCATCCAAGTCATGTGTGTGTGTGTTTTTTTTAAGGGAAAACACATTCAGGCCTTGCATAGAAACAGCGTGTTTCCATGCAAAAGCGCCTGATAACCTGACTCAGAGATTTTCATGCAACCTGCAGAAACCGAATGCAAACTGTTAGCTCAGAGTTTCAAGAGATTTCCAAATGGTGATTAAGGTCAGCAGGCGGTTTTATGATGCAGAACTGTCATTAAGGTCCAGCTATTCAAGACAGGACAGACAACAAATCTTTTGTGCCTCTGTTAGGAAGAATCAATGAGGACCTTCTAAATATGGATGTCATTCACCCTCTACCCCACATCAGTACAATGCAAAGTAGTACTGGGTTGCACTAATTGTGCGAGGCTGTAGATTACGTATAATCATCAGCCACTGTTTCCCATTTGAGTGCTGAATAACGCATTCAAATCCTAAACTGACACCACATTTTCTTTTCTTTTTTCCCTCATAAAAGAATGACTGAGGACATTTGCTGTATGCATTTTGTACTGAATCTATTACTTGTTATTTGAGCCCGGTGTCTCAAACTGTTTCTATTCAAATCCTGCTTAGTAAGCCTATCAAATGACGTGTGCAAAATCAGCTTTGACACTTGCTTCAGTTTGTGAATAAACAGCATTTTTAATGTATGTAATTACACATTCTGGTTCTAACCAATGCAGATGCACCTGTGCTTTGCAGCTTCTCTGGGCTGTTTAAATGGGTCAGCTCTAGAAATATCCTCCCTCAGAGAAGTGTGGCCTCCCTCCCCTTTTGTCTTCTCCCTTGTCTGTAAAGGAACGAGAGTACTGCTGGCAATAGCCTTGAATGCTTTATTTGTGAGCAGCAAAGTCATGAATGCTACATTAGGATGACTGCACAACAACTGGACTACATGAGAAAAGAGAACGACCATCAAAGTTTCTGTTGTTTCTTGAGAAAGGATTTTCCAGGCCATGATCAACTCTGTCCAGTAACAACCGGCTACATTCCACCTAGTTTTTTTAGATAAAAGTAGCTTTAAGCAACAAATTATGTACTCTTTCAAAGCCTGAATATGCTGTACTTTGACTAGATACCCACAAAGCATTTGATTTCACTGAATGGCCTATTTTACTGAAAACTCCCAAAGAGGTTTGGATTTATTTTGGTGGATGGGAATGAAATGATCCATCACTATGCTAAATCTTCTGTTATAACAAATAAGATTATGTAAGTCAAAGGAGCTTGCAAAGAAAAGCGTCTGGACTTCTTTAAGTTACTTGAAGACGTTTCACCTCTCATCCGAGAAGCTTCTCGGATGAGAGGTGAAACGTCTCCGAGAATGAGAGGTGAAACGTCTTCAAGTAACTTAAAGAAGTCCAGACGCTTTTCTTTGCAAGCTCCTTTGACTACGATGACCTGGATGACTGAGAACCTTCACAGACAAGATTATGTAAGAGCATCAGGTTGTCGTATTATGCTGTATGCCAGTGATTTGCTTGTTACCTTAGTGAATAATTGATATAATTTGGCTCTCCAGACCATGAGTAAGTCAGCCCACCCCCCCAGCCTGAAATACAGCCGGTGAAAAAAACATGCGTCACTCGCTGTTGCTCTCTTAATGTCTTACAATTGGTAAGTAATAGTTATGATCTCAGAAGTTCACTAGATTCTTATTCAAATTAAATATACATTTGATAAATTCTCTTGTAGTTTGATTACTTACCACACCATTGCTAGACAACACTTTTGATACAAGGTGTGGATACGCAACTTACTCTGTTATATACTTTTCATTTTGTGAATGAAGCTGTGGTACTAGTGTTTTTTCTAGTACCAAACAGTACAAAGTTCATATTTGTGATTCATATTTCATGCTTTTATCTTTTATGGAGGCTTGAGAAAAGAATGAAATGTGAAGGATTGCAAAGTCTTATATTAAGAGTTGTTCAATAATACAGCAGCCACTGGTTAATTCAGTTTAAAGTGATTCACTGTTTTCATTATTCTAAGGTCATGCTACATAAATTTTACCCCTCTATGTCTCTAGTCTGTGATAAATGTAAATTAAATGATGTCACATTTATTTTGGGCTTGTCACACCCCCACCCCTCCATCTTTTTTTCTGGGTTTTATCAAAGGACTCTGTCATTTGTTCCTTTACTTCTTTAGTTCATTCCATGCACAACACATTTCATGACGCATTAAAAATGTATATATTTTTTAAAATTTATTAGATTTTCTTTCCTGATCAGATGAGCATTTTACCTGCAAACGAGACCTAGATTTGTCAGGAAGGAACAGCCACCGGGCAGCCAGATAAGAACTGCAAGCAAAGCAGATAGAGCTTTAAAAACCACGGTGACCTTTCATGAGCGAGCAGCTATAAAACATCCTGCCTGCAAATTGGATTTTGCACTCCAGACACTTTTGTCTGCAATGAAAACTTTCAAGGAAGAAAATAAAGAATCAATCTGGTGATTAAAATTGAACGCTCTCCCTCTCTCTCATTGCATAAAACCTACCTGCCAAAACATTTGCACAGACAGATGAGGGAAAGGAAAATCTAATTTTAATGTAGTTCTTTCAGCTGTAGATGCACTCACTGAGTTGTACAAGACAAGGCAATGAAACACATCCCTCTTCACATTAGAGGGGGTGCTTAATAGTATCGAGCCTCTCTCAGCTGCAGCTGGTGCATTCAGATTTTAAGCCCAAGTGAAAGCCCCAAAATTTGGGAACATAATAGTTGTGTTTTTACTCAAACACCATGAATGGGTCTCTGTTCTACAAAGAAGGGATGCCAGTTTAGTTTTGTTTGGTAGTGTGCGGGCTTTGATTTCCGTTTTTCTATGTGACTTAAAGTCGTACGATTAAAATTTGAGCATCAAGAAAAACTTTGTTTTTCAGCAATGTTAACATAATTGCTAATACAATGATGAATCATAATGACTGAATGACTGAATAGTAATACATACAAAATCCCAGGGCTCTGTTCTGTAGCACTCAGGATGCTTTTACTTACTTAAAAAGGATGTTTTTTTTAATATAAATTAACACTTTCAATGGAAAAGGAATGCATATACTGTATTATAAGTCATTTGTAATGGCCAAATAAACATGTTACATTGTAATATGGTAGAATGTGGTGTTTGTGTGCTTACAGAAGTGAGACTGTAGGCCCACACCACCTTGTGGCCACATTAGTATGTTTTATGTTGAAAAATACTGTCAAACTATAGGACATTCTTAAAAGACATTTCTTTATAGAGGTCAAACACACTGCAATTTAACAAAACACCAGCAAATAAAAAAATCCTTCAAAAGCACACAAAACACAACATAAGTAGAATGAAACAAAATTGAACTAGATCGAAAAAAATATAACACACACACAATGGAAGTAGAAAACGCTTTAAAAAAACAGGCGGCAAGTGTTCATGGGGAGACAATAACGTGACGGAACAGCTGCGGCAGGGACAAGCTAGCAGTAAACAGCTAATAGCAAACATGTATCTACAGTATTGTATGAATCATGTGATTAAAACACAGATTACCTGAATCTTTTTCTAACTCATAACACAGATGAGTCCCCTCGGTGCAGTTCTTCGCACATTTTGGCTTCTGTCACTTTTGTTGCTGGTCCATCGCATTATTATCTTCCCCAAAACACTTATGTTGTTTTTATGTTTTGCTATGTTGTTTGTTTGTTTTTTTGTTTTTGTTCAACTTACTTTTGTGGGCTGTGTTTTTGGGGGGCTAAGGGTTAGGTTTGCTGGTGGTATCTTTAGTTGCAGTGCATTTGACCTCTCAGGGCCACCGTATTTTTAGACGCTAGCTTACAGCAATGCAGAGTATAAACAATACTTTGCCTAATATTAAAGTCATTCACAACCGAATACTATGCACTGTACCCATTTAATATAAATACCTAAAGTCTATGAATTACTATTATATATATCCTTTAATTTTTTTTCTTTATAACTGAAAAACGAAAATAAAATAAAATGCAACCATGTAATTTTCAACCTGATGGATAAAGTAAGCTACGGTATAAAAATAAATGTTAACAAAAGTGTGAAAAACAAACTGAAAAACCAATGATGTCTCTGATCATCAAGGACAGCAAAATGAAAAGAAATTTGAATATGAATGTTACTCAACAGTTCTGCATTAATCATTTAGACTAACTGGTGTTGTTACAGTTATTCAGCAGCTGTGTCAGCATCTTTTAAAACCTACTTTACTTTACTTTTCTCAAATAAACCAGTCATTATTTGTCATAGGTTTTATTGGACATGTGCATGTTGTAATAACATACTCATTTTCACATAATATAGCTACATTGCATATAACATCAATATCATTTTTATTACATTTATTTCAATAATCCACCATGATTTATATTATGCAGTATCTTATTTTTGATTAACAAAAAAACCCCTCAGCTTTTTGATTTTTGCACTTACATCTATGATGTACATTTTGAACTCTGGCAGGCATCAACTGACAATCAATTTCACTCAAACTTGTAAGGATTTTACCGTTTCACAATGATTATATGGTGGAATTAAAAAACAATAAAAGGAGCTCTAAGAAAGAAGACAATGTACATTCACAGTCAGATATATCAACCATAAATAATGTAAACCCTTAAAAATAAAATATAAAAAAAAAAATATATCAAAATGACTTCTTTGCATTGCCGTCGCGGCTCATCCTGTCAGGCTCCAGAGGGCTCGTGGCAAATGGTGTTTCTCAGTTTGGCCAAGACACCTCTGAGTGAAAGGACGGCACGGTTTTTCAAAGATAACCATCAGTGCTAAATGTGATGGCTCATTTTCATAAATTACACACTCAGTGTGAAAATTACTCCTCTCTTACTTATTCTCGGCTGTGCCATTATGAATCTGACAGTTACGTACTGACACTGAGTAACTGTAAAATGTAAAAATGAAGCCCTCCATTACTTATGCATAACATAACAAGCACCATATAGCAGTGCCATTCACAAGAAAATTGTGCATGTACAAAAGGAAAAAGTACGTAAACTATTTTCCCAGATAAACTATAAAGTTTAGAGACACACAGAATATCAGCAAGCACAAATAGCAGCAGGGGAGGAAAGTGACAATCTGGATCACTCAGAGCTTTGCACAACATCTATTTGGTTTGACCAGGTTACAAAACAACATTCACACGTTTATGCACCATTGAACACAAGGGGTCACTGTGGCTACATAAACAGAAAAACACAGGCAACATGGAGAATCTGCAGGGGGACCAGGACTCACTTAGACTTTTCACTATTGGGTCTTCTCTAAAAGCGTGATATTGCCATACTATATCACCATATGAATCTATAGCACTCCTTCTGGAAGACATTTATAGTGCCTGGAGAAGATAAAACATTCTTCAGTGACAGCTTGGATTTTCAGAGACGTGATCAAAGAAAGTTTTGTCGGTGCAAAAGATGCGTGGCAGAATTGTGAAATCAACTGCAGAGAAGCATCGTGCAGTTGGCATTCCTAAAACTTGTCACCGCTTTACCTTTCTACGTGGTACAAATGAATTTCACAAACGTAACATTCCTTGGCTGTGTGTGCTTTGGAGTGCATCTTATGCTGACCTACTGCTAAGACCTCCTAAAACCTATTGTACATCCATTAAACTCAGTAGTTGGTTAGCAGTTTTTTTCTTGTCACATTGCTTTGAAAATTGAGGAAAATAAACTGTAAGTAACGATATTTTTCACTAACTGTACCTGAACAGTCGCCAACCCTGTCTACACTGGATCCCACTGTACCATGCCTGTTACAGACATGGCAGCACCCCAAAGCAGGAACCCTGCTTTGTCAAGTGGCAGATGAATAAACCTGAAAACCATTGTATTCAAGTATAATTTTGCAAGATATACTCTGTGTGCAAATGTGTTTGAAATAATAAAACATTCTAGCTCATTAAAATGCATGCTTTTCCTTCTTTTTTTTTGTAAACAACCACTATAAGACTGCAATGGAAGACCCTCACCCACACACAAGTGTCACAATCAACTGGACATCCCTGAGACAGCTCCATTTGATTTGACGCTCTTGTCTGTGTAAGGCATGCTTTCAAGTTAGAGAGCTGCTGGGCTTTTGTTCTTCTGCAACAAAAAAAAAAACGAAGAAAATCGGGAGCCACGACATACTCACGACACCAACTACTCTAATACTAGCTAATTTAACTACATGTGACAACACAGTTACAAGCGCCAAAGTCAGGGGTTGGGAAATGCAACCATTGCCTCCTGTTGACATGCAGCTAAGACATCACCATGAGCGATCTACAGCTTGAACAGATCTAGCATTTGCAAACACTGGACATCCTTTTTGTGCAGCTGTAGTCATTTGGGCGCCATACAAAAATAATTAGGGAATCAGGAAAGCAGGGAGGATGTTGTTGTTAATTTTGCAAGGAGTAGAAGTGTGAAATAGTGGTGTAGCTTTGTTTTTATTGGGGATACATGGAGATTGTTTAGTGGCTTTAAGTCAGTTTGACAGCTCTTTATTCAAAATTAGGGGTTAGCTACATTTTCACTGTTTTTACTATGACACAAATATACTATTTTTAGATAAGAAGAGATAATAAACTAGGTGCTGCTTTTTTATTTAAAATAAAATATTTGGCTATCTTCCCTTCCCCAATAACTTTAATACAGCGCCTCAAGTTACTTGAACATAACGGCCACGATGAATTTACAGCACAAACAAACAAGTGAGAGCAATATTGTTTTGTTTCGTATTCATGCATATACAGGCTTCAGTGTGGAGTACAAACAGTTTTGAGTATGATTACTTAGGCTCGAGGCAAGGCAGGGAATGTTTAAGACATCAGTGCCTAACTGTATTCTACTTTTTGTTCGTTTTAAAAGAGTTAAACCATGTAGGCAGTGGCTATCAAGTGTGTACATTTTCACATCAGGCTCAGTGTACATGAATTAAAGACGGCATCCGGTTGGTCCTTGTTCGGAGGGGGAAGAAGGGGTCTGTCCTTCAGTTTGCCTGTCTCTTTTTCTTTCAGGAGGAGAGGGAAGAGGGGCTTATGCTGTCTCAGTCTGAGAAGAGACTGGCAAAAGATTTGCGTAGATTGCGTATGGTTTCGGCCTTCACTTCGTCCTGGCTAAGGCTGGCTCGTGGC
Source organism: Aulonocara sp. 'chitande type north' Nkhata Bay (assembly GCF_057382095.1). Lineage (NCBI taxonomy): Eukaryota > Metazoa > Chordata > Actinopteri > Cichliformes > Cichlidae > Aulonocara > Aulonocara sp. 'chitande type north' Nkhata Bay. Next base: position 14,715,496 of record NC_141355.1, read on the forward strand.
GCTGGGGTTTCTGGAATGTTGAAGGTATTGGTAAGAGACTGGGACTTGCTATAAAGAGAGGAAAATGGCAATAGAGGAGAGGAAGAGGCTATTAAAGTCATGCAGCAAACCCATGGAATGAAAAGACTGGCGCAAGGCAAGACAGAGAGAGGGAGAGAAATGAGAGAAAAGGCTCAGTAAACAATGATAAAGCGCATTCCTTTCCTCGGGTCATTCAGTATTACCTTATCATTTCAAGTTAGCTTTGAATATGATATGGATATTGAATGACTTTTCTGGAAAGCAAAGTGATGCATGTTTTTGTATGCGACTGACAATAAGAGGGTTTATGTCTCATTGTCAGGAGAGCATAAAGAAGCTCAAGTATTAAATCCAAAATCAGGATTATGTATTCCTAATTTTGTGAATTATTTAGGTTACATTCTGTTCACGCAGCAACGTCAACCCGATATAAGGTGTCCTGTGTGGCACCGATGGAACATTGCAGCTGGATAGGCGCAGCTGTCAGTACTGCTGTGGAGGCTCACTGTGCTTCTCATAAGAGGAAAGAGTGACACACTGCAGAGCGCACTTCCTACTTTCAGCAGAAGCAAGAAGTAAAGAAGCTAAAGCAGGCAGAGACTACCGAATCATGGCTAACCCAGTTAAATTAAGGCGTGAATGATTTTGCTTACTGTATAAATAAATAAATTGTCTGAACACCTGACGGCAAAACGGCAATATGTGATTACATGTGTCCAGTTTTTGTTTTTTTTTAAATTAAGAAATGTAAAATTTCACCCCGAGGCCCTTACAGCATCTGCGGTGATTCAAACACTGCGCTCCACTGCGATGCTGTCAATTTACCAGTTGATCTATGCCCATTCGCTTACCCATCGTCACTAGTTTGGGGTAGTAATCAAAGAATGAGATGCTGATACAAGGGGCAAAATGAGCTTTTTCCAAAGGTAACTGGCCTCCCCCTTAGCAACAGAGTGAGGAGTTTAGCTATTCAGGAGCATCTCAGAGTGGAGCTGCAACTATTCCACACCGAAAGGAGCCAAGTGAGGTGGGTTGGGCATCTGACACTGATGCCTCCTGGGTGTCTCCTGGGTGACGAGTTCTGGGTATGCCCTACAGGGAGGAGGCCCCGGAGGCACACCTCAGTATTCTACAAGATAATCTGGAGAAGGTAGCTGGGAAGAAGGAAGGCTTCCCCCAAACCGCCCGGCGATAAGTGTAAGAAAATGGATAGATGGATACTCAAAAACTCCATGATACTAAGGCCTTGCAGTGGGATTAACTTAGACCTGATGGTCTTGTCTTGGAAACCCTAGAGGTTTTATTGCACTTGGAGGTACGTCATTAAGTCTAGTAATATTATCTCCACTTATCTCTCCTTTCCTCCACTCGGCATGTGTCTGCTCCACTCCATGTGTGTCTTACACGGAGTAAAGAAGGAGCAGAGGAGACTCGAACTCACGGTGAATCAGAAAGCAGAGGAGAGACGCTCAGCACCAGCAGGCTCTCACACTGACCTGAAATAGACAAGCTGTGCTTTGAACTAAGTATGCTATCACACAATGAGTTATGTTTAATAATGTTAAAATATCTGATGAACATGTGTAGCCTCACTGCCAGTCGATGGCATTAGTTTCATAAGTTTCACAACAATCTAGATATGTAAACAAGGTTCAAAAGTTTATTTACATTAAAGGGATCTTTAAATATCACAATATGTAGCTTCATTACGGCTTCCGCTTGTTGTTTTAACGTATCAGGCGCTCTGCACAGACTTTGAAATGTTATGTTACGTGAAAGTGCTGCTGAAGGGCTGAAAAGTGTAAAAATCAATAAACCATGCACATTCGGGTGGCTCATTTGTCATTAAATAGATTTCCCATGTGGCATGCATGTCACAGTGCAGGCAATAAGAAGGGATCTTCTGCTTGAAGGATGAGGTGAAACCGATCCCATTTATCATTCACAGCTACTTACTTTAGTTGTGGAGAGCCGCCCATAGCCGGGCTGTCCTGACTAGGCTTCTGTGGAGGCTGAGGCTTCTGTTGCAGAGGAGGTCGTCCTCCTGGGCCCCCCTGACCCTGAGCGGCAGGACGTGGCTGCTGGGTGGTGGGTGCTCCAGGGCGTCCTTGTTGGCCGGGAGCCCTCTGTTGCTGTGTCCCTCCCTGTGACTGCTGTCTAGGGGGCATGGCAGGCCTCTGCTGTGGTGGAGGTTTTTGGCCTGCAGATGGTTTCTGCTGCGATACAGACTGCTGCCTCTGAGCTTGAGGGGATCCTCCTTGGCTTCGCTGAGGAGAGCCCTGACCAGACGTAGGTCTCTGACCTTGAGTCGCAGGCCCTTGGCTTGCCTTAGTCTGGTTACTGGGGTCACCAGTGGCAGGGCTGGCAGCAGATTGTTGGGTCTGTACAGGAGGTTGGCCTTGAGGTTGTGGACGCTGCTGAGATGGAGGGCTTTGCTGAGGACCACCTATCGGAGATAAACAAAAGAAGGAGACGAATCACATTCAAATTCTGAAATATTTTTCAAGACCCTAAAAGTCCAGTTCTTACCCTGTGGTGAAGGACGCTGTTGAGACTGCGGGACTCTTGGTTGTGAGACTGGCTGAGGAGAAACTGCTTTCTACAAGTTAACAAGGGGAAAATATCAATACAAAGCAAAAATGACATTCATTAGATGGCTAAGCAGAGAAAATGATAATGTATAAATATTTTAAATGTCTCTTAATTTGTTCCGAAGATTTTTCTTCCACAGCATGATCTAGCAAATCTCTTAATCACAACATTCATAACATTTTAAGCCACATTTAGAATTCTGACGGAAATCTACGTTCTAACTTACCTCATAACCAGAAACTCCTGTTAACCCTACACTGAATCCTTCCACACCATTCAAGTCATTTCAGGCAAAGTAAATCACAGTGTGGTCTGTTTAAAGTTGTTATTTGATTGTCTCTCTGATGTGACCATCTCAGATTTAGAGTACCCCAGGGATCCATGCTTGGCCCACTACTTTTCTTAGAAACACAACATGTGTTTTTAAAAAGATTAAAGAAAATATAATGCAGATCCTGTTGACTTGAAGCTCACTGAGTCTTGTTTTAATTGTTTCTTTCATATTTTTATGCCCACTAATATACAGTTAGGTCCATATATATATTTGAACACTTTCACAGGTTATATTATAGTTATATAATGGACATAATGTGTAGACTCTCAGCTTTTATTTCAGGGTATTCACATTCAGATTGGATGAAGGGTTTAGAAGTTCATTTGAGGCGTGTCCCTTGCATTTGGAAGATTTTACTGCGAACACACAACATGCGGTCAAGGGGGCTTTTCATGCAGGTGAAACAAGCCATCCTTAGGCTGCGAAAAAGAGGGTTAGGGTTCTCTGCAAGATGCAAGACACTTATAAGCCTCAAGAACAGAAAGGCTAGGCTGGACTTTGCTAAAAAGACATCGAAAAAAGCCATCCAGTTTTCAGTTTTGTAAAAACAATCTTTGGACAAATGAAACCAAGATCAACCTCTACCTGAAGGATGACAAGGAAAAGTATGGCGAAGCCGTGGAGCAGCTCAAGATCTAAAGCACACCGCACCATCCGTAAAACACATCAGAGGCAGTTTGTTGCCTTGGGTGTGCAATTTTTTGAATGCAATCTTTTTGTTCAACCTGCCGAATTAAAGCTGAAAGACATCGAACTTAAAATTCATTTTGGTAGTCTACAGAACCAAAATGACAAGAAAAAGTGTCTCTGTCCTAATATTTATGGATCTAACTGTACTTACAGTGTGTTACTACTAAAAGTGTGGAAGATAAGGAAAAGTTAGGGTGTGCTGGAGCAAGGAAAGCATGTCTGTTGTTTGAGCACCTGTGCTGGCTGTCCTGTACGGACTGTGGAAGAGCTTGAAGTACGTGGAACAGTCTGGTTCATTTTAGAAACCACTAGTTCTGCAATATGAACGCGATCCTCGTCCTGCTGGTCCCCAATCAGTGGCATCGAACAGTCATCAACCTTAAAAGACCACAACTTGATATAATTAGTGGACTCCCCTTAAGATCATAGAAAACATTGATATCATTGTCACGTAGTACCTCTATGATGTAGTCCTTGCCATCTTTACCATGTAGAGCCTCCACAGCACAGATGTCCAACCCTCCAAAGATATCGGAACAAGAATCCACCCACATTCTGTACCTGCCGTGACACATTAATCAGACCTATTATAGTGCAGTGCGATACAATTTGATTTACAGTTTTATTTCATTTTCAACTCTGCGCTCTTACTTGTCTGACATGGCCACTTGCTCAAGCATAGATGAACCAGTATTGGTTTTCCAGTTGCCAGAAATTGATGTTCGCCTGTTAATTAAAATAAAGACTTAACTCTATTCTAACCATTTTCACTGTTTTTATTTTCATGCATGAACCTGAGAGGAAGTTTCACTCACATGTAAGCCTTGTAATTGTTGCCGATCTTCTGAATGCGCACATCATACTTTGCATCAATAAATGGCTCAGATGTGGCGTAGGTCTTGGTCAGTGCCACAACACTAGCAATATCTTGAAAATCATACTGATTGTCCACTTTCACCTAAAGCAGCAAGAGTGAAAATATTAATATAGTGACATCAGCGTGTTCACGTGGACCTGAGAAAATACTTAAGAACTCTAGATTTACCTTTCCCATCCCTGAGTGAGCATGGCCCATCTTTACCACTACAGGAAATTGAGGGGAGGTAATCTGCAAAAAGAACATTAAAACATGCTCAGATTTCTTATAAATGAACTTTCTCGTAGTGCCCCAGTGATTAAAACACCAATTATTATATCAGTTCTGATCGGGGCAGATATTACGATTGGTACTGATGGCCTGAAAGCCAGCCCAGTACTGTCAGGCTGTGACAGCAGGGAGGAATTAAACTGCTCTGCACCAACCCGTCTCAGTTTAACTGTAGCAACACTAACTTGGAACTCAAGAAATCAAACACTCACCATCTACCAATTACAAAAAAAAAAAGTCGATGCTTAGAAAATGTGAGTGCTCTCAGCTGCTACATAAGATTGAATATTGACATGGAGGTAAATTACACCCCTGACATGTGACCCATGCAGAGGTTGTGTGTGTGTGTGTGTGTGTGTGTGTGTGTGTGTGTGTGTGTGTGTGTGTGTGTGTGTGTGTGTGTGTGTGTGTGTGTGTGTATGGGTCTAGGTCCTTGTTATTTGAAGAGAGTAGCCATGAAAACAAATGAAAAGGAAGAGGAGAAGGACATAGGGCAAAAACTCACCATTTCCTTGTGGTTTGGATAGTAAACCTGCTCAATCAGTGGGAACTCCTCTGAGCCAAGCTGCTTGTGAAGCCTAGACATTTGAGCAAACTGAAACGTACAGAAAGATGCTGCTGCGTAGTATGTCTATGTCACTCAACTAAGTGTGTGCTGGCTTTAAATGAATGCCTTAATTAAATCCTACTCACCACCCACGGTTTGTCGCAGAAATTGTAGACCGAGTGCAAAGAGTTCACACTTGGCAGTCCAGCGTACTGCAATCCAATCACTATGTTACGATGGTCTCCATTCTTGTCCATGCTGAACGCATGCTGTCTGATCAGCACAAAGTCTGGCTTAAAGGATCTGGTTCAGGGGACATGAGCAAAATATTTAACAGCACTAAAAAAACAACAAATCAGTTTGATGATTCATTCCATTTGGGGCACAGTGAACGTTTCAGCAGAAACTCGTAGTTTTACCAGCGCTGCAATTTTTTTTCTAAAAAGAAAAATTTTGCAGAGAACTTACTTTGTAACTTTATGGCCACTCCTAATTGCATCAATGTTCACATTGTAGGTACCTGTGGCATTGGCCACCAGGTTGATCTCAGAGAACTCTGCCTGAAAGGACAGTATCAAGGTCAAACCCTAATAAACACTTCAGAAATCACAGCGGTGATGAGTGGAGCCAGCGGTCAAGCAGAACAAGACACAATTAAAGAATATCAGGCTCTGTGTGAAATTCATCCTTCCTGTTTTGAGGCCACATAAGAAAGAAATGTAGGAGAAGAAAATGCCTTAGGCAAAGAAGATTTTAAAATGTTTATGGGCTTCTCTTCTGTTAAAATGCTGCTTAGTGGATTACATCATGAAAGACCACTGAGTGAAACTGTAGTAATAAATATAAGGCTGCACATTTCTCCTCACAAATAGATTATTGGTCTGCTATTGGCCTAGACAATCTACAAGTCTGCATCACAAAGCAAAACTTACCTGTTCCACCTTGATGTCAAATTCCCCATGGACCTTTCTTCCTCTGAAGACCTTCACCCTGATTTTAAAGCAAGAAGTTAAATGATTACATCAAAAAGTTGATATATGGATGTGATTTTAAAATTTTGCCTTTCTATATTTAATATTTGCCATTATTTTGGCAAATTTTGAAATTTAGAGAATATATATATAAATATGGATGTATAAATAAAACTACTGGTGTTGCATCAGGACAGGTCAGCTTCCGTTTATTGTGAATATCAATCCTGTCTCGATAATAGCAAATTTCTTAGTTTGCTATCACTATTGCATAATGCGCGCGGAAAAGAAGCTCGACTGTCTGCTGAAATCGTTTTTCTTCTGCACTTACAGCCGCTTCATTTGACAAATAGGTAATCTCCATATTCATGGCGGCCATGAACGCATAGTGCACTTGCGTAATTTCAGATTATCAGCAGAATGCAACACGAATCGATCACAAGAAGAAAAAACAAGCTGATCGTCAAATGAAAATGGCTTCTCTGCCTTCGGTCTGTTGCGCCTTTGCCATGGCACAGTTTCGGCGCACAAAACCTCCCACCGGTTGTTTCACGTGATGGAAGGATACCTCTCAACACCGGATGAATCATATGACCTTCTAGGAGTTAGGCCACCGCAACCCACGGTCTGGCACACTTTTGCTGTCTAGACGAGGCAGCGCGCTGCCAATGCGCACTGCTCTTACCAGTCGGTCTGCTGGTCGTCGATGACCAGGAGGATCTTAGCGCTGCTGGAGACACCTGCTCGGTCCGCTGCCTCCGATAAGGTCGCAGCCGCAGCAGCTGTGGTCTGTTTGACGGCGTTGGAAATGGATGAGAAGAAGCCTCCACCTCCACCTCCACCTCCAGACTGCTGCTGTTGCTGCTGCTGCGGCTGCTGCTGCTGACTGGTGGACTGGCGCCTCTCTGCCGGCCCGGGCGACACTGCGGGGCTCTGCTGCGGCGCATCGGGGCGTTGGAGGTCGGTCATGTAGCCATTGGGTAGGTTGGACATGAAATTGCTGTCCGAGAGTCGTCGTCGCAGGTAGTTCATGGTGGATATTTGTTGAAATGACGAAGGAGGAGGATGTGGGGGTCCAAATACACTGAATGCGACTTACAACTCGGTGTTCAGTGGGGAAATGAATGACTAGGCTACTTTCCCATGTGCAGGAACAGGACCCGATGTTACCTACAGAGAAAACAGGTCCCGTGTTAATATAGAAGGAGAAGCTCGACTATCTGATCATAACAGTGGCGATGAGTCGTGACGGTGTAGCTTAAAGAATTTGCTAAGATGCAAGAAGAAATCAGCCCTACTTCACCTTAGCAAATTGTGCAAGCCAATTATCAGTCTCCGTGTAAAGACTGACGCAAATAAAAATATAAATTTATTGACATTTTTTAACATGTATCCTGTTTCCAGAAAGCCACCTAGCACTTCAGCAGCCTGTAGTAACAGCCACAACCGGGCATGATGAAGCCTACCTGGGAGTGTATCCAAACTGGTCTGCCCCAAGGATGACTTGATGATTCCTCGTTATTACCTCCTGTCTGTCACAGAAAAGCTCTCATATGGGTGACTCTCATATCCTCCGTGCAGGCAAGTCAGGCATCAGGCTGAAATAAATAAAGCTACAGCCCTTCCTGCATCACCGCCGTCCTTCTCATCAAGCCCCAGTTTTTTCCGTCTGCCCTGCGTCACTCCCAGTCATCCTGAGGGAGAGAGGAGCTGCGCGGTCGTCAAGTTGCAGCAGGGTGATATCCACACTTCCGGTGTCTCTTTGGGGGGAAAGAAAGAAAGAAAAGTCTATGCATATCTAGGGCTGATTTTTTATTGACGTCAGAGTTTGGACATAGTTAAACTAAAGAAGTAAAAATAGCAGCCACAGCTAAAACCGCATAAGTGGCGAGCTGTTGTTTTGTTGAGTCTTATTAGCGTTGTTGAACTTCCGGCATTGTTCTCGTCAGTATTCTTGTAACTTGACAAGCTCCATGATGGGGGTATCAGGGTGGTGCTGATGAGAGCGGAGAAGCAGGGGCGTCGCTCGCTGTTGGACATGATCCTGCTGTTGGCTGCAATACCTCTGGGTGTTGATTTCATTCGGGCATCCTGCTGGCTCCAATAAAGCAGCAGCGGCACACCAACTGCTGGGTTGTCAGGCCTGCTGAAACAGGGTGTTACTTTTGATTTTCAACTGAGTCAATACAGACAGTGAGGGATGCGCCGTCTGTTAGTGATACTCGGAGCCCACCCCCCTGGGAGCCATGGGTTGCTCTATGGAAACTGTACCATATGGCAGAAACTACAGAGACACGGATAGAGGCCTAGAGCCGGGTGCATTTCTTATCTAAATCATTAATGCATTTTAGAGATAATAAATAGCCTATTGCTTGCTAGTAAAAAATACCGCTATTTAGCTCCGATCTTAAGAGTTGGGAATAGTGAACTGCCTATTAATGTATCATTAGTTTACATTTATTTTTCAGTGGATGGATTTTAGTTTTATTACATTAGAATTTGTGTGATTTCATAGAAAGTGGCTCGATTACTTTAGTTCACAAACCAGAGAAGCAATCGCTCTCTAGCTTGCCTTTCTTTTTTCTGTGCCCCTTTTTTCTGTCATTATCCTGCCCACCATGAAGGCATGCCCAGGCAATGCATCTGTCAGGTAACCATCAGTACACACTTTCGATTATTCAGAAAGGGGAATGCTCTTTGTGCTCTGTGGTGTGTCGCACACAGCTGCTTTATCATGGATCATACAAGGAGGTTTATGATAGTTATTGACGGCGTCATTTATTTATTGGTGTTTTCCTCGGGTGTTTTCTTGCTTGCAGTCACCAGTGGAGTGGAGTCTCCTCACTAAATTAAAATATAGATTAGTGTTGCAAGTTTGGCTAGGCTAACAGAAAATAATTATTTCAACTTTTACCCAAAGTGATGAGGCTACTTTCTAACTTAATGAATGCCCTACCTTTATGTTTTTCTCTGTAAATGTGTTTATTCCAAAAGAGAGATCATGGTATGCTGTGTGTGCTTAAAAAAATCAGATGGAAACTGAACAAACAGGGGATAAAAAGAAGTCACAGGCCTAAACTACTATCTGCAGCAGATGGGCATTTAAAGGTCATGGCTTTAAGAAGTCTTCCTTTAAAATCCAGCAAAGAACTGGCGGAGGTCCTGAGGCATGCATCTGGAACTTCAGTGATCGTTCTGTTTGCTGAAGCCTCATCAGAAATGGCCTCTGCTTAAGGGTGGCTGTAAAGAAGCCGTTCTTAAGGAAGGGAAACAGGGGGGGAAGGCTGCGGTACACAAAACTACACTAGAACTGGACTGAAAATCAACAGGTCTTAATTAGAAAATTTAGGTTTTGGTTCAAATCATCATCAACATGTTCAGAGGAGGTCAGGAGAGAGGTAAAGCAAGTATCTACAGCCATTTGTAAAACACAGTGGAGGCTCTGTCGTGGTCTGAAGCTGCTGAAATGCAGAAGTGTTAAAGATCTTGTCAAAATTTAGGAAAATATGAACAAGAAGGAAAAGTGAGATCTGGATCCACCATCTGGAAATTATCTGATTGGCAGCAGCTTCATTTGTCAGCATGACACTGATCTCCAGCTCACTGCCAGTACAGTAAATTCATACCTGAGTAGAAAAACACATCAGTCATGAATTGGAATTCAACATTATTGAAGGAGTGTGAGATCATCTCTACAGAGATTAGAACAAGAGACAGAAACATCCAAAGAAGAGCTTTGAATATATTTCAGGAAGTCTGGAGAATTATTCCTGAAGACTTCTTAAAGAAATGATGAGAAAACGTACCTAAGTGAGTTCAGGCTGTGTTAAAGAATAAAAGTGGTCATAGCAAATATTGACTTTTAAGCTTATTAGAATTGTATAAACTATGTTTTTGTTCTTTATACTGTATGTTTCCATATAGCAATAAATCTTGTTTCCCTAGCAAAATATAAAGAACTGAGGGGTGAGTCAAGACTTCCTAGAACATCCTCTTGAGCAATTACCGTTTCTGATGTGTAAGCATTACATTACCCCAGTGACTATATGTTATCAGCTGATTAAGAGTGTGAAGCCCTTTATCATGTTTATAGAATCAAAACTAGTATCAGTATTTAATTTCTGTTTAGTATAAAACTAAACCCAGATTCTTTGTGGCTGTACTGAAATTGTAGAATAAGTTTTTGTTAGTACAGCAAGCCAAAATGCCTTGATTGCCGCTGGACAATCGTTGCAAAACTAGAACTTCTACAGCTTCCCTGGCCACTTGCAGATTTATAACCACATTCATTTCATTTTTAAAACGTTAAACTGCATTTTCCCCCCCACAAGTTATTTTCCTACCCCTGACCGTGCTATTGCTTTGTACGACATAAGGGGGCACTGTTGAGCTTAAATTAAACCTAATATTTTCCATGCACGTATGAACAGTGGGACTTCTAAAAGAGTAGCTTTTTATCACGTTAAACAAAATTCACCAACCTGTTAGGGTAAAACTCACAAGTAGAAATCTCCCACTTGTATATCAACAAAGTCCAGACAGCACAAAATGGTATTTCTCAATAAGTTTTACAGATACACCTTAAAACAATGACATTAATAATGATTTCCCCCCTTTTTCATTAGAACTGTCACGTATCTAAGTGAGCTGCCTCCGAGGCCTTCTACATGTCGTCAGACTCGCATTACACTCTCAGAAGATTTTTTTTTTTCATGGCAGCAGCAACATTTTCAGTACTTAGGGAGTCTTTGTCTGGCCATCAACAAAAGCCCTCGGATTACTGGTGAGGCAGGCTCAGAGTACAGCTGCATGCGTGTATGGGCAGGTCAGAAGAATGACTGGAGCTCCGGTGGGCTAAGCACTCGGAAAAATGCAGTTTGGTGAGATTGCAGATTAGGAGGGAGGTGGGAGGGGGACAGGTGTTGATTCCATGTATGGGGAAACCCGCAGGCACACTCTACAAGGAACTGAAAGAAAATAATTGATGACGGGGGGGGGGGGGGGGGGGGGGGGTTTGTTTGTTTGTTTTTTCAGGATGGAACTTTTCGTATAAGAGAAAGTGCCGAATAAAGCAAACAGTTCTCTAATCAGAGTAAAGTCTGGTATACTGTGACATTTAGCGCCTTTTTTCTACTTTAGCGATGGGCCTAACTGCAGGCACATTCCCAACTGTACAGGAATAATAATGAGTGAACCGGGGCTTCTCATTGGCCCGGGCAGCAGCCAATGGAAAGGCAGGAAATGAGTCACAGGTCTGTCCGCACTCACCTGATACTTTACCTGACGGCGCTCAGAACCAGCGTCTCATTACCTTTCCAATACAGTCTATAACTGAGGCTCTTTGTGTCCTGTAAAGTCCAGCAGTCAAGGTGTTCCTCTGTATTTGGGCTCAGCAACACAAAGATAAGGAGCAATGGCTGTGGCTAACTTCCAATACATAACTCGGATGAGCAGTGGCTTCAAGGTCTACATTTTAGAAGGTAAGCTCGATTTACGCTTTTTTAAAAATGTCCTCATGTTTCTTGATGACAGTGGATACTTGGATCTGTGGAAATAAATCTCTGCTGTGGTTGTGCCATATCATTTACTTATTAGTATGTGTATTTAATATGTATTTCTCAATATGATATGAACTATATACAACATCTGTGTTAATTAAGTGGCATTTAGTCTGTCTGTGATATTTAGGTGAAGTCAGGCAGAAAGAATCAGATACGGTGACAATCAAATGACAGCGATAAGTAAACAATCAAGTATGTGTACTGCTAGAACCACGTTTGGCTTTTTCGGTTAATATATTTAATACACTGAATCTTACATACAGACTCTGTAAATACTCACCTGAGGCTTTAACTGAGCTTTTCTAAACCATGCGTTTCTGTTGGGTAACAATAAAATCAGATTTAAATGCAGTGAACCAAAAGGTCAGGAAGCATTTTCCCTCTGCTAATAAGGAAGAAATAACCATGCCCGAGGCATTAGAAAATCAGCATAGGTGTGGTTATACCTACCCCCCTCCACAAAGCTCACATGTGCTATTGGAGAGTTTAGATGTTAGGAAATGTGAACTGGAGTGAGCAGTGTGGGCGTGAAGGCTGTTTTGTTTTTCTCTAGGAATGCAAAACCAATTTAAACAGACTGTCTCAATTCAGTGTGGCACCACAGACTATTGTTTCTTTAAATACATCCATTGGCTGATTTGAATACAGTTTAGCACTGCTGCCCGTCAGTGTGGATTTCCAAGTGTTAATGGAACACACAGTGTAATTGTGCTGCCATTACATTTTCAAACAGTGCTTGTGTTTTGGCTGCATGCATTACACATCAGCCTGGGGATGTGACTGCAGGCTGATTTGCCCAAACGCCCCCCTGTGTGGCTTTGGTTGACATTTGATGGGTGATAAACCTGCAAAAGACTGAGACATCCAGCCCATTTAGTGTGTCTGTCCTGCACTGTAGACATGCTTTAAACTCCTCTGATTGAACAAGCCACTGACATCAGCAGCTGCCTGTCGATGTGTTTCGACTTGTGTAATTGCAAAGATCCAGGATGTGTACGTGTTTCGCCTTGATGGCCTTTTCACAAATGGTTGACGCCCAAATCGGGGTCCTCAGACACGGAGAGCAGTTTGATGTTTTTGCACTCCATCCAAACAGGGGGAAAAAAACTTGTTTGCGTGTGACTGGGCTGAATGCCAATATGTAGAAAAACAACATTTACCGTTAGCATTGAATCAGCTGTGAAGTGTTGTAACCCTCACTGATCAGGTAAATCGAGTTCTACAGCTTAACGGAGTTTACGATTAACGGTGACAACAAAAAAAAAACGCTTTCCCACGAAAAGCAGTCGTGCAAGTTGATGTCATGGATCAAAACAAGCAGTTAGTCATCACTGCTTCACATCATTGCCAGTTAGATACAATCACAAACGTCACAATATACCGTCAGTGATCTGACGTAGGATCGGCGTTGGCAAAGGGACCGCGGGCACCCCTGATGGGGTCGTGTTTCTTTGAAAGTCTGCATGCTTCTTCTAATCCCGCATTTTAATTTTGCTCTGCAGGTCAGCCTCATCTCAGAAGCGAAGACAGATACAGACATATGACACACGACCGGGCTCGAACCCAAACGGTGTATCCAATCAAACGCAAGCGCAGCCACGAGAGAGGTCTGACTTTGGAGGAAAGGTTGGTTGAGCTGTTTAACTTTCCTAAGAACATTTTCTTTTGATAGATTCAACTTATTAAATGCAAATTCTGTCAAAAAAAAAAAAAAGACAGCAACGAGGGTCTGAAACTCTTTCAAATAATTGTTTCAGACGAGAGCGAGCGATGAGCCGAAGCAGGCTGGCCCAGAGAGCAGCCCCAGCAGTGTTCAGCAGCCAGCAGAGTCCAACACAAACCCTGAGTCCAACACCCAGCCCCACCAGCCCTCTGCCCACCCATGTGTACTACACACCAGTCATGGATGAACCCCTTGCCCTCATCAAGAAACCCAGAAAAGAAACTGAAAGCGCAGAGGAAAAGAATAAAGGCACCTCTTCCAGTCAAATCCAGGTAATTCAGCAAAGCCTGTCTAGAACACAGGGTATTTAGGAGGTCATACTGTTTACCCTACTGTATAACCTCAGCATAGCTTCAGGCCACCAACCACAGGGGTCCATTATCTGTAGTCAGTGAATCCAGCTGCACAAGCATTCTGCGTCTAAGTGTGTCTGCAAGCCTAAGCTTGCCTGAGCTATGCAATCCAGCCGGATTCGGGAAGAAAATGTGAGTAATGGAGGGAGGAATGCCATCAACAAGACCAAACAGACCGCTTTCTCTCTGACCTGTTTATGCCACCACACTGGGAGGGAGCTGACTTTCACGCGCAAACCCAACCAGTTTAATCGGTTTTCAGATCGTGTTGTTTTTAATTTAAACTGTTGCAGTTGAAGAGCGAGTACACAGTCAGGTTTAGCCAAAGTCAGAACAAAAACACAAAGTTTGTGGAATGAAACGAAAGCTTAAAACCAGGGTTACAACCTGTGCTTCAAGTCTAATTACTTTGAGTCTAATTACTGACCCATTTCTTTTTCTTTTTCTTTTTTCCAGATACGTCCCTCCGTGATCACTTGCGCCTCCTCGTTACGAAACCCCTCTTCAAGATCCGTGGGCCACTCATCAGGTCAGTCTCACACTCACTTGGAATGAGCTCATTTACCCAGAAGGTCACTCCCTAGTCATCACACGTGCCTCATAGCACAGCCATACCACGCACTTTTACTGACTCACTTAGGTGTGTATGTAAAGGTTTGCCATTCGTCTTCTATATTGCAGTGGTTCCCAAAGACAACTATGATAACGTCCTCGAGGAGCATTTCCAGAGGAGCTTGGGTGTTCACTACCAGAAAGCTCAGTCCCAGCAGCTCTCCATCAGCGTGTCCGTCGACGACCACTTTGCCAAGGCTTTGGGAGACAAGTGGCTACAGATTAAATCCAAGTCTTCCTCCTGTTCTTCCACACCGCCCAGCAGTCCAAGTGTCACTCACTCCCCCACCTACAGCCACAGCCCAAATCTGTGCCGCAAAGAGTCCACAAGCAGCTCAGTGCTAACGCCCAGCCACTGGTCTGTCAATTAAAGTAGAAATGGCATCTGATCCTGGTGGAAACTGGACTCTTTGAGACTTTTAACATTTCACTGCCACTCTGCAGACGGCTCTGCTGTCTGTCTGGCTGCAAATGCCAGTGCAGGAGTTGACAGAGCGAGCTTACAGATGCAGGAGTGCTGTCAATTTGGATCTCCGCGTCTACAAGCTTAATACAGCAACACAAACAAATGTAGCATTATTTGGGACATCGACATATTTTGTTACATTTCTATCCTCCGCTTGCTTGATAGCATTTGAAAAGCTGAGATAATGTAGATGGTGATGTGGGATGATTGGGGAAAAAATCCTTTACATTTCTTTTTGTAAATGTGTCATTTCTCTGAATGCCAGTTACACTGTATTATATTTATAATCTGATACCCCTGGGTGCTTTACAGTCTAAGTGACTAGCCTATCTGCTGTAAAATGTGCTTTTAAACTGTACACAAACCAGACAATTAAAAAGACCTAAAATTCATATCTCGTAAACCGTGTTTTTGTTCCCTGAGTGTGAATGGTCTGGACAACAAATGTCTCCAGAAAATGGGACGTTGAAATAAAAATGAGTAAAATGAAACGAATCGCCTTTCAAACTAAAGGGACGTGAATCCAAGGACACCTTGTTAAGATAGGGCAGGGTGGCATACCAGACAACCTAATTTCAGTAGTGAGTCAACGTGTGTCTAGAACACATCCGGCACTGCGTTTTAACTAGCGGTTGATGCCACACGCAGGAGTGGAAATTAAATGGATGTACGGGTAACTCATTCTGTACTTTTTCCTGGAGGTTCTACAGAATGTAGGGAGCAAGTTCCAGCAGGCACAAAGCTTGTGCTTTGACATTCCTGTCTCCTGAGAAAATGACTGTGTAAGATCCTACAGATCCTGTTTGGCAAGGGATAGGAGGGAGGGAAGAGTGGAAGAAAGGGTTGGGCTAACATAGGCCTGAGCATGAGAACCAGCCACACTCTTCAGTTACTGATTTGCATGTCCTATCTTGCCTAATTTTAAATGTAAAAGGAAACATAACAACAACAAAAAATTACAGTGTTGGGCTAGCTGAAAAGAAGTGGGGATTAACCCAACTGTCATGAAAAGCTGAGCATATAGGGGAGAAAGCTTTAAATCAGGGGTAAGTTGAAAGAGCAAAGTGAAAATCCTCCTACTTTAAAACAACTAAAGCTAAGTATTAAACGTTGGCTTTACTCGCTTATGTGGCTTTAGTTTAAAGATCTGCGCAAAAACCTGAAATCCACCAAACGATGATGTGAAGTTTGCACCTAACAGACTGTGGAGGGGGTGCATGCATACAGCAGCAAACAGTGACCAAACTGCTGATTGTTCATTTTTCTCCTTAAGACACAAACTGGTATTTCCACTCATCAGCCCGCGTAACCTGAACATGGACAGGAATGCCACCTAGAGGCCCTCGGGTTACCCATATACGGCCGACTTTGTCAATGACAAATGGTCTCTTGTTGCATTATGGACGAGTCAAATAAGCAAAAGCAGAGCTCTGTGGGCAAACCTTTTGATGGGGGGACCTTAAGAAACTTAAGGAAGAGGATAATGCTTTTCCCAGTTTACCGCTAGGAGGCGACTGAACATCCCTCTTGATTAATAATCCATTTCACATGTGCTTTCATATGCTCTGACAATGCAGCGTGAGTGAGTGTGTGTGTTTACTTTTCATTGAATGTTTTACACGGTAGGAGGAAGTAATCTATCTAAAAGGAAAAATGGGTGTGATATTCAGTGCTAAATGAATCTGTGAGTCGACCACATTAGCTAATATTTTTGCACCAGATAAAGTCATACACTGGATTACACATACACACTGTTTAACCAGGGTAAAATATTAACATGTCTCATATATCAACCACCGCAGTTCAGCACAGCTAAGCTGAAAGTGGCTCACAGATATAAATTATATAGATCAACCTGCCATGAGAATGTCAAGAGAAGGGCTTCTCATGCTGCTGCAAAACAAAATGCACATTGTTGTGTGAGGCAACAGGGGCTGGTAATTACAATCCTAAATACCTCAAACATGACAGAAAACACCATTTAACTCGTAGCAATAGTAATTAAGTATGCCTCACTATACAGGAGATTGACTAACCTTTCTGGGAAAGTTCCTTAATTTCTCTGGTTTGTCAAAAGTTAGGTCTCTGTAAACAAATTGAGAGACTTTTTCTAAACAGTTTCAATTCTAAGTACTAATCTCCTGAGAAGATGATTGCCTGGAAAGATTGCGTTTCTGCGCTGTGGCTTTGTGCTCGGTTCATTTTTCAGAGTTCGTCTTCGAGCTATGTACTTAAATGACAAAAAAGATAGTTATCTCGGATAATTGTTTAAATACAGATCATTTGGATTTACGCTCACAATCCCTGACTGGCAGCATCGTTCGTGGCTGCAAGTGAATATGATAAGAAAGAAGCCCTTTAACGCAGCTCTGTGCTCATCCCCAGTTTCTGGAATTGCTGTTTATACGGAGCATTATGTGCGATCTAATCTTTAATATTTTCTTAGACAATAAACCTCTGTGAACATCGAAATGTAATGAATAAAAGAAATAAATAAACATTAAACAAATTATAAATATAATACATAAAAGGCACAATCAGTGGTGTGTTAGTGAAGGGCTATAACAAGTAAATATGACTGGAAAACCTTGCAAATGCTCTTGTTATGTAGAGCGTCTGATATTAAAGGAATAATGTGGATGAACACCACATGGGCATCATTTACATGTAAAGTAGCCACAGAAACAGTCACAAAAAAATGAATCATCTATGTTGTGGGTGGACAACAGATATTCATCTGTGACTGTAGCTGATTAAAGCTGCTGTGTTTCTCAATCTGATTTTTTTTTTTGCTTTTGGTAATGTGTGATGACTGTAGGGGTGTGTATGTGTTTAGGCTAGTGTGGGAAAAATATAATAGTGTAAAATACTAGAAACACACATATATACAGCTGTGTTCAGTTTACAAATGCCCAAATGGATACAGGCTCGAATATATACGCACACAGTATATACACACATGCACCTCAAGCAGATGCTTGTGGTAGCCATCAACAATCTTCTGGCATGATTCTAGCTGGATATTTCACAACCCTTCTCGGCAGAACTGGTAGAGTTCATTTAAACCTGCTGGTTTCCTGGCACGGACCCAGCCTTTAAGCACAGTCTTCAGGTCGGGGCTTGGGAAGGCCATTTCAGAAGCTTAAACTTAGCCTGTTTTATCCAGCCAAAAACCAGTTTTGATGTGTGTTTGGGATCATTGTCCTGTTGATCTGTGTCCAACCATCTAGCATGTGTGCAAAGAAGTAGAGCAATTGGGAGGTAGTCCTTCTTCATCATCATCATCTTTACTGAGCTCCTTGGACTATACCATTGTTCTGAGGATTGGTCAATCCAATGAGTGCTGTCAATCAATCTAATATCTTCAGCACCACTTATTAAAAGAGTTAAGTGAGTGTATGTATATATTTGTACAAAATAAAATCAATTTTTTGTTTTTTAAAGTCATTAAAGATGTATGCTGTACAATCATTCCATGCTGGAAAAAGAAAAGTTCAAAGAAATTATTAAGACCAAAAATGTCCATGAAATTCATGCCCATTGTGAGTGGATGTAAACTTCTGACCATAACTGTATATAATTATTATTAGGAATGTCTTTCCTTGCGCATATATATGCTTAGTTTTCCACCATCCTTCCATTTCCGGACAATCCTTTTTAGGTAATTTGAACTTCCTGCATTCGTTGGGAAGGTCAAAATATTCCACAAAGCCGGGCACTTGTGTGAACATGTCACAAATTAAATCCCACCAGCACTGAATAAATAGGTGATGAAGAGGAACTGATCAGCAGATTTGGAGGTACTGTACCATTTCGGAAAAAGACTGTGTTCTGCTGACAGCCTGACACTCTCCTGGAGTTTCTCAGTAAATGAACTCTTCATGGATGAGTAACCGATTGATGATCAGCACTGTTCGTGGCTCCTGATTCACATTAGTTACACTATGGCTTAGTGAGCTATAGAGTCTACACTTTCCTACAGCGAGTTTACTACTTTTTTGTTTCTATTTTTTTTTTTTTTTTTAAGAGAGACGTTACCAGAGATTTGGAAGTAAACTACACACTTCAGCACAAAGTTTCCAGAGGCCTCTTTAACCTTGGTGGGTGAAACTTGCTAAATTCGACCAGCAGGTGGCACCAAAGCCCCGTTTGTAATATCTTACTCAGTCATTTTAAAGTTTTAATGTCCCCGTTCTTAGAAAATTGGTAATATTCGGGGAACACCGCACTGTTTATATCCAAACAGCAGAAGCTTAACCACCATAAACAAACTGTCACCAGAAATATTTCACTTACTTTTCTTTTTGAATTAGACTGAAAGATGGGCTATTTCGGCAACACAACAGACATTTGTCTTTCCTCGGCGCTTGGATAAATATAATTTGGGGGATAAGGTTAAGCAATATAATCAGCAGAAAACTATAATTACTTTTTTTCCCCCATCAACAAGCTCGATAAACATTAGCCCGAGTGCAGCAGCGAGTGTCCCATGACTGCTCTGGAAAGGCGGGTTCTCACTTGAGGCGCAATATATAAACCAACCTCCAAAGGGAGCCTCAAACACTGCAGGCCGCTGGACTGGCACCTCCTCTGACATCCTCTCACTTTGCATAACACCTGCCGAGGAAGGCCGATCACCTGACAGAGAAGCCCAGCGAGCGCAGGGGACAACACAGCGGACACCTTTGCTTACACATGTAAGTGTCACCTACCTTTAATCTCTACTCGTGCTCCCCTTGTCTTCCCCCCTCTCACTCCTTTTGAATTACGTAAGGGCAGCAAGGCAGATTAACATACCGCTATTTTCTATAGGCCTGAGTGAGTACTAACAAACTAAGAGCCCAGTTACTCCCAGTCTCTCAAACCTCTTTCTGAAGTTTTAGGTGGGATTTGTTTGTGCAAGTGGGATTTGAAAGGCTGCTGTAGTTATGTAAGTCCCCCGCAGTGCCACACGCGTGGATTTACTCTCTTAACCGCCTATTAAACAAACTTTACTCGCCAAAAGTTAAAGAAAACTAAATCAGCTGCTTGTTTTACTGCAGCGCCATTTCCTCTCTGTGAAAACGCTGATTAACACTGAATGCTCAGTAAAACTGCACAGTTGTGCATTTTCCATTTTGCCATACTTACCTGCTGCTTTGATCCTAGTCATAATTTAATGAATTGGTCCAACAAAACGCTGTGTGGAAATGTCATGTAGTAGCGGTAGTGTCATGTCCAACTTCAGTGTGAAGTGTATGAAGTGTTAATATACTGCTGATAACACGAAACACTTCCTTTTTTCTACCATTAGCCAGTAAATCATGGATACCAGGTAAAGCGGTGTGTACTGTTTGGTTGTGTCACGTACTGGAGTTTGGGCTTGTTAATATGTAACTCATCTTAGCCTTTCCAAGGATTGAAGATGAGGAGTTTCAGCCACTAACTTGTGCATTTCTGTGCCTGTTTTTGTGTTATTGCAGTGTGCATCATCAGAGGCTGCCCGTCACAATGGATTTCTCCCCCATCTGTATACCTTCTCATTTTACAATGAAGCCTACAGAGAAACCCTGCATACCTAGCTAGCAATTAATTTAAATCTCCTTCCCTTTGGAACTTTTAGATCTGAACTAAAGGGCTCTTCTATTTTTTATCGTGGTAGTAATTTATTTATAAAAACATATTACCTCATAAGTTACTGTTAAATTGCAAGGGGGAAAAGAGAAAAAATTTGGCTTGGGATAAGAGTGATTGTGACAAAAACTTAGTTATATTGTGAGAAGCGATGGATACAACTACATTAGCAACCCTGGCTGCTGCCACCACCGTGGCTCTGGCCTCTCAGTCTGGCATGTCGGGCTACCTGTGGCTGCTGGTGCTAGGCTTCATCATCGCCTTCATCCTGGCTTTCTCTGTGGGGGCCAATGATGTGGCCAACTCATTCGGTACAGCGGTGGGCTCTGGTGTGGTCACTTTGCGGCAGGCCTGCGTCTTGGCCACCATCTTTGAGACCGTGGGCTCGGTCCTGTTGGGGGCCAAAGTAAGCGAGACCATCCGGCAGGGGATCATTGACGTCCGGATGTACAACGGCTCGGAACACGTCTTGATGGCAGGATCGATAAGTGCTATGTGTGGTGAGTGCACAGACAGTGATGACGATCGGAGCACGTGTGTGCTGAAGATGTTCGGCCTGGTGTGTTTTCAGTGATCGCAACTGTGCCTTTGTTATCCAGGCTCTGCTGTGTGGCAGCTGGCAGCGTCGTTCCTGAAGCTCCCCATTTCTGGAACCCACTGTATTGTTGGAGCAACAATTGGGTTTTCCATGGTAGCCAGAGGTCACCAAGGGGTGAAATGGATGGAACTTCTGCGCATTGGTGAATACGTGTTGTTTTTTTATCCCTACCCCACACTCAATAGATAGAAATAGCCGTTAAATATGAAATGCAAGTCAAATTAAAAGCAAATTTATTCCTAACGCATTGAAAATATGCTCCGCTTGTCCACAGTGGCCTCCTGGTTCCTGTCCCCCGTGCTGTCAGGCATCATGTCAGCAATTCTCTTCTATTTTGTCCGCAAATTCATTCTGAATAAGGTAAAGCTTATTCACTGGGAATACTTAATCAGGTCCATTAAAATAACGAGCACTCGTACTTCCTGTAGTCTGGAGGGTTTCAGCTGAGCAGTCAGGTCCCTCAAAGAGTTAAAATATAAACATAGAGGCACCAACAGCTGAACAGAGAACAGCTTGTTTCTGATAATTTTTGAGTACATGTTGCTACTTTAAACATATAACAGAGAAAGTCTGTATTTTTCACAGACTAATCCTGTACCCAACGGCCTGCGAGCCCTACCTATCTTCTACGCCATCACGATGGGCATCAACCTATTCTCTATCATGTTTACAGGAGCACCATGTGAGTATTACGTCATCAGACTGCACTGGTTATTTGTTTGATTGTTGCTTAACACGCCACGCTACTGCCACAGCAGTTGAAATCCCGGGATGAGGTGGAGAAAGGTCACATGGGCGAGTTGGGACTCAAAGTAGGTGGCAAATAAAGAGGAAGCAGTTTCATTAAAAAAAGAAAGAGAGGAAAAAACAGTCTTGAAGATGTAGAATGTTCTATATAAAAAAATTGCAAAGATCAACAGTTGTAGCGAGCAAACACAACAGGAAAATAATCAAAGTGGCTCTACAACAGATTCCGCTAATAAATGGAACATTTCCATTCCTTTTTGTTCTGTTTGCAGGCTTGAACTAATCAAGGAGTCAGCTGGCCTGGGCCCTTCACTGAAGGCTGCAGGCCTGTGTGCGTGTGTGTCTGTGTGTGGGTCATGGAAATTACACATTGTAACTCCTGCAATGCAAAATTGCAGAGTAATACAGTATAGTAAACTGCATGCACGTTCCAGTCCGAGCATCATTTTTTGTTGCATGTCTTAGCCGTCTGTTCGGTCAGTAGAGTTCGAAGCCAGTTTGGCTTCACGTGCATGCTGAAGACGGGACACACCCATGCAGCTGTGGCTTTAATCGTGCGACCTTTTAATTGTTGTTAAGCCGCTGTTGTCTGTGAGGAAAAACAGGTAAGCTAAGTTATTAAATGTTGCCTGACTAAATTCTATTCACCTGTTTATCTATGCACTGCCAGCATTAGCAGGAAAGTGAAATTAAGTTTCTTTAACAGCAGTTTTGTTTGTTTATCTCTGGGCTGCAAGGCCGAACTCTTTCGCACTATCTGATTGTAGGAGCATACACTCTCGCTGATACTCTTCTGTGTAAGAATGAGCTGAAGTGCTGGAAGAGGCCGTTGAAACATTTTGCATAATTTCTTAGCAAACGTGAACGTCGCGTGACCGCAACCTACAAAATGTGATCTTGACTTTTTGGTTTATGTGAAAGCGTGAGAGTTGCGCTTTCAAGACGTTGCCATGTTTCTACAGTAAATCAAAGTTGTGCGTGAATGTGAAAGGGCTAACAGTTTTCTCTCGCTGTTTTCAAAGGAACAGAGCTGTGAATGAATTAGTTACGCGTCTGTTTCACCTTTTCTGAGACCGTGTTCTCTCTCGTTCCCCTGTCTTTTGTGCACAGTGCTGGGGTTTGACAGAGTGCCGTGGTGGGGTACGCTGTGCATTTCTCTGGGCTGCGCTGCCGTCACAGCCTTGTTCGTTTGGTTTGTCGTCTGTCCCCGCCTCAGGAAGAAAATCCAAGGTGAGTAAATCTGACTTTAGACTTTCAGACTATACTTTTGTAAATATGTTGACAAAAATATACGACTTATGTATTAAAATTCTATTTATTTCTGCACTGGCATCACTGCTTTCTCTTGCGTTAAAAATCTGAGTGCTTCTTTCATCCAGCACAAACAGCTGCTGCTCCCTGTGCAGCTCCGCTCATGGAGAGGAACTCCAGCAAACCCGTGCAACCGCAGCAGTCCCCAGTATCCCATGCACCCCGACCACAGAGCCCTCCAGCAGACAGTCAGAAGGTGGCTTTTAAACTGGGAGGCTCAGATGAGACGGATTTAGACAGCATAGATGCAGAAACCAAAGACCTGGACATCGCCAACGGTAATGACTTGAATCTGCACTCTAAATAGAGTATAACCAGAAGAAACTCCAACAGCTGAATTACATTTAACTATTTATTTTCATAGGTCTGAATGGGACCGTAGGCCCCATGGTGATCACTGATCCTCACAGTGGTCGGTCCCACACAATCCACAAAGACTCTGGCCTTTACAAGGACCTGCTGCACAAGCTCCACATGGCCAAGGTTGGCGAATGTATTGGTGACAGCGACACAGAAGAGCGGCCCATCCGGAGGAACAACAGCTACACCTCCTACACCATGGCTATTTACGGAATTCAAGGAGATGTCAGGTATAAAGACGGGGACGGTGGGCTGCAGAGGAGACCGAGAGTGGACAGTTACAGCAGCTACAGCTCAGCAGTGTCCAACAGGAGTGCAGCTCTGGACGAGAATGTGGTCCAAGAAGCTGGCACCGACCTTGCTGGCACGGACCAGGAAGAGGATGAGCTGGAAGTCGACCAGCCTGCCGTTTCCTCGCTTTTCCAGTTCCTGCAGATACTCACTGCGTGCTTTGGCTCTTTTGCTCATGGAGGGAATGATGTCAGGTAGGCAAGGATGTTTGTTTTTTCTGAAGAATTCATATACGTTGGTTTGTTCAGATGGCTTACACAAACTTTTTTTTCGCATTAGCAACGCTATAGGCCCACTGGTGGCTCTCTGGCTTCTGTATGAGAGTGGCTCCGTCTTGTCAAGTGCACCGACACCTATCTGGCTGCTTCTTTACGGTGGAGCCGGCATCTGCATTGGACTCTGGGTGTGGGGTCGGAGGGTGATCCAGACCATGGGCAAAGATCTCACCCCTATTACACCGTCGAGGTATGCGGCTGACAAATAAAATCCTTATTTGTGTTAAAGTCGAAGCATACTGACATTTCCTTCTCTTCTAGTGGATTCAGCATCGAGCTGGCCTCAGCAATCACGGTTGTGGTGGCATCCAATATTGGCCTTCCTGTCAGCACAACCCACTGCAAGGTAATGAAACTAAAGGGACTGTCTTTACTACAAATAGACACATACATTAGAAATAAGCTAAGCTTTCTGCACAAGTAACGTACACGGTGGCGCATGACCTGATGAGCTCTTAAATTATGTGCACACAGGTGGGATCCGTGGTGGCCGTGGGATGGTTACGTTCCCGGAAGTCAGTCGACTGGCGTTTGTTCAGGAATATCTTCATAGCCTGGTTTGTTACTGTTCCGATCTCTGGGCTGATCAGCGCTGCCATCATGGCTCTCTTCATTTATGTTATCCTCTGAGGCCAGCACTGTCCAGCGACACTCCTACTTGAGTTGATGGACTGCAGCCAACAAGTTGTTTGACTCTGATAAATCCTACGCCAATAAAAATGTCCTGTTTGTTCTCCATTTGCTAATGATTTATATTATATCATTAAGTCAAGGCAATTATTTTATCTCCCATGGTCGCGTCCTTGAACTATGTAGACTCTAATAACACTCTTCAGTTATCCGAAAGACTGTGATCTTGTATATCCTTTTGTATATTTGTATAGAAGCAATGTTTTCATCAGATGATTCCCTTTTGACTGAAAAAGAACGAGCAGCAGTTGTATGTTTGGATATTTGGATACAGTAAAATATGGAGTTGCTTGATTTGATGATATTTCAATGTATTTTACTCACCATTAAAGATTTTCTTTTACAGAAAGATGCTTTTCTGAGTGTTAATGTGGGAGGGATGGATTATTAAAAGCAACAAAACATCATCATAAATTTGATCGGAAAACTGCTCATTAAAAAATGAACATTAGAGTTTTCACTAAGGTGGACGTTATAGTGAACCATCGACACTAATAGTGTCAGCGGTAGTGCATCTGATTCTCCTCAATGTTTTGGTGCTATTTCTGCAAAATCCACGAGGTGGCAGTGCTGCAGCAGCCTTTTTTACACACACACTGACTCCTCCATACAGGAAGAACCTTTAAATGCACAATACTGTGCAAAGGTCTTCATGTCTTTGTATTCTGCTTCCAAGAAGCCAAATTTTCTTGTAGTTTTTTTTTTTTTTCCAAGTCTGGTACCTGAAAAGACTTGACCGAAACAGAAAATTTTCAGAAGAATCTTTTTTTGGTTGTTTAAGCAACTTAACACAGAACCATGAATCATTCAAACATTAAAATGCAACTAATTAATGAGATGAACCAGTTTTGTGTCTGCACATAACTGATGACTTGGTAATGAACCGAGTTGAATGTGTCCTTAGACATTTTGCTATTAGCAGCCTGACAGAGAACTACATTATCTTTGAATCTATGAAAAGGGGAAGAGTGGCTATCAAGAAGCCACTCTTAAGGAAGGGAAAGGCTGAAATATGCAAAATTACACAAGAACTGAAAATCAGTGGCAATAGATCTCATGGAGTGGTGAATCTAAATTTGAAATCTTTGGTTCAAATCATCATCAACATGTTCAGAGGAGGTCGAGAGAGAGAGAGAGGTACAACAGTGAGTGTCTGTAGTTATCTGCTTAGTGCTGCCTTTCAGCCAGGTGTGTTGGAGGTCCTTTCAGAATTGATTGAAATTAATTAATTCAGACTTTGATCCACTACTGTAATACCATCCAGAAAACATCTGACTGGAACTTCATTTTTCAGTACGCCAATGATCCCAGACACACTGCCAATGTAGTAAAAGCATACTGGATAGAAAAACACACTGAGGAACACTACTGATCACGGACTGGCCACTTTAAAAACAAATGACAATTTATTATAAAAGCCAGAAAGGCAGAACTATTATCTTTATATTATTTATTTTGAGAAGTGTTCTGACATTTTTGTTTAATCTTCCCATTGCAATAATAGTAGTTTGGCAGCAGATGCTGCTGCTGTTCCATTTAACAAGCTTCGAAGCGACTCAGTGGATATCATGAACAACAAGATTAATATTAATTAGCCATAGAACTTTCTATACACTATTTATTTAAATAATTAGCCTCTCTGTTCTCAACAAGTCAATGGATTTGACTCTTATTACTTGCATTTTTAAACAGCCTAGCGCTTTTTGTGTATCTGTGTGTATATTTTTGTTGTTATGTAACAATCTCAGAGACTGCACATGTAATTGAGTCATTTTGGGTTTGTTTGTTTTTCTACCATTGTTATCTAGTTTCACCAATAATTGAAAAAAATCCGCAATTAAAACTGGAAATGTATAATTAAATAAATCAATTTACTATAACTCTGCTGATTTTTCATAAATTTTGCTTAAACTTTGTTGCCAGAAATGTTTGTCTGCCATTGATGTTGCCATAAGACGGAGTCAGTGTGTGATTGAAAGAGGTGAAGTTGTCAATGACATGCAATCTGTTTCTCATAACTGTGACAAATTGTTGAAATTTGCTGTCTACATAGACAGCAAATTCACATCAGACTATTACATTTGAGCTCAGCAGCCTTCCTGCTCTATAGGAAGAGTACAACTGGAGGTAAGTTGAGTCGTGCAAAGACTCATTGAGATTGATGGCAACATCTGTTTGCATTTATAAATTAATATTTACAAACCTTCATCGATCTCTGAGAGTGTTTGCAGTCATTACCAGTCAGACTGCGAATATTTGCAGAAAGATTGTCTTGAGATCCAAAGCGGCCATGAGTGTGCAACACCAAACACCATTAAACTGTGGGCAACCATTTAGCCATGACTTGCACAAGTTGCAATCCACCACAGACTGTGAAAAATTAAATGCAACCACCAGACAGCCACCGATTTTAAAAAAATTAATTTTAGCCGCTAGCTTGCTCTTTATTATTTGTAGATTCGTGTCTTTAATGGCTGACCCTGAAACAAAAGTTCATGGGACTTTCTGTGCAATCTTGTATGATTTGTATAACCCTATGCCAGATAGAGCTGGATCTGTATGTTTTATGAAATATAAATAAATTTAAAAACTAATAAGCAATTGTACGATAGTGTCTTAATATATTGCTTTGTTGTTTCCACATTACCTGGTCTGCTTCCCTTTCTTCACTGTAGTCTTATCCCATGCAAGGGTTTTATTTTGAAATTGGGGACCGGAAGTTGTATAAATCTTTTCGCCTTTTTATTAACACTTTGACTGATTTTATAAAAAATATATATATATGGGCTCTTCATACAGGTGTGCTTGGACATTTATTGTTGTTGCGATGATTATTTGGGGTTAGGCGGGGATCGTGCGTGTACTGCGTGGATGTTTGTCTGTTTGGCGTCACGGGGAAAGGTGCGCGCACAGCAGCGCAGCGGCGGCTTCGCTCTGCACTGAAAAACCGTGCAACTGGGGCATGCGTTCACTTTACACAGCGGACCAACAAGCTGGTGGAGACCGTGGCGGATTCACGGGAATACCGCGACGTGTCGATTTTCTGTAATAAACACCGGATTACTGGAGGTGGGTTCGGGGAAGATTTGGGGTGTTTAGCGATAAGGAAACGTAGAAATCACAGATGTGAAAAGGTGCGCTTTACCTCGGGCTTTTCCCCCCTCTTTTCTTTCTTCCTCTTCCACCTTTGATAATCTGATTTTCGTCCGGATCCAGTGAAAATGCAGCCTGTACCTGACAGATGTGTGGCACCACAGCTGCAGCCTACAGGTCTGTATCGCCGCTATTAATTCAAGCGTGTTTTTTATGCCATAAATGAAAATTCAATATGAGGCTTAAGACAGACTGAGAATTGAATCAACAGAGGCAGTCTATGGCACTGACTGCATCTGAACAGCTTCTTATGCAAAAAATAATAATTAAAAAAATGTCTGAGTGATATTCTGTCTGCTGTAATTATAGTAGCATCTGGCCTTTTGTGCTCTGCTCCTGAAACACTCACTTGATTAGAATTATTTTGTTGCCAACAAAACAACAACAACAAAAATCCCCAGACAAATTTCTTCACTACATTTTAAGTAAACAAAACGAATTGGCACAGGCCGGTTATTGTGCTACAGCACGGAGCAGGTTAGATTTGTGTCAGGTCCTCTAAAACAATGCCTGACTGCTTACTCAGAGGATAAATCACAGCTTTTGTTTGCCAGTGTGCCTGTGCACCTTGTCTTCTGTTTAGAGAGTATCTCCTGTCTACCTGCTGCAGATCTGCTGTGGTTGGCTGTGGAGGACTGAGATTGCTAAAGCTGCAAATCACATCATCAGCATCATCAGCATCAACATCTGCCACTTCAAACGCGACAAGACACAGGAGGACGCAGGCTGCTTTTTGCATGATCAAAGACGGAGAAGTCAGAAAGTACCTGTAGACGATGACTCCAGCGGAGCTGTTTGCTTGAAAGCAGCATGAGATAACTGGGGGCTGCCACGCTAATCGCTGATTCAAGCTTTTTTCCGTTTGGCAATGATGAAAAAGCCCCTCTTTGTCAGCTGACTGACAGGGTCGCAGTGGTGCTCTAGCACAGGACGTTGCCAGCAGCCGAAGCGCAGACACCACAGAGGAGATGGCTCGTCCAGGATCCGGGTTGCTGGTGCCCGTAAATGGGCTGGGGTACCCCCCTCAGAACCTCGCCAGGGTGGTGGTCTGGGAATGGCTGAACGAACATGGACGCTGGAGGCCCTACACCGCAGCAGTTTGCCACCATATAGAAAACGTGCTGAAGGGGGATGCCCGGGGAAGTGTAGTTCTAGGACAGGTGGATGCTCAGCTCTCTCCTTACATCATCGACCTGCAGTCCATGCACCAGTTTCGACAAGACACAGGTAAGAGTGTGCACAGATGACACAGATGCCGGTGCCAAGGAAAGCACAGATAACACAAATTTAACCATAACAATGGACTCAATGTACTGTATACATGTTTACTGATAAATAATCAGGTATTTTAGGATGTCCTCATAGCAGATGATGTCATATTATCCAATCTGGGCCAAACCAGCTTCAATGCGCTTGGTACACAAACTCCACAGTCATTCCAAGAGAGTAAACGAGAGCCCCGATTGCTTTGAGGCTCGTGTATATGAGCCACAGGTAGAGCCAAGAGGCACTGCCACAAGATGAATGTGAAGCATAGAGCCAATTAAAGTGTAGCAGTTACATATTGAGCCAGAAATGCCTTCATGCAGCTGTTGGGATGCCATGACCTTGCCAAAGGTCACCATGATTTAGCAGTTGTGCATCCATCAGACAAATGAGATGCAGTTCAGTGTAAACCTCACTCTGTCTTGTTATTCATGTGTTAAACAGTTTGTAATTCAGCGAGTTACAGTATGTTGTTAGGATCGAAGTCATTTCTTATCCTGCTGCTACATGACTTCAGTTTCTGTAAGTTTTCACACCTACATACAGAAAATGGAACAATCTGGTTTCACAGTTATTAGACAATCGATACCCCGCCATGTTTGAACTACGGCGCGTGCAATCCAAAACTTTGTCCTCAATTTTGCATTTAATGCGAGCTCTGTGAGACAGCATGAGGCCAACATTATCTCGACTGAGGGATTGATCGCCTCTGGCCATAACGCGCTAACAGTAAATGCCGACCCCCCCCCCCCCCTTTCCTGTTACTACGTGTCGCTTTAGAGTAAAATCCAAGCCACCACAGCCTTTGTTTGGCTTGCAGTAATTCTCTCAGATGACTGCTACCTTTTAAAATAAGCCCAGATGCTTTTTTGTAATTCTCCACCAACGATCAACACTCTCTCTTTGTGAGGATTCCCGTCATGCTTGTTCCAGTGTGTGTGTGAAGCAAAGGGGGGGAGGAGGTTGTAGGCATCTGTTAAGAGCAGCCTTGGAGAAATCGCAGCTTTCTCAATTATTATTCTTCACAGTCAGCTGTGGTTGATTACAACTCTATTAGCCATTTATTGTGACATCTTTGTTAGGATGCTCTGAAACTCCTTTTTTTTTAAAAGTCTGACGACAAGAGCTTCCATTCTCTTAAGTTAGAGGCTGGAGTTGCTGTATTTGAAAGTGTTATGTAACACGAGAAGTGCAGGGACACTCTCGCAGGATGTACAGAAGGTAACTTCACTGTCCGCGGGTCTGCACTGTGTCACTTGTCATCAGTGTGCGTGATTCATCAGCATTAATAAATAGCTGCAGCGCCCTGAGGAATACAGATAGAATTGAACAGAGCTCAAATTCCTAAAAGGTCAGACCAATTTGCAAATGCATTAAGTAATAACCGTGTAAGTGTCTTTCAACAGATGGGTGTAGTTCAGGCTATAAATGCAGAGGAATATGGCAGCGGTCACAGTGGTCTGTGGTCTGCTTGCCCCTTTTAAACTAAATAGTAACAAAAAAAGTGCTTAGAAACCAGCAAGTAGATTGGGGTATCTAGAAAAATATTAATATTAGCATAATGTATCTTATAGTCAGTCAAACTTGGTATATCAGTATTTTTCTACTGTTCCAACATGCTCTTGTCGATTGTGCTGACTATGAGGACAACTCCATTTGTGAATGGCTGTCAGGTAGGTTGTAGTACAAGCAGCTGCCTGTTTTTCTGCTGTTCTCGTTGACGTCCCCCCCTTTGATAAAACACAGAGCTGCACATGTGTCTGTGAGATGAACCACTGAGTCGTTTGTCAGCCATTACCACGACACGGGGGCTAGGCCTGACGTTTATCGCTCCTCACTGTGCTGTTCACCGTGTTACCTTCCCCCTCGGCTGGGATAAACCTGTCACGGCAGAGGCTGATGGACAGTAGGTCTGGATGCTCGGTGCCTCCTCCGCTTTGTCCTCCTCTGCGCTCTCTTTTGCTGTCCTTCCACACGGGCACACCTCTGTCCTTCGTCGTCATCGATTCAAACTCCCATGAGGCCTAGCTTCCAGGCTGTTGCGATGTTGTTGTAGCGCCGCTTGAGTGGAGGGATCTCGGCGAGCTTGTTTTGCTATAACGTTGAGTGTGATGCATTTGTTTCACATCGGATGTTTGCTGTAGCTCAGCAGGTCACCCTCAGCCACTTGCTTTGTTGCAGGCTTATGGAGTGTCCCTGTGGGGAAACCCCGTTTTGTCGCAGAGCCAGTGAGCTTGCCCTCTGAGGCTGTTTCCTTTTTTGCTAAGAGTTGTAAAAAAAGGTTAATTGATATCCACTGTGTGTGTTTCTGAATAAATGCTTCTGTTTTTGCATGTGAGTAATTGTTGCTTGTGTGATTGGTGCCCTCTGCCTGTTATGATGTTTGGGTCCCGTCCCTGCAGGCTGTGCAGGGCTGCCCTTTGCTCCCATGGGTTTGGGAGGATCTGTGGGTGGTAGCCAGGCCGAGTTACTCAAACTAATGAGACAGCAGCTATGTTTTATCTCCATGACTCTCTCTAATCAGAGTGCCATGACAAGAAAACACAGCCACCGCAAACGACGAAGCAGGGCCCGGTTATGGAGGGAGTAGCCTTAGAACATCTGCATTTAATTGGCACTCAAAAACATACAGGGCATGGATTTCATCTCAGTATAGTTACTAGCAAAGAACAGCAGAGTTACTGGTGAAAAACACCAGTCTGTGGTGAAATCCCGACTAGCAATGCTTTATGGATATAGTATAAGAGAAGCCTTAGAGGCTCATATAAGCATAGTGTGAATAGATATCCAGCTGAAGGCAGGGGGAGAATTGACTCTCGGCCAAGAAGGATCGATCCGTTTTCCTCCCCAGAGGGGCATTTAAACCTCTAAACACTGCTGTGGACTGATCCCCTTTCACTACAGCCACCCCCACAGCAAAATACACGGGCTTATCTGGCATTTCCATCATATACCAACACTTGTGGCCTGTCTGATGAATTTCACACTGCAGCCACTGCTTGGATTTTAAGCACTTTTCCTTTTTATATGTATCAAGATCATATGTAGGTGACATAACCCAGAAACCCTCATCATCACCATTTGTGCTCTATCCCTCAATCTCATTTAGCAACAAACATTCACACTTATTAAGTATGCATCCAAAATTCTGTAACACCATAAAGTCACTTAAATCTGTTCTTCTCCGCTGAGTGCGAAGAACAATGAAAATGTAAATATTTCAATTCACATCGTCAATCTAATATTGATCTGATTTGTATTGAAGATTGTTCGGCTGAATTTAGACTCTGATTGTTGTGAATGTGCGATATGGATTCCAGCGTTTCTGTGACCTGAAAGAGTGTTAAGGTTTAGCTAACAGTGCACCACCATGACCGTGGCTGAACTTGTGCACGTCTGGTCAGCTTTACTTTTTAGTATGTTTGTTCAGATGTTAAATACAGCAGCATTAAAAAAAACTCACTGTTTCAAAACATGCTATATAGCAAGAAATAAGTGTGATGTAACAGCAAATGTAATGATAACAAAATGAAGTTAAAATACAGCGTTAGCAAGTTCCGAGCTCTGATTGTACCTAGCTTAGAGGATATTGTTGATGCTAACTGTGTGCCACTTATGGAAGACATTGTTAAATAAATCAACAGATATCATTAATGTTATTTACAACTGACAGAATCAATACTTACATTACATTACAACAAAATGTGGATTTTCTTCTGAGGATGAAAAAATGTGTCATTTATACGCAATAGGGGAGGTTCAGGCTATTTGTCTTTGTTACATCTACCCTTCAGTAAACGAGGTAAGACATGTTATATTGTTATTTTGTATTCTTGGGCTCCACAGCTGAGGTCCATCATGATCAATTTCTCTGGAAGAGAAACTCAAGATCGGAACCTTTTTCCACATCTTTATATTTAAACATAATGCTACAAATACGTAACAAAAATCCAGTGGTTAAATATCTGGTAAACATTGTTATGTTGTTCATAAATATTTAAGAGAAGCCACTCCCCTATCTCAGTTTGTCTGGTACGAGGTAGTCAGTCAGCAGCTACCTGGAAGAGCAGATTCTGTTTTTATGTTTGGATGCATTATGGATTTTTATGGAAATAAAAAAAAATTGCAAGATGTACTGACTGTGATGGGAAATGAAACCAGTTTATCCAGATCCCAAGTCTTGCCTTCTTGGTTTATATTCAGAAACATATAAATATAGTAAGAATGAAAGGACACTAATGGACCTCAGTCTGCAAATTACAAGAAGAAAACAATTGTCAAAACAAATGCTATCAATGTACCGCTGGAAAAGAAGAAATTACTTAAGGGAGGGCAAGTTCAAATACATATGGGGTCCATTTATGGTCCACAAACACAGAGACTGATGTATGTGAATGAAAGGAAAAGAAAAAGGGGTTTTATGTGTGTTGTATTCTGTTCTGTTTTATATTCAAAGGGGCTATAAAGGCTGGTTTATAATAAGTGTCCTGTGTGTTAGTTTTGTGATCACTGATCTGACGTAAGTAATTGTTGAACTTTGCTGTAATTATATACATTGTTTTTATTAAAAATATGAAAACAGTGTGAGGTTGATGGACTAGATGAAGCTTTGGCTTGTAATTATTATATATGTAATGATAAAAACGCTGTAAAAACAGATATTTCTATAGTAGTGAAAAAAACAAGAAGGTTTCTGTTATTTAATTGTTTATCTGTTGCACGGGGGAAGGTCTTCATCAATAAGAAAAGCTTTAAAACCTGGGGAAATACAGTTAAAATACCCACATTCACATTTTCCAAAGCTGTCGAGTGGGGCCATATTGAAGTCTCTGTTGGGTCCGCGAGCCTTATGTTTGACACCCTTGCTTTAATAGGTCATGATGTTGATATTTTCTCACAAAGTTGAGAAAATACATAAATACAATAAATCAATTTGAACTGCAACAGAGAGCAGCGTGCAGGTCATTTCTGCATACGTGCCACATGTGTGTGTGCAGTCACTGTTGTGAGCTGGCCCATGTGTGACTGCAGAGATAACCTCTATCAGCAGCTGTTGGCTGCTGTGTTGATGGAGCAGCTCTTTGTTTGTTTTTGTTTCACGAGCGTGAGAACCTCTTCTTCTCTGCCCTATTTCCCTCGGCTAAATGCCCTCTCTGACTAATTATGGTTGAAAGTGCCACAAGTCAAAAGCTCTCATCTTCTGTTATGTGTTGAGCTGACAAACAGCAGTAGTTGTGGTTTGGATGCTACCTGTGAATGTGCTCGAGCACTTGTTATGCTGTAGACCAGAAAAGAGGGTGGCGCGTTTGTGTGTTGTTTTCTTTTTTTTTCCTTTTTCTTCTTTATTGTCGTTTAGTAAGTAGTAAGTGTGTGTGGGAACTGTTCTGGTGGTCTGTGGGAGGAAGCTGTAAAAAGGATCCCTGCGATGTACGTGGTAAAGGTCAGGTACTGTATGCATCAGCTCTGACTGTGAAATCCCACTTGCGTCAGAAGAAAGAAAATAAGCAGAGAGTCCAGCGACTCTAAAATGCACATTTGGTATCGAAATGTGAAGAAGAAGCAGGTAGAAATAGAAACAAGGCAGACAGAGTTACCTGAAGAAGAAAGCGGTGCACAAGCTGACACACTGCGTGAGAAGATGTCATACTACATTCTCATACTGGGTGTATTTCGACTTGCAAGAGATGAATCATACATAAATGAGTGTGCATGTATATGAAACTTCGAGTGGATGTTTATAGCAACAGCAAAATGATGCTCAGCCTATTGGTAGACCCTGTGCTCAGGTTCTCCAGTGCACCGAGCTTGGTGAAATCCACTTGCGTGTTGGCAGGAAAGGAACAGGAGCAGCAGCGCCGTGGAGAGGGAGGGGGGGGAGCAGGCAGAGGTGAGGAGAGAAGAGGAACAGAGGGAGAGGTGGAACGTTTTCCTGATGGAAGGTGACAGAGCGGAGGGAAGGATAATAACACCGCGCACATTTCCCTGCTCCTTCACTCTCACATGCGCTCAGACACCTCGCCATCCATCCCATCAAAGCGTGCCTCTTTTTAATTATGAAGTCATCTGCCCGTGTTTTTTATCACTTATCTGACAACATGCTTTGTTTATAGAGGCAGATGTCTGCAACAAGGTACCAGAGTGAAAAGTTGCTTGTTTAGTTTGACTGGCGGTTACCTGTGAAACGGTACACATGATTCTTTATCCTCATTGCATTATAGTGATGAGCAGGCTGTGCATCCCCTGGAAACCACTGGCGTTGGTAGCTAAAGTGCATCTCCACATCTCCTTCTAATGCAGCGCATGAACTTCTAAAGCAGATATCTTACTTTTTCATCAAGGAAGCGGCTTTACAGCCACTCTCTGCACTGGTTGCTTATCAGCCCGCTCTAAGAGGTCAGTCAGATCAGTAACTGTTGTCTGTTTCAGCCCGTCTGTCTGCTGCTGCTCCTGCTAATAAAGACGTATGCATGATCACAGCATTATTTGATTAAACGAGCCTCTCTCCTGGATCCATTTATGGGCCGATCTCTTATCTTGTTTTAGCATGTCGAAGCAGTGTCTTTAAGTATCATCACTCTCATCTTGGGTGCTTTTATTTCCTAGATAAATAACTCTTTCCAGTCTGTTGCAGATAGAGCTGCTCCAAAATATGATAAATAAAGTGAGTCTTGTTCTGTTTGTTGTGTTGAAGAATTTCCGTGCGGCTTCATAACACAGAGAATCTGCCAAGTGCTAGCTAGCTGTCACGTTGAAAAGGGACAGAGTGTTCCTGCTGTAACCAATAGAGTATCTTTGATCTACACCGTATGGTCTAACATTTACTGAAAACATCTTTTGACTGAGATCAGAGCTGCAGTGACGCAATTCGGGCTGCCAGCGGTTGCGGCGAGCCAAACTCAGAACTCCCTTGATCAGACTCAGTGAATACACAAAGACAGTGTGGGATTTTCTGCCTCAGACTTAGCTTTTTCACTTGCTTTACAAAAAAACGAAAGACCTTCCTTTAGCAGTGTGGAGGCACGACAAACCGCTAATGCTGAAAAGGGACGGCTGCCTCAACAGCATCTAAGTGATAAGCCAGGTGTCCGTGAGCGGCTGCAATGGATGGAAAACATCATCCCAAAGTAATCTGAACATCAGACTACTTTTTGTGTTAATAAACAGCCAATCACAGAACTGCTAGCTTGCAGTGGAAGCTCAATGCTAGCATCTGAAATATATTTAAGGGATCTGCGAAGGGATGATTGCCGTTGTTCTCCAACACTTTCTGACTTATTTGTCACACACTGGTAACAACGTGAAGGCCAAGGCTGTTACAGTTAAACGAAACTAAAAAGAAAAACTAGCTTACATGCTGTAAGATTTGAAAAAATGCCAGCCATGAATTCGACAGCCCTCCTGTCAGGTGTACAATAATAAACTACGTGGTCCAGTTCTAACTGCAGCTTGACGGCCGGTCGTAAGTAAAAAAAATAGATAGTAGTCAGTTGTTGTGTTTTTCTTTATGTGTGCATTTCTATGCTGCCCTCACAACTGTTTAAACTCATGAACACAAAGGATGTATTTCCTTAACAAGGCGTGGGATAAACTCAAGCTTACTTTTCATATGCATTACACAAAAACATCACTTATTTTGGTTGTTGGCTGCCCAGCAGGCTCTGCCTAATGTCAATGCGAGGCATTCTCACTTTTTGCTCCTCCTGTCTGCGTGTCACCTGTTAGTACTTCTAAATCATGGCTGTTGGTAAGAGTCCAAGTCCTGTGACTGTCCAGCATGAGGAGCATCCTGCAGTAGCCTGTGATATGAGGAATATTTGCCAGGTTTTCCTGGCAGCCAAACTCTGCTTGTGCTATTCAGAGGAGCTGCTCACACCATCAATTTTTATGCCTCGTGCCAGCAACCGCCACGGTGTGGAGGAGTTATGTTGTCAGCTTGTCTGTGCTATACTCTTGAACACAATATTTCAGGAATGAGGGAATTTCTTCTAATTCCACACAAATGTCCTTGGACTGATGAGCTGATTTTAATTTTGGTTTGGTTGTAAAAGGGTCACCATGATTTGACAAAGGCCTTGTTTGGCCATTGCTCAAGAACTGATAAGTGAAGTGTGACAAAGTATGACACAAACTTCTTAAAGAATGAAATGGTGAAATGATGACATTTCATATCCTGAAGGTCTAAGGTTTGCTTCACAGTTGCATCATGATGTTTTGCAATAATCCTTTTCTGGCCGTTATCAAACGTCATAACTCAGGAAGTAATGATAATGATAATAATGTCGTTTCACTGTCGATACAGGTTTGCAAACTGTGTGTAAAAGTGTTGCCTCTGGGTCAGTTTTTATCAAGCTGAAACAGCAGTTGCCTCCTTCATGTTTTGTTGGATGCATTTCAGTTAGAGAGAGATATGCTGGTCAGCAATGAAGACAACTACAACATCTTTAGTGTTTTGTTATCGCTGTTACTTTTTCTATATTTTGACACATTATTGATTCACAGATAAAAAGAGTGGCTTTATCTGGAAGATAGCATAAAGATTAAAAGTGTTCCTTCCCATATAAAACTATATTACATATGACTAAACAATTGACCTTGATATGAACGTGAATGATGGAGTGCTGGGAGTGTTCTTGATAAAATAAGAAGGATGTTAATTATTGTGTAACATTATTAGCAGCTTACACCCAAAAACACATAATTTGTTGACTTGTCTTCAGTTAAATGCCAGACATAACACAGGCTGACAAACATAAAACAGTATTTTGCACCTAACTTGACAAAGCTCGGTATGCTGTGCAGTATGTCTTTAAAAAAGTTGAGGGAACTGGTCAAGTGGAGTATAAAAGCAGAAGTAACAGGTCTAAAAAACTATCTACGTCAGATGAGCAGTATCTCAAAATCCCACAAATACATGCATCTGGCCCTTCATTTGATCCATCTACTGTTCACTGAAGCCTCATCTGGTGTCAGTGGAAAGGTGGATGTCAGGAAACTAATCTTAAGGATGAAAATGGCTAAAGAGTAAGTGATGACCAAAAGGTTTCAATTGAAATTGTCATCAATTTGTACACAGGAGGTCAGTAGAGAGATACAGCCTTCATCAGGTAAACATGGTAGAGACTCTGTCATGGTTTCATGGAGGCTGGATGTCAGTCAGTCGTGTTGGGAATCTTGCCAGCCTTGCTGAAATTGAAGCAGCACCACATTCAGCAAAAACCTAACACAGGATGTCAGCGCAAACACTTCATACCATCTGTCAAGCACGGTGGTAGAGGTGTGATGATTGGGTTTGTCAGCCATGGGAAATTGACAGCAAGTTTACCATGAACAAATTTTTATACCAAAGTGTTGTATGTGAGGCCAACTGTCCAAATACTAAAGTTGGCCAAAATTAGGTCATGCAACAGGACAATGATCACAATCACACCAACAAATCTGGCAAAGTTCAGACCTCGACCCAACTAAAATGCTATAGTATGACCACAAGAGAGCTGTGCATAAACAATCGTCTGCAAACCTCAATGAACTGAAGCAACGCTGCAAAGAAGAGTGGACCAAAATTTCTCCACAACGTTGTGAAGGATAAATGATAAATGCATGCAGAATACAATTATTTTGTTTCATTGTTATTGCTTCTAAGCTACTGAATAATTCTACATAGAATTCACAGAGGCTATACTTCTTTCCCCATAAGTTTTCGAGGTTTATATGAGTCTGTGGCGAGCCCTCAGCGCTTTCTCTCGCCTCTTTGTTTTGTCACGAACTTCAGCTTGTTGTCATTTAAGAGGCTTGATGTAGAAGACTGACAGTCAGAGGGATCCTGCAGTGTCACAAAATATTGCGACTCTGCTGTCAGCTTTTGAAAAGGTGAGAAAGTGTTGCCTGAAAGTCAGCCCTTGTGCCCAGTATGTGAGAAATGAAAGCCCTGGACAAGCTTCACATATAGTACTGTAAGTGAGAAATGACTTAAGTGACAAAAGAATACAAAAAAGTCTAATAAAGTAGTTCTGATTCTGGTATTAAAGTCACATTTAAGATGGTAAACAGAAACACTGGGACATGATTATACTGGCAGCCTTCTAGTTTCAGTCACTGTACATACGTCATTCAATGCCGTAATCATTTGTGATACTAGATTGAAACAGCTCATTAACTCAAATGTCTAATCTGCCAATCACATGGCAGCAACTCAGTGCATTAAGGCAGCGGTCCCCAACCCCCGGGCCTCGGACCGGTACCGGTCCGTGAGTCGTTTGGTACCGGGCCGCGAGAGTTGAGGCTCAGGTGTGAAATGTATGGTTTTCAGGATTTTATCGGTTTTCAGCGTTATTTTGTTATCGTTTTGATCGTTTACTCGGTTTTCCTGGGTCTTTTCACGTGTGTTATGAATAAATCTTCTTTTTTTCGGTACCGGTACTAGTTTTATTTTGTTGTATTTATCCGCGACACCTTAAAGGCCGGTCCGTGAAAATATTGTCGGGCATAAACCGGTCTGTGGCTCAAAAAAGGTTGGGGACTGCTGCATTAAGGCATGTAGACATGGCCAAGATGACCTGCATAAGGTCAAACTGAGCATCAGAATGGGGAAGAAAGATGATTTATGTGACCTTGAACATGGTGCGGTTGAATCGGATAGCCAAAGAACTGACACTGAAGAACAAAATACTGGAAAAAACACTGCCTCACTGTTTGTTCTCAATTTCTGCTGCAACATCCAGATGGTAGGGTCGGAGTTTGGTGTAAATAACATGAAATCCTCGATCCATCCTGCTATATATCAAGAGTCCAGGCTGGTGGTGGTGGTGAAATGGTTTCTTGGCGCACTTTGTGGCCCTTAGTACAAACCGAGCATTGTTTAAATACCACAGCCTACCTGAGTGTTCTGCTGCTGACCATGTTCATCCTTTACGACTACAGTGTACCCATCTTCTGATGACTGCTTCCAGCAGGATAACACGCCATGTCACAAAGCTCAAATTATCATGTTCATTGAACATAATGAGCTCCCTGTAATTAAATTACCTCCACAGTCACCAGATCTCAATCCAACAGAGCACCTTTGGGATGTGGTAGAAAGGGAGATTTACAGCCGCCAAATCTGCAGTGACTGCGTGATGCTGTCATGTCAATATGGACCGAATTCTTTAAGCAATGTTTCCAGCACTGTGTCGAATCTACCATTAATAATTAAGGGATCTCCGAGGTCTGGCGTAATGAGCTGTTAGAACCTCGATAGCATAAAGTTGTGTTCTTGAACTGAAAATGACCTTTCATTGTGAGACAGGCGCGTCCAAACCACACCTTCACATAACACTATCATCCATATTCATATTTGTAGTTTTCATTTGCAGATTCTTTAATGTTACCTTACCGTTGGTTTACTGAAAAGTGGGTTTGTATAATGGGTTTCTCAAAATACTTTGACCCTCAAAAGTTAGCGTGCCACTGTGTCACGTCTGTAGGCTTTGATGAGGTCTGTCGAATCTGTGGTCAGGCTTTGAGCTCAATAAAAGCTTTTAGCAAACCAACAGCAACTTTGCAACAAGGACGTGACCCCGATTACATTCAGCCCTGACATCTGCCCTTAGCAAGCATGAATTGGTTCCTCTTAATAGACTCAATAATCGAAAAGGGAACGCTGCAGTGAAAATAAGTGAGCTTTTAAAATGAGCGATTATGACTGGACAAAAGATGAATGTCTCTTCATTAAATTTGAGTTATGAACACAGCAGAAATGTGATTACACTTGTGATTCAGCTGGGAAAAGGTCTGGGCCTAATAACTCGTCGGGAAAGTAGAACATACTTAAGGTGAAGTTGTTTTTGGTAAATCTGTCACGGGGTACAGTAGATAAAATGTTCATCACCCTACCGGGTGGTCTGATATACGCTGACCTCGCTCACACCATGTCCAGTTTACTGCTGATCAAAGCTGAGCACTGTACTCTGGCACAGTGACAGCTTGCTTTAATGTAGCCAGGCGTTTCCTCTGATAAGACCTGACCGTGTCTGACAGCCATGAAGTGGGTTATAAAAGCCCATCTCAGCAAACTAATTTACTGCATACTGTTCATCTCAGTGAGTCAGACTTCTTTTATTTGTCAAATGTAATATTCTGTGCAATTTTTTTTCCATCTAGCCCCTTCCGCCATCGCCGCTTATCTTCCACTTCATATTTTTTTGTGCAATAATGGATCCTGGGTATCCATGAAATCTTCCCCTTTGATTCGCTGCTGGAATTATTTTCTTAAGTTCAGACAGTGAACCACGCGAGCTGTTCCTCAAAGTCGGCTCCGATTTGGGCTGGCCGTCAGTCAGCTTTCTGCTGAGCATGTAAATGGGTTTCACTGATTTCACTGATGTACAGTCTGTTGTAGCGGTGTGACGCCTGACGTGAAATATTGTGTCGTCACGGCTGAATACTGCACCATGTGGTGTGGGAATTGCACTTGTGTATATCACTTTCTCCCTGCTGAACAGAGCATGTCAACAATGTATGATGAGCTGTAAGAGCTTGGCCATATGTTTGGAATCACTCACAAATATCAAGATATTAATGCCACTGACAGTATTGTCATTTTAGCGGGTATACCTGCAATGCAGTCCAGTATATTCCATTTCTTCCAGACAGTCGTGGAGATTTTGTTTTCAATAACATGATGCTGTTGCACCAAATTGCATTTAGAGGTGGTTCAAATATCGCTAATGCAATGCAAAAATAGGGAAGCTAAAATAGTCAACTCTCTTAATGTAGTGAAATTACTGCACCACCACATTTAATAGTGACCTCTTAAACATTTGAGCAGTCATACAAGAAGTGTTATGCAAGAATGTTATGAAATTGCCTGCATAAAATTGTTACCACTATATTTTTACACCAAGGTGATTCCTGATGACCTACTGATTTTAAAACATCTGAGGTAGTAGGACAAGTGGAGGACAAAAGAAGAAGTGGCAGGGTTAAAAAATTATCTATAGCAGATGAAAAGTGTCTGAAAGCCATGCCCTTAAGAAAAAACAATCCAGCAAAGACCTGTAACAGGACCTAAAGGATGCATCTGACCCTTCAGCTAATCCATCCACTATTTGCTCTTTCTCATCAGAAATGATCTCAGTGGAAGGGTGACGGTCAAGAAGCCATTCTTAAGGATGAGAATTAGGGTAAAACTGTAAACACAGAAATGTACGGTCAGATTTTGACCCGACATGCACAATACCATCTGGACTTCCAATGATCCCAAACACAGTGCAAATGCAGTAAAAGCAAGGCAGCCAACATCCAAAGAAGAGCTTTGAGTGTCCTTCAAGTAGCCTGGGGAACTATCTAGAAAGCTTGCCTAGGAGAGTTCAGGCTGTGTTGAAAAATAAAAGCGGTCTGACCTTTAAACTCATTTGAATTGTACAACTGTGTACAATATATTTCCATGCATGGAAATATATTGTATTTCCATGTATGTTTGCACATTTGAATAAATCTCTTCACCTATTTCTCATGTTCCTAGCAAAATAAAAAGAAATTTGAAGGTTGTCTCAAGACCTTTGCACAGTACTCTGTGAATCACATACAATGGGATAGTGCACAAAGACATCATCTCAGTTCCTTCACTCTTCAAATTCAAATATATTTGTAAAATAAAAACGTAAGTGACTCATTTTATTCCACAAATATAATGGAAAATATAAAAAAGGGGGGGGAGAAGCCAGATGAAAGTTTGTTTTTATTACATAAAACCATTTCATCTTTACAATTATACACTTGAAAAGGCTGATTTTTTTTTTTTTTGCAGGAAAGCCAGTATGCAGTAGCTAAAAAAGTCAGTGTCCAGTAATTATGGGCAGGCAGATGTCATGTCCACATGGCTTTCCCCCATAGACATCTTAACTCCATGGCTTCATAATACCTGTCATTACTGTAAAATGCAGTTGTGCCCTTAAAGCCACAGTAAATTCCCACAGCAAGCTGGAACTGATTAGCTTGTTAGTTTAGCACCAGCTGATTGGTACCACCTAGAAAAATCCCAGAAAATTTTGTTGATCACATAACTCAAAAGGGAATGTTGTCAAAAGCTGTTTTCAGTTTTGTCAGCCTATAAGTTGACTGGAAAAGTTAGCGTAGCAGGATTTTGTTTCCCGTGTGTGAAAGTGCCTCTCACTCCTAACAAGAAACCTGTTTAACTGTAACCCTGGCACTGCTGTCTGGCAGTGTGGAGCTATGTTTGTGTGAAGCCAAGCTTGCATGTTAGTGTGTGTTTGTGTGTCTTATGACGGTGCTTGAGGCTGTGCCTCCTACTCGCTTGCCCTAGTGATGTGACAGCACGGCGCTGACACGCTAACGAGGCTCCTGCTGGACGTGATGAGGCTGAAGTGGTGTGAAGCAGAAGCCATTGTGCATTCAAACACACTCACCTCTTCAGGGTAGTTCAGAGTCTTCTAGTGGTCACACAAACACATGCATGTACACAAACAAAATGAGTCAGAGAGCAGAAGATTCAAACCTCTTCATCCGAGAACCGTCACGACATCTATGAAGGTTGTTTCAGGGTCTATTGCGGCACTACAGGAGCTGGCAGGTGGACAGGACTGTAACTTAATTTTCTGAAGATTTTCTTTTTTTTGCCCCTCTCTGTCTCTTTTTGTTACCTCAGTAAGTGC
The DNA here is from genome assembly GCF_057382095.1 of Aulonocara sp. 'chitande type north' Nkhata Bay. NCBI lineage: Eukaryota > Metazoa > Chordata > Actinopteri > Cichliformes > Cichlidae > Aulonocara > Aulonocara sp. 'chitande type north' Nkhata Bay. Next base: position 14,759,468 of record NC_141355.1, read on the forward strand.
AAGCTCTGCACAAGCGCATGGTAACTGGCCAGCTCCCCAGGCCAAGGTGTGGGAGAGTTTGGAGTGTTGAAGGGGCTGAGGATGTGTAGGGTTGCAGTGGGAGTTACGCCACTTTTCTTCACCACTTTGTCTTGCTGGCAGCAAAACTGTATTAGTTGGGCCGGTTTTACTGCAGTGTTCACTTTCTGAGCTCGGGCAGAAGTGAGACATCCTCTTTTTTTATTGTTTCGTTGGCAGAAAACTTCCCCTCATCACATATCTGCTGCTTCTCTCCTAATACACTCACGTAGCATTTCTTTGTGCACTTTTGTCTGGCCCTTTTCCATCTCCCCATTTTCTCTCTCCTCGCACCTTCACTCTATCTTTGTCTTTCTCCCCTGCATGTCCCCCCTTTCTTTTCTCCTGTTCAATCACCTTTACGCCTTTTCTCCTCCACCACCTTTCAACCAGCGGTTGCTCTTCCATTTTTGTTCGTTCATCATGTATGCCCATAGATAGATAGATAGATAGATAGATAGATAGATAGATAGATAGATAGATAGATAGATAGATAGATAGATAGATAGATAGATAGATAGATAGATAGATAGATAGATAGATAGATAGATAGATAGATAGATAGATAGATAGATAGATAGATAGATAGATAGATAGATAGATAGATAGATAGATAGATAGATAGAACTGCGTGCTGGGGGGAAATAAAGTGTCATCTCACTCTAGAATATTAGCTTTAATGTGTGATTTTGTGAGAGAGGAGCAGGCGAACTGTGACACTGAAACATATAATGCTGTTAAAGCAGCTTAATGCCAGACTGCCAGGCTCATTATTATGCTCTCTGATCTCAGGATATTCGTTAATGAGCAGATAATGCTTTTACAGATTTTGAGGCTTTCATGTACAGGTATGACAACATCTTTTGAAAAGGAGAGCTTTTCTCGCAGCAGTGCATGCATATAAATGAAAAGTTCACTTCTCCTCGTATTTACGTTGTAGCCACAGATCTGTTTTGAGATAGATCTTTCCACGGTGCATTTTTTTTAGCCACGATTTTCTGTCTCTTGATCGTCACTAATAGCCAGCGTGGGTTTATTGTTTGCTAAGGCCCTTTTTTGAGAGATGAAAGTCCTGTTTTTTTTCCCTAGCTGTGCTCTGGGGTTTATTAGAAAACATCAAACGCACTTCAATTATTTTATTTTCCCCATACTGTAGGATTTAGTTGCATATTCATCATGCGTTCACTGTTCATATGGACGGTATTTTGAAGGCCGTGTGCTGGCAATTGAAGAGCCTGTGCCTAGGTGCTACGTTGGTTCGCGGTTGTGCTGTTGAATTGTTCAACTGTAAAATGAAATGAACTTGTGGTAAATATTAATTTGTGGCAAACCATGCTCTGAAAGATATGCTTTTCTGTAGCTGAAGTTTGGAAGAAGGTGCAGTCAAGATGATGTCACAGTAAGCACCCCTTATATTTTGTCCGACTTTAATTATGTGTTTACCTCTTCAATATGCCTGATTTCTAAGTTGCAGTTCAATAACGATGTTACAATGGGTATGATCAAAGGTTACCTGGATGTGCCTGTAAACATCACAGCTCGGTGTCATCTTGTTCCAGAGCTGTGCTGTTAATTATTATTGATCTCTTGCTCTCTTCAGCAGTGTGTCTTTTGTCCTGTCTTCCTCCCTTCACCCCCAACCAGTCACACCAGATGGCTGCTCCTCGCTGAGCCCGGTTCTGAAGGTTTCTTCCTGTTAAAAGGGAGTTTTTCCTTACTACTGTTGCCAAGTGCTTGATTATAGAGGGTTGTCTGATTGTTGGGGTTTTCTCTGTATTATTGTAGGGTCTTGATAATGATTGTGATTTGGTGCTTTATAAATAAAAATGAATTGCAAAAGAAGAAGAATTGCAGAAGCCCTGTCTTTGTGCTTGCACCTCAGCAGGCCGGTCCGCCTCCAGTGTGTCAAAACAAGGACCCTTCAAATTTTCTGGAAGTGGGCCAGAATCACAGGGAGGCAAATCTGGTGAACAGGGATTGTGTCAGCATGAACAAAAAAACAACCGATTGCATCACATTTCCCCTCATTTCCGCTGAATCTTCACCCTCAGATGCCTCGGGACATTGTAGTAGAAGTCTACGTTAAAAGTCTCAACCTGTCACACAGAATTCACCGTGTGCAACCTTGTGAATGTCGAAAAAGTGATGAGCACACACTTGACTTTACACACTTGGAAAGCTGCTGAAAACTGCTCAGGTGTAGCTGAAGATGCAGCTCTTAACAGAGGTGATAATACGGAGTTTGGGTCTGGTCACGCCGCATTGAAATTGTTGGCAGTTGGTGCAAGTTTTGTAATTTAATGCATTCACAGCAAATCAAACAAAAATAGTGCATATACTGTATGGTCTGTTAAATAGCCACTAAATCAGTCCGGTTATTGTCAGCATTGGCTCGCAGCATAAAAAAAGCACATTATCACTATTTTGGACAGTTTGTAAAGTGAAGGTTAATTAGTTAACTGGGGAATGGTAAATTAAACGGTTGTTATATAGCGCTTTTCTACTCTGCTCAAGGACTTAAAGCACTTTATACTACAGCCCAATTTGACCTTTCACAAAGGCACTTTTTTCCCAGCCTACGTGCTTTCGAACTAACATTCACACTTTGATGAATGCATCGGGAGCACCTCAGGGTTCATGATCTTGCCCAAGGATACTTGTACATGCAGACTGGAGCAGCCAGGGATCTTTTAGGCTGGTAGATTACCTTTTCTACCTCCTGAGCCACAGCTGACCCAAAAATGTGGTTTTCTTCACTGTGAAAGCGCAAGATCAAGTTAATGTAATATTGGTTACATTAAAATACGTTTTGTAACTGATCTCTCTTTTATGGCAGTGGGCTCCCTGGTTTCTAACAAAGAATAGGTAGCTCTGCTTCTCAGATACCGTCAAGGCATATGATGCTGGACCTGTTACTGGCCCCCATCCGTCTGTAGTTAAATTGGAAACCGCCGCACTAATAGGTTCAACGCAGCCCCAGGGAAATTGAAGAGGTTTGTCAATTATAAGGCCATATTATAGTGCCTGATCCTGGCGCTTCTCTTCTGCCTTTCTTCCCAAAGCAGCAGTGCAAAGAAGAGCATTAACTACAAGGTGATGCGCGCCCTAATTCAATGACACAGATTTTTGTTCTCGCTCCAAGAGTTGAGCGTTGAGTGAGAGCGGGACGGGGTCCAGTGAGTGACAGAGTGGAAAATGTGAAGAATGGCTCAGCGAGGCATTGCTGAAACAGATCCAGGAGAGACGGTGGAAAGCGAGGGAAAGCTGGCGTCAGCAGCGGATGAGATGAGAGAGGAGATGAGGTGCTGACTCCGTCGGTGCTTTTCTCAGGGAAAGCAGTTGTATGAAGGTTCACATACGAGCAAACCCTTCCTCCTGCCCTTTCTCCTTTAAGACCCCAGAGACAGCTTCAGCGACAGCAAAACCTTTCCTCAGTGTGACAGCAAAGATTAAATCCTGTGTATTTTGCAGCAGCCATGCAGGTGTTACCCACGGCAAGACAAGAGATCATAAGGAACTGACAGTTTTCTTTAAGGCTCTTGTGACCACAGTTTTCTTGAACACACCGCAGAGTAGTTAGCGTGTCATAACCCGAGTGACAGATTTAGAGGGTCTCTGCGTGGAAGGAAGTAGTTTTACTCCCTCGATGAACTGTAACGAGGTGTAAAAGCCTTTTTTCCTCTAGTTTGTTGTGTGTTACATTATAAGTAGAGGATAAAGACAGAATAAGTGCGTATACCGGTGGCCATGTTTTTAGTATAACAAAATTGAAAATTGAAAAAATTGTTTTCTGCTTTGATATTTGAAGAGGCATCTGAATCTTAACTTGTCACATAGGGCTGCTTGAGTGGGACGCGTTGGTCTCAGCTTTAGCATCGTTTTTAAAACTAAAGAGTTAATGTTGTAATGTTGTTTTCAACCTGACCGTGTCCGTCTCAACCCAACCAAACAGTTTTTGTGTCTATACCTAAAAAAAGAAGCTTTGCTTATGGAAGTCAAGCAGAAATGATTCATTGTCTTTGAATTGGGGATTTGGGGTGTATGATATGGTTGGGTTATTAGGTGATTGTATCACCTGTCATCGATTGGCTGAGCCCATTGGTTGCTGGGTTAGCAGTTGCATGGACTTTTTTTGGTCTGGCTCTTTGATGCTCAGGAGAACCTGTGAATCTCCATTCATAGCCTGAATCTCATAGGATATTATACTACGAACTCAATCACAATGTTCTCACCTCTTTTAAAATGAGGAAGTTACAGTTTCTCTGTGCATACAGTTACATTTTAAATATGTTTTAATCTGAACGTGATTACAGACTACAAAACAAATGATCCCAGTCTGAAATAAAAAATTCCAGTGCCCATATATTATTAAAGTTTAAACCGCAGGTCAATATAACAATACATTTTTAAGATGTTGTAGTTGTTTATGTCTATTGTGTTTGAAGGAGCTGTTTTGCTGGTTAAATAAAAGGCGATAGCATCTCTTCAATCCTTAGACATAAGTTCATCTTCTCAGAAGCTTCGTTTTTGCAGTGTTTGGAGCTGGTTTCCTGCTGTGATATGCGAGCTGTCGTTGTCTTCTTCAGAGATAAACCTTTGGCATGTTTTACAAAGCATCATTTTGCTAATCTGCTGTGTCTCTATGCTGTAAGCCTCTAAGGGCAGCCAAGGATGTTAGAATTTAATGATGCATGTCCTTCCATATAAAACGGTGATTCAGACTGGGCTTCCTTCACTTCCAGAGAAAAACAAAGCTATTAAGGATGGAGACTGGCATGGTGTCATGTGATGAACAGACAGAGGGAAGTTTCCCTACAGCCATGATGTGAGAGGGCAATGAAGCTCACCCTGAACCCTCCTGGCCCCGTGTGACAGTAGGGCTAGAGTCCCACAGTGAGGCCCAATGTGGCAATACATCACACAGCTCCAGCTTGCCCAAGAGCAAACCATGCTGGTGTTGGGGAAAGGACAGCTAGAGGACAATGTGGGAGATGAGATAAGAGAGATGAGAAGGGAAGGCAGGAAAGATGGCTGCCAAAGGCGCACAGGTTCAGACAGGAAGCAGCCACTCTCGCTTCGTTTCCTGTTAGGAAGAGCAAGAACGGTCATGGGGAGAACGTCAACAACTCGGTCCTGGGTTTTCACAGAGGAAGGTAGGATACACAGCAGAGAATTACAGCCCAACATGAGACTCGGAGAAGAGATTCAGGGTGTATGTTTTGTATAAAGCTTCCTACAGGAGGCTCCCAGACCAAAGTGTTGTTGTGACCTCTGGTGTTTTCTTCGGTGTGCTTCATAGTTTCTCTACACAAGAATGCAAATATTTAAAGTTTATTTAAAGTCAGATTTATTGGATTATTTATCTTGGGTATTTTTTTTTTTTTTTTGCTCTGTCCTTCATTAACAATCGAAACAATGGTGTGTACTTAATAAATTACTGTTTAATTTTTCAAATGAAATAGTAACAGTAAAAACCAGATAACTTTTCGAAAGAAGTCCTCTAGACATCCAAAGTCTAAGTAAGCATGTCAGTCAAAAGAAATGTGATAAAAGTTTACCAAATTGACAAATACCGAACTGTAAAGGTTTTTATTTTAGCTTTCCAAATTCAAAGGTCTCATTTTTACTAGTTCCAGTATGATTTAATTAAAATGACCTTGGTAGATACTCATCACATTAAACATGGGAGTTAGCACAAAATGCTAATTTGGCTTTTCATCTGACTAGAAATGTCAATGTGTGGTTTTAAGGAGAAGTTACATTCTGAAACTGTTTCTCAGCAAACCACATCTAGGTGCTAGCACCCCATCCCCCACACCTTCTTAACCTACATACACACCTTATAAGCTTTGTCAAACAACCCCTTGTGTTTAGTTACTGGACAACTTTATGCTCGACTCCAGTGTGATGGTGAAGAATGAGAGTCCTGAACTGTGCAGCTATCTGGCTGTAAATGCTGAGCAATGCTCGGTCCTGACCTCATTCAGTTACACTCAAGAAACCTGACTGCCAGACGCTCATCCTTTAAAACCCACTGAACTGTTTGAAGAAACTCTTTCAAGTTGAGCTCGTTTCATGCATGGTGCACCATCAAAGTGCTCACAAATACCTAACAGGATTACAGAAAGAGATAATGTCCATCTTTGCTTCCTCCCTGAAGTTGAGACTGGGAATGAAACATCTCCACATGATTAAATATTTACAGTTTACACTTTAACGCTGGTCAAGACTGTTTGGAGCTGTGCTGCCATCCATCGGGCCATGAACATAATGCATCCCACAGTTGCCACAGTGATGAGGGGGTCAGAGCTTTCCCCTGATTTGTGTATAGAGAAAATTATTAAATTTAGGAATTAGTGCTTTGTTAATGTGCGTGTTGTATTTTTGAAATACGCTGAAATCTTTGTTATTTCTTTTTATTATCTCGATGGAAATTGTGCAGTGCAAAAGTCGTAAACCACAATGGGAAGCATGCAAACATACATGGAAATTCAGTATTGTGGTAAAACCATACGACAATTTTGACAAGATCTCTAACACCACTGTCTGAAATGCAGCTTCAAACCATGACAGAGCCTCCACTGTGTTTTACAGCTGTAGACTGTAGACAATCACTGATCAGCCGAAGGTCCAGATGCATCTCTGTGGGTCCTGTGTCAGGTCTCTGCCTGAACTTTTCCTATTTCTTAAAGAGATGATTTTCAGATACTGTTCATCTACTGTACTTTTTTTTTTTAGGCCTGGTACTTCTTCTTTGTCACTCCACTTGTATGGTTTTCTCCCATTTTTTAAGGACTTGCTGCACATGTGCTGAGAAACACAATGTTTTTTTGCTAGTTACTCTTTGGAAATCACGTTGGTGCAAGAGTAATATTATGATATATTATGCTATTACATGGTAGGTTTGCTGTTATTCTATATCATGCCTGTCAACTTGCTATTTTGAGATTCGGCTAAATATAATAGGAAAACTTGATGTGTTTTTGCAACAGGCTGCTGTAGGAAAGTGCCTGAAGATGTTATATGTAGAAACACCAATGGCTCATCCCTTGAGTCAGGTGCTTTTTATTGTAGAATATTTCACAGGTCAGTGTTCAAGGACTGAGCTATGAAATTGTCCAGTCGACTGGACTAGAAATGGGTGAAAAAGCAGAAAGACCGTTAGAAACCCTGGAGAACTATTGCTCAAGACCCTTTTTTTAATTACAACAAACTCTGGCTCACTTGAAGCAAAATTTAAAGAAACAAGAGGTGGTTTTTACCCTTTTGCATAGTGCTATATAAGAAAGCAAGTTGGCAAGCTGTGAGCAGACATGGATGTGACTGGCTGAGAAAGTTGTGCACGGCTGACTGACTGAAGACGTGAGAGACACAGGCAGCTGGCTCATTGAGCAGTCATCTGTAAATGTGTGTGTGTGTGTGCGTGTGTGTGTGTGTGTGTGTGCGTGGTTCTAAAGACGCTCCAAATAAAATTAGCTGTCGAGCCCAGTCCTTTAGCAGTCTGCAGCAACGACTCAAGGTCAGACTTGCTGATCCTGCTGATGCATTTTATTCTCCGGAGCCAGCATCAAGCTCCCGGGTGAGGGTTTACTGCTGCCCACCAACCCTCTACTCATTCCCACCCCCATTCATCCTCGGCACACACTCCCTTCCCTCCATTATCACCCTGGTCCTCCCTGGTTTGGGAGTGTGCATTTACCCGTTAAATTAGGTGGGGGAAGGAGGGGATGACGCTTTCGGCTGGAGTGCCTGGATACCCGTGCTGACGTGTGGCGGGGAGATGGATAAGCTAAGGTGTCCTAATTTCCCATGTGACTACAGTAATTGTGTTATAATGGAGGTGGGAGCTGAGTGGTCATCAGCAGACGGACAGAAGTACAAAGCTCCTGGCTTTATGCCCCCCCCCCCCCCCCTTACCGTTCAGACGGACACAGCAGGCATTGTGAGCATGATGTGGCCATGCATGCAGTTTACAACACAGCAGGAGCTTCAAAGGTTGAGTGATTGGACTATGTGTGCACCCCAGTTTGTTATCGCTTCAGGCAGAAGGTGAACTCTTATACCTCATCTCCTTCGGTTGGTCAAGTTGGCGTCTCAACACTTGTTAGCTCACTTGATGAGCTTTACACAGAAAAGCTGCGGATCTCCTCAGGCTAATGTCACAGGCAGTTTCTGTCTATTTATCATCCAAACAGTTATTCATTTACTCATTAACTGTTAATTATAGCGGCACACAAGCGAGCATACATCACCAAACTGTGAAAGGCAAACCCATGTTCTATTATCTATTATTTTTTCTCATTAAATTAGCACCATCTCATTTTCGGCCTGTGGTGAGATCAATAATTGAAATACATTAAAGGGGCACTCCAACAAGCTTCTCATTATGTGTGGTGAAGCCTGTGAGTATGACTCATGATAAGTAACCGTGGTGATACATAGGGTTACTTATGCAAACTTTTAAAATCTCCATGCAGAGGCACAGACGTCATTAGAGAAGTGATTATGCATTAATGATCCTTATGATGTCATCAGGTTTTTCAGTTTCTGGGCTCCTTGTTTTTCAATCTGGAGGTGTTGGCTTTGATGCAAAAGAGGTTTTGTGAAGAAATCTGAATTGAATATTATGGACAATGTGATGCATTATGGGATATGGGATTTTCGAGGAGTCCCCCCCGCCCCCATTTCTTTTCTACATGCTAATTTTACTGGAGTGAAACATGTTATAAGCTTTCTGAATACAAAGCCGTCCTCACGTTACTTCTCTTCTCTGTTGATTCCTCTTAGGCACCATGAGACCAGTCCAGAGGAACTTCTATGATCCGTCATCTGCCCCAGGGAAAGGTGTGGTGTGGGAGTGGGAGAACGATAACGGCTCATGGACGCCGTACGACATGGAGATCTGCGTGACCATCCAGAACGCCTATGAGAAGCAGCATCCCTGGCTGGACCTGACCTCTCTGGGCTTCTGCTACCTCATCGACTTCAACAGCATGTCTCAGACCAACAGGCAGAGCCAGAGAAAGAGACGCCTGCGGAGGCGCATGGACCTGGCCTACCCGCTCATCATGGGCTCCATCCCCAAGTCCCAGTCTTGGCCTGTGGGCGCCAGCTCTGGCCAGCCCTGCTCCTGCCAGCAGTGCATCCTGGTTAACAGTACAAGAGCTGCCTCTAATGCCATCCTGGCCTCCCAGAGACGTAAACCCCACGGGGGGACGGCGGGCAACGCAGGCACTGCAGGGACCCATACCGTAGTGCGGCAGAGCAATACCTTCGCCGGTACTTCATTTTGGTCTCAAACATCCAGCTCCACCGGCACAAACAACAATAACATTAGCCTGGGAGGTGGACAAGCTAAAGCTGAACAGGTGCAGTTGCCACTGTCCGCTGCCAACTTCCCCTGTTCCCCCGTGATGCCATCTCTTTCATCTGCCCATGGCCACCACACTCTCACCATTAACGGACAGAACAATCTGAACCGTCCGGGCACCCAGCGCATTTCCGTGGGGACTGCCAGAGGAGCCATCCCAGCAGGGTAAAGATTTTTTATTGTACACAAGAGGCAAATGCACACAAAGGCACTGGCCTCTTTTCCTAGCTCAGATTTTCTGGAGTCGGCAGTGGCCTTTCACTCGATATAACGGAGGCATAATGCTCAGATTCAGTTGAATTTACAGTTCCACAGAGGCAACGGGTGGATATTAAAAGCCAAGAGCCAATTTTCATGTCTGCTACACAAAAGCGTCACCCTGAATCCGTGCTGTATATTCTGTCTTTCTCTCCCTCTTTCTGCTAATTTATAACTACTGTTGTTAACGTGCCGATCAATGAACCTGCAGGATAAAAGTCCAGCTGATTCTCCTCTGGCCCAGCTGGCCGAGGAGGAACCCTTTTCCTCCATATGTGTGCCCGCCATGGTTACTGCTCCATAACGAGCTTATGTCGGCCCCCGATAGGCGTGAAATGCTGCAGCCTCCGTTGGATCCCTCTGTTGCTTCTGCTTTGAAGTAATTTGTTGCTCTCACACTTCGCTATGGTTGTTGTGTCACGGGATGTGAAAAGACAGTTTGACACTGTATGTGGATGATCTGAACGCGTGTTTATCTGCATCATTATCTGCATGTGTGTGAACGCGTGTGCTCCGGCGTAGCTGTGGAAACCTATTTGCCACGGAGGCAGAGCTCCACTGGGGAAGCATGAATAATGGATCAAGGAAAAACGGGAGCTTCGGCAGAGCGCTCTGACCTCAGAGCGATTCAGAGAATGGAACCAAGGAATAGAAGTGTGCTAGCGTTGTAACCGATACTTCAGTGCCCCCCATCCTGCTTTCTTTTGCTAAAATAAACCCTCTCCTGATCTAATTTGATTCCATTTTGTTCTCGCCGCTCATGGGGAGAGACACACTTACTGCATGTTTGAATAACACCGTCCTGGACACACATGCTTTCACTTTGTGGCCTAATTCAGTGTCACCCCCACCCCATCCTCACCACAGCAGGTCATGACTTTGTTTGTGCGACGTACTCGGTGATGCTTCGTTCTGCATTTCAAGAATTCAGTGACAGCTCAGGTGTTCAGAGCTGTGGGCGAAATGTGACTTCTTCTTCTTCTTTTCGTATTCTTTTTTACCTCACAGCACAATGAGTTTCTTACGAGACAGTGAGAGCTAGAGTGAGGGAGAGGAAGAGACCGAGGGGGTAAAAGGCGGAGCGCGTCATGTTCCCAGGCGAGTGGCTCGACGCACAGGATGAGTGTGGTTAACATACACACAGCAGGACATGAGAGCTTGCAAGCGCACAGACACAAACTGAAACGTGAACTCCCTCGCATATTCCCACAAGCCTGCTACAGACAGATAACAGAGTAACCCACACAGAATGTAAAACATCAGATCTGTGTTTTTTTCACACGCCCACGCTCTAATATAACTGCTGGGTGCACGGAAGGTATTTGGCACATTGTGGCTCGTTCACATGACTCTATTTCGCTGTTTTATGTATGCAAACGAGGTAGCCGCTATGGATGAATCAGGCAAGGTGTACTTCAAGCCACCAGCGAGAAAAGCTGCACGCTGGTTTTCGAGACAACGCATTTGTTCCCGAGTCCATTGATGATAAAAGGCCAGATATCGATCTTTGTATCTTCTGAAAAGAATACAGGTTGTGGTTGTCAAAGCGGGGGAGGGGAGGGGGGGAGTGTTTAATGCATCTGTGTTACGTGTGAAAACATCACAAGTGGCACCATCTACTGGCTTGTGTCAACACATCAGTTTATCTTATTACAGAGCAGCCCACATATCGCCACCTGTGCAGCTCAGCGACAGATGCAGACTGCCATAGTTTTTTGTTTCTTCTTATCACACTGTTGCATGAGCTGGAAGCAACACTGCAACTGTCTATTATTTTATTAATTATTATTATTAGATTATTTTCTTTGCTTACTGGTTGAATTGCTTGTTTTGGGTTTTTTTTTTTAAACTGATGCCCAAAAGATATTCAGTTCACAGTGATGTAACTGGGAGAAATTAACTGACTATTTTTAAAATCAGTTCATTAAATAATACTGAACCTAGCTTGCATCATCTTTATAGATATTTCATGATATTTATGAATTCATTAAATATTTGCTGGTAAAAGAGCTGTTCGTGTTGATCTCTTTGAGTCAATAGTCTTGCATCATTTATGTGCAGCACCATGTTGCGTATATCTAATCGTTCTCGAGTATTTCACCCTTAAACCAAACTCACCATCGACACGTCGAAAAAGGAACCACAGCAGGTTCTCGCTATGAGATTTATCTTGTCGTTGTGTGTTTACGCATAGATACGAGAAATGTTAACGACGAATCGTCTGCCTCTTTAAAAGATAAACAGATATCATTTGTAGCGGAATGAACAGAGGAAGAATTTCACAAGGCCTCTGGGGATTTTTTTGTTTTGTTTTCTTTTGTGTTTTTTAGGCCTCCGTTGTCAGTCAAACCACTTCCTCTTGTGCACTTTCTCTCCGCTCGACCGGGTTAAGCCCTGCGCTGCAGGTCTTTAGTTAGAGCTGCTTTATAGTATTGCTTTCAGTTCTCTGACAGGTGAAAGATGAAAGGTAAAAAAAAAACAAGGCCTTGTCTTCATGAGCTGAAAGAAAGAGCTTTTTAATTGGGTGCGTTCCCTCGCTGCTATCGGCTGTGTTTACGAGCTGCTCGTGTTAAGGAGCCAGCCTGAGTTTTGACTGGAGGCCTGAGATCATTATCCCTCAGTGTGTTGCTCTGCTTCTCCTGCTCTGGCACTCCCCTCATGATGAAAATTGTTATTAAAATAAATGGAAAAATCCCGAGCCAGAGTTTTGGAAATCGTCTGTGCCATCGTTGCTTATTTTCAGGGCATTTCATTGCCACCCACACTGTAGCGGGGGCAAGCCTCTCTCTCCTGCGATACACATCAATATGCAATTAAGCACTCGTGGAGTTCTCTCCATTCGACTCTGTCTTTATAGCGCATAATAAACAGATGAGGAGATATTAGTCCTCCGTCAGCACTTCCTCAGCGAGGCTTAATGTGGTCTCTTTATTTTGGGAATCACATCTGATTAAGTCCTCAAGGCAGCTGGGAGATTCCCTCCAGAGAAGAAGTATTACTCTGAGCAGGAGATAGAGGAGGAATAGTGACCCTCATGCCCATGATCTGCAAGGGGCATTTATTACTGTGGTGTTGATGGATGAGCTTGTGGGAGGTGGGTTTATTACTAAATTACATTGGTTTTGGGTTAGAAATTACAGCCTTAGTTATAAGAAATGCCACTCGGACACACTGTCGAAGGTTTGGGCAAAGATAGGCTCAGGTTAATTTTTACTTCATGGAGAGAAGGGAACAAAGAAGTGAACACAAGACAGGAGGATGAAAAGAATTGGAGTTGTCAGCGTAAAAGCAATCTAGAGGTGACAAGGTTCAGTGTAGTTTGCTGAATGTGGAAAAGGTCCGCGCTTGTTTACGCTGACAATGAGTTATAATTGCTCTCAAGGTCTGAGCACAAGCCAACAGAGCCCATTGTTGAGGATCATTGATTGTTTTAACCCTAAAGTGGCTGTTTTGGTGAGGACAACTCAGGGTTTTTAACATGAATGTTGGCGTTTCTTGATGAAATAATCAACATCAAAAGTTATTCCGTGTTCGAGATTTTTAGCGTCATGTGGTTTAAGGCGCGATTCAGAGGCACAGGGTTCACTGATTTCAGAGGTTCCCATTTCTAAATGAAAAAACAAGAAAGGCAAGAGAATTGTGTACAAAAGGAGACAGATGTCCACAGCTGTACACTGGCTACAGGTTGTCTGGCTGCCAGTTTAATGTGTAATCAGAGATTTGAAGGAAAGAACGCGCTCCAAGATGTGCGTCTATGTGTAGGAGTGCGTGTCTTTCTGGTTAGGTGATAAGAATTATCAATAGCATCTAATGTTTGTGTGTTTTGTGTTTCGGCTTGTGTAGATTTTATCGTACCACGGAGTTTCCATCTTTTTTTGAGATCTTCTCTAGAATCTATATGCAGTACAAATGAAACTAACTAATGTCTTGTTCTAGTACAGATCCACTGCTGTGTGTGCTTTTAGTTTGTCCACAATGAGATGGCGTTAAGGGCTCTTGTGTTGTGTCGTCCCCCTTTTTTCTTCTCATGAAAATGATTTGTTTGATCACAGGACTCTCTGTGAACTGCTTAAATTAAACATGCACTCATAAAGGGAGGCATCTGAAGGATTCTCCCACTGGGTGGCAGTGAATATATTTATTTTTCTTGTTTGTTAGATTACTTTTTACTTTTGTTCTGCTTTTGGTTTTTGGGGTTTTTTTATATAAACTTTTACACTTTCGTACACATTTTTTTATTCCAGACACAGAAAAATAGACCGCCGACCTCTTGACTCAAACTGGTGCTTTCATTGAGTGAAGGGCGGCTGTGTACTGTGAAGTATTGACTGGTTAGTTTTTGTTACACGCGCAGACTGCAGGAGGTGAGTTCGTCTATTAATTCTTCCTCTGTGGCTGAAGGTGTGAAATCACTCACTGGTGTCTTTTTTTGGACAAAAATCAAATCTGACGTGCCCACCCCCCACCTCCCACCCCCCTCTGAATTTGACTTTCTGACATAAGGCATTTATCAGAGCTGCACATCGCTGTATTTTTTTGTTACACTCCAGAACAAAAGCAAGCTGATCCCGGTTTCTGGCCCGCTGGTGTGAGACGCAGCGTATTTGAGTCCTTCCCAGAAATGCAGTGGCACACATCGGCTTCAGTCAGACCTCGTGTCCCTTTGTTATTGCGCTCAGCTTATTGAGCGGCTTCCCCTGGTGTAAGAACCGAGTCCCTCACTAATATCAAAGCGCTGTGTTGATGCGGATTTGTGCAGTGCCTAGAGCTACAGGGTCTGACACTTCACTCCTTTCATACAAAGAGCAAAGAGACGTGCGCAGGAGTGTGTGTGTGAAGGTGTGTGTACGTGTTTGTAGTCAATAAACTGAGAACTCTAGTGATTCAGTGAGAGCACAGCATTGAACATCCGGAGATGATGGCTACCTTTAACTCCACGTTATTTGAAACATGGGTTGGTTTAGAAGTGTAGCAGGTTTGCCACAGTAACCACAGGGTTGAAGGTAGTTAGTGCACACATTTCTTTACTAATCACTCCTCCGACAACTGTGCGGCTTCGGAGCGTAATGACTCTGTGCTGCAGTCTGCCCGCACCGAATGCAGGCCAGGTGTGCCACTCTTTCCACCGGCGCACCTCCCTCAGCCGACCTGCCCCACTTCTACGTCCAAGAGCCGAGCCATTATCTACACCGCACCACCACAGTGAGCTGTATTACAGGTGTCTAAGGTTACCTTCCTAAAAAGAGAGAGACCCTGGCTTTGTTCAAAATATGTAGTGCTTGAGAAATTTATTAGACCAACACACAGGGTAAGGCTGATGCCCCAGCTGGCCTAAGTTAACAGCATTGGTAATTACCAACATGTTCCTGTAATGGTTGTCCATCAGTCTGCACAAGCTCTTGTCACACAAGTTTGTTTGTTTCCTGTTAAACAGTTCTTCTACTCTAGATGATTTCTTCCATATAAACACTTTGTCTCTATCTTCACTTGTTGCCAAAGGGCATTAAAGTACAGACCTATATTTTTTTTATTTCCTAAGTGGTGAAATACAAGCTTCATTTTATTCCAGAATCCCATTAATGATATTAATTTCTGGAGGTCTCAATGGAGACATGATATATGATTTTCCCTTGGAGCCACCATTCTCAAAATATCCTCACATCAGTTCATATTGTGACCTAGTCTTCGCGGTTTCTTCTTCTAATGTCATTCTTACCATCAACTCTAATAATATTAAAACAATAAATCTAAAAATGAACAACGGCTTCCTTCTTCGTAAAATAATATGTATGAAGGCCTAACCAAGTGTCCTAGTGTAATTTTTGCAATTTAAGAGGAATTTAAATGGTTATAAAACTTTATTAGAATTTTTTAGTCCTCTTTTCCACCTGTTTGGAGTCTAAACTGTTAACAGGAATAAAAATGTGTGGTTTGAAACTATCCATTTCAAAGTAAAGTGCTTGTTTTCATCACATTGTCTCACACTGGCTTACGTTTGTTTTTTTATAATTGTCTGCTGTCCATTGCTTTCAAATTTAGTAAAATTTACAGGCTGCTTCCTTTAGGAGTCGCCATAGTGGATAACCTGCCTCCATTTTATCCCCGGTTTCCTCTTCTATAACACCAACCCTCTGCATGTCTTCTATCACTACTTCCATGAACCTCTGCTGAGATCTTCCTCTTTTCCGCCTGGAATATGGCAGCTCCATACGTCCTTTGTCCAATACATCCACCATCGCTCGTCTGTACATGTCCGAACCACCTCTGCCTTGCCTCTTTAACTTAAACGCAAATCGCTTGACCCAACCTGTCCCTCTCATGTACTGACTTCTAATGCTGTCTATCCTCGTAGCTCCCAATGAAAATCTTTCCATTTACCCGGGCTTGGGATCAGCACTAAGAGTACATTTGAGTACACCATCACATTTGGTGTGATTTTATTTATTAGGTGTTTTTTAAAGGGCAGTGTAATCTCAGCTTTAATAACTCTTAGTTTGATGGCTTTGTACTTTTAATCCAGGGAAAGGAAACGTGTTCCTGTGCTCTGCTTCGCTCGGGGAAATTTGCGCGCTCATATTAATGCCCCTGTTTTTGCCCGCTGTGCTTCATAGATCTTGAAGAGTGAGCAAGTCAACTGTCTTTGTCGTCTGTGTTTGTCATGAACTTCAGCCTCTCCGAATGTCATCCTGAATCAGACTCTGCGGCAGCGCTTTGCACAAGTCGAGTTGTCTCATCCTACTGCAGTTGTCTTCGTCTTTGTGGTGAAGCACATTTGACATTTTAGCTTGAGTGTTTTTCATGCCACGCAGAGCAGAACTGTCTGCTGCTTTCAGGTTTTTCAGCTGTGGCATAACAAGCAGTTGTACACAAATGGGACCGTTTACCATCCATTTTAGCAGTCGCAGGGTCATTTACAGATTATAAGCTGTGTATTAAATGGACCCGCATGGCGAGAAGCATCTGTCTGTGTGATGTGAGCAATTCTCTTTGTAGAGACCTTTGAGTAAGGGACTGTAACAACACTGTACTTATAATATTACTATTTTTATGCCTTTTCATTTCTTTTTTCTTAAAGGGTTCCTGCACTCCCAGTTAAAAACTTGACTGGTTCTGGACCAGTGCACCCAGCCTTAGCAGGTTAGACCAAATCTGCTGTGCAGCATCTGTTTAGCAATCAGCTATAAATGATCGTTTTTGCTGAGATGAGTAATGTTTGTTTATTTTTCTGTGTGTGTGCCCTACCCATGCGTCAGGTATGACAGGTATCCTGATGTGCGCTGCAGGTCTGCCCGTTTGCCTGACTCGAGCACCAAAACCTATACTGCACCCACCCCCCATCAACAAGAGCGACATGAAACCTGTGCCAGGAATCAACGGCATGCGCCGCAAAACCAAGAAAAAGCACCTAAGAAGAGGTGAGACGGCGGGACCGAACAACAGAATGAATTCAGAACAACAGCACTGTAGTTTGTAGTTTTATAATAAGTGAAGAAATGAGAAATGCACAGATGAGAGAAATCTGCCAACCACTGACAGACCATCTTTGTTCTGCCAAACTTTGCGACATGTTTCAGCCTTCTGAGTGTTGAAACTGCAAAATAAGCCACCAAATAAACTGTTGAGGGATCCATAATTGTTCCATAAGGTTAGCAGTGGCTCAGATTTCACCCAAGTTTGCTAACAGTCAGTTTGAAAAGCATTCCTGTACCTTTCAAAAAGCTCATATATGTATACAGTAAAATAACAACTTCATAAATGTAACACTACATTCAGATTGATACATGAAGACACAATGAAAGGCACAGTTACACTGAGCCGGTTCGAAAGGGCATCTGGTGTATAGTTGGAGAACTCTGGGCCTGAGTAAGTGTTGGTCGATGCAAGCAGTGGAAACCACAGACCTCCCCGGGGAGTTTTTGTATTAATTGAACAGTCAGACTGTTGGATTTCTATCCTTGCACTGCACTTGTCCTCTTAGTCAGTCCTTCAAGCATCTCACCATTGTGAACAAAGATTTTGTTTAGAGATACACCAGTTTGAATTTCCTTCAACTGTGACGTGCCGGTATCAGTATCAGTAAGAACAGCATGCGCCAACAAAAGCATTCCTCAATGCATAGTGTTATTTTCATTATAAAAGAAATTATTAAAGTTTACAAAAGCAAGTGCAACAAATGTCAGGTACTCACATCATCCGCTGTGTTTATAACGTCACCAGATAACAGCCTTTTTTTCTTTCCTGCTTCTTTAGCTTTAAACAATTTACCTTTTCTTAGCTTCTTTAAAATCTCCTTGTTCAGTTGAGAGATGGTGATTTAAGTATCCAATTAGGTTTGTTGTTACAACAGTTTTTTGCGGTGGTCCTTATTCAAATTCACCAAAATCAAGCTTTTAAACAAAAAAACCCCCAAAAAACAAGAGCCTATGCTAACAGCTATGTGAGACTACCTTTGGGTAAGGCCTAGAGCTAAGCTAAATGCTAACACAGCTAATATATCCAGACTGCCTGGTAATAGCTAGCTACTGTAGCACTAAATATATAGTTATTAGTTTTGCAAGTACACTTGGCCTTAAACTAGAATTTAAAACATGCTATTAGAAGGTATCTTTTATATGAATGTATTACTATCAAGCCAAGTTGTGCGAAAACTTTAAAAATTGCAAATTCATGACCATATATTTATTTTAGCCTCAACAAATGCTGCAGACTATTACAACACGTTCTCACTCCCAAAACGTAATATTTGATGCTAGGTGACAAATCGTCAACATATTACGCTTCCAGACACCCACCACATCCCAAGTGACAAGATCAGAAAAATGAGGAAACATGAGAACTGTTTGGAATCAATCTCACATGTTCGTTCATTTTACTTAAATCACTTTGGAAAACGCAGTTTAACGTCATTAAAGTGCTGGCAAAGGTTAGGGATAGGGTTAGGGATAAGGTTAGTGTTAGGGCTGGAATACATGGCTGGTACATGTATTACTGCGGGACTGTCATTCAACTGGATTTCATCCATAAACTGGTGCGTAGCATTAGAACGCGGAAGGTCACCTTTCACATACCTCAGGAACGCCACGGGATGTGACAAATAGTCGGGATGTTAGGCCTCGGGAGTGAGAACGGGCTGACTATTACCAAAAAACAGCAAAACTAATAAAATAAAATAAAATAAAATCTTCTGCTGTAGTAATTAGAAATTATTGACCTTTCAAATGTTACTTCAGGTAACAGACAAATATGCAACCTATGTGTTTGTGTCTGATTTGATTTCTATTGCTCTGCTTTCTGCACCCAGAACAATCAGAGAAGTGAATGAAGCTGTCAAATAACAACAGAGTAAAATTATTCTTAATTAATTTATTAACTTTTTCTCTGTCTTTCTCCTCCTTTTTTCTGTTTTCACCTCTCCTTCTCTTCACACATTTCTACCTCCTGCATACCCTTTATACCTGAGGATTTGGGGGGGACAAAAGCTGTCTCCTTCCCTCACTACTCTCTCTGCCTGTGTTCACTGGCTCTCCCTCAAATGAACAAACAAAAGCTCGGGGGGGAAAAAAGGTTGCCTGTAAGCGTATTAGGGATGTAAGCTGTGGGTGTGCTCTCAGCCATACCAGCCTGGTTGCACACAGGGATTATGAGAGTGTGGGGTTGCCAGTGTTATGTGGCAGCTTCAAGGTGACCTCCTCTTGAACATCACTAACATGTGTACTGTTTCCACATGCACACTTTCTTTTATTGGTAAAAAAAAAAGAAAGAAAAGAAAGGCACATGGGGCAGAGTAGTCTCTGAGACTGATCTGATGTTATTCTCTTGTTTTTGAATAGTCAATTTTCTCTTTACTCACACTTACCTGTGGCTTGTTCTCATGACTTTTGTGACTTATTTTTAAAAGGGAAAAACCCAGAAGATGTGGTGCGACGATACACTGAGAAGATTAAAGTGGTGCCAGATGAGGTGAGAATAAAACCCATCGGTGCGCATATTCAGGATTTAAGTTGCTTCATGAGTACAGTCATGTACATGTCAAATGGCAGCTCAAGTATTTTGGCCCGCTATTCCAGGACTGTACCATCTGCATGGAGAGGCTGGTCATGTCATCCGGCTATGAAGGCGTCCTGCAGCACAAAGGCATCAAGCCAGAGCTGGTGGGCAAACTTGGCAAGTGTGGGCACATGTACCATCTGCTATGCCTGGTGGCCATGTACAACAATGGCAATAAGGTGGGTAAAAGCTTGCGAGCCAGACGCTGTTATGATGTCACGCTAGGCTCAAATTCTAAACTCGCGATGTCTTACAGCTCGACGGGGTTGCACGGCACTGGCAGATGATGGCCCTCGATATTGCTGCTAACAGATGGAAAGCTTATATAGCCTCATCTGATCAGTCTTGACAGCACAGTATTTTGTAAAATTACTTTGGACACTGATGTTTGCTTGCAGGAAATTCAGATTCACTGCTTGCAACTGCAAACAAAAGAACACCATGCTGCACTGTTGGTGCTCCAGAACAAAAAAATCAAGACAAATCAAAGTTTCTATTGTGCATTTAAAATACCTCAGTTCACCAAAATGCTGTACAGTTTGTACAAAATACACACTATACACAAGGATCACTAAATGAACATTAAATATACAACAGAAATGTAATAAAACAAAGTAAATAAGTCTGTTTTTGCACAATAAAGCCAGGGAACTCTGCTCAACTAGACGTGAAAGCAAGAACAAATGGGTCTTTAGAAGATTGGGAGCCACCACTGAAAAGTCTCAATCACCTCTAATTTAAATCCTTGATCTGGGAATTTCCAAGAGCAGGTCGTTCGTAGATGTCCGTGCTCAGCTAAGAGTCTAGGGTTTCCAAAGTTCTGTTAAGTAACAGGGTGACAAACCATGAGGTTTAAAAAGAAGGAATAAACGTTTAAACTGGATCCTGAAATGGAAGTAAAGCCAGTCTAAGGAAGCCAATATGGGTGTAATGTGATCACACCATTTTTCCCCTTTAAATAAAAGTGTGAATTACAAAAGTAACAAAAACAACAAACTTCTTATTTACATTTTACTGTAACAATCTATGCAGATGATTCTACTTTTTATTTGTCCAGTTTTTAAAATTCCCCTCTTTGAATTTAGATTTTTCTTTAAGCTGCGATAGGTGATATTGCTGTACTACATTATAATAGATGTGTAAATCCTACTGTGGCTCCAGAAAGAACTGCAGTGGTGTATTTTTTCCCAGCTCTACTTGGGGATAAAGACTAACAACTCCTGAGAAAAATATGTTTTTTTATCCACTAAATATTAAAATATATTTACCAGTTAGTTCCTAACATCGTCTATCTGCTGTTTGGAATCATTCTATTTGAAATTTAAAATGAGCAGAAACAAATAAAAGGCATTTTTCAGTCTCAATATTTGATATATTGTCTCTAGGCTGAAAAAAAAATTGCAAATCATCCATTTAATTTGGGGTTTTGGAAACAAAGTGGTTTAATTTTATTGCGTCATTAACGTCAAATCATTATTTTTCTCCAAAGCAGGATGGCAGTCTTCAGTGCCCAACGTGCAAAACCATCTATGGGGAGAAAACAGGCACGCAGCCCCCCGGGAAGATGGAGTACCACGTCATACCACACTGCTTGCCAGGCTATCCAGACTCAAAGACCATCCGCATTGTCTACGATATTCCTGCCGGGATCCAGGTGAGAGCCGTCTCACTTCACCTAATCCACCACCCTGCCTTTCTACCCTGATCCGCTGTCTCTTGCCTCTAAATCTGTGACCTTTTACAACTGCTTATCCGCTTAAGTTGGATGGAGAGTTACTCACGCAGGAAGCTGAGGTGTCGGGATCCTGAGGAAACAGCATTTTTAGGAATTAAGCAGTGATTCAGGGCAAAGACAAAGAAGTATCTAAGAGTAATTCTCTCTCATGGTAAAGGCTTATGTTGTATAAGAAATATATAGAGTGAAAACATGCATGTTTTTTTGTCCTTATAAATATAGGCATACAAGTCCGCCTTCCCTTAGTTGATTTGTCTTTCAGCTTATACATCAAACTGATTAACATTAATAAGAAAATTAAACAGCTGGGATTTGCAATTGGATTTCACCGGGTCTGAGCTGGTGGTATTTTGGCTGGTATTTTCTCCTGACTCCTGAGATGAGCTCAAATTGAGTCAATAAGCTGACCTTTTTCCACCAGCGGAGAAGGCATAGAGCCCCCAGGGATAGCGCTGGGGGTCATCTGACCACTCAGATCAGCATAACAACACAATACACTATTGCCAGGGGACATTACTGTAGGTCTGTCTTTTTCCCCTCCTGCAGTTCAGCCTGCACTCTAGACAACATGAGTGATCATCATAGATGGTCAGGTTTACACTCTGTACTCTGTGGACGATAGCAAAATAATTGGGTGAGTAGGGAAGTGGTGACGCTGTGCATATTGTCCATCTTCTTTTGCCTTTTCAGTCTATGCCAGCACCCAAAACTGTATGATGAAAATAGTAGCACACTATAATGGGCTTTATACTTGTACATCTTTAATAGGTTAAAGTAGGTGGTGTGTTCACTTCAATTCAGTTCAGTTTTATTTTACATAGCACCAAATCACAACAACAGTTGCCTCAAGGTGCTTTATATTGTAAGATAAAGACCCCAAAGTAATACAGAGAAAACCCCAACAATCACACAGCGCTTGGTGACAGTAGGAAAGAAAAACTCCCCTTTAACAGGAAGTAACCTCCAGCAGAACCAGGCTTAGGGAGGGGTGCCATCTGCTATAGTGGGAGGCGGGGTTAGGGGAAGGAGACAGGAGACAGGAGAGAGACTCAATGTGGTTTACAAAGATCATCAGAGGAAGTTCTAAATGGTCGAGAATCTAACGCTCTAACCTTCTGAGCTTTTGGTGTCACGAGGGCACCTACAAGATAGTACAGAATGAATGGAGAAATGTCATTTCTGTTGTTGGTGGTGTTGATTTTTTTTTCTTTTTTGTGTAGTTGTAGTTAATGTTAATGTTCAGTTTTTAGATTTGAATTGAATTTTGATTGCACCACAAGCCACTTTATGGCATGAACTATTTTGATTTCATGCACAAATAGAGGAGCGGCAGAGAGTTTCTAGCTGCCTGGTTGGAGTCTGCCATGCTAATACTTTTTGTAGTTACCTTTTAGTAATAGGTGCTGATGAGGGGATTGTCCTCCCATAAACCCAGCACTCGCTGATGAATAGATGTCTTAATGTTTGTGAACATCAGAACAGTTTGAGAAAAACAATAACATTTTTAAATATTGATCTTCTTCCCAGTGTTTGATCATCACAAGTAGCAAGTAGCGCTATGATCAAAAGGACACATTTCTGCATCCCACACTAGAAAAAAGTTCAAAATCAAACAGATTTTCTTGTTAAAACCAAGAATGCCATCCACTGGTTGAAAAGCCCACACTACACTGCCGATGTATATGTGAAGAAAACTAAATGAGATTTAAAGATCAGCCTCTTCGAACATAAAAGCAACTTCAAGAAGAAAGTTGAAAGAAGCCCAATGACATTTTATTTCAACTGCCATCGTGTGTGATCTCCTTAAAGACAAACTCGAGACCTACATTTGTTACAGAGACGAGAATACTGGCTTTGTGTTCTATAAATTGAAAACGCTAAAGGTTCAAATTAAGGATTAGCATTGAGCTGCTTTTTGTAATTCCAGGAAAACACATAACAACACTAGCACCCTCCTTTTAACATACTTTGTGTGACGCTATTTCATTTAAGTACTTGGGGTTCATCTCATTTGTAGGCCCAACAGGGCTATTTCATCCAGCAAGTGCAGTAGATGGTGCAATATTCCTGCAGATTTACATAATACACATGTAATCAGTGTCATGGTATTGATAGTTTATGTTTATGTATTTGTGTCGTTTATGTTTAACTGTGACTGATGACATATCACTTTATCATTAGTCCACCTGGACTAATGATGGCTTGTAGCTGAAACCTATTTGTTTTGGTCTTTAATGAACATTAAGAAGTATACTCATCCGTGATCAGTTAGTATTAGTGCCGTGTACTTTACATTGGTACAATACTCGAACCAACGTAAAGTAAATAAAGTCAAATACTGATACTTTTAACCTATAAAGGCTATGAGAGCAGTGTGCCATGACTTATAAGATGAATCATCAATTTACAAATTATGAACACATTTTAATGTGTAATTAAAAATTATTGTGATTTTTAAAAACACATCTTTCAGCTTTTCATGTATTTTGAAACTGGGATTTGTTGGAGACCTGGAATGTAAACGTGCGTGTCTCTAAAGCACTTTGGGTCAGCTTCTGTTGCTTACATTTGCTATAGGCTATACATAAAATAAACATGACAGTCACCACAAACACAAAGAGGTTCAGACATGTTTTATAATGCATGTCTGAGGTCATTTTTGTCATTTCCAAAAAAAACATGAACAATCCAGTGGACTACGTGGTTCCTTAGAGGATAGGAACCACGTATTGATCACATCGTGGTAGTATCAACCTGATACTGCTATCGATGCTGTATTTGGACCGATCTGCCCACTTTTAGGCAGCACACGTTAGCAGGAAGATAGATTTATGGTTAAAATTGGCTTCGTTGTGAGAAAAAACAGGATATTAGTCTCATTTCAGTGTGATGATATAATCAATATTTTACTTGCAAAAGCTAAAATATAATTTCTATTTCTAGATGCAGGCATAAATCAGTCACTCCCATTCATTGGAGGCCACATTGCACTCCCCCTTTTGGGGGAATTACAGCTATTTTCGGTGCGCTGGGATTAATCAAAAGTGGAATGACTCTCTCTGGATCACCTCTGATGTAACTTTTGAACCGTATGCCTGATTTTCGAAAATAGCATACCTCTGGAGTCACTGAAACGAGTTGAGTTTAAAGAGTCTCGTGATATCAGTTTCTGCTTTATCTAATTTTATTTAAAAAGTTTCTTCATCTTTTGGCCACACCTGTTTTTTTTCTAACCATCTCGGCACTTCTTTCCAAAGACTGTCAAAAAATGAGTCATGAGAGGGCAGCACAGAACTTTTTTCCTGTTATTGCTTACAGCCAGCTTTTAGCATGATCTGATCAAGTTGCCATGGCGACTGTGCCCTGCTGAACTACCTGATTCCATCAAAGCTTCTTGCAGCTTTATTTTTAGGTGGTATTATATTAGTGGTACAGTGAAAAGGGGCCTTATAACCTGTCCAAGAAGTGTGCTTAATAAAAGCACAAAGAACACACAAAAGACCGGGAAAGGCAAATGTGTTGTTACAGCAACCAAAGCCTGGGAATATTACCAAAATGTAAACATAAAAAAGGAAAATGAAATAGGAAAATGGACAAAAAACAAGAGAAATTTGTTATAACAAGGCTGCTTTAACTGTGTGACGTATTTTTATTGATAAGGTTGAGGGAATTGGTGGGACCCTGGCTTTGATGAGCTACAAGATTTTTATTTCATGCTAGTGGTTTCAAAGCACTTTATTTTGACAGAGACTGAACATATTACTGCATATTGAAAGTAACATAGTTCCCAGCTGATTATTTTACAAAAGCCTCGTTTAAGCGATGTGAGCAGTAAAGCTTGTCCTGTGGGTGCTGTTGACATTTCCCACACAATTAAGTCATAATTGCAAGTGAAGGCGTTGTAACTTTTGTTTTTTCTTCTTGACATTTTCACCAGACCAATGAGCACCCCAACCCTGGGAAGAAGTTCAGTGCCAGAGGGTTCCCTCGACACTGCTACCTCCCCGACAGTGAGAAAGGCAGGAAGGTAAGCTGCGACACAGCTCCCAGACGGAAACACCGGGCTTCCTTTTGTGGAAGCGCCGTCACAAACCATCCTCTCGTTCTTGTCTCATCAGGTCTTGAAGCTGCTGATCATGGCCTGGGACCGACGCCTCATCTTCACCATTGGCACATCCAGCACCACGGGCGAATCGGACACCGTGGTGTGGAACGAGATTCATCACAAGACAGAATTTGGCTCTAACCTGACCGGTCACGGCTACCCCGACCCCAACTACTTGGACAACGTCTTGGCAGAGCTGTCGGCCCAGGGGATTGGCGAGGACAATCTAAAGGACTGATGGCCAGCAGAACTGGTACACTGAAACAAAACCCCCCATGCCCCGCCATCTCCCAGAGAGCGGGGACACTGCACGACGGGCAACATGCGGCCGACAACGCTTTACTCCCCACAAACAAAAATATCCTGCAGAAAGGGTGGCTTTTGGTTTGTGTAACCCAGGCAATCTCCCTCCCCCTGCTGTCTCTAGATCCATGCCTTGAGCAAGTTTTGTCTGTTGGCAAAGTCTCTCAAAGTGTAAATGATGCAAAGAGATTCTTGTCTGAATGTTGGGACCTTGAGGTGAAAGGTATTTATCCCTTTTTCAAGTCAAACTGATGCTGTTCTTTGGCACTCAAAGAAAAATGACAAGGGGCTAATAACTGTACACAGGCACATCTATAAAACGCTGAACTCCAGAATGCATGGCCCCGACTAACATAATGAAAGTCAGGCAAACACACGCGACAGGGTGAGCTGTCAGCGGATCAGCTGTTGCTTAAGAAAATCGCAAAGAAATCCAAATTAACTATTTCCCTCCCCCCAAGTTTACTTTTTTAGTGAATTCATTACAAACGTTGGTTGTGCATTTTTGAAAAATCAGGTCATGGCTCCGGAGTGATGCCATTTATGGTTAATCTGATATTTTCCACTTCTGATAGGTCAGTGTATTTTATTTTCTACGTACGGAAGTATGTTCTGTAGTGCATGAAGTAGATTCCAGAGAGCTTAAGATTTAGAAGATTATTGGTGTTTGGTAACAATTGTGTGTTGTATGGTTAACCTTGTGGACAGTCTGTGAGAGGAGACATAAAATAAGATGAAACAAGCTCTGCTCCAAGGTTTAACTCATTTGTTTAGTTGACACACTGATGACGATGACCTCTGTGAATAAAAAGGCTGCATTATTATTATTCCTGTTGGAGCGAACCCAGGCGCTGGCACAATCCATCATGCTGACCGTACACAAGGGATGAGCGTGCAATCGTGTGCTCGGAGGCATTAATAAGCTGGCTTTAAGTCCTTGAGGAGAGAAGCTGAACACACAGATGGACGTTCCTCTGTCTTTCAAACACCAACAGCTTTCCCTTAGAGATCCATTTTCGGGGGAGCTCCTCCGCTCGCCTGCAGTCTCTTGTGAGCTTGTTTGCCGTTTGTTGGCGTTGTACTTGGCTCAAGTGCCCGCACAGTGAGCAGCTGAGCCTCGGAAACGAGCAGCATCTCGTCGCCTTCGTGAGCTCACTTTGGAGTCTTTGGGGCGCTTCCCGATGTATCTGTTCACCCCCGCTTTCCGCCTCCTCCTCAGCTGTGGAGCACTCGTTCTACAAACCATGCAAATGTTGGTCGAGTGTGTTGTTGGCTGGGGACTATTTTTTCCTACGCCCCCCCCCCTTCCCCCCCCTCCCCCTTTAGACTTAGTGCTCGCGAGATAAAGACTTTTCGAAGGTCCTCGGTGGAGATCTTGTGATGTTTATTTACTCTGCGATAAATTATAACCCAGAGCTGCATAATTCTCCATAAATATGTCTGATCAATTTTAATGAGCGGGAGCGTTGGTGTCAGGTTTATTAAGGGGTCACCCAGCAGCGGGCTTGATTTTGGGGTTAATCATAGTCTTCCATAGCACTTTGAGGCAACATTTTTGTTGATTAAGTCATTTGGTTTTTAGAAAAATGTCTTAAATTGCAACTTAATCTTTTTTTAAGTTGATGTTTATAAACTGGCTTGCGATGCTTTAACTATATATATATGAATATATAAAATATATTTGCAGATGTGATATACCTTTAAATTTAAACTCAATTTGAGTCAATGGTGTAAGTTTAATTTATTTTTATACTCTTCTATATAGAAAATATACAGATTGTCCCACATATCTGTACACAGGCACATGAACATGAGTCACATAAAATCTGGCAAAAAAATTTGTCAGGATGTCAGGGACTGAAACATGTATGACTTGTTATGGACGTCTTATATTGCAAGTAGTCTTAGCGTATTCTGCTGTCATGACCTTAATGTAGACCTTGTGTAGTTGATCCCCGTGGGACACAAATAAATACAGTAAATGTGTCTTTATTATTGCTGGGGCAGCTTTAGCGGCATGAAGATGGCCCATGTTGGCCTTTTTTTTACGTTCCGTGGGAACAGATGTTGTCAGCCATTTTTTGTTAAAGCTGAAGGTGAAAACAGCCTGGGTTCAAGATCCAATCACAAAATATTCTTAAGAGTTTGTTTAAGCAGGTGAGGTTTCTCTTAGTTAGGCGTGAGTCACAAACACAAGAATACACAGAGTTTGTCACTTTAAATTCTTCCCCTCCCTCCTGCAGTGCCATGTCAGTACTAGTTCAGAACTAGTTTTGCATTTTATACTGTTGCGCGGCAGAAAAAGAGGAAATCACAGCCGACAGGATCTGCGGGCTACATCTGCAAATCATCCGTGAATTTCTTGCTGTGGAGCCTCCCGTTGCCACTGACAGCTATTTTGTTGTGGCGAGGCAGTGCCTGATTTTTGCCTCCAGTACCAGTCCCATTTTATTATGAGAGAAACATGAAAAAGCTTTCTGCATCAAGCGCTAGCACCACATCAGTGGAAAAGTGCTACTTCTAACTCTCGCATCAAAGCACAGCAGTGTGGAAATATACATTTAAATGTCAGTGATGCCTCAGTCGCAGCCACTGTGTTGGTAAAGAGAATTTGCACATGCATATGCATACCCAGTGTGTTTGTCAGGACTCCATTTACATCTGCAATTAAAATAATCACAGCTGTTTGGTTTGCAACTGCAGTCTAAGCCAGATACATGGATTAATTATAAAACTCTTTTCATACAAATGATTTGATCTCATATAGATATTAGGAAAGATATTTAAGGTTAAATTAAATATAATTTAATATGCACTGCTCAAAAAAATTAAAGTAAGACTGAAAACACATCAGATATCAACGGCAAAAAAGTTATGCTGGATGTTTACACTGATATGGACTCCATAATGTGTTAGGAATGAAAGGATGCCACATCATTTGAGGGAAATTAAAAATAGTACTCAGGACCCAGTGCACCAGCGTAGGGTCTGACAGTGGGTCCAAGGGATTTCACGCTGATACCTGATGGCAGTCAGGGTGTTGTTGCCTGACCTGTAGAAGTCAGTGCGTCCCTCAGATCATCACTGACACAACACCAAACTGATGATGCTAAACAGTGTTACAGACACCATGGACCTGCCAGTTCTGGCATTCTATGGCAAATGCCATTTGGGCTCCAAAGTGTTGGGCAGTGAGAATAGGCGAGCAGATACGGGTCCTGTTCATGGGTTAAGGACCTTCAAGACCATGTCCGACTCTCCTAGAGTAACTTCTGGACTCCTGAGCCAGTGATGGGAGACACAGCAAACCTTCTGGCAGTAGCACATATTGATGCACAACCTCAGAGGAGCTGGACTACCTGTGCAACCTCTGCAGGTTAATGTAACCCCTAATGGAAAAGTAGTGAAAAAAAAACTGTCAGAAAAGATGATGAGGGAAAATGTTTATCTGTAAAAGTATTGCTTTTTTGTCTCATTATTGCCCCTCTAGTGCCGCTGTTATTAATTTCATTGACACCAAAAAGGTGAAACGTGGTTAAAAATAACAACCGCTGCTGCATAACTGATCGGATCAATATCCCAGAAGTTTATCTGACTTGATTCTGTACTCTGAAAAGTGTTCCTTTAACTTTTTTTGAGCAGTATATTTAAGACAGATTACTGACCGGCTTCATAATTCAGTCTCAATGAAACTTCTACTCAAATTTTTTTCTTGAAAAATCTTAATAAATATCGCCACACATTACTAAAATTGCATATGCATCCATGGACTACCCAAAGTTTCATCTACATATAGCATACACCATGAGCCTATTTCAGCTGGCCACATCCCTGCTGCAGTGTGGCAATGCTGAAGACACAAAGTGGTGTGAGCTGTTTATCCCAAACTTATGAATATATTTTAATATCTTTTGTTATTCTGTTAAAGTCCACTTTCACTAGATGAGTAGTGGAGCCTGTGTTGTCTGTGAGCTAGCGTCTCCATTTTTCAAAAAGGACACTTTTGTGGCTCTTGCTTCTCAGGCACGAATTTTCTTGAATGCAGCTGTTGTTAACCTTCAAATAGAGCTCTTCTTCGCCCAGGAGCAACAAACAAAAGATTTAAAATCTATCCAAGGTCACAACAATCACTGTAATCGCTTTTTTTAAAAAAGGGTTAAGGCATTAAAATACCACTGGGTTGTGTGCATACAACAGGATGCCAACAGAAACTGCTGGATTACTTTAAAACAAGGTTTCATTATGCATGTGAATCAGCCTGCTGAAAACTGCTCCTGTGTAAAACAAGCTGTCATTGTGTAGCTTTTAGCTACAGTAAGCTCTTAAAACCCAAAGAATGGCAGATGCTACAACTCGCTTGTGATCACTGTGGAGCATTTAGCAGCTAAAGTGCTCGGACTTTTCATTCATCAGGTGGACAGGATCATGACTCTAAATGAATCGTCAGCGAATCACTGTCCTTAAGACCAAATAAGCCAGTTGTTGCAGATTTAAGTATTAATATCTGTTTAAATACTTTAAACCTGTATATTTGTTTTCAGGCTGTTTTAGCCACAGCTCTGTGTTTGTGGTATGGTATATGGTAAACAAACTATTAAGAGTATTTCTGAGTGATTTTTGACCCAGGCGCTGAAAACATTCACATTTTTGGCCTACGTCAACTTTTCTCCTTCGCACATTTGTGACACCCTTTATACAATGGGACAGCAAAAGAGAATGCTACCGATCTATCAGGGAACTTTTCCATGTGAAGTGAAATTTCGTTCACTAGAGAAATCCAAATGTTCGCTTCTTCAGCTTTTTCCTTTTCCACGTGTCGGTCTTGTAGTGTGAACGACGCCCGGCCCTTTAGACTTTTCAGGTGTGTACAGATCTATGTGGGAATGATGTATAAATCAAGGTTTTGGTATTTGTCCGGTTAAACAAGAAGGAGGTGGTTTTTATGCAATTTACTATTTTTAAAACCTAATACATGATTTACGTGTAGCAAGAAGAAGGTTGATTGTTTTTGGTTCAAAATGACAATGGATGTTTTCTTTATGGGGCGCCTACCTCTGCGTTTCTAAACAGAGAGGTTGCAATCCAAGGATGTTCACATGCTATGTATAAAAAAAACATATATTTTTGATGTCTTTTTTTTCAATGATTGTCTCTAAAAAGAACTATTATGTAACATTTGCTGTATTGCTCTTCATCCCATGCTATTCCATTAGAGGTTAGAGGTGGGATCGGGGATGAAGTTACTTTGTCCTAACGTATGAAGTATATATGAAGTTGTACTCTCGTAGTGTCTACTGCAAACTGTACTTCTCTATCTAAGTGATACTTTACCATTTTTCTGTGGCTATGCTGTACGTTTGTATCCGTCCGTGTGAGCGTGTGTGAAAGTGGGAGTCTCGTAGACAAAGCTTAGGTTCATGTCCTTTAAAGATGCCGTAACGTTTCTTAGAGGTGCATGTTAACCAAACAGTGAGCAAGCGTATTGATAGTGCAGAGTTTTTCTTGTTTTTTGCATATGAAAACATGTTAGCTTCTCTAGAAACCCCACCCTGGTTTTCTGGTGGTTAGCACTGTGGTTCTGAAAGTTATTCCTATTAGTTAGGGATTTTCCCTTTTTATCTTTTATCCCCCCCCCCCCCCCCTCTGTATTGGCTTTGATTTACACAAATGAGGAAACGATAGCGTTTTGCTGCTTTCCCCACTCTTTCCACGACATGTAAAACATCTGAAGTTTTTCAATTTAAGTGCCCATTTTAAATGACCTTTCCAAGTCACTGTTTTTGTTGTTTAATCTTAGGCAGCGTCTGCATATTGTTATGGTTCACGTGGACAAACTGAGATAAACTAAAAGCAAGATATACAGAGACATTGATTTAACTATAAAGGGCTTCTTAATCTATTGGTCTTTATTGAATTGTGATGACCTTGTTGCATGTTTGTGTGTTTTGTTGTGGAAAAATAAATGTGCCCTTGACAGGGGTAGTGTGTTTGAGCTTTTGTTACACCGGCTCTCCTTGTCCCCCCACCCCCACCCCACCCCCCCACCCCACCCCAGTCGGTGGTGATGTGTCCTCTTCCTATTTAACACCACCGTTTCCTTCTCCCTGGGTAACTCTGTGCTTTGGAGCTCGTTATATGGATATAAATGAGCCTGGCTGCTGTTCTGGAGTGCAGCAGGAAGAGTTCTCACTGGTAGTAAATTTGCTTTATGGTAATTTTCTGCCTCTGGCTTCTGTGGTAAAGAGCTGTGGTGGGCGCATATTAAAGCAGGCCTTGAGATGTCAGGACGGAGGTGATGAGACACACCCCCTTTCAGGTTGTCGTTCTTCCTTCCGTCACTGACCCAGCAGCTCGGGGGCCAGACCCCTGCTAGTATTTGTAAATAAGCCCTACTTGCCTGTCTCCGCTCACCTCTCACGCCTAATGAGGGGGCGAGCAGGGAGACTGCTGCATCAGTGCAGGTAGGTCTGCTTTCATTAGCATTTAAATAAGGCCGGGAGGTGCATTGCTGGCACGCATATTTTTTTCATGTGGTATAATTTAACATTGCATTCAGATTCTTGTTGGATTGTGAATTCTGTGGTTCTGGTGGGTTGATTAAATTTGAACAAAGGAGTAGAGCAGTAACCATGACACTGGGAGCCTGCTCTGGCATCTATCAGATCAGAATCAGAATCAGAATACTTTATTGATCCCTGGGGGAAATTATTTTTTGTTACAGTGCTCCATTTTAAACCAACATTAAGACAAGACAGACAATACGCTAACTAAGAATAGTACAATATATACATATATATACATACATACATACATACATAAGTCACTCATAAATAAATAGCTGGAAAAGAAACATGTGTAGTTGTAGCAGCAAACAGTGTGTTAAGTGGATGCGTTGTACAGGGAGATGGCCACAGGCAGGAATGATTTCCTGTGTCGTTCAGTGGTGCTTTTCGGTAATCTCAGTCTCTCACTGAACGAGCTCCTGTGACTGACCAACATGTCATGGAGTGGGTGGGAGGTGTTATCCAACATTGTCTTTATCTTGGACAGCATCCGCCTCTCCGACACCACCTTGAGGGAGTCCAGCTCCATCCCCACAACATTGCTGGCCTTACGGATCAGTTTATTAAGTCTGTTGGCATCTGCGACCCTCAGCCTGCTCCCCCAGCATGCAACAGCATAGAGGATCGCACTGGCCACAACAGACTCATAGAAAATCCTCAGCATTTTCTGGCAGATGTTGAAGGACCTCAGTCGCCTCAAAAAATAGAGACGACTCTGGCCCTTCCTGTAAAGTGCTGTGGTGTTTTTAGCCCAGTCCAGTTTATTGTCAATGTGTACTCCAAGGTATTTATAGTCCTCCACAATGTCAACACTGACCCCCTGGATTGAAACAGGGGTCAAGTGTTTCCTGGTCTTCCTGAAGTCCACGATCAGTTCCTTGGTCTTTGCCACGTTGAGCTGCAGATGATTCTGCTCACACCACGTGACAAAGGAGTCGACCACAGCCCGGTACTCTGTCTCATCATCCCTGCTGATGCATCCAACCACCGCAGAGTCATCAGAAAACTTCTGAAGATGGCAGGTCTCTGTGCAGTGGCTGAAGTCTGTGGTGTAGAGGGTGAAGAGGAAGGGGGAGAGGACAGTCCCCTGTGGTGCCCCTGTGTTGCTAATCACCTTGTCAGACACACACTGTGGGAGACGTACATATTGTGGTCTTCCTGTCAGGTAATCAACAATCCAGGACACCAGAGAAGCATCCACCTGCATCGCTGCTAACTTATCACCCAGGAGGGTCGGCCTGATGGTGTTGAAAGCACTGGAAAAGTCAAAAAACATGACCCTCACAGTGCTCGCCGGCTGGTCCAGATGGGTGTAGACACGATTGAGCAGGTCATGATGGCGTCCTCTGTTCCGAGACGAGGCTGATAAGCGAACTGAAGGGGGATCCAGATGTGGTCTTACTATGGGTCGCAGCTGGTCCAGGATGAGCCTTTCCAGGGTCTTCATGATGTGGGAGGTCAGTGCCACGGGCCTGTAATCCTGGGGGCCACTGGGACGAGGCGTCTTTGGTACAGGGACGAGGCATGATGTCTTCCACATCACCGGGACCCTCTGCAGACTCAGACTCAGCATAAACAGTTTATGAAAGACTCCACACAGCTGGGGGGCACAGGTCTTGAGGACAAGGGGACTCACTCCGTCTGGTCCAGCAGACTTGCCTGAGTGAAGTCTCCTCATTTGCATCTCAACCTGGTATTGAGTGAAGGTGATGGGTGGGGGAGGGGTGTCAGGAATCTCACAGGAGGCAACATGTGAAGAGAGAGGCTGGCACAGTGGTGTGGCTCTGGATTCCAGGCTGACTGCAGGTGAGGTTGTGGGGGTGGGAGCAGACACTGTGGTGTCGAATCTATTGAAAAACAGATTCAAAAAAAAAAAAAAAAAATGTGACGGGGTTTCCTGTAATACCAAAAATGAATCAATGTCTGCTTGAAGTCAGATCCTCCTGCACTTTAATGCTAACCAGGAGACGGACAGACATAAGCCAGCAAAGCAGATTTTTTGAACCAATCCTTCATTTTATGGAAACCAAGTGAGGATCAATGTAAAGAAAAAAAAAGTGTCAGTCTCGTTTTTTTCTGGGCACAAATTTGACACCTTCTCCTTTGATTTCTTCACCGGAGTTTATTGAATAATACAATTGTGTTCACAGTAACAACCCACTTGGAACAAACCATTATGATGAATTTGCAAAGTAAGGTACAGGCGGGGGTTTTTTTCCCTTTCTTTTCTTTTTCATAACAAGAGTCCCCATTCAAGAGAACACAATGTTCCACTCATGCCTACTCTCGTTATGACTTGAGCGGCAGATTAATAAAAGAAAAATGTGGAAAGCTGCAAACACCAACACACTCGTAATAACCATCTCAATACAGGATGCTGAATGTAATGTCTGCCATGTGTTTTAGAGTGTTAAGCTTGAGGGTAAGAAGAATGCCTGATGAGGTCATCTCAGTGATCTCAGATCAGATTTTATTCAACTGAATATTGTTTAATAGACGGACACTGAACACTACTTTCTCTGTGGAAAATGATCAAAATTCCCCACATGTGTATTTTTTCTTTAAAACTCCTAAAAGCAGATTTGGCATCTCAAACACATGAAACCAATGCAGTGGCACAAAAATCTCTGAAACTGTCAACTTAGCAAACGGGAGTGTCTCATGATTGTTAATTCCCCTCTTTTTCAAATAAAATTTGTCCATGTATGGATATTATATAATAACCAGGTAAATATTACCCATCTTGGCATTATAAAAATGTGAATTACATCAGAACCCAACATTTACGTTGACTGGCCGTAGCACCAAACCAAAGCGGATGTTTTGTGTAAAGGGACTGAAGCAACAATTAAAATCTGAGTTTTGCTCACTTTACAAGCGGCGTCACACTGTGGAATAATTTATAATGTTATTGTCGCTGCTACATTGCGGCCATGGTGATATTTTGCCTCAATAAAAATACAAAGCATTTATAATAATAACAGCAATATCAAAACACCTTACATTCAGGTACTGTAGGTTACACTAAAACAAGCTTTTTGCATATAAATGTGTGACTCGGGTCCTGTACAGTATCTCAAAATATAAAAGCTTCTTTTCACATTTCACAACAAGTGGATGTGGGCCATGCAACAGATTGCTTATTGTCTACATAAAAAATATCAAGTCAGATCATGCTTTAAAGTCCCTCCACCCCTCCCCACCCACCTCCTCCTTTTTGTCAAGTATCATAATCTTCCTGCGGCGCTCTTGTCGGTGGCACTCGGAGAATCAAAAAGATTAAAGTGGCAGAATTCCCTCTTGCTCTTTACAGCCAGGAGGAAATGTACTAAAAGGCTGGAAGAGGTGGCACCACGCAGCCAATTTTTTCTCCGTGACAATCAAGAGAGTGGGTTAGCTGATTTTCACTTGTGTTGGTACAGGATGCTGCCCTTCCACTCCCCACCCCTAACCCGCCTTGATGCATTAAAGGCTCCCAGTCCACATGTGAACTCTAGGGATTCATAATAACACTGGTGACGTCCTCCTTTTCTCTGCGCTGGAAGGTAGCGTGAGCCTGCTCCAGGTCCTCTATCACCACCAACAGCCGAGCAGCGATGCCCTGACATGGCTTCATTTGCTGAACAGTGCATCCAGCACCATCTGTGACAGAGAAACGTGTAGATAAAAGGATGTTGTTTCTGTAGAATTACTTCCTGGAAATGTCATACCCACATAGAATATAAGGGGATAATAATAATGATAATACAACAATTAAAGCACTTGTACATGTAACTTGATAGAAAAGTTAAAGTTTAGTGTCACCTGGGTGAACGTCCACATTCGTCTTCTTTTCTTTATTGCACGCTGTCTCATCATCATCCGGCATCTCCAGATATTTGTTCCTGCAGTATCAGAATCATATCACATGATCACACAGTGAAAGTTAAACACTTGACTCATACTAATGTCAAGAAGCAGCACAGCAGTGCTTTACTGTATAGCAACATAGACCTCTAGTGTTCAGGAAAAGAAATGCATACAGGCCGAGGACATGCTCGGGCACCAACCTGAGTTTGTCTTTGCCCTGCAGAAGCTGCTTGTATATCGTCTGAGTCTCCACGTCTGGATCCAGCGGGTCACTCCAGTCACCAAGTGTCACAGCTGAGTGGGTTCTACTGCAGCCTGCAACTGAGACACAGCTTTTTTTATTCATCTCTGGCACTTTACAGTCTGAACTTCACCCCACTAAATGTAAAATATCATTTTAATAGATGTTTCTACTAGTTTGTATATAATAGTCAATGGAACAGCCTTAGTAACAATCAAACCTGTAGTGTTGGTGCTGAAAAGAATGTAAAATGTTTAATCCCACGTGCAAGGCGGTGAGTAAATAAAATTGATTTGGAGAGCGCATCAAAAACAGCCAGTCAAACCTTAGTAAAGTAGCAAAGGGGAGTTTGCAAGTTTCCTACAAATATTCTGGTGTCTTGGACATAAATCAGTACATCTGGAAGTAATAACAGCAGGATTACCAGCTCGGTCGGCCTGCAGGCAGCAGGTCCACTTGCCACTGCGATGAACCCCCGGGTGAAAAGAGGGCAGCATGCGCTCATTGTAGATGCTGACTTTCCTGATCGCAGACAGCCACTGGTTCAGCTCATTTACATTCTGTTTGGGAAAATTGAAATACGGTGAACCATGAAGTTTAATGTCGAACTGAAAAAAGAAAAATCTGCATTTTGAAGGCAATCAGCTGAAAAACCTACAGGGATAAAGCACATCATTGCGACAGAAAACAATATAGATATTTAGTGACTTTTTTCTAGGAGATTAATAAAACTTGTTAAAAATTCAAATCTGTGACTATAGAAAACTGTCAGGGTTTTGTGTTTAAAAAACTTTAAAAAAAACTCATGCACTGTCTAGGCAACTGGGTGGTGTACAAACGCACCTTGCACTGGATGTACGTGGTGTGCAGCTGTCCGTCGTTGTCCTGGGTGATGACCTGCATTACATTCTGCTGCTGAAAAGCATTTTCATCCACCCTCTCCACGGCGCACACACACTGAATAGGAATTGAAGAGCGCACCTGCAAACCACAGCCCCAATTAGAACAGGTATGCACATGATGGCAATGATGTATCATGCCTTGCCTCAGGCATACTACACAAAGGACTCAATGAAATAAAGGTGACATCTGATCACTGAGCAAATTAATGAAGAGGTTTCTCATCCTGAAAAGCTACGAGGAACGGTACGGCGCAAGGAGGAAGTGAGGATGAGATCATCATGGCAGCAAAGGCTACTTTAAAGTGTAAATCAGCCACTTCCAATGGGAGCTCATCTCACTGAGACTGGAGTGCTCCAACATGGAGAAAAGGGGCCAGGACATTGTCTCCAGTGTGATTTGCGATGTT
Source organism: Aulonocara sp. 'chitande type north' Nkhata Bay (assembly GCF_057382095.1). Lineage (NCBI taxonomy): Eukaryota > Metazoa > Chordata > Actinopteri > Cichliformes > Cichlidae > Aulonocara > Aulonocara sp. 'chitande type north' Nkhata Bay. The sequence goes on from NC_141355.1 coordinate 14,797,305, forward strand.
CGTATGAATATCCATAGCTTTCAATTAACCCTCGGCTTTATTCCAGTCACACAAAGCAGAGACTGACTCAAAGAGAGGCATTTAGTGACGAGGATGTTCTGCTCCCATCAACCGTCTCCCTCTCTCTGACAGTCTCTGGTTAGAAAATGAGAGGAAATCATTATCACGGGTTAGGCACTACATTGTAATATCAGTAACGATGTTCTCACGAGAAGATCAACACAAATACATGAAAGCAAAGAAGCAGATGACTAAAATGTTTTCTCTTTGTGCAACACGTGGTGATGAATGCCCTTCATTGGGCACAAATGGGCATATTGTACACGTATTTTTATCATTACTTTGATTGTTTTTGATTATTTGATCCATCAGTCGTAGCAAAACATGATTAAAAAGCAACACTTGACACAGTGGCTGGTTGCCAAAATGAGCAGTAACGTAAATACTCATATGTATTTCACACATGATATGCAGTATGTTGGTAGATTATAAAATTTTGCTGGCACAATACCCACCTGCCAGTCGGGAGTCTTGGCATAAGACAGCGTCTCACTCGTCAACCAGAAGTACCGTTTCTTAAATGCAAAGCGGGATAACAGTTGGGGTCCTTCTGCTTTGTGTTTGTGGAGAAACCCCTCTTTGACTGTGACTGAAGCCATGAACACAGCCCTCTGAGGCACTTCAGACGCTGCGCAGAGAAAGCAGAAGACGGACATAAAGGGAAAACTGTATGTAATCTGTAGCTAATTGCATATTCACCCGGATAGACACAAGGTGGTGCTGTGTCAATAAACTATATAGATTCATTGCTTTAAACTGCACTCTGTTACAGATGGCTCCTCAGTCTTGTTCCATCACGCCATGAGGGATAGAGCTTCAAAGAGGAATAACAAGCATCTGCTTCTGTCCAACAAATTCACCTCAAGGGCATTAAATGTCAAACTGGCCTTTAGGAGAAAAAAGTGGGTGTGATGTGAAGACGGAGGTTGAAACACGATATGTCAGAGGGGGAAGATGTTTCACAACAACAGCCTCACTGACATATGACATTAAGGCAACAGCCAGGACAACAACAGCCCATGTGGCAGCTTCTCACTTCAGCTCCCTGCCAGCTCATTAACCATGTCATCTCTTTTCCAGACTTCCAACTAGTTATGAATATTTCACTGCAAGGCTACAGTATTGTTTCACCTATATCAGCTGGGAGCTACTACACTGGCAGGTGGCCTGTGGCTGATTAGCTCAACAGCATGGCCTCTGGACTTGGCTTTTGATTACACGTTGTAGTGATGTGTTTGGTGGTTACAGTCTTACCAGTGTCATGATCTATGTCAATTAACTTGTCCAGGAAGTCCTTGACAGAAGCCACACTGCGAAGGATGATGGGATGAAGAGGTGCCATCCACTGTTCTTTTCCGTGGCCCAGCTGAAGTCCCAAGTTCCCAACACTTTGTAGTGCCTGGCAACCACAGAGGCACGATATCAACTACAAACTCACATCTTCACCATATCAAATCTCCAGAAAATGACAGAAGTGAGGGAGTGACTGCATATCTAAAAGTCGAAGATCAAAAGGGTCCCTGGGGCCAAGCATGCTGCGAGGCCCTTTGTCCAGCCCACACCTGGCCTAGGGTGAGGAGGAAGTCCCCCTCTACATCTCTCTGATGCTTGGCTTTGAACCACAGACTGGTTGCAGCACACAGAGGTAAAAATAGCCCGTTCCCCGTCTCTGTAGAGGGCCCATGGCAACAGTTCTTCAGCACCATGGACAGCAACCACAGAAGCCACACGTGGGAGTGGAATGAGGTTTTACTGTTCTTCTAACATCTGGATCTAAGATCCCTGCTTTTAATGATATCAAGAAATATCGACTCAAATTCCAGTTATAACCTGCTAACATGCTCATCTGATCTATTTATGGTTAAAACGGAGCATAATGTGAGAGGGATGTTTTATGGCCATACTCTGTATAGTTGGTGAAAAAAACTTCTTTGAGATTTGCTGTCTGAGTAGAGTAGTTATGAATTTTAAACGGGTTCCTAACAACAGGTGATCTAGTGGCATTACTGCAGATTATTAGCACCTTTCAAATAATTAACATTTTTATTAGTGTCTAAAAAATGAATACAGCGTTAGTTCTGTGAGAACAGACTCAAACAATCCCAGCAGATCAGCTAATCTAAATTCTAGCTCACATCAGCTCAGCTGTTTCCCTTTCCGTACATCCTACCGGCAAATCTCATACTCTTTTCAAAATTCTTCAGTCTACCAACTCCTTCATTTGAAGCTAAAGATGCTACTTCCATGTCATCCTGTCCTCACTGATCCCTGCTCTGTTCCCTAAGGGCATCTTGCTGCTGCCCTCACTGTCTTTAGACTTTCCATGTGAACGTATGAAAGGATGGTGAGGTCTCAGACCACAGCAGAGACATATAAATATAAATGACTGGAGATGGAATATCAATCTTATTTTGCTGATTATGGCAGAACTTAAAATAAGGCACACGCAGACCTACAGTGTTACATAATTACCAAACAAAGTGAGAAAAGCAAGGAGTGCCTCAGTGCTCTCTCTCTGTTGACGTTACACAAACACCGTGTGTTTGTGTTACATCGTATTCCTGCTCCATGTTTTATTTGTTTTACATCCACAACATTAAAATCCATCTCCTCACACAGATGGCCTGTTGCATCACGCTCAAGGCTTCCAACACTTTACTGTTTATTTTGTGTTTTGTTTTGAGGAGTGCATAAGTCTGAACATGGATAAATGATTCACAGCAGAGTCTATGTGCATGTCTGTGTTCTGAATCATACCTTGGCTAGTAGTAACAGTGTTCTGCTTGTACGCGTGTCAGCATGCTGGTCTCTCAGCTGAAACAGCTTAGGTGTGAGGATTGCAGGAGCAAAAAAACGCAGGAAAAAGAATCCACTGATGGCCAGGTACTTCACATCCTGTAAAAATGAAGACGAGTCACTGAACGGTGACAGGCTGCCTCGGGATAAGCTGCGGGTGAAAGTAACCACAAATACACTGACACGCTTTCCTCTCTGTGTGTTTTGCTTCCCACTAACCTCATTCTCAGGCTCGGTAAATTGCTCCTCCACTCTCTTGTGCAGCTGTTTGAAGGCCACTCTCATTACAGGAGGACACTGATCGACTGAGCTCACGATTGATTCGATGATGCTGGTCAAATAGCTCTGCAGCATCTCCACGCTGCTGTCCCGCACCTCTGCCTCTGACACTGCACCCTTGAATGAAATCCTTCTTCAGAGACAAAGAAAGATGCTGTAAACAAATGAATCCCTGAGATCTGCAGCGTAAACGCAATGCAAACAGGAGCTATCCAAGACAGGCTTTTATCTGTTCTGTAACACAGTTTATAAAAGGACTGATAACATTTCTGTTCTTCATTACCTCGTTACATATGAGACCATGTTACTACAGAGGAATCCAAACAATGACTGCCGTATTGACAATATCTAAACACATAAACTGAGATAATTTAAGGGGACGAGATAAGATAGTAGGTTAGAGCTACTGCATACATGGAGAACGTTAGATCCTGGATCTCCCCCCATGTCAGAGATAGATATCTCAGGGGGCTCATGGCAGTTGCCAAGCAACAGCCATTCCCATTTTACTTTTTTTTCATTTCCTCACATTCATGTCTTTCTCTCAGGGGTGAAGTGTAAAGGAAGTGGGCAGTCTCCTGTGGCAGCTTTTCCATTTTAACACATAATTTGCGAATAGCACGCCTGAGCGTACAACCCACAAATCCCCTCTTGTCAATTGTAGCAGTCCTACTCTATTACCAGGTCCGAGTATGACTATAGAATTGTGATCCAACAAGATATGTTTTAGGTCCGATTTACCTTGTGCGGTTCAGGTCGATCTTACATGGGTCAAGTTCAATGTACTTTTTCTCATCAAAGATGCGGTTGATGATGGGCTTCAACACCTCATGCAGATACAGCATGCCAACAGCCTGATAGCAAAACAATATCATATGTTGAAGACATCTGTTAAGGTCACTGTTATTCGTTTTGCTTTTCTTGATCTGTTCCCCTGCGTCTTTTGTGTGTCCCTCCCTGTCTGCTTCCTCAGTTTATCTGTTTGTTTTCCATGTCCCTCTTTCCGTTTATGGTTGTTTTGTTTTGAAGGTTATTTTCTCATGTGGTGTTGTTCCCTGGTATGTGTTTAGCTTGTGGTTGCGGTCAAACAGACAACAAATTCCCTCCGTTGATGACACTTTCCCTTGATAGGAAACATCCAGAGGGTCAAGGAAAAACGCTAAGAAGAATTCACAAAAAGGAAAACAGGATTGTTGTCCACAGGGAATCTAACTTGCATAAGACTAGTTAAAAATGTGACAAGGTGACAATTTTATATTAACGGTGTATATATCCTTGTGAAAAATATCACTTGATTACCAAGAACAGCTTTCCAGCACACAGTGAAGTGTTTGTATCAAGAAATGCCACTCATCTCGTCCTGCTGTAGAATTAACCCTTTAATAGGGCTTTTTAGCACCTCTCATGTTAGATGAATTAATAAGACTAAATGCTAAGACCAAAAATGGGGACATACGCAATGCAAGCCTTCACTTCAATTAGTTAAATGCATATAAAAAACCTTATTTATAGAGCAATTTTCTAAAATTAGGTTTCAAAGCACTTCATACAATGAGTATCAGTGAAGTGATCGCATGTATGAAAAATTTAAACCGAGTAGCACATGATGTGTCAGTATGCTGATCATTTTCTTTGAATTGAGGGGCAGCATTATGTCTTTTCATTTCATAAGAGATGGTAAATGTGCATCCTTTTCTAAAGGTGGTAATAAGGGAAGCACTGAAGCAGCTTTCCTTAACATTTAAAGAATTTAACGACCTCCTATTATGACTCTAGACACTTCTGGGTCACTTCACTCAGTTGGGAAACTTCCTAAGCAAAATTGGCTCAGTCAGCTTGTCAAGCTAACCACCTCCTGTCCTGCATCTCTCCTTGCCTCTGTCTGTTTCTTGTCCTCTTTTGGATCATCTGTGTTTTTTTACTCCTTTTTGTAGCAATCTTGAAAATTGACACACTTTCTGTTGCACTTAATTTGGATTGATCCTGCCCTATATAGCAGCCTGTTATGTCGACATACTCATTGATACATTAAAGTTACCTTTGCATTTGTCATGCTACACATGCTACACATGCCTTTTTGTTCTTACACTTGACAGCTTGCCTTGTTTTATCTAAATCTGCATAATTCAGAGAGTAAATATCAGGCACATCATGCTTTCCCTCAGAGCAGGGACCAAAAAACTGCAGGAACTATAATAATAATAATTTTTTTTAAAACTTAGCTCACCTTCATGAACTGTTCCATGGCTTTGGAGGCAAGTGAGTTTGATCGAAATAAGGTGTTAGGATCAGCTATAAGAGCAGAAGGAAAAAAATAGTATTAGCAAAATATCTTACATATGAGCAAAATTAGTGGGCATAAAAAGATTTTCCTTAATCTGAATCAAGTGAAACAAAGCAACAGTTTTCAATTAAAGAATTAAAAAAGGGTAAGAAGCTCAACATCCACCACAACAATTTATTGCTCTTTTCCTGTCATCTATCTATTGTTGTACCTAAAAACACCTTTTATATGATGTATGACAGTGGGAATGGTGGGAAGGATCTTATTACTGCATCCAGTAGCTCCCAATCAATTTAATAAAGCATCACATAGACCCTCATCAGGCTCTTAATTATACTTGATGAAAAAGAAAAATTTAAGATTGAAACACTGCTTCCTTAGAGTGGAAGCTTTTCATATAGCCTGTGGAGCATTTGTTTGCTCCACCCTCATTTCACCTTTTTCTCTGGGCTCATTTATACATTTCTTAAGTATCTATGCTTTCTATTTAGTCTGGCACAAGTCTATCAATCAAGAACAAATAGTCCAGAGTCACAAGTGAGGGCAGACCGACCTTGCCTCAATGTCATGTTAGTCATGCGGTGACACTAAAATATCCATAGTAACGGGACTGGGTTGCCAGGTAAATTATTTGGATGTAAGGAGAAGGGTGGGTTTTTCACTGCTGCCCAGCAGGTGTACTGTACGTTTTTGTGCCGTGTGCCTAACTTTAATGTCTGGGTGCTCACACAATGCATTCCTGATCAAGCAGTTACCATTTGGATCATGTGGAGTTGCTATGGAAACTTAGGCACTATGCTTATTAGCAGAAACTACACCAACAGAAACCAAAGACCAGAGCTCAGTGTGAATTATCATGGGGATATGGTGCGGAGGCAAAAACATGACTAATCCAGACCAGAGAACAGCCAAGGGAAGACTGTTGGGTGAGTAAATAATTGGCACTGGGGTAGTAAATATAGTGTTGGGAGGCTTTTACTGCCCACACACATACCATAGCTGCAGTGTTCAGAGACCTTAATGTCAATGCAGCAGCAGCAGCCCTCAGAGGGTCTCTGGAGAGTGGAGCAATAACAGCAAACTGGCACGTCCCAAAGTCTGACTAATATAAATACTGACTAACAGAGATAAACTTAGATCCTACACTGTATATTCAAAGTGCAGCCACAGTTATTACATGTAATTAAGAGCACAAATACACATAAATTCTGAGCAAATTTAGACACTTGCAAGATGGAGGACATGAAATCAAAACCTTTAAAAACGGTTTAAAGTTTGCACTTTTTCGCTTCGTCTTACTGGTGTGGTTGACCTCCCGGGTGTTAAGGTAGTCCAGGAAGGGCACCACCAGTCCTTGTCCCAGGTAGATTTTCACCAAAGTCATTGCCACGTCCTGTCTGCTCTCAACTGTGGTGACCTCCTCCAGCATAGTCAGAGCACTGCTATCCTCCACCTGTTCAGAAGAAGAGAACTCGGGTCACGGGTCAAGAATTTTGGCGCAACTGGGAAGCCGGACAGATGAAGCAGATGAGGTCTAACTGCAGATGGAAGAAGTAATGCATACAGCAGTCCCTTGACATGGCGAGTGACTGAGTGGTCAACAAATTAATATCAGCATTGAAGAGGAGCTGTCATGCTGACCTCTGTAGGGGAGATTACCGACTCAACCAGAAGGTCGATGAGAGGCTGATAGTACATGGATGGCAAGATCTGATCCTCCACCAGACGCACCTTGAGACGGAGTGCTCCCAGCTTGCCACTAAAAACAAAGGAAAGTATCACAGCACAGATTTTCAGCTAACACAATAATAGTCTGACGATAGTCTTTGTTAGACATTTGCATAAACTCTTTTTTTGTTTTTGTTTTTGTTAAAGGAGTCAGCGGTTGATTGGAAAATGCAGTTTAGATAAGAAATAAAGCTTAGAGTACACTCGTAAAAACAACCGCTAAATCATCCTGCCCCTGGCAAGGACATTTTCTAAACACATGGCTCACCGTGTTTGGGGGAAAATGACGCACCGCTTGGTCACAGTCCTCTCTAAATCAACAGTGGACTGGAGTGCAAAAACTCCTTACAAGAGTGAGTCATTTCCTAATGAACCTGAGAAATTCCCTTTACTTTACAGTTCACTCAGCCCTCCGCTCGCTCTAAAATTATCTCGGGGTGCAGATGCCATCAACGCACTGGCTATACATCCGTGATTGTGCTTTTAAGTGCTCGAAAGAGAGCCGGGAGGAAAATAAAAGCTTCTCTTGAGAACATTTAAGAAAAGATGTGATGATTGCTACGACAATTTTAGTCTTGATGGTTTCCGAAAGGAAATGCCTCTCTCTAAAGATGCATAGTTACCACATTGTACAAAGAAGCACACCCATAATCCTCACCCAGCATCAACCTCATTGTTTCCCAAGGGCAGTAAACGAAACCAGCCCTCTAACTGAGGTGTCTTGTGCAAACAAGCAAAAGGGATTTCCACCTGTGGAAAAGACACAGAAAGCAAGCACACAATATCAACAAGAAGAGGTAAAAGCCTTTATTTTATAGCAAGGAACACTGTACTCAATTATAAAACCTTTTGTAAGCTACTCATGACCTGAATTTTAATACATATGAAAAATGATTAGAATTATGGGAACCTCACCTTTCCCAGAAAGTCATTCTTGCCCACCATGTCCCAGTCCCAGACCTGTACAGTAACAGTCCCCTCCTCCTCACGCAGCTCCTCTGGATCCAGCTCCAGCTCTAACGTCTCACCCCAGTGAGGAAAACGGGTCTTCTTGATTATCTAAAAATCCAGCATTAAGAAATTGAAAGAAATCAAAAGATCAGCCTAATCTTTAACATTTAACCTTTAAATGACAAACAGTAAGGCAACCATCAATCAGACTTCAGTGCAACCAACATAACCCACTCATGCATGCAGACAGAGCTCACCGAGGTCTCTGCACTATGGTTGTTGAAAATAACTCTTGTGAAGGGATCAGAGGTTCCAGAAATGTCTCTTGGAGCCAAGTCTCTGCGGGTATCACCACACCAAAGGACAAGAGAAATCATTAATCCGCCAAAATGCTCCGCTAACTCTTATTATCTGTTCTGCAAGTTAAATTAGTGTGCTTTAGCGAGGAAAGAAAGCTGAATCTCTACTTCTTACTCAACCTTTTTCTTTCAAACTCAATTCACACTCATCAGAGCACATTTGAATAACACAGTGTCAAGTCCTGATTGACAAGCTCATTGGTGCCCCGCCTGAGAAGGAAAGATTGTAGCCTGGGACACACAGATGGGGCAGTGAGCGGTGTGACAGTGGCGGTGTGACTCAGAAGGGAGTGTGGAGGCCTGCGGGGTGATGGTGATAAGAGTTCAGCTCAAAAAACACTGATATACTGCCAGAGCTCAACTACAAGGAGCTCAGCTACACAAACGTGACCACGTTTGAAGTGATAATACGGTGGCTCTATCACAAACTCACATGGCAGATTCTGAAATGTTCGAGCCACTATTGTCCGTGGCCGTTTTTAAGTGAAATCGCCTTCCTGGCATTTTCTCGGCAGCGCAGCATTTCATTTTACCTGGCTTCAATGACTTGACACCGCAGACTGATCTTCTCCGTATCTTTAAGCAGCTCCAGACCCAGATGGATCTCTCCTTGAACTTCTTCATCAGGGTCAACCTTTGTGAGATTTAGCCAGCAGTCTAGCCCTGGCCGTAAAGCACAAAAAGAGATTAATCTCTAAACCATTAAACACTGAGAGGAGCTGAGAGATTAGAACTTTGAGAGTCATATTGAAAATAAATAATATTAATTTTCCAATTAGCTGTAAAATATCCATTGATGAACTGACAAATAATTCCTGGACTAATGTACTTTGAATATTATGAGTATTTTTCAGGATCGAACTAACAGTTTGAAGACCTTATTTTTAACTTTAGGAAGATACAGTTGTTTATTTTTGTTCTTTCTGACAACTAACTGGTCATTATTCTGTTTGATTAAGTACACAAATAAAACTAATTAGTGCAAAAACATCTACAGTTTGTACAACTGCAAGGCAGGAACAGTAAAAAATAAAAAATAAAAAATAAATACCACACAGTCGATGATTGCCTGGACAACATGCACACTGTGTGATGCTGTTAAGATTCTACTTTTGTCTTTCAGAAAATGAAAGAAAAGGTACAATATCAAGGCCGGGCTGTGAGAGAAATCCTGTGAGGGAGTAAAATGACTCAGTACCACAATGCGGCAGTGAATCACATGACTGAGGCCGATGCCAGGTGGCCTTCGGAGGAGAATCATCAATATGCAGCAAACATACCCTTTTAAACTCTTCAAGTAATCTAATAACGCTACGACACAAAGACACACGATTTGTCAGCCCCATATGTCTGGCTGAAAGTGCGTTCATTCCAAAACTGACCTACCTACTTTTAATCCGGGAATGTTTCTTAAACCTGTGCGCCACTTTTCAGTGAATACTCAGGTAATTTTCATTAGAAGCAATTCTCAGTTTCAGAAATTTGTGTCTCCATTTTCTGATTTTCCATTAAATCCCAGTTTTAAATTATTAGCAAACACAGCATTCTCTGCTTTATCTAGTTTTTACATATTGTCCCAAATTTCTGGAAGCCCTGTAAATATTGTGACTGATGTGCATAAATGAATTTAAAGGTTTGAGAGAAGCTAAGAAACATTCCCACCCTTAAAAAAAAAAAAAAAAAAAAAAAAAGCATGTCTCCTCAATCACTTGGACTTTTGAATCCATCACAGGATTCTTTGTGTGTTTAACCTCTGAGCTCTGGCCATGCAGTCATCCAGTTATAGACTACTGCTGAATGTTTAGCCATGCCTTTAGCTTGAGCTCCAATGGCTTCTTTGGTCAGCGTAATCTTTCCAATAACATCATCGTGCCTGTAGAAAGGGATACAAAAGAGAGAGAGAGACTTTGAGACAGAAGCTACTGAAAATCAGATCAAAGTTTTTGAGTTTTTGAGTGAAATGATTAGCGCTGGCCATCATGTGAAGAGGAGAAAAAAAAACAACCTTTAATCACTCAATCTGGGCGACCATCTGCCTGATGATGTTTGTTTATTCAAAGCTTAGAGTTCTTTCCCAAAACATTAAAAAGCTTTGCATGAGTTTCCACACAAATATATCAACTCATGGCAAGTTAAGCAAACACAGAGGACTACAAATACACGACCAGGGTCCAGCAGTTAAGAGTAAATATGGAATAGTTTTGAAAGTGCTTTGGTTGCGGGATTACCCAATTGTGTCCTCATCCATAACGTGAAAAGAGAGCGAATGAAACCCCATTGGGAGATGCAACGTGTATTCTTCACCCCAGAAAGGATTAAGGTTCTTCCACACTGTGGCCGTCCTGAAAAGAGAAGTTTACCATGCTTACTATCAGCAGCCCTGGAGCAGACACATATCACATTAACGTGCGCAAAAACAGAAACGTGCAAGATTCTTTCTTTGTTTCCATTTATATAGATGTTAATTTTGTGATATGCACTAAATATAAATATTAAAATGGGAGAATCGTCCTCTCCTCAAACTATTCTTTTTTTTTTTTTTTTGCCTGTCCCGTTTGGCTGATTTGCCATCAGAATTATTGTCTAAAGGCAAAGAAAGATGCCCAATGGATTTACTTTACCAAATTGACCATCCCAGCCTTGCCATAATGGTCCATTTGATTCACCTTTTATTGTTTATTTTATTTTCACTTGCTGAATACGGGACAGACTTGACTGGGGGAAAGAAGGGGAGAAAGAAAGAGGGAAAGAGAAACAGCTGAGAAGAGGGACGGGGATAAAGGGCAAAAAACAAAAACCAACAGAATGGGCAGAAAAAAAAAGAAAAAAAAGAAAAAGAAAATGCATATATCAATCACCTGGATCACCTGTTGAGAAAGAAAAAAGAAAACAAGCAGAAGAGAACAAGAGTAATAGAATAAACAACATCACAATGATATATGGGAATATGACAGTAAATACTAAATATTAAACATTATTGTGCAGCACATAAGATCAACAGAACACAGTGTGCTTTGAGGTAGGAGCCAAAAAGGGTGTAGTTTGTGGGTGTGATCACCCGTGTGTACACCTGTGAGCATGGACGCGCTTGTTTTTTGTTTTTTAAAAGGTTCCTTCATGTAATGATCTGCTAGAGGGTGTGGGGGGGCCACAGCCCCGTCCTCCAGGGCATGAAGCAGGTATGGAGGAGATCAAAACTCCAGACATCCAGAGGCCCCCAGAACACAAGAGACCAAGGAAGACCAACAGAGGGGCAGCCGTGCCACTGTCCCAGAAAGAGCTGAGGAGAGTCCCAGATGAGGGCTCACTCAGCAGCCGCGGAGCAGAAGCCAGGGGGAGTTGCAGTGACGCGCCCGTGAGCTCCGCCGGCAGCCAGCTGTGCCTGAGTGACCGAGCCCCAGGCCGAGAGGCCGGGGGCACCCCACCTCCGAAGTGGCCCGAGCGAGCCCCAGGCTCCAGGCCCCGATAAGCGGCCGCCAAGGAGTGAGCCGGTGTGTACCTGGACGCCCATCCCCAGACACAAAGAACCACCAGCGCACCGATGTCTGAGGGAGTCCGCCACTGGCAGGGGAAGTGGTGGTGGGGGGAGATAGGCCTCCAAACCTTGGAGGGCCTGAGATGTCCCCAGAGAGGTGGCGTCTGATACCCAACCTGACATATAGACACAGACATACAGGCACACACAGATACAAACATCCATTCCCACCCTCATGCTCTCATATGCACTTACTCCACACTCAACCAACGTGGAGACAGACATAAAGAGACGCTGTACACACGATCACACTCCCCAAGCATACTCTACGAACCGGGTCTAGGTACCCTTGCCCCTGGAGGGGGGAACTGCACCCAGACCCAGGTGGTGTTACCCTTTTCCCTGCGGTGGGGAGAGGCAGACCGCCCCGACTCCGCAGCAGCAGGGAGGCCCCACACTCCAGACCGCAGTCGGACGGTCAACTCCTCCTCCTCAAACTATTCTCAACTTAGTGATGTACAGTTATTGTTAAAGTGTCAGGTGTGATAAAAAAAAAAAAAAAAAAGGTTAGAAAATCCAGCTGTTTCAAAATGATAGCAAGCTATAAGATTCTTGGATTTTTGAAAAAGTCATCTAAGGATTCTGTTGAAGCCAAAACAAACACTTAAAATGGTCAGATCTGTGCAGCAGCCACAGTTTGACTCTGACCTGAGGCCCTTTGCTGCTCGTCTTCCTGCTTTCCTGTCCACTCTGCAATCCAATAAAGGCAAAAAAAAAGCCTTAAAAATCCTGCTTGTTTTTTTTTAATGGTCAGATTCATAATTTTGTGTGTTTATTCTTATCACTAGTTATGTTTTTGAATCCTGATTTTTGTAATTTTGCAATTAGGCAAGATTTTGCAGGATGTGCTTTGAAATGAATGTCCTTTGATCTACTTGTTTTTTAAAGGCATTTCTGGGGAAAAGTTTGATATTTTTTAATAAAAACAAGCAAATTGCTAGCTTTTTGAGAAATACTTTTGAATCAAAACCATTCATACATCATCCTGCCAAAATGGCCTAACCCTTCATTATTACCACCAACTTTTCTCTAGTGTACCAAAATCTAGCAGCTGCATCATTTATGAACATTACACTCAGAGGACTCAGTTGGCCAGTAACACTACAAGTGCAACATAATTAGTGTGAGCATCTTCAGTGAATCATTGTGCTGTTTTTTCCCTCACCACCCCAGATGGAACAATACCCACTAAATTTCACCCCGTGTTCTTGTGAAAGTCCACAGCAAAGCAGTTTCTCTAAAGAAATTTGCTTTGCAAAGCAAACAATCCTGCAGTTTACTACAGCTGCTTTCTAAAACTACCATCTTCTGTCTGAACAGCTTGGAGGTTGAAATCATGTGCATGTCTTCACCCAATCTGAAACCACCTCTGAAATGGTGTATTCTGCTCTGAGCTCCCAGCATTCACCTGGCTTACACCGGGTGCTCACTGCAATAATTGATGCACCCTCTCCATGGTTACCTGTGGGTGTTTTAAAGGCCAGACCAGTATCAGGTTCTCTGTGATGGAAGGACCACGCTGTGGGTACCACAGCACTGATCACACGCACTCCACCCTGGTTTACATGTGCACAGTAGCGGGAGCACAGCCAGAAACTAATGTAAATATATGAAGTGTGATGACTCAGATCGCAGCATATAGATAAGAACATCATCCAGCTGCAGGTCTGGATAAAACACAGTTAATTTACGTTTATCGTGCACATCTTAATAAAATTAAGAGAGAACTCACCTGGCCACAACTTCATTGTCAACTTTTACAATGCAGTATGGATCACTGGTTCCGGAGCTTAACGTGACAAAGAAAAAAATTACAGAATGAGACAAAGCATGGCCAGTTTACCTGGGGGTAAGCTTAATTTAATCTTCCCTCGTCTTTAATTATACTCAGGTCAATTTGACTATCTCTACTCTAATTCAATTAGCTAATTTACAGGAAAGAGCGCACCAGAAATGGCTATATGACATTTTTTTTCTTATTTGACAAATAGCTAAGAAACAATGCAGAGGCTGTGTATATTTTAGTAGATAAGACCTGAGCACAGAAGCATGCCATTCAGAAATTACTTACACGTCTTTGGCCGGGAGGTTTCTGCCCTCGACAATTCGAAAATAAAGAGATGTGTTTTTGGCCATGTTAATCGTATGAACCACTAATCCAGTTTCTCCTGTGCTCCCATACGCGCTGTTATAAACAGTGCTCTTCCCCTCCGCAAGAGAGTTTTCTTCGTTTCATGACACCTTCAGCTCGTGACGGCGCACTGCCCACCAAGCAGCGCGCGACACAGGCGCGCCTCGCGTCCAGCCAGCTGAGGTTAAACGTCACGGGTCACGGCGTGTGCACCCCAGCTGGGTATTTAAGCTCTTATTTTACATTAGGTGTTCAATATGAATAAACGTAATTGAAAGAATTGCATTTAAAAAATAATCTTCATATGGGACATAGCGTATAGTCTTTAACTGACATCATTGTATTTATGTACTCAGTCATGTTAATTTGTCATGGTCTGAAATGTAATATCATATCTGATAAGTAGCCTATAAGAAGCGTCTCTTTTTTTATACAAAGCGCCACCTAGCGTGCATATTTAACTATTTCATGCGCAATTATAGACAGGCATCTCGAAAGTCGCCAATAGGGGTCCTAGTTAGCTTGGTTAGAAGTCTTAACAGCTCAAAACTAGTCTGTTTCGTTTTCTTAAAGTGACTTAGTAAGTTTAGCACGCTTTTGTGCACACACGAAGCTCATTAGATACAAAATAGCCTCCTGTATATAAGTTATATTATTTACTTCTAGAAAAAATGTAAATATAGAAGCGTAATTTGTCGATGTTGTTACTGTTAGCTAACTGAGTCCGTGCTGCTCTCATCTTTCCAGATGAAGAGATGGACGGTTATCCCGGTGTCACTGGGGGGGATTCTACACAACAACAAGAAAGACATTACTACCTGTTATCTGAACTGCAAACACTGGTCAAAGGCTTGCCGAGGTATCGTTACTTCCTCCACCGGCTTTAGAATATTGCTGTGATATGAAGGGGCACCTTTTTTAAAGCTGTGTAACTGATCTCTAGATGATTTATTTCTTGTTTTGCTTTTTCCTCCGTGGTTAGCTCCTTTCAGCAGCGCCTGTCTTACAACACGCTGAGTGACCTTGCTCTAGCCCTTATAGACGGGACGGTATATGAGATTGTCCAGGGCCTGCTGGATATACAGCATCTGACAGAGAAGAATCTCTACAATCAGAGACAGAAGCTGCACTGCGAACACCAAGGTTTGTGGACTGCTGAACAGGAAACGCACAGGACACGTCCCCTGTTCCAGCTTAGCTGGTTTTCATCTTGTCTGATGATGTTTGACAACTTTTCAACCACATTCCACAGAAAACGACTCCTGCGTAGTCCAGAGATGTTATCATAAAATACCATATACCTATAAAATGCAACACTGTTGTAAAAAGGACACATAACTAATGCTGTAGCAAATTAATCTATTTATACTACAGGCCTCTATACTATGAAGCAGGATTTTGTCTTATTCTGGTTACTTAAGTGTTTTTTTGTGTTGGTTGCAAACATCTTTTCAACATTGTTATTCTATAAACATTAATGTGTCCTAAAATAGAGCACCAATTTGTACTTAGAGAGCTTATATCAAATTTATGCAGACTAAGCCTAAATTCTCTTTTTATATTTATTCTTTTCTCTTAGACCATGTCTTTTAAATATTAATTTAATGAAGAACTTAATTATAATCCATCAGAGTTGTTACATTGATAATTCTGTTAACTCACACAGTGTGCATTTTTGCCTGCTTTCTTTCTTGGCTAAAATAGACTAAACATCTTTAATATGACTGCTCTTTTCCAGCTCTTTTTCAGTTTACTCCTATAATCCTATATTACTTTACAGTGCATTTCCCCATACTGCTGTGTTGCTTTCAGTCTGAATTGTGTGTTTAACCTGGTCATAGTTTTACAATTAGTCATTCTGTCGCCAGTACACTTATCAATTCGTGTGATCAGTCAGATGGCACCAACTTTCATGTTAATGCACAGAGCAAATAATGCATTAGTGAGTTGATAACAACATTCACGACTGATTATCTTGATTGCCAGTGTTAGGGTAAGAGCAGCCAGAGAACAGAAAGATACCCTGGGTATGTTGAACTCACTTCATAGTACAGAAAAACTATGACAGAAGTTAAAAATGACAAAACATTTAAAACCAATATTAGTATTTGTGGGATTATTACCCTTAATTTTAGAAAATATATGTATATAAAAAATTTATATATTAAACATAAAGTCAAAGATAAAGAGGGGTTCGAACTCAGATTAGAGCCACTACTCCTTCAGATTGAAAAGAGCCAGTTAATGTGGTTCGGCCTCCTGGGTGAGGTGTTCCTGGCATGTCCTACTGGGAGGAGGCCCCATGCAGACCCAGGACATTCTGGAGTCTCAGCTGGCAAGGGAACACTTTGGTGTTCCTTTGGAAAGGCTGTAGGAGGTGGCCAGGGAGAGGGAGGTCTGGGCTTCGCTGCTTAGGCTGTTGCCTCCTATCGATGGATGGATGGATATTTTTATACACATACCACTTGATAAATTCAAACACACTATTAATGAGGTATTCCACCAAACATTAAACACATGCAAGACAGCACCTCTGTAAACTCACAAACTGTGGGTTTGTGGGTTCACAAAAAACTCACTAAGCATACAAACTAGCATAAATATAGTGATGGTTTGATGAAGTCCTGTGTGGAATCTTTCAGTTGCTTCACCAAAGGGCAAATGACACTAAGCCCTGTTCAAAAGCTCAAGTGCTGACATCTGCTGGTCATTCAATGTACAGCAGCCCTGCTGTGATAATACATGTGGGCTACATAACAGTCGATATATAAATGTAATGATGTATCAATGCAAAATACCTACATGAGGTCCTGTGTGTGCGTATGTATGTGTAGAGAGAGAGAGAATACCTCTAACTAACCATGCTCTCTGAGATTAATGTAAGATGTATGTTATTATTGGGAGATATGATATCGCCTTTTTCCCTAATGTGCTTACAATCTCCTTGCAAGTTTGTGATGATCCTCAGAATCACCCCAGATCCAGTTCACGCAAAAAAAAAATTAAAAAAATTCCTGCGTCTTTTCAACAGCTTGAATCACATAATGAGACACTCGCGTCACATCAGAGAAATGGGCCCTCGTTTATCTTTGGTCATGTGATATTCTGAAGAGTGGTACAGGCCTTGACATGGGCTTCATTTGGACACACCTCCTTAGTCGACACAGGCCTCCAGGCTTCAGTTTCAGACATACCAGCCCTACAGAAATGAGAAAAGGTTGAGAAAAAATGATCCTATAAGTGTTGTATTTGTAATAGGGCTGCCATGATTAGTCGACTAGTAACGATTACGTCGACTATTAAAATCGTCGACAACTAATTTAATAGTCGACTTGTCGTTTGAAGCTTTGTAAGATCCCAAACGACGCAGGAATAAGTAGAAGTATTTAAGAGTGTAATAACGGACTGAAGCAGAAGATGGCAGCACTGCATGTACAAGGATGCCAGCTGCCGTTAAACCTCGAAGAAGAAGAAGCTGTGTCCCAGAATTTGTAGCGCGGCCCTGCTCAGTTGTCAACAATGGCGGCAGCTAGTTAGTTTTTATGTTACTCATATTATTTTTTCTGGGTCACAAAATAAACGTTTATGTATTTTCAGGCGAGAATGTTACCAAATATCTGCTCAGTTTATCAAGACACCACATATTTTCAAAAGTGCTCCGACGTGGGTAACACGTCTCACCAGCTCGATAGCAAGCCGGGGTTCAAGGCTCACTAGAGCCGTGAGAACACCGGACTCCCGGCAAATCGTTTTCAAACCCACCGCCGTCTTTCGCTACTCAGGTTAAACATGTAATATAAGTCACTTAGATAACTTAAAAATGTTACTGTTTGGTATTTTTAGTATTTTATTTATTCCTGAGTAAATCGGTTTGGCTGAGATTAAATTTATAGTTTTTACACAGCTGAATAAACGTCAAGCAGACAGCTGATTATCAGAAGTGTGAGATGCGTGAGAATATACTCCGGTGTCCTGTTATATTTTAGATAGCAATGAGCAACGGCTGAGTTTATTAAACTCCACCGAAACAATCTGCAAATGTCATTAAAATTTAATAAACCATCATCTTGTCTTTATTTTTAGTTAGCACATATCTTAAACACTTAAAGCTGTAAGCTAATGATAGTTATATAAGAGCAGATGCATGCTGGTGCAATAAGATGTAGGTTTTACGTCCAATAGATGCATGGTCTGATTAGTCGACTAATCGCAAAAATAATCGGTGACTAGTCGACTATCAAAATAATCGTTTGTGGCAGCCCTAATTTGTAAAGAACTCTTGCTACAGATGTCCAACACTGAGTGAATGACATGCACCAAACCATGGCCATAAGCGAGGCTTATGTTACTTATGAAAACACAAAGCATCTATCAGGTGAAAATATGTAGGCTAGTTCATACAAATTGGAATAATTTATTTCCATGAGGTCGACTGCACTTGTGATGCAGCTCAATTTTAGGTCTGTTTTAAGGGATCAGCAGGTCGTCATCTGAAGATAATGACGTGGATTTGGCATGAACTGTTCATGTCAACCCTTGCCTCATACGTCTTTCCTCATGTTGTACATTTTCCATTGTTATACCTCTGACCTGTCTTCCCCATGTGATGTTGTAATGTATGAATGGTCGGAAGGGTAAGATGGCGCTGGCAAAGGTCGGCAGCCTTAACCCAACAAATTTTCCACTCGTGGGACTAATAAAGGTTATCTTATCTTATCTTATGACCTATGCTGCTATTACACAATGACAAAACTGCAGACAGTGACTTCAGGAACATAGAGAGGGAAATATATAAAGAGTTGTCACCTGTTCACAGGAACACCATTTAAACTGGAACGCCCGCCATTCCTGTTGTCTGGTATTTGTTGATTAACATCACTAACTTCCCCTGAAATTCACCGGTGCGGCAGGTATTACAGTTGCTTCTTGGGAAAGGAAACCTCAATCTGTTGATTAACTGGTTCTCTTTTGTGTGCAGCACTCAAACAAGACCTTGCACGAAAACACAAAGATGCCCTGCAGTCATGTAAGTCTCACAACCTTGTGCTGCTCAAGGCAAACCAACAAGCCGAGCTAGAGGTAAGCACTGAAATTCTAACATCTCTGCTTACTGAATGGTATTGCTCTATGCTTTTAGTTTACAGCTTTGTGTTGTTGTATCAGGCTCTGGACGTTCGTGTGCGAGAGGAACAAAAAATGATGGATAAGAAGATCGTAGCAGAAATGGATCAAAAAGTGATAGACCAGCAAAACACGCTCGAGAAAGCAGGAGTCCCTGGGTTTTACATCACTACTAATCCTCAGGTTAGTTAGCTAATGACTAAAATGTATACTGAGCCCTCAAATACAGGTGGAGCTGTACTTTGTGACAGAGCAGAAGGCTGACACTAGCTGCTCTTCAAACTCTGTGTGTTTCAGGAGCTGACAATGCAGATGAACCTACTTGAATTGATGCTTAAGCTTCAACAGAAGGAGTCTCAATCTGGACTTCTATGAGGAGGATGATAGAGCAACCTATTTGTGCCAAACAAAACTGAGAAAAATTGGTCACAATCCAGTAACCGTGATCTGCCCCTGGGGTCGGCGAACATACAACACTCCTGTCTTCTAAGAAGTGGCAATTTCAGACGCATGCTCCGAGTGCTCTAATCATCAGTGTCATGTGGAAAAAAGCTGCTTTCGAAGTATTGAAGTGAGACGTTGCAAGACACAGTGAAGCGGTAGCAGGCTGTCATAGCTTAAATATCACAGCCTGTAAGAAATTAAGAAGGTGTTTTGTTATTAATCATTTAAACGGGTTTACCAGCCCTGACATGGGGACACGAGAGCCCCCCGAGACGCATTAATTCAACACTTGAAGTCAAAGGAGAAGTTTTGCTGATTTATGCGGACAGAGAAGTAACTCTGAGCAACAACGTATTGCTTTCTGTCAAGAAAATTAGTTATTTGATGTTTCTTTATGATATTTATTTAAAATGCGTAAATAGAAACACGCTTTGAAGTGTTGTCAGTTTGACTGTTCTGTTTTTTTAAGCAACTTTATTTGAGCATTACTGTAATAGTTCCTACACTGTCATGTGTTTTTGTGGCTGTTCTGTTTGTTTCAATTATTTTGTATTATTGGAGAAATATATTCATGGTTATTATAACTGAATACATGAATAACGTAATCCATGAATAAATAAAAGTGCAGCCTAGCAGAATTAATGATTGCCTTAAGTTGTTTTTTTTTTTATTGTTATTTTTTTGTTAGTTTTGTTCTTTGTCCTAAGGTCTAACATCAACTATCATCCATCATGTTATGATGCTGTATCAAGGTTTCATTTTAATGTTAACTACACACTCAGTATGCGACCATGGTAACAAACTGTATACAGGCAACAACAACAAAAAATGCCTACACAAACAAAAAATGATACACACATTTTGAGAGGAGCTCAAAAGGAAAAAAAGATACCAGAATAGGGACGATACCCCCAGTTTTTTCCTTTATTTCCAGTTCCCCCATTCTCATGGATCAGACGCTTAATCATACAGTTTTATTTGAATTTTCAGCTTTTTCAGTTGTGTTTTACTGGTGTTAAGGTTCAAAATATTGGGGATGGAGACAAGAGAAAAAACCACAATAACAACACTGGTCCGGCCGGGTTGAGTCAAACGATGATTTTAATGAACACACGCGTGGGAGATGGACACTGATGCAGACAGCCTCAAAATCTCAAAATGGTGGAGCATTGCTCAAACTTTTATAGCCTCTGGTGCCTCCACCTTATCATACAAAGCCTAAACATTCACATGCTTTCTCTCACACAGCGCCTGAGCTACGACCTTGGCTCCCTGTTTATCTGCTCCTGCTGAAATGGGGCAGAAAACTCCAGCACACTCTGTTCTCTTCTACTCAGACAAATTAGATTTCTTATAACTCAGCAGTATAATGCATCATAAAACAATATCATTCATTCACAACAAGTCAGCAGTTTAATGTAATGCAAATCAGTTTAACTAATGTAATAGTTATCAGCTTCTTCTAATTCAGGAGAATAATGCAAACTAAAACTACATAATAATTCACAATCTTTAATTAGGGGTATAACATGGCATAAAATAATATTATAATCTAACACTGGCTACATACATGCACATAGTAAATTTATCTGTCATGTAACCATAGGGACCCCCACCCCCCCGGGAACCCTGTGGATTGAAAAATGGGTGGAGCCCAGCGGGGAACCCCTTTCAGCTGGAGCTGCGCCTTTAAGAAGCAGTCAGTCAGGGCAGTGCATGTTAGTTTTATTCGACTGTGCACCTTCTGCTCCATCACCAGACGATGTACGCCGGTAACTCGCCACAGCTCAGGACCCGCAGCAGCACCGATGACGCATCTTGAACAGCGACGGTAAAGCAATCGTTGACTTTTTTTTTTAATGGCATTGCGGTCGTTTATCATTACAAACGAAGCGTGGATCAGAAACTCACACCTATCTGTGGAAAGTGTGATGTAGCGCCGCATTTCGTCCACATCCAGGAGAGAGGCAGGGCGATGCACTGGTGTGATCCTCTCTCTGCCTGCGTTTCCATTTTGTTCTAAATTATTAATTTGGCATTTAAAAGGACGCACATTCAATCATCCGCCTGATCTTATTTCTGTTATTTGATGGTGGATAAGCACGCTTTTATACGTGTAATGTAAACGGCTGTGGTTGTAGTAGACAGCGGTCTTATTTGTAGAGGGGAATAAAGCGTTACGTAATTATAATGGAGGCATCCTGTTGTCGCCATATGCCGATCGAGGCCAGGAGTCGGATGTTGCACCGCCCAGAGCGATAGGAGAAATATCTGGAAGTACTGAAACAAAGACTAAATATATCAAAATAATCTGTAAATTTTTTTTCTTGCTCTCTTTTCCAACTCTGTTTGATGTTGTAATTTTACACATCAGTGATACCTTTTAGATGACGTGGACTGGCCCACCGTGTTAAGAGGGTAGTGCCACTCACTATAGACTCTTGGTTTAAAGGAGAAAAACATGAAAGTAAATTAAAAGGTAAAGATTTAAAGATATTACAAACATCTGGCTGGTGATCCTGGTTATCAGCTGGTATGAGATCTAAAGCATTTTGTTTTTATTGTAGAGCATAGGGTGACAAAATGTTGTGTATAAAAATGTAAGAAACTGAAGTTTGACTTCATGTATGTAACTTTTTTTTTGTCCAGTATCTCTATGACCCTTCTGTGATTGGGAGCAGGACCTATATTCAGATATGTTATGATTTTAAGCTGTATAAATGAAGATATTGTCAAATGTAAATGCAGGACCTTAAAAATCTCTATAGATAATATTTTTCAAGGACATGGACATCATTTCTTTAAAGGTACAGCTTGAAAGAGAACTTTGCGTCCAAAGTGGCATTGCACACATAGTATGCATCAGCTGATTTGTGAAAAATACATATTTAGTCACGAAATGCAAATTGCTTTTTTACAGGTCCTCTTCATAAGCAGGTAATGGATCCAGTGTGACTGCTGCGCCACTATCCTGCCCAGCTGGCCTGCCTAACCCTTTAGCTATGGCAACCTGTCCGAGAGGCTGTGCGCCAGCGGTGCGCCTTTGTCAGAAACTGAACCGCCTCAAGACACTAGAAGATGACATGATGGCCACGTCCCTCAAACGCTGCCTCTCCACCCTGGACCTGACACTGATGGGTGTCGGTGGAATGGTGGGCTCTGGCTTGTATGTTCTGACAGGAACGGTGGCCAAAGACACAGCCGGGCCCGCTGTCATCATATCTTTCGTCTTCGCAGGTATAGCTTCCTTATTGGCTGCCTTTTGCTACGCTGAGTTCGGAGCGCGCATCCCCAAAACGGGATCCGCCTACATGTTTACTTATGTCTCTGTGGGGGAGTTGTGGGCCTTTCTCATTGGCTGGAATGTGATTCTGGAGAACATGATCGGTGGGGCTGCGGTGGCTCGTGCCTGGAGCGGCTATCTAGACTCAATTTTTAACCACGCCATCCAGAATTTCACCGAGACGCACATTATGCAGTGGAACGTTCCCTTCCTCGCGCATTACCCTGACCTGCTCGCGGCAGGAATTCTGGTGGTTGCCTCATTTTTCATTTCCTTTGGCGTCCAAGTGTCCTCTTACCTCAACCACATCTTCTCCACCGTTAGTATGGGGGTTATTGTTTTCATCCTGGTCTTTGGCTTTGTGCTCGCTGAGCCAGCCAATTGGAGCCAGGAGCAAGGGGGCTTTGCACCTTACGGCATGTCGGGAATACTGGCAGGTTCGGCTACATGTTTCTATGCATTTGTGGGCTTTGATGTAATTGCTTCCTCAAGTGAGGAGGCAAAGAATCCACAGAAGGCCGTTCCTATCGCCACTGCTATCTCCCTTGGATTGGCAGCAACAGCCTACATCCTGGTCTCCACAGTGCTTACGCTGATGGTACCCTGGCATACACTGGACCCCAACTCGGCTCTGGCAGATGCCTTTTTCCGCCGTGGTTATAGTTGGGCTGGAATTGTTGTGGCAGTCGGTTCCATATGTGGTGAGTTTGATTTAAATGCTTGTTGGTGCATTGTGTTTACCAGGTGTATTGATTTATCAGTGCCATATTTTGACTTGTGTCCTCTTTGTTTCACTTTCTAGCCATGAACACTGTGCTGCTCTGTAATCTCTTCTCCCTCCCTCGGATTGTGTATGCCATGGCAGAGGACGGATTGTTCTTCTCCATTTTTGCAAGAGTCAATCCCATCACCAAGGTTCCTGTTAATGCTATTCTGGTGTTTGGAATCCTCATGGCCACCATGGCTCTCATCTTTGACCTGGAGGCTTTGGTTCAGTTCTTGTCCATCGGAACTCTCCTGGCTTACACCTTCGTGGCAGCGAGTGTTATCGTGCTGCGCTTCCAGCCCGAGAAAACCAGCTCCAAGGGAACGCCTTCTACATCTCCTATCCCCAACAACGAGCCTTCTCCTGCCCCCTTGGAATCTCAGACCATATCTGAGGACAGCGAGGAGCCAAAGCAGTACGAGTCCTTCTCAGACAAACTCCAGTTGGTAGAAAGGCAGAAGCAAAAAGAGAGGCGTGGCGTGGGGCAGCTGAAGGCGTGCTGGGAGCCGTACCTGGACAGGCTGCTGGGGGACTGTGAGCCCGGTGAAGTGGTGGCCTTCTGTGTGCTCACTTTGATAGTGAGCTCGGTGTCCCTCTGTGTTGTGCTAGAATTTGGAAAGAAACAGCTGCAGCTGCCATTGTGGAGCTTCACAATGCTTCTGGTGATTTTTAGCTTAGCCTACATTCTCAGCCTTGCTATTATATGGGTCCATGAGCCACAAAGAAACAACAAAACATTCCAGGTGAGCTTTTATAGACATTCTCAAGTCTATATTAAAAAGAAGGAAAAACTGTACTGCTTAGAGACTGACAGAGTGTTTATTTTTATATAGGTACCTCTGGTTCCATTGACTCCAGGTGCCAGTATCCTCTTTAATGTATTCCTCATGATGAAGCTCAGCCTTCTAACCTGGATTCGATTCACTGTGTGGATTGCCATAGGTAAGAGGACATCAGAACTTATGCAGAAAATATTGGGGCCACTAAAAGATTTCAGTATATTCCTCCAAAAATATATATTTTTGCCCAACTTAAACTTTGGGCAAATAGATTTACTTTTACACAGCCGGCTCATGCAACTATCTATCCGCACAAACAGTGGCCGTCTGTGTTATCTCAGGAAGTAGTTTGAATACGCTACCATAAAACATCTGCCTTTTGTTTCAGGTGAACTTAATGCAACCTACCCAAGTTTTACAATAAAAGGCTGGTAATAAAAGATCTTCTGTTCTCTTAGGAAGCAGAAAACCTTTTATTATCAGTCCTCTGCAGATGTAGGCGCTGGACAAACAGCTTTTTGATGTCCGTCTGTCAGTGGGAATCACTTGGGAAGCGTAATTAGCTGTATTAGCTTAAGGCTTCTCTGGGCCACTAAACTGTTTAAACTTCCCTGTCACACTGTTGCAAGTTAACAAGATACACACATGTGGGATATTACTGTTGACAGGGCTTCTGGCTAAATTCTCACTCCCTTGAGGCAGGAATGGATACTTATCTCCCATAATGTAATTATGGAGTGTTATTTATTTTTTTTTTTAAATTTAACTCAAAAGTACTCTTTTGCTAAAGTACTATTCATAATATTAGGCTATTTATCATTACTGGTTCACTGATGTAACTATTACATCAGAGGAAAAGCAGAATGGCAGAAGTCAACTTTTCAATCCGCTCCCTTTACTTACAGTTGGAGAAATACTTATTTGAATCCCTGCAGAATTTCTAAGTTTGATCACTTAAACAGTATCTCATTTTTATGCTTTGTCCAGAAAAAGAACACATTACACAAAACTTGTAAATTGATTTGTGTGTCATTGCGTGTTATACAAAGTTATACAAAAATTGCTACAGAGACTGTAACAGGCTGTAAACACAATCTTTTTGGCTGTTGATAATAGGTCTCTAAGGAGATTGGCATACTTTACTCAAAGGAGAGCTAGCCTCAAGTGGCCATTTGAGAAACTGCAGTTCTCGACATTTCTGAACTGGCCTCATTTTTCACAATCAGAAGTTGCAAGTGCATTAAAAACTAAGTGAAAGCTACCCCTCAAAACTAATAATAGTTGCATTAACTTTAGCTCTGTGTGGTGTTAACTGCACAGAGCATTGCTAACAATCACTTATGTGGCCAAATGATTGTAAACCTTTATACAGTAAACTTTCAGATCTTTTATACAGTCACTGATGTGACGACTTTGAATGTAACAACCTGCAGGCTTTGCATTTGAGCGTACATTAGCATGCTGACTGTAGTATTTGTCTTAAAATGCCATTTTGCCATCAGCAGTCCTATAAGCAAGCCTGGCCATCTAAGATGGACGATAACTACAATGTCACATCTAGTAGATTGGCTACACTCAAGTAGATTAAATAATAAATTTCTCTCATACGTACACCTTCATCTTCTGCATCAAACACAAGGACAAAAAAAGAGCCATTTTGTAGCTGTGTGCTGTTATGTAGAGTCAAATTCTTGCTCTAGCTTTTTTTCCATTTTGTCTCTCGCGCAGGTCTTTTTGTGTATTTCGGTTACGGGATCTGGCACAGCAAGGAGGGAATACGGGAGCTGCAGCCCAAAGACATGGCCGCACGCTATGTGGTGCTACCCAGCGGCAGCCTGGTAGAGACAGTGCAGTCCGTTCAGCCCGATAGTCAGCTGGACACCTCAGCGCACCACATCGACAGCCCCGCTGCCTCAGCAGCCGAGGAGTGCAACAGAAAGAGATAATGTGTGACCAGTCGTAATCATTAAAACTGCCCGGTGTGTTGTCGCCCAGTCATATGCTGTACTATAACTAGTGTACTATCTGCATCTCACTCCCTTTAGCACGTGACAGGCTATACTCGTTGCTCTGCAAATGTATGCACACCACAGTCTGGGGGATGCACTCCTTCTGTCTTATTGTGAAGCCTATTTGTATATCTTGTAATTTTCAAATGTACAGTAGAGAGCTTTATTACTGTCCTGCAAACATTAAGCATCAAAATTGTGTTACATGCCCTAAGACCAGCTCTTTTCTTGCAACCTTGCCAGTTTGTCAGATTCCACATATTTGGTGCTTTCTTTGTGACAAACAGTGGAGTTGTTTTTTTGTTTTTTTTAATGTTACCACAGCAGTGGAGGTGCAAAACCAATGTCTCTTCTTTTTGCTAACAAAGTAGAATATCATTTAATTCAGTTAATGCATTGTTTCCTGTTTGTTGTAATTTGAACAAAGAAAAGCACAGAGTTCAGTTTTTTCCTTTATCAGATTGAGATTCTTCTCCCCAGAACCGGCTTTTGCTATTTGGTAATATATAGACTTCCCCAAGTATTTTTCTTTAGGACAAAGTATTTAATCCTATAATATAAGTAATATTCTATGTATTTATTTTTCGATTTTTACTATTTATACTATTATTTTACATTAGCTTAGCCATTCTTGTCTCTGTTATTTTTGTGTGTCACTCATAAATTTTGCATGTACTTCTATTGGTCTATAATCAGTAATTAGCTGGTTGAACACTTCAGTTGTTCTGTTAAATCTCCTAAATCTCATCCCATGACCCACTTCTTTCTTTCGTGTCACTGATCTTGCACTCTGAGTCTTTTTCTCATCCACCTTTTAGTCAGCAGCCCCTTTCACTTCTCCCCCTGTCAGCATGAGATTATGTAACAAAGCACACCGATTGTTGAGACAAGCTGGGAAAATGTCGATATATTAATATCAGTGGAAACCTATCAAACGGGAGTCTTCACACACAAATACTGCAGTCACTGGTCGTTACGTTAAATTGGGATCTGCACCACTCCCCCGAGGGCCTCCATAATCCCGGCAGATTTACTGCGGTCCCTGTCGCCAGTCTGCAGCTTGACCTAGATTAGGGAAAGTCGCATATGTGAGAGCGCTCACATCAGATGGATAGCATTCCCACAGTTTACACTTGTGTCAATAATTGAATTTAAGTGAGCTTTTATTTCTCAATCACATATGTTACTCTGTGTATTTAAAAAAACAAGTTTATTCTGATTTTATTCTTTTCAGTTTATGTTTGCATGTGTTACACAAGAAACCAATGGCCTTAAACATGTTGTAGTCAATGTATACTGATGTCCAAAGCGAAAACGCTCAGTCTGAATGGTTCAGTTATTTATTTGTCTGATGGAGAGAAACTGTTATACTGCACACCATGCTTTGAATTATTAAACCAAAACACAAACATAGGTAAGAATGTACACTAGGAGGCATTTGGCATAGTTTTAAAAAAGGAGTCAGGTTCAAGAGAATTTTGTACAACTTTGCACAGTTTGCAATCTACTGTCTTGTAATTTTGTGTCAGTGTTCTGCTTTTAATGTCAGCCCGGTAATAGATATTCATACTGTGGTGCTTTTTTAAGCTGAACGTTCTCACAGTTATAAATGGTCCAAATCTTTTCTTACTTCTGAGTAGTATTGTACTCTGTTCTCTGCACAAGTCTCAAATCTTCTTCTTATCAAGTCTGTTGTGGTGAATGTCTATGTAAAATGCAAAAGACTAAAAAATAAATGTTTTGAAGCAGCATTTACAAAAAAAAAAAATACTGTGCAGAGTTTGATTTCAGTCTCTTAGAGAATCACATCCATGTAGTATTCACATCCTTTTGTTGTTTATAATAATCATAATAATACATTTTATTTGTAGCCGCCTTTCTAAAACCCAAGGTCACTGTACAGAGCATACAAGATAAACAGTAAAAGGATAAACAGGTATTATACAACAATTGCAGTCAATGTTAAAAAGAGTAGGCTAGTTTCAACAGATGAGGGTTTAAACATCTATTCAGGGTTTTGATTTTTGACTTGAATAAGAGAAGAGAGTCAGTATTCCGGAGGATATGAATTCCAAAGTTGGGAAGCAGAGTGGCTGAAATCTCTGTTCCCCATAGTGGTGAAACAGGCAGAGGGAACAATAAGGTGAATGGCGGATGAAGACCTAAGGGAACGAGTGGGGCCAGGTTATGGATACATTTGAAAGTGAAAAGCAATATTTAGAAAGAGAATCTACAGGCAGCCAGTGAAGCTGTCGAAGAACAGGTTGATGTGCTTTCTGGATGGTGTGCAAGTTATGATCCGGGCTGCAGAATTCTGGAGGAGTTGGAGTTTGTGAAGAGATTTGTTAGGGACACCAAAGAGAAGAGAATTCCAGTAATCAACTCGAGAAGTGACAAGGCTATGGACAAGGACAGCAGCAGCATGTGGGGTGAGGAAAGGACGGAGACGACTGATGTTGCGTAAGTGGAAGTAAGTAGACCGGGTGATGTGATTAATAAGAGACTGAAATGACAAAGTGCTGTCGAGGTACTTGTGGAAGAGTTGTCAATATTAATGGAAAACTTGTGGGATTTGGTTAGAGTGGAAGCTGTGCTGATGAGTGGATCTTCAGTTTTATTACTATTGAGTTTGAGAAAATTGGTGGAGAATCATGTTTTAACCTCCATGAGGAAGTCACAAAGTGAGATGGGTGGAAGGGTGAAATTGGGTTTGGAAGAAATATACAGCTCAGTGTCATCTGCGCAGCAGTGAAAGTTAATATTGTATTTCCGAAATATGTGACAGAATGTAAGCATGTAAATAATCAATAAAAGAGGCCCCAATACCGAACCCTGGGGCACGCCAACAGAAACAGGAAATGAACTTGAAGAGTGAGATTTAGGTTTAATGAACTGAGTGTGATCTGAGGTGAACCAGGCAAGTGGGTATGACTAATGCCAATGAATGCTTGTGTCCAGCCAAAAGCACAAGATAAGAACTACAATTACATCAGTAAGCAATACTGACATGATTGTTTATGAAATGGAGGAAAAATCAAAGCATAAACAATTTGGGGAAGAACCTAAGCCTACAAATGGTTTCTAACTATGCTACGGTGGATCTCCAAAAGTTGATTCTGTTCATCTGGACGTAGCGTTTTGTGGGAGAAACGTTTCGTCACTATATAATCTTGATATTGATATAATCTTTGGCTGTTCAGCCATAGGGAGCTCAGTTCTTGCAGTCATGTGGGCACCAGCCTGATAATGAAGACAGACTGCATCGTGACATTGAACACAATTCACATTTAGTTTGTTTTCAAAACTACAAACTCATTCTTTATTCAAGAAAGTCACAGCTACACACCAACAGTACACTGTGGTTAAATGAGGTGAAGCACAAATTTTCCATTAGATCATAGAGGCACATTGAAGTTGTTGTTGTTGTTGTTGTTTTTTACATATGTATATACTAGCTAAATAAACAATAGTTTATATTTATTCATGGCAAACTGCTCATTGGAATGACAAAATATCTTTCTTCATAAGAATGAAATGTTTAGTCAAGCATAGCATTAGAGATGACTTTCAGTGACATCTATGGCACTGGTTGAAAGTGCTTAAAATTACCTTAAATTATATGCTTGATTACACAGCTATAGTTAAGCCAATTAGGGATTAACCTTCAGGTCACATGCTGTCTGTGAAGTGACTGAAATGACAGGTCATGTGTCCATTCAGGTAAAACTGGTAAAAGGTCAGTGTTTATACTAACACGATTGTTTATTCAATTCAATTTTACTGAAAGCTTACACTGCAGGGACTGACCTGAAGGTCAGAAGGGATTCAGTGAAACCAGCAAGCACTTGTGTTTCCCTGGAAACTCCCACATCCTTGTCAGCAAGCACATAAACAATGACACTGACATCTGTCTCTGTGACGTTCAAGGTACTTTACCTATTTACTTAGAACCATGTGATCAATCCGGAGGGAAGGCTATCCATTCAGATACATCCAGGCTTGTTTGAGAAAGCATATCACATTTCATGAAACCTAATATGCAGGGGCCATAACTGCCCTATTTTAACAGCGGTGAAAAACAGTCTTTATTAATAATGTGTTTATTATGGAGCAATCCATCTTAACTGTAATATTAACTGCCATAACTGTACATAATGACAATATGTAATCACACAAACTCAAAAAAACAGAATTTACGTAGAAAGAAAATTAGGCACTTGTAGTTGTTGCCAGTAATTCTTAACGAGGTATATTGCTTGCAAAAACAGCTTCTGCTCACACCTCCACTGTTTCATTTTTTCCTCTGATTCCAGGCCCGGGAGTGATAAAGTTGAGAAGGGCTGTGTACTTTTGCAGGGCTTTTAGCAGCAGTGCACGCTGTGTTGAGGTGGAGTGTTTGAAGGTGGATTTGTATGGACGAGGGGGAGGTGGATACACGATCCTCTGACTCCACACCACTCTCTCCTCCTCCTGCTTCCTTTCCTCTGTTAACGTACCCCAGCCTTGCTGCATCACTGCTCTGCCTGTGGAGCAAAGAAGAAGGCAACAATGGATGCACAGTATCACTCAGACTAATCTAAAGAGCAGAATACTTACGCTGGACGTTTTTCCGTTGGTGTGCTGGGCAGAGAAGCAGTGTGTGTCTGCTGAGTGGAGGCTTCCTGTTAAAAATGCATATATATGATGTTCAGCAATAAACAACCACAAAACCCTGTTTGAAGTTGTTTATTCATCCATGATATACGTCTATTCACGTGTTTTCTATTTATGTAGCATCACAAGAATCCTACCTAATGACTTACCCTGCTTGCATTATGTTGTGCTCTTTCTCCCAGTTTCTCCAGACTTCTAAGAAGGGTGGAATTTTCCTGCTCCAAAACATTTATACGAATGCTATTTGCTTGCAGTTGCTGCTGCATATCCAGAAGCACATTTCCTGTACCTTTTTTACATGGAATAAAATGAGAAATATTCCTTAAAAATGACAAGATTGAAGACAAGAGCAATACTTTAATGTGCACTGATTTTTCCGATTTACTGTCTCTTTCATCTGCAAATGCACTGGGTCATTTTTGTGATCTTATAATTCCAAGTCTGTCAAACTAGCACTCTGTGCTTTCTGAAGTATTAATAGCCGCAGTCAACTAGTGCTTGACAGGTGCAAAGCCACATTTATTTGAATACACACAGGTAATGTTAGTTAGTAGGTGATTCATAGCGGCCTACTCTGTGGTTGAGCCAGTGGGCTGAGCTCTGGGAAAGCCACCAACAGCCTCTCCCTCTCTCTCAAAGCTTGCACATATTCCTTCAACTCATCCACACAGTTGTTTAGCTCATCTGTGTGTTTTTGTAGGGTCTGTTTCTCATTTTGGAGCTTCAAACACAGGTCCTGATGGGGAAAAAATATAGGAGCATATACTACTTGGTTAAAACATGTCTTCTTTGGGTATTACTATGGGTAAAGTGCATTTAAAAGCTCTGATCTACCTGCTGTTGAGTGAGCTGAGCCCGCAGTTCTTCCTTCTCCTCTGACATCTGTTGCAGCTGACTCTGTAGGCCGATCTGCCTCTCATCTCTCTCCCCCAGCTGCTTCTGCAGCTCTTCACACTCTTCGTAGAGAGCGTCGACTCTCTCTAACAAAGACTTCTGCTTTGCCTGCATTGACTGGATTTCACAACCAAACAACACATGTATGAATCTATTTGATTACTGCTGTGTGACTCACACATAAGCGAGTCTGTCACAGTGCCCAGTGGAAAACAACTAATAATCAGGTGCTTGCTGTGATGCTGACCTCTTGCTGACGGCAGGCACTCTGGTACTTGGCTTTCTCCTTATCAAGCAGGAGCTGAATGTCGGAGATCTGACTCTCTAACTGCTGGATCCTGTGCTGCAGTTTAGAACAGGCCTCTTCCTCTATTTGTAAGGTGTTCAGACTCTCCTGCAGTCCTTTCTTTTCATGTTCTAACACACAAAAAAATGCTTAGCCTGCATAAATATGTATTTTGTGTGTGTTCTGCAAAACATACTTTCTTTTTTTTTAAATGAAAGAAAGGTTGTAGATTAATCTTAGGTGCGTGTCTTACCCAGTGCTTTTAAGGTATTTTGCTGCAATGCTATTTCCTCCTTCAGTTTGAAATTCATCTCTTCCAAGGACATAGTGTCTGTGTTCAAAAATGTGAAAGTAGAAAAGTGATTCCAGTGAATTCTCATCATGTTTATTCACAATTTCACTCACCCCTCTTATGTTGCTGTTGCTCCTCATGCAGCCTTTTCTCTGTTTCTTTAATGACTCTCTGTGCTTTCTGCAGCGAAAATTCAAGCTGGACTGAATTTATTTGAAGCTTTTCCTTCTCTTGATTGAAGTCTTTTTGTGCTCTTTCCAGCTGGGACCTGAATCTTTTCTGTTCCTCTTCTGCCGCTGCTAGTCTGTCTTTAAGAGGCTGCACCGTACAGCGCACATCTTGAAGGTGTTTTTCCAGCCTGCGCGTGTCCCTGCGCTGTTCATTGGCCCACTGGGAAACATCGCCTGCTGTCATGCGTCCCAGCTCCAGAGAGTCATCCACAGCTGCTAAGAGAGGCTGCAGAGATGAGGGCAGGCCCTCGCTCTGAAGCAGGTCTACCAGAGCGTCTCCTGTCTTTCTCAAAAGAGTTTGCACTTGATGACACGCATCGCATGGAATGAGTGAGGATTCGACAGTCTGGCAGCTTTTGTTTTGACTGCTAAACACAGGAAAGCATGGACTGCTGTGGGTGGGACTGGAGGATGTGAGATTCTGTGGGGAAATTTCAAATGTGCTCGTTGAAGACCAAGCAGACAAGCAACGGCTGCAAAAGTTGGTTCTTGAGCTCATTTGAGGTGAGACAGGTGATGCAGTGTTTGTCTCATCACTGTTTCTTTCCATCTGCCTTTTACTGAGTTCAGACTCCTAAGAAAGGAAAGACAACCTAAAGCACTGAGATCTATCAGTTAACTGGCAACATTATGCCATTATTTTTAATTATGCCTTCACTAAAATGAAGCAGTCTGCCTACCTTTATGTTGGCAAATTGAACTAAATTACTCCAGTAGTTTGTGACTATGAGACCAACTGACAGGCATCCCTTCTGTGGCGTTTGTTCTCTCCTGTGGCTGCCCCTCAGTCGGTCAATGTAAGCACTGGAGCTTTGTACAAGAAGCAGCAGTCTTGTTCAGCCAGAGAGGGAGGGAAAGAAATTTTTTTAACAATTATTATGTGTTTATGTAATGTAATGTCAATTTTTGCTGATTATTTCTTTTGTCAGTTTCAAGTTATTTCAGTGATTAGTGTGAGTTTTTCCTCCTTCAACAGAAGGGTACCAATGATTTTGTTCATGTCTATTCATCAAACAGCAGCATTATAAAGTTCACAGATGATACCGCAATCATTAGGCTGATCCCTGATGGCATATAGAAAACAAAATGGCAGGACTGGTGGCTTGGTGTCAGCAAAATAATCTCTTCCTAAGTGCAGATAAGACCGACAACTCTTGATTTTTTTATGTGAAGAGAAGGATAAAGCAGCATACACACAGCAGACATCTGTGAGACAGGTAGAGAGGGTGAAAACCTTTAAATTCCAAGGGACACACATTAAGGAAGATCTCACAACATCCAGAAGTTTCTCAAGAAATCACAGTAAAGACTGTACTTCCTAAGATGGCTGAGAAAGTGGCATGTCGACTAAAATCCTCATTTTTTCCAGCATTTTTTTTTGCAACTCAACGTACAGTTGAGCGCATCATCACCACCTCAGTTACAGAGTGGTACTGGAAGCTGCACTGACAGGAAGGATCTCCAATGTGGGATAAAAACTGCACAGTCCATCACAGGAGCAGCCTTCACATCACTACACGGCATTTACACGACCAAGGGCTCACAACATTTTTAGAGACAATACACACCCACCACCTCTCCACACTTTTGCCCTCAGGTAGATTCTATAGGAGCCTGAAATCAAGCACTAATACTCTCTGTAGCTTCTAGCTGTTGGCCATCGGACTCCTGAATGAGACAATCAGCACTGCCCCGCTCCCACACCAACACTACTGTTGGCTGTTACTGTACTATCATTATCTGCTACTGCACTAATTTGTGCAGGTCTGTTTGCAAACATCCACAAGGCATGGGCCCAACGGGACACTGGCAAAATAAGAATTTCATTGTACAGTGTAAACCGCGTTTATTTTCACTGTGCATGTAATAATAATAGCAATATTAAAACATCTAACATTTTTATGTTTCTTAATTTTCTGTGTTAGGCACATGAATTTTCATGTAAATGTGCTATATAATAAAATTGTCATTGTTATGTATTACCTGTCAACCACCAACTCCAGTAAAACAATGTGGGAGTGCTGATTGAACGCATCTTCCCCATCCACAAAGTCATACTGCTCTAGCAGAGCTACCATGTCTAGATTACAGGAGTGCTTGTCCGGGAACTTCCAGGAAGAAAAGCGGAGCGGTCCGGTTCGAGAAAACACGTCCAGAATCGCTCCCTGAAGGTCAACCAGGTCTTTTCGGAGGCTTTCGATACAGTCCTGACTACCCAGCAACTGACTCATGTCTGACAAACTATTTTATAAATGACACAGCTCTGAAAAACACTGTGCAGTCTGTTGATACCGTATCTCCTTGGCAACGTCCAAAAAAAGTACTCCAAGTTCCACAATGCTGTGCGGTTTATTTCCGGAAGTAATTCATCTCCATTGGGTCAACGAAAGCGCGACGTAGTAAGTGTGTTTAACCACGGCAAATTTTAAGCTTTTAGCTCCTGTAGCCTTTATTGTTGACATAGCATGTGCTAAAAAGTAGTGTTTAAAATACGTTTTGGTTTTTTTGTTGGTTTTGTGTTTGCAGGTTACTTCCAGTTTTACAATAAGTCGCAGCCATGCCGCCTGGGCCTGTTCAAATCGTTCAGCCGGAGGCTAACAACAAGGTAAGGGTACCGCTGCTAGTTAGCTAATGCCAGCAGTGTAGCCTACATACTGCTTGCTTTTTGTCGGCTAACTTGTGAACTGGGTTAATTTTTGTCTTTCTATACTTTGAACTGTCTCTTTGATTTTTGAATTTAGCGAACAGCTAGCGTCTATTTCTTTTTCTTTCGCTAAACGTTTGAGGTCGCAGCATTAAACCTTGCTAGCCCGTAGTTAGCTGTGATGGTAAATCTACACACGACGTCTAAAATCTCAGTTCGAACCTGAAGGTAATTGCTGAGACTTTGCTGTCACTTGCTAAATTGAAAACGGATATTTGGATCAATGTGTCTTGTACCACATTTTTTCACGTAGAAAATTCACCGACCCACTTTCATCACAGCACTTGGTAGTTTTTACCGTATGGTGTGGACTACTGTAGCGAAATTTAAAGTTTTTCAAAATGTTGTCTATGCTTTGAGTGTTGTAAATTGTAGTAGAGCAGGGGAAATATTACTTGGTGTAGTTGGAAAAGCTTTAACATCGGGTGGGTGTTAAGTAGACCACTGTTGTTTTTACTTTATTCTTTTATTTATTCATCTAACCCTTCTTTGGTTTATTCTAACTAACAAATGTGCTTTTGCGGCAACAGAATGATTCAACAGCAGAAGAAACGCCAGCCACAAAACCTATTGTTGGTATCATTTATCCACCTCCCGAGGTCCGAAACATTGTTGACAAGACAGCCAGCTTTGTTGCAAGGTTGGTTATTTTATATGTGGCAGCTTTTTAAATATGTAATGGTAACTGGATTTCATGTATATGGCATAACTAATTCTTGCCAATTCACAGGAACGGGCCTGAATTTGAGGCAAGAATCCGTCAGAATGAGATCAACAATCCAAAGTTTAACTTCCTCAACCCGAATGACCCCTACCATGCCTACTATCGCCACAAAGTCAATGAATTTAAGGAGGGGAAAGCTCAAGAGCCATCTGCAGCTGTGCCCAAAGTTATGCAGCAGGCTATGCAACAGTCCCAGCAGCTTCCTCAGAAAGTAAGTCATTGAACTTCACTTTGCACTTTATTTTTTATTTTTTTAATAAAAAAAAAAAGGTCTGGTAGTCTTTGACCCTGACTAATATTTTACATGTTTTTTTAGGTTCAGTCACAGGTGATTCAGGAGACAGTGGTCCCCAAAGAACCTCCCCCTGAGTTTGAGTTCATTGCAGATCCTCCATCAATCTCAGCATTTGACCTGGATGTTGTCAAGCTCACTGCCCAGTTTGTTGCTCGCAACGGGCGCCAGTTTCTCACTCAGCTCATGCAGAAGGAACAGAGGAACTACCAGTTTGACTTTTTGCGACCACAGCACAGCCTTTTCAATTACTTCACCAAGCTGGTGGAGCAGTATACTAAGGTGACTTAACAGATTGGTCTTCTCTGGGTGTGTATTTATTCAAGTGGTGATTCTAAACTTTCTAAGCATTATATTGATTCTCGACTTTAATCCTTTAGATTCTGATCCCTCCCAAAGGCTTACTGACCAAACTCAAGAAGGAAGCAGAGAACCCAAAAGAGGTTATGGACCAGGTATTCTGTTTTAACAGTGACTGTTTCTCAAAATAACCGTTTACATTTGCTCTTTCCCATGGTTGTAATATGTCCTGTTGTCCAACCATCAGGTAAGGTACCGTGTTGAATGGGCAAAGTACCAGGAGCGCGAGAGGAAGAAGGAGGAGGAGGAAAGGGAGAAAGAACGAGTTGCATATGCCCAAATTGACTGGCATGACTTTGTAGTGGTCGAAACAGTGGATTTCCAGCCTAATGAACAAGGTAATTATAATCACAGTAACTATATCTTTAAATAGTAACCCCCACCTGTAAATATTGGTACAATCATTTAATCTTTATTGGCATCTCAAATTCCTTAGGCCACTTCCCACCACCTACCACACCAGAGGAGCTCGGTGCTCGCATCCTGATCCAGGAGCGCTATGAGAAGTTTGGAGAGAGTGAGGAGGTAGAGATGGAAGTGGAGAGCGATGGTGAAGATGATGAGCGGGAGGATAGGGGTGAAGGCCAGCCTTCACAGCCTGATCAAGACACACAAGTACAGGACATGGATGAGGTTAGAACTGATGGAGTAATTAATTACTGCGGATTGCAAGCTGTTTGTGTCTGACCAGTTATAGATTTGATACTATATGTTTTTCTTTTAATTAAATGGCATCTTTTCTAACCCACTGCTTGGAGAAAGAAAAAGAAGAAAACTTTAAGATCTTGTAACAAAATCGATTCATCCCCTGCTGCTTTCTTTAGGGATCTGATGATGAGGATGATGGCATGAAGGCTCCACTTCCACCGGACACCCCCATGCCACCTCCACTGCCTCCAACTCCAGATCAGGTTATCATTCGCAAAGACTACGACCCCAAAGGTAACACTGTTCGTTATGTGAGCAAGTTTTTACTTTGTACAATTTGTTTGTTTTTGTTTTTTAACTAATGTTACCTTTTCATTACAGCATCCAAGCCTCAGCCTTCAGTTGCAGTTCCAGACGAGTACCTCATCTCTCCCATTACCGGTGAGAAGATCCCGGCCAGTAAGATGCCAGAGCACATGCGTATCGGTCTGCTAGATCCACGCTGGCTGGAGCAAAGAGACCGCAGCATCAGAGACAGACAGACTGAGGATGAAGTTTATGCTCCTGGTTTGGATATCGAGAGCAGCTTGAAACAGCTGGCTGAGAGGCGTACTGATATCTTCGGTGTGGAAGAGACGGCCATCGGTAAAAAGATTGGGGAAGAAGAAATCCAAAAGCCAGAGGAGAAGGTAAAAACACTGAGTAACTGCAGCTTTTATAAAACTGTCTTTAACAATAATAATAACAATAATAATTGTATTCTTTTGCATTTCAGGTTACCTGGGATGGGCACTCTGGAAGCATGGCTCGTACACAGCAGGCAGCGCAGGCCAACATCACCCTGCAAGAGCAGATAGAAGCCATTCACAAGGCCAAAGGACTGGTGGGAGAAGATGACACTAAAGAGAAAATTGGCCCTAGCAAGCCAAGTGAAATTCATCACCAGCCACCCATCCCCTCCTCTGCACCCAGTTTGCCTAAACCTAGTCCCCCTGTCACAGTGGTGCCTCGCCCACCCTCTGTAAGTTAAAATTGTAATTGTATACATTTGAATGCTTTTTGTTGTACCTTCTTATCACGTAATGTTGTTATGTAACAGGTGGCACCACCAGTACGCACCACTCTCTTGTCTGCTGTACCTGTAATTCCGAGACCACCTGTGGCTCCTGTGGTGCGTCTTGCACCAGGACAAGTTATTACCCCAATGCCGCCCATGATTCCTGCTCCCCGCATTAACGTGGTTCCCATGCCGCCTTCTGCGCCTCACATCATGGCTCCCAGACCACCTCCCATGGTTGTTCCAGCCCGTAAGTTAACCCCCTAGGGTCAAGGGTATAGTGGCTGTTTTTTACTACTTTTGATTTTGCTCTTGAATTAGATAAAATGCAGGTAATGGCTCAGGCATTGTTTTGTAAGTAGTTGTTCCAAAACAATCAGGTGTCACAATAAGATGCAACACTGATTATTCCTGACTACACACTACCTTTAAACTCCAGACTGGCTTGCAATTCTCAAATCTTGCTATCGGTGTCACTGTTCTTTCTTTTGCCATTGCTCCAAGAACTTCTCCTCAGCAACCAAATGCCACGTGTTCCATATAATTTTCTAATTGGTTGATGTGTTATATTTTTCCACCAGTAGGGTGTTGTTTTTTTGTTTTTATTTTAATTTAATTTTTTTTATTTTTGAAAGCACTTTCCTTAGAATATCACATTTTCTTTTTTTATTTTTTTTAATACTTTCTCTTTATTGATTTTCATCTTATTTTACATACAGAACTAAAGAGGGCAAGGGAAACCAACACAGTCACATATGTTCGCATATTCCAAAATACACAACGCCTTGTTTTACTTACACATATTACATATTACACAGGTGCATGTTCCATTCAAACAAATTCGCAGCTGTCCCTCTGCATCACAGAGGTATCAGTTTCTAGTCTCTTGACATATAACGATCCCATCGTTCCCAAAGTCTCTCTCCTTTCTCCTTCTGTAGCCGCAGTGAGAGGGTAATCAGTTCCATATGATGAATTGTGTTAATAATGTCTATGACCAGCTTCCGTGTGGGGGGAGAATATCACATTTTCAAGCAAAAGCATACCATAAATTATTGATCGTAGGTCAAATAAAATCATACTTATCAAGACAATTTAAAAAAACTGGAACATAGTTTAAAGTCTGCACGTAATCCCATGACTCATGTAAGCTACTATAGCTATAGATGTAAGATACCATAGCAGCTATAGTATCTTACATCTATCATGTGTTCTGGACATGCCTGTGCATCCGTCAACTCTATAAGGTTAAAGCGCTTATGAGAAACAACTAGATGACCATTGTTAGGGAAAATATTACTTGTCTTGGAGTAATTTGGTAACCAAACCTTTTATACATAGCCTTCCTTATTTTTATATTTAAATTCAAATAACCTTATTTTTTCCCCTTCCTCTAGCATTTGTTCCTGCTCCACCTGTGCCACAGCCACCAAGTGCTGCTCCAGCACCACCTATCCACCCACCCCCACCTCATGAGGATGAGCCTGTCAGTAAGAAGATGAAGACTGAGGATAACCTGATTCCGGAGGAGGAGTTCCTTCGTAGAAACAAGGTTTGTTGGATCAATAAAGTGTGGAAAAGGTGTTACGTTACATTTATAATTTACCAGTGCTACCACATCACTCTCGTGGTTCAGTAGACTGGATTGGGACTTTGTGTGACCAT
This sequence comes from Aulonocara sp. 'chitande type north' Nkhata Bay, assembly GCF_057382095.1. Taxonomy (NCBI): domain Eukaryota; kingdom Metazoa; phylum Chordata; class Actinopteri; order Cichliformes; family Cichlidae; genus Aulonocara; species Aulonocara sp. 'chitande type north' Nkhata Bay. The sequence continues at coordinate 14,837,635 of NC_141355.1, forward strand.
CAGATTCATTTAAAGATATGCAAAAAAGAAAAGTTCTTTTTGTGCACATGGTAGTAATATAGGGCTTTGTTTCCAGCTGTGGTAGTTGAAGATAAACACAGCTAACCTACTTAGTAGAACATGGATATGTAGTTTCATCTGTTTTTGTGTCTGAATCTTTTCCCTGTCTCTAGGGTCCAGTGGCTGTTAAAGTACAGGTTCCTAACATGCAGGACAAGAGTGAATGGAAGCTGAATGGCCAGGTGCTGAATTTCACTGTCCCAGTCACAGACCAGGTATGCAACATGTGGTTTGTTTTCTCTCTTTAAGGTTAAGTCGTTTCTCACACACAGCATTCTTATTGATGTGCAAATGTAATGTCTCCGCAGGTGTCTGTCATTAAAGTCAAAATCCATGAAGCTACAGGCATGCCGGCAGGAAAACAGAAGTTGCAGTATGAGGTAAAGATTTGCTCATGGCTTTGTTGGAATGTCTGATCTCATCTGCATTAATTAATATAAAGTGCTGATTTATTAATTTGTTGTTTTGTTTTGGGTTCCTTTTCAGGGTATTTTCATCAAGGATTCCAACTCACTGGCTTACTACAACATGAGCAACGGTTCGATCATTCATCTGGCACTGAAGGAGAGAGGTGGAAGAAAGAAGTGAGCCATCCTTGCAGAAAGAAGACATGATTTTTTTGTTGCTTTATTTTGTTGTTGTTTGTGTCATAAAATTAATTTTTGTTTGCATTATATGGCATTTTTCATACAATTGTGTGCAAACAACATGTCCTCCTTAAAGGTTAAAAGGATAATACTCTGGATGGCAGTCATGATTTCACACTTTTGCTTCAGTCTTTTTCTTCTCTGTGATGCAACTTAAGTGGTAATTTGTAACAACATGTAGAGCCCACGAGATTCATTCATTGAAATAAAGGAGTTTTAAATGGTCTGGTTTTGTTGCTGCTGCGTTTGCAAATCTAGCAACATGACATGGATTAGGACAGGTCACATGTGCTCACAGAAAAGAGCAGACATGGGATTCGCTTCCTCTTTCTTCTGCAGCCGCTAGGGGCAGACGTAACATTAGGATGTTAAAGCCCAGGCGAGGGCGGTAGGCTTGGGATACTAGGAGATGTAGAAATCCGTATAGTGTTCTCGGGTGGGATGACAGGACGGCAAAACCAAGCCACAGCTAGCCGAGGACAAAATGTACTAGTTCGTTAACCAGGTGGTTTAGTAAGTAATCGGCTAACTATGTAAAACTAGACAATAATGTAGCGGCGGTTCGTTGAAGGTGGGGTCAATGTAGAAATAGTTTGGGATTGTTGTCACAAGCAGTTAAGGCTAACTTTTAGTACGTTAGCAACGCAGAGTTAGCTGGCTAATGTTAAAACTGGGGGAAAACCCATTCAAGTTAACTCAAGCATAACCAGTTTAATGTGACCCAGCGGTTGGAGCACACCCTTAGAAAAGATTTACGGACAAAACAGCGGTTGGAAAGTTTAACTCGCGCCCAGAAATCATGGCGTCGGTGCAGTTTGACTCGACTGCATATGCACAGGAGCAGATTTGACTCTGGGTTGTCCACAACCTCGCTGACGTTAGCTGCCCCGGCTAGAAGGCTAGTTTTTTTTTCTTCTTCTTATGCTACCATGGACAAAATGGAAAACGGCCGTCGATCTGTGGACACGGGGAGCATCAGGACTCTTAGCAGCAGTCACATTGACGACGAAAGCTCCTTGGGATCCGACTCTGAGATCAACGGCTTCGCCAGCGAAAGGCAGGCGGATAAATATGGATTTATTGGTGGGGCGCAGAAGTACTCAGAGGACACGTAAGTTTACTTTAACTCTGAGGCCATCTGTGTTGGTTTGCCATGCTTAATGATAATGATAATAATAATAGGTAGTAAATTTGCAGCCTACTGTTGTCCATTAGTTGTGATGACAAGTTGTGCAGGTGTTGTTATGTGCCTCAGACAAACAGAGCTCCCAACCAGCTGCGTGGCACCGTGTTGTTTCTATTTTTTCCTTTCTTTTTTTTTTTTATTACCCTCTGTTTGCCACAGTCACCACAAGCAGTAAACGCGTAGATGAGGATTAAACGAGTCGTATTAATCTTCTTATTTCTACCATGTAATGTTAAATTGTTTTTCGTTTAGCCTGTCACACAGTTTTTTGCGGTGGTGGTGGGGGGGTGCTGACCGAGCACTTCTGGCTGTCTGTGTCATGCTTGGATTTAATTTATCTCTGGCCTTTTGGCAATACAGATTAGATCAGTTTCTTTTCTTTCTTTTGTAAGAAATCTATTTCGTTTTTCTTTTTGTGCTGGGTCTAAAGCCTGCATGACAGCAGTGAAACAGTGGAAGGAGTGGGTGAAAGTTATGGCAAGCACCGGCTGGCTGGGAGTTTCCTGTCTTGTGGAGTTTTGGCAGGCTTGGAGCCGCAGCTCTTGGTGCCTCTTTAGCTGAGGGCCTCTTTTGGCTCAGCTCTGTAGATAGTCAGTGTTTAGCTTGTACTGTTTGGCAACAAACGTATCTCTTTATTGTTTAAAGGCTCTGGGAGCTGAAGCTGCAGTATAGTCTTGCACTGATCTACAACACATAGGCTGCACTTTGTTACCAGAAGAGGCCTGTCTTAAATAAGAAGAGCTCTTTGAAGACGTTTCAGCCCTACAATTACAGGCTTGTGCCGATGAGATAATTACATACCATAGTAAAGCATCAGACCACAATTCCTAATGTAGGTTATACTTGCTTACGTTTTCTTTTTCTGTTTGAAAATATAATGTAAAGTCCTTGACTCCCCCTTCCCTCCTTGCCTGTAAATATTTTACTGTTAAATTATCCTGACTGCAGCTCCTTCAGATCAGAGAGCTTTGACATTAAATAGGTCTTGAGTTTGTATCTTTTATAGTTCGCTGACTGCAAATGAGTGATGGCCACACACACAGATCTGATGGTAGATGCAGAACGATAAACTGTCTTTGTGAGATTGTTTTCTTTTTAAAGCTTGGGCCAATTTGGAGGCTTATTTCAGACTTGCCTTATTGCAAAAACAAGCAAACTTTTGTCACCTGTCTAATTATTTCTGTGCTAAAAGAAGAGAAGATGTGTCGTTTGCTGTCATTTCAAGCAAAAAAGCGCAAAAAATGATTTGAGCTTTGTAATTTTTTTTCTCCCTCCTGTTGTGTAACCAGAGCTCAGGATATACCTCCAGCGGTGCTCAGGCAAAGAGAGGTGAAGTGGCTGGACATGCTGAACCACTGGGACAAGTGGATGATCAAGCGATTCAATAAGGTCAGCACCAGGTGTTAAATCAGTTACATAAAACATGTGGCTTGGTTGTATGCCTTCCATGGTGTTAGCCATGTGAAGCTCACCAGATCAGTTTCTTTTAAAGAGTTTCTGAAGGTGGTTTGCTGAATTGTATTGTGTCGTTTCTAGGAAGTTTTTGTTTTTGTCCCCCCAATCACAGGTACTCTTACACATGATCAAACAAAGCAAACGGTAACGCTCAAATGATTGCACAAGGACCAGACTTTGTATACACTTTGTTTTGCAGCTTCGCTTGTCTAGCTGGTTCTGTGTGAAATGCTCTCAGCGAATCGACGTAAAGCTGCAACTTAACCTCACACCCATGAATCAGCAGCAAGCCAGGACACAACCCCGTCACTGTATCACTGCATATACTGTATGACAAATTACCGGTTTCAGATTCAGGGTGGGATTGTACTGGCTTCATATAAAATGATTCTCTTTCAAAAGGAATACAAAAAGTGGCTCTGTACATGACAGAAACGGCTAATTTAGCGGCGAGAAGTGTTCCTTTTCTCGCTGTACATGTACTAATAAAGGTCAGGGTTTCTAATCCTTTATTGTGCCCCCATGATTGATAATAATTGTACAGTAGGAACTGTAATGTTCTTGAGGAAGTGTGCCAGCTTTGCTTTAGAGCAAACAAATGTGCTCAGAAAGGGTAATGCAATGCAAGTCAAGTCAAAAGTCTCAAGAGGACTCAAATGTGAAGGTCGGGTCAGCTAATCTGTTGCGACAACACCTGTTTGTGATTCCTGCTGAAAGATTGCAAAGCCTCAACTTGGAGAGATGGCACGAGTTGAGATCAAATTTTATCAATGTCATGTTTTGCAGCATTCATTTTAGTATATTTTGGCCCTTTTGAAGGTCATAATGTTCTTCCTACAGTTGCAGCAACAAGCTTTTTTTCTATGCTTATCCCTTCCACACACTCGCACGCTGCTGGATGTCTTTAGATCATTTTGGGGTTCGGTATCTTGCCCAAGATACTCCTCCAGCACGCACACTGGAGGAGTCTGACTTTCCGATAAGAAGACGACCCGCTCTACTCCCTGAGTCACAGGTGGTAGAGTGTTTGTGTATGACTTCTGTTTATGTTTCTATGCACCTTAAGTAGTCGCCCCCTTGGAGATAATGTTTTGTTTTCTGCATCCTGAAGATATAAATCACGTGGCATGTTTTTAATGTTACATGTATAAGTGAAGCTCTAATAAGAGACTCAGATGTTAGAATATCCCCAAATTTTGGCTCGTCTTTGATCAAATTCTGATCTTGCATCTGCCAAATAAATTGGTGATCTAGATAAGTAGTAACTGGCCATTTTCATTGCTGAAAAGAAGGAAGTCAAATCACTGGGTTGTAAGAGTTTTTTAGAGTGCATGCAGTGCTACAAGTCAATGCATCCTAAGTGTAAGTTGTTAGTTTCTAAGTACAAAACTACACTTATTCAAAAAAGGGAACAAATACCAGTGGAAGCGCTCTGATGAAAACCATTTGCTGTATCTGCGCACCAGATTGCCTCTCTTAGCTTTTCTCAAGCTACATTCTCCCATGGTCCTTTGGTATATTGCTTTATTTGGGAAACCCTTTTGTTCTGTGACTCAGGTGAGGCTGCGTTGCCAGAAAGGAATTCCTCCTGCCCTCAGAGGCCGTGCATGGCTCTACCTGTCTGGTGGGAAGGTGAAGAGAGAGCAGAACCAAGGAAAGTTTCAGGTCCGACAGCTTCCTCTTTCACTTCCTCCTCACATCTCTGCTTAAACTCTACTTTGAGCTCATTTCATTTTTAAATTTCATTTGAAATTGGTACTGAAAGTGTGGTCATCCACAAGCATTACTCATTTGAGTGAGAACCCAGATATTTTTACCAAAGAGCTGGAGCAGTGGCAGTTTTTATTATTGATCTTTTTTGTTTGGTTTGTTTTCTATTCAGGTTAAGTGTTCAAAATGCATGCTAGCATCAAATTAATAATGATGCAGATCTTGAATCTTTTCAAATATAAAGTTTAAAACTAGCCTCTGCTCATGCAGTGGTTAGACAATTCACTGACCTTTATAGTGAATGAATAACTTAATTTATTGCTGAGATCACTAAATCCTATAAAAAAGAATCAGGGGTTTGTAGTCCTCCTACTTAAAGACAATATAATCACTTATACCGTATCACAAAGAGATCTCACTCTCATGTCCCCCATGCTCTTTTTGTCAGGAGCTGGATAGCCAGCCAGGAGACCCCAAATGGCTTGATGTAATTGAGAAAGACCTCCATCGACAGTTTCCTTTTCACGAGATGTTTGTGTCACGGGGAGGACACGGGTGAGCAGTCTACCACAATGTGACGTACAACACGGGAGTTGTTTACTGCATCTTATTTGAATATGCTAAAATGTTGCGTGTGTGTGTGTGTGTGTGTGTGTGTGTGTGTGTGTGTGCGCGTGTGCGCGCGCAGGCAGAAGGACCTGTTCCGTGTTCTTAAGGCTTATACTCTCTACAGACCAGAGGAGGGATACTGCCAGGCCCAGGCTCCTATTGCTGCAGTGCTGCTTATGCACATGCCTGCTGAGGTACGAACTGCCTTCAATACAAACACACACCATCACTCACCATATAAATTGTGTCCCTTGGTGTGGATGATCTGAACACTTGAAGACTTGTTATGGTCTTTAAAACTAAAATCCACACTGAAAATAGAAATAGTGCTGTTTCTTTTATTTTGTAAGGCTCAGTTTTAGTTTGTGACCTCGGGAAAGTATTTTTGAGCTGAACTGCAGAGGGACTGAGTGTACAAATGATGTAATCTGTAGATGATTTCCAGAGCTGCTCCATAGTATAAATAATACATCGAATTTGAGATTATGATAGCAGCCAAGATGACTGTAAAAGGGTTTGGAAATTTTGAACTAAAAAACGAGGCAGATAGCATCGCTGGAAAAATCCTATCATTCCACAGATTAAGTCTCTGCATGTATGTCAGAGTATCAGCTAATGGAATCATGAATTCCACTTATTCAGTTTAGCTTAGTTAGACATGGTGTGTGATTTTTAGACACACTCTCAGTTTGAGGAAAGTCTTGTGGTCATTAAAAGCACTAAGCAATTAATATGTTGAAGGAAAATTCTCCTCACAACCTAAAGTATGAACTTCAGACATAAGAGAGAGAGCAGACTTTGAAGTGGATTTATCAGATGTGTGTGGTGGTTATATATACATGCAGTTTTCTGTCCTGGTGAGCATTTCAATTAAGTAAATTACCAGCTAAATAAGTGTCCGGGGTGTTGCAAAGATGGCTTTTTATTGTGGATAGTTGCTTGGGAAAGGATTTTGGTTCGACACCACACTGTGTGACACAATAACACTATACACACCAAATTGGCCAGTGTCCTAAGGGGGCCCGAGTGCTTCATAAGGGTAGAATGGCTAGAAAATCTTGTATTTAAGAGAACATTTCTAATGTTTTCCAGCTTCTCTGTGACCCCTGGAATGCCTCTCTAAGTATAACAAAGAACTACCCTTACATTGTGTGTATGTGTGTGTGATTCTACAGGATGCTTTCTGGGGGCTGGTCCAGATCTGTGAGAAGTATCTTCCTGGTTACTACAGTCCCGGCCTGGTGAGACTGAAACACTTGAAAGCGTTCATGATGATATGGCTCAGTGTTGGAAATGCAAAGAGAATATAGCCTCAGTTGACTACACTGCTACCAGAGCTGTGCACACCTACTTGTAGGCCTTTTGCTCAGCAAAACTAGAATGTGTATTTTGTTTCCCACAGTGTGTGTGTGACGCAGTGGCACTGTGGTTATGGTTTTCTGATGAAGGCAGTGGGCTGTTTACAGACTTATTTTCTCAGTAAGCTGTTTGAGTAAACTTTCTTGCGTAATAATTGCCTCCTCTTGGTTTCTGTTGCAGTTATGAATTCCATGTTATGAAAGAAGGTTTGCTAATTAAATGTTTCCTCATAAGTGCAAAATCTGGGTAGTCGTGCATAATGGGAAAACAATGTGTAGAAATAAGGACTGGTTTAATTTAATAGATGAGCGTGTATGTGCATATCTCATTTCAGCACCAGCAATGCAGAGTACAATACGTTTTTTGTTTAGTGTCCCCCACCGCTCCCTCTTTCAGGAAGCTATACAGTTAGATGGAGAGATACTCTTCGCCCTGCTGCGACGCGTCTCCCCTCTAGCCTTCCGGCATCTGGAGAAACATAAGATCGACCCCATCCTCTACATGACTGAATGGTTTATGTGTGCCTTCTCCAGAACCCTACCCTGGGCATCGGTGCTGCGCGTCTGGGACATGTTCCTCTGCGATGGTATGTATCTGCAGCGGTGCCTCATAGAGCGTCTTTACTCTGAAATTGACTCATCGGCTCCTTCTTCCTCCTTTTAGGAGTGAAGATAATTTTCCGAGTGGGCTTGGTGCTACTCAAGTGCATGTTGGGAACTCGTGAGAAGCTTAAGGCCTGCCAAGGCCAGTATGAGACCATGGAGCTTCTCAGGGCGATAGAGCCTCGATACATGCAGGAGGGTTTCCTTGTTCAAGAGGTAAGGGGTTTTTCCCAGATTGCTTTGCCTTCAGGCTGAAATGTCCTCGGTGTCCTGCCAGTGATTCTGATCTTTGATTTGCAGCTTCTAGAAGTGTAATCCAGGCCTAGAGTTGAATGTGGTAACTGTCTCCAAAAACTGAAGGTATTGCACTAGCAGCGAGTCGTATAGATGCCTAAAGATGGTCTCTAGTTGTCCTTTAGTTTGCTCTTTCAAGGAGGAACTACATCCCAGATATCATGCTTCTCATCACACGAGTTACCTAGTCATGTGAGGCTACCCAAGAATCAAGGAAAATATAATTTAAAAACAGAGTTTATTTTACTTTGCTGATATCAATGTTTTCTAAACATGTGATTTGACTTTGTTATTGAGAAGTCGTGTCTGATTATTCGGCAGTGATGTAAACAGCATTGTGTCATATTGTGAGGGAGGAGTTAGAGGGAACAATAAATGTTCCTACAAGTAGTCAAGAGAACACCAGTGAGTCTGAGAGAGTGAATTAAAGTGACACACAGACAAATTGACCAGAGTGCTGGCTGCATGGTGTCTGGTTCCTTGTATCGAGCTTTGTGTGAGGGTCTGTCTTCCCAAACAATACCCCCTGTTATATGTAGCGCCGGCTTGACTGTGTGTGGCGGTCATTTGGCATTTGCAGACAAAGTTCACAGTCTCCGTACAATTGCCAGTCATGGAAGGAACATGTGAGCACAGCAGTGACCGGGTGACTTGATTTTTCCTTTTGCAGATTCTCGAGGTGCCGGTGACGGCGCGAGACGTGGAACGAGAGCATCACACCCAGCTCAAGCGCTGGAAGAAGAACCGCGGGGAGCTCAATTTCAAACCGCCTCCAAGAATGCACGGCGCTCGGATCATCATGCTGGCTGAGCCACCCAGGCGTCAGGACCTGCAGCAGAACCCCACCATTGTACTTGAAGTGCCTCAGACTATCCCACAGCTGCAGAAGGGCAAGGAGGAGAAGAAGAGTAAGAAAAAGAAGAGCATGAAAAAATCCCAGCCCACAGAGGAGATTCCCAATCCTTACCCTCTTCTCAGTGACCCTCAATCGTCATCCACAGAACCGCCTGCCCCGCCTCCAGGCAACAGTGTGACGCCAGAGGCCGCGGCGCAGACTGAAACGGACTCAGCTGGAGAGCAGAAAACACCTCCTACAGACCTCCCCTCTGCCAAAGAATCTACTCTTCAGCGATCTACACAAAGCCTCAGCAGCACAGAGCAGGACACATACTTGTAGCTCTGAAAGTGTGTGTGTGGGTGTGGACGAAGCACCAGCACTCTTCCGTCAACAACCAGCCAGCCTTGCCGAAGTCTCTGAGTGGCCAGCATAACCTATTTTTTTTTCTAATATTTGTATGCATTTGCTCATTTCCACACAAGTTTGCCTTTGATATTAACAGCATACACTAAAGCACCTTTACCATGTATAAAACTACTTAAATGCTTTTGCTATTTGTCACTACAGAGCTGACGGATGCTTCCTCTTAATGCTTGATTCTCTTATTTAGACCATAAGTCTTAGTATTGTTTTTTTGGAAGGGAGACAAGTTACTGCTTTACTGAGGGCAGTGTATTTCAAGTGTTCGGTAATCTTAGTAAGGTGCCGGATTTCTTGCAGTTTATGCGTTTTCACTTGTAATAATGTGCAGCAGAGGATGTAAACTCCTGATGCACGCGCCACACATTTCAGCCTCTCAAGTCTTTGTATTTCATTTTGGGGGAGGGGGGTTTCCACTAGAGGGCAGCCTTGCAGGTATACATGCTCTTAGGAGAGGCAACCACAGCGAGGATGGGATTCAGTAAAATTGGGAGTAGGTACAAGCGTACTTCTCTGAAGTTGAGATTACATTTTCTCACAGTGAAAAATTGTATTAAATTTAGCGACTGAAGTGGCGAATGTAAGGAAGTCTTTTCCAACAAGCGCGAGTTATTTAAATACAATTTAAAACATGGAGTAATAGGTAGGTGTGTGTGTGTGTGTGTGTGTGTGTGTGTGTGTGTCCTGCTATGCAAAACAAACAAAAACATCTCTTTGTTTTTCCTGAATCAGTTGAACTGCTGTTTAGCTGTGTATAAGCTCCTCTTCTCACTGTGTGAGGCACTTCCAGCCACTTCGGCTCACCAGTCATTCCCAGGCAGCAGAGTGGAGAACACTGGACTTTCCTCACTGTATGACACATTCCTGCCTTCTTAAAAGCTAATCATTTTGAAGACCACCTCTTACCCAATGCAAATCTGCCTGATTGTGTTTGTGCACACGAAGCAAATCACCTAATGGTGCTGACCTTCCTTTTGGCTCTGCTTAAGGTCTATTTGGACATGTGAAACCATTAAGGTGTTGGGTTCATTTTTGTATTTTGGGTGTTTGTTTTTTGCTAGAGCTTCCAAAGCAAATTAAGACTGTTACTCTGAGACCATCTACGACCCCTGCATGTGACCAGGCTCATTTTCTGTGCAGTCACGAGGGATCACGGGATTTAAGGATTTACTGGGATTTCTGTAGCTGTTTGTATTTTTGGGGGGAAATGCGGTAGCATGCATGGATTGTGAGGCTCTTTGTCTTTTCTTTTTTTCCCTCCAAAACACCACAGTTTTATTTTGGTGGCATTCCTAGTCTTTCTCAACTATCAATACAATGGTAAAGGGAGTCTTGAGAAACACAAGTGCACGTGTGTAAAATGTGTTTGTGCATAACTAATATTAAAAGAGTCTTTGCTAATAAAGCGCGTGCTCAGCTCAGTTATAAAACGCAGCGGGGATATAAAAAGATGACATTTATCAAGCGATCACTCTCCCCTTATGCAATAGTTTAGTTGCTTGTGCCGCAAATCCTCACATTTCACTCGTATTATAATTTAATGCTCTTTGTGTACATACGATATAAAAAAAATATGTAATGAACTGTATTTTCAGTGTATACTGCTATATTTTTTGTCATGCAGTTACAGATACTACAGAGGTAGCTATGTATGTCATTTGCAGTCAGAGACGGTATATATACTTTTTTTCTTTTCTTTTCTTTTTTGTTCTTTTTTTTTTTTTTGATCAGCATTTGTAACACTAGGGGGAAAAAAAAATTTCAGGGGAACCTTTGCCACTAAAATGCTTTTTCTCACTCTAAGAGTGTTACTGTTGCTACTAGGTTTTAAAAAGGAGATCCTCTCCAGAACTCCCGTGGCATGAGTTTTAGGCTTGCAGATAAGTGGCTGTGTTGCATATATGATTGCTGTCAATCTAGATTGTTATTAAACGCCGGGATCTTTAGACCTATTTGTATGTAATGTCCCATGTTCACCAGCAGATGGCGGACCAGAGTCATCTCTTGGAAATGAGAAGTTTGCCTGTATGTGAGTGACAAGCCGAATGGCCTGTGCGATCCAAGATGTCTCCATTAATTCCACTTTTTTCTTTTTTTTCTTAATGCTGCACTAGCACAAGGTCAATTGTTACATTAAATACTGTTTTGCGTTACATTTTTTTTCAAAAATGCCACGTTTGAGAGTGATGTGACAGCTCTACTTATGAATAAATTTGTTCTGCAACCAGGTATTGACTGCTGTTTGTTTTACGTCGGGAGAGAAAAGGCCTTCAAATCAATGGGAAAAGTGGGGAAAAAACCTTGTTACATACGATTTTATTTATTTATTTATTTTATTTTTTTAAAGAACAGTTGATGTACATGCCTATAGGCCACTGATTTTATTTCACAGAATGATTCAAAAACAATGAACCAAAAAGTTCTTGGGTGTGTTTTAAGAAGCTGGCCAAATTATCGTTTATTAGTAAGTTGTCTTTTGTTTTTGTTTTTTAATCTGCCTAGCAAAGCTAAGTGCATTTCAGTTTACATAAAAATTTCAACTTACTGTTACACGTCTCAGTTATTTCTGTGTAAGCTGAAATTTTGAGATCCGTGCTTTATGGATAACCAAAATAAATTCTTCAGTTGTGGAAACGGGCAGCTTAGTATGTTTGATTTGGCAGGTTTTTAGGCCAGGTTGCCAAAAAGTGATTTATGATGTTTCTGTGTGTTTATATTGGTAAATGGACTGTAGTCAACCGGTCAAGACATGACTTGTACCTACAGTATGATTGTGATCAATCCGGTCCCTTTTGGCCACTTAAAATATCTTTAATTCTGGCTCGGCATGACTTGATGTCATTCATGAAAGCTATGTTATACATATGTTTAACAGACTATAGACCAACAAGTCATTTACAACTAATTTACAACTTTTTGGGCATCACATCTGACTTCCTCACTTTCCCCTAAAGGCAGCACAATTCCGAATGACACTGGGTAAGTAATAGTTCACACGTACCAAATATTTTACATAAATTACTATTATTATTTTATTTTTGGCTGTCTGTATGTTTTTATTTTTTTCACAGTGTATTTGTTTTCTTTCTGAAGGTCAGTGTGGTTATGCTAAATGTGTAACTGCGAAGCAGCCTGTTAGCTTAGCTTAAAAATGCTAGTGTAGTTAATGGTATGTTTTGTGTTTTTTCTTGTTATTTCCCCCAAAACACTGCCATGAGGGGTTTCGAGGCATTTAGTAGTGAAAGACATGCTGGTAAGTTTATTCTGTTGCTTTTAATAGAGTCAGGCTAGCTGTTTCCTCAGGTTTCCAGTATGTAATGTAAACTGCTACATAAAAAGTAAATATAGGAGATTGATATCAAGATTTTGCAAAAAAGGAATACAAAAAATATATATTTAAAAACCAAAAGACAAATTTTGGAGTTATACTGGATGAAAGTGTGCTTAAGCAGAAGTTTCCTGGTTGAACTGGAATGGGGTTTAAGGAGGCTTTTACAACAATAAAGATAAACTACATTTAATCTGGCATAGTGTTAGTGTTATATGATGATTTATCCCCTCCAGTGATAAATTTCCTTTCCTATAACGATGTTATTCTGCATTATGTCAACCCTGACATCTCAGATACAACAGTGTGGTACAAAATCTTATCAATTGGGAGTCTGTGGTTTGTTGTCTATTTGTCTAAGTATGAAGAAAGAAAGATTGTAAAGCCACTGTAGGAATGTGTGTCCAGCATATTCGACCCTTCTCCTGTCAGGCTTTCTCAGCAGCTTGACTGACTCAGGCCCCCTCTTAAGTCTAATAACAGGGTGCCATTCTTTTCTTAATTCACAGTTTGACCTCTTTTCTTCACCTTTAAGGTGTGGGACATTTGAAGGTTTTTTTCCCCCAGGCTCTAAAGAGTTGTCAAATTGTTGTCTTGATGACCCCAAAAAGCGTGCTAACTCATTTTTAATCGTCCAGCAAGGTGTGACCTGCAGCTGTTGACCTCTGGTCTTCAGGGTTTAGTGTAGTTTTTTGCAGAATGCAGAGGTTCCTCATAACTGGGAAACTTTAACTTTCTTATTGTTTAAATATCAATGCACACATGTGTAGACATGATTATAATTTTACTGGACATGGGGTACTTGTTCTGATTGCGTTACTCCAGCAAGGCCATTATGGACCATTATAGAATCTGCTGATGTTGACCCGCATAAGGCACAGCAACAGTTAATGTTCTAGGTCCCTGAGGAATGCATGCACCGTCACGCTTTCCCTCTTTGCATCAGACACCTGGCCCTCTTTCAGTGCCACCGTGCTATTTACATCTCAAAGGGGAATGACCAAGAAGGCTCTCTCTGTGCTCCCTTCCTTACTCCAGAAATGATCTGATTTATCTCTTCATCAACGGAAATATATGCCTTTAGAGGGCCATCCCGTGCCTCTCATCCCCAGCTAATACAGATGGGAGAGAGAGAGAAATAAAAAGAGAGACTTGTGATCCTCCGTGTGATCCCAGACCTAACGGACCCCTGTCACAGTGCTTGATTCATGTGATGCGGGTGACTTTCTCTCTCCTCCCAGAATCAATGTGTTAGGGCTCTGGGAGGTGGTGGCGGGCCATAACGCAAAGCAAAGGCGCCTGTGTTCCTAAGGTATCCGATTCCCACGTTTGATGGACCATGACAGGCAGGTTCAGGTCAAATTAAAAGGCCGCAGTAACAAATATGAGGGCAGACGCTGTGATTGTCTGTACAGGTGAACTTTCCGTGGCAGTGGGAATAAAAAGTTATTTATTGCACCAGGGGAAAACATTACTCTTTGTGCAAGAGGTATTTACAAAGGAGGGGGATTCCTGAGCTAGTAGTTGGATAATTGAATCATCCTTGTGTTGGTTTTTCTGTGTGGACCTCTTGTGTTCATTAGCCAAAGGAAAAGCCCTCACTTTTATCTTCCTCTTGCAGCATTATGGCATTACTTGCCCTTTTTTCCCCCTGTAATGTAGCATATTATTAGTAAAAATCACCTTGAGTGTGTTCCCTGGTGCTGCACGTTTCTTCTGGATGGAAACTTTAAAGCCCGCTTTCGAGACAGCTTTGCAAATATTTTCCATCTTTTGGCTCCAGTGTGGTATTTTGGACCATCCTAAATACAGACTACTGTTAAATAATCCCATGCATGAGTGTTAATGTTTTCAGTCTGGAGCAATGCCTGGAGGTTCAGCCTTCCTGTCACGTAGAAAGCTGAGTCTTGCCAGAAAAATTAAAATGCGGTTTTGGCACTTGCAGCGTTTCCATTGTATAATTCTGCTTGTATTTAGAGATTTGGTGGCTACAGATATGGATAATACTTAGAGGGTAACGTTACCGCAGAATAACACCCCAAAATTCACATGGGTGCATTTAGCAAGTGCTTTAAATGTCATCACAGTTCTCATTGTAGTTACTCCCAGTGGACGTGCTGCACTGCTTTAGGGACTGTATGATTAGTGGTGTTGGTGGTGGTGGGGGTTTGGGTTAAAAAAACTAAAACCATTTGAGGTTATTTGGTTAAGACAGTGCACGTGACTTTGAAAGAATACATTAAGGAACAAGGAACTCAAGTGATAGATTAGAGGTGAAATTAACAATTACTGAAATGACCAAAAAAAATGACCAAATAATTCAGTCTGCAAACTTTTAGATGATGTTCTTCTTTGCACTGAAACACAAAAGAGCCCTTTCTAAAAAGCTTAGAGTCACATTTGAACGTATGGGTCAGTGGCTAAAAGGTAAGTGAGGCATAGTAATAGTATCTGCTAATCACCTGCCTGCTACACCCACAGGACATTTTGGGCCCAAATGACGGTTGTGTGGGGGTTAGTTGGGGGGTAAGTGCAGCGCACCTGTGTGGCTGTCATACTCCTTGAGGAGTTTCAGTTCAGTTAATCTCCGTCAGTTTCCCCCACCCCTGCACCCATCCTCCTGACCTCTTAACCCTCTACATCCCCTTGATCAGTAGTGCCAGGGGCATTTACAATTATGACTGTGAAGTCTCGTCAAGTAAATGAAGCATAACCGGCGGCAACATTTTTCCCGACACTCCTCGAGTCTTCTGACTTTTTCGCGGCTGGTGGTAATTAAGTCTGTCGCAATAGTTTGTTTTATACCCTTGATCCCTGATTGAGCTGTTTTGCAGTTATGTCTGACGCAAATTCCCTGTGTAATGAGGATGATGATGAAGCAAAGTGAAGTTAATGTGCCCCTGTTCACAGTTGCCTCCTCCTTACCCCCCTTACCCCTTGTCACTGGCTCCCGTCCTCTGCTTTTTGGGTGGCGCTGATAATCAGTAATTAACCGAGCCAGGTAGAGAATTGGCTCTTAAATGGCTCTCTCTGGGTGTTTGTTTACTTGTGTGTGTGCCTGCAGAGCCTCCTGGCCTGTGAGTGATGAGTTAGAGACACAGATGGTGGGCATCAGCAAGCTGGCTGGAGGCAGATTAGCTACCTACTAATATCTGAGCAGCCCAGTCCACTCCCACTCCCACTGAGCCCCAGAGGAGCGCCTGTCTGTAACACTACTCGCTTTGGAAAGCCTCATGTGTTGATGGAGGCCAACCATGGCTTATCTCGTCTCATTCCACCACCAGTGAGCCTAGCAGGCTCAGGGCTCCGAGCAAGAGAGGGCGGGGGTGTCTGTGTGTGGATGTCTGCATGAACAGCCTTGTTTTGAAAAAGTAGTGGTGTTGTCTTTACAGGCAAAGGTTTCCCAATTAGGACTCATTTAACACCAATAAATAAAGAGCTTTATGAAAATGCATGCTTACCTGCACGTTTTTAACCTCGCATCCATATCCTGAAAACACGTTTTTCTTTTTAAATTAAAAACTTATTTTTTGACTTTTATGATTGATATTGGTGTGAGACAAAGTTCTGGACTGCATCCCTGTTTTAATCATGTGTGGGAGGGCCACATGTGCCATCTCCATGAGGATATGTTGGTAATCCCCTCCACCGGTGCATGAAAAGTGCCTACAGTACAGATTTTGCCATTATGCTATAGTCACATCGTGTCGGACAGGAAGCACAGTTCAAACAGTCCAGGTCAGAGGTCATCCAGATGCAGAGTTGAGGGTGCAGGAGTGGGGAGACTGGGCAGGCTGTAGGTTAGTGTTCATGGGACTGTTTATTTTATAAACAGTGGGACCAGATTAGTATTGGAGCCAGGCTCCCTCAACCATATGTGGAGGATGTCCTCTGTGTTAGGAGGCTCTTAACAAAGCATTGTGTTCATAGTTGCAAACACACAGTCGCTGGCATCATTTCTGGTCACTGCTAATGATGACATGTTGGTGTTGCCAACACACATGTCTGATTCCAGGCGTGTGTGGTCTACGCCACTTCCATTTCAGGCAGTATTGAATGATTGTGTTAGCGGCCTATAGGTTTTGAGTCATTAGTGGTGTTGGCACATGCAGGCCTCCATCACCGCTTAACTGGGAGGTAAAAAACAGGATATGGACAGCTCTCCCCGTCCTCAGCGCCAGTCTAATGAATCCTGCTTCAAGATCTTTGTGTGTGGCTCATCTCCTGAAGACTTGCAGCCCCTTCCTGCTATTGTTTGGGCTTTTTGTGAGCAGTGCTAGTAGTAAAGTCTCTTTGATGACCTAAACTGTCAGCTCTTGGCTCCACTGATGGCTCTCCATCGACACGTTAGGATTTAAGTAAACACACTGTCGTTTGATGTTTAAACGCTCTCTTCTAAAGACCCTTACTGTATCATGAATGCTCACATTGTACACCAATTTAGCCCAGTGGAGAAACAAGCCCTTAACTTAAAACACTTGTGATTGCACACCCCATGCTTTTCTATTTGTTTATTTAAATAGGTGGTCTTATTGAGATTAAAACCTCTCTCACAAGAGTGAGCCATGCTGAAGAAACCTACCCAGATTAAATATGGACCGAAACTGTAAATACACACACACAGGTTAAGATAAACAAGCACAATTTGAATTACAGAAGATCTTTTTACACTAAGATTCTTCTTTAATGGTGAGGACCTCACTTCATGACATTTTTGCATGTTTACACCACGCCACACCAAGTCAGCATGAAGCCTGGAATATAGTCCGCTCCCTGGGCTAATGTGTAGTTGGTGCATTGTAATGTAAAATTTCCACAGATGAGTCTGTGGACGAGTCCTCATGGTCACAAAAAACCCTCACGCTCACTGTTCAGTGACAAACTACGTCACAGGGACCCAATCGGACTTGTGGACGTGGAAAGTGTTGGAGAATCATAATAAAAGGGACATAGATAATACAAAAGTAGTAAATAAATAAACTTTAGATCAATGAAGAATGGTGACAAGGTTTTTTGTTCTTCTGGCTTTCTCAAGGTTTTTCAAATGTCTTTAAATCCAAATGTGAAATCTTTGATTCAAATTGTAGTTAATTTTTATTGAGGAGATCAGGAGAGAGATGTGAATGATTGCAGTCTTCTGTAAAGCATGGTGGAGACTTACAACAACACTTACCTCAAGGCAACAATCCCCAAAAATCATATGATCCACGATTCAGAAACGTCTCATTGGCAGTGGTTTAACTTTTCATTGTGACAATGATCCCAAACACACTGCCAATCCAGTGAAAGCATACATGCATAGAAGGGAACACAAGGAAACGCTATCAGTCATTGATTGTCCTCATCAGAGCCCAGACATCAACATTATTGAAGCAGCGTGTGATCACTTTTACAGAGAACAAAACAAAAGGCAGAAAAATCCAAAAAAGAGCTTTAAATGTCTGTCAAGAATCATGGGAAACTATTTCTAAACTACTTAAAAAAGGGATAAGTGATCACTTGCCACGGAGAGTTCAGGCTGTGTTGAAGAATAAATGTGGTCATAGCAAATATTGACTTTCAAGATTTTCAAACTCTGTTTTTGCCTGATATACTGTGTTTCCATGTGTGTTTGCACATTTCAATAAATCACTGCACTTATTTCCCATGCTTTCAAGTAAAATATAATGAAAAGAGGGCTGGCTCAAGACCTTTGCACAATACAGTCGGATTTCAGCAGTTTGACAGACAGTGAAGTTTGACATTGTCTTGCTGAAATAGGCAAAAACGTCCCTGAAAAAGAAGTAACAAGTATTACTTCAAAAACGGTATATACATATATTGATGTGGTTAAATAGTGCTTTTATTGCCCAAGACGTATGCACTAATGTAGGAATACTGACTTTTAAATGATGCGCTGATAACAAGTTTACCTGGAAGCTGCTTTTGGGGGGTAAATTTCATGTAAAGGTGCTTGTAGTATCAGACTCTGACACAATATGTTAAAAGGTGCTGTGGTTTTGGAGTCTGTCCTGCATCCTGAATAAGGCAGTGCAGATTCCCATACTTGAGCCAAGCTACCCACTCTTATATAGACCAGATGAGGAGTAACCTGAGCATTGCAAAGCAGGAAGCATAAACCTAACCAGCAATTTTGATGTTTAGCAATGTTGACGGGGCCTCTCTACATGAGCAGGCCCTGAGGAAGACAGGAGTGCAGGACTTGGGCACTGTAGATCTACAGATGGAGTGATACAAAGCAGGATTGTTTCCCATGGAAAGAGCTGTAGTTAGGCTTTTCTGTTATTTACAATGAGCTGTGGGGATGAAGCAGCAGCTCATGTGTCAGCACTGTGTATTGTGGTTTCAGAGCTGCGTGGACAAAGCGCCTTCCTCTGAAGGTTGGGGTATGACTGTGGAGGATCAGAGCACAGCAGTATGACTTGTTAACACTGCTGTTATAGATCGCTGGCTGCCAGTTCCAGATTGAACCGGTGGTCACAAAATATTGTTAGTTTTTACTGGACTCTGACTCAGAATGATTGATTGTTGATAAAATCTATTATGTAAATAAAGGCAATAAAGGAAAGTTCAATAGCGCAGCCAGTTCCAAAACTTTAAATTCTGAAGTATATACACAAATCTTTTAAGTGGATACTCAAAGAGACACAGGTTTCTTTGTGCCGTACAAAATAGGATGATAATTCATTGATGCATAGGACTAACAGTAATTGCAGGAATTAAAGTAAATCTACTTGGAATTTATTTTTATGTTTATTGCTTTTATTGATTTCTGTCATGTTAAGCAGTGTCATAACTATAACACAAGAGCACTTGGACAGCACAACTCCCCCCAAAGAGCAGGGGCTACACTAACACTGATGTTTTATAATGTTTTTTACAATATGATGACGTTACCCCGTTATGGTGTCATTGTGACATCATTGGAAAAATTTAAAAAAGTGTTATGCAGCGCTCTCCCTTTAATATGACATATTACTTGATATGGTTTCTTGACATTTTTTTTCAAGGTCAACTTTAACCTTGGGCATTAACAATGACGGTCAAGGTCAAAAGCTTTGCCAACCTAGGTACTAATGTCCCCCAAGGCCTGGTTTATTCAGAATCAGAATACTTTATTGATCCCTGGGGGAAATTATTTTTTGTTACAGTGCTCCATTTTAAACCAACATTAAGACAAGACAGACAATACGCTAACTAAGAATAGTACAATATATACATATATATACATACATACATACATACATAAGTCACTTATAAATAAATAGTTGGAAAAGAAACATGTGTAGCTGTAGCAGCAAACAGTGTGTTAAGTGGATGCGTTGTACAGGGAGATGGCCACAGGCAGGAATGATTTCCTGTGTCGTTCAGTGGTGCTTTTCGGTAATCTCAGTCTCTCACTGAACGAGCTCCTGTGACTGACCAACATGTCATGGAGTGGGTGGGAGGTGTTATCCAACATTGTCTTTATCTTGGACAGCATCCGCCTCTCCGACACCACCTTGAGGGAGTCCAGCTCCATCCCCACAACATTGCTGGCCTTACGGATCAGTTTATTAAGTCTGTTGGCATCTGCGACCCTCAGCCTGCTCCCCCAGCATGCAACAGCATAGAGGATCGCACTGGCCACCACAGACTCATAGAAAATCCTCAGCATTTTCTGGCAGATGTTGAAGGACCTCAGTCGCCTCAAAAAATAGAGACGACTCTGGCCCTTCCTGTAAAGTGCTGTGGTGTTTTTAGCCCAGTCCAGTTTATTGTCAATGTGTACTCCAAGGTATTTATAGTCCTCCACAATGTCAACACTGACCCCCTGGATTGAAACAGGGGTCAAGTGTTTCCTGGTCTTCCTGAAGTCCACGATCAGTTCCTTGGTCTTTGCCACGTTGAGCTGCAGATGATTCTGCTCACACCACGTGACAAAGGAGTCGACCACAGCCCGGTACTCTGTCTCATCATCCCTGCTGATGCATTATTGTTGTGAAGTTTAAAAATGATAATATAGTTTTACTGATTTTCACAGCTGGCATCATTGACTCTGACTCGATTTTCACCAAAATTAAATCAGCTCAAGCTGTTATTGGTATCTGACATTACACAAAATTTGAAAATGATATTTTGAAAACTGTGGATGCTAACAAACAGACAAACAAACAAACGTAAACATTAACCTACTCCCTCCCTTCAGGGACGGATTAGTTGCAAATTTCAAATATTGGATTCTTCGTTGCTGCATTAGTTGCTGACTAGAAGTTAAGTTAGTACATTTTGAACTTTACTGTAATGAAAATAAACTGTTCTTTGGGACCAGGAAACTTCACTGGAGTCAGTGAAGCCACATAAGAGCACATCTGGACTTTGAGCTTCGACTAAGGTTTTATTCATGCATCAATATGAACCCATTGTGCCATATCATAAATCTTGCTGTGGTCTGTGATTGCATGTGTGCTGTTGTCACCTAAACTCAACCCCAGACTTACATCTGCACCGGGCCTCAGATCATGATAGATGTAAGAACACGATTGCTGCAGATGAAGAAAAAGACTGGTTCTAAATCACAGAGAAACACTTAAACAGATGAGCGGTCTAAAAATGCTTGATTAAGTTTGCCCTTTCCATTTAACCACAATTATAAAGAGCTCTAACAAGCAGATACAGTGCATTGCTTTTATTACCTAACAGGCTGAATGGAGGGTCAAATGTGATTCCAGTTTCTCATCATATCAAGCGTTTAATTTGTGCTATCTGATCCTTTTCACTAAATTGCAGGGTAACATGAGGAGATTGGCCTTGTAGGGTGGTAGATATATGAGGGAGTTGGGCCCTGAGAACGAGGAGTTATGTGGGGAGGGCGTGAAGGCCACAGCAACAGTGGAGATTAGAAAATAGAGCAGAGACGAGCAGGCAGTGCCAGCGATAGCAGCAGGAAAGATAATAAAGGAAAGGCGTTTCCTGTGCGTTCCCTCAGGAAAAGTTCTCCTTCATTCAGTGCAGTATGTTAGACTACCCATAGGGTACAGTCTTTGTGAACATCTAAGACTGATTTGCTATAGCATTGTAAACAAAAAACCTAAACTAAACTAACTAATCTTTGCTATCAGACAGGGTCCCTGGGCTAAAGGCTCCTCCACCTCCAGTTTATATGCACATATCCGATCTTAAGGAGACAAAAAATCACTAAAAATGAGGCATGTGATAGGGTCTCTCTGCAGTCATTTAGGTTTGTATAGATATGTAAATTTTACAGTTTTATCTCTTTATGGTTCTTGTGGGTGATTTGTGGTTCTTTTTCCCCATTTTGTTGTAGTCCTATCATGTAATTTTGAGTTTCTTCATAATCAGTGCCATCTTTTTACTTTCATCTCCAGTTGTTTGTTAATAGTTGTTTCTCTTTGTCGTATATTTGCATTCAGTGGGGCTTCTTTGTGCACACACACACATGTAAACTCAGTCAAGACAAAGGTGGTTTTGGCTCCTAACAAATGACCTCACTAGCTCAGATGGCCGCTATCCCCCCTGTGACGCCATCTCTGGATTTTGTCCTAGCGCTTTGCTCCGAAGATGAACTCATGTGATACAGTTTCAGCCTCTCCAGATGTCACAGGTGCTCTCAATTTCACCACTAATTAGGTGCTTGATCACGTTGCTTCTAACTTCTGTGAACCCCCATCAGAGAGAACCGTCACCGCCAATAATGTTTAGAATTTCAGGCCCAACTGGTGCGTGATGAAAAAAGCTTTGTTTGCCTGCGCTGTGTTACCAAGCTGTTGGTTGCAGCTGAAAGAACCGCCTGCGTGCCCCAGCTGACTTTTAATCACACTCACCCAGGCACTGGCTCAGGGATAGAGTAGCAGGCCTGTAATTAGATGACAATGGGCCCCCTCTCTCTGGTGCACGGCTGACGGGCGGCCGCAGAACTATTGATCAAAGACGTAGGCGCAGGAAGCGCAGGCGGAGCAGCAGGCCTGGTATACATGTTTGATGTGTGAACAACAGGTGACATACATCTTACAGGCATGGAACTAACTGTGGGCTGCTGGGAATAAGTGTATCTTAGAGAGGTTTTGCCACAACAGTCACAGATATGCTTCATGAAAGATGTATAATGGGAAAGCTCCTTTAAGATTACATGATGCACAAGTGGCCATTGTAACTGTAACTTCGGTCGTTGCTGTGCTTTTTGGAAGTCGAATTTCCCAGAGGAACCCACCCGAGGGATTAATAAAGTTCTATCTTATCTTATCTTATTATTATCCAAATTTAATGGCATTAATGGTTCAGAGACAAGCAGGGCTTTTTTAAGTGAGGTGTTGCTAGAGCTGTTCGATATAACGATATATATTGGATAACGATATAAAAACGTCTATCGTTTCCTATTACGCTATCGTTTGTTTCGTGGTGTCGCAAAAACTGTTTACAGCAATATTTTTTCATCGTTTTGATGGTCACTGTAGTGGCTATATTAATTTATTAAAGTTCTCTCTTTCTCTTATGTTTAATATAACCACACTACGGATGGACAAGCACCTGTTTTTACGTGTTGTCGTTAGCAGCAATGACGGTAAAACCATTGCGTGGCTCCGCTGTCCGCTTGTTTGTTTTCCACGTAAACCTTTCACAATAAAGCTCAAGATCCTGTTGAGACTTTTCAAAATAAACTGAAACACGGGAAAGAGTATGCAGTGTTTATGGATGAGAAGCAAAAAAGAGCCGTTAGGTGCTAAAAAATAAACCTTAGACTCAAACTTTGAAAGAAAATGGTGGCCGTTACAACTTATGTCTAAAAATGTATAGTTTCATGCATCGGTTAAAACACTCAACTCCAGGTAAAGGACGCTCAGCTGGAAACACTTCATGCAATGTGAGTTGCCCGAGATTCACAGAATTTGCAGAAAATGTTACATTTTTATGATTTATATCGTTGTCAGGACGATAAATGTCTTATATCGGGATATGAGATTTTGGTCATATCGCACAGCCCTAGGTGTTGCTGTGTTGGAGAAGATCCTCTATCTTACTACAACCTTATGCACATCAGTTTGGAAAGAAATCCAATGCTTGTTAGTTAGTGTGGGTTAGTAAACAGTCAATAGACAAGGGTACCAGCCTCCATCACTCACTGGTTCATCTATTTTCAGAGACTTACAAGCTCACTTGCAAATATGAGTGAGCTGAGAGAATAAAGCATTTATATTTAGCTGTGTGCTATCTGATACTTGGAGGGATTTGTAGAATTGGCCACAGTTAAGTCTCCTGTAAATCCCACTTAGAGTTACACAAACATGAACTCTGAACTGTTGAGCAAACTCTCATCAGATGCCTCTTGTAACTTCCATTCATATATGGGCAAGAATGTGCAAAATACAGTAGCTCATTCAAGCATGAATAACCCAGTGTTGGTTGGATGGATCCATGGTGGCTGCTCCATGTGTGTGTTGCTACTTTGTAAGAAGCCCTCGTCCCAGATGGTGAAGTGGAAATGCTCCAGCTGGGGTTCTACCACTCTTCTCTGCTATCTGGCCTGCATGCTTTACGTATCACTCTGATGTCACGAGGCTGCTATGGTCAGATGAGGAGGCCCTCCTCAACTCTTAGCAGAGGTGAAAGTGTCAACTGCAGATAGTGGGGAGGGAGAAAAGGAAATATGCACTCGCTCTCACTATTTTAGCCAAGCAAATCCAAGCATTTATGAAACTAAGAGAATCCAGATGATAAAAGTGCAAAACCTTATATCATGCATTATTATCTTCTGCAGTAACCTGAATAATTGCACTGTGTTTCCGCAGTCTCCACATGCATTCATTAACTGTATATTAAAACAAAGATATGACCACACTTGGATGACAGCTCAGGAGTTACATCCTAATGCTAGCACTGGCAAACCAACTTGGTTAGTTAGCAAGGTGACATTTGGATCCATATTTCAATGTAAAATTATATGTGATGCTAATTTTGGCAAGAGACAGGCTTAGAATGAAATTGACTAACTGAAAAATTAAATCAGACAGCTTATAGTGCAAATACAGCTGGGAGAGTGGAAATAAGCAAAACACAAAAAAACTTTTTATGGCTGTTAACATGTTTATTTCTGCTTTGAAGCAGATATGAAGCCTGCATCTGTTGACTTGGTTTCAGAGTTAGCCGTTCGATGAACTGCTGAAAGTGTAATTATGAGTGACTGCATAGGATCCAGGGGACTCTAAGGAAGTCATATTAGCAGGGAATCCGCTTTGTTTGATGACAGAAGCAGCTTGACCAGCCTGGGCTGTGTTCATACTGCTGAATGCCGTTCTGTACTCCAAGCTTCTGTTTACAGTTATACACTATAGGAGCCTCCTGTGGACAGGATTTCCCCACAGTAAAAACAAAAATGCAAGGACACACAACTGAGAAAACAGTAGTGATATGTCTCAAGGTCCAGGAAAAGATTATATGGCTCTTATGGTTCACACCATGACTGATCTTCTGATTTTTAAGAGTTGGGCTAATAATCTTCATCAAAGAGGTCGGTTTTTCCTGAAAGACTCGTAACACAGGCACAGCATAACGTGAAAAACATTTTGATGGGTTCCTCCTTTGACTCCACACACTGTGGGTAATTGAAAACCACACAGCTAACGTCGATATACTAACTACGTCAATGTATTTCAAGCTGCATTGCTTTTCATGTTGACACAATTATCTCCCAGTGTTTTCCCTGCTTTGGAAATCACTCGCTATTGATGTGCTCTCTAGGGTCCCTATGTGCCTATAGATAAAAGCCACTGGTTAATAGTGGAGGTGGGGTTTTTTTTGCCTTTATGTGGGAAAATATGTGCTCAGAACATCCAAACATAATTAAACATTGGTTGGTGTGTGTTGGGACCATTACTCAGATTTTATGTCCTATCATGCACGCACATTTGAGTGACTTAGACATCCTTCCCCAGCTTCCTCTTATCCTTGAGATAATTTTGCATCATGTAAACAGTGCAATAGACTAGCGACCTGTCAAGGGTATACCCTGCCCTTCTCCCAGTGACAGCTGGGATACACTCCAGCTGGGTGGGTGGATGGATGGGTGGATGGATGATTCCTTTCTTATTTCTGTTACTCACTACTCATGTTGAGAGAACAATATCTAAGATCAGTCAGCCCTGATAACCATATTCAGCAGATCCAGAATTTATTTACTCTGGCCTGGCTGTTTTTAATTAATCGAATTTATAGCTTCATTCATAAATTAAAGGAGAGCAGTACAATCTCTACAAAGTTAAAATTACTGTGTGGCCTCTTGAATGTCTTTTGACTCCACTATTTTCTTCATGTAAGATAGGTCCTGCTACAAAGGTCATTATTGATTAACGTCCTCATTCCTAACTGTATTAAAGAAGTCATAATGTTACCTATAATAAGCCATTATCTACAGTGATGTGTTCATACTTTGTTGGCAAGATAAAATACTACACAATCTTAAAAAAGATCTATATGTAAAAGGCAGTAAATCCTGTTTTTGTTGAGCTTAAGCCAAAGACAATATGCTTCACATTTTTATTTAACAATGACCAAATAAATGGATTGATGGATTGCATTTCAACTCCAATTAAGACAGGCACAATGAGCTACACAGATTTTTGGCCTCCTTCTGACTGTTGAGTAATGATACTTCAGTCTCACCTTCACCCTGCTGTTTCTCTCCTCTTCTCCACTGCTGTTTTTTTCTTATGAAAACAGGAAGAGGGTGTGTTTGAAGAACCAGAGCCCGAGGAGTTAAGTTGTTCACCACTGACTGACCATAGTCTTTATGTCGTGTTCGTATGCATGCCAGGATAATTGCTAAAACAAATCTTCCGAAATCTGCAGTATTTGCTTTGGGCATTGTGCCCTATAGGCAACTTTCCAAGTTTTATGTAAATGGCGTGCTATCTGAAGCATGTCACTGCATGTTGCTCTTTCGCATGTGACTGAATTACCAACTCACATCCAAAGTGTGAGCAGATATTTTCTTGATAACACAGACATTTTTCTCCAATTATATAGTACATCATTAACCACAATATATCCTCTTTATGAGGTTCAACAGCACAATGCTAGCTCTGGTCAAGCATGGGGCTTGTGCACAGTTGGAATCTACAGCACTGCAGGCAGGGTACCAGCCTGGCAAAGTCTTGTCTGGTGGGGATTAGAAGTGAGCTGGGCCCCATCTCTTTCCCTCCCAGCAGGAGCTGTCATGTCAGCATAAGACTCCTTCAACTGAGCTTCACTCCGATTGGGCGTAGGGCAGGGGCCAGCGTCAGGTCACGCCACTGGCTATCCTCAGTTTCTACTGAGCCTGTGCCGCTCTCACAAAATGTATGACAGTAAGAATATATATTATCTGACAGCCCACGCCTGAGCAACAAAAGAGAAGAAGCACAATAAGACTCAATGCAGTCTCTGCATTGTTGTTGGACTGTAACAGTCGAGCCTTTTAACTAGAATCTGGATAGTTTTTGAGCCATTTAACTGCACTTACTCTTAGCACATTGAATTGCTGAAAAGTTGCTACATGCAAAACAGAGCATGTCATTTTCTGATTAAATGACATAGCTGAGGGCTGGTCGTATTTAGTGTGATAAGATGTTCCTGTGTGAGAAGTCAGTGAGCCTCCCTCATGGTGCTTGTTAACTGTGGAATTTGGTGTGTCTGTCCATGCACTATACTGGTCAGATAGATAGTGAAGTGGAATGAGAACCATGTGGAAAACCTCCGTAGTTATGCAGAGGGAGGCCAAATGTACAAACAGAGTTAGTGTGCATCATGAGGATACATCTGTGCAGTATTTTATGACAGTATCAGATTTTTGATCATGTTGTTTTTGTGAGCTGAGCTCCCTCCGGGCAGCTTGTTTAGCAATTTTAAAAAATGTCCATCATAGAAATGTTTTTTTTCTTTTTACATTTGTGTGCAATTGAATGCTGTATAGATGGCTATAGTGAGAATATATGGGCTGATCTGCAGAAGCAGCTGGCTGTAACTTCAGAGGCTCCCAGTAATGACAGGCAGCAGCTGGATGGCAGAAGGAAGTTTCAGTGTCTGCCTTTGAGACTTGCTTCTGACTCAGAGAGGAGTCTGATCGGTGTAGTGTCTCCTGAACAATAGCCACAGTAGTGGCCAAGCTATTAACAGAACGGTGCCCGGCCGGGCCAAGTGCTGGCTGCTTCTCCTCTACTATATCCACACTTACAATATAATGCTGTAATCCTTCCTGTGAAATTTGTTATGAAGACTATAAATCTTTCTAAGTGTGTCTCTCATTTCCCCTTTTAGCTGAGCAGCTGTGAAGGTCTGAGTTCCTCTGTCCCCTTTTCCTATGCCAGAGCAGCAAGATGTGTTTGGAAGCCGTTATCATTTCTCAGCTGCTTAACAACTCCAAACCCAAAAAGCCAAGTTCATCCAGTGTGCTGATTCACTGTTTTGACTCATAATTTGCTTGTTTTTAATCAGCTTTTAGCCATGACTTGGGAGAAAGATATCCTCTCTACTTTTAAGATTAAGCTTTTTTGATAAAGCTTATACTTAGGGCTGGATCAGGCGACCCTGAACCCTCGCTTAGTAACACTGTAATAGCCCTGGGCTGCTAGGTGATTCCCATGATGTACTGAGTGTGTCTACTTCATTCATCTCTTTTCACTCTCTGTGTGTTTATACATCATTTTGCATTTAATCATCATCAATCATCAGTTATTATTAATCTCTGTCAGATGGCTGCCCCTCCCTGAGCCAGTGCTATCAAAGGTTTCTTCCTGTTAAAGGGGTTTTTTTCTTTCTTAAAATCACAACTTGCTCATAGGAGGTTATCTTATTGTTGGGGTTTTCTCTCTAATTTTTTAGGTTCTTTATCTTACAGTATACAGTGCCTTGAGGCGGCTGTTGTTGTGATTTGATGCTGTATAAATAAAACTGATTTGAACAGAATTTTAAAGAACTAACGTTACTGATGTCAAGAGCAGTGTCATAAGAGATTTTCTTTCTATTTCAGAATACCAGCTGATCAAAGCTGGTATTCACATATCCTTTGAATAGTATTATCAACCAGATGAATTGGCCTAGAAGTGGTTACAAATGATAACTCCTCAAAACTTTAAGACTTCTCCTGAATAACCACCAACAGACTTTCACAACCACCTACAAGGCATTCACACATATTCACGCAGATGCTGCTGATGCATCTGGGGCAATGTTAGGGCTTCGGTATTTTGCCTGAAGGCACTTTAAAATGCAGGCTGAAGGAGCTGTGCTTTCTTATCATTTTGATCATTTCGCTTTTTTTTCTAGGTTGAGGTTAAGGTTGGTATTCAGTGTATTTACTGAAATGTCTTAAGGGAAATGTTGATTTCTTAAGAAATAAGGCACCATGGATTTTCCCTTTACTTGCACTCACAGCGATGTTTTTTTTTGCCTTTTGATTTCACATTCTCTTGAGCCTACGCTGGAATTTGGGTTTGAATTAACAAATGTTATCATACTAGAACAAACATGAAAGCTGCTATCTGTCAGCAGCTTTAAGTACATCGTTGCAGAACTGCACATATAACTGCAAATTCTTGCTCTGTTTTCTCATGATAAAATTGAAAGTCTTCCTGTGATTGGTCCACCGACTGATGTTTTGTGGTTGCTTCTACCTTTTTATTGCTCTCATTTAGGCAGTCTTTTAAAGGTGAGGGGTCAAACCTGAGTAATAAAACCTATAGCCTGTAGTGATTGCAGTGTAGACCTGTTGACCTGGCCATTGTCTAAGTCTCAGCCTCAGGTTCAGTAGAGTGACAGGTTGATGTTAGTACAGTCAGTGGTGCTCTATCACTTTCCGGTCTCTGAGGAATGTTACATTCATACAAATGAGTACCTGGTAGGGGTCCTGAAAGGCCTCAGTTTCTAAAGTCAAAATCTGGCATAAATATTACTAAATTCTTTGCAATGTGGTCAGTTCGGAGTTTGCATTGTAAAAAGGCGTTTTCACTTGCCTTTACTCTGAGAAATCTACATATCTGTTTGTATTAATAAACATCAGTATCTGCTGATTTAAAGACCAAACATAAAAAAGCACAGGTCCTTTTTGGGCATGCAAGCATAATTTATCACCTCTGAGATTTTTTTCCCCTGTCCTGAGGATAACCTCCCCATCTGAGACATTTGCATCCTTTGTGTTCCCTTTAATGAAAAAAATATTTTGCTTTTGCTTTGATGTCATGAACAGATTACCACTGGGTTTTCTCGTTTTTATTAATGGCGCCTAAGAGTGCCATCGCAAGGGGAAACTTTGAGTCCCATGCGGGGCCATGCTGTTTTTGACATCTATCCATAAACAATATACAACACAATAGACTTTAGGCGTAACACAGTTTCTCAGACGTAACAACACTGCGTCCCTGTTGGCCAGTTGACCACAGAAGAGTTCAGTCTCCAGACTCTGTTTGGTTTCCTCTGCTTGCCCAAAAAGGATATTTCACTACCTCCTGTTTACTCTTTACACTGGAGGCCGAAGAAAGTTATGATGACTTGGGGAGACAAATATCTTGACACAGCAAGGGGCATGCATGGCAGCCTGTGTCTAACTTTTTTCATCTTCATGGCAATAAACCATTGCCGGTAAGATGCGACATGTGATGATCAGGTGATGCATATGTATGTGATTTTCAGCAGATATTGCAAATTTAATTTGGTCCAAAATACCTGACAGAATGATGAAGAATCACTTGAACATGTGTCAAATTATACCTAAATAAGAAATCTTGGCTCACGTTCCCATATTGTTTATTGTGTTTGCTGACACTGACATCCAAATTTGAATCAGTGAATCATCTTACTTAAAATACGAGGGAAGTGAGTGGTTAACCATTCATATTGTCCAGGTAGAGGAGCAGGGTGTGGATCAGTTGTGACTTTGTTTCATGCTGGTCCAGCCTGGGGCACAGATTTGACCAGTGCCCTAATTCTCCCCTCTACGGAGGTCTGGTTGATGGATGTGGTCTAATCAGCAGCGGACAGACCTGCCACAGGAAACATCTCCCCATCACGTTTACGGAAACAAGTACTCCTCCAGAGACCCATTGATAGCCACAGAGGGAGAGGGGGAAGGAGGTGAAAAACAATTGGATTCTCCCTCATTTTCTGCGAAGAAAATCAGCAGACTGTCTACTTTTCACTAACCAGAATATGATTTATAGGCCTGCTGCCAAATGACCTCTTTGAACAATACAGTAGTCCAGAGCTTGATTGCCTTGAAAACAATTACCAAAGACCTATTTTGGGAATGCACGACTTGCCGATTTCCCATTGCATTATGTGTAAAATTCCTACCCTTCTTAAAGCGAGAGCTTGATACTTTGGGACTTGGACATGTTTGCTTTGTTATCAAGAATTAGACTGGAACAGTAATGCCACGTTTTGTTTGTTTGGAAGCTTCTTGTGCATTATGCAAGGAGGAAGTCAGACCAAGATAAGGATCCGCAAGATGATCACGATCTTATCTTAATTACCACAAGTTTCCTGTTGAAATTTGCTTGCTAATGTTGCAAAATTATTACCTTAGCTAGCATGTATTGCTCAGTGCTGCTTAAAGAGCCTTGTCTTGTGTGTCTTTTGGAAGCATCTGTCCTGTGAGAATGTGCCATGCACTTTGTGTCATGACCAAAAGGCTTTTTTACCTCTGACAGGTGATGCTTCTCTCCTGCAGTTCAAACCTTCGAAAATCCCCCCCCCCGCATATCAGGATGAGCATGGTGATGAGTCGCCATTTGCTCTGCCTATGAAAAGAGTGATGTGTCTGCCTTATTGGAATGCTAAGAGCTATTTGCTTTTTGGGCACGTTAAAGCTTGCCTCAGTGCGTTTTAGTTTCAGAGATTATCCCTGAAAAGAGTGTCCTCCTGTCCCCCTTTCTCCTTACTCTTCTCAAACTCTCTGACCTTGAGCTTGCTGTCAAGCAGCTTCCTGCCCTCTGCAAGGACCCATGGAGTCACACTTGCGCAGATGTGAGGAAGAGAGACCTCCAGCCCTTTAATTTATGCAGCTTTAGTGTGATCACAAAGCACTAAACTTTGTTAGTTCATCATAACTGAGTGTTGTAATTAGGTAATTTGTTGTTGCTGTTTATCAGATATGTGTGTGTATCGCTCAACACGTTTTAATCCTGTTTTGTAAAGCCTGAGGTCTTCACAGGACTAACCTTACCTACGTGAATGGAACGTAAGTGAGCAGGTTTAGACTTGCCCTCCCAACCGTTGTCCTAAAGGCCCTCGGGGTGGTACCGTCGTTTACCTGCTGTTAAGAAAAACATCCATTTTCCATGATATTCATGAAAGCAGGTATGTTCCTTTCTGCTCAATTTGCAAGTAAATGCATTAAACATTTGCTGACATTGAAATGCAAAGTAGACGCTGATCTTTCAGGACAGACGTGTAGAGCAAGGGTCAGGCACAAGAGCACCCCTGGTTACACCACCCTAAACAAAGACCAACAAAGGCAGGAAGGGCTGAGCCGGTGAACCCTACGCCCAGGCCAAACCATCCTCATCCATCGCATGCATCGAGTGTCAGTCCACTACCATGGGTGATGTTGACTGTTTTTCCTGTTTTAGTGTTCCCCGCACCTCCTCTTTGTGTAGTACAGTGTAAACACTCTCAAATCATGGTGCCGATGTAGATATTTAGACATCAAAGAGTAAAAGTGTAAATACAGCATTGTCGTCAGAGGCTTACTAGGTGAAGGATGGCATTGTCACAAACTTTCCACTCCTTCACAGCAACAGAAGGAAGAGACTGGTTAACAATAGAGTGTAGCAGCCTAAATTGTGGAATTGTGTAGGAATAGCACTGTACACTATTTGTACACTTTAATCTGGATTATTTGACGGATTCTTGTTACATCCACATGCAGTCATGAACATCAAAGGATAAATTGCAGTGACTCTGGTGATCCCCCGACTTGGTCCTCTATCGTTTTATAGTGAATTGTCTCAGCATTGATTCCTAATGACCTTTCATCTGTTAACATCGTGACATCAAAATATGACATCCAGTACTTTGTTTCATGTCCTAATATCTGCAAAACTAATGGCATTCCTATTAATCTCAGCCATGTTAGTGCTAATAAGAAAATGTTAATAGGCTAACCTGTTAAAAAAATGTTTTCATGTTGCAAGCAAGCTTTGAGGATATTCAACATATTCACACCCATGTACATATGACCAGTGGCCACAGTATATGAACCAAAGCAACTTTTTCAGTGTATCATCCCACCATATGTTCACACTCAAAGGCAAGTGAAAAAAAGAGTAAACTATGGCAGTCATTCACTTGGTAATAGTCATAGTTATATAATCACATGGTCTTGGAGTTGGTACTTTAAAAAAGTAATTTATTTTGCCATTTTATTACCTAATTACTCCGTTACATACTTGTCACATTACTGCTTATTTACACTTTTACCTGTTGAAAATCAAGCCTAGGCTGCATTGCTGTAGCACTGGCTCTTCCTCAGCTGGCATTGTGTTATCATGCTGTTTTTGCAGATGTTTGCATAGAGTCCATGCAAACATCAGCAGCAGTAGATAGTCGTTTCTGGGTCGAGTGTAGTTTAGACTCTGTCGCCACATTGTTTTCCTTTTGTGCAGTAAAAATAAAGATAGTATCCAAATGTCCAGTCCTCAAGTTGTACATTGCATTGTAGTTGTTGTCTGCACATGAACTGAGGTCAGCAGATTACACAGGGCTTTTTTTCTAGCTGCCAATCTTGCAGATAACCAAAGAACTTACAAGTAACGACATAATTGTTTGCTTGGTAAATGTTAATCATGACTGAATTTAGTACACTACTGCATTAGAAAACAACTGTAATGTGATTATAGTAAGACAGTATTTTGCAGCCCAAAGAATTCAATGTTGTAACTACAAAAAAGAATAAGTTGTTAAATGAAAAAAATGTTTAAAAATTATCTACTGGCCCAAACTATAGTTAAAATGATTCCTTAAATTTAGACTTTTAAACAGGGCACTGTGACACAGTGTTAGCCAAGCAGCAACCTTTACCTCCTAGGACCTGGCGTCCACATATGTGGGCATCACATTTTGGGTTGTCTAGACCAAAATACAAAATTTTGCAAGTAATTCTTTGTTTTTACATTCATCGGGTCCCAATCGTCCCAAATAGCAAACAGAAATTAAAAATGCATGCAATGAAAGAGTTTGGGTCTTAGGAGGTTAATATAAAAATGAAAAACATTACAGTAATTAAAGTCGTTTTACAGACTGGTGCAAAAAATAAACTGTTTTGAAGTACATGGATAGTTTTCCCCATCATAGTAACTCTACAGTAGCTGATTTTTGGTGTAACTCATCCATTGGCATACACCTGCTGGGAGAGTGACTATTAAAGCCTTTTAGAAAAGATCTGTGTTATGGTGGGAGTGTAGTCTGCAGCGTTTAGTTTCAGATTAATCATAGCTGAATGAAAGCTTGATACGAGCACAGGCCTTTTTGCCAGCCAGCACATATGTTGGCATTGTGGCCACTATGATACCCAAGATCCTGCTTTGAAAGAGATACTGCCACATAACATCCTGTTAGCTCAAAGGATTGGGCCACTGTTATGAATGCTGATCCAAATTATGAACTTTTAATAGGCAGTTGAATCTATAAATGTCTCTATGACCTTTGTTTGGAAGTCAAAAAGGGTCTTCTCTAATCACAGCTGCCCCAAGAGTTTACGTAGCCCTAAGCAGAATTTCTTTGTTCCCTCAAATTTTTCACGTGTCTGAGCGAACACACAAACTCCCTGAGCGGTCCCTTGGACCACTGTGAGCAACAGCAGACGTGTGCGCTGTGGTCATGCCAGCATCGAATCCATCCAAGTTACATAGTTTATTAAAATAATCAAATTACAGCATTTAAATTTATGTTCGACTAGTTTTAATTAACTTTTTTAGCCCACTTACAATGAAAATTAAAAAAATCTTGGTCATGTCCTGTGTAGTATGTTAACACTATTGGAAGTAAAAATAACTTGAACTCCAATTTTGAAAACACAACTTTCTTTTTTTTCCCCTTTTTTTTATATAAAGCTCTGACTTGTATTATGAGTATGAGTCTGTGGTCTGGGAGAGAGTCTGTAACTCTCTGTCTGCAAAATACAGAATATAATGACCAATATTGGGCAATTAATCATATAGTTACTTCTTCAAAAAAGTAACTGAGTTATGCAAACAACAACGTTTTTTGCAGCTGTTTACCTAAAAATACAGCCAAGGCGTTTTTTTAAAATAAACATTTCAAACTATTTACAGAACAATCAGCTGTTCTGCATCAAATTTGATGCCACACAAATTATTTGTGCCACTCCAAAAAATAATTTATGTGCACTATGAGATAAAGGAGAACAACAGTCTGATACCTGCAGGCCTGACAACAGGAGATGTATCACTCCTGTAACACCTGTAACATTCAGTAGTTGCCTCATTGCTCTGACACACACAACAAAACTACTGACCACACTACACACTAACTACACAAGATTTGCGCTAAACGTTGCAAATCTCTCACATCTCAAAACACCGCCGTCACTCCTAAAACTTCCCCCCATTCCTAAACAACTAAGTGCGATGTTGCCATATCATTTTTTGATTGGTCAACATGGTACATTTTTCCACCAATAGGAAAGGGTGGGTTTTTTGTTTTTGTTTTTTGCTCACAGGCGGAGAGTGCTTTCGAGCGTTTTCCTTATAAAACGCAGTTTTTACCGTTTCTTCCTGCAGTAAATATAAACAAAGATAGTATTCAGGAAGAAAACCAAACATTGCATATATTTTTATCATAACTCTGGTTATGACTTTTTCCGTCAGTTGTTCCGTCTGTCCTCCTCACATCTCCAATGGTTGTACACGTTGTCATTAACGTGGCTTCATTCCACATCAGCCACGCCGCTTTGCTAGCTAAAACACCGGTGTCGGCACATAAGGACGCCTGTTAACCACGTTGATTTGCTGCGTATATACGAATGTGAATCGCATCATTGGCTGGACTATGGGATAAGGTGGCATCGTTGTAATCCCATACGGGAGCAGCCAGTCACTTACTGACTAACACTGCAAAACAGAATTGTTAAAGTTTTAATTTTAATTTCAATTCAGGTTGGATTTTTGTTTTTGTGCGCAACACAGATTTTCTGTGCGCAGAGACCGTGCCAGCAGTGCGCAATTGCGCACGCGCACAGCTTAGAGGGAACATTGGTGATACCCAAAACCTGCAGGACACCTCCGCTTGAGGCCTGAAGTTGGACACCCCTGGCCTACAGAGAGCCTATGGAGAAGGGTTTTCAACCTATGCAACCATAGCATGTGTCAAGTGTTGATTGGTTGGCAAGCTGATTGGGAAAGGAAAGAAAGGTAAAGCAAAGTTCACCAGGAATAGGAAAAGACGTGAACACAGATTCCTTGGGGAAGTAAATAGGCAACGGGTATTAAAATGTACCAAATCAAATATGCAGCGCTAGCTGGTGTGGTGATATCTTGCGAATAAGGGAGAAGCCAAAAGTAGCTTCTATTACATTGTCAGTCAATTAACACATTTATCGATATATTGTGCATTTTCTTGTACGATTACTATTTGAAGTGCTCTTGAGGGCCTCCTGCTGGTGTGCGAGCCCCAAGCAGCTACTACTCATGCCCAAGGCCAGGTCTGTCTCTAGTCATTATTGATACATAAAGTCTTTATAAACCCCTCAGCTGTGTTTTTCAAAGCCCTCAATCCTCGAGTGAGATGAAGTGCACCAACATGTGCTGAGTGCAAAGAATGTGGATCAACCCATTTTGGAAGCTGAAATAGTGCACGGCTTTGTCCAAATATTTTCTTTGAGTCTCAGCTTCTTCTTGAAACCAGTTGGCCTTCACACACACACAGGGCTCAGAAGAGTGACACATGGCTTTGGCATTGACTTTAGACCTGTTCTGGGACCATTAAAGACCAATTTGTCAGCATTCAGCACTGCGCAAACAGTGAGATGTGTTTCACAGGGCCTCACATCTGGACCTTTTGTGTTTAAACAGTGTCCCACTTCCTCTTTTAGAAACCTGAAGTACATGTATAATGGCTAGGCCACGTTCCACAGCCAGTTGGTCTCATTTCATTATTTTATTTATGCACTCTGGCCTATAACACTTATTCAAACACAGTTGTCCCTGATGTCCTATTCCTACTTCAGACACATGTTCTCCTTCTTCCTCCAGTCACATTGCATCATAATAATCATTAGTGGTAATGAGATAATATCATTATCCGCTGTTTGTTTAAGAGAAAAGAATAGTGCTATTAAGTGGACCCCTTACAGACTTCAACATAAATTGTAAAGTCAGCAGAGATGAAGAGACAGCCAAGACAAGGCCAAGGTTTGGTGTGGCAATCAGTCACTGCGAGGTCAGCTTGATTAAAGGAAATGGACTGAGTGGAAACTTTGAATGTGTGTTTTCAGTTGTGTTTTCAGCCCGCGTGATAGCAACAGCGGAACAGATGCTGAAACAATTAAGGCAAGTCGAAGGATGTTTTTACTCCCGCTCTGCCCCCTCCTCTAACCTTGTGATTGCACATCAAAGTTGTGGACAGAGTTTAAAGGTCGTTTTTATTGTTTGGCTGCTTAAAGCAGTTGTCGGATTTTTAAGAGGAACCGTGGCTTGTGGCGGCAGCACAAGCTGCGAGTGCAAACAACCTCAGAACAGGTTTGTCCTGACAATAACTCTGTGTCAAGTAGGGAAGGGATGTGGTCAAGGACAAATGCACATACATGTTTCAGCACAAAACAACAGTAGCTGGCTTTTCTAATGTAATTTGCACTGATGTGCTCGGCAGCTTTGAAGCAACTTCACTTTGATGCTCTAATCTGGCTTCTTTTAGCCCATCACTTTGATATCTGCATATATCCCTACACTAGCAATGGTAAACTATGGCAGGTTTGTAGCGCAAAAAGTTCCAGTTATGAAATTCTCTGTAACAGTTACACACTCTCATTTTTGACTCACCTGCACCACATGATGTGTGTAAAAGGATGGTGCACTGGTAGTTTGAATACGCACCCTATGGTTTGTTTGCTCTGAACAGAGAGGGGGGCCAGGACTCAATCTCGGAGGTGACTGATTTACAGTTTGTTGCTGTCAGTCAAACAGCTGACAGATGGTGAAAAGAGCAGTGCCTCCGCCGCACTGTCGCCGCTCATAGATACTCTGAGGTTTTAACAGTGGCGGGAGTGCTGAAATCTGTTCGTGGGGTTTGATAGGAAAGTTAAGCAGTTATAACAAAGCAATAATTATGAGTAAAATACAACTGAAATATATCAAATCAAAGGGTTATTTATTCAAATACTTAATTTTTAAGGAAACTTGGTTGGTAGAAACTGAATGTATACCAACCAGGTCGATTTTATTTGAGCAGATATCATTAAATTCAACATTTTACTTTGTACTCATGTAACAAAGTTACATGGAATATTGGCCAGTCAGCATTTGGGGCATACATCTTTGTGTTTGAATTAAGTGCGGTTGCCCTTACACTTTGTTTGTCTTACCTAGGATGACCATTGAACCTTCTACATAGCAATTAAAATTGCTATTTGAAAGAGCTTTTTAAAAAATAGTTTTCCTGACATTGTGACATTTTTCTCTAATATTAAGAAAATAGGAACATGGGTCTTGTTCTGTGATGAAATCTTGCGGCTTATTTTAGATTAAATCTTCAGAGAACAGTGTGTTACTGCTGGGTGGGAAAAGCTTGCTACCTATTTTGGATTTTTTTGGTTTGCTTGTTTTTTTTATGTTTTTTGATTTAAAGAGTCTTTTACCATTTCCCTGGAAGATTTCCAGTTTTTGGTTAGACTTTCAGCATAAACCTCTCTTTATGCCCTGCTGCTAAGACCACATTTTCAGGCCAATAAACTGCAAAAGAGTAATTAGTGTGTAAAAAATTGAGAACTGAAGCATTTTACTCAGTAATTATTTTTGTCAGGATAACACTGGGGTTTCTCACTGCCAGTCAGGTCTGTTACAGGTCTTTCATTCCAGTCCTGAAGGAAATTATCAAATAACAGACAGAAGTTCCACACAGACTTTGTGGGGCTTTGGGTGGAAAGTCTGCAAAGCACCTGGTTTTCACATGGGACACTGTTTAGGTTTCAGCTTTTCGTAATAGGCACAGGATTTGGGTTTCGGTTCTCCAATTTTAAAGAAAACAGGCAGTAATGATATTTGGACCTGACAAGGCGTTGAGCCAGACATTTCTTTTGACTTAAGAATACTTCTCCCATTGTAAAATTAAGCACAGTACCTGATTGCAAACAAACTATAAGGCAATAACAAATTTGTCTGAACTGTTTCGTGTTGCATATCATATTAACACTAACATTACCCAAGGCAGGGAAGAAGCAGTGAATCAATTGTGCCAGAGGGGGTGAAGCAGGCTAATTTCCTCCTAATTGAGCCACAGGCTTGTTGTTTTGTCAGGAGATTTTCGGCCAAATGGAGTCAGATTCCTGCAGATCCCCTGGGATGATGGGAGGGCCAGGCTGGAGTCTAGCAGAGCCCTGAGATCCCAGCAGTTACCCTGGCTCCTAATCCCTGTCATTAAGTCAGCTGCAAAGAGAAAATTGTCTATCCTCTTTTCAGCCTTGTCCTTTGTCCCTTCATTTCTTCCATTGCATCCTCTCTATCATTAGACTCATCTCCCGCTTCTCTATTTCCACCCCTGCTATTGTGTTCCACATTTCTGCACGACATCCCGATTTTCCCTGTGAATGCAGGTGACACATAAATCCTAATTGTCACCTGCACAATTTATCCAAACATCACTTGTCTTAGATGTCTCCTGTTTGACATAGGTTCACATTTCATCATAAAGCTGCTGCTCTGACATAGTTTTCAGATCCTACTTTACAAAAAAATATCAGGAAAGGTATGTCACTTATTTGTGTGTATATATACATTTCTAATAACCATCACAGTGTATACCAATTAAGTGGACTGTCTTGAGCAACAATAAAACAAAAGTTGGAGAGAAGCATCTCAGCTGGAGAGACAAACTGTCCTATTATAGCACATCCTGTGGTGCTTGCTGTTTTGTCCACTGACACACAAACACACACAATGTGGTGGGGAGCCAGAGGATGGGTAAGAGGGTGGTCCGGGGTCCTGAAAAGGAGAGAAGGGAAACACCTTGTGACCCCCCTGTTCCTGACCATGCTACTGGAGGTCCAGAGACAACAAGGATGGAAGAGCATAGGGCACCACTGACATCTGCTTCTGTGTGGGTCATTCAGTGTTGTTGCCTCATATTTAACAATATTTAATCATATAAATAACTGTCAGAAGTCTGTTTACAGTAGTATCAGGAAGACCTACCTACCAACCCTGTAATGTCCTCTGAAGTGAGGGAAGCACAACTGTGTGTGCTTATTTCTTGGCAGCCTAGAATAAGGAAGGTAGACAAATGATAAATAAACAGTCAGGATTTTGCTTCTTGTGGCAAAGACAATCATCAGCATGCAAATGTTTGGGTTTTGATATGGATGTCAAACTCAAATGACTCCCAGACACAAACAGCACGACTCTTGCTACAGATAAGCCAGTTTTCCTTGGATGGGCCATTTCACCCCCCCAAGGAAAACTTTCTTTTGGTGTCCATACTGCACACACTCAGCGCACTGCCACTAAATGCTGAAATAAGTTAATCTGGATGGATTTATATGTAATACCAAATAGGATCAGTTGACAATCACGGTAAAACAACAAAGGACATCATCTGACAGTTCTAAGGCCTCACACATCAGGAACGGTGACTGTAAAAAATCCATGGACGACCTAACAGCTCCCCAAAAGTGAAGCCAAAATGTCTCCGTTGGCCCCCTGATGTCTGGCCGCAGTATAGATCATAAATTCTGTGGTAGTGGGTGGGACTGAGGTTAAAAACTAAACCAAAAACAGTTTGCCTCAGATTCATTTTTCCCAAAGATCTTTTCTGCCACTTTAAGGAGGTCTACTGATTTGGGATCAAAGGTTCATTTGGATCAGTTTAATGTTAATTACTAACTTGACTGTTAAATGTGATTGAGAGCTGCAGTCCTGGAGAAAGTCATGTATCTGTGTCCAGGAATTACACCTAGAGTAGGCACACTGAAAAGAAATACTCTATTTACCTTCCAAAATGACCCCTGTGCCAATTTCATTTATAAAACACCTTTTATTTTATATAAACTCAACGTGCTTAACACAGAAGATAAACATGTGAAAATCTGTGTGGATTTAAAATTCCTTAAGGCAGTTAAAAAAAAAACCAACCTTGTCAATTTGTGTCTTTAAAACTACAACACAAGGTGTTCTGCAGTAACTAACTGACATTCCTGAGGTATTATCACATTTTTTTTCTCAGTGTGTTAAATGTAATCCTCAAGTTAACATCCTTAGCTAGCTAAGAGAAAGAGTCATTAGCTACTGGAGGAAGCAAGTGTTCGGTAGCTATGATGTTTTAATTTTCATAAATAATCCGTGCACATGAATTAATCTACCCCGACTAAAGACGTTGTTCTATATGGATGTAAATTAATAGTTCGTGTTGCTGTTCAAACATTAGCTCTGCTGCTCTGACAGTGCAGGACAGAGGGGTGTTAAGCTGAAGCAGGCTGCCAGAGATGAAGCACTGAAACTGTTTATATGAGAAGCATTGAAAACTTCACCTGGGCAGGTCTGACATGATTATTAAATACCTACATGAAGCTGTATGTCTCTCTCCACACATGCATGTGCACTAACGTAAAAGCTGACATGTGCGTCAACA
Organism: Aulonocara sp. 'chitande type north' Nkhata Bay; assembly: GCF_057382095.1. NCBI lineage: Eukaryota > Metazoa > Chordata > Actinopteri > Cichliformes > Cichlidae > Aulonocara > Aulonocara sp. 'chitande type north' Nkhata Bay. The sequence continues at coordinate 14,878,964 of NC_141355.1, forward strand.
TCCCCTTGTTATCGGTAAGAGTAAACACTTTATCAGAGGCCGACATTCACAAGCTGCCTGTAATTTGACTTCGCGGTTTCTAGCTGATATCAAAATTCACTGAAAAAAAATACTGATAACATGCCCACAAAATAAAACCATGTTTACCCGAAGCTGTTCATATGTGGCCCAGCTGTTCATCTCAGTTTGTAATGGACATTAAACACAGCCTAAGACAAACAGTCTCTCCTTTCTGTTGCCTGTAGGGAGGACTTCGCCTTCAGTCATCTTGATGTTAAAATATAAGGTGATTCATATTTGAGTAATTTTTTAGTAATATCTTTTTGGGTTTATACATTCAACACTGCTGCTTTACACAACAAAACATAAAAAAAAAACCCACAAAAAACAACAAAGCCTAATATTAATGAGTGGAAACCGTGCAGGATTGGACTTCATGACCGAATCATTGTATATGTCCACTCTTTATGCTGAATATACTTACTTGTTTTAAAATTAGAGTAAATTAGTAGTAATTTTCAGAATTAGCTGATGGAAACGGTACAAAGGCTAAACAACCATATCATTTGCTGTCAGTTAAACCTGGACTTGTGTGGAGATGATTCCTTACGATTCCTCCAAAGCTGATGGGCAGCAAAAATGGCTGATGTCTTTTTCACCTGGCTAATACTTAGCCTCTGACTTTCTATGGAAGCGCAAAGGGTGCACTCAGTTTCTCACACACTGCTTCTACATTTGGGCTTCATTTTTGTGTGATAATCACGATGTGGTTCAGTATTGTGCTTGTTGATTTTTACTTAACTTAAAGACCGGCTAAAAAACACATACTTTTGTAATATATCCTGATGTGTAAAACCTTGGAATCGAAGGAGGGTGTGCGTTGTTTTTACTGCGACTGTAATGTTGCAGTCTTGAATGGCGGTAGTTTAAAATAAAAACAGAAGGGTCACGTATCAACAATCAAGGACTTCCTCATTAAATTCTGGCCCCTGGATTACTCTCCTCACTCACAGACATCTGTAAGTCTTGACGTACTCGGATACTTAGCAGTACATTTCATGAGAACCCATTGTGTTTTTATTTAATCAAAAATGTGTTTTTGGACGATATAGGTTTAAAAAAACAAGCATAGAAGCACAAAAAATAACACTAAATCTGTTAACAAGGCATTTTCTTGCACTGATCAAACACAAATTTGCATCTTCCTGTTCCAGGAAGTGTAACAAAATTTTAATAAAACAGTCAGCAGGTGTATTTCTCATTAACAGAAAAGTGCTGAGAGCAACAAAAATGAAACAATGGGGCCTTGTTATCAAGCAAGCAATTCTTATGATTGGGTGGAGGTCTCCATTCAGTTCAGCGTTGAGGTCAAGATTAAAATATAGCTGCGTGTGACCTCCAGCTTGACGGTTTAATCACAGCACGGCACAAAACCGCCTGGAAGGTTTTGACAGAATTTCCCATTTCGTGCAATGTGAATGTTTTACGTATTCCAATCCCCGCATTTAGGTTCAGATTTTTTGCATTGTGGAAAATTAAACATTCATGGCAAATTGTTACACTGGAGTCACATGGCGAGCTATCCTCGTATAGCCTGCAGTATGATGAGATACAAACCCCTCAGCAGGAGCAGTGCCCTCACACATCTGAGGGTGTAGCTCTGGCTCCATGGCACTGGAGTGCGACGTCATCTGACACAGCAGAGTCGACTCTTAGCGAGCTGATGTGAAAGCTCTGCAGATGTGGCTCATAGTGCGTTTTTAAGATTTCACTAGATAGAAAAGTATAAATGATTTTTATCCTTATTTCATTCAAAGTCTTTGCATCAGAGACAGCATGCACTTAAAGACCAGTCGTGTCTCTAAAGTGACTACGCTGTGACCCCACAGGTCCCCGGCTCCCTTGGGCTCCAGGTCCCCTCAGCATGATTTGCGAGGCCTAGGGTCTGCTATGTTAGCCGATGTGCTGTCAACATTTTTTACACTTCAAACAAACCTCAGGTCATAGATTAGCCTCCACCTTCAGTCACTTATCTCCTCCAGACTGGAGCTGACGTATCCACTGCGAATGTCCCCAAACCCTCCTGTCGGTGACCCCAGTTAACTCTGTTAAGTTAAATATCACAAACCTCCCTCTATTTAGTTGTTACAAAAACCCATGATAGTATCCGCTTCCCGCTGAGTCGCTCCATTTTGTCCCCGCACCAACAAAATGACAGTCAGAGTGAGAGCAAGGCAGTCGTGTCACAGCAGCAGGGTCATTTCAGCAGCAGATCAAAAGCAGCCACAGCTGTGGCAGAGTCACATGTGTGGTCCAGGCATATAGACAGAAACCCAGCAAGCTTTCCCTGTCAAGCTAGTGCTTGCAATATGTTATGGAAAGAACATATGACACAAAAGCATGCAATAACCTCTACTTAAAAAACAACATAATTCACATATGTTTTATTTGGAAAAGCGATGTCAGTAAATCTTCACTCACTGCTGATAATCATCCTCCCACCTCAGGAACAGCACCGGGACTTTATCTTGGCACCTATAAAGGCTATGATGAACAAGTAAGGAGGTCTTTTGAAGACATCTTATATGCTGGTCTAATCTGGCCATCTGTTTCTTATCTACTCGCCTTTTATTTTTTAAATTTGCTAATTTATTTATTTAAGGGATACTGACCCTGGAAGCAGCAGGCGCCAATCCTCTCCCCGGGGAATGAAGTAGAGGCGGGACACACCTGGTGTGTGTGTGTGTGTGTGTGTGTGTGTGAGAGAGAGAGAGAGAAGTTTGGTTTAGGGTACTTTTTCTGTGTTTTTTTGTGGTTCAGGATCCAGTAAGGGCATCCTTTTTATAGCAGTTCCAGGAGGAAACTGTCGTTTGCTTAAAAAAGGAAAATAAAACTTTGTCACACATAATAGCAAAATTGTTTCAGTGGACTTCCGTGTTTTTTCACTCGACATCCAGCATGTATGTTTGCATACAAAAAAACTGGCTCTTGACAGTGTCTCCTTGTTGCTGAATTAAGGATGAAGCATCTGCCGTGTTCTGGCTATCCCTCAGACCACTGCTCTATGTACAGTACAATCACCAGTCACTCAGTGCAGGCTGATAAGCTGTGAGCCTTTCCTTTCATCAAAGGCATTTTTTAGTCTGTGCATTTATAGTTAATAATCCATTCTGAGGATTAATGTAACAACATCTTGTTATCACCAATAGGAGCCCTGTTTTTTTAACAGATTACCTAAACTAAATGTGCTGTAAATAATGTTCAGCACTGCTCTGGCATGTCAAGCTCTTTTTTTCCCCACTGATAGTAATTCCTTGGATTGGACCTGGAGTCTGAAAGCCGTTTCACCAGCAACATATTCTGTAAGATGACTAAAAAGATTATCTGAATTTTGTAACATTTCTAATGGAACACATAAAAGCTCTTTTAAAGCAATTTGATAACTGCTACAATACTCTATACTACGGGACATTATATGAGCATTTGCTGCAGTTAGTAGTGAAAGGAAGCCAAGGTGGTGTCAATGTGAAGTTTCCTGTTGTTTTTGTTTCAAACTGGTGTGTTTGCTTGGCCTTTTATCATGGAAATCAATCGTCAGACCCGAGACTTGTATTAGAGTTACAGTAAAGATTAAATGAGATGCATCTGAAGGTTTAACAACAATTTAACGGAAGTGATTGTGATGTAAAGTAATCATCTGATATGTCCAGACCTGTTCTGCACATAATCAGAGTCACCATCTCACCACAAAGTCACTGCAAAAATTATAGGAGATAAAATGCTTGTGAAAACATGCACTAAAGAAAAAGGAAAGTAAAGCAAGCAATGTTTGTGCAATCTGTTCACACCACTACTAGGACTTAATTTTAGGTTTGACATGATCATTATTATTATTAAGAATAATAATAGTAATAATAATAATAAAGTAAATGTTAGACTCTTTAGTTTTTAAAAATGACATGAAAAACACCTTTATTTTGACCAGAAGTAATGGTGGTGTTCCCACATGGACAAATTCTGAATGTTTTATTGATTTGATGTCTTTTTCCTGATATTTTTTATTGAATTTACTAGTAGTAAGTGTTTTGGCCTGTCATCTGCAAGGGAATGCAGGCTTCTTGTCCTCCAGGCAGAGGGAAGGGCTGCGCCTGAAGAGGTGAGAGACAGGAGGAGGAGGGGGAGAGCTGAAAGATGTTTTACTGGGGGGGGGGGAGAGGGGGTCGTCCTGGGAGGGAACCAGGGGTGTGGAGGGGCGAGTTTAAAAAGGCAGACAGAGCCAAGAGTCACTCACTCTCACAGGATCTGCTCAGAAACCCCAGCTCCTATGATTCACTGAATTTCAATTCACCGTTTGGAACTTTACAGGACTCTTAACTTTTTTTTACCCTTTAAATTAAGGATTTTTTTTCTTAACAACAATCCCTGCAGCATGGAGCCCCCCACTCCGGAATATGGTGACAGCTACGAGTACTATGATGACAATGAGACTGCATGTGACTTCTCAGAGTGGGAGCCTTCTTACTCCCTCATCCCGGTCCTCTACATGCTGATCTTCATCCTGGGTCTGTCAGGTAACGGCGTGGTCATCTTCACTGTCTGGAGGTCCAAATCTAAACGTCGGGCTGCAGATGTCTATATAGGAAACCTGGCACTTGCTGACCTCACCTTTGTTATAACTCTACCTCTCTGGGCTGTGTACACAGCCCTGGGCTACCACTGGCCCTTTGGCGTGGCTCTGTGCAAGATCAGCAGCTATGTTGTTCTGGTAAACATGTACGCCAGTGTTTTCTGCCTCACCTGCCTGAGCTTTGACCGCTACCTGGCCATCGTGCACTCTCTGTCCAGCAGCAGGCTCCGTTCGCGGGGCACCATGCTGGCATCGCTGGGTGCTATTTGGTTCCTGTCTGGCCTCCTGGCTGTGCCCACGCTGCTGTTCCGCACCACTGTGAATGACCTAAACAGCAACCGGACCACATGTGCCATGGACTTCAGCCTGGTGACCATGAACCAGAGGCATGAGTACCTGTGGATTGCAGGACTCAGCCTGTCCTCCTCTGCCTTGGGTTTCCTCCTACCTTTCTTGGCCATGACCATCTTCTACTGCTTCATCGGCTGCACTGTCACACGCCACTTCAACAACCTGCGCAAGGAGGACCAGAAGAAGAAACGACTGTTGAAAATCATCACCACACTGGTGGTGGTGTTTGCCATCTGCTGGACTCCCTTCCACGTGCTCAAGAGCATGGACGCCCTCTCCTACCTGAACCTTGCTCCGAGCTCCTGCGGCTTCCTGCGTTTCCTGCTGCTGGCTCACCCCTATGCAACTTGCTTGGCCTATGTCAATAGCTGCCTCAACCCGTTCCTGTATGCCTTCTTTGACCTGCGTTTTCGCTCCCAGTGTCTGTGCCTGCTCAACCTGAAGAAAGCTATGCACGGCCAGATGAGCTCCATGTCGTCCACTCTCAGCGCCCAGACTCAGAAGTCAGAGGTTCAGTCTCTGGCCACCAAGGTGTAGAGAGCAAAGTGAAACAGGGCTGCTGCAGGACAGCTCCAACTGCTGGAACACTTGTAAAAATACAGACTTTATGTGTCCATTGTTCAAAGCTGGTAAGATGAGATGATGAACTTTGAATTGTCACTGCCTACAGTCATGATATTCATTATGTGTTCCTCCCAATGTACAGTGAGAGAGGCCAATACTCTGTATGCTGTGTGAACTTGGGAAGCTGGAGCCAGCTGGCTGAGCTCCTTTAGCTGCATTGTTCCTCAAATTCTCAGAGAAAAAAAAAGTCTTTATTTTTTCTGTTTAAATTTGTATTTGCAGAGGTTTTTTCATTTGTATCATGAAAAAAGGCAGAAATATGAATTGCTCTTTACACTGGATGAAACCTAAAGCTACACCCTATTTTCATACCATCTTCGTTCGGATATATTGCTGATTTATTGTAGAAGCACTTGTTGTACATGAGCAGGGAAATCAAACAAAGCAGTGTCTCTTCAAAGCTTCAAAGAAGGTAGAAGTCTGGGTTACGGAAGGGAGGGAGGGAGGTGTAAAAGGAGCAAAGGTGTTGCAGCTTAATTACATAGTTTGTGGGGAGGAGATGGGGCAGACAGGCAGATGGCAGTTGACAAATGTTGCTGAGGGACAGGAGCGGGTGGGGCGCTATGGAGGGGTTTTGCAGTGCAGTCACGCACTAAAGGGACAAAGGAGCCTTATAAATGGTCCAAATTGATGTATATGTTTTATTTTTTGACATCGCTGTAACTAACTACTGTATTAAAGATGTGTGCTATGAACCAGATGTCTTAAATTCATTGTGTGCTTGTCTGTGTGTGTGTGTGCATGCAAATCAAAGGTAGATTTTCAAGTATCACTTTAAAGGAGAACAATCTTGACAGCAAATGTAAATATTTAACCTCCACTTTCACGTCAGTCCTGTTATTTCAGTGTTAAGTATCTCAAAGGGTTCAAGCTTTTGTTATGAATAACCTTGCATTCAGTTTGCACCTTCAGACTAATAGGTCTCTAATCTCTATTGATTCACAGCCAGTATCCAGACAGTAACTGGATTATGCAAACTACCTGCCATCCTGAGTGTGTATTCTGCACTCAGCTGGGATTTCTGCAGGATTTCTTCATTTCAAACATTAGTATTTATTTAAGGCGAGGAAGAAAGAACCAGCAACATATTCAGAGTGATGTGTGCTCAGTTAAAGTCAAAGTGGCTAAAATTTATGCATAACAAAATTTAGGACAGCCAAACCCTGTGTGCTGAATTACGTGGCCATTACCACTGAGTGACTCTTCTAAGGGATATTCTGATTTGACAGTAATGAGCTCTGTTGGGCATAATTACCGTTTAGAAATATCGGTGGTGGGATGGGTTAGGGGGGAAGTGGGACTCTAATCCTGGCAGAAATCGGGGCCGCCGAACAAGTCAATATTTGTGCCTGCTGACAAGAGATTGCAGTCAGAGGGGTTCTTGGAGCACGGGATGGGGTGTGCAGATGCTCCATCACACTAAAGAAGAAACTGTGAGGTGATTGAAGTGAGAAACTTGGGAAATGGGTCATCTTGCACCACCGTTCTAAAGTAACCACATGTGTGAAGTGTGGAAAAAATGCAAAGCTGCATGATTCATCGTTTCTTTATGTGTGAGAGATCATATGTTATTTATTGTCCATCCTGGCGAAACGGAGCCTATTTGCAGTAAATGCCAGAATGTTCTTTGTGAGATCCTCGCAGACGCTAGATTGCTCAAACATGCAATGATTCTTCAGCTTGATAGATTTATTAGAAAAGATTTTATGTATCTAGTTTACGTATTTCGGATGCATACAGAATCTAACCCATAACACAAGCGTTCACTGCACCATTAACTCTATTGTGTAATAACAGAAGAATTCATTTTTTAGTTCATCTTTATATAAAACAGCAGATATACGAGTAGCAATTAGACCGTGGAAGCAGAGTCACTCACGCGTGCCGGACAATGCGAGACATGTTGTTATTATTGAGATCAGTTGGCCTGACAGCCTGTCTGATGCTTCACTTTGAGATAACTCACCCTGAATACCAGCTGACCAAAGCACACTGGGAACACCGCAAACACAAAAACAACAGTTGCACATAAATGTTCTCTGTGTTCCTGTGTGGGCTGTGTGACCTGTTTGTGTGTTCAGGGATGTTTGGACGTGGGCGTCGCAGCGCGCCTAAAGTATTCTTAAAGGGAGTTCAAGCATGTTGGTCTGCTGCCCCTGTTATAATGTTGCTATATTGTGTCAACCAATCGCACGCTCTGATAGATAAATACATGCTTTTCATTATTCAGCCAGTTTTATCATTTAAATATGGGTTGCTGAATCAATGAATCCCTGAATGATGGGTCTTATCTAGATCAAATGAGACCTCATAGCTTCAGAATGATAGTTAAGAAATCAACACAAACGCAGCTGCGCAGCTCCCAGCTCAGAAATAAAGCTGGAGATATGTTTTTGTGTTATCCACCTGAATGAATGCGTAATCACACCAGCCACACAATCAGTCTGCAGCTCCACACTTACAGCGAAACACACTAAAGCGTCTCACACAGGTGCCAGTTTCTGAGTGCTGTCATCAGTGTGAGCTGCCACACCCAAATGGGACATCTGAACCAAAGCACAACTGCTCCCCTTTCCTTAGATCTCCCTGCTGTTCCATCCCACCCAAGCAGCAACAAATGCACCCCACACTGTGTGTGTGAGTGCGTTCATATGCACATGTAAACAGAGACCTGACACATAGCACGGGCTGTCAACGCTAACCCTACTTTCTCTGTACTGTTCATCCACCTGCTGACTATAATGCACACAATCAGCTCCCCATTCTTCAAATCACACACGAAACAGTCAGCACTAGGGATGACTCTATACAGTAGAGCTATCCGCACAGAGAACACAGCACTGAGGGGGGGGAATTAGGAAGCCGGTGAGAGGGGAAAAAAAATTGTATTCTGGAGGATCCGCATGACCTCTGAGAGTCCCTCGCCTTTTTGTTTTTTCTGTCAATCCTACAAATCTGGAGCACAATGGAGCTAGTGAAGCCCGAAAAATAGAGAGTGGGAGGGGGTGGTGAGGTGTGGGCTGCGATTGCTCCTGTGTGTGTGTGTGTGTGTGTGTGTGTGTGTGTGTGTGTGTGTGTGTGTGTGTGTGTGTGTGTCTGTCTGTCTGTCTGTCTGTCTGTCTGTCTGTCTGTCTGTCCAAGAGGAGGAGGGTGAGTGTTTGCAACAGTCCTCTCCACATTTCTGGAATCAGCTGTTATTTTTCTACGAGTTTTTACTCCAAGCAGTGAGAGTCTCAAATGAACTTCGAATTTTGAAGCTTTTCACACATTTTGTATTTATGTATATATATTTAAATTTGATTTACTTTTCACTCTGGGCAATTTCTCATGCTTCCACTCCCTACCCAGAGTTTTTAATCCAATTTAATGACAGTTGTGAGGGCGCATGCTTTTATCTGTTGGATTTGATCAAATCAGTCGCACACCTATAATAAAATCTACTAGAATGATACAACTTTGATAAATATTCATGTTTTAAAGGCATTCAAAGAATAAATGAGCATAAAATCCTAACATTTTATCGCTGTTTTTTCTGACATTCACAAATAATTCAAAAGGTGTGCAGAAGGATGACTAACTAGATGTGACAGTCTTATTTCTATATGACTCATTTCATTAAGAGCTCACTTGAAGGAAGTTACAACAAGGAGAACAGCATAATTCAGTTGGACCCAGCAGCAGTTAGTTCATAAAACCGACTGGAAGCAGGCAGAAGCAGTGAAAAATACTCCGTAGTGTTTGTTTCTCCCAGCCTCAGAGCTTTAAATAAAAGATGAGATGTTTACGAGCGTGGAACCGCAGTTGTCCAAACTTTGCAGATGTTTCTTGAATACATTTTGTTGACTCTTGTTTTCAGGCTCGTTTGTTTTGTGCCTTTGCTTAAATAATCTCGAAAACAATCAGAAACATGACGGTAAGTGGAGGAACTTTGTTTTTATCCCCGGTGAGGGTTTGACAGCTTTGTGATGAGAAACTGTCCTCAGGATTAAGGCTTATTTTGTGACATGTCTGAGTCGAGTATGAGACCAGCACCAGTCTAGACAGCAGGCCCCCTGATCCACCAAAACAAGTTAGTCCAACCTGACACTGAAACATGGGAAGCTCCAGCCCCCCCATGCCCCCACGACTCCCACCCATTACCACCTTCTAATACTAGGTTTCAATGCTGGGGCACATACCTTTGTTTATGCCTTTTCTCATTTATTTAACACTTCCACTCCAACAGTGTGACATCCTGTCAAATAAAAACCTGCTTCCTATATCATAGAAACTGTTAGCTCAAAGACAAAATTACAAAGCTACCACTCTAAACATGCTGTCACTTTAATGCTGACCATTAAAGTGATGGTAATGAAAATAATTACTAGGCTTAGCATTTATGTAAACACGGGATAATAGGTGTTAGACTAAAACTTAGTGAAAGTGTTCACATGTCTCGCAGCATTTATCCTCAGATCTTTTGGAAGGTTTTTTTCTTTAAAGAAAACATAGCTCTAATTTTTTCTGCATTCACAGCTGTATTTATCTCCATATCTCTTTCCTTCTTTTTGAAAGCGTGCTGATAGCAACGGCTGGTATTGCACAGACCTCGGAAAAAGAGTCAGATTACCCCGAATCTTATCCAAACGCTCTCACGAATAATGAGGTATAACATGTCTAATCGTACCTCACACAAGGGGCCGCCTGAGAACAGCTCCAATACACACCAGCGACAACTGTAAATTGCTACCACGTCTGCCCAGGGATCGCTATTGAAATCAGCTTCTCTCAGTAATCTGTCTAGTTTAACCTGAAAGTGGCCCCCTCGCTTTAATTGTCCAAATCCTGAGAACAACGGCCCAGAAAAATACAGCATTTACATGAGACTGGTGTTCTCAGTGTAATGTTGTTATCTTTTGGCACATTTCAAGAGGTGGTTAGGAAACCAGGGTTTACAAATGGATCTCCTCCAACGCCACCTTCTTGCCATTGTTATTCATATCGGCTCAGGGACATGTTCACGCCACCCGATTGGATCTGAGCGAGTGAATGAGAGGTTTTTATTCAACTATGAAAATGTGTGATTTATCTTTCTTCCTATCATAGGAAATATTGCCTAACAGACCTGAAAACTGTTTCATCCACCGATGCATATTTCCTAGGGAAGACCAGACCTGCTGCACTGTGCATCATAATGAGCTGTGCCGCTGGTGGATATCGTTAGGGGCGAGATGCTGCTTCCGAGGGCAGCGTGGTTTGGCCAGACCTGAATGTGCTGGGCCCTCGCCCCCTCCGGATATGGTCGCTCAGGACTCATCGTCCCTGAAACACAAAGGTCCTCTTCACATCTTTCTCTATCCCGTCCACTGTGAAAGGCCTGCTTTAAGGGGCACTGCTCCTGTGCCTGCTTCGCAGCTAAATACATCTCCTGTCACTGGCTGGTCCCAGTGCCAGTTCAGCTGCTGGAAGCACTCAGGTGCTCAGGTCTCCAGTAACCACTTGCACACGGCTTGCTAATAAAAAAAAAAAAAAAACATGAGTTGATTTTTCTACAAATCAGAATCACAGAATTTCCTTTTATAGTTTGACGGGTCCTATGTGAAAAAAATCCACTATCAAAATCTATTGAAATGTGTGTACACTCCAAATTTAGAGCACAATCACTACCAATTATGCAAATAGAGGAACACTCTTAGCTAGAGGAACAGGGAGAAGCAGTTCAAAACTATTCAGCAAGTACTGCATAGGTAAATAGCCACAAAATTACAACACAATTTAAGACGTGTAAGGATTATGAAGTGATAGAGCATATTTCTCATGTGCAAAATCATGTTGGCAGCAAGAACAGGAAGTTTGCAGCATGGCCAGATGACCATGACATGACCAGACTTTGCCATCTGCAGCGACCAGTTGGAGGGGATGGGACGGAGTGCAGTCATAAACAACAAGAGTATTAGTTTACTCAGCTTTATTTAAATTCAGCTTCAAGTGACGATGAAGCTATTCTACAAAGGTGCCCCTGGACAAGAGTAGTGACAGAGTTAAGGAGCTGCAGTGGCAGTGTTTCCGGGTAATCCATTGATGTGCACAGGGATTGTATTTTGGGTTTTTTTTTGATTTTCCAGACTTACATGGTCCCATCACATGTGGTTTCAGGTGAAGCTAACACAAAGAGTGACATTGTCATTAGTGGGTGTTAGCTGCAAATATAAGCAGATTTTCTTCAATCTCCGATACTTCTTATTACTGCCTACTCGTACATCTTCCACTCAGCTTCCACTGGCCTTCCTAAATACGCTTTATATACCACTTATACCAGAACACAACAGACCTTTAGTTAGACCAGATTTGCCAAATGATGTCATTGTTTGCGTTGATGTCTATTGAGGCAAGAGTGAACAGGTGTGGTTTGCTGCGCATGAAAGGAGTTCCTTCCACTCCTTCCAATCCTGGATCTAGTGGAACAGATCTTTTCCTCATGGAGGTGTAGTCAGAATAATTTGGGTCAATGCTGCTGGCTCAATATGACATCCAAATCATTACAGGGTATGGATGAACCACACAAGAAGTCATCAGACACAATGTTGATAAAAATCTCTGGCCAGACCAACACCGGTGACAAGGTGTCGACAAAGAAGATGAGAACTTGTTGGTTAACTCCAAGCAGTTTTTTTAGTAAATTGTCCTTTCTCTGCGCATAATTTTACGTAGAATACTGTACAAAATCGTCATATCTGGATATTACGTTATAGTGCCTTAATGGAGTACCCAGACTTTTCACATTAAACCTTTCCTGACTGTACTTACCTAAAAATCTCCAAGCAATAACCAGTATCACTCAGCCAGACAGCTGCCCGGTGGATTCAAACCTAGGGTCTTACCACTACACCACTCTGACACCTTAAAAATATATTATCATAAGTACTCATTTAGCCATTCAGTAAAAGCATACAGTTTATGTTATTTCACCACTGCTTCCACTTACACCAAAATATAAAACTGCTTAATTTCTTGTCTGCTAAGCTGTGTTCATCTGAGCCCAAATACATGAACTCCTGCCATCTGTTGGTCAAAGTGTAGAATCACCAAAACACAGGCCATGACCGTTATAGTTTTAACTGAAAGTTCTCAAGTACTAATTTAATGATGATTATAGGGTAGGGCTTTTTTAAGCCTTTACTGAAACTGACCTACACATATAGGGTGTACAATTAAAGGCACGTATGAATGTTGCTCCTTGTGTCCTGGTCAAGGGATCCGCTCATAATTCAATAAACATTATGTGTGAAGTGAGTGATTGTTGATCTTCATTATTATATTTAAATTCACTTGTCAAGGCTATTAATTATAGTGGAAAATCCAGTTTTTGGACGTGTACTGACATTAAAACTGAGACTTCAAAGAAAGTTGTTTAATTTATTTTACACAGATGAAAAGTGAACAAGCAAAAGTGAACAAACACATACAGTGTATGAATTTAAAGTGTTCAAACGGTTCATGGCCAGCATTGGAGGAGAAGCCACAAGTAGTAGTAGTATATTATCTTTACCTGCAGATATCAACAGTCCTGTCTGCTGTAAGTAATCTCACCACCAGAGGGCGGAACAGTTCTAAAGCAGACCCTGAAACCAAAGCTGGTGCATGAAAGTAAGCATTATTTCAAACAAGCAGCACTTTATAATATGGCCCGGATCTAAAATAAAAGTACACTGACAATTATTTGAAGAAGAGTATAACGGTCACAAAAATCTCTGGTCAGAGCAACATGATGTCCACAAAGATGCAAATGTAAGGTACTTTTTAAAAACTGAACTACATCATTTTTGTGGTTAACTTGTCCTCTCATTGTATGTAATTTTCTCCTTACCACAGTACTTCACTGTAAATTAGGTGCGGTGATTTACTGAAATGTGGAAAATGAAAATACAGTATATGCAAAAAAGAGTCTGTACAATGTAAACTTTTTACATGTTTGACATGTAGCCCCACCATCTTGAACACAGTGGTCATTCCATCTATTCGAGTTTTTTGTATGTGACTAGAGAACGGCTTCATACGTAGTAAACCTTACAGGTTACTCTTAATATAAAGATCACAAAGCTCCTATGGCTTGAAGGAGCTATATCATATCAAGCCTCATTTCCTGAAATGAAGTCAGGCCTCTTACACATTAAAACATACATAAATATGCTCATTTATTCCAGATATTGTCACAATTACATCTGGTCACCAGATAAGTTGTGCAGCCCTCCCATCTCCAGACAGTTGACAATGACAACAACAGCAGCTGGTTGTAAGCTAGCATAATGGCAGCTAATATTTGGCTCGAATGTCCAAGAAATTATCTCTGATAAAGGTGTCCAAATAAGAAAAATGTTAGCTCCACCTCAGACAGTTAACTAACAGTAGCAAACAGCAGCATTTACCAACAAAAAAGTCCAGGATGTCTTCAGCAACTCACCTCAGTTTCACAACTCGTATCAGACTCCCTTCACAACATTTTACAGCCTCCTCCAGAGTAGAGGTAGATACATACTGACAGCTGAGGTAAACAGCAGCCTGAGAGCGTACACTCACTACACATGAACATGTTTGTCCTACAGCAGCCACTGTAGCTAAGATTATCCACGTGTCCCAAAACGTCGGCTGCATCCTTCAGAGTCCGCATTTGAAGGCCGATTACGTCACAGCCAGGCGACGAAGACTGTCCCAATTCGTCGAATCCTTCAAATGCGGCCGACAAATGCATCCTTCATTTCCCCGAATTTGAAGGATGGGTCGGCTGTGTCCCAACTGGGGGTCTGCACGCTTGAACTACGCGTACTACGCGTACTACGTACGGTGCGTACTATATCTGTGTCCCAAAACAACGGCTGCATCCTCCGGAGGCCGCATTTGAAGGCCGATTACGTCACAGCCAGGCGACGAAGGCTGTCCCAATTCGTCGACTCCTTCAAATGCGGCCGACAAATGTGTCCTTCATTTCCCCGAATTTGAAGGATGGGTCGGGTGTGTCCTTCGTGGCCCACCATATCCCAGAATTCATAGCGCGGCCCAGCCAAATTTCAGCTGCCAACAATGGCGGCCGCTACTGAGTTTTAAAATTAATGTTGTTAATCTTTCTGGGTCACAAAATAAACATTTAACATATTTTCACGGTCGAGAATTTATGCAAGTGTCCTGTTATATTTTAGATAGCAAGGAGCAGACGGCCGAGTTTATTAAACTCCACCGACACAGCGGTGACCCAAATCTGAAGGCTAGACCGTCCCATTTCACAGCCTTGCACTTCCGGCCTTCTCAGCCTTCGAAGGCCGGGTCCTACCGAAGGATGCAGCCGACGTTTTGGAACACAGCTGACATCTACTGACATCTAGTGTGGATACGTATTGTACCTTTAAGTGATAGTATGAATTTTTGGAGGCTCTGTAAAAAGGCAGCTTACTTTCCCCAAGTTTTTGTTTTGTTTGTTGTACTTTTTGAATGAGGCTTTTATTTTAGCCCTCAAAAGTAACGCGTGTTTATAATGTAAAGTGAGGAAAAACTGTTTTTTGACTAAAATACACTGAAGTTATTCAGTTCTTCAAATTTCTGACCAATATTTTTAGGTGATTTAAATCCACAATTTCACAAAAGTTACTTTGAAACTTTATTTTAAATCTGGGGACATTACACCCTTAATGACAGGCCGTATTATGGAGTGCTATCTTTATATATTTTATAGCCCAACTCTGTTCTGTGTTAAAATATTTTGAGGAATGCAGACATCATGGTTTGGATCCTTGCATAGTTTCTCCTCTAAAGAAGTTCAGAAATAGTTCACATTCCCAAAAAGGTTTTTGTTGAAACTGCTACAGCTGTGTAACTGTAGGATAAATGATGACACAGAAGTGTTTGAGCTGATTCTGATCTAAGTAGGATATCTCCTTTGAAGCTTTCAGAAGATGCTTTATTATTTTAATAGTCATGGTTACAGATTTCACTCAGATTTCATTATACAGTGCTGCAGTGGTATAACAGGTTAAAGGTAACAGACAGTAGCAGTAACATTTGTGCTGCATGAATGAATACGATTTTGATGAGTCATTTTCCCGGTTTAGCCTTTGCCTGGATGGACCTTTTACGCTGATGCATTTGGGGCCGAGCTGGGGGGAGAGGTTTGTGGCTCTGGCAGGCTCTGTTTCCTAATAAAGAAAGAACTGGGTCTTTAGGAGGAAATCGAGAGCACTCACACTTAAAGGAGCTCAGTGTCTCTGATTTGGCACGTGGGCCAATCACGACAGGAGGACAGGTTTTAGGGATGATGGTGGTCATGGTCCGAGTCAGGACCCTTCCTCTTCTGGACCCCATAGAAGGAGCTGGTGAAGGTTTCTGCTTCTTGTCTGGACTTTTGCTCTCCTGTTCTTTGGACTGTGCCTGTTGCTGACTGTTGGCCTGCCAGCTTTGCATCTTAGACTCCAAGTCTTTCAGAGCCTGGTCAGTGTAGGCCTGCAGTTCAGTGCGCACCCCTGAAATCTGAACTTGAAACTCATCCTTTAAGGCCTTTGTTCTGGCCTCGAGCTTTTCCTCAAACGTTGTACACATCTCCTCCTCCTCCTTCAGACAGATCTCATTTTTGCGCTCATGTTTCAGCACTTGTTTTCCCTCTTCACCACTCGCCTCCTCACCATCAGCTTCGACGCTCACCTGTGCGAGCTCCATTTCTTTGACTTTTTGCACTAGCTCCAGTATGCTGCTCTTTGGGAGTCGCACACCCACTTGTGATCTGATCTGGTGACGTACCTGTTGGAAAACAGACTGCATCTTTCCTTGCGACTCCTTTTCTGCAGGTGCATTGTCCTCCAAACACTTATCATCTGGATTGAGAGAACAGGCATGCTCCTCTGCTGCAGCAGCATTGTTCTGTGGTTGCTCCTGTTGCTCCTGTTGTTCACTGTTCACCAGTATTTCTGGATTTTTCTCAGAGAAAGAATCACTCATTGTTATTTTCAGGCTTGTCCGCCTCCTTTGAACTGAGCTACTATAATAATTCGAGGAGCGCAACTCGGTTGAACAGCACATACTCTACCCCTCCCATGTCACACTATTAAATCATGCAATAGTAGTAGTTGTGTAATGCAGCTACAATTATTTGATCACACGTGTTATGTTCCTTGGTCTGCATGTGTGTCGCTGCATCCCTTGACAACATTAAGCCTCTTGGTAACAGCATGAAAAACAACGATCTTCGGGGACAGCTGGAACACTGAGGGCTGGCTTTGAGTTTCTCATTAGTGATTAGTGAGCCGTTACTGGAAAATAGAGCTTCAACAGATGACTAACAAATCTGCTGTTTGACAGACGATTAGACTAGATATGTTCCTCTGTGAAATACACGAGGATGACATGCATTTAATTATAGTGCTTGTGTGCACGTCTGTGTACTATACACACTCTGAATGTAGCTTTTTTGCATTGACAGGTTGCTCTTTGCTTCTTTGGGCCATTTAGTTGATGTTTAGTGCAGAGAAACCTCAGCTGTGCTGTTTGTGCTCGGGGTCACAGGCTCAACAGCTCATCTGGATGCAGTGCAGGATTTAGGGATAACTGACAGGATCTATCATACATGCACCGCATTTGTAGTTCTTTCAGCAGGATCCTTTAGATTTGATGCAGGATACTTGAATGCGATTGGTTCTGCCTTTAAGAGCTGTTTTGTCTGCTCTTCACACTGAGGCCCGTCGATTTGTATCATATGGAGTCTTTAATCTCATTAAAACATCCTCTATTTTTTCATTATCTTTTCTTTTCTTTTGTGATGAACATTGTCATATAATAAACTTGCACAGTCTGACTCATTCCTATGCAGGTCCCATTTGCTCTGAGATCATTTGCACCTTCTGTGAAAACATTACATGCACCACGACTGAGTTCGGGTCAATTAGATTTTTAATGATAATGAAATAGTTTTAAGATCAGTAGAAAACTGCACGTGAAGGAGGATGATTGATGGGATGGGGGGTTGAGGGTATTTTCAAGCACATGAGGGTTCACTCAGCATAAACCCTTTGAGCCAATGAGAGTTCGGGATGCGTGAGCCTCCTCTTGCCGCTAAACACTAACATATGTTCCTAGGTCCTTCTTGTCCTTAAAAAATGCAGTTGTAATTCAAAACCTGTGTGGACAATTCGTTTTTGTGTTTCCTTTTTTGAAGAATAATGTTTGGATGCAAAAACGCATTCTCATACAGAGCAACTCACAACACAAGCAAAATTACATTTTCTGCACATCTCTGGATGGGTCTAGCCGTCGTCTCTCATACTGAGCAGCATCAGTCAGTGAATAAGGTGATAATGAGTTTTGTTTTTGTTTCTTTTAATGACATCTTTAAAGTTTTGAAGGGATTTTTCCCCCAAGTAATCATTGCATAACAGCAAAAGTGCACAAAGCATCAGCACGCTCTCCTCCTCCAATCTCTCCACCCCATTGGTGGGAGTGGGTTTAAACACTTCCTGCCCGGCTTTTAAATTCAGACGTTCGCCACAGATTTCATTCGGACTGTCAGGTCTCATCACCTCCAGCAAAGATGGTGAGTTGCTCTTCGCTGATGAATCCTCTCAAATGGCTTCTTTCTCCTATCTCAGGTCGCTCTGAGAATTTGTGTTTGCATGGAGATAATATTGGTTATGCCAAAAAAGCAGTTCTTTTTCTGTAAGTAGTAAGTTTTGGTGTGTTACTTTTAATTGCAGACAACATACACAGACAAAGGCGAGAAGGTAAATAACTGATTCGTGTGTGTTGCACTGCAGAGATGATTTAATCATTGACTGCAAGCTGGTTTTGGTATTATTAGATTTTTTTTTAAACTTGCATATGTGACTGATTTTTGTTATTTCTTTTTGTCTTCAGCATGAGCAGGGCAGATTCCTCTGCTTTGATCACTTAACATTCTGGGTTGGAAATGCAAAGCAGGTAAGTTAGTTCCAGCTTTCTACTTTTCTTTTAGCTGTTTTATTGGTCATCCAAAGGGGTGGAGGGAACGCAGCACACAGAACACTCATTTTCCCACCTCCCAGAACCCCTGCTGCACAAACACCATCAAAATTCGTCACCAGGAGATGGCGCTAAAGCCAGTCTGCTGCAAACATGCCCAGTTTCAGCAGACTGTGAATCGGTTCCCTCTTTGCTCACGTTTTTGTTTGTCTCCAACAGGCTGCATCGTATTACTGCAACAAGCTTGGATTTGAGCCTGTGGCTTACCAAGGTTTGGAGACGGGCAGTCGTGAAGTGGTGTCACATGTAGTCAAACAAGGCAAGGTAAAGAGCACTCAGTGCCCGCAGCCCACAAGAGGGGAAATCAGTTTAAAGCACCTAAAAATGTTTTCTTACAATGTGTAGATTTGTTGAGTGATGTTAATTGTAACAAAATACACCTAGACTCAAGTGAAAGCTAAAGATGCACAGAGGCAGGAGTTTAATCATGTCGATGTGTTCACTCTGTATTTCACAGATCATTTACGTGTTCTCATCCGCCCTCAATCCTGGAAACAAAGGTACAGCACTGATAAGGAGCTGGGTTCCTGTAGTGGTCACAATTACTTTTGACTTTAACAGGTTCATTTGTAACATGTCTACACTTCTGTTACATTTTTAGATATATATACTACTATACTATTTTGTGCATTCTTTCTTTTGCCAGACTTTTTGCAGTTCCATGTCTATAAAATATATTTAGACTAGTCTGTGGTAAGAATATCGGCGCCATGACTGACCCCTATGATCAATTTGAATAAGCAAGGAAAGAAGAAATTGTTGAAAACATATTATCTTGATATGCTTTGGTGAAAGTCCCACTCGAAACAATCCCTTTTAGTACACATTCATTATAAATCACAAAAATGTAAAAGAGTTTTAAGAAACCTGTGAATCATATGTTCATTTAAGCTGAAGAAAATGTCTGTTCTTGTCATGTTTTCAGAGATGGGGGATCATTTGGTTAAGCATGGGGACGGAGTGAAGGACATTGCATTTACAGTGGAGGACTGTGACTTTCTCGTGCAGGTAATGGTTCAGCTTTTATTTTACAGATGCATCATGTTAGTAACTGAAAAAGCTATTGCTTCCATAATTAACATTATTTCCCAAACAGAAAGCCCGGGCGCGAGGGGCAGTCATTATAAAGGAACCCTACACTCTGGAGGACAAATATGGTAAAGTCAGGCTGGCTGTGCTGCAAACTGTAAGTGTTGTATATTTATAGTGAATATTTTAGATACCATGATTCAGGGATTTATGAAAAAAGTTGGAAACATCAGAAAATCCAGGATTTTGGATTTGCTTTTGTTTCCTTCAGTATGGTGACACCACTCACACATTTGTGGAGAGGACAGGATACAGTGGATTGTTTCTGCCTGGGTTCCATCCTCCTCTGTTCAAGGACCCCTTACTCGACAAACTGTGAGTAAACAGAAATTATTCCGGATGTGATGTTTTTGTAAACTGATAATGTGTATTTCTGTCTGAATCACAGCTGACTGAATTATTTGTTTGTTTTTCCCCTCCGTGCAGCCCAAGTGGAAACCTGGACTTTATCGATCACGTTGTAGGAAACCAACCAGATGATGAGATGGTTTCAGCAGTGGAATGGTGAGGACTTGCAGCTAGTTCTTGTAGAGAGTGTGAAATAGCAATGTACCATATAAATACAACTAAAAGCCTCTGTGTTGGGACGAAAAAAACTGCAGAAGATGTAGGGAGGCTTGAATATGTCCTAGAATATTTCCTTGTTTTTAGTTGGTTAGGTTTAGAAAAAGATTGTGCTTCGGGTTAAAATATGCCCCGTCAGTTATCCACATCTAAGAGGGTTTGTCGAGCAAAAATCCTCGAAGGCCAACTTTTGCCATGTGTTCTGCAGAAACACAAGCCAGAGGGTGAATGAGGGGCGGAGTTAAAGGGTGTCTGATTCTTACATAACTCAGTTTTTTTGGCATGACTTGGGATCAGCATGACTTTGCATTAAGTGGGCTTTCCACATCTGGATCTTGTTTTGTTTTTTTTGTTTTTTTTACTGCATTGTTGGAAGTAAGGCAGTTCTCTAAATGAGCAAGCTCATTGGTTTAACCTCTGAAGAGGCGTGTTACACTGGCTGGCGGTTTTCAGATGTGAAGAACCAATTTTTTTCTGGCTCATAAAAATGTCAGTCACTGATGTTTTTACAGGCCAAAAATGTAACCCCTCAAATTTAGTTAATGTGGTGTCTGTGGTGTATGAAGCCCAGGGTATCACTATAAATGTAAATTGCATTAATATGTACATTGCTTTTGCAGCTCTGGTTCTTTTAATATAATATATGAGGCTATATTTCTCTCTCTCTCACTCTCTCTCCATATATATATATATATATATATATATATATATAACAAGAAGGCATCGGTGGGCAAGAGACGAAAACAGGGCGTTGTTGGAATGCTACTACGCAAGTAACCCCGGCGGAAGGGGCTACATGAATAGGATGAGGGACCTATGGATTCTTCGATACCCAACATCCACAATGACGGCGAAACAACTAGTAGCTCAGT
The DNA here is from genome assembly GCF_057382095.1 of Aulonocara sp. 'chitande type north' Nkhata Bay. Taxonomy (NCBI): domain Eukaryota; kingdom Metazoa; phylum Chordata; class Actinopteri; order Cichliformes; family Cichlidae; genus Aulonocara; species Aulonocara sp. 'chitande type north' Nkhata Bay. The sequence goes on from NC_141355.1 coordinate 14,900,102, forward strand.
GTTCCAACATTCGAAAGAAGGGACTGCTCTCACAGCTAGAGATTGACGAGGTACAACACAAATGCTACGGCAAGGAGGAGTCAGGACGCCAGGTCAGGGGGGCGATATCATCACCCCCACCCGAGATTGGGTACATAGCCCCAAGTGCGATAGGAGAAGGATCGTTGAGTGGGAGAGGAACTGACCTGAAAAATAGGATCATGGCCAAGCTTGAAACCTGGATCCCCCGTAGCCGGTTACCAAGATTACGTGAAGTACCCTCAGAAGGTCTGCTAGATGATGTTAATGCAGCACTACGGGCAATACCTACAACCACGATTACCGACACTAACAAGCTGATCTACAATACGGCAGCAGTGATCAGTGAGATGCTTGGCTACAAGTTGAACAGCGACAAGGGGCAGTACCCTCCATGGAGAAGGAGGCTAGAGGGCAAGATCAAAGTAGCACGGAGGGAGGTTAGCCAACTAACGGAGTTGCAGAAAGGTAAGACAAATAAGGTGCCTAAGAAATACAGCAAGCTGTCCATACCTGAGGCCTTGGAAACTGCCAAGCAAAGACTCACAGCCTTGGCCAGCCGCTTGAGGAGGTACACCAGAGAGATAGAAGGCAGGAGAATAAACCAGCTGTTCTCCACAGAACCAGCAAAGGTGTACTCTCAGTGGCAAGGGAACAATAAGAGAACAGCACCACCAAGGCTGGAGACGGAGCAATACTGGAAGAGCATATGGGAGAAGGATGCAACCCATAACGGCAATGCTCAGTGGCTAGAGGATCTGAGGGCAGACCACAGCGACCTCCCTGAACAGGGTCCAGTAACCATCACAGTGGCAGATATCCAAGAAAGGGTCTCCAGTATGAAGAGTTGGACAGCACCAGGGCCCGACATGGTTCACGCCTACTGGCTGAAGAAGCTGACTGCACTCCACGAGCGTCTGGCAGCACAAATGAACCAGCTGCTAGTTAACGAGAGACACCCGGAATGGCTAACTGAAGGCCGGACGGTCCTGATCCCCAAGGACCCCAAGAAGGGACCGGTCCCCTCCAACTACCGACCAATAACCTGCCTCAGTACTACATGGAAGCTCCTGTCAGGCATCATATCGGCTAAGATGAACAGGCACATGGGTCAATACATGAGCAGGACACAGAAAGGAATTGGCAAGAATACCAGAGGCGCAAAACACCAGCTACTGGTAGACAGAACAATCAGCCGAGACTGCAAGACCAGACTGACCAACCTGTGCACTGCCTGGATTGATTACAAGAAGGCCTATGACTCAATGCCCCACAGCTGGATACTGGAATGCCTAGAATTGTACAAGATCAATGGGACCCTAAGAGCCTTCATCAGGAACTCAATGGGGATGTGGCGTACAACACTAGAGGCCAACTCCAAGCCCATAGCACAAGTCACCATCAAGTGCGGGATCTACCAAGGAGATGCTCTGTCCCCACTGCTGTTCTGCATAGGCCTGAACCCCCTCAGTGAGATCATTAACAAGACTGGCTACGGATACCGACTACGGAACGGAGCAGTTGTCAGCCACCTCCTGTACATGGATGACATCAAGCTGTATGCCAAGAGTGAACGAGACATCGATTCACTGATCCACACTACCAGGCTATACAGCAATGACATTGGAATGTCGTTCGGACTGGAGAAGTGTAGCCGGATGGTAACAAAGAGAGGGAAGGTAGTCAGAACTGAGGGGATTGAACTACCAGAAGGCAACATTGCAGACATAGAGGACAGTTACAAGTACTTGGGGATCCCGCAGGCAAATGGGAACCATGAAGAGGCCGCTAGAAAAGCTGCAACCACCAAGTACCTGCAGAGGGTCAGGCAAGTCCTGAGGAGTCAGCTGAATGGTAAGAACAAGATCCGGGCCATCAACACGTACGCCCTACCCGTGATCAGGTACCCTGCTGGGGTAATAGGCTGGCCAAAGGAGGAGATAGAAGCCACTGACATAAAGACAAGAAAGCTCCTTACCATGCATGGAGGGTTTCACCCCAAGTCCAGCACCCTGAGGCTGTACGCTAAGCGGAAGGAAGGGGGCCGGGGACTGGTGAGTGTCAGCACCACAGTCCAGGATGAGACAACGAACATCCAAGAATACATTGGGAAGATGGCCCCAACTGACCGAGTGCTCAGTGAATACCTCAGGCAGCAGAAACCCAAGAAAGAGGAGGGAGACGAGGAACCATCATGGAAGGACAGGCCCCTGCACGGTATGTACCACCGGCAGATAGAGGAGGTGGCTGATATCCAGAAATCCTACCAGTGGCTGGACAAAGCTGGACTGAAAGACAGCACAGAGGCACTAATCATGGCAGCACAAGAACAAGCTCTGAGCACAAGATCCATAGAGGCTGGGGTCTATCACACCAGGCAAGACCCCAGGTGCAGGCTGTGTAAAGATGCCCCAGAGACAATCCAGCACATAGCAGCAGGGTGCAAGATGCTAGCAGGCAAGGCATACATGGAACGCCATAACCAAGTGGCCGGCATAGTGTACAGGAACATCTGTGCCGAGTATAACCTGGAAGTCCCGAGGTCAAAATGGGAGATGCCCCCAAGGGTGGTGGAGAATGACCGAGCTAAGATCCTGTGGGACTTCCAGATACAGACGGACAAAATGGTGGTGGCTAACCAACCGGACATAGTGGTGGTAGACAAACAGAAGAAGACGGCCGTAGTGATCGATGTAGCGGTTCCGAATGACAGCAATATCAGGAAGAAGGAACACGAGAAGCTGGAGAAATACCAAGGGCTCAGAGAAGAGCTCGAGAGGATGTGGAGGGTGAAGGTAACGGTGGTCCCCGTGGTAATCGGAGCACTAGGTGCGGTGACTCCCAAGCTAGGCGAGTGGCTCCAGCAGATCCCGGGAATAACATCGGAGATCTCTGTCCAGAAGAGCGCAGTCCTGGGAACAGCTAAGATACTGCGCAGGACCCTCAAGCTCCCAGGCCTCTGGTAGAGGACCCGAGCTTGAAGGATAAACCGCCCGCAGGGGCGTGCTGGGTGTTTATATATATATAAAAAACACCCAGCATATATATATATATGTGTGTGTGTGTGTGTGTGTGTATTTTCTTTTGTTTGCCATGTGAAGAAACGTGTTTCTTTACTGTGCATATGACACTATGAGAGCAACTTCAAGAGTATTTGTGCCACAGTGGCTCCTAATCTGTGTTTCTTCATTTAACAGGTATCAGAGAAACCTTCTCTTTCACCGCTTCTGGTCCGTGGACGACAAGCAGCTTCAGACAGAATTCAGCGCCCTGCGCTCAATCGTCGTGGCAAACTACGAGGAGACCGTGAAAATGCCCATCAATGAGCCTGCGATGGGGAAGAGAAAGTCTCAAATCCAGGCATGTTGCTTACAGTTTATCTACTTTAATTAAACATCTGGGTTACCAGATTAAAACCAGAGTTGAAGTATTCAAATGAACAAACATTAACCATGTGGTATGTGGACTAATAAGAACATTATTGACTTACAGGAATATGTGGAGTACTATGGAGGTCCAGGAGTGCAGCATATCGCCATGAACACTTCAGATATCATTACTACAGTATGGCAACTAAAACACCCTGCTTACCTCTGCAACAGGCTGAGTTATAACAGCAGCTTAACTGTAATGTTAATTACCTTGTTTGCAGATCCGTAACCTGAAGGAGCGCGGGATGGAGTTCATGTCTGTGCCTGAGACCTACTACGACCAGCTGAGAGAGAAGCTGAAACACTCAAAGGTCAAAATCTCAGAGGACCTTGATGTCCTGCAGGTCAGAGCTAAAACCCTAAATTAACAAAGCTGAAAGAGTGATGATTTGTGATCCTTACGTAGCCAAACACAGTGGCCTTTTTTAAATCGTAGAACATGTTGACTCAGTTCACTCTAATCATATTTTTTTAAAGACTAAAGGTGCATAAAACACATTTTGTCTTCATAATTAACCAAAAAAATCCCTTCAAATTGACAAAATATTGTTTTATGTCCTCACCGTTACCCAGGAACTAAAGATCTTGGTGGACTACGATGACAATGGCTACCTACTTCAAATCTTCACTAAGCCGGTCCAGGATCGCCCCACTGTGTTCTTGGAAGTCATTCAGAGACACAATCACCAGGTGAGGGCACCACTGGCTAAACAAGCAGTGGAAATGTACTCTACAGTATATTTAACATGTTATTAAACAAAAAAAACATGTTCTCATCCACAGGGCTTTGGTGCAGGAAACTTCAAGTCTCTTTTTGAGGCTATTGAAGCAGACCAGCACGCTAGAGGCAATCTGACTGTTCTGACAACAAATGGAGATTTAAACAAGATGTGAACTGGGTGATGCATTAATTTAGGGGTTCAGAAAACATGCTATATCCATCAACTTAGTATAAAACGAATGCTTTAATAAACATCCTTATGCCTGAAAATGTCTCATCTTCAGAGAAATACACAAAGCACGTATACTTATGGTTTTCCTTATTTTTTTATGTGTTGCATGTTTGTTTTTTGGTTTTGTTTTTTTTTACATTTAATTGTTCATTTTATGTCTTTATCATTTTTCCTGATGCTTGCAAAAATGACATGAGTACAACATCCACTTTAAATCACAATGCAGTGCTTCCAGTTTGTATAAAACATCAACAGGAAAACCATTTTTATTAACACAAGCTTGACTCAAGCAAAACGTTATCCGAGCTCTCATAAATGAAAACATTTAACTATACACTTTGTTAACTTTTAGACGGCGAGGTCAACAGAAGTTGGAGATTTAGCATGAAGTCTAGAATGTGATTTTCCCCTCCTGTTTAAAAGAGACCACTCTTGGTTTTTGTTAGTTTTTCTCATAAACTGTGATAACTCTCTGTGAGTCCCAAGTGTTTGTTCCGGTCCTGATTTATATATTGTTTATGGCAGCTTAGTATTAAACCATTATTCACTGAGTACCACATGTCTGCAGTTCTTTCATGAGCTCTTCTACGGCTTCCAAAATGCTGAATAGTTGCTGAACAGTATTAAAAATTGCTTTTTGATACCTCTGGTTTAGGTTGCCACTTTTTCTCTTTACCTAATCAGGCCACTTAACAGGTGATTAGTTCAAGGAGCCTCTGCAGCCGTCTGCCCCACACAAACAAGGGATCTTTGTTTCCTCAATAGGAAACTTGTAGTCATATGTAATCTCTTCATTGATGTTTATAGGCTGGCGGGAGTATATGACTATCTTCTTCTGAGACTCCACTGTGATGATCTTTGCGTAGCAGTTAGGCTGTAAGACAAAAATAAATAAATAAACCCCACAAACCTTTTAATGGGAATACTTTATGTGGAATCACTTTCATCTCTAACCACAGCACCGCTGGTTTTTACTCACATTGCAGCTGTGGTTGATAAACCTGGCTAAGTTCCCACATTTGGTAGCATCAATGATGGTGTCCTGATCCACCCGAAACAAATAGCTGCTTCCAATGCCCTCCTCCTCGTATCTCTGCTCCCTCATGTCAGCAATGACCTGAGGAGAAAGAAAACAGATGTGGCTTTCCATCTATGCGAGGGTTGTTTATCACAGTTACTCTACACGCATGGATGGAAACCACCCAGCACGACCCGAGGCCCCCAGTGGACCGGTGGACTAATTTAGAGAAACAATCAGGGGAAAAGGGGTTTGTTTAAAAGTGCATGTTAGTTTGCATCAGAATTACCTGTCGGATGATTTGGCCCACATACTCAATCACCATCTCGTCTGCAGCAATAGGCTCCATGGCAAACAGGCCCCACTCGTGGATGTAACTCCTGCTGAAACGAATCCTCTTCCTTCGGAACTGACAGACGATATAGCACGGGTTTGGACTGTCGCTCAAATGAGACAGTGCTGTGCAAAAATCTCGAGTCACCCTCATTACTCTATATTTTGCTTTGTGAATTTGAAAGCTAATGAATAGTAAAGTCAATTTTTTATTTGGATACTGGCTGGTTTTTCAGTCACTTTCAGTACAATCCTTGTGCTTGACCATTTTCAGAGGATTTTTTTTATTTGTTTGGTTTAAATTGTATTTTAGGCACTTTGTTGCCATCGGTTCTACAGCCATCAGTAGAGTGCAAAAGAAGAAGCTGCACCTTATTTAAAGTTAAACTATTTAAAACTGATGAAAGAAGAAACAGGAAAAAATCCAACAAGAACCTGACACGGGACCTAAAAGATTCAGTTGATCCTGTTTTTCAGTGTGCTCATCTTTCCATATATGTTTGCATATGTTTCAATAAATCTCTGCACCTATTTCCCATATTCCCAGCAAAATATAAAGAAAGGAGAAGTGGCTCAAGACTTAACAAAGTTAAAAAACATACAATAAGTGTGAAATTATTTCTTTCTTTTTTTAGAGTGCAGAACTAATGTTCTGATTTCTTGTCTGCCCAAATAAAAACCTAACGGTAAACTCAGTTTTAGACTCCACTGTAGACTTCTTTCAAACTGGGCTTTTACAGTAGTCTGCTGATTGTCACTAACTTCCTGCTAACCTTGAGTTGGTTGAACTTGACCAGGTCACTGTCACAGCTGAAAGAGGACAGCAGCCGGCGCTGTTCACACCTGAAGTCAGACCCAGCTCGCAGTGAAGTGGGTTGCTGGGCTGGAATGCACGTTCCCTGATGAAAAATGTCTCAACATTAAATAGATAAATATTAAACTGGACACAGAAATCCTCACCTTCTGTCCTCCTTTAATACCTGAGCGCTTGTAGACGGAAGCTCCGCAGCCAGCCGCGTGTTGTGCAGATACCTCATTTTATCCTTCCTGCTGATTTTGTAAAAACCTTCACTTCGAGCAGAGCCTGTTCTGTGGTGCGGCTGCCAGGATCTGTGCTCCTCATTCTTCTCTGTAAGGACCTTAGTCAGTGAGCAGCAGTTAAGGATGTGAACAGCAGAGTAATATGCAAAGAGCAGCTTCATCAGAAAAAACAAAACAAAAAAACATTCTAAGTATGACTTAAAAACAACTTAACTGTTTCCCACAATATAAAGAATCATTTCAACATAAAACACTGTCTGTAAGGATATGAGGATGAGGCATCCAGAGGGTGTCACTGAGCCACCCACAGCCATTATCCTGCACCTGCAGCCTTTCATAGGTGCACTGCAGAAACCTTACATCTTCTTCATCCAAGCCGTCCTTCCAAATGCTATGAAGGATTTTCCTCTCTTCGTAGGGTGAACGCCACCTGTGAGGATGACGTTGAGAGAACAACGGACTGATTCTTTTAAGTGATCTCTCCCAGTGACGGGCCCGCCTTCTCTTCTTCAGCCTCCTCCATCGGTTTAGCCTCAGTAAGATTTTCTCTTTGTCCAACAGCTCAGGCATGTTCTCCAGTCCCTGTAGAGGCTTTGCTCTCACACCTGAACGGATCTGGACATCCCTTCCATCAACGCTGTCACATGAAGAGTCAGAGACGCTGAATGGCGAGGACACTGTGATGGGGGAAACTCTGAAAATATTATTACATGACAGAGGCACTGACGTTGCCGCCACCTTGGATTTCCTTTTGTGGACTATTGATCTTCTGGGCAGGATAATGTCTCTTCCTGGAGTCTTTGGGGCTGTGATGTATGGACTGCTGGGCAAGAGTGGGATAAGTGGTGGGCTGCTAAGGGGCGGGCTCACTGTGCTAAATTCTAAATCTGCGGTCCCTCTTCCAGGTGTTGCAGGAGCTCTGCCTGAGCTACAATGAGTCCACATACCTCTTTCATCTCTGCCAGGAGTCTTAGGCATCTCCTGGCATAATGGGTATGATGCCATGAGGAGATCAGAGGGAGGCTGAGCGAGTCCATCGCTTGCTGGGGAGAGGACTTCCTCTGAATTCTCACTTTCCAGTCCTGCCACTATTCCCTTGCCTGGTGTTGGTGGTCGTTCCTCCTCCTCTGCAGCAGGAGATGATGGTCTGCTTTTTAAAAGGATGTCAGGGTCACTGTCCACCAAACGGCCAGTAGGAGTGGGAGGCCTCAGGCTTTTTATGTTCTCTGGAGACTCCACTGTCCAATCAGGGCTTTCCATCTCCATATCAAGGCATGGCTCCACTGCTATACAGATTAACAAGGAATTTTCATACATAATTATTTGAAAACCTGATACACAACTTACTCTTGTGTAGTTCTGTTAATTTGTAGCACACTGGAAATTCAGGGAGTATTACAAGATATTTTTACATGAGTGACAATTAAACCACTTTTGATTAACCTGATGACACTAACTTAACAGATCTATTGCTTTACAAGGACATGTAACCTGATAGTCCTAGAGGTGATGGGGGCAGCAGGTCCTGGGGGTCGCTGGTATGGAGCTCCATCATAGCATCGAAGTCGCAGTTGTCTTCGTGGCACGATGTGTACTGGTCCTCCTCCGTTTCCTGCCTTGGGAACAGTTCTGACCAGCCCTGCTGGTCCAGATCCAGCTGAGCACCAGGGGTCAGTGGGGCTGAGGGGGTAAGAGGGGGCTCGTGCTCCACTGAGTCCTCATCTGATGATATAACTATACACTCTTCACTCCCGGCGTCCTCGCTGTCCTCCTCGGCGTCTTCACCTTCAGTGGTAAGGTCAGACAACGTGTCCTCAAAGCCCACCGAGGAGAGCGAATCTGAAGTTTCGCAGTCCGACGTGTGCTCGCTATCCTCTGAAAAAACCTCTACATTTGAAAAAGAAGCCACACTGTTCAATGTTAAGATATGTGATTTTTAATGAGTGTTCAGTGTTGTATGAGATTTTAACATACCGCTGTCTAAGCACTGCTCTCCGTCACATCGATCCTCCATCGGACTATTTTCTTCCGCAGTATGATTACTGCCATCATCATCTTCTTCGTCATCACCATGAGCATCTCTGTCAGACTAATCAGAGCACCAGTTATGTAATGCTGTCTCCAGAAGTTTAAACTTTTTAGTTAAAATTTTAATTTTAAGACTAACAACTGAAAAAGTAAAGGCACCAGACTAAAATATTGACCTCACGGCATTTTTCTCAATTTCTTATTTGCTATTTCTTTTTTCTTTTCTGTCTCTTCATTTACCAGGATGTGCGGCTCATCCTCATCCAGCACAAAAGCCTTCACTTTGTCTGGTATCGCTTCTTCATCTTGAAGTATCTTATCTTCTTCCCCAGCATCACCATCATCATCATCATCACTGTCCAGATCCAGTGGTCTTGCGTGTCTGCGTTTGCCTCTCTCAGACGCCACTCTCACTATGTCGTCCCCTTTCTTCACCTCTAATGCAACAAGTTAGAATCAGTTAAAGCGACAGTCTGGCACAGAAAGTTAATACACACTGAAATTTGAATTAATCGCACTGACCAGAATGATTGAGAGCAGAACCGGAGTCATTTCCTGTCTCGTCTGATCTTTTCCTTTTTACCTGCGTGGAAATTTCTTTATTTAGGCATCACTTGGCAGTCAAAACCAGCTGTGTTTCAAAAATCTCTCCAAAACAGATTACCTTGAAGGATGGCAGTGGTGGTTTTCTGCTCTGCCCACCAATGTTACTGAGGGGATTTAGGAATTTGTTCCTGTCTTCCACTCTTGCCGCTCCACATTTCAGAGGAGACTCTTGTATCTTAAATGAATCAACTGAGTTATAAGACCCACTGGCTCCAAACAACTACTCCCATTAAAAGACATGCAAAATGTTTTGTTAATGTGCCCACTATAAGAGACAATAAAGTATGTGAAAAAGGTTTTACCTTTGCCTTCTTCTCCTGACACTCCCACCAGTCTTCAAATGCCTTGAAAGCGACCCCTTCAATCATTCTACGTGTAATGTCCTTCTTTATGATTGACTTCAGTTCATCCATGAGGATATCTAAAACTTTTTCTGTCGTGATCTTGTGGGGATTTGCCTGCACAGGTGGGTAGAGTGGTGGTGGCACAAAGGGGTTAAACCTTGGAAAAGGAGGTGCAGGCCAGAGAGGTGGAGGAGGAGGAGGAGGGAATGGCAACGGTGGACCGCCATGCCTTGGAGGATTCCCCTTATCCAAAGGACACCCTGGCTGTATGGGTAAAGGGAACATGTGCACAGGAGGTGGAACAGAGGGTGGCGCTATCAAAGGTGGAGGGGGTCTCAGGAAAGTTGGTGGAGGAGGAATTGGAGTACGAGGTGGAATGGGGGGAGGAGGAATGTGGATGGCAGCTTTGTGGCCCAGAGGTGGCATCCATCCTGGAGGAGGGATCGGGATGGTGCCATCTGGCAGGCGAGGTGGAACAGGTGGAAGAGAGGGGGGAAATCGAGGAATGGGGAAAAGGAAAGGGGGTGCTGAGGGTTGGGGGAATCCAGCTGTAACAGTTGGGAGAGCTTTCAGGGTAAGTTGCTGAGTGGTGGAACTGGAAGAACAACCGGATGGAGGATCGGGCAGAGAGAGGTCTTCTGCTGGTGTCACAGCTTCAAACTGTCTGTTATTTGAGGATTTCTTCTCCTGATGTGCTGCACAGTGTTCCTGAATAAGACAGAAACAATAATAATTTGAGTGGCTGATTAATATCACACCATTAACATTTTTACATAGTAACAATAGGGTAAATTCTACCTTTATTATCACTGCAATATATCCAGATAGATTACCTTTGGGCCTGACGATGGCTGGACCCTCTCTGGATCTTCTTCATTGTTTATGTGTGTTAAGTTTTCTGAATAAGCAACATCAGACGGACAGGGAGACTGGGAACTTCTTGTAAGAAATGAAACAGCTCGAGTAGTTTCGTCCTCCTCATTTTCATCCACAGCATCATTGTGGGAGTACTGGTGGCCACTTGTGGGGGATTCACAAGACAGTGGGGTACAAAACTGTGAGTCATCCGAGGAAGAGACCTTAAGAGGTGAGCCAGGTGAAGCCGGGCTCTCTTGAGAGGATGGATCGGTCTCAGAGGTCTTTCCATGAAAGCATAAGGGGTCAGTGATCTGGCTGTTTATCAGCAAACTTTCAATTCGGGAGTCTAGACTTGAAACAGCTGCCTCTGGCTGGTGGTTATCAAATGGAGAAGCTGTTCTAGTTTGCAGGTCAGCTGAGAGATCAACAGTCAGGATGTCGCGAGAGTTGCCATTCAGAGGTGAAGATGCATAACTTGTGTTAACCACATCTTCAGTCTCCTGAAAAGGGGAGGTGAGACTAAAGGGAGCCTCGTCACTATTGTTAGAAGAGGTTTGTGCACTGGGACTCCACAATGCAAGCTGCTGGCTGCTAGTTTGTGTTTTGGTTAAGAGGGGATGTGGTGGCTGTGGCTGGAACTGCTTCAGAATGATGCTAACATTTGAGACGTGGCTAAGTCCCCTGTGCTGTCGTCTACGATGGCAAAGCTCTTGTCTTAAAGGTTTGTGAACACTATAGGCAGAGGGTTCCCCTTGGAGGACGGGAGTCGCCTGAAGACTGGAATAGCAAGAGTCGTGGGAGGAGAGAGGAGTCGCAGGCAAGCAGGGAGTCCGGGGGGTTCCCTGAGAACGTGGTGTAAGCCCAAAGCTGCAAGGTGTGTCTTGACAAATACTGGAGTAGGCTGTGTCCAGAGAGAGGGGCGTAGCAATGCTGGTGGGGCTGCAGACATTTCCCAGCTGCTGTGTGGCCGAGCTTCCCTGCAAGATGTTGATAATGAAGTAAAAAAAAGGGGAAAACAATTAACAAATACATTCATATTTAACAGCTGTAATACAAATATTAAAGATAAAATCTTTTCATGGGTCAAATCATTATGAGCAGCTTTTAATAAATTTAAATGTTCACCAGCAAACTGTCAACTAAGCCCTGAAGAGCCCGTTCGCTGCTGCCCACCGGCAACGTCCAAGGCGTATACAGCCCACTTAACAAGAGCTGGAGATATCGAGCTCTATTTTCCCCTGAGGAGGAGCACATTCTAGTTAATCAGCATATTCAACACTTACATTTACACCTCAGCACACACACAGAGAAAAAGTAAAGTTTACCCTTTGGATCAAGTTCCACATGAATAATATTTCCCATCACTGATGTCTCATGCAGGTGCTGGACAGCGTCTCTTGCAGCCCTTACTGTATCAAATGTGACCTTTGCGATACCTAAATGCTTCTTGTTTGGGGGATTGTAAAATATCTCCACTTCTTCCATGTTCCCATATTTTTTGCACATATCAGTCAAGAAAGTCTCATTCACGTTGTCGTTGAGCTTAGAAAATGTCACTTCTTTTGGAGGAACGGGAGCCACGTACCACTCATCAATCTGGAGACACACGGGAAAACAAGAAATGGGCTATTAGTTGTTTTTAAAGCACGATTATTTAAAATAGGATGTCTGTATTATTACAGTCGTTTTAACAGTTACCTTAAATTTGGGAACCACGAAGTCAGTCTTGATACACCTGCTCCACAGGCGGCAGATGCGCGGATCCCTGACTGTGATCACAGGAAGTAGACCTAGGTCCTCAACCTGGCAGAGAAGACCCTCGTTATCATTATTATTATAATAGATATAATACATGTGCTGACATCACCTATGTGGAGAGGCGGACAGGTGCTCACCGGCAGGTTAAAGTATTGTCCATCATAACGGTACACTTTGTACAGCCCGTTCGTCAGCGCAGGATCTATAACCAGCTTGAAACTTCTCCAGTGTAGAGGCTGTCTCTCGCTCTCAGTACTTTGTTTTTCGCTTTCCATTACATTCGTCAAAACCTTAAAAAAAACCCCAAACAAACAACAACAGTTACTTCCAGTTTGCTCGTTTTGTGCCACACTGTCAGCTAGCTACATTGCTGCTCCGCGAGAGGTTAACACACCCCAACAGGTGATGGAGAGCATCACCTGTAACCTTATCCTCGGGAAAAAAGATAACAGGTGGTGGTAGGAAACACAGAAATACTCAAAGGTTAGTCTCACAAAAGATTTGTTTCTTTAAATCTTGCTTACCTGTGCCAAAGTTGTATCCTTTGAAGGAGCAACATTGTGGAAAAACAGCTGGGATTTATTTTTCTGTGTTTTCACGGATCGTCGCTAAGGTTGGATAATGATCCATCCGCCAGTCGACGGAGAGGAAAAAATAGATCCTGAACAAGGCGGAAGAACACCTAAGGTGGGTTAACAGGTGAGGTGTATATATAGGCACCTTTGGGACCTTTATTAGACATTAATAATCCAAAGACTGGTCGAATATTTGTGTTAAGCTTGTGACTGAGTAAAATACAATTTACATACTAAACATAGGTTATGGCCACATGCTGGTAGCCTGCAATAAAATAAAAGGCAGTTGCTATGTTTGATATTATACAGTACATGGATCAGTACGGTAAAAATGAAAAAAATTTAACAAAGGATACACCTTTTTATTTAAAATGAAGTGACATGTGCAGGTATTAATATAAAAACATGTATTTCCTGGTCATTGTCTCTGGATAATGTCTACATTATATGCAGTGCAGGATCAGCCTTTGTTTTTTTGTTTGCTTTTTTGTTTTACAGAGTCAGGTAAGATAGCCTACTGCACCGTTGATTACATAATTGCAGCATTTTCATTACTTTCATCTCAAAGTTGGAATAAATACTAAATAATAACAGCCAACAAAATAATAAAATAATAATATTGATACTCTTATGGGATTAAGGTGTTATCCTTAACTTACACATCACCTTCTAAACCAAGCATTTGTAAGGTATTTATAAGTGATGTCTTTATGGTTTGCCATTTTTATTTGTGCCGTCTTGTGTTGTGGTACTTCTTAAATGGGGTGACCAAAATACATGTCAGTTGCAAAGTACACCTGCACAAATCCAAGATAAAGGTCAGATTGAAAAGCACATTACCTTAACAGCGGCTACTATTACTGTTGCTAGTTAATATTATTAGTTTGTAACTATAGTATCAGGTAACCCATTTTTATGATTCACAGGTCACTTGTGGGAATAAAACTCTTGAGTGGGAAAATGGAGAGAGGAAGAACCAAGCCTGCGCTGCACTTAGAGAGCTCTGCCAACTATGAAACCATGCACAACTTCAGCAGAAAAGCAACAAAGTGCTAATGGTCTCAAAGAATGCAGACAAAAGTCAGCAAGACAGGTGGGGGGGGATTTCTCTGTCTTGGCTTCAGCACTGTAAGCTCCACTCGTCCTCCATTTTTGGACATTTCCTGTGTGGTTTCCCATTAGATTTTGTAATTTTGACAGATTACAATGTTTCCTCATGTATTCCTGTTTTATACATCCACATGGCTACACAGACAACACTGAACACACAATTAAAAAAATAATGAGAACAAATCTTTTTTTTTATTTTGCAAACTGGCAAAAAAAAACCAAAACCAACATCCTGATAATTCTCAACACTTCATGAAGCTTCAAGCTTTTTCATGAGCTGTTAACGGCACGCATAAGCAAAAGTTACTATGTTCACTTCAAAGTTGTACACTGACAAAAGCAGTTTACACACACACACACACACATATATATAATGCGGAAAAATTAACCACAGTGACCACCTTCACCTGCATTGCTGTGTTTTTAAAGAAGGCACAAGTGGTAATTCCCATCTTACATGTTTCACGGAGTGAGTGTGCACCATTTACCGAAATAAAACAGACTTCACTTAACTCCCGATAAAACAACAACAACAAAAACAGCAAATTCAACTTAAGCAAAGAAAAACATCAACACCATTTTACTGAACTGTCTGTGAACTATTCCCAACAGTCTTTGGTTTCTGCTACGTGTCACACAGATTTTATCACCCAGTCAGGACAATTTGAATGCAAATGTGGTCTACAGTTACTGCAGTCCCATGACTCAGTATAAACCATGTCCACAGATTGCAAGTTAACAATAAAACAGTGTTACATTGATAGAAACACAGCATTACAAGCGCCAGTAAATTAAAAACAAAAACAAAAACATAATTTTTCCCAAAGAGGGAAAAAAAAGTTTCCTCCAATATTTTAAATCATGTTGTGAAAGAAGATATTACGTGTACAATGTCCTGAAATTACATTTCTGTTGTGACACTATTCTACATATCAATATTACAGTAAAAACTACAAAGAAAGTGACCAAACCCGTGTAAAACAATAAAGCAGTACAGTACATAGCGCACTTAAATACATCTATGACCCAAACAGGGTGAACATGCTCAATGCTAAAAGCTAACACAAGAACAAACACTCAATATTTTCATGCAACGTAACATTGTAATAACACATTCAAAAACACTTTTTTGAAACCAGTGGCCACCTGTGGATTTTACAGTATATTGCAAGAGTCATTTAACATGAAGAAAATATCCATGTTACAAAGGGATAACACATTTATTTCTACTCAAATATCCATACCGCAGTAACACACTCCTGAACGCAGACTGGTTAAAAGCACACACTGACACATGTTCTTTTCCATCAGATTGCACACAAATACTGTTGGTTTATATAGTACTCTTCTTTAGCAAAGACTTACAGAGCTCCCAAGGATTATGAAAACAGCAACTTTTAAATTAAAAAGTAAGAAAAGTTTGACTCAAAAGTATATGTAAGAGTGGCAAACTAAAAAAGCCACTAAGGTTTGGCTTGGAGATATTTCTACAGAAAGCCTAATTTGGTAAACATGATAGTGGCATAAGGTCAGTCAGTCAAGAACCAGAAAACCTGTAGGTAAATGCAACAGTAGGCTGGAGTTTTACAGTATACGCAGAGAGCAAAAAGAACCCGAGTGTGCTGCTCAGATCAATTTAGTACAATACAAACAGGAAACTGATGAAATTTTAGAACTGGGTAACAACAGAGTTCCCAGATTTCTTTTCAGTAAAAATTGAAACAAATTCCTGAACATGTTGAGTCATATTACAAACTTCCTCGTTTTTAGCCCATCTTACTCCAATCAACAGTTTTCTGCTGCTGTTATAACTTAAGAGAACTTAGTTTCTATATTTTTCTCACATGAACTCAGTATTTGATGTAAAAAGCTAAACACGTTAGGGGATCATTCCAACGCATTGAAATGCTCATGTGAAAATCTTTAGAAAGTCCTATTCTATTAGTGTTAATCTATGGTAGCCTAAAAGGTCGTCCTTTAAGGCTACCATAGACTAACTTATGTTGATACTGATGATGATGTTTTCAGCTGAGAGCCAAGCATTTACAAAGAAACTACAAAGAGTAAAATTACTGGATAATTTAGTCAGCATGCAGTATCAAAGAAATGTACAGTAGAAGAAGTTTTCTAAAAACAAGCATCTGGATAAAGTAAAAATAGAGGTTCTACTCTGGTTTTGCTGAAAGTCCCTGCTGTTGTCTGCGTGTACTCAGGGAAAATGGACAGCGGCCTTCAGGTCGTCGTTCTCAGCCCTGTGCTCCAGCTGGTTCTGGAGCCGAATGACCTGCTCCAGCTCTCTGATCTGTCTGTCTGTTTTATGACTGACGAGCGTGCGGTAAAAGTGGACAGCGAACATGATAAAAACAAGTCCAAATGGCACCATGATGCAGGTGGAAGCTATGGCCGCAGCCACGCCAGGACTTATGGTGTCATTTTTCTCATCTGCGTTGCTTTTGAGGGGTAAGAACTTCACCCAGCACAAGAGCACCACCTCCGTCAGGAAGAGGAGGGTACCGATAACTGTGGAGAAAGCCCAGGCCAGTTCTATGTGGCGGTGCATGCGCTCATGGGGAGATTCGTTGACAGAGTTGAGGTTGTGAACATTGCTGACAGCCTCCAGGTTGGGCAGGATGCAGGTGCTGATCATGAGGGCAAAGAGGTGCACTGCAACCAGAACGGTGGTACAGGCGCTGAAGGCTATCAGCAGCCCTGGAGGGTACTCGTAATCCCGCTCCAGCTGTACCTCCACCATGGCAACCTGAGAATATCAAAAAGGAAACAGCTCTGTTAGGTGAAAAAGAGATAGTAGCTGACTACTAAGAGGAATCAGAATTCTTGACCTGAGAGAAAAATGTTTGTAACAAATTAGGAAGTGCTGGAATTAAACCAGAGTGTCACAGTTTGCACAAATAACCGGAAACAAGGTGAATACCCCACTAAAAGTCTATTCTGTCAAACCTAATATTGAGACAGAGAGACAGACAGAGAGCTGTGTATGCAATCCTTTATGCTGCATAGCTTAAACTTACTCGACATCAGTAGCACATTTGCTACGGCTGTTAAATATACAACCACTATAAATATAGTACTGCTTTTCACAAAAGAATCCCAGGCCACCCAAGAGTATCTTGTGTGTACAGGTATATTTTATAAACAGAACTGTTTACAAGTGTTCTGGTATTTTTGAATACCTGTGGAACTTCTTACTGCAGATGCATCCCTGGCCAAGAGTTACTGTACATCATAATTTTTGCATCAGGAAGGGGGAAGGAAGCTCCTTCTATGTGTTAGGCTTTTAGTTTTACAAAAAACATTTGTTGATTCATTGTAACTGCATGTCGTTAAATTAAAAACAAACATTTGGTGGCACTATAGGCTATTATTTTCAAAACTTTTCATGTGTTTTTTTTGTTTTTGTTTGTTTCTTATGTATTTCAACGCTCCTCCGCGGACTACTTATTAAAGCGGAAGATAAACCTGGACTTTTAGGGGTGGCGCAGGCGAGCCCCCACTAAATTTCCACGAAGTTTTGCTCTCAGTGCGCAGGTATTACAGTCCCGCAATGTGGGACGTGCAATGGAAGCCAAATATGACTTTAACAAGCCTACACTAGTAACCCGTAGACTTCCAGTAAACAAAACGGTCATTTATGCTAAGTATCAGTGCACCGTAGCTGTCATTAGGCCTGTAACACGGTCACGGTCCTTCAAAACTAAATAAATAAATTGTGCCTCACGTAAACTATCTGCAGCGTCAAATTAAAATGTAACTTACCATTGCGAAGCCCGACAAGAGAGCCGAAGTGCGACTGGTTGCTTTCAGTTTGGCTCGGCTCAAGTAGAGTTTTCTCCAGGACAGAGCCTGCATTGAGTGCTCGTTCAGGCTCATTGCGAAGTAATTTTTGTTATGAATATATCGTTACAAACTGGTATGAGCTACAGGACGGTGCTCGATGACACGTGAAATTCGCGCGCGGGGAAGGCTGTTCCAGGGGGATCCAACATCTAACTACAGCAAAAAAAAAATAAAGATAGGAAACTTTACCAAAAAGAAAAAAAGTTTTCCCTCAACAGCTGACCGACTGTCAGAGTCTATCAGGAAACAAGATACCCACAATCCAACGCACCGCAGAGGCGCTGCCGGCTGCTGCAGGTCGCCGCCCTGTGTTTAGCGCCGTGCGATTCTGCAAACTGTGATATCGATCAAATACCAAGTAAACACGGGGACAATATTGGCGAAACAGATATGATAATTTTACTCTATAAAGAAAGCGTACGTAGGGGAGAGCAGTGTCTCATGACTCATGAGACGAATCATCCAGTTCTGAACGTACTGGGCTAAAATCACTGTGGTTAAGGCAACAAAACACACCTTTCAGCTTTTCATGTATTTTGAAACTAGTTTTTTTTTCCTCGGAGACTGTAAAGAAGAGGACCTCCTTATTTATATTATAATTTGTATTGCATTTTAGGACCTTTTACTTTATTAAAAACACCTTATCTAGCACTTTATTTAGCATTGCACTTTAAATATAGATTTTGCACATGAAGAACATTTGCACACAGGAAGTTTAATTATTTATTGAATATTTATTGTGTATTTTAAAATCAGTTGATCGCCTTTGTTCCAGGTCCTGCACAGCTGCTCCTCATCAAGAAATGTGGTGGTTGTCTGTGAGGAGAAAGAAATTGTGATTGAGAGAAAATAAGGTTTAACAGTAAGGAAAACTAACGTGAATGTGAAAATTAAGCAGTAAACGTGGTGCAAAGAAGGGATGTGATTACTCACCTTTCTTTCCTGTGTCCTCTTCAGGGTGTTTGGGCAAATGTTGTCCCGGGGGTCCAGACACTATTTAAAGGGTCCGGGAGAGGCCATGGGTTAAGGGAGTGTGGGGAATCTTTTGTGCTTGGGTTTTTTCTTTTTTGGTGTTTTAAATAAGATATAATGTATGTATTAATATGTATTAATGTGAAAATGTAAATGTATTTATATATTTATTTATTGAAATTGATGTATTGTATAATGTGGTAAAAGGTTGGGATTTGAGAACTCACCTGTTAGTGGAATAATGGTTTAGCCTGTGACAGCTGAAAGTATTTAAGGCTGCTAGCTGTCATTGGATGCAGTTTTGTGAGGTGAGCTATACTATGAATAAATTCTTTGTTCCACTATACTTGTCTTGGTGTGCCTCATTGTTACAAGTGGTGTCAGAAGTGTGTCGTTCACGCTACAGTGAGAAAATAATGACAAGAGGTGGAAGAAAGCTGGAGATCTGGATATGTGAGCGTGACCCAAAGACGGCAAAGGAAGCAGCTAGCCTCATTGAGGTTTTCACTTCCACCAGAAAGGGAAGCAAGAGCACCTACTTGAGCTGGGAGACCCACTATGCTAAACCAAGTAAGCCCAGTGGGGGTGAAGAGGACTCTGGTCAAGTTCAGGCTAGAAATCCTTCTAGTTCCTAGCAGCTCCCTTCCCAAAGACCTCACAATGTTAAGAAATCTTTTAAGTCTTCAGTTCAGGATATTAAATGTTATCACTGTCATAACTTTGGCCATTCGAACCATTTCTCACTCACCATCGATAACTCCACAGTTTTCTCTTCTCCTCAGGTTAAGAGCCTTGGTGTCATCCTAGACAGTTCACTTTCCTATAAATCTCACATCAATAATCTCACCCGTTCTGCCTACTTCCATCTACGCAACATTAACAGATTACTTCCTTCTCTTTCCACCCAGTCTACATCCATTCTTGTCCTCAGTGTTGTTGCCTCCCAAATTGACTACTGCAATTCTCTTCTGCATGGTCTCCCCCAAAAATCCCTCCATAAGCTTCAACTGGTTCAGAACTCTGCTGCTTGCATTATCACCAGAACCCCCTCCTACCAGTACATCACCCCCTGTTCTTCAGGAACTTCACTGGCTCCCTGTGAAATTCCAGATAATATTCAAACTTCTTCTGCTCACCTTCAAGGCCATTCATAACCTCGCTCCTCCTTACCTTTCTAACCTGTTAAGCACTACCTGTTCTGCCCGTTCACTTCGATCTTCTTCTTCTATCCATCTTGCTGTACCTTCCTTCCGCCTCACCACCATGGGAAGCAGAGCTTTCAGCTGCTCTGCTCCCAGGCTGTGGAACGCTCTACCCCCAGAAATAAGAAACAATGGTTCTCTCCATCTGTTCAAATCTGCATATTCACTGTGAATCCACTGTTTGTTAATTTTATCTTGTGCTTTTGTTTTATTGTTCTTATTTTGTCATTGTTCTATTATGTGTTTTATCCTATTGTAAAGTGTCCTTGGGTGACTTGAAAGGCGCTCATAAATAAAATTTATTATTATTATTATTATTATTATTATTATACACAACATTTTGCCATGCCCTTAAATCAAAACCATCTCTTTTGTGTGCAGTTCCAAGACCAGCCACAGAGCCAGTAGGAAAGAAAGCTTATATTGTCCCTGTTTTAATTTATGGGCGTAAAGAAGAAGCTTTGCTTCGAAACTCTTGTACATTCTAGTTTGAATTCAGGGGAAAATCTAAGTGATGAATCTAGAGGCTCACTTCCTCTAGATATGACAGCAGAACCATTGAAACCCTGTCATGTAGGCACAAGACCATAAAGTGCAAAGAAAATTATCTAAGAGCTACCCCCCCCCCCCCTTTTTTTTTCTTTCTTTCTTTCTTTCTTTTTTTTGAGGAGTCTCTGGAAACAGAGAGCAGAAAAGGGAAAAGGTCAAAGGCTCAGGGGAAAACGGTACACCATGGTTTCCCAAGCCAAATAACCAGCTTGAGTTTGACATTCCCTCAGATTTAGGTGCACTCCAAAGAAGCGACCCTACTCTAAAACCCTGGTTTGAGAAGGTAACAGAGGTAGAGGGAGCTAGTCAAGGTCAGGTAAGATCTCGTAGACATTGTTTACTTAATTAAAGGAGGCATCTTGTACCAGGAAAAAGAGGAAGTGTGAGGCGGTAGCACTCCCACAACAGTTCAGAAACAAAGTTACGGATTTAGGCCATTCAATTCCATGGGCAGGTCATATGGCTTTTCTCAAAACACTGAATAGGATCAGCAGCAGTTTTGTGTGGCCAGGGATGTATGTCCAGGTTTCCAGTCCTTCTCAGTTCTGATGACAAAAAAGGAAGGTGAGAGGTTTTCTGGGTCTGGTAGGCTGGTGCAGAAAATTCATATTTTATTTTGCAGAGCGATCCACTGCACTGAATGACCTCACAAAGGGTTCAGCCCCCGACAAAGTGTGTGAGAATGTGAGCATGCATTCAGAGAGCTCAAGGAAGCAGTATGCACACATTCAGTTCTATACAGCCCAGACTTCAGCAAGCCATTCATCTTGTAAACAGATGCTTCAGAAGTAGGCCTTGGAGCTGTGCTTCAGCAAGATGGTGAAAGAAGGCCTGTGGTGTTTCTGAGTCGGAAACTACCTGACAGGGAGACGAGGTATTCGACAGTGGGGAAAGTGTTTGGCCATGAAAATGGGCTATTGAGATCTTGAGGTATTATCTTCTGGGACATCACTTCACTCTAGAGACTGATCGCTGTGCCCTCCAGTAGTCGAACCGCATGAGGGATGCAAATGCTTGCATTGCAGGATAGTACCTGTCTTTGCAGCATCATGACTTTACGGTCCTGTACAGGCCAGGGAAGTCAAATGTGGTTACTGACTGTTTATCCAGGATGACAGAGGACTGAAGCACTTTGCACTTAAGAGAGGGGAGGAAATGTAAGGAAGAGGACTCCCTTACTACTATTTATATTATAATTTGTGTAGCACTTTAGGAGCACCTTTTACTGTATTAAAAGCAACTTATCCAGCACTTTATTTAGCATTGCACTTTAAACATAGATTTGCACATGAAGAACATTTGCACACAAGAAGTTTAAGTGTGATTGTGTGCGAGTCAAAAATTTGAAGTAAAGGTGGTGCAAAGAGGATATGATTACTAACCTGTCTTTCCTGTGTCCTTTTCAGGGTGTTTGGGCAAATGCTTCCCCGGGGGTCCAGACACCATTTAAAGGTTCCGGGAGAGGCCATGGGTTAAGGCTTGGGTTTCTTGGGTTTTTTGAGGGTTTTGTTTGTTTGTTTATGAAAATGTAAAATGTATTTGTATGTTTATTTATTGAAATTGATGTATTTAAGGCTGCTAGTTGTCATTAGATACAGTTTTGTGAGGGGAGCTATACTGTGAATACATGCTTCGTTCCACTATCTTGGTCTTCCTCACTGTAAATCCAGCCGCAAAAGGCCGCACTGTTACAGAGATGTAGAATATAAACACATCTGTCTGGAAAGCACTTTGGGTTTGCTCTTGTTTAAATTTGCCATGAAATATAAATAAAAAGGACGTGACAAAGTTCAAACATTTTTTCATATTGTGTTTGAAGTATTTTATTTCAGTTTCCTAAATATACAGATAATAGTAATTTAACACAATTCAGTGGGCTACATATTCAACTTAGAGGATGGAAACAAAGTATCAATCCTGCTATGCAACTTCAAGATGAGAATTTACAAATATCTGGTAAATCACAAATCTTTCAAAGTTTCTTGTTATCTTTAAAAAGGATATTACACAATGATAATGCAATGAATTTAAAAACAAGCTACAATACAAATTTAAAATATAAACATTTCTGCTTTGGTACAGCAGGTCCTTTTAGTGAGGTTTCAGTCAGAAAGTTTTGCAACACTTGAATTACCACAAGGTAACCACTTGTATATTTCCTGGCATTCAGTAGGCGGACGTACACTTTTTGTATCAGTGGGGGGATCTAGTTGTGGTACTTCTCTGTGAACTGCCAGAGTAGTCTGCCAGTGGGAGGGGAAACCATTCGGGGGCCAGACATAGCACAACCAAACATCTCACAGAGAATATTAGAAATGTTACTTTTTGCTTTATGTTGAACTGCTCCTGTGTCGTGAATACACTGACCTATGAATCTGTTCTTACACCGTCAGGAGCCCTAGACAAGATAATTCCAAAGCCATTACACTGTAGCTGGAGCAAACTGAGTTTCAACACTGGGTGGCGTCTATATGTTCATGTTCAATCTTTACACACACATTCTTGCTTTACATAACTCTGTGTTTAATCATCATAATTATATAACTAACCAAACAATGAGTAATACATACTTCACGTTGTGTTGAATCTGCTGTCAGGTAGGCTAAATCAGATAAGAAAGACAGTTCTTGACTGGGAAATCAAAGTGCTGTTTTTCACTTTTAGTTTAAGAGTGTTTACATCTAGCTACATTAGGTGAACTTTATACACTGTACATACATGGCTGTATAGTTGGGAATATTTTTAAAGTTTCAATTATTAAAAGTAAACACATTATCACCTTATCAACATTTGATGACAAACGCCTGAATAAACTCACTGAGTGTTTTTGAAGTTTAATGCTATTTGTAAACTGCTAAGCCCATAAGGATTAAAAGGTTAAACGCATTAAATAAACCTTTGAAGAATTTGTTCTGCCACTGAGTCATATAGCCCATAGACTGCCTACAAACGCCAAGACAAAAGCAAAGACGGACGAGTGTGGGAGGGAGACATCTTGTTTTACCTGCTTATCTTTACTTCCTGTTTCATCGACGTTGCGTTAACATGCCACGTTAATTACATTTAGCCGATTTTATTGTCATATGGATAGGGTGTTAATACAATAACGAACCATCCCAGAAACCTGTATATTTGTTAAATTTCTGTACAACCCTCTGCGTTTACGTTTCTTTCCAATACATTTTGAATTATAGTTGTGTCGTTTAGGTTTTTTACGTCAGTTTTGATATTTCCTATGGTTCGTGAACGCAGCCTGCAGAAGCTGCCTGTGTGTGTTTGGTGTGAAGGAAGGGGGGGGGGACGAACTTAGCTTGTTCAGCCATGTTAGTTTTCTCAAACGATGAGAGAGAGGAGACATGGCCTTGTCACTGAGCGGAGACGATGAGGAATATGATTCAGAATCTGAGCAGGTATTTTAATTTCGTGAACTCTACTTTGCTCTGTATGCTTCTCGATTTAAAAAAAGGGTTTTGGCGTTTTTTCCTTTTCGTCAGTTACTTCAGGTGAATGTTTGTATCCGCTTTTCCTCTCTCTATGTAGGTTAGTCGGGTTGAAAGGAGAAGGTGTGTTTTAAACCTTATTCTTCGGTCAGCCAGGTAATAGCGAATAAACACAAAGCTAAATATTTGTACACATTTAAAAGAACTGGAGTTCCTCCTTTTTGTGTTCCGTGACCGTCCAAAAACACACCGTGTCCTCGCCTCCTAGACACCATCTATCTTGTTAGCCACAACCGACCCATTTTTGTACTGACCACCTCTTAATAGCGAGCAGCCTCATCCAGTGAGGTTACAGATCCGTGGCTGCGACCACAACCTCGTTATCACCCACTACCTTAACGGTGAAGGCCATCCGACTTTATGCTGGCCAACTTATGATTTTATCGTGCACTTTGGTTAACCTGCTATATCGAAACTGTTTTTCATGTGATTGATTTCCTCTCACTTCCAAAACTTGTCCCACAACTCTGCGCCTTTAAGAAAGCTTTAGTCAAAAACGTTGAGGAAGCAGGGACAGAGAAAGGGGGTGGGGGTGGGGAGAGGGTAACAATGAAGTGTCTCTACTTCTGTTACTTAGTAGTCCAGTGGCCCCAAACTGGGCAAATGGGTTTGATTTTTAACAGAAATAAAGCTTTAATGTGGCTTATGTGCATGCTCATTTGAGGTCAGCAGCATGGATACTTTCTCACAGGGCTCATTAGATATTGCACAAGTCTCTCCAGCACACAGTTGGCATGTACAGTTCAAGAGAAATGGGAGAAGTGCTGATGTAAGCGTCAGACCCCTGCTCTTACACAATGTTTATATCCACAACACTCACAAGCAGTGTAGCATCAAAGATCATATTTTGAAGTCTTCTGTTGTGACATATTATAGGGAGAGCAGCACATGTTATTTGTGCTAATTGAGCCCGGGCAGCAGATGAAGGCAAACGTGAGTTTCACTTGCTGACATCCACGCTGATGCTGAGTCAGAAGATTGTGTCACAGCAATATGGGCCATGTTTTTATTTGCAGGGTTCAGCAGCCAATTAGTGTCTGTGCAGAGACAGTGGATCTGTTGCGTAGTGGTTTACACATTTGGCTACTAAGTGATCACGGGAGGAGATACATCTGGGATTAAAAAAAAGCAGCCAAATAAAATTTGGAGACATGGAGGGAATGGAGGACATGTCAGTTTTTTGTTGTAGTTTTAAACTTTGCATGGACTTTATTTGCTCAGAGACTTGGCCTTACTTTAGATATGCTATGAGAGACAAAGTCATGTGAGATAAGGTTAGGGAAATGGTGAGGTATCAGCCACACCTGCAGCAACAGCACCTGTCCTTTCTTCTGTGTTTCTTTCTCATATTTCCGTATTAGTCAGATTGATTAATGGAAAGCTTGGCACCATGAAAATAAGCTTTGCCTGGTTTGATCATTTAGCCTGGTTTTGCATAGATGCTCTGTCAGCAGCAGCAGCAGGCAAAGAACAACTTCTTGAGCTGACAGCAACACAACAGAAGAAACTCTGATATGTAAAGGGATAGATCTAACAACGCGTTTCAAAATCCTCCTGGGGGAAAACGCTCCAAAGAGCAGTTTCTGTTAAACAAGAAGAAACATGTTGTCACTGTTGTTATTAGCAATTTGCCGTGAAGCTTCTTTAGCACATATTTAGGGCTGGTTTCTCCACTCCTTCCAGTGAATATCATTCAGAAAGCAAGAGTGACGTTATCGTTCGCCTGGAACATCTTGTTTTACCTGTCTGCAACGCCTCAGTATCATCTTCCACATAAGACAACCGCAGAGGCTTGAATGATCTTAATTTATTGTAATTTGGTGTTTTATACAAATGAATGGAGTAATAATTGGTGAAAGAGCTGAAATGAGCCGTTGTGCGTGGGCCGTGTGTGATTTCAGTAATAGAATAAGAATAGATGACATCAGGAAAGTGCTCAGAGCACAAATCATAGCTCTACTCTGAGCTTATTTTTATCCATCTCTCTCAGTTTTTTATTCAAACAGTTGCCATCAGAGAGGCAAATGTGTTGCCTAGGTAACCTCTCCTCCTGTGTGATTTGTCTTATTTTCATAGTGCTTTATATTGCCCTGCCATGGCAACAGGGAAGAGAGTAAGAAGGAGATGTGAGAAAATCACAAAATGAATTAAGGTTTCAGGATTCAGTTAGATAATTGGTTGCTTAAATTTCAGTCTGATCGTTAAATTACTGTTTTTATTTTTAGTCCACAGCATCACACTGTTGCTGCTTCCAGTGACTCAAATAAGAAGATTTGGAGTATGCTTTTGTCACAATTCTCAAGGTGACACCCTTAACCCTAAGCTTAACATGCACTGTGAGGATACAATTTCATTGACATGCCTACATTATGGGTACAGTTCAGTTTATATAGCGCCAAATCGCAACAGAAATTGCCTCAAGGTGCTTCATATCGTAAGGTAGAGACACTACCCTCACCACAGCTTTGTTTTTCTTTTTTTTAATTGTTAACTTGATTTAGAGTGAGTACTAGTTAACCCAGTAGCCAAGAAGCAAATCATTTGTTTAATCAGTAACACAATAATTGTATATCAAAAGCCTACAAACACCACTTATGTGTCGTTAATGTTCCATCCAATAGGAATCCAGTACTTTTTAAAGCAAAAACATGCAAATATTCACTGATTCCAGTTTCTAAAATGTGAGAACTTTTTACTTGAAATGGTAATCTGAATACCTTAATTTGGGGTTATTTTGAGAGATCATGATCAACTTTTCAGATATTTTGTTGACAAAATAATTACTTAGGAAATATTAAGGGAAATTAATTGATGAAAATTAATATTAATTGCTGCTTAAGTATAAACTGTTTCCACATGGCTCTGTTTGCCGAAGGATAGTAAAATCCCAAGTTCAAGGTGGAACTAAACTAAATTCCTTGTTTAGTTAAGGAATTTTTTAGTAGCTGGGTCATATGACTCACATGTAATTAAGCAGCAGCAAGAATAGCCTATAAATAAATACATAATGCATGCATCACAGTTTGATGGCAGTGCCAGTTTGATTGGATTCCTTGTGCTGATTACTGTTATTTCAGCCGTTTGGTCTGATATCTGTTCACCTGTTAGTTTGCTTAAAGGTCCTGTGTCCATGTTCTCAATGACAGAGAGTCTCTTCATTTTGAGTTATCATCTAATGTCTCTTACGTTTTTTGCCTTCCAGCAGCGGGCAGCTAACCGGCCCAAACCCAAAATGGGGACGTCGTCAGCTGTTAAGCTGCCGTCCAACCGCAGCTCCTCTGGAGCCCGCCGCAGGAGGACACGCTGCAGAAAGTGCGAGGCTTGCTTGCGGTCTGAATGCGGGGAGTGTCACTTCTGTAAGGACATGAAGAAGTTTGGTGGACCAGGGCGCATGAAGCAGTCCTGCATCATGAGACAGTGCATCGCGGTGAGTCAGTAGAGCTTTAGAGCCAAAATTATCCATGAAGACATGTAACACTGTCAGCTTTGTTTTTCCAAAGCATTCACTGCTTAATAAACTTTATTTCTGCTTGTTTTTTCTTTTTTCGCCCCATGCAGCCTGTGTTGCCCCACACAGCAGTGTGTGTAGTGTGCAAAGAAGCCGGGAAGGAGGACACACTGGAGGATGAGGAGGACAAGTTTAACTTTATGCTGATGGAGTGCTCGATCTGCAATGAGATCGTCCATCCCAACTGCCTGAAGGTACAGAAGGGCGCCTACGTTGGGAACAGCTGAACAACTCCACCTCATCATTACAGTCATTGTGACGGTGACTCACACTGTTGCAGTAATGTGCCAGGAATCTCAGATCATTGTAACATGACAGGAGTGACTCAGGCAGTTGAATCGCAGTCAGAGGAGATAATTGGGTAGAAATGTTGATGTTTACATAACGCTAAAAAAACTTTGTTTGTGATGTGGATCTTAAGATTTTACGGCTCCGACATGACACCATCACGCTGAGGGTTTCACTGAACACATGCTTAAGAAAGCTTAAGAGGTCAGGAGTTTAAAAACAAACTCTCAGATTAAAAAAGAAACTGTATTAGATCATGACCAAAAAGGGCAACACACTGCACACACCCTGTTTGTAACCTGTTATGCAAAAACACAATTTGCTATTTGCATATGTTTGGTCAAACCAGTTTTTGAAGCATGGTCTGCATGTTTGTTTTGCATGCAAGAGCTAAGAATTTTTAATGCCATCAGATAAATTCCTCAAAAGAGTAGAAAACAAACAAACAAAACAGAAAAAAAGAGGCTGCCTCTTTGTGCCTCGTTACAGGTTTTTCCTAGCTGTTTTATTGTCTTGTTGCAGAATATATTTGGAACCTCATACAGCAGTTTAGATTTGTAACAGCATATTTAGGCCGAGTTGAGATCTTTAACTGTTTATACTTCCCTTTTCTGAGTAATCCATGAAGCAAGAGTTGGCATGTTTAACAGCGACTGAGGTTAAACTGTGCTGACCTGCCTAACAAGTACGCGTCACAACAGCCACTTTCACTTCCCTTGCCTTGTTTGCATTAAACACACTGAACACAAGACTAAGCGAGAGCTGGCAGTTCAAGTTGAAATCCGACTCATTTGGCCGTTGTTTTTATCAGGTGTGCGACGCTTCGGGGGTGGTGAATGATGAACTCCCTAACTGCTGGGAATGTCCTAAATGCAACCATGCTGGAAAGAGTGGAAAAGTGAGTACAAATATGTGTGTGTCACGGTTTTTATGTCACGTTTCAGCTCATCAAGTGTGTTTTGGAAACAAAAGAGAATTAATTAGCATTACAGAGCTTTTGTTGCTTTCATTATTTCAATATTCGGTTAAAGCGTGTGTTGATCAACTTGCTACTTCCTGTTTATACTTTTGTCATCTTTCACATGTGGCAGTGAAGCAGGAAACCTCTGACTGCTGTGTCTTATGTTCTCGGTCACATTGATTTTGTTTATTAAACCATAGGAGCACTTTTAGGAACAGCGTATTTTTCTTGTCAATATAGGCTAAAGGTATAAAGTTGTCTCGCAATTATTGTCCCTTTGGCATTGAAGCAAAAAAGGGGCCCGGGGTTCAAGTATGCCTCCAACCTCCCTGGCTCTTTGCTGAGGGAACAGAAGCCTGTGACAAAGGAGGAAGGGGACGCTTCTTCAGCAACTAAGAGGAGGTCAGACAAAGAGGAGACACCCAGGTACCGACCCGAGGAGTCTCTCAGCCGCCAGCCGCCGGTGCTTTCACCCAGCAACCTGCCACGGCCCCGGCCCGAGGACAAACTGAGGAAAAAGAGGAAGCTGTTTGATGATGATGAGGAAGAGGATCTCAGTGTGAGGAAGAAGGTTTGTATAATAATGTACAGTGTGTAAATGGAGCAGTATTTTGGGGGCTCTAGAGTGCGACCAAATTGGTCACAAATGCGACCAAATTTTTCAATGGTGCGACTCAAAAAAAATCCTAGTTCGCACCGGTGCGACCAGATGTTCGAGTAAAAAAAAAAAGTCTCAGTGTGGTCAGACATAGTCAGGGGCGGGACTTCTCTGATTGGCCGTGGTGCAGATATTCCTGTGGTCCTTCGTGTGTACGTTTGAAAGTGCAGGTGGATAGAATTCCGCACAAAGACGTAAACACAGAGCGTGGACCCGACGCATCAGAATCAGTTTTCTCTTTCTTGGCTTTCTTACCCAACAGCACGTGAATGTCGTCATTAATTCCCTCTGACTTTTGCTGTATTGCTTCCACCATGATAAAATCACACTTCATGCACAGCTTTCTCTCTCTGTGTACTTTAAGAATAGTTTCCCATCTCAAATCTCTGTTTTCGCCATTATTAATTCGCTTAATTACCCACCAAACTACCGCTGTTTACAGCGCTATCTGACGCTTTTTTTTTCTTTTCTTTTTTTAATGACCTCAGACAAGAGAGGGCAGCAACTTCTGCTGTTCAATACTGAAGAAATTTAAACTTTTTAAAATTATGCAAAATTGCAGAATATTTTTAAGGTTATCTGCTATAAAACGCCAGACTGTCTGAGGCAAAACTGAATTGAATCCAATCGGGACCTTGTAAATCTGAATCGAAAGGATTATAGAAATCAATGATGATACCCAGCCCTAGTGAGTAGCCTAGGCCTGACAGAAGTGGATGTAGCTGTGGGTAATAAGATGTAAAAAGAACTATTGATAACTTTTTTGTTAAGGCCTGATCCGTCTGAAATTCATAGCCAGTGCTCTGACAAGGAGCCATCATTCTCTGAACCTGAAAAAGCACAGTGTATCCAGAAAACACATGTGCTGCGATAAATGCACTGCCCAAGTGTCCCCTCTCCCCACTGCCTTTCAGCGGCAGGCAGCAGCAAACAGGTCGCCAGAGGAGGCCGATGTGATGATTCATTTTAACATTGTCTACAAAGTTACCAAAGAGTGCCAAAGCACTGCAAGCACAAACACTTTTTCAGTAACTTATCTTTCTTGTAGAACTGTGCTCCAAATAAAGAACCTTGTGTTGACAAGATTGTTAGTTAATCATTTCTAAATCAATATTGTCTGTATGGACAGCAATATTCCCCCCAAAAAAGTGCACATGTAAAACTGCAGTGTTAAGTGATGCAGTTGAAAAATGTGGGTGCGCCTAACTTTTAGGTGTATCAGTGCAAACGTGGCAAAAAGATCTAGAGCCCTGACATGTGGTTTTGTTTTTGTTTTTTTTGTTTCTCCAGGAAAGGTCAGATGATCCTTATTTTTCCAAACTTCTTCAACAAATCAAGAGAGAAGAGGATGATGAAGATGCTGAAGAAGAGGATGAAGACGGAAGGGAGCCTCTTTTCCAGAGCGGTGTAGAGAGGAAAGGGCGCTCTGGAGACCCTGAAGATGATGTGGATTACAGGGACTCCAAGAGCGACCTTTTGAATCTCAGCCTTAGAACACCGGTTGGAGACAGTGACCAGTCTCACTGTAGCTCTCCACAGGCCGGCCCCAGCAGTGAGGGCGGGAGCGAGACCCAGGAAAAAGGCCCGCGTCCAAAGGCTCGGCGTAAGCGGCGTTTACCTAACAGAGAGCTGAGTCGGGAACTGAGCAAAGCACTTACCCAGGAAATCCAGAAGACCGAGGACTGCATGGCCAATGAGAACCGGCAACCACTGAAGCCTGAACCAGAGACGGAAAACGAGGAACCCAAGAAGCTGTTCTGCAACGGCAATGAGCTCGGGGATCAGAGGGCCCACCTCAAGACCAAAGAGATGAATGGGAACTCCTGGGAGCTGCGACACTTCTACCCAAGTCAGATCACTCCGCTGGGCTTCAACAGGAGCACTCCGACAACCCGGCCGGTTCCTCCGCGCTCTCCACCCAAGTGTGTCCAAATGGAGCGGCACGTTATTCGGCCCCCTCCCATAAGCCCGCCTCCCGACAGACTGCCTCTAAAAGATGGAAAAGCACACATTATCCAGCGAGAGCTCTGGATGAAGATATTCCGCTATCTCACACACCAGGAGCTGTGTGTGTGCATGAGAGTGTGCAAGACGTGGAACAGATGGTAAATGCACAGCACTATCTCAACAGTGATTTAAAATATATTTCTGATGTTTACAGTTAGTGCAGAAGAGAAAAAAACCCTCTGAAATGTGGAGGAGCAGTTACAGTTTGGTTTAGAGTGTTCTGCCTTGACACAAAGACCTGACATTCAACACAAATCTTTATTTCTGCTAGGTGTTGTGACAAGAGACTCTGGACAAAGATAGATCTGAACCGCTGCACCTCAATCACCCCACTCATGCTAAGTGGGATTATCCGCCGACAGCCAGTCTCCCTGGACCTCAGCTGGACCAACATTTCCAAGAAACAATTAAGCTGGCTTATTAACAGACTGCCAGGTACTTAACTATAAGGGATTTATAGTTACAGAACCCCCACCCCCCAAATCAGTGTTTTAAAGTGCCACTATATGTTTTAGGTCTGCGAGTGTTAAGGCTGTCAGGTTGCTCCTGGGCTGCTGTGTCTGCACTCTGCACCTCCAGCTGCCCTCTGCTGCGCACTCTCGATGTGCAGTGGGTGGAGGGACTCAAAGATGCACAGATGAGGGACCTCCTCTCCCCTCCCACAGATAACAGACCAGGTAAAGCACAACTACTATCATAAATGTGCCCTTTTCTCCTGCCTGCCATGCTGTTATGCATAAATGATACTCAAAGTTAAGTTTTAACAGCTGCAACATAAACACAGTTACTAATCATTTCACATTAACTTGCGTAAGTGTTAATGTTAAAACTCTTAGGTACTCAGTTACACATTGCTAACTATTTTATAGAGCAACTCTTGGAGTGGGAAGCTTTTCAGTAGCTGAAAAGGTTATTGCTCTCATTCCAAACCCCAAAATAGATTTTTCCAGGAGGCGCTGCTTTAGATTTACGTTTTCAAACTGAAACACAAGCGTGAACTTGAATGTCAGAGACTTTTATAATCTTGAGGTGTTGATCAAATTTAAAATTGTTCTGTGTTACTTTTTATTTGACCAACTAACTAACAGGCCAGCTGGATAACCGCTGCAAGTTGCGGAACGTGGAGGAACTGAGGTTAGCGGGGCTGGACATCACCGACACGTCTTTACGCCTCATAAGTCGACAGATGCCTTTGCTCTCCAGGCTGGACCTTAGATACTGCAACCATATCAATGACCAGTCAGTCAACCTGCTGACAGCAGCAGGGACCACAACCAGAGATTCCCTCACAGAAATCAACCTCTCAGGTGAGATGTTGAATCAGAGCGTGGAGTCATGGGAATATACAGGCATCAGGCTTTTTCATGTTTGTTTTTTTTCCAGCAGGCTTGCATACAAGTTCAGCTGGGCGGCTGAATTCAAATAAATGGCACACTTCCTGTCCTTTAAATAACCTGATGGTCAGTCTAAACTCATACTTCCATATAATAACACAGAAAGCACCTCTGTTAGGACAAAATAGAACTTGTCATAAGACATACAATGATTGATATTTTTATTGAGACTGGGTGTGTCTGTTTCCAGTGGCTCAAGTGTTTGTATTGTTTGTGTTGGTGTCTCTTTTGGGTGCCAAAATAAAAACAAACAAACATTGAAACTAATAAAACAAAACTGAAACAAGTAAACCAACTCTGTAAAATAAACTGCAGTCAAAATAAGTGTTTAAAATTATATAGAAGTTTTCAAAAGTAATGGAAAATACAAGACAATAACAACTCTTGTGTTAACCACAGAGGAAGAAGGCGAAATAGGGGGTTTTGCTAAAGCATCGATATTAGCCACTAAATTATTTAAATGCTGTGGGTTGTGCTTGATTGTTCCAGGAAATTATATACTTGGACTTGAGATGAATAAATAGATTAGTATACTTAGCATTGGTTAGTTTACTTCCTTTAATATGCTGCTTTTAGCATTTCAGCTACTGTGCACTTAGCTTGTGTTTTTTTTTTTTTGTTTGAATTAGCAACGGTACTCAGAATTACAATCTTCTTTACTGTCATTGTGTAAAATGTAAAAAACAAGACAAAATGCAATGCTTTGCAAATATTGTAAACGCATATTTTATTCATAACAGAACATAGATGACATCTCAAATGTTTAAAATAAGAAAATGTTACAATTGTAAGAAAAATATTAGCTTGTTTTGAATCTGATGGCAACAAAATGTCTCAGAAAACTAGGACATGTACTTGGCATTGTTGTGGTGGGAGCATATGTTGTTCTAAAAGCTGTATATAGCTTTCAGCATTGATTGTGCCTTTCCAGATGTGCAAGCTGCCAGTTCCATAGGCACTAAAGTCCGCCCATACCGTCACAGATGGTAGTAAGCTGGATGACAAGCCCTCTCCTCTTTAGTCCAGAAAATCAGGTGTCCATGGTTTTTAAAAATAATTTGACATTTTGATTTTTCTGACCACATAACAGTTTTGCTCTCAATGACAGAATCATGCCTGTTTTTAGTGCTGCACCACCTGAGGGCCAGGAGATAACAGGCATCCGATATTAATTGTTGATCTTGTCTGCTGTGAGGAGATTTCTCCAGAATTGTGAGGGCAGTGTTTTGTAAAGCCTGTCTTCACTTCTAAAGAACTCTTAAGTGTCTCTTTAAGATGCACTTTTAATAACCAGACATTACTGGCCTGTTGCCAATTAACCTAATTAGTTTAAAAATATTCCCTCAGCTGCTTCTTCTTAGTACCACTTACTGTTTTGGCCTTTTGTTGCCTCCATCCCAATGTTTGAGTTTTTGTGAGACATGCTGCTGCCATCAAATTAAAAATGAGGTAATATTTTTCTTAAAATTGCACATTTTCTCAGTTTTTTGTGTACTGTTTTGAAAAAAGGAAATGCGCGAGATCTGCAGATCATTGCTTTCTGCTTTTATTTACATTTTAGTCCCAGCCTTATCAAAGTCCCCGGTTTACATTTATAGCAATAAAGCCCAGTTTTTGAATGCCAGATGTGATTAGTCTGGAGACGTATACATTTTTAAATTAGCAGGACTGACAGTTTTCTGTTCTTCTAACCCTTTTTCCTTGCCTCATTTTTTCAGTGTGTAACAGAGTAACGGACCATTCCTTAAATTTCTTCAAGCGCTGCGGAAGCATCTGTCAGATAGACCTTCGCTTCTGCAAGCAGGTGACCAAGGCAGCCTGTGAAAGGTTCATCGCAGAGATGTCTGTGAGTGTACCGTTTAAATTGAAAGAGGACAAATTGCTGCAGAAGATAAGCTAGTTCCCAACAGGGCAAACAATAAAAGGACTTCAAAGATGGTCTTTGCACTTAATGGAACAACTGGTCCTGTGATAAGTCTCTGAATCACTGTCAGTAAACTGAAGTGAAAGATTGAGGTTGACTGGATGGAAGCCTTGGAGTCTAATGTCAGGAGGTGACAAACATTCACTGGACGGGTTAAGAAGAGATGGCATGCATGTGTTTCTTTTGAGACTACTTTTATAAAGACCTGCTTGTAATTGACTCCTGGGTTATTTTTATTCCTTAAATATTTGAAAAACAGTATTTTTATAGCAGCAACATTTCATGAGTTTACAGTGTCTCAGGAACTATTATCACAGAGAGACTGTACCGTGAACTGAAAATGATCTCCTTCAGTTTGCCCTCTTGTAACAGTCTGCGTGCCAAAATGTACATTTGAATTTAACATCACTTCAGTATCAGAGAAATAAAATAGCATGTACAATATATCTGATCATAAAAATATTTAGAATGTCTTTTTGATGAAGATAAAAAAAAAAAAAAAAAAAAAAAAGATAAACAAATTTCATATTCTGTTACACCCTCATGCCTTCAGTTACATTACTACTTTAAACTGTGGAGTGTTTTTGCTTTATGGGGTTTTCAACAATATTTCAATATTAATTTATTGATTGTTTTTTTTATTACTGTTTGTATTTATTCAGTAAGTTGACATAGGTGTGTCACATAGCTGGGTCAAATAATTAGTACAAGTAATTTATCAGGGTGATTTAAGCCTGTTGCAGCTCCCAGCGGGTGAAGTTCAACACCCAAAAGTTAGTAACAGGAAGCTGACTGTCCCAGCAACTGTGAAACTGACTTTGTGATAATACAGTAATCCCCCACACATCTGTTTTCACCTGGTTCTGGTTTATATAATCTGCTAACGCTGACCTTTGCAAATAACTCATTTGCATAGTTTTGAACCTATACTCCCTACAGTAGGTGTTGTATTTTGGTTGTTGTGCTGTAATTGATCACCTCAGGTGAATGTGATGTTTATATTTGTAAATCCAAAAATGATGTGCTAATATGCATTAAAAGAATTTCATTTGTACCATTAAAGCGAGGCTTTGCTCTTTTCTCTTTTTTCCATATTCTCACAGGGCTAATAGATTTTACCTAATTTGTACATTTGGCACAAGCCTGTAGTTTGTACTGTTGCCTCACAGCAAGGTGGTCCTGGGTTTGAATCCACCATCTGTTCGTGGTCTTTCTCCCACAGTCCAAAGACATGCAGTTAGGTTCATTGGTGCTTCTAAATGACCCATAAGTGTGAATGAATGCCTGCCTCACTGTTAGTCGTGTGAAAGACTGGCAACCTGTCCAGTGTGTACCCCACGTCTCACCCTATGACATCTGGCATAGGATCCAGCCCCCTCATGACAGATGGGTGGATGACTTGCAAAAAAGTCATGTTTGCCAAATATCAGAGAAATACAATAAGAGGGTTTAAAATAATTTTCTTTTTACCACTTTTTGAAGTAGTGAAATTAGATCAAGTTAACTTTTGTTTGTGTTTAAGTTGTAAGAAATTATTGGATTGATTTGTTTATTTTTTTTTCACAAATTTAACGCCATACAATTTTAGAGAATGAAGTAAGAAGTGTGTTCTAAAACAAACCTCTCATCACCACCCAGGCCTTGTCTTGAACAATTTTGTGTTTGGAACTTAAAAGGCTGTGACATGATCACTTCCTCAGTAATCATTAGCCAGGACAGTAAAAGACACATGCAGATTTCAATTGAAATTTTAATTACCAAAATAAAAAGTTCAACATTCCCAAATACAAAGACCAAACCTAGCACACAATTAAACCCTCTGTAAAAGGAAAAAAGTGCAACCTGATCCGCTACTGTGCATGACTGTAGCAGACATCTTTACTGTAATAGCAGCAATTTTGACTTTGTGGGTTACAGTACAGAGCGAAAAGCTTGTGAAAGAGCAGGGTTTTGTGGGAAAATAAAAGCAGAGAATTTGTTTCAGGGGTAGGGGCAATCTAAGGAGTAGGATATGACCTATCTGGTGTAAAGCAGTGTCATGCTCTGGTTCAAGCAAATTAATGCAGATTAAACACATTTTAAATCACCTGACAGGAAAAATGTAAACCTCTAAATATAAACTGAACCCAATCCCTGGGCCACTTCAATCAAATAATTAAAAAAAAAAAATAGATATATACATATCTCATATGGATCCATATATGCAAATATACATCAAGTCATTAACTTCTATTTACTTCCTCACAGGTGTCAGTAAACTCATAGCTATATCTTTGAATAGTTAGTTCAATACATTACTCCTACATGAGAAAATTCAACTCGTTAAGACACTTCATTCCATTCTCAACAATACACGACAAATAAAAACAAAACAAAAAAAACAGTTCTGCGGGAGGTGGTTGGGGAAGGTGGTGGGATGAGTTAGCACCGGTTTTCGTACTTTGTCTCCACTAAAGAGACAAATCAAGAGGTGACAGCGGAGGTTAGCTATTGCTGTAACGACAGACGTTGTGTGATCATTTAAAATGTGTAATGCATACAAGTAGCTATGTAACAAAATAAGTGAACAGAACAATTATATGTCAACTCCATCTGAAAAATCACAGCGGCTTTGAACTCAAGCAGCTCAAAGATAAGCACGCATTAACTCAGCTACTATTAGGTCGCTTGCGAGTAGTGGATCAACACAGTTGTGAAGAAAAGTGCTTTCTGGTCAAACATGCTGAGGAATCAACAATCCAACACTAACCCTCACAGCTGAAGGAAGGGGGGAGAAAAAAAAAGAAAAAAAAAAGGTGAGAAGCATAAGGGCATGACGCATTATTTGGCACCTAGTTCACACTCTCCTATGTTGAGCTTCAGCATGTGCCCTCGCCCTCATGAAGATATGTAGTCACTTGCAGCAGTTGTTAAGTGAGGTGCTCTCAGGAATGCCCAGCAGAGTAGAGAACCAGCTACAGTTTACAGGCAGATCTGAGGGTGAAGCGTTGTTTAACAAGACTGCACGCGGCTCGTGCCGCACATTCTTTGCTTTGAAAAACTGTAAGAAATACATTTAAGACATTTGAGAATAAACACAGATATGGAAGATATGTTAACTTGAGGAATGACTTGCTGGAGGGTACGTTCCTACGCTCTGCCCACTCGTGAAAGCGAATAGTCAAAATTCTTCAGAAAGACATTTCTTAGATTTCACTGTGCAAATAAAGTGAGACCTCAGGGAATACAAACATCCACAGACTGAGTCTTTTGGGGATTTGAAGGTTACGAGCTGCATTGTTGAGGTTAAGGTACAGTCTCAGTCTGAAGCAGGTGCAGTGGTGCTGCAGAGGTGCATTAGGATTTGAAGACGTGCACAGCTCTCACGACGTACTGCCTGCAGATCGGGCATTCATTCATCCTCTTGCCGCACTTGGTGCAAGTGACCATGTGTCCACACTCCAGGAGGACGCAGTCGATCGTAGCGTCCATGCAGATCCTGCAGAGGTTGTCGTCGTGAATCGTCAGTGGACAGTTCTCCCCATCTGCGAGAAAAGAGAGTGATATAACCACACAATGCGTAAAGGGTAAGAGAGCACTGGAATACTCAAAGCTTCACAAAGCACCCTTGTCTGATCGAGGTAGGTCATGCCCACAATCGCCTGCAAAATAACAACCCCTGCAGTTTCTAAGTGTCAAGATGTTACTATGTCAACCACACAATTTTGATCTCTAGAAGCAAGCTCAGAGTGAACACACAGGGCTGACATACTCCAGTTTTCAATATAATTACTTCACATATTCCACACACACACACACGAATAGATGAAGGAGATTGATCCACCATGAAAATCAATCTTCAATTTTCTTAAGTGGGATAAATGAACATTCAACTTTCATCCTCAATGCAACATCAATATCCCCTCACAGGAAGAACCACGTATGGAAATGTTTCAAAGAAATGGGTCGAATGGAAAATGAGAACAGGTTCACAACGAACACTGGTGCGGTGCAGATGGGTTCATAGATGGAACATGTGACCACAAGGTATAAGCCTTACCTCCAATGGCACCATTGCAGATGGGAGGGGGGAAGGTCATCACTTTATGAGGGAGGAGTAAAGCAAGCGCGAGACATATCAACAGGAGTCTAAACGAAAAACTCGTTCAAATGACCCTACCTGTGTGAGTTATCAATAGCACTCGCAGTAAATAATATTGTCAGAGGAAGCAGAGATATTTAGTTTCAGTGGTTAAAAACAGGATGTAGTTCCAACAATGACATCTAGGACACTGCACACAGAAGTTGGGTGAAAACTTACCTGTGGTTACAGTGCTGCTCACATTTTCCACTGCAAGAGAAATAAATGAAATGTACTGACACACTTCATTCGACCACACAACATGATGCAGTTGAAAAGGTTTGTAAACTCTTTGAAGTTAGCTGGATTTCTATGTTTAACTTGCTGATAAAATGCGGTCTGATATTAATTATAAACACAGCTCTACTTCTACTGTCTTTATTATCTTTATTACTGGCTCACAGTACAGGCTGGAGAAGGTTAACTCTACAGTTTATTAAATGGTACAGTCTGTTTTTGTAAGCAACCACAGCTTTTTTAAACATTTCCTATAGCTGCTCGAGACTTGCACAACTGTCAGGAGGAATTTAGATTCAAGCCGCCTACATAATGGTTTCAGTTCATCAGTAATTCTAAAATATCTTGATTCTTCTTTAGGTCATCTCAGTTAAATTAAGGTCAGGACTTCTGATTTTCTCCTATTCACAGCAATGGCTGTAAAAAAAAGACTTCTGGTCCTCTAGATGTCTGTAGGACAGGGCCTCAGTGACTTATTTTGGATTATACCGAATAAGAAATTAGCTTTAGTTTGTAAATCTTGGTTATACTACATTCCAAAAAACAGGATTATGGATGTCGTGCTGCCGGCTTGTGATTGACAAGTTGTTAGCTAATAAGTAAGCACTTTCACTGTTAGCCTAGCCACCCTCATCAAATCAGTTTGTATTTATTTCTTTTTCAAATGAAAAAAAAAAAAAAAAAAAAAAAAGATGGCAAGGATGAAAATACAAATCTCAAGACTTCAAAACACAACATCAGAAACAAACAGATGACATCACGGTAGCTACGCCCACCTTTTACACTGTGCACTGACCGCGCTTCACAGATAGGTGTGAAGGACTTTTCTTCACTCCAAACATACCGCTGTGTTCACTTAAACTTTTGTTGGCTGAACATATCCTACAATAATGTCCTACAACTTTTAGGATATCCAGAAGATCTGTAGTAGTTTACGTTAATCGTATCCTATTGTTCAGTGATTTTTCTCAAAATTTACACATGACCAAAGATTTCAGCCTTCTGAGAGACTGAGCAGGCTGCTTAATGCTTCGCACCACACCAGTCGCTTTTTGTTCTTGAGAACAGCAGACTTAATAAAGACATGCAAGGACTGGTTACTAACCTGAAAGGTAACCTCTATCCTCTATTACCTGAACACTGGACTTTTTAGAGAAGTAATTAGCACAGAGGTTAATAAACTCTTCCAGCCTGGACTGTGAGTATCTATTCAGAGTCTTTAATAAAGATGCGACAAAATGAGTGTTTGTGTTTTATTAGTTTAGTCACATTTGTCTGTGATTGTTATTTAGATGAAGATAAGACCACGTTTATGTGCAAAAGATCTTAACTATTACAAACATTTCATATACTATAGATGATTTCTATAGGAAATAAAAAAAACAGGACTGCTTTAGAGCTGACAGCCCCCCCTCCCCCCACAGGATTTAAACACAGTAAGAAAGTTAATACCCACATGATTTCCTGTTCTCTTCAGTCTCCCTGTAAAGTCTGCTGACACGCTCCACCAGCTCCCACTTCTCACAGCACCCTGAATAGTTGACAAAATTCCTGGCCAGTATCTCTTTCAGCTGCCTGACAGACAGGCCCTCAATATCCCGTAAACTGGAGATGTCTGAGAGGGATGCTCTGGCCCAACGTCGAGTCTGAGGACTAACCTACAGGACAGGAAACACCACTAAATGAAATATTATGCACACAATACTCTTTTTTCATCATATTCTGCTTCTTGTTAATCATTATAATTTATTTGTTTGTTTGTTTTTTAAACTGTCTGCAAACATGAACGCATAACTGAGTTTTCATATCTCCAAGTAAGCAGAACTGTTTCTGGGATCTTAGATGAATAAAATTCTTTTCATTGATTTTCAACCCAAGTCACCCAAAAGCATCTAAGCATTCATCACACTGCTCTCTAATACTTGCACCACAGTTTTATCAGCAATAATGCATGAATTCACTTTTATTAAAAGGAAAATAAATAGAAAGACCTCAGGAGTGTCTTCACTGGGATCCAAGTTGAGAAGAGACACTGATGTACCGTCTCCCAAATCCTGAAAGGCAACAACAAACATCGTATGCACTGCACACAAGAAGCATGCCGCCAACAGAAGATTAGGATTAGACAGACCTCAGCCAGCCCATTGATACACTGGAAACAACAATGCCTGGTACGTTCCATTCAAAGACAAGCTTACTGCTCTATAATCAGGCCTGGTACAAGTATTTATAATGGCTCCTGGCTGCTTGAGGTTGGGCTCTCTTCTAGCTTATTTGCTTTCTTTTATTGCTTTCTAGAGTCCTGATTTGTTTTTATTTAGTTGGTGTGCAAATTTAGCTGAAAGGATGAGCAGTGAACTCTAACCGACTCATTTTCTGGAAAACACTCACGTGAATTTCTTAGAAATGTATGCGTTGCACCAACAGAAAAGTATCACTACATAAATATCTGTAGAGGTCTGGAGAGTATGTTATTTGCATACATGTGTTTAACCTGGTTCTGACCTGGTTGGTGTCAGAGCTATCGCTCCTGCTGAGCGCTTCCTCCTGAGAGGCAGCGAACGCAGACAGCTCGGAGGCAGACTGTGTGGTAGAAGGGGTTGGAGTGTACAGGGAACGCGACTGAAGGCTGGTCATGTCGGGGTCCTCCTCTTCCTCGATTCCTTGATGACAGAGAACCAAGTCCACCAGATCTTCCTTCTCCCTGCAGGTGTCGGTGGGGATGTTACGCAGCAGCAAGTACTGACGCAGGTCCTTCACTCTGAGACGCATGAGCCGCGGCCGCTGAAAGGCCGTCGCCTTCAGCAAATGACACGTGGTACAAATGCGTAAATTCTCCTGAAGCACGGAGCACAGAGAGCAGAAGCTCTTCTTGCAGTCGCAGCAAATATACTGAGGAAGATAAACAAGGTGATGGAAATGAGGGAATTAGTGATTTATGCACACCTTCCGCCATGTGCTACTGCAAGGTATCTCATCGCAGGAAGACGTCACAGACAAAAATGTAACCCGTCTCATTCTCCTCCTTATATGCACATATATTTTATAATAAATATTGCTATTACAGTCAAAACAGGAAAAATACCAAAACCATTTAATAAATCACTGAATGCCACCAGAGCTTTATTGCATTTCTATCACTCACATCTGCTCTTCCCATGCAGACAGAGACAGGAGGTGCTTTCTTTCATGTGACAAACATCAAAGAGTAATAAATGCAAGATATGGGATTAGACCGGCATGGTGGTGTGCAGAGGGTTCAGACAGAGTGAGAGCCTGAGCATGAAGATATTAGAGCACTAGCATGTTGGTCCATCTGCCTCCCAACTTGTGCCTTTTTGTCCCAGGACAAATAAATATTCATCATGTCAGCACTCTAGAAAACCAGTTAGCCTCTTTTTAACTATTTGAATTCGTTTAAACCTTTATAATTACATGCTTTTTTCTTCAAAAAAAAAAAAAAAAAAAAAAAAAATGAACACCCATTAAAAATGCACATGAGAAAATGAGCTAAGCACGCACACTCTCCATGCCCACAGTACTTCTGTCTAAATAATTCATTTAATATGTTTCCTCCTTATCAGACCAGGTAATATGTTTGTATTAGACAGAACACCCAGGCACCTACCTTCCTCCTGAAGACTGAGAAGGCCTGACCACAGGCCTTGCATACAAGACTGGGACTCCCTGAGCTGGTGGG
The DNA here is from genome assembly GCF_057382095.1 of Aulonocara sp. 'chitande type north' Nkhata Bay. Classification (NCBI taxonomy): domain Eukaryota; kingdom Metazoa; phylum Chordata; class Actinopteri; order Cichliformes; family Cichlidae; genus Aulonocara; species Aulonocara sp. 'chitande type north' Nkhata Bay. Next base: position 14,943,050 of record NC_141355.1, read on the forward strand.
CGGGTACGTGGAATATCCCGCACTGGGGGCAAATCTGAAGGGTCCAGCACCGGCCCCGAACCCTGGCTGCTGGCCTCTGACGGCCCCAGTACCCATGACTTCATTCAGCAGACCACAGCATGAAGCCCACATGGAAGAGGCCCCTGCCTGACATTTACAAAACACCTTTACTTCAGTATTTAGTGTCTTCACGTTGAATCCTGAAGAACATCTTGTTCTTACTGACAATATGTCAGCCACAAAGGCCCATCAGTATAATTTATACACGGTTACCACAAGCACCACAAGGTCACATATATGTGCATATTATACATGATTATAATACATGAAACTACTAGAAGGGGTTTGTACGAGCTGTTCATAAAGCACAAGATGTGAATAGATAAAGTAAATGTCAACAGTAAAAGCACTTAAGGTACCTAATGTCACAAAAAAGCAGAAAAAAAGCTAGACCAATATTCACCTGGAAACCTAATGTAACTAAATAATCTTAACGTCAAATCAGTGTTGAGTGACAGGTGCCAGAGTGGCTGTTTGTCCGGCCGTTTTGAGTATTTAGCCAGCACAAGCCCAGAAACGTCAGCGACCTGAAGCTTGCGTTAGCCGTTTGGTGCTAGCGAAAATCTAATCAGACAGATAATTGGAACAAAGGTTATGTAAAGAAAAAAATACCTTCATTGCAACTCCGGCGTGTCTATCAAGACAAAAGAGACTGTCAGTGTAACCATTGCAATGCGTAGCGTCGCTTATTTAGATAAAGTATCTTCTCTGAACGTAATGTGATGAAACCAACTCCCGAGTCCACCGCCGCTGTACTGCTGCTTCTGTGGTCTTATTGCAGCCAGGCGACGCATTAGTGCCACCTACTGTTAAGTCAAGTCAAGTCAAGTCAAGTCAAGTCAACTTTATTTGTCAATTCTGCCACATGTACAGGACATACACAGAATAGAAATTGCGTTACTCTCAAACCCTAGTGATTAGAAAAATGCAAATAAAATAATTAAAAAGTAAAAATTTAAATAAATACAATACAATTTTACGTATAACAAAAAAAGCTATGCAATATACAATATACAATATTCAAGTAAGAAGGCATAGTGGTGCAAAATAGGCAAATAGTGCAAATGGAGATTTAGTAGTGTACGGTAAGAGATAGTGTAACAACAAAGTCTTATGAGGTCCAATGCTTAAGCAGTCCAATGCTCCACAAAGTGACTGGAGCAGGCCAGTGAGTGCGTCAGAGAGTGAGTGTGTGTGTGTGTGTGTGACAGAGTTCAGTGAGACCGTGGTGGAGAAGAGGGGAGAGGGGGGCAGAATCGGGAGGGAGTTTAGCTTCCTGACAGCCTGATGGATGAAGCTGTCCTTCAGTCTGCTGGTCCTGGCCTGGAGACTCCGCAGTCTCCTCCCTGACGGCAGCAGCTTGAAGAAGCTTTGCATTGGGTGCGTGGGATCAGCCGCTATGCAAAGGGCTTTTTTAGTGAGACGGGTGCTGTAAATGTCCTGGAGGGAGGGGAGAGAGACACCAATGATCCTCTCTGCAGCTCTCACTATGCGTTGGAGGGTTCTATGGCAGGACGCATTGCAGGCTCCAAACCACACAGTGATGCAGCTCGACAGGATGCTCTCGATGGTGCCTCTGTAGAAAGAGTACATGATGGGGGCTGGAGCTCCTGCTCTTCTTAGTTTGCGGAGAAAGAAGAGACGCTGCTGTGATTTCTTGGCCAGTGCTGTGGTGTTGTACGTCCAGGAGAGATCCTCTGTGATGTGCACACCCAAGAACTTGGTGCTGCTCACTCTCTCCACAGACGCTCCGTCAATGGTCAGAGGAGCATGTTGGGTGTGCATTCTCCTGAAGTCCACAACAATCTCCTTCGTCTTCTCCACATTCAGAGAGAGATTGTTGTCAGCACACCACGTGGCCAGGCGTCTCACCTCACTTCTGTAGTCGGTCTCATCCCTGTTGCTAATGAGACCCACCACCGTTGTGTCGTCCGCAAACTTGATGAAGAGGTTGGAGCTGTGTGATGGAGTGCAGTCATGGGTCAGCAGAGTGAAGAGGAGGGGGCTCAGCACACATCCCTGCGGGGCCCCCGTGTTTAAAATGATGGTGCTGGATGTATTACTGCCGACCCGTACTGCTTGAGGTCTTCCGGTGAGGAAATCCAACAGCCAGTTGCACAGTGAGGTGTTGAGCCCCAGCTGGACCAGTTTTTGAGTGAGCTGTTGGGGGATTATAGTGTTGAATGCTGAACTGAAGTCTATGAACAGCATTCGAACATATGAATCTTTTTTGTCCAGGTGTGTGAGTGCTGAGTGGAGTGCAGTGGAGATGGCATCATCGGTTGAGCGATTGGGCCGATACGCAAACTGGAAGGGGTCCAGGGAGGGGGGCAGGACAGTCTTGATGTGCTGCATGACTAGTCGTTCAAAGCACTTCATCAGGATGGGAGTAAGTGCAACAGGACGGTAGTCATTAAAGCAGGAGGGAGATGACTTTTTTGGAACCGGAATGATTGTGGTGGCTTTAAAACATGTGGGGACGACAGCCTGGATGAGTGATATGTTGAAGATGTCTGTGAAGACATCAGTGAGTTCCACTGCACAGTCTCTCAGTGCACGACCAGGAATGTTGTCAGGACCCGGAGCTTTACGTGCATTGATCCTGCTGAGGGATCTCCTCACGCTGTCCGGGGACAGAGTCATCACCTGGTCACCAGGAGGGGGTGGGGTCTTCTGTGCAGTGGTGCTGTTTCGGACTTCAAAGCGAGCAAAGAAAGTGTTCAGCTCGTTCAGCAGGGGGATAGTACTGTCACAAGTCTGTGGTGGGGGCTTGTAATCTGTGATGGTCTGAATGCCCCGCCACAGGCTCCGTGAGTCTCTGCTGTCTTTGAAGTGATGGGATATTTTCCTGGAGTACTGTCTCTTAGCCTCTCTGATGCCACGGGAAAGGTTGGCCCTAGCTGTCCTCAGGCTTGCCTCGTCTCCATCTCTGAAGGCAACATTCCGAGCTTTCAGCAGCCTGTAGACCTCTCCTGTCATCCATGGTTTTTGATTGGCCCGGACAGTTATGGTTTTCGTGACTGTTACATCCTCAATGCACTTGTTGATGTAGGCTGTAACAGTCTCTGCGTACTCCTGGAGGTCAGTGGTGTTGTTGTAGGTGGCAGCCTGCTTAAACATGTTCCAGTCTGTGGTGTTAAAGCAGTCCTGTAAAGCCTCTGAAGACCCTTCTGGCCACACTTGTATCTGCTTACGAACCGGTTTGGTGGCTTTAACGAGCGGTCTGTAAGCAGGCATTAGCATGACAGTGATGTGGTCTGAGGCGCCGAGGTGGGGGAGGGGAAAAGCTTTGTAAGCTCCTCTCTGGGTGGTGTAAACAAAGTCCAGTGTGTTATTTCCCCTTGTTGGAAAGTCTATGTGTTGTTGTATTTTTGGAAACACGCACTTTAAGTCTGCATGATTGAAATCCCCAGCCAGGATGAGAAAAGCATCAGGATTAACTTGCAGAAATTGTCCACAAAAATGAACAAAAATATGTAGGCACTTTATAATCAAATTTCGCCAAAACAAACACAAATGAAGATAATAATTTTAGAAGATAAGATAGACTGATTCGCAGACAGTGATAATCCTATCTTTGCTCTGAAACAGACAAACAAATATTAATTTAAGTTTTAATTCATCATCATTCCACAAGTGTGCCCCTTCTAATTCTTCTCAGGTTGCCACTCTTTGAACCATAAACAGATACTTCAATAATGACTGTTATTTTTTTTAATATACATATGCTCTTGTAATTCTATTTATACGGAGCTTTTGCGAGATCTCGCAAAAGTCCGTCTTAATTTTTTTTTCTCCCATGTCCCCTGCGGGGCTCCATAGTTTTGGATGCGCTCGGCTCCAACCAATCAGACCAATTAATGCAGACGGCGCACTGTCACTAATCCCGTAACTGCACACTACCCATAATCCTCAACCGCCGTTGCTATGGAAATGAAGATAACAACAGCTTGGTGCTACCCGTTATTCCTTTATTTACTCTAAAATAATAACCAGCGATAATACGAAAATAAACTGGCCCAGTGTTTAATTATGTAATTACAAATTGCAAATGTTATTTTTTTTTATTTATTTTTTTTACAAATTGCAATATTTATCTACAGCGCGCCTTTAGCGACATGTCAACAGATCTTAAGCAAGGCGATTGGATGGTTCTTACTGCAATGCATCTTGGGAGTCGTAGTAAATGTATCTTTCAACTCACGGTCCTGCAGCGAATTTTTCGACTCGACACGAGGCAGATCCTAGCTAAGTAAGTTGTGATAAACTGTGGGTAATTTGCATGTTAAACTGATATTAAACTTGAAATGTTTTCACAGAGCAGTCTGTGTACCAAGAGAACTACTTCTGCAAAAGTTTATTTAATTTTATTTTTGGTGATGTATTCTCATGTGTAAGACACTTGCTTGGCCACCCAGCTAATGTTAGTACTGCTCTATTTTAGCAATGTATCTTTTCTGTAATCAATTCAGTTTTTTTAACCCTATTGACGTAATTAACTCAATATTAATGACTTTAATCTCGTAATTGATTTTTTTTTCTAAATATGGTGTAATACTGCCTCGTAATATAAGTTATTTCTTTGGTCATAAATTATTTTTGTAATCATTTAACCAAAACAGACCTGAAATGATCCCTACATGTTCCATTTTCATTTGCAGAAATGACAAAGCCAAAAACCAAACCATGCCCTTCCTGTCAGGCTCCAAACACCTGCAACAGGAAGACATGCAGTGGATGCCTGGGCAGCCTGAACGTAAAGGAGTGATTGAAAAAAAACAAGAACAGTTTAAAAACAGTAACTGGGCTGCCTCTGTTAAAAACAACAGAAATGCGAGCAGGATGGTTAATTCAGCCCAGTTGTCAGTAAGTTTAAAAGTTCTGATCTAATAAGTGGTTGGTCTGCTAGACAATTCTTTATTGATCACAGTTGTCAATGTTTTCTTGTATATCATGAAGTAAGAAACTAACAAGACATGTATATACACATAAAATATTAATTTATAAAAGAGCATAAATAAAAACGTTATTCACATCAGAATAACATCATCACACTATGCTTTGTCCATTATCTGTAACCAGGTGTCCTTATCAGGTAGCCTATCCTAGCTGTCTTTGGGTGATACTCATGGTACACCCTAGATAAGAAGGCAGATCACCACGGGGTACACAGAGACAAACAAGATGGTGAGGATGAGGATAGTTAACAGTCACCAGCTATTCTATTCTATTCTACTCTATTCTGTTCTGTTCTATTCTATTCTATTATTCAGCCAAGGTTCAGACCAGTAACCTTCTTGCTGTGAGGTGACAGCTGCCCTACATGTCCTGTTGCTAACATAAAATAGTGTTATATATGCCTTATTACCTCCCCATGTGGCGTTCACATCACCAAAGCTAGCCATACTGAACCTCTGGTGTTACCCACCTGAACAATTTTGTATGTGTGTGTGTGTATAGTATGGTCTTTCACACTCATGTATATACAAATGTAATTTTAAAAATCTTCACGAAAACCAGACCTGATAATTCTCTTCGAGACTTTCTAGTATAACAAATGTTATAATGTTACCAATATGAACACCAAGATTCTTAAATAACTTATATACTTCTTAAGAGGTTACCTGATTACCTCCCTGAGGTAGTTAGCATCACCATTGTACAAAACTCCTAAGTCACAGTACTAGCTTGAAGTGTCAAATGTTATGCACTACAAAGTCAGGAAAGTAGTGTCATCAGAGGAAAAAAGTCATTAGCTATCTGGATTTATAGTCACACTCATTAATTTATTAATGTACAATGTAGAAAAGCACTACAGATGTCACACTACCCTAGAGGGCACTTGTACTGAATGATTTGAGTCAGTGAGTGTGTGAGATGACATATTTGATGCCAATATTCACAAGTTGTAACTTTAGTAAAAACTTAACTGAAAACATGCAAATCACTACTTATGTGTTTATGTGTACTGTACATTTTTTCAACCCATTTTAATGAATATTTAATATTTAAAATTTTGCAGAATTACAAGCTTCACCTCCTGCTAAAAGTTCTACACCAGCAGCTGGATCATCCTCTGCTGACAGTGTCGATGCTGGACCAGTCCCAGACCCAGAGGCTCTAAACGAGGAATTTATTCTTCATTTAGAGCCTGTACCAACATCTTCCCTCTGTCAGCCTCCTGCATCCTCCTCTCCGTCTCTGCTTCCTCCTGCATCCTCCTCTTCATCTCTGCTTTCTCCTGTATCCTCCTCTCCATCTCTGCTTCCTCCTGCATCCTCCTCTTCATCTCTGCTTCCTCCTGCATCCTCCTCTCCGTCTCTGCTTCCTCCTGCATCCTCCTCTTCATCTCTGCTTTCTCCTGCATCCTCCTCTTCATCTCTGCTTTCTCCTGCATCCTCCTCTCCATCTCTGCTTCCTCCTGCATCCTCCTCTTCATCTCTGCTTTCTCCTGCATCCTCCTCTCCATCTCTGCTTTCTCCTGCATCCTCCTCTTCGTCTCTGCTTCCTCCTGCATCCTCCTCTCCGTCTCTGCTTCCTCCTGCATCCTTCTCTTCGTCTCTGCTTCCTCCTCTCCGTCTCTGCTTCCTCCTGCATCCTCCTCTCCATCTCTGCTTCCTCCTGCATCTTCCTCTCCATCTCTGCTTCCTCCTGCATCTTCCTCTCTGTCCTCTCCATCTCTGCTTCCTCCTGCATCCTCCTCTTCATCTCTGCTTCCTCCTGCATCCTCCTCTTCATCTCTGCTTCCTCCTGCATCCTCCTCTTCATCTCTGCTTTCTCCTGCATCCTCCTCTTCATCTCTGCTTCCTCCTGCATCCTCCTCTCCGTCTCTGCTTTCTCCTGCATCCTCCTCTTCCCTCTCTCAGCCTCCTGCATCCTCCTCTTCATCTCTGCTTCCTCCTGCATCCTCCTCTTCGTCTCTGCTTCCTCCTGCATCCTTCTCTTCATCTCTGCTTTCTCCTGCATCCTCCTCTTCATCTCTGCTTCCTCCTGCATCCTCCTCTTCATCTCTGCTTTCTCCTGCATCCTCCTCTCCATCTCTGCTTCCTCCTGCATCCTCCTCTCCATCTCTGCTTCCTCCTGCATCCTCCTCTCCATCTCTGCTTTCTCCTGCATCCTCCTCTCCATCTCTGCTTTCTCCTGCATCCTCCTCTCCGTCTCTGCTTCCTCCTGCATCCTCCTCTCCGTCTCTGCTTCCTCCTGCATCCTCCTCTCCATCTCTGCTTCCTCCTGCATCTTCCTCTCCATCTCTGCTTCCTCCTGCATCCTCCTCTTCATCTCTGCTTCCTCCTGCATCTTCCTCTCTGTCCTCTCCATCTCTGCTTCCTCCTGCATCCTCCTCTTCGTCTCTGCTTCCTCCTGCATCCTCCTCTCCATCTCCACATCCTGCATCTCCCTCAATTTCTACGGTGTACACCTCGGATGTCCCAAACAAAACAAAAGGACAAGGAAAGGTTAGATGTTATGGTACTGTAAATGTACGAAACATATGAATATATGAAGAGATAGTAGACAGGAGAGTTGTAAATGTAAGTAATTTAGCCTGCTGTTGTGCAGATTTGTTTGCGTCTTTGGACTTCCCGGATTTGAACTGTGCCTGACTGACTATCTATAAGCTTTTGTATTTGATGAATCTACACTAATTCAGCCACTGAGTCTGTATTTCGCTCCAAATAGGACATTAAATAAGAACATACCACCTGATACGACCTGGTCGTGCTGCCTTCCTGATGTTTACGTTCTTTAAAGTCCTCCTGACATCATGCTCAGAAGGAGTGATTGATGTGGAGGTGCTCCTTCCCATTCAGTAACATCTGCTTCAGTTAGTTTTGCTTGTGAGCCACAATGTAAGCAGTGTTGCTTTGCTGACATGCACTCAATGCTGGCAGTACAAGCATTGTAGTGGTTCTTATGTTTTTGTAAACTAATTGTATAATATATTGAGCCATTCAATAGTACACAAATGTTTATAAGCTCCTTTTTGTATGCAACTTGCATGTCTTTCTTAATTAATTGTTTGTTTATCATGTTTTTTAGGAAAAAGAAGAAGTTAAAGTCAAGTGGAAACCCTGCTCAACATGGTATGTAGTAACAACTTTGTTGGACGGGAACAGACATTCATATTGTTGATAAATAGTTATCACCTCAATTTGAATTCATGTATTTGGACTAAAGTAAATTGGGAGCTTTTAGCTATCGAGCTCCTCTTCTGTGAGGAGCTTGATAGCTGTCCACCTCCAAAGTCCATTATGAGTTTTGGAGGTGGACATGGTCAACACTTTTAAGAGTAGGCATAAGACTTTACTTCTTTATAGAGCTTATAGTTAGGGCTGGTTCAGCTCAGCCCTTAGTTATGCTGTAATAGGACCAGACTGCTGGGGGTTAGTGTCCCCCCCCCTCTCTGTCTGTCTCTTTCAGGGTTATGCAGGCTCAGTATTGGTTGAAGATGCAGTCACGTCTCCTTTTACTGAAAACTCTCCCCCTCTCCCTCACCATCTGTAAACATACATGTCTCAGTAATGCAGTTCATGCATGTTACTAACTAGACTTCTTCCCTGGAGTTTCTGTGCTCTCTCATCCAGCAGGTTCCGATGGATCGTGGCTGCTGCTGTGGTCCTGCTTGACATCTACTACATATATTATTACTCTCTGACTTGATTTATATTACAATGAAGGTGTATAAAGCATGACATGAATATAGAAGATATTTCATCCTAAAAAATTGTCATATGTCACAACCTAAATTATCCTATTTTGTGTGTGCTTGTCGTTGTTTTTTGTTATGTTTTTCTCCTGACAGTGGCAAAGTGTGGGATGACACATGGGAACCTGCGCAGTTTTACACACAGTAAACCAGGCACCACAGGTCGCAGAGATCGCACAGTTCACAGTTTGTAGTTCAGCATAAAAGTTCAAAATAAAATATTTACTATACATTTCAACCAGTGTCAGTCTCTGTTTCACTCTCTAATTGTGGCTTAAGTACCTAACACATTCATGAATCTGATCGATCAATATCTTCCCTGCACTCGATATCTCATAGTTTTACATATCAGCCAACATTATTGTCTACATCCTCATAAATATAGAAGTGACTTGCTTATTATAACATATTACAAGTTAAAGTAATACTGCACTGCACGTATAGTAAGTAACACCTACTGTGTATGGGAGCCTAAAGCAAAGTTAACTGCACCAGTACCAGCTTCAGAACATATTGCATATTATGTTTCTACCTTTTTGTAATATGTCATGTTTAGATGCAGTGACAATTGCACATTTGGAGTTGTGGTCATATGTGGTTTTTATATATATATATACACAGGGTATTAGAAAAAAATTGACATTTTTTATTTTTCTTGTTTGTTTGCACATTATTATTGTGTACATATTACATATGTAACATTATTGTTAATATTATTATTAGATATCAAAGATACAATTTGATTGAGGGTTTTCCTGTCATAATTTCAATACAAATGCAATTACACACGTAAACAATAGGATCAAAATAAACTTTTAAAAAGTCTGGTGATCAAATGCTGATTTTCAAAACATTCTAGAGGAAAATAAGAGATAAAATAATCTGAACAGTAACAGTGATCTTGGATGATGATTCAATGATTCTGTTTCAATCAATAGGTTCGTATCTATGACAATAATTTGATAAGTTTAACAGGTTGGTTTAGGCCTGGCAATACTGGAAATATTCACAAACTTTTGTTTTTGAAGAATGTTTATCTTTTTTGGGATGAAGCTATCTGGCAAAATGTTGTGGATTGATTTGCCATGTTCAACCACTGTTACACCAAACTCTCTCACTTATAACATGATAAAGGCCTCTTACTCTGTGTCATGGATTTTCTGTCGTTTTGGGGACACGGGGCCAAAGTCTGAGGCAATAAGTCAGATCAAAGAAGGCAATGTTTCTAAAATGGGAGTTTACTTATGTCATTATATATATCCAGGAATATGTGCCTGAGGATAGTTGTCATGAATTCAATATTAAATCAAAGTATTCCTTAATTACCACAGCTGACACGAGTTCTCCATAGTTGCCTGCTGTCTCAGGATCTGTCTCCAAAAAGGACCAGGGAGCGCTAACATGTTATGTTCTAAACTGATGAAGAAAATGCACATTAAACATAACATAAACTTACTGAGTGAAGTAATGTCAAGAGGATTCCTTTAGCTCCTATTGGGTTGGTTCCTTGATCAGTGCAATACAGAATCATTAATCTGGTTTTATGTAGTGTCCTTAAAACATGTCAAAATGGGGCTCACTAGTCTGTGTGGCCTCCATATGCCTGTATGACCTCCCTACAACACCTGGGCATGCTCCTGATGAAGTGGCAGATGCTCTCCTGATGGATCTCCTCCCAGACTCCAGGACTAAAGCATCTGCCCACTCCTGGACATTTTGTGGTGCAGTTGGTGGATGGAGCGAGACATGATGTCCCAGATGTCCTCAATTGGATTCAGGTCTGGGGAATGGGCGGGCCAGTCCACAGCATCAATGCCTTCGTCTTGCAGGAACTGCTGACACACTCCAGCCACATGAGGTCTAGGATTGTCGTGCATTAGGAGGAAACCGGGGCCAACCGCACCAGCATATGGTCTCACAAGGGGTCTGAGGATCTCATCTCAGTACCTAATGGCAGTCAGGCTACCTCTGCCGAACACATGGAGGGCTGTGCAGCTCCCCAAAGAAATGCCACCCCACACCAAAACTGACCCACTGCCAAACTCATGCTGGAGGATGTTGCAGGCAGCAGAAGGTTCTCCACGGCGTCTCCAGACTCTGTCACAAGTGCTCAGTGTGAACCTGCCTTCATCCATGAGGAGCAAAGTTGCCAATCTTTGTGTTCTCTGGCAAATGCCAAACATCCGGCATAGTGTTGGGCTGTAAGCACAACCCCCACCTGTGGACGTCGGGCCCTCATAACACCCTCATGGAGTCAGTTTCTGACCGTTTGAGCAGACATGCACATTTGTGGCCTGCTGGAGGTCATTTTGCACAGCTCTGGCCTTTCTTTCCTACCCCACAGTACCTTCCCTTACCATTCGTTTCCTACTCTTTTACTTCTTTGATGACGGTTGTCTTTCTAGATAAGCAATTTCATTTGCTCTGGGGCGAGTCACTGGCTCGGGTGCATTCTGGGACAGTCAGTTCACCAGTGTGCTGGCATGCTTCTTAACAAACACCACTACAGCAAACATCTCAATTGTACTTGTTGATTTCTTCGACAAAACACTGAACAAAAAAATGCACTTGTGAGTGTGCTGCCTGGTGCTTTTAAATTTTGTGATAATTTGAGCAGCCCAGAAAGCATCCCATAAATTAAATTGTGTTATCATATCTGAACATGTACACTAGTCATTAAATTAGATGGGAAAGAATGATTCAGGGTAAACAACTGCACCAAGGAAATTCCATTTTTCTTCTCAAAATGTAAAATGTCTGTTGAAAAATCACATTAAACAGAGATGTGATTAACTTTTTATTTTACCAAACATAACATCAATGATGACACAATCAGTCTTCATCAGAAGTGCTCAAATCACTCTCAGTGGCATCGTCTGGAATGTCTTCCTCCTCCTCCGAGTCCATTTCCAGGAGTGGTTGGTGGCTGAGGATTCTCTTGTACACGTCCTTTACTTTGAGCATTTCAGCTTTCAGTTCACTTCTTTCTTTCTTTTCTTAAAACCAGGCTACAGAGTCCCTTCTGTGCATCCTCCGACATGCCAACAAAGGAGGCTGTAAAAAGAACAAAACAAATAAATATGAGTAAAGCAAAAAACAAACAAACAAACAAAAAAACCCTCACCTCATAAACACAAGGAATTAGGATCCTGTCATTAAACTTTTTTTTTTAAAGGGAGAAGGCAGTGTTAGCTAGCAATCTAGATATAGGTAAAAGATCTAGTAAGACTTTAGCATCTGCTCTTATTTTCAATCGATTCATCAAAAAATTAATAAATAAAAGATGTGCTTACAGTCTGAGGAGATTGTCCCCAACACCACAGATCACATTCGCAACACTTTCCAGTGATGCCGCATCTCCCTGCAAAGGATCATCTCCTCCTCTCTCAGGCGCCTCACAGCCATCACCTTCTCAAAGACCTTTCTCTTTGTCCGGAGGTCAGCAGCAGCTACGGTTTAACAATATCAGATGGGAAAACATAGTAGCATATTATGATTCAAGAACAAAACATTCAACTACTGCTCAGATACTGGGAGTTTGTTTAAAAAGGATATTTAGAAATCAAGAGCTTACGTTCACTTGTGCTCTGCCAGGGCCAAATGTCGGTCTGCATGAGGGCATCACTGGATACGATTTGCTTTGTTGGTTCAGCGAGCTTGTTGTAGTCATCAGCAGCAGCCGCCGCCAAGCGTTTCTTCTCAACTAAGATGACCTTGCGAATTCTGTGTCGCCTCTTGTTGCCATCTGTAAATAATCATAAAAAATTCACACCTTCACATAATGTATATAGTTACATTTTAATCTACACTCATCAATTTGTTTGCTAGAACAAATCACATCCAGCTCAAACAAACCTGGAGCTGATTTTATTCTGTTTACAAAGTAGCTGTACAAACTAAGTATCAAACGGTCCATTTCAAAGAAACTGGGACGTACCATTTTGTCTGTAAAGACTTTGTGTTCGCACTCTGATGATGACGACAAGCTCCTCTATTCGTGCCTGCAACGCTCCAAGGCTGCCATCAGTTTGATCACTTTCTAAGTGAGAGGAATATTAATCAGAATACAGGATGAGTAACAGTCACCAAACTACAGTGGACTCTGTAATCACTGACTTGATGACATTCATTATAAGACATCTGTAGCCTTCATGTGCTGCATTATCATTAGATAACAAGTATGTTGGTGTTCAGGTTTATAAAACCAACTAGTACAACATCATTTCAACCCAGGTTCTATCCAATTTGATGAAACGCAACAACTCTACCATAAATTCTGCTTTTACAAGGCTTATTTTTCATTGTTTGTTGACACTGTCAGAAAGATCTTAATTCTACCTTAAGTTCTTTAATGAGGCCATGGTGGGTCCTATTGTTATACATGAGTGCATTATATTGAGACTCACCTTCAGCCCATTTCTACACATCGGCCACCCATTGCTGCAGTGTGTCGTCATCCACACCCAGCTCATTTTTGGTCGCATTCAGGCTCTCCACTTGTTCTCTAAGGATCTTATGATCTAAGAATACATTAATAAATGTCATTCATATTGACATTAAAAGAGTACTGGTGTTTTTCCCCCATTACCACACACATTAAAATGGTTTTTGAAAAAAAAAAAAAAAATCACCTTTAGATATCTCTGGCTCAAAGTGCGGCCCAGTTGTTCCACTTCCACATAACCGGGTTTAATATAAATATCAGTGTCATGCATAATTCGGTAATTCTGGTCAATTTATTTTAGATGTGTTTTTTATATAATAATAATAATAATAATAATAATAATAATAATAATAATAATAATAATAATAATAATGTGGGTTTATTTATTTACTTTTAGAAAAGACACTTCCGGTCTCACACGATATGCGCGCCAATAGTAAGCGTCTCCACCTGATGACGTAACAACGTCATAATGTTTTGATTATAGGCGCGGTCGCAGCAACGGGCTCCTTTTTACGATGGAAACCGACGAGAGTGCCGTGTTGATGATCATGTACGAGGATGAGTCGGTAGATATCCGGTATAGGAACGGAGCGCGGTTACAGCTGTCGCCGTGCGGTTCTGAATTCCTGCTGGTGAAAGCCTCAGACTCCCGCCGACATCCACTGCAGCCCGCTGAGAAAGTCCGACAGAGGACCAGGTTCACCATCAGCACATACAAGGTATCGGCACTACGTATGAGGTTTTCTATAAAAACAACTGTATTGCTTTTGTGCCTCTCGTGTTGCCTTCATCTGACTTTCTTCAACGTGATTACGTCACTTGTTTTTATTACAGAAGCTGATGTTGGCTGCACTGGCATTTAGAAATAAGTATGCCCGTCAACCATATCTGCCACATGAACTTATCTCTGCTGAGAACAAAAAGGTATAAAGAACTGGTTGCTAGTCACTGTGTTACTCCCTTAGACTATGGGCAGTGTAATTACTCTCTCTTTGTATGTTCTGCACTTCCTCATACAGCCTTTTTTCAGCATTGATTCAGCTGTACATTGGCCAGAGGTGTCAGCCTCTCTGGCTGAATTCGGACTTGGAGGCGAGACCATCGTCAGGTCAGAGGAGGGACATGCAGTGTTGGTGCTGTCATCCTCCGGTGAAGAATTCACAGTGGAGTTCATGTGCAGCCTCAGTTCTGCTCGTAATCAGCACCGCAGTGTGCAGCAAGTGAGCAGAGATGATAGCTACGGCAGACAAGAGCAAGCGAGCAGTCCAATACCCGATAATACCAGTGATCACACCGAAGTGGTCCGGCACGGAAGAAGAAACATGAGGACAATGCTGACCAGACCGAGGTCTTGTTCTCCTCAGATGATCAGCGATGGGCACCAAAAGGTAGTACTTCCTTCTAATAATAATAATGCCAATGTATCTAAAGTCTGATAGGATGATTGATTTTTCTTCTCTTTCCAGCCTGAACAGGTGTACCAGTCCACCACAGTGGTCCAGCATCATTCATGCTGTGCAGTTGCTCCCAAATGGGCCTACCCTCTTTCCGTGGCTCGCCATCACTGGGGAGCTCGTTTCTCTAAAGCTAAAGATGTAGCGGATAGAGGAGCTAGCAGTTCGAACCAATCAGACAAGACAATAAACAAATTGGACATATCCTGTGAAGACAGAAGGTCCCGTGTTCCTCAGGCGCTGCCTCTCACGTGTCCAACGCCTCATCGGCACAGGTTTGTAGATTTAAAAACAAGCATTTTGTAAACCATTTCAATATTGTTCAGTGGCTGATTTAAGCTTCCGTACTTGTGTATTTAAGGTGGAAGGTTAAAGATCCCCTGGCCAAAGAAGAACACACAGACCTTCCGACTGAGATGGTAAAGGTAGTGTGGTGTCAGGGAGTCACTTACAGGTAACTGTGCAGGTCTTCAGGGCATAAATTACGGTGGCCCTGAAAGGTCAAACGCACTGCAAGTTAAGAAGACTTAACTAACTAACTTAACTTTTGTAGAATGTTTATTTTCATTGGTGTTTTCTTAAGTGGCAATGTGTTTGATCTCTTAAGGCCACTGTTAAAAAAAAAAGCTCTGAATGATGGTTGATGTTAGACTGGATTAACCAGAGAGAAACTCTGTTGTTATTGTGTTTGACAGCTTATGGGCCATTCTAATGTCACTAATATTTATGTTGTTAGCTCAGAATCTTTGCTCTGAGCACTAATCCTCGCAAACCTAACTAGCGTCTGGTCTACAGCTGAGTGTGTGAGGCTCCAATGGTATAAATAGATCACTTTGACATCACTTTTCATATCATGTGATGTAGAGCAGGGCGATATGATCAAAAATATTTATCAAGATATACATTTGAAAATTTGCGATTACGATATAACTGACACTAACAATGGATTGTATTTATATAGCGCTTTTCTAGGCACCCAAAGCGCTTTACAATTCCACTATTCATTCACGCTCACACACTGGTGCAGGCAAAGCACAGTTGTTATATATAAATTTAACAGTCGAAATGCAAATTCCTTGCTGACAGTTTAACCAAAAGGCATTTCCAGTGGAAATTGGTTGACATATCCTCAGCATAACCATGTGTAATATCCACAAAACTTAAAAAGAGGTTATACACTCAATACCGTAATATTATGTTGAAGCACAGTACTTATCACCCCGTGAGGCTCCTGCCTACGGTAGCGGTAATGCTCCGACAATCCATCAAGCGGTGCAGGTTTGTAGCTTAGCAAAGTGAAATATTTGACAGATTTTCGAGCGCTGTGTACCACATAAAATCATTTCAAGGTCAGTAAACACAACCAGAATTCATACATAAGGCACACGGGATGATAAGGGACACTGTTGATTTTTAGAAAAATCAAAGGATTGATTTCAAGTGTGCCGTATTTTCCAAAAAAAACACGGTAATAACGACGGCCCGCTAGCATGCTCTACCAAAAATAGTGCTTTATTGTGTATCTGAGGGATGAAAGCTTAACCAGTTCCACACCACTGAAGTTGCAGCAGCCAATTCTGGTTCATCTGTTTCATTCAACGATCCGCTTTCGCCCTTCTTATTCTCCGTTGCCGCCATGCTTTTTCTGCCATGTGCGTATGAAAACAAAGGCACTGCGCATGCGCGTTTTACCCATATTCTATCGCGATATTTCATTTTCTTATCGTTGCCCAACATTATACCGGTATTACCGTGAACGGTACGATATGGCCCAGCCCTAATGTGATGTTACCTAGATAATACCAAAACATCTTCTGTACTATAGTAGGTTTGGTATAGTAGGCTTTTAAGCATTTAGCACCAAATCTGAAGTGAAGGAGAGGTAATTTGTTAATCAAAATGTCGACTTGAGGGCAACAGGTCAAAAAAATCCAAGATAAGAGCTCTCTTTAGTTTTTCTTTTTTCTTTTTTTTGAGTGGTATCTTGTTTTTGCAATCTCTTCCAGGAGAGTGACGAACATTTATTATTTATTTCACAACTTTAAGGTGCTGTGGGCGATCGTGGCTCAAGAGTTGGGTGTTCGTCTTATCAGTCTTGGTCGTTGTGTCTTTGGGCAAGACACTTCACCTACCGCCTACTGGTGTTGGCCAGAGGGGCCGATGGCACAATATGGCAGCCTCACCTCTGTCAGTCTGCCCCAGGGCAGCTGTGGCTACAACTGTAGCTGCCTTCACCAGTGTATGAATGTGAGAGTGAACGAATAGTGGAATTGTACAGCGCTTTGAGGGTCCCCAAAAAGCGCTATATAAATGCAATCCATTATTATTATTATTATTATTATTATTATTATTATTATTATTAAAGGCTTGAAGATTCACTTTGAAAATACCAGAAAAGTGCTTGAATGTATTTATTTATTAAAAATAGTCCTGACAACTTATAGCTGTCATTTTTCAAGTCTTCTGTGCCTCATCAGTTGCCTGAAAGCAAAACAATAAATCAGAGCAGAAGCATCCTTCCTGTTGATTCAGTCTAACACCAAAGGTTCTCTGATATCTTCAATTTTCATACTCATGATAAAAAAATCATTGTTGTACAGTATAGAGTGTGGGAGATGGTCCATAAATCTACACCAGAATAGTGTGTTTACCTTCATGTCTGCTGTGTAGGATACTGAGTGGATCTGTCTCAGCTGTTGAGGTTTCCCCAGGGGATGGATCAGTCATCCGCTCTAACCGCAACCTTAACTCTTATTTTACGCATCACAAAACTGAACTCCAGTCAGGGCGGGTAAACTTTAAATTTTATAATAAGAGATTAACCAATACATTTAAAAAACATCTTACAAATTTAGCCCATCTTTACCACAGGTCAAAGAGGTAACCTACCATTTAAACAACCTTCCACCTGATGTGCTTGGACAGGCCTACTCTGTTTGCTCTATTGTGAGTCGTGCAAGCAGGTAAGCTGCCCCCTCTTCATCGCAGTCTGGTGAGTTAAAGGACTTTTAATTTTTTCCGGTCTTCACCCATCGCATAACTGTTTTACAGGATCCTGGCTTGCTACAACCAGGCCTTGAAGTCATTGAAGTGTCCAGCCTTACCCAGCTGCTTGCAAGAGCTCGAAGTAGTAGTACCTCCTGTTACACCTGTGGATACCTACACTTACACCATTTAAGCTTGTGCACTGCCAGTTACTGAATCTCTTTCTGTTTGCAGGATGGATATTTTTGTAAACCAGCAGCGTTTGAAGAAATGGTGTCCATTTCTGTGCCTGCTGAGCAACGCATGAGTGTGACAGAGGAAGCAGGCAGTTTGTAAGTTGTGTTTTTCTGGTCACTCTGTTGATATTTTGTTATAAAATTAAAGGTGTTAACAGTTTGTGTGTACTGTTCATTTGACCTCCTGTTCATTTTAGATCAGAGCTCGTTGCTGCAGAGCTTGAGAAGATAAAGCGATTCACCTGTATCCTTCAGTGCTAAGATCAAGATACAACGGGATGCTGACATGAACATTGATGTCTGTATTGAGGGTTTCTCTGTGTGCTCTTTAACATCCTTTGCCCAGTTCTGCTGGAGAACAGTCACGTGCTGAGAAGTGGAAAAGCACATGCAGATGAGGAGGAAAGACCTGCAGACGTCACTTGTGAGCCATTAAATGACAACTATGTTGCTGAAGCTCTTCAAAGGACATCCAAAGCAATTCAGGATATTGACGCTCTCGTATCTGCTGCCACACTAACTTAAAACAATCCTTATGTTTAAGCAGGAAGCCATATTTGTGTGTTTGTCTCAATAAAAAAATATAATAAAACTGTATGGAATTATACTTAAAGTATGTATTACTATGTAATGGGGTTGCATAGACTTTTAATATTTTAGTCTACTTAACAACCCCAAAAAAGTTGGGACACAATTTATTCATAATGGAACATAATCGAATGTTTCAATTAAGACATTGTAACATTTTAAGGGGGGGAAAGTTTTATTTTGAATTTGATGGCACCAAAACATCTTATAACCACTGCGTAGCATCCTTTGTTCTCTTAACCACAGCCCATAACCATCTGGGAAGTGAGGAGACCCATTGATGGACTTTTGGGTGAGGAATGGTTTACCATTGATGTTTGATAGGGGATTTGAGCAGTTCAGCAGTCCAGGGTGTTCATTGTTGTATTTTTGATTTCATGTTGCGCCAAATGTTTTCAGCTAGTGGAAGGTTTGGAATGCAGCCAGGCCACTTCAGCACCCAGACTCTTTCACTATGAATCCTTGCTGTTTTAACAGATGCTGGATGCAATTTGTTTGTAGTTCTCATCTTCAAACATTAACATTGGCAAATAGTTTATGCTGGCTCTCCTGACTGGGGTTTTCAGCTCAATGTCCCGGATTGCGTTCTATCATCAGGAGGGCATTAGATCACAGTAGGGAGGAAAATCAGAGCTCCAGCAGATCCAATATAATAAATTTCAAAAGGAATCTATTTTGGGGTTTAGTGTAGGGATCAGACTTTCAAAATAAAGCATATTCAGATTGCTCTGACGAGACAGCTCTGTAGTGCTTCTCCTGTCAAAGCAGTGCAGAATAATCAGCATTTCTATAGGTGCTATGACCTGAAGTTGGACTGAAAATCTGTACAACTCAATGGAGACCGCACAGTCCTCTGTGATGCTCCAGTGCTGCACATCACCTAATCAGACAGAGGTCCATCCAGTCCCAGGCACTGCAGTCTCTCTGTCAGGTAGTCAGTAATCCAAAACATTGTTTTAAGTTCAAGGAACTGAACTTCTTTAAATGACCAAACTGATTGATGCAGTAATAGTAAGCATCTGAATCTTCTTTGCAGTTCATTTAATGTCAGGGGGTGAATAGCTTTCAATCTATTTTCCAGATCTGTGTTCCCTTGTAACCATAATCTTTGGTTGCATTAAACTACGAACTTGGTGAACTATGCAGCACATTTTGTTTACATTGTAATCAACCGGCAGAGATTGGTTTCCCAGTCTCTGTTATCATCCAGTGGAGACAGCAGCTGCCATTGCCCCAGTGAGTCAAAACAACTAAATAGTTTATGGCTGAAGATTTTTTATTTTTTTGAGCGAGTGACTATTGACACATTTTAAATCCCTGATTTGCCAATCATGTACACTAGCAGAATGATCTACCTAATACACTCAGTAAACTCATAGATTATGGGGAAGATTAATATAAAATCTCTCATTACAACCCATGAGGATTTAAAAGAAGAGAAAGAATCACAGAGCCATCGCCTACTGTATAACTTTGTATCTATGATGATTCCAGTTCACTAGCTGATGCGCTCAGAGCAAAAGTAAATTATAAAGTTGCCTATCATATCTCTTTCTCATGTGACTTTACACTTTCTCTATTTTCAGTGACTTAATCAGCTGTTTCTATTTCCTTTAGGCTGTTTGTTAATAAAAATGTATTCATATTAATTTTAAAATAGGAATACATTAATGTTATTGATGTTAATGTAAATATAATAGGCCTGCTATAAGCTACTGCCATACCGTTAACTTTTTTTTCTGATTAGCTCACTAATTATAGATAGATAGATAGATAGATAGATAGATAGATAGATAGATAGATAGATAGATAGATAGATAGATAGATAGATAGATAGATAGATAGATAGATAGATAGATAGATAGATAGATAGGTTATACAATACTTCTGTCCTTTGGATGTTTCAGATTGGGCCATTAAATTGAGTAGAGCTCAGAATGTGTGTGTAGAGTCATTGCTTTTAGAGAGTAAGAGAAAAAGTCACCTTCTTTCATGCATTCAATTGTTAGTTGAAATTAATTTGCAAACAGACAAAATACGCCTGTACTCAGAGAGTGTCTATTTATTTCAAATGGTGAAGCCACATTTCGGTCCACTCCCAGATTGACAAAGTGTTCATTGTTATGTATGGGTGACACCAAGTGTGCAAGACGGTTATTGCAGATATTAAGACCTGAAAAGCTGAACATTGTAGTCATTCATTGTTATTATTATTCTTTTCTCACACCTGTTTTGCCTTTAGTAAAACGGCGGAAAAACTAACTAACAAGAAGTTGTGCTGCAATATGATATTTTACTTTTGATATTACTTACTTTTGATATATACAAAAAATTTATGAATAATAATAACTGCATAATAATAACTTGCACATTAGATCATTAAATTATATTTAAAAACCAGAATAAACTACTTTAAATGTTTATTGACAGATTTTACGTGTGAAAAATAGCGAAGTAATCAGTTATAACTATGAAATGTGAAAGGTCGAGCTGGAGCCACTCATAGACATGAATTATTGAAAGTTTTTTTTTCAATCAAAACCAATGTTAAATGTAGACATAATAATAATAATAATAATAATAATAATAATAGGGAAAAGAAGAGGAAGAATATACTTAAACAATAAAAAATGAATGGATAAGGCAAGTCAAAAATTAACTTTACCTGAAATGATAATATTTGTGATAGAAATTATATGGCGTTGAGATCCCCCTTTGCTAACCCTAACACAGTCGCCAGATCAGAGTTATGCTTTTATCACTGGTAAGATTAGAGGGATATTAAGGAGGATCCAGCTGATCTTAGGTCTGCTGAGGATCTGTTGCGGTCCTTCTGTCGTCTGCTGTCTCGCGATAACCCGCGAAGTTTCCGGTGTTGTGTATGTTCCTGGAAACATGGCGGCCAGCTTCCGCGGCCGTCCTATCCGGAGTCTTCGGATGCGAGGTAAGCACAAAAACCTCGGTTCAGCGGCTGCTGTAAAAGCAGGATATTGCAAAATATGATTTTGTCACGCACGCGATGACCTTGGAGTAATGTCTCGGCGTGTCCGTGGTGTGTGTTTTTGACAGGTCGGAATGACAGCGGGGAGGAGAACGTACCGCTGGATCTGAGCAGAGGTAAGCAGAGGCTTCATCACATCACCCTGAAAGCGATTATTGTTCAAAATGGATGAGGGCGATTTCTGCAAACGCTAGCCCCGCGTGGTGAAAGTCTAGACAGTGTACGCGCTTGACCCGTCACTGCTGTTGTTATTTCGCCATTTTCCCTCACTGTTTGGTCTAAAAACGTCGCTATCGATGTCATAACAACAGGCGGCAACGAGCTAACTTAACTAGCTGAGTTAGCGTTAGCTAGCTGCCCCAGCTAACCAGCCATGAAGACGCTCTGTTATTTTGATCGGCGTGAGTGGGCACGATAGCCTGTTATTTAGCCAAGTAGCCATAAGAGTTGCAGTCATGCATTTGTCATCGCTAACTGGCTGGGGGAATTGAGTCTGAAAGCTGTGCGCCGAGAAGCATTGAGGCAACACACGGTGGTTCTTCCAGAGGAGCACTGATAACACAGCTGCACAACTTGTCAGATTTACTCCTCCAGCATCAACACTGCATAGCAGTTTGTTTACACGGAGCAGCGGTGTCTGAGTCCTGGAGGCCCAGATCCCTGCTAGATTCATTACAATCGTCTCAACTAGAGACATGCTCACCTGAAATATGTGTGACTGACAACATTAAAATCTTCACCACAGGAGAGTCTATACACTTAACCTATCAGCTGCTTCAGTGCGATTTGCACTATTTACATGTTCTTCCTGATAATACCAAAACTGGGGAAAATAAAGTATGTCAGTTCCCAGAGGTTTAAAGTTATGAAATAACAAATGTGCATACTAAGTTCATGTAATCACTGTGGCATCAATTAAAATGTGATGTATTCATAACTTACTGTAAGATTGGCTCGTGATGTTTACAAATGCTTGTTACCAAAGTAACCCTTTGGGCTGGCATTTTTCTCATTTCCACTTTTGAGCGATGGATTGAGTGCAGTGTTTGGAGCAGTGAGACTGATGACTAATACTGATAGCTGTTACTTTTTGACAAGCTGCAGCGTAATCAGGCTTATCATCTGCTGCGCTTTGTTGTTGAGGAGAAAGTGATCTGTGCAGCTCATTAAGCTGGTGTTTTCCCAGTTTGTGCGATGTTTACATTTGTCTTGCAGGGCAATATCTGGAAGTCATCCCACGCAAAGCGGGCGTTTAGGCGTCGACCACGCTCAGACGATTCTGTTTTAAAATGCGGTTCCCGTTTGTCAAAATATTTAACGTAGGATAGTTGAAAGGAACTGAAAACAAAAACACTTCCCGCTCAGGTCTGGCTATTTTAGTGTCTAGCCTTTGTTTTGATTGTACACTCTACATTAGTTCCAGCTAAACCAACTTCCTTCCTGCAGGATATCTATTACGGTTCATTGACTGATATTATTATGGCAATATGGCTTAACGCCTCCCTTAGTTACATTGTATTTCCTTTTCATTCTCCTTTAGAACCGTCAGAAAACTTCCGTGAAATCCTTCAAAATGTGGCCAAACCGCACGGAGTCAGTAACATGCGAAAACTGGGCCACCTGAACAACTTCATAAAGGTAACGCTGTCAAGCTCTGATAATTTTTGCCTCATTTAAAGACAGTTTTGCCTCGCTGAAATGTTGTGAGACATGCAGCTTTTTGAGATGGTTCACTGGGTTCAGATATCTCACAAGATTGATTAGCTGCTCCTCCTCTGTAGTGTCACCACTGACCTCTCCTTGATCTTTTCCTCTTGGGTGTTGATGCCAGCAGGCCTAGTTGTGCCTGTCACTGTGATGCTGACAGTGAATATAACAGGAGCTCGAGGGATAGGAGAGCACTTCAGTCTAATGTGCATCTGGAGCAGCGCTCAGACTTTGAAATCTGAGATTAATAGTGTCTGGTTATTGTTTGTATGGACCCGAGACTTTGATTTGTTAAAAAAAGAAGAAGAAAAGATTACTTTAGTCATTTTTTTCTCTTCTGGTTTTTAATGTGGATGATAAAAAAAAGAGTATTTAGGAGGATTTTCAGTTCAGCAAGGCTTAAAACACAAATATCCTAACATGGATTGTAACACATGTGAGCATATGCAGGTTTTAAATTCTTTTGACCATGCAGTATAACTGCTCTGATTCACTTAACAGCAGTAAATGTTACTGATGCAGAGATGAATAATAGCTATAATATCCCCAAAAGTTTAATCTGTTCATCTGGACGTAGTGTTTTCAGTGGGAGAAGCGTTTCGTCACTCATCTAAGTGTCTTCTTCAGTTGATTGTAGAATGACTGCAATAAAAAAAAGAGTATGAAATGTAAGTTTTTTGCTCATTAAAAAAAATCTGTTTTAGTGTTATCGCTCATCCTTCAGGTCAGCCCTGTTGGTCAGGACTAGTGACCTCTCGAGGGTGTTTTTCTCCTGTCAGCCCAAAACATGCTGGAGTACTCTCCTTCCTGTTATTTTGAACAGGAATAACAGGGGTGGAGAAAATGAGTTAATGATTGCGAGATGAGTGTGAGATAGAAAACTAGCACTTTCTTGTGCCTTGAGCACACTGGCTTTGCTGACTGTCACCTCAGGTGGGGAAAAAAAAAAATCAAAGCCATGTGCACAACTGTCTAATTTACCACAGTTTCACTCTCTCCGTCTGCAACTACGCTGGGGTCGAATTGGTATAAAGTTTGTCATCTGAGTGCAGGTATTTGTCTGCTCTTCACTTTGTTGTGACAGCTCTGTCTGTGTCTGTGTGCAAAGACAGTGATGTGCAGTATTTTAAGGAAGCTAACTAAAAACCAGTATTATCAGAACACTACTGGTTTGTGGTATCTGCAGTTGTCCATGCACATGTTTACAGGAGAGTTTAATCCTGATCATAGCTATATCCTGATTTCCTCTTTCACCACACTGCCTCAGACCACTTCTGACTGCCGGTCATAAGCATATTGTAAACAATTGTTGGTAGCTGTGTGGCAAGTGAGTACTGGCCCTCCTACAACTGTGCAGTTGGCACTGGAGCAGGCTCGAGGCTGAGTGAGAGCATGGGTTGGTGTGCCTGTAATCTGTACACCTAACTCTCTTGTTTACAACTGACTGGAGGGTTATAGCCATGATGTGTGTGTGTGTCCCATTAGAGCACCATGACTCCGATTCCTTATAAGGGTTCCAGGACAGTGAGGGTTAGCTAATCCCCCACCCCCCCGGAGAGCATCACGTGCACCCTGTCCCCATCTCCTCTCCTCTCCTCTCATTTGCCTGTTTGGGCTCTGACATCACAGCTGTTTTAAAACAACCCTGTACTCCTTCTTGCCTCTCATCACCCATTCCACCCTGCTCCGTCTTGCCTCATGCTCTGCTGTGCTTTAGGAAATTTATGCTCAACTTTGAGGAACAGTTTAAACCAAAAGTACTACAGTGGTTCACTTTCATTAGGAGACACATGGCAGAATAGACAACTGTGATGGAGGAGCATTGACTTGTTGTGTGAAGGAGCCTCAGTGTACCTCTAAGAACGATGTTACAGAACATATAAGACCATATTTGGAACATTAAATATGTAAAATATTGATTAGAGTTCACACTCTCACTAATTGTTGTGTGCAGCTCTACAGTTATTAGGGAGATGTAAACACTCCACATAAGATTTGGATAATGATTACATAGAAACATGGGGCTGACACTTTATAGCTGATTTCAGTCATTTGAATACCCTTCTGGCTTATACTTCGCAATTGCTGTGGCTTTGTTCTGGCAGTGTTACCTCTTACACAGTGACAGCAGATTCATTCACTTCCCACATAAAGGGCCCACAAGGCCATTTTTCTGCAGTAAAAGGGAGAAGTGATCGATCTATTTTTTTGTTTGTTTTGCTACATTTTTTAAAATTTCTCTGTCTCCCTCTCTCTCTTTGATTTAATAGTTACAAGTACTGCAACTCTTTATTTTATTATTTCACTGTGTTTACCACAGATTTATATTGTCTCTCATCCTCAAAATCATACGTGTAAAGTCATTTTGAATTGTGGGCTACATACATCCTACTTTGAGCCTACGTGATAAATTTGTAAAATTACAGAAAAAGTAGTAGTAGTAGTTCATTGCCCAGACCGTCGTTTTATAACATGTGAATTTTTCATTGTCCTTTTTTCCTATCTAGTATGGAAACATGTTATAGTACATAGTGGAAAAAACAGGAACTTTTTTCATTTAATTGTTTATACGTTACTTAATTACTTAGCTGTATTATCAATAGCAGTGGTGAGGGGTCTTTTATCAGTAGGAAAGCTGTAAAAGTTATGAAAATACAGTTAAAAGGGTCATAAGTACTCCTTTTATATGCATATTGAGATGTGATTTTTTTTACGACATACTGCACAGCCTTACCTGCCTTTAGGGAATTGCTAAAGGTAGACATTCATGCTGGAAACAGGGTCACACTGACTGCCAGACCTGATAGGATAGAGAAAATAGGAGCACATATCTAGGCTATGAGAGAACAATACAACAGAGTTAGTCCGACTATTGAAGACTCTATTTTATGTCCTTTGTGTTTTGACGTACTATCATACAAGCATGTGCTTAAGCGACAAATAGTGGCAAGTGTTTTGCCTCTATGGGTTTCCTACTTAGAGCCTCTAAATGAGTTGAACACGTTTTTTTCATTCACAGTTATCCATTAAATCAACATGTACCTGACTGGGCTCGATTTACTCTCGTCCTTCACTAAAACCATGCTAATGGAGTCATGGCCATATTGAAACCATTTTTATGTTTCTGTTTTATAGCTGCTGTGCAGCATTGGCCACCGTGAGGAAAATTTTGGGTTTACATATGAAGAAATCATCATTTGGTAAGTAATCTCAGCTACCGATAATAGTGTAAGTGTGTCCTATTTAATGTGCGCTTTTTATTTACTCTGGCTGTTAAGCTGTTCTGGATTTGGAATAATGATGACGTGAATGTGCGATTGAAAAGTACCAGTCAATGAAGTAATGAAGGAAATAGTCATATCTTGTGTCAGGTTGTCCGTGCTCTAGTTTTAGTCACTTTATTGTTTGTTTTTAATCTCTAGTCTGCGACTAGCTCTCCTTAATGAAGCTAAAGAAGTGCGTGCTGCGGGGTTGCGGGCGCTTCGCTACCTCATCAGAGATACCAGCGTACTGCAGAAGGTCCTCAGACTACAGGTGGATTACTTGATAGCCAGGTGAGCTCCTGCTTTGAACCACCCAGTCAGGTGTAACAGTTGTTATCTTACTAAATGTTTGGGTTTTTTTAGTTAAGTTGTTAGGGTGTTTGTAGTACCATGCTTCAGCCAGTCTTCTTCTTCGGCCCAACCATGGTACATGACTGATTGTTATGATTGTGGATTTTTTCAGATGCATTGACATCCAGCAGAGTAATGAGGGTGAGAGGACTCAGGCTCTACGACTTGTCCGAAAGGTAAAAACAAGGCGTGTGTTTTGGTGATCTTTGTTCCTTCTGACCATTTGCACAGTCGCTCTCATGTCACTCGAGGAATTTGCCCTCACTGCTCACTCCTGTGCCAGCGAAATGCCACCAGAAAGCTCCCGGGGTTAGCAGGAGTGTCAGTGGGGATGGTTTGCATGTGTCTGCAGGCGGGGTTATTTATAGTTTAGTAGTTTACTGTAAATCTTCACACAGCGCTTAGAGTCATAGTGCTGTGGTTTCAGCTTTAATTTCTTGAAGGAACTACCAGTTTTACAAGCACTAAATATGTGACCTTCAGAATAGTCAGATCTTGTTTTGGCATTTCAAAAGTTGATCTTCTTTTTCTGGAGTTCTCCAAAAGGCAGCCATAAAAAAAGCAAAACAGTGAAGTTATTTTTTGCCTCTCTTTGTCGTGACTTGTTTTGATGACTCATGTTCCCGTCCTCTTCCTCTCTCTGTAGATCATCACTGTCAACGCAATGCTCTTCCCCACGTCTATTGCAAACTCTTTAATTGCTGTGGGGACCGACGGCCTGCAGGAGAGAGACCGCATGGTGCGCGCCGCCATCGCCATCGTTTGCGAGCTAGGTAAAGTGCCTGGTGTTTAAAGATGCAGGCCGGTGCGGTTGCTATGCATGGTGCTCTTTGGGTGAACAGAAAAACTTGTGGAGAACTATTGTTGTTTGACATTATTATTAATATTATTATTATCGCCATTGCCTGTGTAGCCCTGAAGAACCCAGAGGTGGTGGCCAAACGGGGAGGCCTCAGCACCATCCTTAAGAGTGTGATAGACTGTCAACTAAGTCGCATCAACGAAGCACTTATCACCACTATCCTCCACTTACTCAACCACCCACGCACCCGCCAGTATGTGCGTGTTGACGTCGAGTTGGAGGTCTGTGCACACACACACACACACACACTGACACACATAGTTTATGAATTGAGAAGAAGCTTCTGTTTAAAAATGAGCCACTGTGCTGGGAGCCATTCCAGTCAGGATTAGCAGAGCTGTAGGTGCCCGTCTCTTTCCCATGGAGCTTACAGTAATCAGTTACAGCATTTCTCCAAAGCCTCATTGTCTGTAATCACTTGGGACAGTAGCAGCTCATCACTGCAGGCACACAGATGTTATATAACATGTGCAGCAGGTTAATTATTACTGCAAGATTTTTCCTGACAGTAGTAAATAGAGATGTAATTTGAAGCTCGCTTTACTGTTGTTTTGTATGCATCAATTTTCTCTGTTTTTGTTCTCTGTTCTCCAGCAAATCCTCGCGCCTTTCACTGATTTTCACTACCGTCACAACGCAGACACGGCTGAGGGGCAACTCAAGTGAGTGTGTGTGTGTGTGTGTTTAGGTGGTATGAAGAGCCTGTGGTTGAACTGTGCATAGAGAGAGAGAGCGAGAGAGAGGAGGGTTTGTGTAGTGTTTTTGTTAGGCGACCCTTGTTGTCAGGGTGGCTTGACTCTGCAGCGGCTTGCCAGAGGATGTGAAGTCAGATTTTTATAAAAGATCTTTTATGTTTTGTTTGTGTTGTGTAGTCTGAACAACCACCGGCTGAAAGATCATAACGATGTTGTGTGCACAGAACATGATGTCCACTCTTTAACGTGTGTTTTTCTTGTTCACAGGGAAGACAGAGAAGCCCGTTTTTTGTCCAGCCGAATGGCTATAGTGGCTGCTTTCCGCTCCTGGTCCGGTAAGGGCTTTAATATTATTCTTACTGTACATACTTGTTAGGAATACCCACTGTTAAATATCTCCTATTCTCTCTCTCTTTTTTTGTCTCAGGAATTATCAACCTATGCAAGGCTGGAAATTCTGGAATCCAGTCTTTAATTGGCTTACTTTGCATACCAAATATGGAAGTTAGGGTGAGTAAAAAAATGTTTGGCCCTTAAGGAAGTTTGATATTCAAAAACACAGATTTTTCTGATTCTTGCCTGTGAAGATTCCAATCAAGCGATTGTTTTTATTGTGCAGCGGTTAGATGGAGTTGCGTTAGAAATTAAAAATCAACCAAAATTTCCTGTATGAAACAGCCTTTTTACTAATGTTAAGTCTGCTTGGCTTCAGAGGCTTAAAGCACAGAGTGTTTTTGCCATGCCATCTTATCAAACCATTGGGTTCTCTCAAGCTTGCAAATCACTGTTTTACACAGCATTAACATTAGTTCTAACTGTTCTTTTCCGCTACTTAACAATGCCGCTTTTGCCATATCTATATAATTATTTTTAACCAATTTTGCAGAAAGGCTTGTTGGAAGTGTTATATGAGATATTCAGGCTTCCTGTGCCCATTGTAACGCAAGACTTCACTGAAGCCCTTCTAAGTGTTGGTAAGTAAAAAATATCTAATTTTCAAATAATTTAATCCCCATATAAAAACAAGCAGTGGAACTGTTATATTAAGTATTTGATGTAAATAGCACATTTCACTAAAGTTAAGAGGGGAAGCATGAGATTGGAACAGTTATGTAATATAAGAAGGAAAAAAAACACCTGGTTGAAGATCTGACTGCTTGTTAGGTTAATAAGTAACACGACGGGATGTGAAAAGACATTCCCAGAAAGGTTGAGTTGTTCATGAGTAAAGATGAGAGGGGCTCAGCACTTTTACTCGGTTTGCCCACTGAGTGTGAACATTTTTTCTTTAAACAGTTAACACTAAATGTGTAATTTGGAAAAAGAAAAGCAGAAAACAATGCGACTTAGTCATCTATCGCACAAAATATCATTAAAGATTTGGAGAAAATGGGAAACGAGACAGCGTCAGAAAACCAACACTAAATGACCGTGGTCTTCGGGCCCTTGTGTGACACTGCATCAAAAACAGGTTTTTGTTGGGTTTAGAGCATCGGTCCTCAACCTTTTTTGCGCCACGGACCGGTTTAATGTCAGACAATATTTTCACGGACCGGCCTTTAAGGTGTCGCGGATAAATACAACAAAATAAAATGATACGACCAAGACAAAAGCTGTGGTGTTTTGTAAATATAATAATAATAAACGCAAATTCACTGTGTTATTGTGCAACTTTATTAGCTGCGTCCTCCTGAAATGCGCCAACAACAATGAAAGTAACATCCTCCTCTCTGCCCCTTAATGCTCTCTGGTCACTATGGTAACACGCAAATATTTCTTTCAAAATAAGAAACACAACTACAACACGGAAACAGAGTTAACGATAAAAACCCTGAAAACCAGACATTTCACACCCGAACCTCAACTCTTGTGGCCTGGTGCCAGATGACTCACGGACCGGGACCTGTTCGTGTCCCAGGGGATGGGGACTTCTAGTTTAGGAACACTTCTGAATATTTTTATCTGTGGACACAGTTCATAGTTGGATCCACAGATACAAATTAGACCATCCAAAAATCCAGCTGTCCTTCCTGAGCCAACCAGAGCTCATTTAGGAGGGAGAAAGCTGCCCAGTGGTCTCATCTGCTTCATTCTGTAGTGTAAAGAGGGGCCATCTTGTTTATTACCAGGATCTGCTGGGGTTTGGAGATTAATTAGTGCACATTACATGGATAACTGGGCAAATCTGTGAAGGCCCAAATAATGCTTAATGATACACAAGGTAGAAATTTTTGGAGCAACATGATCATAAAGTCCATTTGAAGGAAAACGCTTTCATTTAGCAGGACAGCACCGAAGCACAGTCTGCATGTCTACATAATAAATTGCATTTAGTGACCCACTGACTACATTTGGTGTGTTTTGAACTAAAAAAAAGTTAGCTTAAATTCTAAATCACCAGGAAACTACGACACGTTTGTGCTTTTGTTCTCTGACATAGTGTGAAAAATGTTCCAGCTCCACTTTTTTGAAACGTGTTAATGCAATCAATTTCAAAAATTAGCATTTTGTCCTGCTTAAGATTAAAAAAAAATCTTTGTTTCAGCATTTCATATGTTATCTCAGTACAGCCTTTGGTTAAATGTAGAACAAAATTTCTTTTAGACCCCTAGTAGGTCCATGTTTTACACACACT
The DNA here is from genome assembly GCF_057382095.1 of Aulonocara sp. 'chitande type north' Nkhata Bay. Classification (NCBI taxonomy): domain Eukaryota; kingdom Metazoa; phylum Chordata; class Actinopteri; order Cichliformes; family Cichlidae; genus Aulonocara; species Aulonocara sp. 'chitande type north' Nkhata Bay. The sequence goes on from NC_141355.1 coordinate 14,974,038, forward strand.
GACAGACTGGTCTGTTTGCTCTGTTCTCCTTCAGACCCCGCCAGGTTCCAGGACACCTGGAGACTGTCTGACGGGTTTGTTGCTGCCGAGGCCAAAGTTATCCTACCCCATCGGGCCCGCTCTAGGTGACAAACGAAAGCACAGGATAGAAATGAAATATATTGACAGAACTGTTGTCACTTCAGTGTGTAAACAAGCCATAAAATGATTTTTATCTGCTCCCTTTATTAGGCCTGACCTAATGGACAACTACCTGGCATTTGTTCTTTCTGCCTTCATTTCCAGCGGGCTTTTAGAGGTGAGCTGACACAGTAAAAGCACAATAGGTTTAATTTACTCAGGCTAGGAGTGTGTGTTTCACAGTATTGTATTAACAGCTTTTGGGTGGCTTTTATATTGATGTCCTTCCTTGTGCCTTTATTTTTGATACTGTAGGGCCTTGTTGAAGTTGTGACCAGTAGCGATGACCAGCTTGCTGTCAGGGCCACCATCCTTCTGGGAGACCTTTTACACATGGTAATAAAAAAAAGTATAATTTTGTGCATTTCTAAAAGTTTCTAAGCTATATCTTTGTTTCTTTGACTCCTTTGGCTTCTTTTGCTATACTCACCAAGGTTTTATTTCTCTCTTGATCAGGCAAATACCATCCTTCCTCATTCCCATAGTCACCACTTGCACTGCCTTCCCACTCTCATCAACATGGCAGCCTCCTTTGACATCCCCCAAGAGAAACGACTGTGAGTACAAACTGCCACACACGCAATCACTCTTGTTTTTTTTATTGTAACAAAATAATTTCCTCTAATCTTTAGTCATCATTCTTTGCAGTGTTCTCTCATAAAGATGTTCTTATCAGTAGTGCTGATTTCAGGGCTATAGACTGGTCATTGACTCGCTGGTAACAATCAGTCGCTAATAAAGCGTGTCCACGACCGGTTGACGAGTGGTTGCTGGAGGTTGAAAAGTGGGTGCTGCACAATAAGCTTCCTTGGATTTACATTGGTTGCAAGCAGATTGCCGTGGTCACCTGTAGTTCGTGTGGAAGAAAAGGGATCTGTTCGCCTTCAACGTTCAAAGTTGTGCATTTTCAGTGATAACGTTGGCATCTTCCATGTCACACCAACTCGATCATTTTGAAAATTTCATCCAGCCACTACTCGCCAACTGGTCGCCGACTAACTTGTAGGATTTACTTGAATACGTACTAGTTGTTAAACCACTTTTAAAACATCCTCCATCTTTGTCTCTATGCGCTCTAGGCGAGCAAGTGCAGCCGTCAACAATCTGAAACGTTTCCATGAGAAGAAGAAGAAAGGTTTGAAACCGCACAGTCTTTATCTGGACCACATCATTCGCAAGTCTGTGTCGTCACATAACCGCAGAGATTCACGTGTCCACAAAGACATCTATGTCATTAAGGTAAAGATCAACATCTTTTACGTATTTTCCATCTTACGGTTGGTCTTGGCTTTGGCTTCTGTGTGTTTGTTGCAAAGTATGTGGTGTGTTTAGTGTAGCTAGAAAGAGGGAGGCTGTTATTTGCTGCAAACCTGATTTGAACAATTTAAGCCAAAAGTTTAAACATTTAAATAAAAAAAAGTAGTTTTACTTTCATATTTACAGCTTCTGTTTTTTCTGCTTCTGTGCTCAGGACACAGAAGAAGCACTGATGATGAATCTGCGAGACAGTCAGATTCTCAACCACAAGCAGAATTTGGAGTGGAATTGGTTGCTTATTGCCACCATCCTCAAGGTCAGGCTGTTCTCATGTACCACCACAGACTCGATGTTTTGTTTTTACATGTGTAAAAGGGTATTTTTTTGTCTTCTCAGTGGCCAAATGTAAACCTCAGGAACAACAAAGATGAACAGATGCACAAGTAAGCCTTTTTTATTTAACCACAGCTCATTACAAGAAACTGAATTTGTTCAGCGTGTTTTTCTCACATCCTGTTTTACATTTCTATTTGTTTTTGTCTGATGCAGGTTTGTTCGGAGGCTGCTGTACTTTTATAAGCCCAGTAGTAAGTTGTACGCAGGGCTTGCGTTGGATCACCTAAAGGCCAGACAACTCACTGTGGTTGGCTGTCAGTTTGTTGAGTTCCTCATGGATTCCGATGAGGTTAGAGAGGTTTACACTGATGCTCGTACTCTAATTTATTTCTTCTTTTTGGTCATTTACCTTTGTTTTTGACGCTTTATTTTTTCCCCCGCCATCAACCAGGATGGCCAGGGTTACCTGGAGGACCTGGTGAAGGACATGGTATCGTGGCTCTCCTCGTCCTCTGGAATGAAGCCCGAGCGCTGTCTGCAGAGTAATGGCCTGCTCACTACACTCAGCCAACACTACTTCCTCTTCCTGGGGACGCTCTCGGCACACCCACAGGGAGTCAAACTACTAGAGAAATGTGGCCTGTTTCAGTGGTGAGTGAGCAGAAAAGTCTTTAATCTATTTTGAGCTTTTCCAGGCCTGCAGAGTGAAATTGTGTCAGAGCTGTTTGATTAAAAACATCCTGCAAGGTGACATTTGCACTTTTTTTTCTCCCCTCTATTTTCAGCCTGCTGAATCTGTGCTCTGTAAAGAACCAGGATGCTGTGCTGAAACTCGCTGTATCCACACTGGACTACAGCAGAGATGGTCTGGCCAGAGTGATCCTCTCCAAGATCCTCACTGCTTCTACTGATGTAAGCAAGCTGTTAAAACACTAATATTGTAATTAGTAGTAATGGGGAAGTTTTTTTTTTTTTTCATGCACAGTGGTCAGCAACCTCTTATCACACTGCCACATTTGCAGGCATAAAATAAACTGAATCATCTATTGCCAAACTTGCCCTTTTTTCTTTTTCTAAACACACCCGATCACCTCATTTTCCTCCACCCACCACACCTTCTGAGAAGTCGTAGGCCTCTTGGCAATTAAATGTTCGCACTACCCCTGATCACACAATACTTCTTGTCTCGCTGTGCAGACGTGCAGGCTGTATGCTACCAAGCACCTCCGCGTGCTGCTGCGTGCAGGCGTGGAGTTCTTCAGTAGCTGGGGCATGGAGCTGCTGGTCACACAGCTTCACGACCACAACAAGGCTGTGTCCATGGAGGCCCTGGACATACTGGATGAGGCGTGTGAAGACAAGGTGAGTGATGATGCCGCTTAGATTGTTCTCAGCAAAGCAATTAAATAATAAAATAGCAAAAGCAGATAAGATTAAGCCCATCGTGTTATCTGACAGTTTCGTTTCGTGCCCATTCTGCTGCTTTACAGGCCAACCTTCACGCTCTAATCCAGCTGAAACCAGCTGTGTCCCACCTGGGAGACAAAGGCCTCTTACTGCTCCTCAGGTAGGTGTTTACCACTACAACATTACAAAAACAGTGTGTCACTCTGAAATAGTCCTTCTTGAACACACTCTACATCTTTTTTTCCCCTGCATTTTTAGGTTCCTGTCCATTCCTAAAGGTTTCTCCTACCTCAATGAGAGGGGCTATGTCAGCAAACAGCTGGATAAATGGCAAAAGGTATTATTCAAATATCAGCAGACAGCTTAATGAAATCTCATTTAAAATATTCTGAAATCATGTGGCTATAACAAGGACACATACAAATGAGTTTCCTCCCCTCACCCCAACCGGTCACGGCAGATTGCTGCCCGTCTCTGAGCCTGGTTCTGCTGGAAGTTTCTTTCTGTTAAATGGGAGTTTTTCCTTCCCACTGTCACCAAAGCGCTTGCTCATAGTGGGTCATATGATTGTTGGGTTTTTTTCTGTTTTCTTTGTATTGTAGGGTCTTAACCTTGCAGTATAAAGCACCTTTGAGGCAACTGTTGTTGTGATTTGGCATTCTATAAATAAAATTGAATTGAATTGAATATTAAGTAGACTGTGCATTGCAGGAGTATAATCTTAAGTATGTGGACCAGATAGAGGAGCAGCTCAATGAAGCACTAACAACTTACCGCAAACCTGTCGATGGAGACAACTACGTCAGACGCAGCAACCAAAGGTAAGAAGGGTGAAATTTGGGGCCATTCGATGAGCTGTAGCAGTGAATGGGTTTTTGACTGTGCCTGATTTCTTTGGCCATGTCTCCAGGTTACAAAGACCAAACGTCTATCTCCCTGTGCACTTGTATGGTCAGCTGGTTCACGATAAGACAGGCTGTCATTTATTAGAGGCTCAGGTAAGGTCTCTCTCTTCTCTTCTCTTTTTTTTTTTTTTTTTTTTTTTTAAACTAAAAATGATCATTCAGCTGTTCTGTAGGACTAAAGTGCCATTTGTCTTTTATTTTTGCCCCATCTGTTTCCAGAGTGTAGTGCCTGACCTTAGCTACACGATTCGCTCCCCGATGCTGGACACCTGGGAGGGCATCAAACAGCTCAAAGCTGCTCTCTGGGCACTAGTCAGTAACGCAGATTAATCCGTGTCACATAAGTTAATCTTTAATGATAATACAAAGACATGGGCTTGATTGTGGTTGTTTTTCGTTTTGTTTTTTTGTTTTTTCAGGGCAACATTGGCTCTTCAAACTGGGGTCTGAATCTCCTGCAGGAGGAGAACGTCATTCCTGATATCCTTGCATTGGCTCAGCACTGTGAGGTGCTGTCAGTGCGAGGGTGAGCTTTTCTTTCTTTGTCTTTTATTCAGTTACATTTAAAAGCGTTACTATGGAACATGTAACGTCAGACTGTTTTTTTTTTTGTGTGTGTTTTTTTTTTAAATTTCATAGAGCAGTATTTTGTATTTTGACTATCACTTGGTGTCCACAGGACATGTGTGTATGTGCTGGGTGTGATCACCAAGACCAAGCAGGGCTGTGAGGTACTAAAACAGTTCGGTTGGGATGCAGTCAGACACAGTCGCAGGACGCTGTGGCCCGTCACTCCAGACGAAGTGGACACACAGCTGACCTCTGAACTTTCTTCAGTACCGAGCACGCTCAGTCTAAACTCGGAGTCCACCAGCTCCCGCCACAACAGCGAGAGCGAGTCTCAACCAAGTACGTAGCACATTGCCTTTGCTTTGTCACCATGTTCTCCAAAACGATTGAAATTTATGTTTTGTTTCTTTAACAGATCTCTATAATAATCAGTAATTATTGCTAGAAGTTGGACGTTTTTAATTAATTTCATTTCTCTTAGACATGTACATCCTGGATGATGACAAGTGTGATGTTCTGGACCAGTCGGATGAGACTTCTTTATACTTACACTCCAAACCAGTCAAAGACCGTAGCCCCTTTACAATACTGGCCTCTACTCGCTTTGTTCGCACTCGCTTCCTGAACTCCCTGTCTCTCCCCAGCAAGAAACTGCGCTCCACCAGTGATCCCAAGACACCATCGGGCTCCCGAACCCCCACTGAGCTCAAGACTGGGAGTATGAGGCGGAACAGGACAGTGACAGAGCCCTCTGTCTACAGCCCAAACCAGGGGGACTTTACCCCTATCTTTAATGGCCGAGGAATGCCAAAGAGTCCAACGGTCAGTCTGGAGACATCATTTGTTGGGACAAGAGGGGGCTCAGAGGAGCACTTGGTGGATGGCAGGCTGTCGAAGGGAGGAGGCTCAGGTCTCGGACTTAGTACTCTCGGAGGCCAGGGGGCTGCAGAGCAACATAGCCGGGAGAGAGAGCAGAGCAGCCGGGAGCGTCTAGCAGGAGATGGCGGCTCTTCTAGCGGAGGCAATGTAGGAGGGGGTGGCGGAGGTACTCAGTTTAAAAGCCGCAGTCAGAGCTTTAACACGGACACCACAACGAGCGGCATCAGCTCCATGAGCTCCAGTCCCTCTCGGGAAACCGTTGGTAACCCGGAGCATCCGGAGGCCGAACCGGATTCCTCTGACTGCGTGAGCCTCAACACAGTAGTGTCTGCCAAGACTGTCAAAACACTCTCATCCCTCACCCCCCAGTCACAGACTAACCACATGTCCACATCCAAGTCCTCCACTGTCTCTCTGGTACCTCCCGGCTCCTCCCACACCCTCCCCCGCCGGGCTCAGTCTCTCAAATCCCCCTCAGTGACCACCATAAAAAGCCTGGCTGATTGTAGCTTCATGTACACCAGCCCGAGAGACGCGCTGGGCTACGCTACGCTGAAGAGGCTTCAGCAGCAGAGGATACACCCATCTTTGTCTCACAGTGAAGCGCTGGCTTCACCTGCCAAAGATGTGTTGTTCACAGACACCATCACTATGAAGAGCGGCAGTCTCGATTCCAGACTAACTCCCCGCAGGTAAGTCGGCTCCACTGCAGGGTTTGCTTCATGGAAACGGAACATCTTAACCCATCTCTATTATTCTGTTGTCTTTTTGAGCGTATTTAATTTAGGTTTGGTGCCACGTGAAGATGTTAGCCGTCAGCCTAAAGAATGTTTAAAAACATGCCTGAACCTGAGTTTTCGCTTTTAGTTTTTTTGTACCTTTGGAATGACAGATTTTTTTGGGGGGGGGGGGGTGAAGGGTGTCTTTTTGTGCACCTTCTGCTGTGTCTGTCAGGATATCAGATAGGAGGGTTACCTGTCCAGAACCCAGCGCCGTAAGTTCGTACCGCAGGCTGTCCAGAACACTCGTACCGCGGTGGGTGGACCTAGCTTGTGTCCTCCTTTAGAGATGTAGCTTCTAGCACCAGTCCAGACAGATCAATATGTTGTTGCTGCTTTAGTAGAGTACTAACTGCTCTTTGCCTACAGTTGATCCATCAGTGCTTTCCTGTTGTGCAAGTAAGTCCCACGTAGACTGGTGAATTTCTAGTGGCCCCCCTGTGACCCCAACTTAAAAATATAAATGGCAAACAGGTAGTGCAATTTGATGTTTTACAATGTGTCTAGTATAAATGCATCACAGTGATAAGTCATGCATAGAAAAAATGTAGTGGGTAAGGTAAGTTAGTGCAAAAAGCAGGACCAGAAAATAAGGAAATGTGAAAGAGTGTGAAAAAAGAGCTAAACCTCTGATACAAAGGTGTAACAGATGAGTTCATAACTCTTAACCTGTACATTACCCACTGATTGCACTAGAAAAATAATTCATTTATAACTTTAAACCTCAGACAATGGAGACAAAATGTCTTTTGCTGCCGCTGCTCTGATGGTGTTCTGCAGCAAAAAAAAGTTTCCCCTCTGTTCTTTTACCAAACATTTTTTCCCATTTATTCCCCATGTTCCTTTTCTTTCCCAGCCTCTCCCCCCGGATCCTCTCACGCACCTCTCCTCTTGCCCTCCCTAGGTTTCTGAAAGCTCTGAGTTTTGCCTCTTTGGATAAAGAAGAGCTACTCAGTCCAATCAACCAAAGCACCCTGCACCGCTGCTCTTCAGTACGCTCCATGGTCTCCAGCGTCACCTTCGGATGTAACGACGACTACATTGGCCTTGCACTGCCGATGGACATCCATGACATGTTCCACATCAGAGACTCTGCCTACTTTCAGCAGAGGATCAGCCCGCCATCGGAAGAGCGGAAACGTTTTCTTTTCGGTGACGGCGATGGTAACGTCCACTTTGCACATAATTAAATAAACTATTGAAAGCTTATGAAAGAAAGAAAGAAAGCTGCACAAAGACAAGAGACTGATTTCTGTTGGTGCTTATCACCTCTATAGGTGATCGTCCTGCCCTCCCAGTGCTGAAGCAGCAGTTTAGTATCTCAGAGCTGATTGTGCACCGAGGAGACACCCCAAACCACATGGTGGGCTCAGAGGAGACGGGCCTGCAGGTTCACACTGAAGAAAACTGCCTCTACTGCGTGGGAGCGATCGTCCTTGGATACCCCACCCAACCACTGATCAATAGCACACACTCTCGTACAGGTAAGCTGACACGCGCACACATTCAGTCATTTGAACGGATGCGGATTGAACCTAACAGATACTTCAAGGAATGCTTTTTTCTTCCCATCTTTTCTCGCAGATTTTGTCGACTTTCCATCATGGGGAGGCCAGAGCGGCCACCGCCTGGAGGTGATGCCACAGTCAAAATTTTCTGGGGTGTCAGGCTGCAGTGATGCTGCTGTGTCACAAGGTTCAGTCTCTGGCACACCTACACCTGGTGACATTGTCATTGGTAAGCTCACAAATAACCACAATATGCTAAATTAAAAAGTGCTGCTTTGTTCCAGTTGAAAGTCGTACTGTCTCCTTCTCCATCAACTCATTTGTTGGACCTTTTTTCTCTTTCCACCTGTTTCCTCTCTCTTTCTCTAGACCATCAAAGCAAATTAGAATGACAAAGGAAGTCTTTATTTAACTAGGAAAGTCTGTTTAGTTTAATCTTTTTTTTGTTGATGAGTGTCCTAAAATGACCAGTGGCAGGACAAGTGAGTCAAACTTTGTGCCCTGTGGAATATTCAGTCCTTAATGTTTGATTAAAGTTCAGTTCTGTGGAATAAGCAAATGCAAAAGCCCACACACACATTGATACTTCAGCATAAAATTGCAGCATTAATAAGAAATAAAAGTTAAACCCAAACTCCCAGACATTGACAATGAAGTAATTTCTTGAAGGTTTAGTTTTGAATTTTCATTCAATGTTTCTTATTCCAAGAAATGATGTAACAGAATAAGTATTTAAGATGAAGTCTTAGGGAGTTTATTAGTTTTACAAATGACTTGAGATCACTGCATGGTTGGTTCCAACATAATAAGAATCACATTTGAACGAATTAACGAGTCAAACAAATCTCATCATCCACACTGCTCTGCATCAGTTTTCAGCTCTCCTGCTCAGGCCCAAGAGCCGCCCCACTCAGCTGCTCTGCTCTGCATTTATGGATTAGTTCTCCACACTCTGGATTCTCCCCCCAGTTCAGCTGCGCTTCCCACACTGCCCCGCACAGCCAGCAACCAGTCCAGTTCCCCATTTGTGTCCAATAACACACTCCACCCAGCTCTGCCACGTCTCCAACAACCCACTCAGCCCTGCAATAATTAATCACGTTTTATTGAACTTTATCAATCAATCACATGCCGCTAGCTCTGGATCAGTTTATAGCAGTTTTTATATCAAACTATGTATAAACAATAAATGTTGCTAGGAAACCTGGCATGCTGCAGGCTGATTTGACTGTTTTTCTTCTCATCCCACACACTTCAGAATTCACTGTATGATGAATAAACCCAATTTTAGAGACAGTAATAAATTATGAGGAGATGGGGTTATATTTTAATTGAGTTACTTTATTTATAAAGTGCCATTGGGTGATAATGAGTCCCTTGGTTTTGTGAACGTAAATAAGAGTGTATGTATAAATATTCGCTTGCTTCCCTCAGGTGGCAAGGCGATATCCGAGGACGGCCCCGCCTCTCGAGTCTTACTGAGGAAGGAGGTGCTCCGCCTCATCATCAACCTCAGCTCCTCCGTAGGAACCAAAGGCCACGAAACAGGACTACTGACGTAAGGCTACTTTTCCCCCTTTTGTGCATATACTCTGGATGCATTTTAAAGTTGTTTTTCCAAGGTCTCTAAAATATTTCATCTCTCTTCAGGATAAAAGAGAAGTTTTCATATGCGTTTGATGACATTTGCCTGTACTCTGAGGTTTCTCATCTCTTATCCCACTGTGCATTTCGCCTGACCTCAAGACGTTTCATACAAGAACTTTTCCAGGATGTGCAATTTATGCCAGTAAGATCAATTGAAACTTGATTTGAAGTTTTTTAAAACGGACTGTGTCCTTGAGCTTACATGTTTAATCACTGTTCTTCTTTTGGTTCTCCCCAGATGTTTGAGGAAGCAGAAGCAATCCTGACAAAGCAACCAAAACCTGTTGAAGAGGACGCTGACCCTCCTGAAGAATCCTGATCATCCCATTTCTCCCCCATCCCTCCTGCTTTCCCTGCACAGCTGCAGACCCGGCTTCTTATCACCCTGAAAGGAAGACAAAACTGAAATAATATGAGTTAAGGCTCTGAAGATGGGGTGGGGCATTTCGATGTGTTTCTGGTGGATTTTAACAGCACCACAGCCAAGGAAAAAGAGGAGATGGTCATCAGTCACCTTACATACGAGCTGGAAACAAAGGACGTCAGCATCTATAAACAAATGTAATCCGACACGCCTAATGCTGTCTCAGACTTTTTTTTTCTTTTTCTAAATAAAAACATGGGAAAAAGGGGGAGCAGTTTAACCAAATACTGTTTTCAAATGGACTGGCGATGTCGAGCAACACTCAATAATACATCAACATAATGCTCAGCGACAAGCTAAATCATTAGGACAAAGACTCGAGCTGTGTTTAAAAAACAAAAACAAACAAAAAACTATCATTTTTTCCCTCCTCTTTCCAGAGGTGGTCTTGTTTTTTTTTTTTTTTAATGAAATAAGTCATGTCGTCGTGTCTGCCCAGTGGTTCCTCAGACCTTGCGTTCTTTTCTTTGACAAAACACTACAGAGGGATCCTGCTGATTTTAAAACGTACCTGGAGCCTTCATATCCCACCCCAACTCGTGATCTGTTCTAGCCGGATATGTGCTTTTGCTTCTCTTGCCTCTCTACTTCTTACAACCTGTAGCCTCTTGTCAGCACAGGTAGCCAATTGCTTTTCTAGTTCTTGTATCTCAGACAATCAAACATCACTAGTATTCTATTTTCTAAAGCATTATATCTACCACCCTCACGCAGTACATGAGAAGAATAGCACGTAATTTAATGCTAGTTTATGCCATCCTTTACCTGCTAAGGACTTCTCGTGGTTTTTTTCTTCCACTGCATTTTTAGCGAGCTTCTCTGGAAGTGGGTCGATCCTTGGAAAGACGCTCGGAAGATTCATTGTAGATTCAGTCCCAATCTCTGCTCACACGTGTTTCCAAACTCTGCGTAAACCCAGCGGCTGCCCATCTCTATACCTTCTTACCTTTGTGCTTCACCTCCACTGCATGTCCAACAAGCATGGCGAAGTTGTAATGTCACCTGAACGTGTTTCTTGCTTGTAAAACCTTTTTAAAAATAGGTTGCCATTACTTGCTGCCATTACGTTGTAGGACTATAATGACCCCTGGATTTGCCTCCACCATGCAGTTTCACAGGGGGGAACGCGAGCGATGACTAAAGGATTTATAAAAGGTTTTCCAGGGAAACAGGGGAGCTCGGTTTCCATTGGCTTATAATTATTTTTATTTTTTTATTTAATTTTTAATTATTTTTTTTTTTGCTCTACTGCTGCTACACAAATGGACTCATAGAGAGATGATTCATAGATCAGCTGAGTGATGTCAGATCCGATCTATTTATTATATGTCTGTACCATAGAGTGAGCTCAACCAGAGAAGAAAAAAGTTATTTATATTTTTTCCTCAAGACTGTATTATAATTTAAACGTTTCCTTTTTTTTTTCTCCTTTTTTTTTTTTTTTTTGCCTGAATCGTGGTTTCCCTTGTATAATGTGTACAGTATGTTTTGGGGGCATTGGTGACCTAAAGAAACATACAATCCTATCAAAGGGATGCATTGTTAATAAAACAAAATTTGAAATACCCAAAGATAGTTGATATTATTTAAAAATCCAACTTATTTCATTATTTACTGTGTTAATCTCTTATAAGTCGGCTAATATTGTTACAGTTACAGTTTTGGGGTTTTTTTTGTTTTTGAAGAAACATTTAAATTAGGTAAAACAAAATCCTCAAAAATTAGGCTGGGCACATCTACGTATAGGTAGTGTTCCTTAATGTTTAAGTTATCAAGTTATCTGCTGTTTAAAACACGATTTCCCTTCAGTGTTGCCGTACTTTGACAGTTTCAATAACAATCTCAGCTTTTTCATATATAGCATGTTTATTAAAGTTACTGTTCCAAAAGGCCAAATATGTGTTTTAAGAAGAGATTTATGAGACAAAGCAAAAAGTGTAGGCAGAGATGCTGCTGATGGTTTTTAAGTTTTACAAGTTGGACCTTTTGAATTTTTACACTCCTTAATCCTAGAGGATAAATCTATAGCAGGGGTCACTAACAGGCGGACCGGGGTCCGAGTCCGGACCCAGTCGCCATCCTATATGGACCCGGACCTATAGTTAACAAAATATTAAATTATATTTAATTTTGACGGGGCGATTCAATTTTAAGCAGTAACCTTACATTGTATTAGACCAGGGAACATGCTGTATTAGACCAGGGAACATACAACAATTGTGTGCGAGTTACGCCACCCACGTGACACTACTTAGCCAATCACATCTGCGCATTCAAGGCGATCGCAACGCTGAGTGCAGACACAGACAGAGGAAAGACATGGTGAGAGGTGAATGACAAGCGAGACGATTAACGATACAGTGAGACAAGACGTGAGCGGGAGTCACAAGAGGTAAAACAACTATGGCGCTTTCAAAAAAGAGAAACGTAGACACCGAAAATAGAACTTTCAAGACTGAATGGACTGACGCATATATGTTCATTCTTCCGGCCGCAAGCAGCAAACCAGTGTGTCTCATATGTTCAGAAACCGTGGCACTGATTAAAAGTGGCAATGTCAAACGCCACTATGAGACAAAGCACAAAGCTTTTGAACAATCATACCCACCCAAGTCTGAACTCAGGTCCCAGAAAATTAGCAGTCTCAGAGCCCAATATGATCAGTCCACAAGGATCTTAACCAGTTCTTTCACCGCCCAACAACGTGCTCATGAATGTTCCCTCAGAGTTGCTTGGATTTTAGGTCAACACAAAAAGCCCTTTGCAGGTGTTGTCAAAGAGTGCATGAGTGCAGTAGCAGAAACATTACTTGAGGGTAAACAAAAAGAAGAGCTTCATGACAAAATAAAGCAAATACCTATGTCAGCATCAACAGCCACAAAGAGAAGTGAATTATTAGCTCAGGATGTGCTATCCCAGCTGGAAGAAGCTATTCATAAGACACCATGTGTAGGCTTGGCTGTAGATGAGTCCACTGATGTGTCTGACAATGCTCAGCTGTTAGTTTATGTAAGGTTCTTCAACAATGATAAGAAAGAGTTCTGTGAAGACCTGCTAGGTGTAACTTCCCTTCACAGCACTACAAGAGGAGAGGATATTTACCTGGCCATTAAGGAAATGTTAACAAAGCGAGGAATAGAGCCAAACCAAGTGGTTTCAATAACCACAGATGGAGCCCCTGCTATGATGGGGAGAGAGAAAGGAGCTGTAGCAAGAATGAAAGAGGACAATCCCGAGCTAATCTCTTATCATTGCATTATTCATCAGTCAGTGTTATGCTCCACCCTGTCAGACGAGTATGCTGAGGTGATGAAAACAATGATGAAAATGATTAATTTTCTCAGGGCATCTTCTTCTTGTCAGCATCGCATGCTCAGGGAATTTCTCAGAGAAGTTGATGCACACGCTGATGATCTTCTGCTTCACAACAATGTGAGATGGCTTAGCAAAGGCAGGGCATTGGAGCGATTTTGGTCCATCAGAAGTGAAGTAGCAGCTTTCTTGGAAGAGCTGGAAAGTCAAAAAGCAACAAACTTTTCTCTCTTTTTAAATGATGGGAAAAACATGGATATTGTGGCCTTTTTGGTTGATATCACTTCACACCTGAATGAACTGAATTTGAAGCTGCAGGGCAAGGACAATTCAATTTGTGAACTGATGACAGCTGTCCGCTGCTTTCAGAGGAAACTTGAAGTGTTCAAAGAAGACCTGCAAGGAGACTATGCACACTTCCCAACAGTGAAGGAACAGGTTCAGGGACAGAGAGATGTGTCCTCTTTTGTTGACTTTGTTGATAAGCTGATTGAAAACTTCAGCAAACGTTTTGATAGCTTCAGCTTTGGACAGCAGCTCACCATGTTCATAAAGAACCCATTTGCCATCACTGATGTCAGAGGGTTCTCAAAGGAAGTCACACAGCACTTCAAGTGGGCAAATGCTGGGCCTCTTCAAATGCAACTAATTGATCTCCAAGCAGATGTGGCCCTGAAAGAGCAGTTTGGAAGAACTGAACCTGCCATGTTTGGCTCCACATACAGCTGTGAGGCAGCTTTCTCCACAATGAACATAATAAAAACTAAATATCGTTCCAGGATCACCAATGAGCACCTACACATGTGTATGAGAATGGCCCTGACACCATTCCAGCCCAGATTTAAAATCCTAGTAGAGCGAACTAAAGCTCAGTTCTCTCACTGAACAACAGAAAGTTGGGACGTGGAATATAAGGGGGAAAGAAAGAGAAACTGTAAAATTGTTAAAATGTTTTGATGTTATCTGTTGAAAATGTATTGAGACTGTTTAGTCGAGATGTAAAATGTAAAGAAAAAGGGAAACTTTTTTTTTCTGAAATTAAGCACTTTGTTTTAAGATGCACAATTTAGCCATTTTATTTATTTTCTCTAATTCATTTTAAACAGCAGCCCTATTTCTAATGTAGGCCTACTGTGTGTTTCAGTGTTAACAATAAATTTTGTTGAAATGTTTTAACTTGTATTTTCATTGATTTGACAGTCTATTGTTCATACGTTCAGATATAAATAAAAATTAAAAAAAAAAGTTGCTTCTCTATCACAATCATAACGTAAGTTAGACATTATGATGTCCCGGACCTCTGCTTGAGAAGATTTTCTCCAACTGGACCTCCTCAAATTTTAGTTTAATACCCCTGCTCTAAACGCTATTCCGTTTATTTCAATCATTAATGCTTAAACATGCAAATCATGCTTTAAACTTCTCACTGGTTCTCTAAAAAAGTCTGGGAACTTTTGGGTCATTACAAGCTTAAGTTTTACCATACCTAAATTATTAAACACACAAATAAAGTCATAGAATATTCATAAAACCATTGTTTGATGTTAAAACTCATCTTCCCCCTTTTTGACACACTCCCATGTGTCAATTCACCTGGAGCTAGAAATTAAAAGAAAAGGTTAGTGACATCATATCTCAGAAAGTATCAGAAATTCTCCTCTCGAGTATCGTTGCCCCAGTCTTGTCATCCTGTGTTAGGAAATGAAATCAGTGTAGTTATTATGTTAAATCTGTTAAACTCCTGGCTCCGCCCAGAGCCTGCATCTGCACAATTGCCTAGAAACAAAACCTGTATTAATATGAACTTCACATTTGAAACGTCGTTTTTTTTTTCGCCACTGTTTTTCCCTCACTGACCACAGCAGGGGAACCTATGTCTTGATTCAGCCATGAATCCAGCTCACCTGATTCATCACTGAGCCCAACCGTCACTGGCATCTGATAGTGCTGCACTGCATGTTTTTCCCTTGATGTCACTATTTTCAATGTGTTAAGGAGTGAATAGTGAACTTCTTTTAATGGTGTGTTTAATTAATTTGATTTAATAACTTGTGACCTTTGAGTCCCTTCCTTGCAAGAATTATGGCCAATGACGGAAATGTATGTATTACATTTAAGATTGGAAAACAATGTCAATGCCACAAACGTGAGTTGTCATGTACATCTGTGAGTTAATCTGCACAACCGTGTGCACATGTGCTCTGTGCATGTACACACACAAAGAATTGACCTTCGTTCCTTAAATTTGTAGCATTGCCTCTGTGCTGCCTGATGGTGCTCAGTGGCTTTTGCTTCTTGCTTTTAAATCAGATGTCACTCTCAACATAAACACAAGCTACAGCAGCCAAGCAGTCTTAGCTGAGGAAACAAAGATACATTTCCTCATTTAATGTAAAATATTGTGGTGATGTTATGTTATATTAGGCAGGCAGCTGCCCAAATAACACTGTGACAATCAAAAGTACAGGGAGTGCAGAATTATTAGGCAAATGAGTATTTTGTCCACATCATCCTCTTCATGCATGTTGTCTTACTCCAAGCTGTATAGGCTCGAAAGCCTACTACCAATTACGCATATTAGGTGATGTGCATCTCTGTAATGAGAAGGGGTGTGGTCTAATGACATCAACACCCTATATCAGGTGTGCATAATTATTAGGCAACGTCCTTTCCTTTGGCAAAATGGGTCAAAAGAAGGACTTGACAGGCTGAAAGTGGCATTGGTTTTGGTGCCATAAATAGTCAAAAATAGTGAGATATCTTGCAGAGGGATGCAGCAGTCTCAAAATTGCAAAGCTTCTGAAGCGTGATCATCGAACAATCAAGCGTTTCATTCAAAATAGTCAACAGGGTCGCAAGAAGCGCGTGGAAAAACCAAGGCACAAAATAATTGCCCATGAACTGAGAAAAGTCAAGCGTGCAGCTGCCAAGATGCCACTTGCCACCAGTTTGGCCATATTTCAGAGCTGCAACATCACTGGAGTGCCCAAAAGCACAAGGTGTGCAATACTCAGAGACATGGCCAAGGTAAGAAAGGCTGAAAGACGACCACCACTGAACAAGACACACAAGCTGAAACGTCAAGACTGGGCCAAGAAATATCTCAAGACTGGTTTTTCTAAGGTTTTATGGACTGATGAAATGAGAGTGAGTCTTGATGGGCCAGATGGATGGGCCCGTGGCTGGATTGGTAAAGGGCAGAGAGCTCCAGTCTGACTCAGACACCAGCAAGGTGGAGGTGGAGTACTGGTTTGGGCTGGTATCATCAAAGATGAGCTTGTGGGGCCTTTTCGGGTTGAGGATGGAGTCAAGCTCAACTCCCAGTCCTACTGCCAGTTCCTGGAAGACACCTTCTTCAAGCAGTGGTACAGGAAGAAGTCTGCATCCTTCAAGAAAAACATGATTTTCATGCAGGACAATGCTCCATCACACGCGTCCAAGTACTCCACAGCGTGGCTGGCAAGAAAGGGTATAAAAGAAGAAAAACTAATGACATGGCCACCTTGTTCACCTGATCTGGACCCCATTGAGAACCTGTGGTCCATCATCAAATGTGAGATTTACAAGGAGGGAAAACAGTACACCTCTCTGAACAGTGTCTGGGAGGCTGTGGTTGCTGCTGCACGCAATGTTGATGGTGAACAGATCCAAACACTGAGTGTCCTTGCAAAGAAAGGTGGCTATATTGGTCGCTGATTTGTTTTTGTTTTGTTTTTGAATGTCAGAAATGTATATTTGTGAATGTGGAGATGTTATATTGGTTTCACTGGTAAAAATAAATAATTGAAATGGGTATATATTTGTTTTTTGTTAAGTTGCCTAATAATTATGCACAGTAATAGTCACCTGCACACACAGATATCCCCCTAAAATAGCTAAAACTAAAAACAAACTAAAAACTACTTCCAAAAACATTCAGCTTTGATATTAATGAGTTTTTTGGGTTCATTGAGAACATGGTTGTTGTTCAATAATAACATTATTCCTCAAAAATACAACTTGCCTAATAATTCTGCACTCCCTGTATATCTATTTTGAACGCCTCAGCTGGAAAAAATTCAAAATGGTTTATAAAGTTGGCCACAGGTCTGTATGTAAATGGCAGTTAAAACATTGCTTCATATTTGGATATGTATGATGTTAGTTTCTAAAATACTAAAAAATGTGTTTATTAACAAAGTAAACTAAAAACAGACATTATTAAATTTTATACTTTTAACTACTGAATTGAACATAATATGAAATAATGTGTTTCCACTGTGGGAATGATGGATCCAATGACAAATAACTTTCAGATTAGTAAAGCTATATTTTTAATTTTTCTAGTTTTCCATTTCTATTTAGATGATTTATATTTATATTTAAAATGAACAGGATCATAACAAAATAACACCACTGCAAGTGTAACAAAAATATGTTGAAATCAAATGGTATGTTATTTGAAATCAATATGAAACAATGACACATGCATTTTATCCAATTTTTTTATTTATTTAATTTTTCCCAATTGTCCAAATTAGTCTGTGATTTGTCTTATTGTCCAACAAATCATATTTATATACAAATATATGTGACTCTCAAATATGATTTAAATGGATCATTCCTCACTTGATGACGAATTATCCATTTAAATATTTGCAGAGTCCTAAACTTGATGCCAGTGAACTTATCAGCGGTTGGTTTTTAAAAAAAAAAGCCCAAAAAATCCCCTATGAGCAAGCACTTGGCGACAGTGGGGAGGAAAAACTCCCTTTTAAATGGGAGAAACCTCCGACAGAACCAGGCTCAGGAAGGGGTGGCCATCTGTCGCTGCCGAGTGGGCTTAAAATGTTCACTGTCCATCCTCCTTCTGACAGGAGCTTTCTACAGACCAGGTATGAAGGATGCCTGAGTGGACATACAAAACTCACAAGTTCCTGGCTCTCACGGCTCCTATGCAGAGGGTTAGTCGAAGACGGAGGGGCATCGCGAGGGGCGTCGGGGGACGGGGGACTGTGCCTCACTGCCCTCCCCTTCTCCAAGAAACCCGTCTTCAACAGAGTCGAGAGAGCCGGGAACTTGTGAGGTGTGCATGTCCTGGTGAGCCTCCACCTTTTATAGGTGGGTGCAGCCTCGACTGTACAGAGACAGACCAGACCAGCTGCACCACACAGACACTTCAAACCTAATCTGAGGACAAAAAACACATACATACATACATACACACAGACACAGACACACACACACACACACAGACACAAACATCTTACCATTAAAAAAATAGGGTTCCTTTACAATGTCAGAAGAAGGAAGGCACTAAGGCACCGCCTTCCGCCCCTCGACGCCCTCGCGGTGCCCCCTCCTTCTGACAGGAACTTCCTACAGACCAGGTATGAAGGATGCCTGAGTGGACATACAAAACTCACAAGTTCCTGGCTGCCCTCCCCTTCTCCAAGAAACCCGTCTTCAACAGAGTCGAGAGAGCCGGGAACTTGTGAGGTGTGCATGTCCTGGTGAGCCTCCACCTTTTATAGGTGGGTGCAGCCTCGACTGTACAGAGATAGACCAGACCAGCTGCACCACACAGACACTTCAAACCTAATCTGACTACAAAACACACACACACACACACACACACACACACACACACACACACACACACACACACACACCTTACCATTAAAAAATAGGGTTCCTTTACAATGTCAGAAGGAGGAAGGCACTAAGGCACCGCCTTCCGCCCCTCGACGCCCTCGCGGTGCCCCCTCCTTCTGACAGGAACTTCCTACAGACCAGATATGAAGGATGCCTGAGTGGACATACAAAACTCACAAGTTCCTGGCTCTCACGGCTCCTATGCAGAGGGTTAGTCGAAGACGGAGGGGCATCGCGAGGGGCGTCGGGGGACGGGGGACTGTGCCTCACTGCCCTCCCCTTCTCCAAGAAACCCGTCTTCAACAGAGTCGAGAGAGCCGGGAACTTGTGAGGTGTGCATGTCCTGGTGAGCCTCCACCTTTTATAGGTGGGTGCAGCCTCGACTGTACAGAGACAGACCAGACCAGCTGCACCACACAGACACTTCAAACCTAATCTGAGGACAAAAAACACATACATACATACATACACACAGACACAGACACACACACACACACACACACAGAGACACAAACATCTTACCATTAAAAAAATAGGGTTCCTTTACAATGTCAGAAGGAGGAAGGCACTAAGGCACCGCCTTCCGCCCCTCGACGCCCTCGCGGTGCCCCCTCCTTCTGACAGGAACTTCCTACAGACCAGGTATGAAGGATGCCTGAGTGGACATACAAAACTCACAAGTTCCTGGCTCTCACGGCTCCTATGCAGAGGGTTAGTCGAAGACGGAGGGGCATCGCGAGGGGCGTCGGGGGACGGGGGACTGTGCCTCACTGCCCTCCCCTTCTCCAAGAAACCCGTCTTCAACAGAGTCGAGAGAGCCGGGAACTTGTGAGGTGTGCATGTCCTGGTGAGCCTCCACCTTTTATAGGTGGGTGCAGCCTCGACTGTACAGAGACAGACCAGACCAGCTGCACCACACAGACACTTCAAACCTAATCTGAGTACAAAACACACACACACACACACACACACACACACACACACACACACACACACACACACACACACAGAGACACAAACATCTTACCATTAAAAAAATAGGGTTCCTTTACAATGTCAGAAGGAGGAAGGCACTAAGGCACCGCCTTCCGCCCCTCGACGCCCTCGCGGTGCCCCCTCCTTCTGACAGGAACTTCCTACAGACCAGGTATGAAGGATGCCTGAGTGGACATACAAAACTCACAAGTTCCTGGCTGCCCTCCCCTTCTCCAAGAAACCCGTCTTCAACAGAGTCGAGAGAGCCGGGAACTTGTGAGGTGTGCATGTCCTGGTGAGCCTCCACCTTTTATAGGTGGGTGCAGCCTCGACTGTACAGAGACAGACCAGA